>NC_040907.2:72449582-73733368 GCF_004126475.2 Phyllostomus discolor
AAAGAAAGCAAAAGGTATTTTCCCATTAGGAATTAATATAAAATTTATGTACAACAGAGGTACAGGAACAGGAAATATGATTCATACCAAAAAGTTAAACAGTTCAGAGCCTTGTCACAGTCCAGAGCCTTGTCACACAGACATAATTTTTATTATATCTTCTGGATTAGCAGCACAATTGAAAATAAAACACTGAAGAAAAATCACAACTAATATTCAAATATCTTAAAATTCTTCATTATTCTGATATGGTTTATACACTATCCTCCTTGATTCATTAATGGATGTCTTTAGATATAGTCAAATTTTTTTTCTCAATATTGTAGTACATAGAAAATGCCTTAAGCAGTCATTGATATTTTCTATCATCTTAAGATCTGAAACTTTTATATTACTTTTATATAATATTCCAGTTTATATATACTTGGCACATTTCCAAATATTTGTTGAAAATTTTTTGGATTTGATCATCCTTTACAGCAAATGATCAACATATGTTTCTAATGAAGTTTTTTAAATATCTTGCATTTGGTTAAAAAAATTATTTAAATGAAAATACTACAACTATAAATCTTTAAAGTAATATTCTATATACATTTCTCTCTTATGTTCTATTATTTCACAGCAATTTTTCTTCCAATTGGGAATCAGAAACTCAATCCTCTTGACACATTTATAGGGGAGCTCTTGGGGGACTGAAGACCTATAGGTCTGTTAATAAGTGTTTCGATTTGTGAGATTAACGCCTCTTTACTTATTGCATTATTTTTCTAAGTTTCCACCAGTCTTGAAGATCTGTGACAATTTCAATAGAGAAAAATGGTTAAGAATTACTTTCTAAAACTTTGGCCCTTATAACATGGATTCATTACTTAAGACACTAAAATTATCAGGTATTTTCTTTTATTTCTTTTATCCTTACCCGAAGACTTTTTTTTTCATTGCTTTAGAGAGGCAGGAAGGCTGGGCGAAAAAGAGAAAGAGAGAGAGAAAGGCGGGTGGGGAATATCAATGTAAAAGACACACTGATTGGCTGCCTTCCTGTAAGCGTCCTGATCAGGGAACAAAACCGGTAACCTGGGTTTGTGCCCCAACCAGGAATCAAACCAGTGGCCTTTAGTTACTGGATGATGCTCCAACCAACTAAGCCACACTGGTTAAGGCCAGATGTGTCCTTTTAAATGATAGTTCTACTTAAAAGTATGATTACATTTTTGCTCCAGAAACTGACTGTAAATTATCATATTTAATATAAATTGCTATGTTTTTCTTGCTAAACTAAAAAACTATGAAATAGTAATGCTGAGATTAAGATTAGAAAATTATTGAAATATTAAGTTAAAAATATTAAAGCCTTTACTTTCCCACAAACTTGGCTTACCTTACTTTCCTGAGAGACAGACAGTTGAAATACTGAATCACTGCCTATATCTCCCATAAGGACGTTTGTCAGGCTATACAGGGAGGTTGAAAAAAAAGAAACAAATAAAAGACAAGATGTTATATCACTCTGTCACAGATTTATATTCAACATGTCATCCAGAATAAAGTTTTTTCAGTTAAGATCTTTAGAAATAAATTCCTAGGTCTCTACTCACATAAACCACATAGTCATTTGCAAATAAATGCTGCTTTTAAGTAGTTCTAAAGACACTTTCATATGCAGTAATGAAATGACACAATACACAGTTTTTCCAATGTGATAATATTTTATATTGGTTAATACTATACTTAACATGTATTTACTGAATTATGTGACATAACTCTCACTGAGATACCTAGGCCAAAAATTCTTTAAATGACACTACTCTACTTACATATGCCCAAAAGTAAAGGCCAAGGTTTCAATGGAAGAAAACACTTCTCTGAAGAGGTCGTTTTTGTTTTCTTCATTAACATCTGTGAAGTTTACAGCTATAGGGAAAGATTGGTTAAAATCAATGATGGACAAAATATTTTAATCTACATTTATACAAAGTCATTTAATGCTTTAAAAATCTACCATTACTTATACAAGCATTAGAAAATTCAGAAAATGAACAGCTTAATACACAAAATGGACATGATGTTCAATTCTTTATTCAAAAAAATCATACAAAAGAATGAGCTTACATAAAAGTAGCTGGCATTCCAAACTGACTATGCCATGCATCATATAATCTGACACATATATGAAGTGATTCAATGTGAAATCAATCAGTCTTGGGGTCCCAGGGTACACGTTCCACCAGACTTCTCTCATTAAGAGTACTCTGTGCTATTTCCTCTTGCTTATTGTTTTGTGGCATTTTTTTAAAAAAAGCTAAACACCCTTTAGCTTACTTATATCAACATCAAGTACAGTTTCCATTATGAATTAGCAATAATTGAAGTCATACATACATTTGACATAGCATAAAGCCTATATACAAAGCATGCCACATAAAAATACCCCATGTTTTAGAAAATGTAAATTCCTATTTATTTATAACTTTATTTCTTACAGGTCCTTGGGCTCGGAGGTCAATGTTAATTGATATCTAACTGTCTTTTGTTTATCATAGGGATATTCTAACATTTGCATTTTGTTAAAGCAAACTGTGAAACATAACTGAAAAAGGTCTCTTATTATAACTTCTCTGTGTGCATCTCTGTTAAAAATCTAGATGATTTATTGGGACAAAATCTGATGACAGAATTGGCAATTTTTGAAAAGTAACCTATTCTACTCAGGTTGAGTTTAAGAAGCAACTAGCTTCTTTATCCTCCCTTCCCTAGGATCCTTGCCACCAAAGGGAAGGTAGAGAAACCAACTGGAGAGGAAAACATTCTTTGCCTTAAAACAGACTTGTCCTAAAGCTTGCTGCACATTAGAATTAACTAGGGAGTTTTAAAACCAAAGTCTGAGTCCCACCATCAAGGGCTCAAATTTCATAGTCTGGGTGAAGCATATATATTTATTTAAAAGTTTCCCAGGTGATCCTAATGTGTAACTAGGGTTAAAAATGCTTGCTGGAAAGCAAGGATCCCTTAGCAGGGATAAATTAAATCCTAAGCCTACAACTGAGATTTTACACATATAAGCCTTTGTAGATATGAAGGGCTAAAGTCCATACCTTTCATCAGATTCTTCTAAGTATTCCAGATACAAACAAAAAGAAAAAATTACCATAACTAATTTTAAAACATTTTTGGACTTCTGCTCTGGCCTAGATGGAAAACAGGCTTATACTTCTCTGCCTGAAACAACTAAAAGAAACCCGTAACAAATCTTATGAGACAATGGTTTTCAAGACAATGGCTATCACTCAACAAAGGACAAGAATCCTAAAGACAAGAAACAAACATGGTAAACTCTACAATTTCCCAGCTTACTGCCTAGTATCACACAAAGTAGATACTGAGCAAAGGGAACTGCCAGGGATAAAGAAGGTCATTTTATAATAACGAAGAAGTCAATTTGTCAAAAAGTGCACCTAGTAAAAATTTCAAAATGCCTGAAGCAAAAACGAATAGAACTACAATGAGAAATAGGCAAATTCACAGTAATAGCCAAAGATTTTGATAACCCTCTCAGTAAATGACAAAAATGGTAAATGGAAAATCAGTATGAGTATCAGCTACCTTGACTGGCTGGATAATTATAGAACACGCCTCCCAATAACAACAACATGTATTCTCTTCAGGTGAACAGGGAATATTTACCATATTATTGGCCACAAAACATGTCTCAATGGGTTTAAAAGGATTCGAATCAGGCAAAATATGCTGTGACTAGATTAAATTAAATTAGAAATGAGAGAAAAATCTCTGGAAAACCCCCACATATTAGAAAACCAATCAAAACACTTCTAAATAACTTGTGGGTCAAGAAAGGAAAAGGGTGATTAGAAAGTATTTTGCACAGAATGAAAATGAAACACAACTAATTGGAACTGGTGAAAGGGAGGGACAGAGGGGAGGGCTGAAGGGATGAGGACTGTGACAGTTTCACGAGGATATTCATGTAGAAACTTATCAGACTGTACCCTTTCAACTTGTGAAGTTTACTGAATTTGTTATACTTCAATAATGCTGTTTCTAAAATCTCATTGGGAAGAAAGAAGACTTTAAATAGTAATTTATAATGTGAGCAAAAATGTAAAGCCTACTCTTATTTCCAAACTTTAACCTGCCAGACTGCAAAGAAAAAAACTTATTCTTTCTATCCTATAAATATAATTTTTTATAGCAGTAAGTATGACAGGGGAATTAAAAAATAATTTCCCTGCTGTTGTGCCTCAGTGGACTGAGTGCCAGCCTGCAAACCAAAGGGTCACCAGTTTGATTCTCAGTCAGGGCACACATCTGGGTTGTGGGCCAGGTCCTCAGTTGGGGGTATGCAAGAAGCAACCACCCACTGATGTTTCTCTCCCTTTCTCCATCCCTGCCCCTCTCTCTAAAAATGAATCAATAAAAATCTAAAAAAAAGCCTATAAAAATAATTTTGAGTAATGAAAAGACAATTATGTCAACCATTATCCTCCCTAATCTTCATCCCCACCTGAAAGAGATTATGTCATCTAAGGAAAATTTCAGTAACTGCCCTCGCCTCTACTTTAAAACATCCCTATATTTCTAATATCCTTTATCTCTTTTGTTCCTGTCAGTTTTCCATAGAAAAGTCTTTGGCTCCTTTCTAGTAATAAACTTCCCACTCTGTTCTGCACTCTTCAAAAATCTTTATCACCACCACTCCTCTCTTATAACTTCACTTGACATTTTTTTTCTTTTGCTAACATACTTAAATCTTTCCTATGTGAAAAAAAATGTCATTTTACCATATTTCTTCTTAAAGCTACCACCCAATCTAACATACCATTTCTTTACTGCCAGCCCTCTATAAATAGGTCATGACTCAATTCCCCCAAATTTGGCTTTTCATACAGTTTAACTGATGATCAGGGGTTAGAAAACTTTTTCTATAAAGGGCTATATAATAAATATTTTAGATTTTTCAGACCATACTGCCTGTTGCAACTATTCAACACTGCCTAAAGGAGCCACACTTAAACAGATGAGATACAATGATTTACAAACAGACAAGAGTGGATATGTTCCAATGTAACTATTCACGAAAACAGACAGCAGGCCAGATTTAACACACTGGTAGTAGTTTGCTGCCTGACTTCATGATGCGTTCTGAAGCCAGTCTGCTTAGGTTAAACCCTAACTGTCTCTTACTTGGTTAAGGTACTTAACTTCTCTATGCCTCTGTTTCCTCATTTATAAAATGGGGATAATAATTTGTATTTTGGGAATTGTTGTACAGATTGAATAAACTTAGAACAGAGCCTGTGACACAGAAAATGCTCAATAAATGTTAGTTAATATTTTCACTCAATACCATTAAATAACAGTCAACAATACCCTCCTAGTACTCAAGCTTGGAGGGCTTTTTTCTTCTAAATTTTCATCCCACTTTACCATTCTGCAATGCTCAACAACTCTACCACTTAATAGGTGTACAACCTTGTACAAACTTCTCTGTTTCAGCTTCATTACCTGCAAAACAGGAGCTGATATAACCACAGCACTGACCTCAAAACTTTGCTGAGGATTAATGAGATAATCCATGAAAAGAGCTTGGCAGTTTCTGGTATACGTAAGTACATCCTCAATAGTGTCAACTATTATTACTATACTTCCCTCCATCTTGATGTACTCTGCTCCCTCAGAAGTAATGTGGTATAGGAATTAGAAGAAGGCAGGCGTCAGAGTTTCAGATCTAAGTTCAAATCTGACCTTTACCATTTCCTGTGTCACTCTGGATACATTACCTAACTTCGATTTCTTCATATGTGCAATGGCATATTATGGAAAGGAACAACAGAGAAAATAAATGTAAAGCACTTAGAGTCCAGTGCTTGGTAATTAGTAAACATAAGTGTCCTCACATTCTACATCTGAGACAACCTGAACTTCAGACAATCGTTCCACTCAGCCTATACATTATCCCCACAGAACCTTGTTCACTCTCATACCTTCAAAGGAATGAATTCTTAAACTACCTGTACTTGTCTAGTTTTAACCTCGGAGCTCAGACCCACCTTTCCAATGGTCTGTTTGATATATTCCTTCCCCCTCTTCCCAGTCTTCACCCACCAGCATTGCAAACTCAACACGTACTAAACTGTACTTTATCTTCCTTTGTACTCTGCCCCTCAAAACTACTCTTTTCCATACATTCCTTAGTTCAACAGCTTAGCTTTCAAAATGCCTCTAAAACAGTTTCTTCTTCCTTTTCATTCCCATTAGCACTGACTTAGATCAAAAGGCCACACTGTACCCCTAGTCTGGCCTACATAACCACCTGTTCATTGGTGTCTGTCTCTACTTGTGCCCTGCTATTGGCCCCTCTTCAAAATTTCATCAACATTTTGCTCCAGGTTCAAATAATTTTCTCCCTTGGGTTCCCTATTAAGTGTCAACAGTACACACTAAGACACACTAAGTATGTCTTTAAGAAATCACTTAAGTAGCTTTCATACATACAACCAATTAGAATAGCAACTTTCAAACTTTTTGACCACAACCTTCAGTAAGACAAACATTTTATATCATGACAGAGTATATCATACACATGTAATAGTAATTGGTTATTTAATACCTATAAAGTTTTGAAACATCCTTAAGTCTTATTTAATGAGTGTTACATTCTGATTTTTCTTTCTATTCTCTTTCATAATTTAAAAATGCTGATCACGGTGCACTAACTTGAAAACCATTGAAATAGAAGACATAATGGAAGAAAAATTTCACCATTTGCATGGAGAAAAAATGCTAAGGGGGAAAAAAGCCAGAATATTTACAAAATGAAAACTTTGAGTTGTTTCTAAAACATAAAAGACAACCTGAAATGCATGTACTGTATTATCAGAGAGAAATGCTAAGTATATAAATTCTCCTTAACTTAATTTATAAATTTAACTCAAGTCACTCTCAAAATACTAAGATATATTTTGGAACTAGACAAGTAAATTCAAATATGTGGATGAAAAAATAAACCCTGAACAAAAAGAGTACTAGCAAGAGGAACTACCCTTACCAGATACTAAAACATACTGTCAAACTACAATAAAGGCAGTGTGGCATTGGTACATGACTAAACACATCAGTGGGACACAAAACAGACCAGAAATAGATATAAAAAACAAACAAAAGAAAATCTGCAACTTATACCAAAGATCAGAACTAATTCCACTTGTAGACAGGTAAAGGGTCAATTCACATAAAAGGATGTACAAATGGCTCTGAAACATACAAAAAGATACTAAACTGCACTCAAAATAAGAAAAATGCAAATCAAATCTACACTGAGATACCAATTTTTGCTATAACTGGATATACAAAGATCAGAGAACAAAGCTCTCCTGGCAGCGGTGCAGAAAATCAGTGTTTTCAGCACTGCTATCAGAAGGGCAAACTTCTACAGAGGGCATGTGGCAATACCCAAAATATAAATGCACATGCGCTCTGGTCCAGTAACTGCCCATCTAAGAATTTATATACGTATTCATTGAAGCATTGTTTGAGAAAAACTGGGAATAATCCAAACATCTATTAGTAGTGAACTGGTAAAATAAATTATAGTATACCAATATAATGGATTATCATGCAGCTTTGGAAAAATAAAGCAAATAAAACAAAAGAATAAGGAAACCTTTTATGTACAGACAACAATGAGCAAGAAGGATGATATCATTTGTACAAAAAGGAGGATAAAAAGAGAACATATTGTATTTGTTTACATCTGCGTAATAAGATATACAAATACCCAGTAACGGCTGTTGCTTATCTAGGGAAAGGATTGGGTGGAAAGTGTATTCATGGCTGAATGCTCTTTTACACCATTTCCATGATCCACTGTGTAAATGAATTGCCTATTAAAAATTAATTTTTCAAAACAGAAAGAAAACATGAGGCTTCTATAATTTTGGATGTTTACTAGATCTTACTTTACTTTTTCATTTGTCAATTATAGGCCAAACACAGATCATGAAAAACCTAAGTAATCCTTTTAATTTATAGTATAAATGAGATTTAACTTGTATTACAAATGAGACCAAAATAACTGTAAATACTAATGAAAACACAAAAAAATAAGTATATAATAAATTATCACATGTTGAAGGTACCTTTATCTACTTCAAAAATAGGCTGTATCTCTCTTACCATATTCTAAATATTTTGTCAGACTAAGCTTCCTGCTTGGAAACAGGAGGAGACACAGGAAATACAAATCATTACTAGAATGAATGAGGAAAAGTAAGGATTTTTCATTTGAAGTTATTAAAAAGTAAATTTCACATTTAAAATAAAAAATGAGGAGTCAGGTTCCAATTTCTCACTTATCATGCTTAGAAGTGGGTAAATTTCATGCAAACATCCTATAGAACAAACAAGATTATGCCCCTCTGATTCTACAGTTATTCTGTATTTATATGTAATTTTTTAACGGTGTAGTACATATTCGCAAAATGTATTTGACAGTTAAGACCTCCAAAACAGGGTCATAGTTGTTTTCTAAATGTAATCAGGGGGTTAAGACAAGATAATCTCCACATTCAGAAACTTTCTGATTCTACAATACTTTTTTCTTTATATTTTCCTCTTTAAAACAGAAATAACAATGTACCTTTATAGATGTTTGAAAATATTAAAGTAGACAGTTTATGCAAAACACTGAGGAAATGCCACAGAGCAAAACTAAAAAATGGTTTCTACCTCCCCCTAGCCTTTTCAGGGTTTGAAAACTAAATTATCATTAAATGGAAGAATTAAATAAGCTCTGATTTAATCTCAATTTTTTAGGTCACTGAATGTTTTTCATCTTGGATATCGGTGGTATTTTTAGATGACCTCAAGAATAAAGAGAGTGCATGTGTCGGGGGTGGGGAGTGTATTTAAAAACAAACTTAACACCAAAGAAAACACAATTTTTAAAGTTTTCCAGTCTCCAGTCTCATGGAATCCTATTGAACCAGAATAAGTCTCTCAACAAAGTAATCTTTTAAACTTCATCCAACACAAAATAAATCGTAACAATAATCTCAAGGGTAAAGACAGACATAGAGGGAAATAATATTCAAAAGATTGCTTTACCTCAAAACAAACAAGCAAACAAACAAAAAAACAAGATCTTCAATGCGACTCAGAGGCCAGCTTCTTCAGGGCTGCTCCTGGAATGTGGACCCCAGCTACGCACAGGCACACTCCTTCCCCAGGACATCCTGACTGCACACAATAGCTACTGACAACAATTGCGTGAACTGTGGCTGCTACTTCCAAGCATGGAAATTTTACTATCTATAGACACAAATTTCCCTAAGTTAAGTTAAATGGCTCTTATAAACAGTCTATTTAAAAAACAGATTTGGCTATTAAGCAAATTTTTAAAAGTCACAACAGAAGTTATTCATTTTTTCTATTTAAATCCATCTACTTTTTCTTCAGTGCATGAAATACAAAAAAAAAATAACTGCACAATACGATACATTATGATACATTTATGTCAAAAGTAGAGAAGGCAGTTCTTAAGTAAATGAACTATGCTTTACGGAAAACATTCTTTGTTCTTCCTGCCTCATCCCTTGACACTTGCCATTTGCCTCTCTATCTATGAGTGTGTTCACCAATTATATCACATTTTTCAACATCCAGAGTTCTGGTACATGTGCCCTATATCACAGTCCCCAATGGGGCCCTCTAGCCCAGACAGTAAATGCCTACTTGACCTTGGAGAGGCAGGACAGGTAATTCTGCTCCACAAGGAAGCCTAGCCTTTCCTTTCCCGACTCAATCCCCGCCGGGGAGTCACTTTTCATGGTTAGATTACTTGAATTTGTATTACCTATTAGTGACATTTACACTGAAGATCCTCCTTAGCACCTTGCACTTTTAAATTTCATGACATCTCTCTCCAAATCATCTCCTTCCCAAGTGGCATATCTCTGTCTCTGAGATCTCATATCAGTTCTCTCTTTATTCTGCACACCCTGAATTCGCATCACCCTCTTCCATCACCACTTACACATCAGCAACTCTCAAGTCCACATCTTCAACTCCAAACTCCAACTTAACCCTTAATATTCAGCCTGTGGTATGTCTCATCAAATTAACATCCATCCCCTCTCCTGTAACAACCACATTCCACTTTTCCCACATCTCCCTTCTGCCTTAGATCAGACTGTCAACCCTCATCTTGTTTATTATTTCTAACAATCTCCTAAATGAACTCTGTGCCTCCAGTCTCATTTCTTCTCCCATACTCACTTCACCCTCAGTCCTTCCTATATACTGCAGCCCAGAATAACAGATTCTACTATTTGGGGGTGGCAAGTCATTTCGATAGATGATAATGTTACAATTCTTGATTCTTTTAGCACATGTTTTACACACACAACTATATACACTTTTACATATATACATGGTAAACTTATTTTACAACTTTAGTTTCATTTTTCATACTTTAAATCATCTCCCACCTAAGTCTTCTCTTTCTCCATTGGGTTCCCTAGTTTAAGCTGAGTCACTACAAATGACCATTTTCTAGTACCAACCATTTTCACAAAACGACTTTATACACCAGTAGCCTCCCTTTCAAACAACTCAAAAATTGTAAATATCAGTTGTTTATTTTATTTTATTTAACATTTTTAGTGTTTTCTACCAAATAAAGTTTTAATTTTTAGAAGGAAGAATTTTAGGTATGACAGCGGGAATATTAAATAGAAGTATATATACAGCCCCTATTAATAGACATCACATCAGTGCCATAAGAGAAGATGGATCTATAGTGATTATGAGTGAAAATGTTATCACTTGGGTCTTTTTTGCCCTTACCAACCCACTTTTAATATATCTTTCTTACCTTTCACTTTTGCAGTAAGAGTTTCTGCTGCATTTTGAAGATCAACAGAATTGAGGTTCTGATGTTTATTCATGATAGTCTTTAAAACACGGAGAAGTTCATCCAGGCGTATATGAATGACTTCTTTAAAACAGTCTTAAAAAGAAAAAAAATTAAAATTGATTCCAAAATCAAGTTTCAGGATTCTAAATTATGAAAGATCATTCTGAAGCACATTTCAAGTACAAGCTTTGGCTCCATAATTTTTGTCTACTGTATGTTCACTTCTATTCTCACCATTGCAATTATATACAACTTATATGTATAGAAAAAAAACTTTAATCACTTTAATTCATTAAAGATTTCAAGTTTCTCAGAATTTAGCACTACCTTTTTCAATTTTCTGTAACTATGCTCTCCAGATTTCTTGAGAAAACTTTATAAGGTGTTTCCTGTCTTAGTGTTTTTATTCTAATATACTTTTTGATACATATGGTAACAGAGTTAAAGTCCTACAGTGTCTGATACATTAACCAATAGTCAAGAACATGTAATTTACCATTCAAACCCAAGTACACTAGCCAGCACAGACCGGGTGCCACTCATGACCACGACAGCACTTGCAGGCATGCTCCTGGGTCACCACCCCAGGAGAACAGAAAAGTAGAGTCACCCCATACCTTTTAAAACCCCTGAAATAACGCTCAAAAGTCTGAAAAGATAACCACCTCAAATACAATAGTCTGAGGTAAATTTCCTTTCTGTAACCTCATAGAGCACTAGTGTTTTATAATAGTTAACATTTATTAAGTGCTTCCTATGTGCTAGGCACTGTTAAAAGTACTTAAATGATATTATCTCACTTAGCTTCCACATTGGTAGATAATTTTAAAATCTCTATTGTACAGATGACAACACTGAAGCACACCTAAATTCACCAAGTTACTAAACTGTGGAACCAGAATGTAAATCAGGAAGTATAATTCTAGAAGCCATGGTCTTAATGTTAAACTGCTTCCCTACCAAAACAGCTTTAAAAAAACAACAAAAAAATTTTATAGTTATACAATTATTTTCAGAAACATTAAAAGATAATCACTAGAAAGCAAAATTGTCTAAAGGGAATAAAACAAAAAACAAGAAATTCTACCATCACCCATGAAATAGTCCATTCATCCACATCATTATCAAGAGAGAAATACGTAGGCTAAGAGCAGGCAAGGCTGGGAACTGTATAGCAGGGCAAAGAGTATTGTAAGAGGCACAGAACAATAGTAGTGATGGAAGCAGAGACAGCAGAGTGCCTTCAGGAAAAAAATCTGACTAATTCAACCAACAAATTTTAATAGAAAAAAAATACAGGGGATTGAGTATTAGCTTAAGTAGCCTTGGAAATGAACAGAGTCTATAAGAGAGCAAAGAAATGCATATAAATACTGTACTGTAGCCGATAAAGTGTTTCAATGAGGAGCTGGGTTAACAATTATGATACTGCTCTCCATGTGTACTAGAACTGAACAACTGAGAAAATGGATGGAGGCTGGTGGGAGCTGAGTATCTCACTGTTGGGGTGGAATTTATAATTAAGCAGGAGGAGAAGGCTATAATGAAATGGTGATGAATTAGATTTGGATACTTCAGTAAGAATTCATGTTTAGCTTAATACAGACATAGGTGGCTATATCCAGAAATATTTATAGATATGTGTTAGTTTACAGGTTAGGGTACACACATATATTTCTTTGCTCTGTCAGATGAGAGGGCCTAAAAGAAATGACACTCCAGTAACAATGAACATACCTAGCACCCTGATCTTCATTTCTAATACCATTCTCCAATAAAAGGAATCAGGGCTCCCTAGAGAAATGGCTGACTCTAGGACTGGGGCAGGAAATACATAACATGAGTTAAGAGCATCTTTGTAGTGGGAGAAAGCAAGAGCTTAAAAGAAACAAACCATCATGTTGAAGAGTTATGCCAAGAATGCACAAGAGCCAACTGAAAGAGCTCCCAATGGCCAAAGGCAGAACAATCTGAGCAACAAACAAAGTAATACTAGATTATAACCCTAAGTATAAAGTGAATATCCATGAGTCCATACTGACACAAATAAGTGATTGACTAAATAAATGAAAACAAAAACCAAAAAACAAAAAAAAAACACACAAAAACCCACAACTCTTGTATAGAAAAATTCCAAATGATTGAGACAGATATTTTGTCCTCAAGGAGAAGCATGTGCACAGTGGCTGCCTTTCAAAGAGTACAGTATGAAGGGAAGACAAAAACAGTGATTTTACAATAGAGAAGCTTAACAACTGCTATAGGATGGGTGGCCATGGTCAACATTAACAGTGAGAAATCACGTTCATATAAGTAGTACTCTTGATATGATGGGATAAAAATGGCACCTTATAGTGTTCTCTTCCTCCCAATCCCATGACCCCAGTCTAATCAGGGGAAAAACATCAGACAAATTCTAATCTAAGCACATCCTACAACATACCTAGTCAATACTCCTTAAATTATCAAGGTCATGGAAATAATCAGGAAAGCTCGAGAAACTGTCATAACCAAGGAGGGCCTAAGGAGACATGACAATTAAATATAGCATAATAGGGTCCTGGAGGAGATATTAGGGGGTATTAGGGACAATTAGGGAAATCTGAATAAACTATGGACTTTCATTAATAATGTATCATTATTATAAATACCAGTTCATTAGCAAAAGTACCTTACTAATATAAGATGTTACTAAATAGGGGACACCGGGTATAAGAGTATGTGGGAAGTCTGCACTATCTTCTCAATTTTTCTGTAAATCTAAAATTATTCTAAAAATAAAGTCTATTTTAAAAATGAAACACATGTGGGCAAAAGATTTTAGGAGTTTTATACACTATTAAAATTTTTTTCATAAATATGTATTATTTTTATAATTAGAAATTCATTTATATATTTTTTAATTCCTAGGGAAATGTATGCAGCTAGCTGCATAGTAATTAAATCATAAATTATATTAATTAAATATATGATCAATATCTATTTTGTTTACTTTATAATTGCAGATGTTAGTTCAGCTAACATCTGAATTGAGGCAATTCAGATGTTAATTCACTTAATTGAGGCAATACAGCTTAGTGGTTGGTTGAAAGCAAAATCTCTAAAACCAGGCTTCCTGAATTTCAGTTCTAACTCCATGGCAGAGAGACCTCGGAGCAGCTAATTAGGCTCTCTGTGCCTCAGTTTCCTGATAGCTCTTCATAGGATTGGTTAGATTAAATAAGTTAAAACACATAAAGTACTAAGAACAGTGGACAGAACACAGTAAACCCTCTGTAAATACTTGGTGTTATTCTTATTAGTTTATGCAGCAGCAGAAATAGGTTAATTACACAGGTTGGTAATGAAATTAAACCTCATATCTTTGAGATAAAAGAAACTTCTGGAAAATAATGAAATTTGACTGGTTTTAAGATATAATAATTATATTTTCCTCCTGTTTTGGTATTGCAAAATCTATTCTTTGTTTGGTCTATAACTATTTAAATAAAGCTAGTTTATGGGAATATTTCTGCCTACTTATCAAAAACAAGGTTTTGTGATTTCCTAGTATCATAAAGTTGTACTGTACTCTTTTTGAAACCTATATTAGTTTTAAAAGAAAAAAGAAAGCTGGTCATTTCTATCACTCTGATGTTTTATATTAATATACTTACAGGATACTTTAGTCCTATTTAGATATTTAATAGATAGGGACAGATATTAATGTACTTAGAGACTACTTTTACCTTATCTCGAAGTCTCGGGCCAAAAGAGCTGGATTTTTGAGTGTCAATAACCATCAATATTCAAAATTAGTGTCAGGTATTAAGCAAGAACTACAAAATATTAATGGCTTAAATTCCTAAATAAGATAATAAATTCTGGTCTTCTCAGAGTCAAAAAAATTAAATAGATGTTGAAATGAATATATTTTAAAATTATTACATGATTTTCAATTTTCTTAGTTTTAATTTCTAACATGATAATCAGTAACAGATATAGACCACATAAACAGAAATATTTTGAGATCCTCATAATTTTTAACATTGTAAGAGGTCCTGAGATTCCATGTGATGGCTTTTCTTTAAAACAAAACAAAACAAAACAAAACACCCTGAAAAACATTCCAGTAGCTATCAGCATAAATGTTTTACCAACCTGAAGTTCTTTTTTTCCTATAAGGAAGCCCTTATAAACACATATTGAAATTGTTCCAAAGTACTGAAAAACAGTAACTGAGTTATATTTAGTAAGAAATTTCAGAAGTACCTCAAATTACCCTATAAATAATTCCAATTTCCTGTGATTGAACACACTTCTGAAGCCCATAAATCAACAAAAATGAACACAACAGCTAAAGAAAATACCATTACAAAGATTCATAAACTTTCCTATACTTTTTAGTAGAAGCATCAACTACTAGCACATTACTATATCCTGAAAATACTTCACCTGGGTCTTATAAATTATCGCATGCCCTTAATTATGTTTTAAGTGCTAAAAAAAATATATTCTATTTTTACCAAATATTCTCCTCCCTTACAAAAGAATAAAGGTACCTCAAATTCTTTTTATGAGGCACAAGTCCTCTTAAGCTGAAAATGTTACATTTTTAAAGAGTTTTAAGGAGTTTAAGTAGCACCTTCACCAACACTAAATAAACATTTCCTTGTCCCCACCCCTACCCACCACCACAGTTGCAACAATGAGGAAAAGCACACGAAGTGGTAACTATCTATGCTTCTTCCCCAATACAAAAGAAAGGTGAAGTGGCTACTTGGTAGCATAGAAAACAATAGATTTAGATCAAGAAACTTGAGTTCCAGTGCTTGATCCACCAGACTTCCTTGAAATTACCGTATTGCAAAATTCTCAGCTTCTCTGATCTCAGAGTAATCATCAGTAAAACGGAATTAATAAGAACGCCTGTTCTAGTTACCTTTAAAAACGTGATGTGAATATAAAATAAATGAACAAAAACAAAACTTCTTTATAGTCTTAATGTAAACAGTTATTATTACTATTAAATCTGTAAGCCATTCGAACTAAATACCTTTGAAGATGAATTTGTCTCATAAAATTACACTCAACAGCAAACATACTTATAGCAAGGTCCCACCATAATTTGGCTAATGAAAACAAGACATTAAAGTTAAGTTTCAATTTCATTTTGTATATAAAATCTAAATTAGTCGATTGCTTGGAAATGAAACCATAATTAAAGATATACTTTATTAAAACATTTCTATACTTATTAAGTTAAATGATAGTATTTAAGTTAGCCATTTAACCAAATACAAGATAATTTTTATAGTGGTCACATTGTAAGTGTAATGAAATTTAATTTATACTACACGAAATAGAATAGTAAAACTCTTGTATCCCAATGTTTATCTACTATCCCAGTAATATGGTCATCTAAATTTTAATTTATTGTTTCACTCATTTGTGCCATTTATTTTCTGCTTCATTCAGCTTATCAAGTGAAAACAGATTAGCCAGCTCCACTTTTTGGTTCTCAGGCATTAACACAATACTGCAGTGTTTATATTGCAAACACTTCATGGAAATGCTTAAGTAAATAAATGAAAAAAAAAAAAAAAACCATGGTGTTTTCCTTGATTAAAACAAACCTGACAATTTTTTAAAATCAGTCTTGTTAATTCAGCGTAACCTCTCTGGGAGAGCAATGAAAACAACAAGGAGGAAAAAAGTTTCAGAGCTTATCACTAGGAAACTCCCTTTATTTAGCTGTATGACTTCTGAATTTACAAAAATAAAAGCGAACCCTGAATACAAGCTTTCTTTATCCAGACACTTCAGGACTGTAAAAATAACAGCTGACACTTTAAAATACTTATTCTAAGAGCTTTACTTTTATGAAATCATTTAATCTTCACACTAACCCAATGATGTAGGTATTATGACAAATTTGAACAGATGTAGAAACTGTGGCACAGAGACGATAAGTAAGTAACTTGCCTGGTGGCAGAATGAGGATTTCGCTTTAGGGATTCTAGCTCTAGAATTTGTGCTCTTAATCACTAAAATATTTCAACATGGTTAAAGAAGTTATTAATGACAGTATCTATAATCTGTGATTTAATAGGCTTTTAACTTCCAAGTGAATATGCCAGTTACTACTTCAAGAGCTGCTAAATTAGGCAAACCATTCTAGTCAATCAAGTACAGAAGAGGAAAGGAATCTCCTAAGAGCTGGCACATGGGTAATGAATGAGTTACCTGTATTTCACACTTAGTTCCCCAAAGACTCAATCCATATGCTCTAGGCACTAAGATATAACCTATTAACATTAACGTTAACCAATCCTAAGCGATATCCATTAGAAATCACTTCTGGAGAGGTTGGGATGTCTAAGACTAGTAACTTAATATTTCTCATATTTCACAAAATTTCTGGTGTATTACAGGGCTAAAACTTAAGTAACGGTCATCAGTAGTCAAAGTAACCCTCATTGAAATTTGTCTAAAATAAATTTACAAGTCCTCCTCTATATTCACCCTGGAAAAATTCGGTTAATCCTTAAGACAAGATTTCAATTAAGACTTGGAAAATTTAAGCAGAACTTCCCTCTCACAACAGAACATATTACTTTATGGTATTAAAATTGTTACCTAAATTCTTTTTTTTCAATATAATTTGCTTTAGAAAGTTTACAACCCTCTCTTCTAACTATAGTTCTATCAAATTTAGGACCTAGAATTCATTAGACGTAATCACTTATGAGATCAGCTATGTTTTTATAATAGTGATATACTCAAATTAGAAAAAATTTTTAGAAGTTAGAGAACTACTCTATCTTAAAGTGATGATACTTTTATCTCTCTTTCTGGCCTATTTAAAAACAAACAAAACAGAAAAACGAGACATCATTGTTGCAATAGTAAACTTTTATTAGTGTCTCCCTGGCCCATGTGGCTCAGTTGGTTGGAGCAGCTGTTCCATAAACCAAAAAAGTCATGGGTTCAATCCCAGTTCAGAGCATGTGTAAGAGGCAACTGATCAATGTTTCTCTCCCTTTCTCTCTCCCTCTCTTCGCTTCTTCCTAAAATCAATAAGCATGTTCTCAGGTTGGGATTAAAAAAATAGTGTCATATAATCAACATACTACAAGAAGTATTACACTAACTGCTGACCTTCAAATATATTTTATAATGGCAATATAGACTTCAAGTATTGGGTACCAGAAAAATTAATCTGCATTATTTTTTTTTAGCCCTGTTAAAAAGCCTTGCATTTTTCTAATTCCCAAATTTTGGGCTTTTGAGTGGTATTCCAACTGGGAATGGAGAAGTTTGTCACAAAGACAGCACTTAACATTACTGTATAGCCCTAGTTGGTGTGGCTCAGTTGGTTGGGGTGTCTTTCTATAAACCAAAAGGCTACAGGTTCGATTCCTGGTCAGGGCTCTTGCCTAGATTTTGGGTTCCATCCCCAGTCTGGGCATGTACCAGAGGCAACCATCAATGTTTCTCTCCTCTCTCTCCTTCCCTTCCCCTCTCTCTAAATCAATAATCATGTCCTTGGGTGACAATAAAAAAAAAAGATTACTGTAAAAACTAGAAGATTTATGAATCTGTTCTTTGGAATTCAGAACATATTACTCCTCAAGGGGCAACCATAAACCTGAATTAGCACTTATCCTATATATATGTTAATCTGCGGTGTTATATTTAAACACAGAGGGCGTATGTATAATTCAGTGCCTTCGGCACTTTAAGATGCAAAATTTGCCCCTGTAATTATTCATGATACACCTTAATAACACTGGATAGGGTTCTAAACTTCAAATCCTACATCTACTACTTTTATGAGACTATAGGGTAACCTCCTCCTGGAATTAGCAGTGGACAGAGAAAATTAACAACTCTATTACTTACCCTATCAAAGCAAGTGTTTTCACAGTCCTCTGATCTCCGACATTAAGCACTCCATTTTTATTTGTAAATAAAAACAGCAGAGGCAATATCTTAACTCTGTTAAGGAATACAGGGCATTTGGCAAACACCTATTTTCTCTAATCAGTTCCTCAAAACTATTGCAATATGATCTTTACATTCTCACTTGGGGAATTTTCATAACATCACACAAGACAGTTATCATAAAACTCCTATTTAAAAAATTCTATAAAATGGTGGGAGGTGGCTGTCCTCTAAAATGCATTATGTACTTTGAAAACAAATACTTAGTTGTTTTCTTCAGCTCTGAACTGTCAATATTCAGAACACAGAATCTCTAACTCCAAATTTTGTTCTTTTTAATCCTCATCCAACAATATGTTTATTGATTTTATTTTTTTATTGTTTTTCAAGTATGGTTGTCTCCATTTTCCTGCCACCACTTTCCCCCACCTCCCCACCCCCAAGCTCCCATCAGAAAGTTATAAAATGGACAGCATCTGGTGTAAGCACTTCACATTTAACAAATTATTCAGTGGCTTAAGGCACATTCCCAAACTAGTCAGTAACACACCTAGTCCTA
The DNA here is from genome assembly GCF_004126475.2 of Phyllostomus discolor. Classification (NCBI taxonomy): domain Eukaryota; kingdom Metazoa; phylum Chordata; class Mammalia; order Chiroptera; family Phyllostomidae; genus Phyllostomus; species Phyllostomus discolor. The sequence continues at coordinate 72,469,001 of NC_040907.2, forward strand.
GAACCGAAATCATGTGACTCTCTTTCTAGTGCTCTGTCATCTCTTACTACAAATTTAACCAAACTGTATAATCTGGCTGGATTTTGATCCACTTGTTCAAATCAAAGGGCCATGAAAGCTACATACTCCAAAGGCAATCTAAAGAAGGGGAATCAAAATAGACCCCAAGAGTTCTTATTTCTAGTAAAACTTTCTCAAATATTTTCCCATAACAATTTTCTAGGTTTCCTTTTAATGCTGTAGAAATCGAAAATACTGGCCTTGGCTGGTGTGGTTCAGTGGATTGAGCACCGGACTGTGGACCAAAGGGTCACTGGTCTGATTCCTGATCAGGGCACATGCCTGGGTTACAAGCCAGGTCCCCAGCTGGGGGTATGACAGGGCCATCCAATCGCTGTTTCTCATATACATCACCTTTCTCTCCCTTTCCTCCCTCCTTTTCCCTCTCTTGAAATATAAATAAATAAATAATTTTTTAAACAAATACTTGTAGCTTAAGAATTCATCTCAGTTTCTCGAGATTGATACAGGCCAAATGTCTGTACCAGCACTGTTCAACAGAAATTTCTATAATGATGGATTGGAGATTTTTATAATATCACTGTCCAAAATGCCACTAGCCACATGTGGCTAAAGAGTGCCTGAATTGTGGTTACTACAACTAAGAAGCTGGAATTTTTTATTTTAATTAAATTTAAAGAGCCACATGTATAGAGGCCACCATATCAGATAGTGCAGGTCTAGATAATCCCAAGTGAAAAGAGAATCGGCTGATGAGAGAACGAAAGCTGAGCAGTGTTTCTACGGTGTACCCGCCATGTGAAGCAAGTAGGACAGAATGGAAAACACACACCATTCTGCATTCATGATCTCTGGGTTCCAAATGAAACTACTATTTACCAGCATTAAGGAATTGATGAAATCATATAATCTATGTTATACATAGAATTCATCTGTGATATGGAGCTAAAAGTACCTGCCTTTTTGGGGACTGCGTGACAATACTGTTTGTGTTTGTATGTAAAAGTGGCCTGTAAAACATAAAAAGTCTAGCCTCAGCTAGAAGACTGGACACCGGAAGCAGCAGTCAAGTGATTTGCACATCGCTGTCTCACGACAGGTAAAGCATATAAAGAAAATGGCATCCAAATCACACCAAAAGATGATTTAATTTGTACACCTACAATCTAGGTTCTTAAAAGCGAACTTTTTAGTTTATTAACAGTCAACTGATATGAATTACAAGGTCATAAGCAATGACAAAAACTTGGCATCCTTCCTCTTAAAGAGGCAAAAGACAACATATTGGCAAGGCTACTGACAAGGTTCCTTCACTGCAAAAGAAAAACAGTAACAATAGCTCTTTACTGTTGGGCTGCAGTTCACAACAAAGAATGGCAGAAGTCTAGGGACCCAGAATACAAAAGGATGGCCTATGGCTACTCTACAGAAACATGTAATAATACCGCTTTAAAGGTTACAGAATTTTAAACTTTTTACCTGTTTTCCAGATTATACTTCATGATTCTTATAATAATTCTGTTTAGTAAATAAGGAATAGTCTGATACTCTAATAGGCTGAAAAATCATAATCAATATTACAAGCAGGCATATTATTATGTAGCATTTCTTATCATTTATAATGAGGTTAATGTTTATACATACTCCCTTGCTGAAGGAAAACAAAAAAGGTTCTACCAACTCAAACCAAATAGTATATCCCCAGATTTTGATAACAATGATCCAAAACCAGAAAAAATTCTTGTCAAATCCAAGATTTATTTTGAGATGGCATACGTTTATCCTTTTAACTCTGATTGAAGAACCAAGCATTGCTATCAGTCCAAAGGTAGACAGTGAAAATTCTCTGACCACTGCTTATTGATGACAGCAGGCTATCCAAAAGATGGTTTTACATTTTGTAATTAATTTACCAGCCATAAATGGCAAGTTTTTTTTAATTATCAGCAATATAGTTGAGTATTTAAATTTTGAAGTACTGGTTTTCTCATTAGGATAATATCCTTACAGCTTTTTAACCTTAACTTTCTGTGAAAAATATATTTCCATACACATACTTTTTTACCCTAAGGGGTAGTCTCCTTTGGCTATCTTATATGCATTACCATTTTCTTCTTTTTTCACTTAGGATCCATTTTCAATCCTCTTTCTTCCTAATCCCTCAATTGCCTACTCACAAATCAAAAGTCATAAAATACACACATACACACACACACACACGCACGCAGTCTCAAAAGGATGGCTTATGTTATTGTTGTTTTAAGGAAAATTCAAATACTAAAATTTTGAGGCTACAATTCAAGTCATTTTGGGCATGCAATCTGAAAAATTAGAGTTAGGCTAAAATAAACTCTTAAAAAGCAATATTTAAAACAAAGTATTATTTTAGTTTCTGTTTCCCAGAAAGTAAATATTTAATTTATATACATACAAAATAGTTATCAGAACCTTATAAATGTCTACAAAACACATGAAGGTCTCATGTAAATAACTAGGTATCTTCTTTTTCCATATCCAGAAAAACAATCTACGAACAAAGAAATGAAGTGCGACTTATTACAAAAGAATAGAAGCTGTATCTTTAATGTCACTCTTGTCAAATTTGTATATAAAAGATACACTAAAAGTTGAAAGACTTAGGTACTAAGAGCAAGTCAGGGAGTACAGATGTGTATAATTCTTTATCTCTGAAGAATCAAGTCTCATGCTCCATTATCCATATCTGACTAAAGAATAAATTCTGTGATTATCCCTAATTGAAGAAGCAAATTGAGAATTAAGTTTGATTTTTGAAATAAAAATTCACTCAAATGCAGTGGTTTTTAGATCAGGTTTTAGGAACAATATAAAAAACCAAATCTAGGCAGAAGTATCAACAATATAAATTATAAATATAAGTCTGCTTATTAAAAACCAATCAATACACTGTTACCATTAACAAGGTTAAAATTCCAATGACCTAAAATTTTCCGATGTCCAATGGGCCCAACTCCTAAGAACCAAAGAACTATTTTTGTTTTGTGTATTTTTGTTCTCTCACACTTACTGAAGTTCCTATACTATACTGCACTGCATCTGATTATAAAATAGTTTACACTGTAAACAGCAAACATTCGGAGAGGAAAAAGGCATTAAATACCTACAGGAAAATACCCTGTTTCTGTCACTGTGTACATACTTATCTGTAACTAGGCTGGCATTTAAAATTTTACAGGCTATCCAGTAAGAATGCTAAGAGAAAACAGTTGACAAACCTGAAAGAATAGCTTCTTTCAAATATAATAGCATATGGGAGAACTTCCTGATATCATTCACCAATTCCTTGATGTACTCCGGATCAAAAACGTAATTGGTACTTATAGACTTGAGCCCCATTTCAGAAGATGTATCATCGGAAGAGAGCTGGCCTGATGATAAAACACGTTTTTTCTTTGTCTTTTTCTGTTTCTGAGCAATCATCCTTTCACATAAGAATCAGAAAAATCAAAATCCTTAAAGGGGTGAGAAAAAAAAAGAGAGAGAAACACAACACTACATCAACCAGGGGGAACATTCTACTAAGTTTTCACAAACAGCCCATAGCCCACCTCAGTATTCTAATAAAACCAACCACCACAACAAACACTGTACTGTACTACTACTAAGAGTAGCAGCTTGTATTTGTTTGGTGCCAGTAATCCTGACAACTTTGTGATATGCAAACTACTACTCTCTTCATTTCTCTAAAGAACCCAAGGTTTGGAGATTAAATAATTTCTCTAAGCTCTGAGCTGATAAATGCTGAACTGGTACTTAAACACATATCTGCTTTGCTACTAAAATCTACGCTCTTAACTCCTAGAGGGTAACAGAATTTTCGTAATTTACAAAACTTTTCCCGAAATGTCACTTAGTGGAAGGGTGTATTTCATGATCCCTCCATGAAATATAAGCTTTGGAAAAAGACCTGTTTTCAAAATCCCTCTCTATCACTTACTGTGTGTGACCTGATAAAATGTTAATTACCCCTTTACCTCAGTGTGCTCGTTATAAAATGGGAATAACATCCATCCAAAATATTGTAGGAATACTACAATAATCCCATGAGATTATTGTAAGCATTAAAAGAGGCAGTAGCATGGAAGTGTTCATTCCAACACATAAAAGAAGTCTGATTACATTTAGTTCTCAATAATAATAATACATACCTTTTATGTATTATTACATAATAATATAATAATATAATAATGTCATGATAATGTATATGAACAGGTATAATATAGGTTATCAAGTTTCAGCAAGAACATTTCTTTGTTGAAAACAAGTTGTAAGGGTGCACACTAATCTGACACACCTGGATTGGTTGTACAAATAACTGTATGATTATTGGGGCATTATTTTTAGTAATTTCAGAGTGGTATACTAAAAATACAATTTTTTTTAATGAAAAAGATTTAGATTTGAATCCTGGCTGAATACTTTCTAAACATGTGACCTGTACAATATGCTTACAGGCTGGGGGCGAGGGTTAAAAGGAGACACAAAAGACTTCATGTTAAAACACCTAATCCTGGCGCAAAGTTGGAACTCAAGAAAATCTTTGTTTCTGATTCATATTTACACTTTACCTTTCCAGAAGAAAAAGTCCAAGTTTTGTTTGTATCTCTTGGAATCAAAAAGGAAATGACTTGTGGAATTAAATCAGCTCAGCATCATCATTAAAACATTTTTCAAATATTGTGTCTTGAGTATTTGGATACTTCCAAAATGGCAGAATTACTAAGGACTTCTGTAAAATTTACTGTAGAAAAGTTTGTGTAATATTCATTTCCAAGTCATGTGTAAGATATATTATTGTGTCATTTACTCGTTCCTGTACCTCACTTAACTCTACATATTTTTTCCCACCTCTATCTCTACTACCACTCTAGGTGAATTATTATAATTTTTTGTCTGAGCTACTGATACTAATTTCCTAACGATCTCTCCACATCATTCTTGGTCCACTCCAAAGTGTGGATTACACTTTTCAAAACCAGAAAACTCTTCCAAAGGACAAGTAAGATGCTATTGTGCGCTACAAGGCTGGCTCAGCATGAGATCTGGCTGCTACCTACCTCTGAAATGCCCTCTGGAGTCAAGATTCCTAGTCAATACTCAACACTTCTGAAACACACAACAATGTCTGTGACCCAGAGGAGGAAATAGTTTATATTATGGGCCAGCATACACATTAAGTACGTTATGTTTGTGTGTGGTGTTATGTGTAGGAATGTATAAAACACAAAATAGATTCCAGCTAAGGAGCCAGGTGATATACTCAGATAATTTCTATGCTATCCCATTTCATTTTTTAAAATGTTGGTTGCAACCCACCAAATTGGTTTCATATTCATAATGGGTCCATGATCCTACAACTTGAAAAACACTGTTCAATTTAGGGAGCCTGAACTACTCCTTTCCCCCTTTGTTTACTCATTCTAATCTCAGCTCAAAGATCACTTCCTCAAAGAAACCTTCCTGGACCACCCCTTGTCCCCACCTACCTAACCACCACCACCACCACCACCACCACCACCACCACCACCACCACCACCAAACTAGAGCAGAATCTCCTATTAGGTGCTTTATAGTATGTTATACTTTTCATAAACCTTTTAAGATTTATAAGGTTCATGTCTTCCTATCCAGATGATAAACTCAAGGAAATCAAGACCGCATCTGTTTGCTAACCATTTGTTCTCTGTTCACAGCACAATATGTGTCATGTGAGGGATGAACTACTCACAGCTATGTGCAGAATGAATAATGAGCTTAGTAAGTTTATAGTTTTATTTTTTGTAGAAACAAAAATGGTTAACTACAGATTGTTGCAGTGTTTTGAATAGAAAATATCAATGATTTTTAAAAATCTGTCTCTAAAACTGTCTTTCAAAAAACAAGCATATGAAGTTGAGTAAAGGTGAGATTACATAAAACTGAAATCAAAGTTGAATTTCTAGTATTGTTTCTCTACTTCTGATTAAAGCTGTCCCAACACTTCTCTAAAAGTTTTCAAAGTTCTCTATTGAATAGTCTTGTTAATCCCAAAGTATTTCTGAGAACGTAATTTCTACATTTGAACTAAATTCAAACCTATCTAACATTAATCCTTAAACGTGTAGATAATTTCTAAAATGAATGTAGAACAATTTTTAAAGAACTATTATTATACCTAACTCTCCCCAACAACAAAAACCCCAAAGCACTCAAATGTGTTATTTTGACAGCTCTTTTACAAATCACTAGTTGAGAAGACTATTAACCTAATTTAACACTTTTGCAGCTTACTTAATGAAGTCATTCTAATTTTGATGGCTTTTAGTTTAATGTTAAAACTGGTCATTGTCACTGGTAAAAAGGTGATTATAAAAATTAAAGACATATCACAGGTTCCATTCACCTATCACAACCCACCCCCCCCAAAAAATCATCAAGGCATATTAGTAACCCAAAGTTGTAAAGTGTTTCAAAACTTCTTAAACACTTTTAGATAAGGCTAAGAAAACGTGTAAACAAAAAACAAAACACAGTGGAGAAAGAAGCAACTAAAAAGGGTTATAATCTACATCTAGTCAGTATTATGGTGAGTAATGTACTCACTTTGTTACACATCCTTCACTACAGGTGAAAAAAATTTTAAATAACAAGCTTAATTTAAGCTTTCATAAAATTGAACTATGATTAATAAGGAAGCCTGGAGAATTTACTTTTCAAGATCCTCCAGACTACTTTCCCATATCCCAAAATGACCATCCTCTAGTTGGTGTAACATAAAATGTAGTTAGTAACAGATTGCAACTGGCAATTTAATTAAATGAAGTAATAATATGGAAATCACTTAGCACAGTGCCTGGCTCATCATGATGACTCATTAACTGCTAGTCATTATTGCTAGCAATGCTTTATTGGGGGAGATTATTTTTTAACACAAGAAATGAACGAGATACAACAATATATAAGTAGATGTGAATAAGAAATATAGGATTAGGAATAATTCCAGAAACTTAATTGACTTCCTGGAAATATACTAAATTGTTTGCAAGTGAAGTCTGAATTGTGCAAATAGGTTGTTGAGCATAATATGTTAAACTCTCCTAATGCATTCTCATGTATAGCTTTTAACTCCAAACCATGATCAACATTCAAAATGTGTTGCATCCACTTCTGAAAGAACTTTGTAGCAAACAGTATATTACTGTACAAAACTTTCTCTGTTATGTTCTAAATTACGAGTAATATGTGCATTATAAACCTGAACACTAACTTCCAGTACCCTGGAACGTGGCTTTTCCAAGACTTCGGTAGCCTGTGTTCATGTCTTGTGCCCCTTTTACTTCCTCCCACCCCCAAATGTATCATTACATAAGTATTTTCATTTTAGGCACTGGGTTAATTGAAGTATAAAACTGCCCCAAATAGCTGTACTTAATAATTCTCATCTTACTCTTTCTACTTCAGGAAAAAACTGCCAGTTATTTCAGAAATCTGCTATTTCAGCACAATTTCTGATTTGGTAAGAATCTACTTTAAAATGCAAATAAATCAGAAAAAAGTCATTCTGGAAGTTTTTATATTTTTAAAAAACACTCTCCACAAAAAGAGGATGGGGGCATGTCAAAAGTTTTAGCAATATGCAAATAAGTGTAATTTCTAAAGAAAGGCATGCAATACACATACACTTCATTCCTGTGAAGTTAGAATGCAGCACGTTTAAAAAAGAGGAAGCTGCACAACCTCCCACGCCTCCAGAATGTCTAGCATTCCTGGTAGATAGGGCTCTCCCTTGACCAGCCCAAACTACCCAGTGCCAAAGAGCGTGTTCTCCAACCCAGGATTTAAAAACAAAGTAGGAAAATGGAGCAAAAAGGGCTGCGAACAGTGATAGTGAGGGACCACAGATATCGTCACCGAGACAGCTGGAGAACGGGGAAGGAGCACTCCGCTCTTTCTCCACCGCTAAGAGTCCAGCCCTCCGAAAAGGTATGAAGCCAACTCCTTCTTGAGAAACAGGGATTTAAAAAAAAGAATAACATGGAGACATGAGGCGTCAGTTACTAGGGCTCCAACTTGAAAAGTCTCTGACTTGAGCTCACCCACCAGAAGAAAATTTTTTTAAACAAAACCCCAAAATACCGTCAAGCCCCAAATACTTGCAGAATTGGGAAAAACCACTGGGGCGGAACGAAACAACCCTCCTCAACCCAAAGACAGAGAAGAGGAAAACAATGCACCACGGAAATCCCAAAATATCTCGGGAATGAGAGCCAGCTGAAGTGAGGAGGGCTGTTGTCAGGGCAGGTGGCAGCAGGACGAGAGCAGGAGCAAGAGCAGACTATGTAACGGTCAAGAGTGCAGATTCTGAAGCAAAACTGCCTGGGTTTAAATCCGCACTCTGCTAATTACTGGTCATATTCCAGCAGGTTTTAACCTCCGTTTCCCCGTGTGAAAAACGAGTGAAGTAATCTCGGACTCCTGAGGATTAAAGAAGTTAAACAGGGAGCACTCTTAGGACAGAGTGCGGACTGTAGGACCTATGTTTACTTTTATTATCATCGTCATCGGCTCAGCGCCCTCCAGCTCCTCCAGCCGCAAGCCCCTCGCTCCTCAGACCCTGGCCCAACCTCCAGCGCACACCGCAGACGCCGCAGCTCGGGGCCACCGCGTGGGCCGCCCGGACCCAGGTTGTCAGCTCGAGGACAGCCGCCGCAGGTGATCTCCGCCCAGAGACGCAGCCGCCGCCCCGCACTCACCGAGGAGGTCATCCCGCGCCTCGGACGCGGACGCCCACCCAACACTCACGGCCGCCGCCGACGCCGCCTCCGAGGGCTGGAGCTCGCAGACCCCATCTTCCAAGACCCGCGGACGCTCGGCCAAGTCGCCGCCGCAGTCCCAGAAGCTACCTCCAGGGCGGGGCGGGCTACGCGACCGCCGCCGCCCCGCCCCCTGGCCTTGCTCCGCCCACCCACACTGCCCCGCCCTCTCAGGCTCAGCCCATTGGCCCGCGTGCCTGGGGGCGGGGCTTAGCGCCTACATCTCGTCTGCTGGACACTGGTTGTCAGCTACACCCTAGCCCGCAGACTGTACCCGACATCATCGGTCATTAGTTAGAAACCCTGTAAAACACGCGACAGGCTAGGAGGAGCGAACTTTCGGAACAAGTCACCTGATGACTAGATCTAGCTAATGGGAATCTCTCAAGGCAAGCAGTATAAATTTCCTATGAGGTATATCTTTTGTTTGCCTTTTTCTTTCCAACTCCTTTAAGAAAACAAAAACAAAAACAGGACCTCACACAGGTAAAATGTAACACAGGCCTGGGGCTCACTTCCTTTTCAGAAGAATGAACTACCTCAAAACCAGACAACTACTCTGCCCTCTGCAGAGGGGAATGCTTTCCACTCAAGAGTAGCAATAGTTCAACCTTTTTCATCTCATGGCACACAAACTGATTATTACAATTCTGGGGCACACCAAAAAAAATTTGCCACATCTGACAAAAATAGGCATAATTTTATTCATTCACACCTGACCACTATTGTGTTGGCTGTTGTCATTTTTTAATTTGGCAATCTAAGGAAAAAGAGGTCAGCACCCCTGATTACGGTAAGTGGGTATTGACTATTTTTACAAATTTTGCAGCACACCAGTTGAAAATTGCTGACTTAGAGCAATATTATTTTCTTCAACTGAACTCTCAAAGTTACTCAGAATAAGAAAAATGTCTTTGAAAGATGAAATAATTAAAGAAGGCAGCAGGGGCTGAAAGCACATAAACTTCCATTTCAAACTACTCACTGGAACAACCAATGTCATTTGCCTTAGTGCTTGAACATTCAGAAAGAACTGATGGAGAAACTGAGGGCGCATGGGGAGGAAGGCTGGATAGTGGTGGAGGCAGAGAGAAAAATTATCACAAATGGGAGGAAGCATAAAAAGACACAGACTATGAGGACAAGTTGAAAGAAAATGGGGGTGCAGGCACAAGGGAGAGAGGCAAAATCAAGTAAGGCAGAAACAGGTGAAGGCAGAAAAGGAAAATAAGAATTAGAAATAAGAGAAAGGAAAGACTTCTTTCTCACCGAGACATCTGAAAAAGGAAGTGAGTGTGATAAAGCCAACAAGTGAAGTGGTGAGAGAGGGAGACAATACTGACAAGGAGAAACATCTCTCATATCAGAACTCGTTATAGAAAAAACAATGCTGGGGAAAGAAAGCAAATTTGGCCCTTTGAGTGCTATTTGGTAAAGATAAATATGGAAATGCTCAGTTCCTTGGTTACTGTGGCTCCCACACTGAACTTCTAAACTCAACTTACATAAATTTACCTCTTTAAACCCCAAACACAACAGTACCAAGAACATACCACAAATACTCAGGAAACGTCAAGAACACACTGTCCTTCTAACTACACGTAAAAAGAAGAAAGCATCCTGGACTCTCACCACGGAGACTGATAATGCCCTGAACTGAAACAAACTATCAAGAGGAGACATCAGGAGATCTCAGGCAAAAGGGGAGTGGGGTTGGGGGAATGGTGCAACCCTGATTATATCATAAATAAGGTTTTTGAGAAGAAATATGAAATCCCCTTAATAAAGAGGATTGTGTTCCTTATTGAAGCGGAAATGGCAATATCACTGACAGTATCTGGAACAAGATCCTGATGGGGAGAAAGGGTATGTGGGGATGAGAGAGGGAAAGGAGCACATAGGAGGGAGGGAGAGAAAAATCAGTGAGAGACAAAGAGAGATGTTAGAAGGCAAGAAACAATTGTGGAGAGGTGAAACAGACAGAGGGAAAGAAGACCAAGAAAGGTGCAGAGACAAGTGGAGGCCATTAAAGAAAAGATAAGATGAAGACCAGAGCAAAGATGAGGGAGACAAAGAGAAACAATGTAGAGATTGCTCACTGCCAGAGAAAGAAGAGGGACGCTTCTCACATAGGAACACAGAAACACTTCGAGGGAAGTGAAGCCAAATAGGTCCCTAGTTTGTCTCCTGAAAAAGAAAAGTATGAGAAGCCCAGGCTCCTTGATTACCTGGCTCTACAATTACTTTGGAGACTTAATTTTTTAAAACTTACCGCTTATGCTTTAAACCTAAGATCAAAAGCACTAGAGATACTCGCGATACCTAACATCCAAATGTCCATTTGGAGGACAATGATGCACCGTGGACACTCACCATGGAAACCAATGATGACTCACAACTGGAGGGCACCAATGGGGAGACAGGAAAGGATTCCGAAGGCCAAGGAGGGCACTGGCAGAGCAACTGTCAGGGAGCTCAATGGAGGAAAGTCTGCCTCTCTGAACTGCTGTGGGTTAATTTAAAAAACCCCTCCCACCAGATCTACCTCTAAACCATCTCAAAACAGACAACTATTGTGCGTAGGGCATAAGGACAGAGTGGCTCTTCACTGAACACTAGATGAGGAAAGGTTATCTGAGGAAAATTTGGATAAGCTTCTCAATCCCAATCTTCCCCTTAAATCTTTTAAAAACACATTAATTTTTTGCCATCTTCTCCACTCTAAGAAGGATAATGACATTTGAAAACATTTGAAAAGAATGGTAGTTCACTTTTAAATTAAGATTGTTATTTTATTAATCTCCCACTTGCATTGTTTATAGTAATGTTATATCACACATATAAGTTACAAATATAAAAAGTATATTACTGCAATACTTCTCTGCCAGTCCCAAATTCTGTTTATCATTAAACACCAAAATCTTAAAAAAAAAAAACCTGTACAACTGTTGTCAAAGTTCAGTATCTTAAAATGTTGTTCAACAGGTTGCACAAAAGACATTTACTAAAGAAACACATAGTTGAAAAGAAACTATTTGTGTTTTTACCACTTTACATTATTAGTGTCTCTAGTATTTTTTCCTTCTTAAACAGAAATTCACATCCCTTATAATGTTGCTCTTGAGTCAACCATGCTGTGAAGTCTCAACTTACACATTGTTAAAATCTTTTTCATGTGCTCTTTGCAGTGTTAACACAATATTGTTACTGTGTTTTTGCTAAGTAGGTGGCTTCATATTCCTGAAGTTGATTCTGTGGTTTAGGTAGCCTAATTTCCTAACAGAAGATGGGTCTAAAGGCATCTTACAATGCCAGGAGTTATTTTTGGTTGTCACCACTAAGGAAGAGGCTACACTGACATCTAGTGGATAGATGCCAAGGATGCTGGTAAATATCCTACTTGCACAGAAGAGGACCCCCAACCCTCCTACCCCTACCCCTACCCCTACCCCTACCCCTACCAAAGAATTACCTGGCCCCAAATGGTCAATAGTGTTAAGGTTGAGAAACTCTGCTCTAGATCCAATTACCGCTCTATAAGCAAAGCAGAAGGCAGGGAAACATGCTAAATTACAGCACAGGATGCACTCAGTAAAACCTAGACCCAGCCACTTTGTAGGGCAAACAACACAATTCACTAAACAAATTAATTGCGAGGAAAAGATGAAAAGAAAATCTAAGAGACTAAGAAGGCTAAAATTTTAGACACATCAAGTGTAAGAATAAATGAGACCAGAGTTGCCCTGTACCATATTGTCTTCAGACACTGTACTACAGGCAGCACAAAATTGTGAACCTTGAGAGAAGGGAACACAAACAAATGAGGCAAACCCTACAATCACCCCAACTTTCTGCCTGGAAGCACATTCCAGACCACGGCATAGGAATGGGGAAGCCAAGCAAAGCATGGTACTCTCGTGAAACGGAGGTGACAGGAATTGTAATCCAGGCAGACTGGGGCAGCTGGAATCTGTAGGACAGAGTAACAGAGAGAAAGGAAGAAGACTCCAGAAATTTGCACAGACCATTCCTTAATTTTCTTGCTGAATATAGAGCTGCATAAGTGTAGGGTGAAACTCCACAAGAATGGGCAAAGAATTTCCAGGAAGCTGTAACAGGATATTTCCCATGGCTCCCATTCACCCAGGGACCTCTTGCGTTTTCATCAGCCAGAGAGGAGAGACCTGTTGAACACTCAAGGAGAGATCCCAGGATGGCATGTGTTAGTAGTATATACAACCCAGCTCTAATAAAAATGGTATTCTAGACTCACCCCAATGAAGCCTCAAAACAAGCCTCATTGTGTAAATTTCTTTAAATTTAAAACAAAAGTAATGGCAGCGTATTGTGGCATTTACAACACATACAGAAGTAAAATGTATGACAATAGCACAAAGTAAGGGAGGAGGGAAATGAAAGTATGCGTTAAGATTCTTACCTTATATGCAAAATACACCATTATTTAAAGGTATACTATAATAAGAAATATACATTAAAATCTTCAGCCCTGGCTGGTGTAGCTCAGTGGATTGAACTCTGGCTGCAAACCAAGGGTTACCAGTTCGATTCCCAGTCAGGGCACATGCCTGGGTTGCAGGCCAGGTCCCCAGTAGGGGGCACATGAGAGGCAACCACACATTGATATTTCTCTCCCTCTCTCCTTCATTCCACCTCTCTCTATAAATAAAATTTTCAAAAAATCTTCAGAGGTACAATACAGTTAGTAAGCTACTAGTGGACATAAATAGAATTTTAAAAAATTAATAAACACAAAAGAAGAAAAAGAAACAAAAAACAGATGAGACAAATTAAAAACAAACAGCAAGATGACAGCCTTAAACCCAACATAACAATAGATACATTAAATATGCATATAAACACCTAAACACAGCTATGAAAAGGCAGAAATTGTCCAACTGGATTAAAGAGTAAGACCCAACTACATATTGAGTATACAAAATAGACTTGAAATACAAACACACAGAGTGATTTAAAGTAAAAGCAACAGAAAAAGATATACCATGCAAATATTAATCATGAAAATGTAGAAATAACTCTATTATATCAGACAAGTTTTAGCAAGGATAAAGAATAATAATTCATAATGATAAATAAGTCAACTCATTATAAAAACATAATCCTAAAAGTGTATGTGCCTAAAAATAGAGCTCCACAATATATGAAGCAAAAACTGACAGAAGTGTCAGGAAAAACGGATAAATCCAATTATAATTAAGATTTTAACAATCTCTCTCATTAACTGATAAAACACATAAAAAATTTTGTAAGAATACAAAAGATCTAAGCAACACTATCAACCAACTTGAACTGATAGACATTACAGAAAATTCTACTGAGCAACAGCAGAATACACATTCTTTTGAAACACACAAAAAATATCCACTAAGGCCATATATGGGACCACACAGTAAGTCTCAAAAAATTTAAGAGGATTGAGCCAAAGTTAAATTTGGAATAAATAACAATAAAATAGTGGGAAATCCCTAAAATATATTATTAAATAATCTGTATGTCAAGTTTCCACAAGGCAAATGTGAAAATATTTTGAATTGAATGAAAATGAAAACACATTTCAAAATGTGTAAGGTACACAGTAAAAGCAGTAATTAGAGAAATATATAGCTTTAGATGTTTTGTTAAAAAGGATCTAAAATCAACAACCTAAGCTTCCACTTTAAGAAGCTAGAGAATGAAGAACAAATAAAGCACAAAATAAGTAAAAGGAAGGAAACGATGATAAGAGTAAAAATCAATGATATAGAAAACTGACATCAGTGACAAGTTAAAATAACTAAAAGCTGGTTCTTTGACAAGATCGTTTAAAAAGATACATATCTAGCTAGATTGATCAAAACTAAGGAGAGAAAACAAATTACTAATATCATTAATGAAAAAAGGGACATCAGTACATAGTCTACAGATATAAAATGTGAGTAACAAGGCAATGTTTTGAACAACTTTGCCAATAAATTCAACTCAGATGAAAAAGGAAAATTTCTTAAATGACCCAAATTACCAAATGGAACACAAGAAATAGAAAATTTGAATAGCCTTTATGTAGTAAAAAAACTGAAAATGTCTCAGAAAACTGCAGACCCAGATGGCCTCACTGATGCAATTTGCTGAATCAGAGAAGATAATCCTACAACAACTCGCAGAAAATAGAGGAGATAAAACACTTCCCAACTCATTTTCTGAGGTCAACATTATTCTTATACTGAAACCAGACAAAGACTACCAGAAAACATACAAAATTTCTTTTTTGAAAAGAATTTAAAAAATACTTTTTAATTTACTTTTGGAGAGATGGGAAGGAAGGGAGAAAGACAGGGAGAGAAATAGCAATGTGTTGTTGCCTCTCACGTGCCACCCAATTGGGGATGTGGCTCACAACCCAGGCACGTGCCCTGACTGGGAATTAAACCAGTGACCCTTTGGTTTGGCACTCAATCCACTGAGCCACACCAGCCAGGGCCCAAATTTCTTAACACAGTATTAGCAAGTCAAATCCAACAACCTATAAAAAGGATAATATATTATAACCAGAAGGAGTTTTCCCACAAATACAAGCTTAGTTTAATATTCGATAAAGTAATGGGGGAAGACAACTGTAATTGAACAAAAAAATTAAAAAACATTCAATAGGAAAAAATGAACAAAAAATTTTTTAAAAATGTGATCATCTCAGCAGATGCAGAAAAAGCATCTGACAAAATTCCACACCCATTTATAAGTCATCAAAGAAGGAACAGAAAAGAATTCCTTCAACCTGATAAAAGGCATCTACTAAAAATCTACAGCTAACATCACAGTTAGTGATGAAAGACAATGTTTTCCCCTCAAGATCAGATTCAATAATGTTCTGAAGGTCTTAGACAGTATAATAGAACAAGAAAAAGAATAAAACACATAGATTGAAAGGGAAGAACTGAAACACTGTATTCCAAGTTGACATGTGTACGAGTATATACCTAGAAAATCCTGAGGAACCTATAAGCAAACTTATCAAAACTGGAGATGGGGTTGAGCTGACATCTGAATGGCATATAAATGAACATAGTAAGGTTACAGAATACAAGGCCAATATACCACAACCAGTTTTTTTCTATATTAGCAACAAACAATTGGACAATACAATTTAAAAAACTAATACCATTTACAATAATATCCAAAAGCAAAATATTTTTAGGAATTTAACAAAACATGTACAAGATTCTAAATTTAAAACTACAAAACACTACTGCAAGTTAAAGAGCTAAATAAATCAAGTATACCATGTTCATGAATTGAAAGGCTCAATACTGTTAAGACTTTAATTTTCCTCAAATTCATCTATGGTTTCAAGCAATCCCAAATAAATCCCTTCTGAATTTTTTTTTGTGGAAACTGATCAAGTTTAAAATGTACATGAATATGTAAAAGATATGGAACAGCCAAAACAATTTTGAAAAAGAACAAAACTGTAGGACTTACACTGCCTGATTTCCAGATCTGGTACAGAGCTATAGAGTAATCAAGACAGGGTGATATTGGTATAAAGAGAAGCGTAGATCAACAGAATAGAATAGAGTCTAGAAGTAGACCCACATATATACAGTGCATTGATTTTCAAGAGGTGCCAATATAATTCAGTGGAAGAAAGGTACTCAAAGAGTGCTAAATAAGTTGATGTACGTTTGAGAAAAAAAATGTCCTCGCCCTGGCTAGGTGGCTCAGTTGGTTGGAACATCACCCTGTACACTTAAAGGTTGCAGGTTGGATCCCAGGTCAGGGCATATACCTAGGTTGCAGGTTCAGTACCCAGTCGAGGTGCCTATGAGAGGCAACCAGTTTCTCTCTCACATTGATGTTTTTCTCTCTCCCCTTCTTCTCTCTCTAAAGTCAATAAACACATCCTCATATAAGGATTTAAAAAAAAAAATGATCCTTGCCTACTTTACAACGTACCCTAAAATTAACTCAACATGTATCATAGACCTAAACATATAACTTAAAATTATCAGTGTTTTAAATTCAGGAGTCAAAAGGGGAGCCACCTATTTTTATGAATAAAAGCTTTGAGGGGATACAGCCATGCCCAATCATTTATGGATTGTCAGTAACTGCTTTTGAGCTACAAGAGCAGAACTGAGTACTTGAGTTGCTATAGCATGTAAGCCTAAAATATTTACAATCTGGTACATTTAAAAAAAAAGTTTAAGGATACCTCTTCTAAACTAAAACAAGAGAAAATCTAGGGAACAATTTCTCAGACAGAAATAGCAAGAACCATAAGAAAACAGTGGAAAACTGGACTTCATCAAAATTTAAAACTTCTCTTAGACAGACAACTAACTGTTAAGCCACAAATTGGGAGAAAATATCTGACAAAGAATTTGTATCCAAATTACATCAAGAACTCTTACAACTAGATAATAAGAAGACAACCTAATAAATTAATGAGTAAAAGATATAAATAGACACTTTGAAAAAGAAGATACACAACTGGGCAATAAGCATATGAAATAGTGTTCAACATTATTAGTATCAGAGAAAGGCAAATTTAAACCACAGTGAGGTACCACTAAATATCTACTAAAAAATTCTTAATTTTAGCTAGACCGAAATCCCAAATTTGGGGCAGGATGCAGAGCAACTAAAATTCTCACACATTGCTGCTACACCCTGGCAGTTCCTTATACAATTAAATGCACATTTACCATACCACCCAGCAATTCTACTCTTCTGAAATGAAAACATACATTCATCCAAAAACTTGTACACAAATGTACATGGCAACTTTTTTATGACAAACGCTGGCAACAACCCAAATGTCCATCAACACATAGATAAACAAATTGTCATAGAGCCTTACAATGGAATACTACTTAATAAATATCCACGATATAGCAAACATTATAGATGAATCTTAAACACATTCTGCTAAAGGAAAGAAGCCAGGCACAAAAGAATACTGTATGATTCTGTTTACACGAAATTCTAGAAAAGATGAAACATAATCTTTAGTAACTAAAAACATCAATAGTTGCCTGGGGATAGGGGTTGTGGTGGGGGCTGAGGGGGGTTCCAAATAATCATGAGGGAACTTTTTGGAGTGACGGGAATGTTCTACATCTTGATTACAGTAGTGGCTACATGGGTGTATACATTAGTCAAAACTCACTCTATGTATATAAAAATCTTATCATGCTGGTACTCAATGAACCTTAGATAAATAAACTGTAAGTATAATTATAGAAGGTTCCTTTTGAATAGTCTCTTATACTTAACTTCCTCAATACTTATAAAAATATTTTCCATCCTCTTCCTTAGAAAGGAAGATTATGGTATTTGAAAACTTTCTCAGTGACAAATACTGGAACATTTTTTGAGAAATAGAAAAATTCTTATCTAGAGAGGCAGTTCCATCAAATGGCTCTTTTGTTTATTAGAGCAATAATAAAGACAAAGAAGAAAGGAAAAAGATCCTTATCATACTAAAACGTGTTGCTAACCTTCCTTTTAAACCTCCTTGTTTCATTACATATGAATGTGTCTTTATGTGTTGTGGCTCATCATCATGCTGGGGATGAGGTAAGAAATTGCAAACAAAATAGTGTCCAAAGCAGAATCATAGAAGCTGATCAGTGACATCCTGGTATACATTATACATAACCAGCAATTCTGGCTGGAAGGGCCCTTTTGCTTTCTGTGCTTATTAAAATCATTTTCTTAACTTCAATCTCATGCAAAACATCACCTCTTCTAAGAAATTTTTCATTCTCTCAACTGAAAATAAACCATCCCTCTACTTTCCCATAGGACATTCAACATACACTTCTTGGGTAACCCAAGATATTATGTCTTGGGCCCTATTTATTCAAAATTATCTACTTCTACTCGATAGACTGAAAGGTTCCATAGGACTGTAACATGGAATGGGATCACACTACATTGTCTGAAAGAATGCTGAAATGAATCACCAATACAAATCCTTCCAGGGTACCTTCTGGGCATGAGCTTTGTTCAACACATTACTAATCCCTGGGACCAACAGCAGTGGTTGGTGAAGTCCTAATTGCTAGGTAAAGGGCCTTTGCAGCTCGGAAGTGAAGGCACTGATAATATAGGTAGGTGGTTGTTCTATTTTAGAGACATGGGCCCAAAGAGAATGACCAGCCACCACAGATTCCCTGAACACTGTTTTCTTCATCTCAGCCAAAGTTCTATTTCCTGCCAATGTGGGGACTGAAACACTTTCTACCCAGGCCTATCACTTTCCTTCAAATTCACTCTTAAAACTCTTCTCAGAATCAGGAGACTAGAGCTATTTGTACCGTAAAAGCTACTGAAGCATAAGCGTCAGGGTTCCTCACTTGCACAGTTCCTACAATGAGGAAGCATTTCTAAGTATGCATTTCTGGCAAACTGCCTAAAGAAATCTGAAGAAACAGATCTAAATCTTAGCAATTTATTGCGATTTCTCTATTAAATCTAAATATTCAGTCATATTTAATTAAAATTTTTTTTTGTTAAGAGGAAACCTCCTCCCCCAAACGGAATAGGAGGTGAACTAATTCCCCAAAAAAGAAGAGGAAAAGAAAAAGGTAAATTTGGGACCAAAAGCTCCACCACGGTCTTGAAACTTTCAATCAAGACCTCCTAACTCCCCCAAAAGATCCGTGGTCAGAAGACAGTATATCAACGATTCACAATTCAGTGTGGAGGGATCAGGAGTGGTAGTAAAGAAGCTTCACTTTTGTCTCTAATGAGGGATGGTGAAAAATCGAGATAGACCCTGGTCATGTCAGAGGGGCTCAAAGACAAGGCGAGTTCCTGGACACTGTTACGGCCAAAGGAAAAACGTCCTGAACACGAAGTTTCGATCACGAGGTCCTGGGACGTTTAGGGAAACAAACTCACAGGGATACTCTCTCTTAGTAGCAGCTGCAATCCTCCGCCGGTCATTTCCTATTTTGCAAAGCACAGGACTTGCTCTGGAGCCAAGACTGGGAAACGATAGATAGGCGGGGGTCGAGGGTGGTGGGGGTTGGTGAATCGACAGCACAAGGGGAAAAGAGATAAGGGGAGGGGTATGCAGAGTGACGGAGATGCACCAGAGGGGGGCACTCAGATAGAAAAGGAAGATGAGTGTTTTTCCACCTTTAGTGTCGCCCTCCCCCCCCCCCCCCCCCCGCAAGTGATCAACAGCCTGGGCCTAGGTGAGGTGAAGTGTGATAAGACAAGAGAGATATGGAATCAGAGGTGTCTGTTATTTTATCTAAGCCTTTGCATTTGTAGGACCGAAATTTCAGAAAATGCCACCAAACTTCCAAAAAGATCCCAAGTGAGGAAGGCGAAAGTGAAGACCCAGTGACGGAATCCAGCGGGGAAAGGGGAAAGGAGCCCCTGCATTCCGAAAGAAGGCGGATGAGGGCGTGTGGCCAGGAAAGCGACAAGAGCTGCAGGAAGCTCGGGGGAAGCTGGAGTGGGATGAAAGTCCGCCCCACAAGTCTCTCCCCGGCGGCTTGGGCAACGTCGCTTAACTCGGATACCCATGTGGATCCACAATGTCCACGAAGCGACCGCTCGCGCCCTCCGGACTTCTCCTCTCCTGCCCCTCTCGGCGCACCCATTGCTCGGGTTGGACTCCCCACCCCCTCCGAAGGACCAGGAGCCCGAGGACCCTGGCCCGGCCCCCAGTGCTGGCCGCAGCCGCACCGCCTCCCCTCAGGGCCACCGCGTGGGCCGACCGGACCTTGGACCGCAATTCGCAGGCGGCCACCACGGGTGACCGCAGCCCGGAGCCGCAGCCGCCGCGGCCGAAGCGAGTGCCGCCACCCCACACTCACCGCGGCACTCCATCCCGCGTCCGGAATGCGGACGCCCGCCCAACACTCACGGCCGCCGCCGCCGCCGCCGAGGGCTGGAGTTCGCAGACCCCATCCCCCCACGACCCTCGGACGCTCGGCCAAGCCGCCGCCGCCCCAGCAGCTACAGCCAAGACCGCGCTGGCCGCCGCCGCCCCGCCCCCTGGCCTCGCTCCGCCCGCCTGCCCTTGCCCCGCCCCTTGAGTGCAGCCCATTGGCCCGCACTCCTGGGAGGGCGGAGCTTGGCGCCCAGCAGCTTGTGGGGCAGCTTTGCGCTCTGGAGCGCAGGGCTCTGGCTGTCAAAAGTTGCGCGGGTTCCGCGAGACTGTCCCCATCACAGGACACGATAGCCAGCCAGTGTGGCTGGTCGCAGGACAGTTGAAGCGAGCCCTAGAAACAAGTCACCTTTTGCACCCTCCAGCAGGGATCAGGCCCTCTGTCGTTGTTTTTTAAGTGGAAATTTCTCAGGTGGACGCTTTGAATTTCTTCCAGTCAGGAATCTGGCGTTCAACTTCTTTTTGTCTGCCCTCTTCCAAGAGCCTTAAGGAACAAAAATGTATTTTGTGTTTAACTTTAAAACTGCCCCACTCTTTTCCGTCTTATACTGATTGTCATTTTCAGAAACTAAATTACTCAACTATTATGTACAGTGCCTGGCTCATAGAAGTTACTCAATAAATACTCATTGAATGCATGTCCCCCTAATTATGCTACTTGCTTCTTACCATTAAATGCTCCGTAGGCAACGGGATTTATCAACACTATAAGGGAAACAAACAAACAAAATTAAAGCATTTATCTAGAGGTTGGATCACACAACATACATGAAAAATAATACAGCGTTTCTTTTGAATAGTTAAAGTATGTATTGTAGCACATCCACTCTACCAAGAATACCCTTCCTGTCATCTATGCTAAGACATAGCAGGCATTACAGAAGCATTAGCTGAGTAAATGAGTAAAACTATGGGAAGGGAATTTGGAAAAGTTCCTCAATCTCAACCTTTCCCTAACCTTTTTTCAAAATAAATTTAAAATCTACCATATTCTCCACTCTTTTTTTTTAGTTTGGAAGCATATGATATTTGAAAACAGAGAAAAATGGCAATTCATTTTTGTAAAATAAATACAATTATTAACAGAAAAAAATGAATATAAAATCTGTTATCTGGGACAGATGGCTTATGTGTTTGGTAAAGAAGGAATAAAGGGCAATACTGCCACCAAATTCTATTAACAGTGTCCCAGCCTGTGCCCTTATGTGCCAACTTGTGCTTTACATATAAATGTTTCTTAGTTAAAGTGGCTCAGGATCATGGCTTTGTAGGACAAAGAATCATAAACAAACAAAAATCAGAGGTGTAATGAATGCTGGGTGGTAGTTAAACATATATGACAGATGGTATACTATAATTTTATAATTACAGTATTATTAATAACATATAACTATTGTCTATTGAAATGTTCATTGTTTCCATGATAGAGAAACTACCACCTTTGCTGAAGCCTTCCTGTTCTCCTCAGTGAAAATCAATCATCCCATGTGACATTATATGGTACATAAAATCCTATTCTTGTGGCACTTGTGGTTCTCAAGCAGTATTTTACTTGGTAGTGTTTATTTATACTAATTAGATTGTGAAGGTCAACAGTATTATGTTACATGGGCCTGTGTTTGGTATAGAAGGGACTGAGTATTTTCTGGAGAAATGGTGAGGAAATGACTAGTGAGCCCAGGAATAAAAATCCTTCCAAGATCTTTTGTTTTTGTTTTACCATAAGCTCTGCTCACCTTGTCGTAACTAGTAAAATCAAGTGCAATGGCTACACAACCACTTGCCTAAAGCAA
Organism: Phyllostomus discolor; assembly: GCF_004126475.2. Classification (NCBI taxonomy): domain Eukaryota; kingdom Metazoa; phylum Chordata; class Mammalia; order Chiroptera; family Phyllostomidae; genus Phyllostomus; species Phyllostomus discolor. Next base: position 72,491,572 of record NC_040907.2, read on the forward strand.
AGCCTTTCCCAGGTACCCTGTGCCCTGAGGTGAAGGGATTGATAATGAAGGCATTTGCTCCAGGTGGACAGTGGAGATGGAAGCCCGACCCCACAGGAAAGTACAATACAAAGGTGCTCTTCCTCTCAGCCACACCTAAGTGACAGGCTGTTTTAGAGAGTGCGACATCGTCTGCCAGGCCTATCCTATTTTATTCACTGCACAAATATTTATTGAGCACCTCCAATGTGCCAGGTATTGTTCTAAACACTGAGATTATACTAGTAAACTTTAAACCCATTTTCGGACTCTCCTCAATCACAATTAAATGCCTCAGAGAGGAGTTGAAATAATGAAAGCAGGTAAAGGTGGCCCAAAAGGCAGGTAGGTTCCTTGTCACTTCAGCTGTCCTTGACTGTGGCTGCTAGAGAATTTATAAAGAATCACAGACAGCCCGACAGGCCACACTGAATACAAAGGCACTAGATTCCAAAGTGGACAAAACTCACCAAGCAGGTTATTAATCTTGATTCCATGATGCTTGTAACTGAGAAACAAGGAATCAATTCAGAGTACATACTGGAAATAAATGTGAAAGATGTTGCAAACATCCAAGAATTCTGTGTTGTCACTAGGAGAGAGGAAACTGAGTGAGACTGAAAATAATAAAGAAAAACTCAAGTGTATGGATATGATATCATGCTAATTTTATGTCTAGGTTAACATGCTAAGTTTCAAACCCTAATTTTTTTTTGTTGTTTTTAGCTCTCTGCAGTACCTTTGATAGCATGAACTTCTGTGCTTGAGTCACTAAGTACCATGGTCCTACTTAATGTTTCAACAACATGTGTAAGGAAACTTTCCCAATAAATGTTTGGTGCAAAATAATTCTATTGGACTAACAACTGAATTATTGATATTATTGTCAATAAAGAGATGATAATGATGATGATGATGATGATGATGATGATGGTAGTAATAAAAACTAGCCTTCCATAGTTTACTCTGTACTTGACTGTCTTAATTATTCTTTACATTTGGTGAGTCACTTAGACCTCACAACATGTCTATGTAGTACTATTATCATCCCTGCTTTATAAGTGAAAAACTGAGGCACAGAACTAAAGTTTAATAAAGAGTTTTTGTTGGACTTAATGAAAACAGTGATAAGATGAAGTTTGATTGTACTTTTCTCAGAAAAACATCTTGAAGAATCAATCACTCCTTTTATTCTTTCACTGCCTCTCTGGCCTTCTTGCTGTTGTTCCCCACATGCCCTAGGGGTTCTCTTACCTCGGGAATTTTGCCTTCGCTGTTCCCTCTGTCTGGAATAGGCCTGTATCTATGTGACTTGCTCTCTGCTCCCTTTCAGTCTCTCCTCAATTAACATGTTCCTTGTCCACTCTGTAGAAAACGGCATTTCCCCTCTTTGTTTCCCTCCCCACCCCCGTCTTCCTTACCCCGGTTTAAATGTTGCCCCTCTTTTGGCTTGGTATAATTATTAGTTTATTTGTATATATCCTATTTCCCCAGATTAGTGTGAGAATGCTAGCTTTGTGATGAAAGGAACTCTGCCTGTTTTGTTCACCATTGTATATCCCCCGCCCCTCCAAAAGTACTTGGAATTAATCAATAAACAAAAAAGTTTAAAGAAAACAACAGTAACTATGCCTAAATACTAGATTTATTTTTTAAATGATTACTTTGTTAATACTTTTAAAGTTTTAATCAAGTAAAAGGACTGTATTGCTTTGTTTGACAAAGATTTTACACCAGCTGCTTGCAACCAACATAATAATAGATGCCAAGTTTAGTTACTTCATCCAATCTTTATCTGAAAGAACCATAAATAACTCTAGGATCTTAAATTATTTCCTTCCTTCTCTAAAGTATAGGGGTAAACATTTTCTGGTATTGTTTTTCTTTCATCTATTTATCACATGCTAATTAGATAAGAAAGCAAATACAGCCACCCCTCACCTGTGTGTTTTATTCAGTGGGTGACACTATGCTTTGGGTTACATCTTGTCACTTGGTCCTCACAAAAACCTTATGAGATGGGAAAGTGAGATCTGTTTTTTCCCAAGCATGTATCAGATCTCAAAATAATTTTCAGAGCTAGAGGGATGTTAGAGCTCATCTACTCCATTCTCCTTTATTTTATAAGGAAAGCACAGCCCAGCTTTCCCAGAAATCAGTTACTCATTAAACTAACTAGACTGGAACCAAGACCAGAGGTCTTTCCATACTAACTGACAGATTAAGGTCTTCAAATGTCTGTAAGTCTGTGAAATTAGATCAGCATACCCATCTGGATCATTCTTGATTTAATGTGTAAATAGTTAAGCTATACTAACATCTTTTTTTTTAAGATTTTATTTATTTATTTTTAGAAGGGAAGGGAGGGAAAGAGAAACATCAATATGTGGTGGTTGCCTCTTGTGCACCCCCTACTGGGGACCTGGCCTGCAACCCAGGCATGTGCCGTGACTGGGAATCTAACCAGTGACCCCATACTTCGCAGGCTGAAACTCAATCCACTGAGCCACACCAGCCAGAGCAAGCTATACTACCATCTTTAAAAATAAAATTTATACTACAAATTTACTTTTACTATTTTGGAGGTCTGGCTTATTAAGTTACTAAAAAATAATGGCCCTTTAAAAAGTGGGTGGCTTACCATGAAACCAATGGTGAGCTGGTTTGCTCTCAAAGTAGAAAGTTGTCCTGAGGCGTTCTGGAACACATGCCCAGAGTACGTCCTTTCTCTTAGGGAAAAGGGTGGCTGGCTTTAGGAAGGAATAGAGCCCAATGGAAACATTACTAATCTCTTTCTTTACCTACTGAACAAATATTGCTGAACCTTGAGAAACAATGTTACCACTAGGGACTTTAGTGAGTGTTTATCTTTCTAACTGCATATTTATATAGGGGTGGCTGCCTGTGGCATGCTTGCCAGAGGATTGAGAAGTGACTGCTTGTAAAAGTTGAAAAATATTTAGTTGTACAAACCTGTATCAGCAAAGTTTCCTCTTAAGTTCATTCAAGAGGACATTACATTCCAGGCATCAGAAGAACTATTATTATCCAATCATTGTGATAGCTGAATTTAAATGATTTTATTTTGAAATTATTTCAATAGCTGACAATTCGAGGCTTAAACTAGAAGAAATAAAATACAGGGGAAAATAGTACTATGACTTAGTAATCCTATGAGATTAGTGCCTCAAAATGTCTTTAAACTTTTGCTTCAAAGACCTTGAAAAGTACTGATTATCACTGAGGGACTGACATTCTTTGCCATGGATGGATTTGACATCTTTATTATGCTTGGTGACATGTTCAGTTTGAGATGTTCAGCAATGTAATTAATTTCATCTGGGAGCTACATGGTACTAGAATATATGAGGTCACAAGCATAACTATATATCCTACTAGCCAAAAGACTGATGAAATCCCTCTTATGTAATATCACTGAAACCATCAGCTTAGTGTACGCAGGGTGGAGAACAGATGGACTGGCAAGCAAGGCATCAACACAGTGAGTTGAATTGCTTAGAACTTAGCCTGAGTCAGGCTGCAAAATGAAACTGCTGTAGTTTTCTTTTGTGAATAGGTAAAGACAATACTCTTAGTTGGAATGGATAAGATCAAGCCTGCTTCTAATGGCTTCCTTCTGGTTGATGACTAAGAACCAAGAACAGGGAAAAGAGTTTCGTGCTGAAAAAAAAATGACTAAAAGATAAAACAAGCTTACCAAGAAACTGGAATTTAAGGAAATGAGTAGACTGCTAGATAAGAGGTCTTGATAAAGATCTTGGAGTTACTTGGAGACTGAAAAAGTTACTTAGAATATGGGTCAAGGAACAGTGGATTCTAGAAAGATTCTAAACTTCTCCATGAAGATGTTTCATGGAGAAGTGGTATCTCAGTCTAGACAAGCTTTTCTTGAACACTGAGGAGTCTCGGAAATGAAGCTGCCAATGCCACCAGCAGTGTTGTATTTGTGAATCAGTGTATGAAATGCTCTGAAAACTGAAGGGGCTACATGGTTTGGGTAGTGGGGTCAGGGAAGGACTATGGGGAGGAAGAAACGATAAAGGAAATAGAGATCACAGAGACATTTCCTTCAGAACAAAGTAGCTCAATTGTATTCCCTCAAAATTAATATGTTAAAGTCCTAACCCCTACTTCCTCAGAATGTGACTGTATTTGGAGGTAGGGTCTTTAAGGAGGCACTTAAGTTAAAATGACATCATCATTGTGGGCCCTGATCCAAAATGAGTGGTGTCCTTATAAGAAGAGATTGAACACAGATGCACACAGACCGTGTGGAGGCACAGGGAGAAGACAGCCATCTACCTGCAAGCCGGGAGAATCCTTAGAAGAAACCAACTATACCAACGCCTTGATCTCAGACTTTTAGCTTCTGGAATACTGAACGATTTTGAGAAAATAAGTTTCTGTTAAGCCACTCCATCTGTAGTAATTTGTTATGGCAGCAAACTGCCATAACATACAATACTAGTTAAGTTTTAGGCACAAAATAATAATACTGCCCTGGCTGGTGTGGCTCAGCCCACGGACTGAAAGATTGCTGGTTTGATTCCTGGTCAGGACACGTACCTGGGCCACAGGCCAGGTCCCCTTCTCTCCCTCTCTTTCTCCTCCCATCCCCCTCACCCCATCTAAAAATAAATAAATAAGTAAAAATAATAATACCACTAACGGGTTGTAGTTGGACCCAAAGCAATTTTCTTTGCCCACCCCATAGAAATATTCATTAAATCCAAGTCTGGCAATATCCAGCTCTTTAAGTGGGGCATTTCTCCTTCATGATATTCACAAGTTTCAATGAGTCAATATTACTCCTACTCTGGGGTGTGGGCCAGGATGCAGAATCATACCCATTTGTAATATTGTCATTAAAACAGAAGGCAGGGTGTTTACAAGACTGGTGTCTGTAAGTGGGAGGAGGCTGACTAGTTTCTGCTCAGAGCAGGAGGGATGCTCTGGTCTCCTCATTAGCATCCAATTGAAGAAGAGCTAGATTGTCAATGTTAAGAATATTATTGCTGCCACTGCAATTAGTATTGGTGGCTAGTTAATAATAATAATTCTATCACAGTTCTTGGTTCATAAGAGCTCAATAAGCATTAATTTATCTTTGTATTATTTTTGGTTCTGTAGCATTTCACAGTGTACTAAGTTCTATCACATACATATATTCTTTCAATTTATCTTCAAAACAAGTCTGTGAAATATGAATTATTGTTATCATTCTTATTCAGATTTCTGATAAGAAAGCTGTGTCTTAATGAGGATATGCAATTTACCCAAAGTTGCACAACAGGTTAATAGCAGAGACTGAACTTAAAGCAAGGTCACTTGTCTCTTCAAGCAGGACTCTTTCCAATACACCCACCAGCTCTAAATAGTCTTAATCCACACTGTAAATATCAAATAATTCACTTTGATCAAGGAATGACATTTTCTACATTCATTAAATATTCTAAGTAACAAACAGTTTTGCTGTTTATTATATAGATTGTACCTATTCTACAAATACTCCATGAATAAACATTTGTACTTATAAATGGGCAGAAGACGAGAATGTCTCCCAAACCCTCTCAGTAAGTTACTTCTCCCATCAATGGCCTTGGTTCAGAATTTCTAAGGAATGACTACTTAAAAAATTAGAAGTTATTTTCTTTTTTAAAAAGATTTTATTTACTTATTTTTAGAGAGAGAGGAAGGGAGGGAGAAAAAGTGGGAGAGAAACATCAATGTGTGGTTGCCTCTTGCATGCCCCTACTGGGGACCTGGCCCAAAATCCAGGCATGTGCCCTGACTGGGAATTGAACTGGTGACCCTTTCGTTTGCAGCCAGCGCTCAATCCACAGAGCCACACCAGCCAGGTAAGAAGATATTTTCTCTTATATAAAGTTCCAACTACTAATATCCTTGGATAGATCAGTACCTAGTACTAATCTTTAGATAGTCTATAGTTTATTTATTTTGTAATACATATATTTTAGTTTTGGTTTATAGATGTATGTGGGATGAAGAGGCAATAATTTCATTTCTTTATGCTAGACTTACAAGCAAACTTTTTACAATTTATTTATTGGATGTGGACTTCTTGAAAATTAAGAATTTTCAAAGTATTTGTTTATACTCCTCTCATATCAATCACTTTCTGAATCAGAATACACTTCAAGAATTATGCAATGTCTCTAAAAGATTATTGTGGCACATGTGACATAGCCCAGTGATATGTGCCCTAGAGATGCAGAGAAGAATTCATTAATGAGGAGTGGAAAATGACAAAGTGTGAATGACATTACATAGGTGTTGCAGCGCTCTTAGAGGTTCTGTCAGAATCCTTGATAACACCTGAATGAAATTCAGCACGGGAACTGATAGCTTGCCTACACGCGTTCCTTCTTAGAGAAGGAAGAAGACAGAAGCCCAGGTCAGAGATGTTGGCTTCTGGTGACGGAGAGCCAGTTATTACGTATGATATACAAAGGTGTTAAAATAGAGGTTGAAAACTCAAAACCCTAGAGGTAGGGGCAAACAGAGAGCCAGACCCCCAAAAGAAGAATATGTTTCTTCTTAGCTCCAGACAACTGAGATGGAGTGACTGCCCTCGGATTCTGATTTGCTGCAGGCAGTTTCAGTTAATACCTGTTCAGGCATAATAATTAACAGAGCCTCCTCTCACTTTGAAAAGTGTGCCAATTTGTACAATACAGTGTAAGGGCTCTTTAGTCATAGGAAAATTTTGTCATAGTATTGCCTGGTCTTCTGAGTTTTATAAACCAGAAATTTGGCATGGACAACAGTGTGATGATTGTGGGGGGTGGGAGGGAGTGTGGAGGTGGAAGAGGGTATAAGGGGGCTAAATGGTAATGGGGAAAATACAATAAAAAGAGATCTTTTAAAAATCATTGGATTTTTTAATGTGGCCAACAAATTCTAAATTTAAAAATAATTTTGTCCAGGTCAAGCTGCCAGTTTGCAACTTCCAGGTTACAACCTCTAGCTTAGATGAGGGTGCTCTTCAGTTTGTCTTTTTGGAGAATTTGCCTCTCACATAGCTGATGACAGAGGATCTTAGAGTGCCTCCCACAGGGGAGGGCCTACTTGCTCTAGAAAGTTCCAGCAATAATCCGTGTGGGGTCCAGAAGATGAAAGGTCTGATATGAACAGCCTAGACTGGTTGTCTAGGGTTTGGTAATGATTATAGTTAGCACTTCCCATGCACTAAATGCATTACACAAATTATCTCATTTACTGTTCACAATAGGTTGGTGAGGAAGATATTACTATCTCTGTCGTTCTAATGAGGAAACTGAGCCTTAGAGAGACTAATTAGTTTGCCCTGGCTGATGTGGCTTAGGGGACTGAGTGCTGGCCTGTGAACCAAAGGGTCCCTGGTTCAATTCCCAGTCAGGGTACATGCCTGGGTTTCAGGCCAGGTCCCCAGTCGGGGGTGCATGAGAGGCAACCACACATTGATGTTTCCCTGCTTCCCTTTCTCCTTCCCTTCTTCTCTCTTTAAAAATAAATAAATAAAATATTTAAAGAGAGAGAGAGACTAAGTAGTTTGAACAAGGTCATCTAGTAAGTAAGTAGTAAAATCAGGATCTGAACTCATGTCAAACTTCACTTCAAAGCCCATGTTTTTATCCTCTGTGTTTGCTGCTTCACAAGGTAGAGAGATTAACTTTATCTTTCCACTGGGACATTTTTTTTAAAAAAATTTGAATGAATGGTTTTTGACCTATTGTCACTATGGAAAATTAGTCTTGACTCTGGGTCATTTTCTTGCCTTTGTTCAGGGTGTTAGACCAGGGGCCTAGTGGTTCAGCCCAAATCTTTAAGAATACAGTGATCCCTGGGAGGAAGAGCCAAAGTCCCTGTTAGCCAAAAGCGGTATTCATTACCAGGTGTCCTTTCTACCCAGATTCCTTGAGAATCTATAGTAGTGCTAGGCAGCTGGTCAAAGACCTAAGGTTTCATCATTTGAGTCATATCTGTATCTTGTATCCATTTCAGAGATACAAGTAACAAATAGACCTCATCTAATGGAGGCTAAGAAAAACATAGGATTTTCTTTCCATTATTAATTTGACCAAATAGTGGGAAATGTTTAACATGTTGTTCTGGGTTGACGAATGTCCCTCCAAAATTCATGTCTGTCTGGAACTTCAGAATGTGATCTTATTTGGAAATAGGGTCTTTGCAGATGTAATTAGTTAAAGTAACATTCATACTGGATTAAGGTGTGCCCTAATTTGATGACTGAAATCCTTATAAGAAGAGAAAGAAATGCAGAGACCTACATAAAGATAGATAGAAGTTAGACCAGTGCAGCTGTAAGCCAAAGAACACCAAGGATTGCTGGCAACCATGGAAAGCTAGGGAGAAGCAGGGAAAGGTTCTTCTCTAGCACCTTCAGAGAGAGCATGGTCTTATCAATGCCTTGATTTTGGGCTTTTAGCCTTCAGAACTGTGAGAGAATACATTTTTTAATCAAAATCTGTGGTAATTTATTGCAGCAGCCATGGGAAACTAATACACACATTATATATAAAAATATTTAAATACTGTAATGCCCTTTTAGGATGGACTGGAGAAATCTGTGTTGTATGATTAAATTCAGAGTTCCCAAGTCAAAAATTCAAAAAGTATTTCCTGATCCATGGTTAGCTAGGGAATAAACTCTTCAGAGAGGAAAAGCTGCCTTCCTATATAATGCAAAAGCATCTGTGGAATATCTACAGAGGACCAGAGGCATCCAGTGTGTTGGTTCAACGTGGCTCAGACCTGGTCTAATCCTGACCAAGACTTACTGTGATAGGAAGGCCATCTACCAATCTACCACCATTTGGTATACACTCCCAAGCCTGAAATCTGATATGGCAGGTGAGCCATAGACATTTGAATGTGTATTATGTGGTAATCTTTTCCCAAATGTGCCTTGTCTGATTGGTATCTGACTCAGTTTCCCTACTGAGACTATGATTCTGACTACCTTACCAGCTGTTATTTCTCTAAGGACAGATACCAATCTATCTTACTTTAGTCTCTGGCTGGGGTCTGCCTCAGATTGGATGAACTCTCTGCATTGGGGAGGAATCTCAGACTCTCAATTTTTGGAATGCCCTTTCTCAGGAGAGGGGACACAGTTCTACATCCTGGCCTTAACTGATTCCACCAAATTTGGATGCCTCACCCAAGGGTGGCTTACCTGTAGGCTTATCAGTATTCCATAAAGCAATCCGGCAAGTAAACTCTACCACAGATGAAAAAGATAAGGAATAGCACCAATAAGACTGTCTTTGTTGGAGAGTTTAAATAGGAAGAATTTGGAGAGTCCCTGCTATTGGTAGTAGGAACAGATGTTAGAAAGACACACAGAGGGAAAAACATATGCAGAAGGCAGAAACCATAAAGTGTCAGATGTCATTAATGGTGCAGAAGCCTTAAGACAAAAAGAGGACTACAGGAAGTTGGCAGTAAGTGGCAGGAACAATAAAAGCAATGACCAAAAGCAATGACTGCATTATTGTAAAAATGGCATCAGAGTCAGGCTGATAGGTGCCTAGGGGTCCCCAGGATCATCCAAGATGCATTGTATTCTAAAGCAGCTTCTAGTTCATGATGTTCTGGTCTCTATGAGGTACAGCTGTGCAGCTGTTGAGTGTTCCCTGACTTCCTTACATCCTACATTCCTACATGACCATCTTCTTCTCCTTATCCCTGCCATTAACTAAGCTAAATGTGTCTCTATTCTTGAAAAACCAGGCCATGAAACCACCATCTGTTACTGCTGAATTCCGTCAGAATTGGATTCTTTGATACCATCCCAGGGACCCAAGTACCCCATCCCATATTAGACATTGACACTTGGACTGCCCATTAACGATAGCGTGACTAGTCCTTCTCATCCCCGGCTCTGCTGCTTCCCCTTTCGCAACTCACTGGCCACAGAAGCTCTGGCATGCCTTATAAATCAAGGCACATGAGTTATGATAACCCTGATCCCATTGAATGATGCAGTTATAAACATTTATGCTTGGTTCCACAAAGTTAGTTCTCATTTAGTTTTACTGTGTTATGCATACAGGTCAAGTATAGCTACACCTCAACAGAATGAAAGATTTCAATAATTTAGAAGTAAAAAATTGAGGGAGTTGTGTGTCTAGTATGTTTGTAATCAGAAACAGCAGTACTCTAAATATGTTCAAGCCTTGCAAAACCATGGGCACATGTGTAATTTTGAGGCCAATTATGCAGTGTTGCATAAGGAGGCAGACACATCAATGTAATAAATTTCACCCTGCCCCCTAACTCCCTTTGGGCATACACAGCATGTTTGTTTTCTGTCTGTAATAATACGGGCCCATTTTTAAAATTGGTAAGAATTTTTAAATAACCTATAATATCACTGTCCAAAATAGTAATTATTAATGTCTTAGTATTCCTCCTTTAAATCTTTTTTGTGTGTCGATATATTTCAATTTTTCACAAAACTATATATGCCAATTTCTGCTTCTGTTTGTTTTAATTACTTAGTAGTTTACAGCATAAGGAGTTTCCCATGCCATGTAGGGTTTCTCAACAGCATGACTTACTGTGACCACATAATAGTTCATTTGCCAGAAGTTCCTTACTTTAGCCAGTTCACTTCTCTACCATTGAACATTCGCATTGCTTCTGCTTTTCCTTGGGTATGAATACCATGATGGTGAGCTTCTTTGTACACAGAGCTGAGTTCATATCCATCATCATTTCCTTAGATTACATCCCTAGAAGTGGAATTTTTTAAATCAAGGGCATATTTTTATGGACATTTCTACATATTGCTAAGTTGGTATCCAGAAAGAATACACCTACTCACAATCTTGACAGTGGCATGTTAGAATGGCCATCTACCACAAGAATGCTTGATTTCTTTTTCCCATAAGTTAGCAAAAGTCCCATTGAGCCTTGGGTGTACTTGCTGGTTCCCATCTCAGTCTTTCTTAACTGGGAGGTTCTGTACTGATCCTCACCTCAGCTCCCAGTTCATAATTGGTACCCAGACATCCAAAGCCTACCCCTTCTATCCCAAGCCTGAGAAGTTTCTGGCTGGGGAGAATATCAGTAGCCCTTGCCTTATTAGTCAGTGGAGGTCTGGAAATGGTTTTTGGCTCTTAGGCTGAAATAAGACCCAGGTCCTTCAGTATCTTTAGGCAGTGGTTCTGTCTGAACGCCCCTGGGTGCCCCTGTAGAGCTCCCTTCTTCCAACTACTTCTTTTGGGTTTTTAAGTTCACTCAGGGGAATCCCACTCTGTGCCCCACCATCTAGTACCTGCTTCCCCTGCTGCACACTTGCCTGTCCTACTACCTGGGACAGGGCCATCTTCTCCATTTTCTTTTGCATAGACTTTCCTGGAAGATTTAGCTTTACATCTCACAATCCTCTATCCCAACAATCATCCATCCCATCCCACTCTTAGTGTCTGCCAGAGGCCAGCGAGGTCATTCCCTTAAGCTGTTCCCCTATATTAGTTGTCCCCTTGACTTTGACAGCTCTGAAATGGGCAGTATTTTCTAAGCCTTCTCTTGGTCTTGGCCTTAGTCTCTTACTGTCAGCCGCTCTCTGGGTGGCCGTCTCTGCCCTAGCTTTGCTGCTGACTCTGATGAGTCCCCCTCACTTCGGCTCAGGGCTCTTTTCTGTTCCCATGCACTGCAAGTCCAAGGAGAAACCAGCACTTCAAGGGCTTGCTCCAGGATATTAAGGGAGTGTTCTAACTGTGCACTGAAGGCTGTGGCAGTTTGCCAGTTTCATCTTAATAAACCCTATTCCACTCCCCAGACTTATCCCACCCCTGGCCAACTCCCATTTGGTCTTTCCTGCATCAGTATCAACACCTTGGTTGATCCGACCTCTGACCCACCATACGATAGCCCCTTTCCTGCCTTGGCTCTCCCTTCCTGTCTTGGTGTTACGGGCCAAGTCTGGCTTCCCTGTGAGCTAAATCCATAAGCTATCCTGGCAGGGATGACGTGGCATTCCTGAGGGCCCTGCCTCCTTCCTGGCTCTGGCCCAACTCCAGAAGCTGTGTGGATGAGATATTTTTAACCCCTCCAATTTCAGTTTTCTCCTGAGAAGGTAAAACCTGACACTTGAATATTGGCAGCTCAGGCTCAGACCACCCTTTCCACCCAACTTATTCCATGGACATGCCTTGGGAGGGGATGTGGAAAATAGGGGCAGCCACTCAGATCTGAAGAAACTCCAAGAATCGAATGATCAATTATTGCTCAGAATGCCCTGATCACCCCTCTGTAGGATGTTATTATCCAATTCCATCAATTAATCATCAATTATTGGGAGCTACCATGCTGCCTTCATCACACATTTGGAATCTCCCCTCCTTGTCACTGCTGCCTGCTCCCCAAACCCAGTGACTTCTTAGACCTGATGCTGACTGTGTGAACCCCTTGCTTCAAGAGTGGGGGTACCTGATGGCTTTCGTGAGTTCTATAGGGACAGGGGCCACTTCACCAGAGATAATGGGGACATCAAAACCAGGAGAGTGGCTTTTGAAGCTGAAGTCTGCAAACCCAGGGGGAGAGCCTGTAGCCCTCCACTCCGGCAGCTGTCACAGGCTTGGCACAGCACCAGGAATGTGGATGTAGGGAGACTGGGGAAAAACACTGCTCTTGTTTCTGGCCTATTTTATGAGCCAGCAGGAAGGCACATGGTGGTATTCTCTCTGGCCAAGCTGCTTTTGATTAAAAGAAACTGAAACCTACTCAGAGTTCAGGCAATTGGAATGAGAGAAAGGGCTGGCCCTTCTAAGGTAAAGCTAGCAGGGAAGTAGGGAATGATGGCCAAATTGGCTGACATGTCCAGGGCAGGGGGTCAGCTGGGCTCAAAAGCCAGGCACTAAATGAACACTGCTAACTGTCATTAGACATGCTCACTCCTGGGCCACAAAGACGAGGAACTCCCAAAACCCATGCTACTCCAGAAACTACTCTCAATGGAGTTGATATTCTCTCACCTCAAAAATATGCTGGGGAATTGTCAGAGCTCTGAATGGGTGTCTGAGTCTCTCTCCCTTCCTGATAGAGAGGGGCTAACTTATCCTGAATATTGTGATTATTGCACCAACCTAAGACCTAACAATACCTCCGTGTCTCATGTCTTTTTTTTCCCCTAACTCTTCTCTCCTCCATGATTTCATGCACTGAGCCCTTAGTGTTGGGGCCTTTGCTACTTTTCATCTGCATTGTAGTGGGGTTCAGGGCACAGGACACACAGGACCTGGGAGAACCAACTCATTTTCATAACTCTGGTTTGAAAGAGGACTCTTTGGATTCAGCAGAGTCCCTGCTAGCCAATCTGTACTAAATTTGTGATAACTTACCTCTTAGTATTCATTGCGTCCCCAGCACTGGAATTTCCCATTTTAAGCTTCCTGAATCAAACTTTCTGGTTCTGGAGACACATACACAGATAAATTATTTGTGGCAATCAATCAATACTCCCTGGAGGAAATACACTCATTGCCATTTAAGCTTTAGCATTGAGCATCATATGTACAAGGAAACCAAAACTCATAGAGGTGAACTGACTTGGCTAAGGTCACATGGGTCAATGGTAGACCCTGGATAAGAGCTCAGATCTTCTGTCCTCAGTTCAGGAGTCTTTTCACTACTGTATGGTGCCTTCCTCAGGGCTTTGTTCATGCTTATTTATGCAACACTGTATCTTGAGTCAAAATTACTTCCATAGTTTAGAAATAAGCCAGTTGCCTATTCAGCATTTTTTTTTCTGATTTTCTGCAGTGGAACCTAAAAATAATACGGGCTGCTAAAGCATAGGACTGGAACTGCCTTAGATCTCTGGCAGGTGTGGTAGTAACCCCGAATCCTGGAGAGTGCCTGTTGGTGTGTTCTCACTTAAGATGCAGTTGTGCAGCCTTGGTTTCCAAAGGCTGTAGTGTCACAGGTTGAATGTGGATTACAGCCTTGCTGTCCCTGAATAACCCATCTTTCAGCTCTGGGCCCAGGTAAAAGTGCAACAATTGTCAAATCTCATTTACACGTCTCTGTTCCTCTGAAGTTTTAACTCACCCTTTGCCTCCCATCACAGCATGAGTGTAACAGTCAAGTATAGCAGAAAGAGTTAAAAGAGTGAGATGGTGGATTCTGATGCTGAGCAAATCTGGAATTATATCCAGAACTGGCCACTTGCCAACTCTGGGACCTTGGGTAAATAACATAACCTCTCCAAGACTCAGTTTTCTCACTTATAACATAAGTATTATTTGAAATAATTATATGCAATAATCCATGAAAAAGCCAAATGCCACCCCCCATAAAGATGTATTACTATTGCACTGCTTTGAACTACCTTGGTCCCCATTATGTAATGAGACCTTAAACAAGCTAATAGATTAAATAATTGCATTTATATGGCAATTCTAATATCTGTTCTATTTTTCCCCCTTTCTTTAGCCCTCAATTATTTTTACTCTGTATAAGCTTCAGTTAAACACGGGCTACTTCTCACCAGGAGAAAAGATAATTAGTAAATGTTATTAAATAGAGCTGTTCGATACTTTGATTTTTAAAAATTCTGACTATCTTCACTCAGATATTCATTTTGAATATGACCATAGAATTTCTTAGTTTAATTAAGTACTTGTATTATATGATAAGACTTATAGATAATATTTGATACATTAATTTCAAAGATATTCGCTTTACTAATTCCTTTCCCTTCCTTAAGTTTTTGTTCAAATCTCACCTTCTTAGTAGACTTACACTGATCATCTAACCCTGCCAGCTCCCACCTTCCCCAGCAGCTGCCACGCCCTCCCCTTACCCCACATGCATACTGACACACTCAAGAACTACCTTGTCTTGGCTGATTTTTCCCCATAGCACTTATCACCATCTAACATACTATATAATTTTATTATGTTTATTTTAGGTTTCTCATGCACAGGGTCCCTCTCCCTCTTTCTCTCTCTCTCTGTCTCTCTCTCCCCTTCTCTTTAATATATGCCAAGTGCCTACAATACTATTTGAGACATAGTGTGTGTACAATAAATATTGTAGGTATTAGTTGAATGTTTGAACACACTAGCATATTTAATTAAATCTACTTAAACTACCAAATGGTTATTTTTCAAAGGCAAAGTATACACAAATCCCTGAGCCATTTACTTTTATTTTTCTCTTTGTATTTTCCTGCAATGCCAAACTAGACTTTAATAATAACTTTTTTATGTTTTTTAAAGATTCTTTTTTAAAAGATTTATTTATTTATTTTTAGAGACAGAGAAGGGAAGGAGAATGAGAGAAACAGAAACATCAATGTGTGGTTGCCTCTCGCGCACCCCCAACTGGGGACCTGGTCCAAAACCCAGGCATGTGCCCTGACTGGATATCAAACCAGTCACCCTTTGGTTCACAGGCCAGCACTCAATCCACTGAGCCACACCATCCAGGGCAGTAACAACTCTTTATAAATGTATGCATGTGTATATAGGTATATACATAGATACTTATACAATAGGAAGATAAATGCAGGTACATACACATATGTAAGAATATTAGATTTTTTCATAATTCAGTAACTTTTAAGTCTGTCAACAGAGTATAATCTTTCCCCCCTTTTTTTCTATTTTGAGGCGATGTTTATTTCTAAAGACTTAAAAAATTTCATCACATATCCCATAGAGCAATGAATGCCCTGGGGTAAAAATCCAGTAAAACTTCCTTTACAAAACTCCCAGAGTTAAGTCCAGTTTTGGCCTGGATCCAGTTAGACAGCCGAATCATTTGCCATGTTAGCGCTCAAATATGGAGCATTGCTTCAGAGCAGAGATTTTCAACAGGTGTGCTGCAAGAATTTTTAAAACATGCAATACCTGACTATTTAGTCAGGGCCACTGACCTTTCCCCTGAGACTGTCAAATAAAAAATGACATGACAAGAATCAACATCACAATAGCTGTCCTGTGTGAATCAAAATTACATCTATTTTTTTTGTCAGATGGGCAAAAATATATGTTTTGGTGTGCCACAGAATTTTAGTAATTGGTTTATGTGTGCAATGAGATGAAAAAGGTTGAAAATCACTGCTTTAGAGTGAAGCTCAGAAAAACACTATTTCTATCTAACTTAAATTGTTATATGCTTTTTAGCCCTGGCAGGCTGACTTGATTCATATATTCATGAACATTCGTTTAATTTCCCACTCTTTGGAAGGCATTGTGCCAGGACCTGGTTGTATATGATGAAAAGTTCTTTCTCTTAAGGACTCTAATCTAGAGGAAGTAATAGACAAATAAGATGACAATTATAATACAGCGTAAGTGCCTCTTTACAGGAGACAGCAGGATACTAAAGGAACGGGGGAGGTTAGGATATGTTCACAATCTCTGAGATAATCCAGACCATCGCCAAGTTCACCCTTAGGCAATTAAATTGTCAAGATTGGATCAGCCCTTTTGTCTGCTCTGAGATGGCAACTGCTCCTGTCCAGGAACAGAAGGAGCAAAAATCATTATTACTATTGCTGTAACTGTAAAAGTATTGTCATACTTTTAATGATAATGATGACAGTGAGGAAAAAGCAGTTTACAGAACAAGAAACACAATCTTACTCATAATTAAAGCAATTCAAATTAAAATAATAATGCAATTGAGCTACTCAATCATTGTGTGCCTACTACTGTTGAAGGTGCTGGAGATACAGCAGAGACTAAAACCTACAAAGTTATGGCTCTCCAAGAGCTCACATTCTAGTTGGGGAGACATAAAATGAACAAATGAATAAGTAATAGTAGGCTCATGAGCATAAAGTTAGAGTCTTGGCCGAAGCTCAGTTTACAGTGGGTCCACTGGGCCCATAAATCCTGTTGGGAGTCATTTCTCTTATCCTGAAGTTTAAAATTGAGAGCAACAAATGTGAAAGTTGGAGATGGAGAAAGTCAAGGGGATGAACAACAAACTACAGCTTTTTGCATTAGGGTTATGTTCACTATTCAACTTGTCATAGTATAATTCAAAAAACAGAGTTGGAGTTCCCTCAGAACATTATTATATGGATAACATCATGCTGATCAGGCAGAAAAAACAAGAGGTAGTTAGCAAGCTGGAGACCTTTGTAGGATTTGTGCACTTCAGAGGGTGGGAAATTAGCCCTATGAAGATTCAGGGGTCTGTCACATTAATGAAGTTTTCAGAGTCTGGCAGTCAGGGGTGTTCTGGGATATGCCTCGAAGGTGAAAGACACATCATTACTGCACGTTACATCACTTCTGCTATAAAGCAGGAAGTACCATGCCTGATAAGTCTTTGAGGTTCTGGAAGTAAGGAATTCTATACCTGGCAACATTGTGTCAGTCCATATACCAGTGCCATGAAAGACTTACAGCTTTAAATGGGGCCCAGAGCAGCAAAGGGCTCTGCCACAGGTTTAATGCAGACAGCCAGGTTGCTTGGGCCCTAAGTCCCAGCAGACCTTTGCTGGTCAAGTTGTCAGTGGTGGGAAAGTGGAGTTTATGGTAAGTCCTAGTGGGAGAACTATTATGCAGGTCCCTGGAGTTCTGAGCATGGCCATGCCATCTGCAGCTAATCATTATGCACCTTTTGAGGAATTGCTCTTGATGTCTTTCTGAGCCCTGGTAGACATGATGAAATGTGTGATCATGGGGCACCAAGTACCCAGAACTACCCATTTATGAGTTGGGTTATTTTAGGCACATCAAGTCATAAAGTAAGACAGATCCAGCAGTAAAAGATGGAACTGGTACAACCAAGATTGAGCCCAAGCAGCACCACAGGGCACAAGTAAAATTCAGGAGCAAATAGTTCAGACTTCCATGTCACCCACAGCAGTTACACCAGCATCTCTTCCTCAACTTGCACCTACCTAAGTCTATTGCTGGGAGTGGGGGTGGGCATGGGGATCCCTGTGTTACCAGCCTACACAGAAGAAAACTGCTTGAGCTTGACTTATGAATAGGTTGGCTTTGCATATGGGAGCAAACCAAAAATGGGCAGCAGCTACCTTACATAGCCACCCTCTAGTATGGACTTAAAAGGGAGTGAAGACAGAAAATTTCCTAATGAGCAGAGCCAAGAGCATCATACCTGAATGTCTACTTTGTGAAGAAGAAGTGGCTCAAGATAATAATGTATGTTTGTTATCAATTACAGCATTACAAATCACCTTAAGGCTTATCAGCATAAAACAATATGTATCTCACAGTTGCCGTGGGTCAGAAATTTGTGTGTAGTTTGGCTAGATCTTCTGGCTCAGGGTGTCTCACAAGATTGCAACCAAGATGTGAGTCCAGCTGGAGTCATCTCCAGGCTCGACTGAGGGGAGGATCTGTGATCAAGCTCACCCATAGGCTTAGGGCCTCAGTTTGTTGCCACATGGGCCTCTCACTAAGATAACTCACAACATGATCACTGGCTTCCATGAGAGTTAGTAAATAAGAGAATCAGAGAGGGCGAGACTGGTAGAAGCCAGTCTTTTCTTGTAACTAATCCCAAGAGTGATATCCCATTATTTTTGTTGTGTTCCATTTGTTAGTAGTAAGTCACGAGGTCCAACTCACACTCCAGAAAAGGAAATTACATAAGAGCATGAATACTAAGTAGACACCATGAAGAGCCACCTTAGAAACTGCCTTCCACAACAGATTTTTTGGCAATAGCCAGTAGCAATGGCCCCTTAGAGCACTAGAATGGCCTGCTGAAGGTACAGGTAAAATGCTAATATAGTGGCAAGACCCAGCTGGAGGGAGTGCCATCCTTCAGGACACAGAACCTTTTAAAGACCTCTTTATGAGACAATAGCCCCTCTAAGAAGAACACATAGGTGGAAACAGGAGTCTGTCTCACTTACCATTACTCCCAAAGACCCATTCTGGTAATTCTGATCTCAGGGTTTAGAAGTCTTAGTCCTCAAAGGAAATACCCTCTTGCCAGGGGACAGAGCAAAGAGTCCCGTTGAATTACAGGGTACAGCCCTGACCTGAACACATTGAAACCCTTTTGTCCAGAGAGTAGCAGACAAAAAGTAAAATCAGGAATAGTTGACCCTACCCTGTACAAGAGATACTTTTGCACAATGGGGCTGGAATGAGCACATGTGGAACTCACACTATCTACTTGGGCACCTCTTGGAAATCTGTTCCCTGACTGTAACTGTGAACAGGTGCTGGGAGGATATGAACACCCCTTAGGAATGAGGGTTTGGGTTCAACCAGCAGGAGAGCCACCAATACCTTTTGAAATAAAGGTTGAGGATGAGGCAAATTTAGAGTGGATAGTAGAGGAGAAGAGGGCCAGTTTTGACTCTAAGATTAGCTGCAGAGATGGAACTAGAAATCCTAAGTTCTGCTGTGGGGACTGTGGAAGAGCTGCTCTTTGAGCTTGTGTGGAAAAGTGGATCCGTGAGAGGCAAGGGCTGGACAGTGATATCCATGGGAGTGTGCTTCTCAGATCTCCTTTCAAGGGGACGAGATGCAAGACGAGTAGTACATCCTCCAACTAGCGCACCTTCGGATATGCTCCAGCTTTCACTCCCAGCCCATAGTCTTCCCAGTCTGGGACCAGCCAGTGACTGAGATGGTGCGGTAGTAGAGCTGGGTCGCTAGAGCTGGGTCATTCCGGCCTAACATAAGACTCCTGTGATGGACAGTCTTAGCTCTGGGGCTCTCTGCTGGCCTGAAAGAGATTTCCGCCGAGTTGTGCTGCAGTGTGAGGTTCCTTCTACCCAATTCTCCCTGCCCTTCTCTCTATTCACTTATTTTAAATTTTGTTTGATTTACTTTTTTAGAGAGGGAAAGGGAGGGAGAAAGAGGGAGAGAAACATCAATATGTGGTTGCTTCTTGAATGCCCCCTACTGGAGACCTGGCCTGCAACCCAAGCATGTGCCCTGACTGGGAATTGAACCAGCAACCATTTGATGCGCAGGCCCACGCTCAGTCCCCTGAGATACACTAGCCAGGGCTCCATTCACTTACATTACATAAGTGACATTACAGTCTGAAGGCTCTTCCTGCCTACTCCCAGTCTCATGCCCCCTTTATGGATTTGCCCCTAGTAAATTCCAGGCATATTTAATCATTTCTTAGTGACGACTTCTCAGAGAACCTGAACTGATGACACAAGAGCAAACTGAGCTTATTCCTTGTGGTTCAGGGTAAAATTCCAATAGAAATTTCTTAAATCCAGGTAGATTCAAATCCAAAATGTGAATACCCAAACTATACTGTCAGAGCCCAGATTTGTACATTGGCAAACACTGTAAACTCCCATTGCAATGAGCATCTAGACCCAGTGCCCCAGCAGGTAACTCCTCAGAGGGGGAGCTGAGTCCTGAAAGCAGTCGAGGTGGGAGTTGCCAACTGCTGTAAGTTCCCGTAGGGCAGAGACTTGGTCAATGCCAAGACTTTGGAAAACTTGAATACTAAAGGAAAAACAGAAATTTCATTTAAGCTCCATGATCAGAAAGAGAAACTAATAAATAAGATGTTAGATGAGTCAGAGAGCTGTCCTCCTTTGCGTGAGCTACAATCCACTCTGCAGGACAGCTGTCTGATTAAAGGGCTTAAGTAATTTATTTTAACAAGAGTGGTCAGCAGGCTTTCCAGAAATGAGGGTTACAAGTTAAGTAAAAGATGCCTTTGGAGATTCTTGGCTTGGTTTCTTATTTATCAGTCAGACCTTTCTAGCTGGGGGAAAAAAAACATTTGAAATATTTAGTGCTCCACCCTGGCCTCCACATTTTTAAAGGAAATTTAATAGAAGTGCTGTGGGTGTTCAGTTTTAGAGGCAATGGAGTAATGTATGAGACAGATCCCAGAGCAGGGGATAAGTGCATGGGAAGTGAAACCCCACTTCTGTCCGTTATGATCGAAGCTTGTGCAAACCAAACATCTCATATCAAAGCAGCCTATTAAATGCCCAAAGATCTTGCATTGGATTTTTTATAGAATTAAATCATTTTTTAGCCCTGGCCAGGTAGCTCTGTTGGTTAGGGCATCGTCCCGATACGCCAAGGTTGCAGGTTCGATCCTACGGCAAGTTATGTACAAGAAGCAACAAATGAATGCCTAAATAAATGAAACAACAAATCAATGTTTCTCTCTCTCTCCCTTCCTCTCCCTCTCCAAAATCAATAAATAAAACATTTAAAAAAATTTTAGTCTTTGTCTTGAAGAGCCAAGCAGTTTATCACCAAAAAGGGGTCAAACCCAAAGTTCTTTCAAATGGCAATGCCTCCATTAAAGCTAAAGAATGTTCTGGCTCTATTGATTTTTTAAGTGAGGACTAACAGAAAAAGGACAAGAAGGAATATAGGCAAGTCCCCTTTTAAAAGTCTAAAACAACAGCTAATATTTACTGAACTCCTACTACATGTGGGTTTATAAGGATTATCCCATTTATTCCAAACAAGAACCCTATAAGATGGAATGCCATTATTATCCCCACTATCCAGATGAGAAAACAGACTTAGAGAGGCTAAGTAATGTGTCCAGTGTCACATGGTCAGGTCTATTCAATTTTAGGGCAGGAGCCAGCAGATACTTCTGTAAAGGGCCAGATGTTAACATTTTTGCCTTTGTGAGCCATACAGTCTGTGTCTTTATTGTGACAACTCAGCTCTGCCATTTTATCATGAAAGCATAGCACAATAATAACATATTCCAGTAAAACTCTGCTCACAAAAACAGGTCATCTGGATTTGGCATGTGGGCCTCACCTTTGTGAATGTTGTTTCCTATTCTTAGGTGAGACAGTGTTTTAAATTGTGAAGCACATAGGCTGCTATTCAAAATAAATGTACTTGGAATCCTGCAGAAAACATTCCAACCAATTTGGAATTATCTAAAATGCAAGCTCCTTCATTCAGCAAATACCAAGTGCTTGGTAATACACAGATACCTTACAGGGAAAGTGATACATAGTGAAAACAGGTACCCCAGATGGAGTTTACAGTGGTGGTGGTGGGGACATGTAAATAGATAGTTATTGATCTGATGCACTGTGACATGTGCCCTATGTTAGAGGCATTGATCGGGGTCTCGAGGGAATATAGTGGGAGGATAACTAATTGGGCCTGGGAAATCAGGGGGGTTCTGGCAGAGTGGGCCGACAAGCCAGTGTCAACTCTGTGCTCTTGCCACTGAGCTTCATTCTAGAGGAGCGAAGGTTATTTGAATAACAACAGCTGGAGCAAGGCTGCGCAGTCTCTAGTCTCCCTGGGTTTCAAACTGAGGCTCCTTACAGTGTATGTGTCTCCCACCCCGGCAATGACACCTGGAGGTCTGTTCAAAGAAATCACCCGTTTACTTTTAGAGATCTTATTTCCTAACTTTGCCTTCAATCCTGACCCTCTCTAGAAGCTGCTGTGCTCACTCTCCATGGTCATCTGCTCCCCTAAAGGACAGCCGGTGGGTTACTGTGGATTGGACTCGCAGAGGGTCTGAGACCTGAGTGTCTGTGAGATGTGTGCTTGAAATAGAGTTTTAGGGTCCTGATTCTATAGATTGTGTTTCAGAAGACCCTGGTTTAGGGTCTGAGAATCCAACCGTTTAAAAGGCACCACAAGTGACTCTGATGTGCATGAACTATGTTTGGAAACTGCTGGTACAGAGGATTTCTAAAGTTGCTTTTAACCTTTCCAGCCAGCTATTCTGTGTTTATTGCCATGACTACATTTACAAACATCCTACCAAGAAGGAAGGGAAAATCTAACTGGTTTTAGGGGTGTTGACTGTGGTTTCTACCTTCCCATCATGACCATGTAGGGACAACAGTTTGTGTGATAGGCTGTTGTGCAGGATCAACCTCGTTGTCCTCATTTGCTGAAGAATGGCCAGGAGTTCTTCCTTGCTAAGTAATAACAAAACTGTGAATCTTGGATGGATCATGCCTGCATGCTTACTGCAGACATGCTTTGCATAGCAAAAGAGCAGCACCTGTATATAAATCAAGTCCAGCAAAGCACAAGCAAGATTCTTCCTGCCTCCAGGTTCTGCACAGGCAGGACTTGGCAGGCTTCTTAGCCCCTGTGTTAGTTTAAACTGCTGCCCAGTAGGGCCAGTGAGTGCCAGCTGGCAAAAGTTATAAGCAGTGGAAGGGAAAGGGTAAAGAAGAAGCAACCTACAAGAGAGGGACTATTAGAAAGCAACAAGAAAGAAAAGAAATGCTGAGCATCAGATAGTCTCCTATTTCCTGATTATGTTTTAAAAATTAGTACAATTATTGGGTTCTGGGTTCTCTGGTACTCCAAAAACCTGGATTCTCAGATTCTGTTCCAAATTGGGGCATCTGGGTAGAAACAAGGCCACAAGCCCAGCAGGAGGGTTTTCTACTTAAAATAAAATTGGAAGCCATCTTGGAATATTAAATCATTGCATTTTTCATTTCAGAGGGTACAGGGTAAGGGAATATCTTGTTAGATTGCAGAAATATAAATCTTATCTTATAGGACAATCCTATAAAAGTAGCAAATGATCACACTAAGCCATAATTGTTCATACATAGAATTTATTTTTAGAGATTTTTTAAAAGATGTAATATAATTGGTAGGCATAAAATAGACAAGGGAAGGTCAAGAATAGTATAGGAAATGGAAAAGCCGAAGAACTTATATGTACAACCCATGGACGTGAACTAAGTTGGTGAGGGGAATGCCGGAGGGTGAGAGGGTACAGGGCGGAGGGGGGTAAAGGGGAGGAAAAAAATTTGGACAACTGTAATAGCATAATCAATAAGATATACTCTAAAAAGATGTAATATAGATATTGGAAGTTCCTAATTGAGTCCCAATTTTCCATTGTCACTGTAGTTCCTATTATTGATATGTAGGACAAAAATCATCCTGTATGTTTCTTGAATATTTTGGTAACATTTGTTATCCTGTTCTGAGCATTGTAAAAGGCCAGCTAACTTCACTGAATAATCATGACTTAAGAGTCTTAGCATTAACTGGCCAGTGGTTTTAAATATCATAGCTATGACCCCCAAATTGTTACTGAGGCACTTATGAATAGTAAAAATGAAAACAGGCATGCTTTCAACAGATTTTGACACAGCAGGAACTTTCCCCAATAGTCAAGTCCTAATTTTCCATGCTTTGGGAGCAGAGTGCATTTTTTCACTTTACTTTGTAATGTGTTTTTATTTCAACATTTAAATATGGATGTTTCTAGAAATTCAATGGCCTTTAAGTGAAAATAATGTTGCTATTCTGGGAAGATCCAGCTTTGAAGAAGCTAGAGAGCAAGCCCACTTATTCTTAAAGATGAGTTAAATGTTCCGGGGGAGGGAGTAAGGTCACAAAGGAAGCAAAAGGCAGATTTGTCATGGACTTGGACGGCCAACGTCTGGCTGCCTCGAATCAGACAATTTGGACCATGTTTTTCCTCCGATCAGGCTCCCTCAAACTCCTGCTTGAGGTAAAAACAAATGCTTATTCTGATTAAGATCTTAAAGTAGTTGTTTAAGGTCTTAACTTAATTAAGATTATAAAGTAGTTGTTTTTTTTAAGTATCAATTATTTTTGTAGGCGCTAAGTCAATTGGAATCAGCATTTTGTTCTATCGTGTGTGTGTGTGTGTGTGTGTGTGTGTGTGTGTCTTCATATGGAAGACAAAAAAAATCCTTAGTTGTTAAGTCTGTCTGCGAAGGAGGACCATTTGATTATAGCAGTGAAGTAGTTAATATTTTAATTTTTTTCTTTTCCTTTCTCTGAAATCCTCTCTATCTTCCCCCATGAAGGCAGATTCCCCACAATGTGATATGCCTGACATAGTGACAGGAAGAGAAAGTCAGGGAAAAGGACAAGCGGGTGACTCGCTTTCTCCTGAGATCCCTACTGAAGGGAAGCAGGTTGGTTAGAGCTAATCTTATTCACCAATCGCTGGTGGGTCTTCCAAGATATAGCTCCTGGAGGGAAAACAATTCAGTCTTTAGGAGCAGAGGGATTAAGTAGTTTGTGGAAAATGAACACATCTTAGTAATTCCAGATTGTCTCCAAATTTTATTTGTACATCGGTCAGTTAATAATATATTTCAAGGAATCTTTCTGCACACTGATAACATACTCATTCGATCACTACTAGTTGTACACAGCCACCAGATTGTTTGAGGTTCATTTATGCACACGCATGCACACACATGATGTATTTCATATAGTTTTGTACCCTCTGCCTCCCTAAAGGGAAAGTACTGAGGACAGCCATTCAACCATTGCCTTGAAAACTGGAGGGAACTTTGAAAACTTTGTCTGAACTATTTCCTTTATAGGGATGGAAAAAGCAGCCCAGAGAGGTTCAGTGATTTTTCCCAAGTGCTCAGCTTGTGCCTGGCAAGTCAAATATTAAAACCCACACCTGGTACGTGTGTGTGCATGTGTGTTTCTCACCACATCTAGAGAAAAATGTCCTGAGACACATTCTGAAACTCATTAAAAAATTAACCTAATGAAGGTTGAAATTGAGGGTGTCTTAATTAGTAATTAAATTTATTAAACCAAACTTTGCTGTGGACCCTCAGGGCATCATCACATTAAAATATTTTAAGTCATATTAAAGCTTCAGTTTAATTACTAAGTAAGCATGCTGGCCTGGAAAGATGGGTTTGGGACCAACCTGACTGTCAGTAAACAGGAGCAAATGCTTATCAGCTCCACAGCATTAGGCTGCCCTCCTGGCAGAATTCCTGTTGCTGCTTAGGTTCATCACAAGCCTCCGAAAGAATGGAGTGATGAGGCGTATATTCAAGTTTATTGGGTAAATGCAAAAATGTGACCATCAAGAAAACTGCTAACTTCTGATGCATAGAAGAATAAGATGGCAATAATATTGGTCAATTTACATTTGTAAGGAATCAAGTTGACTAAAAACATGTTATTAATCCAGCTAATACTCATATGAGTGGTGGACAACAGTGTCCTACTTTCTAGCTCCTTTGATTGTTTGGCCAGATGTGCTCTTTCTCGTGGTTTCCCTTTGTCCATTAATGCAGTGGTTCTCAAAGAGCAGCTGTGAAGGTCCTCCCAGATGGTTAATCTCCAGCGGTCTTAGTATTTCTGTGTAGATTAGTGAGCAGCTGTTTAGGGTATGAAGCAATGCTTTACTTGTCATGCAATTTCATGCCCTTTTTGTCTGTGCTGCACCCTCTGCCTGGAAAGCCCTGCCCCTCGTCTCTGACTGACGAGCTTCTACATTATACTTCAAAGACTAGGTTCCAATGTCATCTGTCAAGGAGGTTTTTCCTGACCCCAGAGCAGTGGCACTACCTAATCCCTCCTTCCACTATAGACCACTTCATTTAGCACATAACCTCTATTACAGCACTTTTTAGAGCATATCAAAATCACATTTACCTTTCTATCTTTTGAAGGAAAATGGAGGCCACCAACACAGTGACTGTTCTATGCCATTCTGTGGTCACAGGGACAACTTGTGTGGGCCTTTCATCTGCTCTTGTCTAATGCATGGTGTCATTTCATTGTTTTATGACACACTAAGTGTGTTCCTAGAATCTCTTCTCTGGTCTAAATTTTTGTCTTAATTCTTGGGTCTCACCTGCATCCCCATTCATTCTCCCCTCAGGGGCCTGAGGGCCTTCTTACGGGTGGGATTGACTTGGACTTTCTATCTGTACCCTTTCCCTCAAGGCCCTTCTTTCTATTCCTTCTAATGTGAATTTGGTGAGACTTGTTCTTCTGGGCCAAGGGTTCCCTACCCTGATTCTAACTTTGTCTCTATAATCCTGATACTACCTTCCACTATTCACCTTGACCACATCCAACTATTATAACCCATTCTCCAATGTTCCTTTACACTTTCACAGTTCTTGGCCTTTGCTCAGATTTGGCCCTCATTCATTTATTCATTCAATAAATAATTATTGAGCACTTACTATATATCGGGCACTGTTCTGTACCCAGTTATACCAGGAGCACCTTTTTCTTCCTTTAGATATTCTTTTCATGTCCTGATCTCCCTCAGTTAGACTTTCTTCTGCCTTTTCTTTCTACCTTTTAGTACTTTATTTTTCAATTGCATTTTTTATGATGATTAGTTTTTTGGTCTGGCTTTTCTGTCCAGCAGATAGAGAGCTCTTAAAGAACTGAAGAGGGTCTCTCTTCAGTTTTTATCTCTCATCTAACCTGGAATGGACTTACAGGTAACCTTCCCACAGCAAAAGTCCCTTGATTTGAAAAGTGAGTACCATTACGGAACCTGTAGAGGAAGATGGAAAGTCGGAGGCTTCCAGGGCTCTCACTAGTACACCCTTATGAATCTCTCCCACAAGCCACATAAGCTACCCACAGTGAGCATGGTAGACTCATGAGATTCCCCACTAGGTACAAAAGTTTAATGGAACTGAATTGTATACAGTTGTCCATTGAACAACATGGGTTCAAACTGCATGGACCACTTATAGTTTTTTTCAATAAATACTATAAATGTGTTTTCTCTTCCTTATGATTTTCCCCATAACATTTTCTTTTCTCTAGCTTACTTTATTGTAAGTCTGTAGTATATATACACATAACATACAAAATGTGTATTAATCAACAGTTTTTGTTATCAGTAAGGCTTCCCATCAACGGCATGCTTTTAGTAGTTAAATTTTGAGGGGCCAGCACCTCTAATCTTCATGTTGTTCAAGGGTCAACTACACTTACAATGGTTACCATGATAAATGTAATACATATTTATATTTTAATATAAAATATGTTTTTAAAAAAATTAACGAGGAAATGTTTTGCACTGGAGTTAGGGAAATACAAAATAAGACAACACAACTTGGAGACACTAGCAGGGAGGAGAGAAAGAATGCCTAATGTTTATCCTCATTCTTTTCTGCAAATGCCAACCCAGTTCTCTAACTATTCCGTGGCCCACTCCTCTCCTGTAACTGAGAGGCTGGGCAGATTTGTCACGTTACCTCACAGACGGAGTGATGGTGGGACGAACAGAGAAGACCGATGTCCTCCAGTCTATTCTCATGTGCCACATCCTCCATCAGCCCTGAATTTTTAGGCATCACTTCCCAATTTTGAATAATGACTTTCAATGACAGAAATATTTAAATTATCTCAAGGGTTAATTATATCTCCACAAGTGGCAACTGTGCTCTTTTATGATTACTAGAAATAGAAATAGCCATAATACTGCTCTTTGAGATACAAAAATAGTAAAAAATTGGCATCTTAAAGTATACCGGTGTATACACATACTGTAATAGCACACAGGCACACGTATCCACAAAAATGCACTTATAAAATATTCATATAGATATATATGCATACACATTTAAACTCATTTTCTAAAACAAGGATCTGTAATTTTCTAGAACTACACTAAATCCTCATGTTTGCCAAGCATGACAGCATGATAGGGAAGGAATGGGGCCCTCGTGCTATCATATCTCACTGGGCGAACACAAGGCAGGAGGGAGGTGTGCTAGAGGCTGGTCTTTCTGGAAACAGCCCAGCGCTTAAAGCCAACCCTGAGCTCAACACCATCGGTGAGACATGTTACAGGACTTCATGGCAGTGCATCACAGAAACTCAGGAACGCTTCAAGGCATTCGTCACTCTGGTGGCAGGAAATAAGCTGGAGGAATTTAGAGAATTGCAATCATACATAATAGTGTTGTCACTGGAAACTAGAATTTGAATTATGTGCACACAGGCTTCTCCTTTTAAAAGAGTTCCACTGTCAGGTACTGCTTATGAGCACTCCAGGGAAAGGGGGTCCTGGATCAGATCGACTGGGGACCAGTTGGACTAAAGCTATCCAGTATAAACAGTGAGATGAGAAGCAGCTAAGGGGGGTAAAAATCAATTCTGAGCAGTAAGTCAGATTGGCAGTATTGCTGGAAATTCATTTCCCTTGTGGAAGTGTGGCTCAGGACTCCCATGTTAATGGACATGCAGCCCCTGAGGCGCCTGTGTGGAGGATTCTCTGGTCCACAGGTTTGTGCTCCTGAACATCTACAACAGTATGGTGTACGTGTGGGAGGGCCATGGGGAGGGGTATGGTTCTGACCAGATCTTTTTAATCGCCAAAACGATCTAAGCCCCAGAAATAGCTCTTTTACCAAGAGATGAAAGCAGTGCACAGTCTAGAAATCCTTTCAATACTCCCCAAAGTTGGCAGATAATGAAAATCACCATGGAACTCTTTAAAACATGTATTTCTAGGCCCTACTGCCCAAAGGGTCTGATTCGGAAGGTCTGGGCTGGAGCCCATAGCTGCTAGGAGGTTGCATTGGAAGATATGTAATGTATTTTTCATGGCTGCCAAATATTTCAAAGAACTAGAATTAACAATCTTGTGGAAAGAATTTTCAGCTCTCTACATATACAGAATTTCTTTTAGCCATTCTAGGAAAAGTAATGAAAAGGTGGCAAATTATTATTCCACTTAGTTTTCACTGGGTGAATCCAGAAGAAATCTTACCCACATTCATGCAACCTGCCCTTATGCCAACTCAGACAACCTTGCTCTTTGCTCTGCCTTTATTTGGTAGAAAATGATGTGCAGATTTAACAAATAAATAAGATGCTTTTAAAAATAAATATCTCCAAAATGTAACCATAAACTTAGAAAATCAGTGGACACCGTGAAATAACAACATAATGTCCCAATTCCATTTCCAGACAGCTTCATCACAGAGGACTGTGCTAGTTTCTAGTGATGCAAAATGGTATGAGCTATGGCCTTGTCTGCGTTACTGATAATCTTGCTTAGAAAACAGATCTTAGACATGAAAAGATGAATAATAAATCACGGAAATTTTATCCAACCCATTTCTTCACAGATCACCTTGATTCTGGCAAAAATCTTCTTGATGGAAAAAACATCAAGCCACTGCTAAAAACATAGTTCAGACAGTTTAAGGGAGGTCTTTAAAAAAATTAAAAGTAAGAGAGAACCAATTTATTTCATTCTGAAGTGTTTAGAGAGTTTTACTTACAATAATTTAAGCTGAACATCAGGATTTAAATATTTTTAAAGCAAAATAACTACCACTTCCTGAAAAACTTTAATGTATCAAAGACTTTGAATGCATTATTTTGCATCCTCACTTCAGTCTCCAATGCAGAGATTATTATGAATATTTTACAAATGAAAAAAAACAAGGGCTTGAGTATGTCAGGTTACACAGTACAGCAGAATATATACTGTTCACCCTTATTTGCCCCTCTCTGTGTCAGTCCAGATGTGTTCATATGACTTGCTTCAGCCAATAAAATATGAGCAGAAATCACATGTGTCACTCCTGGTGGAAGCTAGCTTTAGGATCAGTGCATGGTTCACTACACTTTCTCTCTCTGCCATAAAACCAGCCATGTTCCAGGTGGAGGCCGCCTGGGTCCTGGAGAGAATGAAGACTGAGTGGAGTAGAGCCACAGCCAGTCCACGATGGACATGTAGCCTGAAGTAGAAACAAAACTGGGGTGCGGTAAGCCCAATTTTGGGATTGTTTGTTTCTGCAGCAAAAACTAGCTTATGCTGGCCAATTACACAGTAAATGCCAAAACTAGGACCCAGACCTATGTTATTTAATTTCCAAGCCCTGGGCATAGAAGAAATATGCTTGGCACAAAGTAGACACTCCATAAATATTTGCTGAAGGAAGGAATTTATAGTTGTTTCCCAGAACAGAACATAATACTTCAGATGTGATCTGATCCACATAAGAATCATTAGAAGTACAAACACTCTTTTTACACTGAATATCTGTTAGTGAAACTTAGAGTGCATTCAGTCTTTGTTTGTTTGTTTGTCAACCATACTTATTTCTTGAACAAAAAAGTATTGTCTACCAAATATGTTACAAAACAATAAGTGAGATGTCATGGGTGATACAAAAATAAAAGGTAAAAATATTTTCTTCCAGCTCTTCATAATTGTTTTGTATGAGTGAGAGTCATACATTCACAACCAGCTGTGCGCAGAGGCTGGAGATAGTGTGCTATCGAATTCCAACAGAGTGTGGAGCTGGGCAGCCATGAGTTTCAGTCATTCATTCCATGAGTGTATATTGAGTATCAGCAATGAATCTGGTACTATGTTCGCCTCTGCAGGCACAAATTTAAAAGAACACCAACCCCTGATCTCAAAAATCTCACAAGCTGTGTAGGAGAGACAGTTTTAGCAATGGGGAATTATAATAAGAGCTGTGCTAAAGTTAAGCTCTGGAAGCTCTGGGCATATGGAGGAGAAACATAAACTCAGGCTGGAAGAACCAAGGAAGGGTGTCTGGAGGATGTGATCTTTAAGTTGATTCCTAACTGATGAGTGTGTGTTTGCGAGATGAAGAAGGGAAGGAGATGTACTAGCTGAGAGAAGAAGTTAATTCAAGCCCCAGGGAAAAGTGGGTGGAAAAGCCAAATCACAAAGACAAGATAGTCTAAAAGAGCATGACCAATTTCAGGAGACAGCAAATAGCACACTTCTTTGACAGTTTAAGGTGCCATAAAAAAGTAGCACAGACTAGGTGGCTTAAAAAGCAATCATTTATTTTCTCACAGTCACATTGCAGGATAGGGCTTCAACATATTCGTTTTGAGGGGATACAAACATTTAGTCCATTACATATACCATGGAAGGAAAATAATATACAATTTGAGGAATAGTGGAGAAAGAAAATTGAGAAAAAGTCCAGAGTATGGCACGAGCCCCTTAGATACACTCTCAGCTCACAGTGCTTCCTGGTTCTCTGAGAATGCCCCATGCACAAGTGGGAGTCCCCAGGGGCCACACCTGTGTCTTTTGTTCCTCTCAGGAATCTAGAGATTAATTGATTTAGTCAGGTTAGGCCAATCAGAATAACATTCCTGGAAATTTTGGAACTAGACTTGAGGGACACGGGGTCTGAGAATCTTTAAATTGAGTCATATTAATGAAATCTCGTAAAGAGAAGGGCTGCCACCAACAGTGAACAATCAGCACCGCTATGAGTGGTAGCCCTGGTTAAGGTTTTTGAGTTTCTACTGCGGGCATCCTCAGAGTTGCTCTGGTTCAGGTTCTTCTTAGCATTTGGTTGTTCAGTTTCTCCAATTCCATAAGCTTCTCCAACACCTTTCCAATAAACTATCCTCTTTTTTTTTCTTGAGTTGACCAGAACTGTTTTTTGTTTTGTTTTGTTTTGTTTCGTGCAACCAAAGGGATTTCCACTATTAGAGCTTATTATATCATCCTAGTGTGTCTGTATTTTGCCATCAGGACAGTGGAGAGTCACTAAAAGGTTTTAAGAGGGGATATAATATGATAAGACTTTTGTTTTGGAATGATCATTCTTTTGGTAGTATGGGATATGGGTAGATTAGAATTACAGAGATTGGTTAGAAGGTTCTTGTACTATTCTAAGCAAAACATAATGAGGTCAGAAGAAATAGAGAGAATGAATAGATATGGGAACTATTGAGGAAAGAATTCAAATCAACAAAGGCTTGGCTGGTGATCAGATGAATAAGAACCGGTGGATTGGAAGTCAGAGATGTCTGCAGAATGTTGAGGCCCAGTGACCAGGAAGATGGAAAAAAATGATATTCAATAAAGAGGGAGGACTTGGGCAGATTGTAATGTGAAGAGAAATATTAATAATTTTATTTGTAACAGATGAGTTCTGAATATTGGTCAGACATACAGACAAAAGTCTCAGCAACTAGATATGCTGATTTAGAATTTAAGAGCACAATCTGACCTTTAGATTTAGGGTCCATCAGTGTATAGGTTGTTCACACTAGTCACCATTGGCAGTGGATAAAAATATTTAGAGAAGTGAAAAGAGCTTTGAGTGAGAAAAGGAAAAAGAATGAAACCCTGGGGAAATGTCAACATTACAGAGATAAGATGAAACCTGAAGATAATATTTTCCTAGAATGTAAGAGAAGAGACAGTTTAAGAAGAAAATTAACAACGGATTAAAGTGAGAAAGGTAAAATGACAAGAGTGGATCTTAGTTTAAGAAAGTTTGAAATTATATTGTTGAGGAAAAAGAGAGAAGATGTTGACAATGGGCACCTAGAAGCATTGGAGGTGAGACTGGAGATCTTAAGAGTGACACCAATATGTACAAATACACATTTCTCTCCATCAATGCTGAGTATAGGGTCAAGAAAGTGGACAGTTGGATTGACCCAGGATTGAGATTTTTTGAGGTGGGTATGTAGAAAATGAAGAGAAATAGAACTGAGGAAAGCAAGAGAGGAATTGAAAAGGTGTACCTTTGTTTTGAAACTTCCTTGTTTTGCATGGCTAAAGAAAACAGCATCAAAATAAAAAGAGAACCAACTGTATGGGAAAACATATTTGCCAATGATACCTCAGACAAGGGTTTAATCTCCAAAATATATAAAGGACTTACATGACTCCACTCTAAGAAGACAAGGAACCCAATTAAAAAATGGGCAAAGGACTTGAACAGACACTTCTCCAAGGACATACAGAAAATCCAAAGACACATGAAACGATGTTCAATATCGCTAGCTATCAGAGAAATGCAAATTAAAACCACAATGAGATACCACTTCACACCAGTCAGAATGGCCATCATAAACAAAGGAACAAACAACAAGTGTTGGAGACGTTGTGGAGAAAAGGGGACCCTAGTGCACTGTTGGTGGGACTGCAGACTGGTGCAACTACTATGGAAAGCAGTATGGAACTTCCTCAGAAAACCCTAAATGGATCTACCTTTTGACCCAGCAATTCCACTGCTGGGACTTTATCCTAAGAACACTAAAACACCAATCCAAAAGAACCTTTGCACCCCGATGATCATAGCAGCACAATTTACAATAGCTAGGTGCTGGAAGCAACCTAGATGCCCATCAGTAAATGAATGGATCAAAAATCTATGGTACATTTACACAATGGAATTCTATGCAGCAGAAAGAAAGAAGGAGCTCCTACCTACCCTTTGCAACAGCTTGGATGGAGCTGGAAAGCATTATGCTAAGCGAAATAAGCCAGGCAGTGAAAGATAAATACCATATGATCTCACCTTTAACAGGAACCTAAACAACAAAACAAAGAAACAAGCAAAATATAACCAAAGACACTGAAATAGAGAACAGGCTGACAGTGACCAGAGGGGAGAGAAGAGGGAATTTCAAGGGAGAATGGGAAGGGTTTACAGGAACAAATTTAAAGGACACATGGACAAAAACTAGGGGGAGGGTAGTAATGGGAGGAAAGTGGGGAGGTTGGGTGGGTGGGCTGGATTGGGAGTAAAAGGGAGAAAACTGTACTTGAACAATGATTAAAATAAAAAAAAATTGTGGTAAGGTATATAGTATGTGGCAATCCCCTCTAAAATTGAAAATTTACCCAACCTTTATATTACTGTTGATGATCTCATAATGGATAGCCTCAAAGTACTAAACTACTAAAATAAAACTGAGAAGATAATAAAAAAAAAGAAACTTCCTTGTTTTGAGAACAAGGTGAGACAGAGAAATTGGAGGTGGGATGGAATAGTACTTTTGATGCAATTTAAAAATATGCATTGATAAGGTTAAGAGATGGTGCTCAGAGTTTGGGGTTCAAATTTTCAGAGATGGAACAATTCCAATTGATGACAAGATCTGGGATGTGATCAAGGTATAGGCTAGAGCCCTGGCTGGTGTGGCCCAGTGGATTGAGAGCTGGCCTGAGAACCTAAGTGTCGCGGATCCGATTTCCAGTCAGGGCACATGCCTGGGTTGTGGGCCAGGTCCTCAGTGGGGGGCGTGTGAGAGGCTACTACACATTGATGTTTCCCCCTCTCCCTCCCTTCCTCTCTGTCTAAAAACAAGTAAATAAAATATTTTTTAAAAAAGAGTATAAGAAAAAGTAGATAAAGGTAATGATTAAGGGTCTGTGAGGCTAGGATACTTAAGAATGTTAATAAACTGATGAGAAAAATCCACTAGCAAAAAAGAGAGTGTCAGTCAGTAGGAAACAGACAAAATACTCAGATTATGATAATTTAAAGAAGGGAGTATTTACAATGGTGTAGTTACAAAACAGGGAATTGACAAGAGATTGTAGAGTACCCTGGGGGCAAGAAACAGTGAAACAATTACCTTATATTTAAAGAATTGAAGGGAGGAAGCAATTACCAGAACTAGAAAGGAGAGGGCTGTTTTGAAAGGACAAAGACTTTGGTCAAAAGAAACAGCCAGCCCAAGAAGACTTTGAGGGGAAGACGTAAGAGAAATAAATAATCCTCTCATACTCCTCCCTCTTCCAAATCTCTTGCTGGGGTTTTTCCTTGGCCAAATAGTTCATATAGACCTCAGCCCCCACCCCCCCGCCCCCAGCACAAAGAAGGTAGAGGATAAAAAGTGGCTCTGAGAAGCAATTAGAGCTACACAGTGGAGGCTGAGACACAAGCTAGAGAAGGGCAAATTGGTAGTGCAGATTTCTGACAAGAGGCGAGAGAATGAGATCCAGGTCTCACATAGATGAATAGGAAACATAACTCTCTTATGAGAAAAGAGGACTAATACAGGTTGAGTTATATTAGCAAACTGTTTTATGGTTTCCATTTCGTCTCGGAAGCAGATCTTCAGCTGAGATGGAGGTGGGGAGAGATGAGAATGATGAAAGGTTTGGTGATATCATTAGGGAACAAAAGAGAAAGCCAAGGAGAGAATTGTAGCAAGATTGCTAAACCACGCTAAAGGTACATTTGAGGTATAACTGTGAACTTAGGGTGAACTCAGTCTTCCCTTTGTGTGAATTTTCTCTTGTGTTGTTAATTACTCATGTTAAAGTGTGGAGAAAGCAGCTAGTTAGGCTCCATGGATTGAATTTTTGCCACATGGAGTCAAGGGAGGTTTTTGAAATGATGAACCATAAATCTACATTGCAAAGGGAGAAAAGTGAAGGCAGGAGGGGACTAATGCATACAGGAAAAGTGGAGGAGTTGTTAGAGTACTGGAAGCCCTGATAAGGTGTGCTTGAATGAACCAGCTAGAACGATGACAAGTTGTGGGAAAGAGCAGGATGCTTGAACTTGTGATTCAAAAGGCTGTATTAGCTTGCACCCTTTCACTTATAAGTAATAAAAACTAAACTCAAACTAGCTTAAAATGAAAGGAATTTATTGGCTCATATAACTAAGGTGCGGGGTCCAAGGAAAGTGATGTCTTGGACATATCTGGATTCATGGTTTGGAAGACACTATCAGGGCTCTCTTATTTTATTTTCTAAGTTTTCTTAGAGGTTTCTATTCCTTAAGTCTCTTGCAATAAACAGACTTTCTCCACGTGGCTCCATATAGAGAAAAATGGCGACTGGCAGCTCTGAGCTCACCTACTGTCATCTCATGACCCTTTGGGAAGAGAGATTCTTCCAGAGTCCATAGACCAGATTTTCTGGAAGGACTGAGACTGACCTTTCAGTTGGGTCTCAGCCCAGCCTTGGGCACTTATGCACACCAGGAAGTATGCAAACTGTTCTGTGTCCACAATATTGTTCAATCCTCATGACAACTCCTGTGAAGTGCTACAGTGGATGGCCATTAATTGCCTCTCCACTCTCCATTCCCTCTCTGCCTTCCTAGTGGTGCCCAGATTTCTCTGGGAAAATAAAAGCTCCTTATTCTCAGCAAAAGTATAAAAAGTGACAGATTCCACTCTCAGGTACAGGTATAGCCCCCACCTGGTTTAAGTTAGTCAGAGCCACCCACCTCTCTGGTCTTTCATGTGACTTATTAATGTGTTGTTCTTTTTTAACTCACGTATGCATACTTTAGAAAGCTTTATAAATAAAAATAAGTAAAATTACTTTAAAAATTATACATACTCCTTTTTCTATTATAAAATTATGTCCATTATAGAAAATATAAATGGCTTATGTCACTTATAGTTGGACTGTTTATGGTCATTTTTATGAAAATTGAGCATCAGGTCATTGCTTACTATTCCATGGAAAAATCACCTTGGCTCTGACATTTTTGACTTATACTATCTAATTTAGGGGCATAAGTCATGATGGAAACAAGGATTACTTATATTAAAGCAGTCTCTCAATCTCTCTCTCCATTTCTTACATTCTCTCCTTATATTTGTGTTTATAGTATTTTACAGAAAACAAGCAAGGCATAGTCCTTAATAATTGTTTCTTTTTTTGCATATAACATATTCATAACCATGTACCAAGGAGCAATGGGATAAATATCTGTTCTTATGTCAAGAACCTATGATGCCGTTTGCTACAAAAATAGAGAGATGGAGAAGAGTAAATAAGTATATAATAAGTTCATTTACATGGCTTTGCATAGCTAATCTTGCAAATCTACTTTGTGACAATGAATTTATGAAAACAAAACAAAATAAAGCATTTAAAAATCTTAGAAAGTAATAATAAACCATAAACACAATGCTGCTGAAACTCAACTCCACCACATCCTCAAAACTGAGTTTGGATGCAACACAAGTGTTTTAAATCGCACTGGGTGGAGGCCCTGGCAGGAAGGAAGCATCGGATATTGCTGGAACATATCTTTGTTTGAGCAACAGCTAATGAGAAAGGTCACCATTATGCTTTACTTTCAAACACTATGTCTGTTTTGAACTTAGTGCTCAACATTTCACCACACATGCTGGTTTATGATCATTGAGGCACACAATGCCGTAGTATTAACCTTTTCTCCTAACGGAGAAGAAAAACCAAAGCATACGTTCTCACCACTGTTTTGATCAGAATACGTCAGTGAAAGATAAAATGACTCCCTCTTTATGAGCTTGGGGTTCCTGGTTTTTTAATAAAATTCCAATAGTGAATTTAAAGGAAATTTAGCCTTGGAAATTTTTTCTTGCAGCTTTAGTGCTATTTGTACTCTTGTTAAACTCATCACCAGTGTTTGAGATGTTAGGCTTTCTGGACTTTGTTTCCTAACGTTTTATTGCATTTCTTTAGTGGCTCAAGTCGGGGGCACTGGGACCCTAAGAAAGGGCTTAAAACTGTTCTGTGCAAAGTGTTTGCTGACAAATGCAGCCAACTTCAGAGGACCTCCTCCCAAGAAAGGCCGACACATAAAAAACAGTAAAAGCAGTAATAGCAGACATTTGCTGCAACCTTAGGAGAGAGACAGGAATCTATTAAATCTCTCCGTTTATATTTCTGGTTTTCCCTGTTGGCCGGGCTGTTGTATTCCCATGTCCACAGCACGTTCCACTGTGGGAGCCTGGAGCTCTCAGAATAAACTTTGGGAAAGGCTGGGTCCACCCTCTGGGGATAAGGGAGCCAGAGGGAGGAAGAGGAGGGGGTAAAGGAAAAGGGAAGGGGACGGCTGTCTTCCTGTGTTTGGATGACCTTTCCTTATGTTTATCTGGAGGGACTGGGCAGCCACTCTGTGTTTGGTGTCCATCTGCCATGTTGGCCCATGTGATCTCTTTCTTAGCTTTATGTGGGTAAGGAGCTTTGCTTCTGCTAGGATTATATTTAAATCTCTGAGGGGAAAAAGTGTACGAGTCTGCTGGGGGTGAGTGCCTAGAGAAAGAAAGCTTAAAAATATACACATATACCATGTCTAATGGATTCTCCAAGGGAAAGACCTAGGTATCTCTTGGAGCCATTGGAAGAAGTGCTTTTTCTTTCCTGTTGTGAACTAGAGATTGTCTTTCTTTCCCTGAATCCTCATCATTTAGCATAATGCCACTACCTCTGGGTATACCATAAATATTTCTTGAATAAGTGAATGAATGAATGAATGAATGAGCAGAGTCGCTGAGAAGTGACTAGCCAACAGGTCGCAGGGGCCCTATAATGCCTCATTTATTTGCCCACCCCTGCTCCAAGGGCCCTGTGTAGCTCCACTTCAAAGAAACCAGTTTCAACTCTCCATGCCTCACATTCCTAAGGAGTGAATCACTGGTTTCTTCCCGGTGGATGAGACTAACTCCTCTGGTTTCCACCTTCCTTTCCATTTCAGTGTTGATCTCTCACCCTGGCCTCCCCTTAGTTGTTCCCCCCCCACCCCCAGAGCTGTCCTTTAATGACCTCACTGTCCTCCATCTAAAT
The DNA here is from genome assembly GCF_004126475.2 of Phyllostomus discolor. Lineage (NCBI taxonomy): Eukaryota > Metazoa > Chordata > Mammalia > Chiroptera > Phyllostomidae > Phyllostomus > Phyllostomus discolor. Next base: position 72,530,647 of record NC_040907.2, read on the forward strand.
TAGACACCCCCATACTCTTATGAAACTCCATTTTCTTCATAGCACTTAAATACAATTTTGCATTATATTTCTTTGTGTGATCATCAAAACTGCGTTTATTTTCTTCACTAAATCACACAATCCCTAAAGAGGATTGGGGACCATGTTTATGTTCTCATCACTTTGTCTTCAGCACCTAGCACAGTGCCTGACATATAGTAAGCACTCAGCAAGTATGTGTTACATGAATGAATGAGCAGATTAGTGAATAAGTTATATTTGGAATGAGAATTCACACGAGTTTACTGAGTGGGGGTGGAGAATAAAAGTTAGAGTCCAAAATCCCTATCCCAATGGGCCCTGGCCCTTGGATACTTCATGAGTTTGAGATTCTGGAAGAGGATGAAGTGGTTAGCAATCATAAGTAATGTACATTTTATCTTTGGAAGATAGATAGCACTTGGGACTCCTGGGGATACTAGTAATTCTCTCTTCTATACCCCAGATAGCAACTTCTACTTTTTCAGTAATAGAATTATTCTTGGTCATCAGGTATCCAATCCTTGGAGGAACTCTTGACTTTTCCTTTTCCTCACACCACACAGCTTCACGATGCTTCTTATTAATGTCTTTCTTTCCATTCCCATTAGGGCCATTTGACTGGGTGTATTAGTCAAGTTTCTTCTCTTGTAAGTTAAAGAACTTCAACTTTAATTAGTTTAAAAGCAAAAAACAGGAATATATTGGATCATGTATCTGGAAAGTGATGGAGGAAGTTAGCTTCAGATGTGTCCAAATCTAGGGGTCAGGTGACTGCTCAGGATCCCACCTCTTTCACCATCTTCCTGCTAATTTTATTTTATTTTATGTATTTTATTATTAGACAAAGGGGAAGGGAGGGAGAAAGAGAGGGAGAGAAACATTAATGTGTGGTTGCCTCTTGTGTACTCCCTACTGGGAACCTGGCTCACAACCCAGGCATGTGACCTGACTGGGAATCGACTGGCAACCCTTTGGTTTGCAGGCCAGTGCTCAATCCACTGAGCCACACCAGCCAGGGCCTTCCTGTTAATATTAAAGCAAACCACAGCTATGACCTCTGACTCAAAGCTTCTAATAGCACCAGAGAAGACTCTGATTGTGCCCATGTGACCTCCTGAATCAGTCCCAGTGGAGGAGTGTAAGACTCTGACTGGCCTGGCCTAGGTAACATGCTTACTTTTGTGGCCCTTATATGGGTGGGTGGTACAATCACAGAAAAATTTCCACAAGGAAAAGAGGAATTGTGTTTCAGGGTGGAAGTGGTGCTTCCAAGGAAGTGGTGCTAGATAATCAATAACATTAGAATGTCTTCCTGCAATAGCTTCCTTCCCCCTGGGGCCAGGTGCAGCAGTAGGCCCTTTACCTACACGAGGCAGGATGTACAGGGGAAATAAGAATGTATTGTGGGATCAGATTGCTTGGCTCGAATCCTACTTCTTTATTTTCCTAGCTGTTATTCTTAACAAGTTAACCTATCCAAGTCCAATTTTCTTGTGATGAAACAGTGATGTAAGACCTTTAATGGAATATTATTCAGCCTCACAAGTGAAGGAAATTGTGGAACATGCTACAACATGAACCTTGAAGGCATAGTGCTAAGTGAAATAAGCCAGACACAAAAGGACGTGTATTGTATGATTCCACTTGTATGAAGTACCTAGAGTAGTCAAATTCATAGAGACAAAAAATAACAAAGGTGGTTGCCAGGGGTGTGGGATGGGAAGTTATTTTTTAATGGATATTGAGATTAAATTTGGAAAGATGAAAAACATTCTGGAGATGGGTGGTGGTGATGGTTGCATAACAGTGTGAATGTACTTAAGACCATTGAGCTATATACTTAAAAATGGGTAAAGTGGCCCTGGCTGGTGTGGCTCAGTAGATTCAGTGCTGGCCTGCAAACCAAAGGGTGGCTAGTTCAATTCCCAGTCAGGGCACATGCCTGGGTTGCAGGCCAGGTCCCTAGTTGAGGGCATACAAGAGGCAACCACTCATTGATGTTTCTTTCCTCCTCTTTTTCCCTCCCTTCCCTTCTCTCTAAAAATAAATAAATAAAATCTTAAAAAATAAATGGGTAAAATGGGCCCTTACTAGTGTGTCTCAGTGGACTGACCACTGGCCTACAAACCAAAAGGTTGCTGGTTTGATTCCCAGTCAAGGCACTTGCCTGGGATGGGAACCAGGTCCCCAGTTGGGGGCATGTGAGAGGCACCAGATTGATGTATCTTTTGCACATCAGTGTTTCTCTCCCTCTTTCTTTTTCCCTTCCCCAGTCTCTAAAAATAAAAAATAAATAAAATCTTTTTTAAAATGGGTAAAATAGTACATTTTATGTTTTTTACATTTTACCTCAATAAAATATTGACGTAAGAATTAGATGAGACAATAGGAATAAATGTAAACATTATTATTCCCATAATAACCTTTAGAAGAAGGTATTATTTATATTTTTATTGCTGATTAAATGGAGATTTTGAGATTATCTGGTCCAAAGCCACCCATAGAGAAAGTGGCAGAATGAGACCCAAACTACTGCCAGGTTAATATTTTTTAAATGGGTTATGTCAAGCTCCTGCTTAATAAAACTTGAAGACTCCTGGTCTAAACCCCAGATGCCCTCTCCTGGCAAAATTCTCTTTTCAGTCTGAGCCCAACTACTTTTCTGGCCTCATCTCAAGGTCAAGGCCCTGCTTGACCCTGTTCTGTGTTACCTATGTCCATAGCATACACTGCTTCTCCCGCTAGGACAGTGTTGAAACTCTGCTCCCCTTTCTTTCAGCTCAAGGTCCAACTCCTCCAGAAAGCCTCACCTACCTTGAGGAACACCGTGGGCACTTCTCCCCCTTAACAGCGACAGCGTTTATGATTTGACGGTAATGCATAATGAATTCATTTGGTGAAAGTTATTATTACTGCGGTTGTTCATGTCGTATCTCAACTGTAGACTCTCAGCTCATGGAGAGCAGGGATCATGTCCGTTACTTCTTTAAATGTCTCTCAGTGCCAGCCTAGTGTTTTGCATTGAGCAGCAACTTGACAATAAATTCTTAATGATGCTGATGAAGGAAATAGAATTAATACTGAGTAGTTTACACAACCCTTACTTGGACTGAGGAAAAACATGTATTATTTTCTTTCTTGTTAGAGAAGATATTGGAACTTTTCTTTGTAATTTTAGGTCAGTTCAGGACATAATGTTTCCTAGTCAGCATGGAAATAAAAGGATTGAGCCTGGTTAAAAAACTGATCTGTTGATGGGCTTGTGTGAGAGGTAGATGTCTCTTGCTGATTAAATTCTGAGAAACAGAAGCAGGTAAAACTATTTATGAAGCAACTGGAGAGGAGGCAGTGGTTTTTGTGAGCACATCACAAAAATATAAAGGGTCATTCGAGGTCCTGCAAATAGTGACTACTGTGCAAATACTTCAGGCTCCACATAGATCCTGGAAATGTTAGTCATGGTGTGACCTGTGACCAAGGTCCACACACGTTTCTAAATGGCACTGTCCCTTACCTCCAACAGTGCCTGAAGGCTAGTCTTCTGTGGACCTCGTGAAGGGTCTGCAGAAGTTCCTCAGGAGAAGAATCAAGATCAAGGTGCCGGAAGCTACAGCCACGGCTGACATTCAGCAGAATGTCCTAATGCGTTTGTTCGGAGTGTCATGGGCTTCATTCCCGTCGGTGTTCTTGAAATATTTTGAATTCACCACTGGACAAAGACAACAGTGCTGGAAGTGCTGGCAATTCAATGTGGTGGGATCACAGAGCACCAGCGAGAGGATGACAGAAGATGAGGCAGGGAACACAGCTAAGGACCAGAACTTGAAGGAATGTACGTCAGCCAGTTGGGCAGATGAGCCACAGAAAATTGTTTAGGAGAGAAGTATTATGAGTAGATGTACATTTTCAAAAGATGAGAGAAACTAGTTAACTGGCTTTGATAATGAACCAAATAAGCAATGATGGAGACTTGAACCAAAAACTTGGCATTGCCAGTGGATACGAGGGGATGGATATATGAAATATATTTTAAGGTAAAATTGACTGGACTTATGATTGGATAGAGATAGTGGGTGTCAATAGAAGTCAGATTCTGAAATGTGAATTTTCTAATTGGTGGTACATGCCAAGAACATATTGATGTTTCAAATTTATTTTCACTGCCTTCCCTCAAAGTTCAGAGAATAAATTATGACCGATCACATATAGCAGCGGAATGTGAGGTTGCTGGCAACTCTTGAAAAATGCAGTCATGCCCTGGCTGGTGTGGCTGGCCTGCAAATCAAAGGTTCAGTTCCCAGTCAGGGCACGTGCCTGGGTTGGGTCCCCAGTTAGGGGTGAGTGTGAGACAACCGATTAATGTATCTCTCACACTTTGCTGTTTCTCTCCTTCTCTTCCTCCCATCCTTCCCCTCTCTCTAAAAGTAAATAAATTTTTAGAAATGAGCAGAAATCTAGACTGGAAAAACAATGATAACTCATTTAAAATGATAGAAAGATATGAAGATGTGCATGGACGGCTGATGGGAAAGCAGCAGCCAGATGCCTTTGCCTAAGGCCATTTACTGACCAATACAGGGCATCGTGTCCTTCTTTGCAGTAGGTGAGCCCTGTGTATCATTAAAGCTACTACAGCTCCTGTGCATCTTTCCCCAGCTACAAGGCAGTCAGGCTGAGAGAGCTGTGGTAGGAATAGGGGAGCATTCCAAGGGCCTATGAGGAGATGCTCTGAGTTATTTCCTCTGGCTGGAACAGAGACTCACCCTGCTGAAGCCTGAATTCACAGAGAGGAAAACAGGGAAAAGTTTGGTTTATGATATCCATGTTACATTCATCATATCCATGGTCACCTCCATGGTCATATCCCTTAGGACCACCTTCTTTTATTTTTTATTTTTTTAACTATTGAGTTTAGAAAGAGGAAGGGTTGAGGGGGTAGAGAGAAAAACATTGATTTGTTGTTCCTCTTAGTTATGCATTCATTGGCTGCTTCTTGTATGTGCCCTGACCAGAGATTGGACCCACAACCTTGGTCTATAAGGATGATGCTCTAACCAACTGAGCTACTTGGCCAGGGCCTGATCAACTTCTTTAACAGTGCTTTAACTTTACCTAAGTAAAGAAAAATATAATAAACCAATAAACAATTTGAAACAGTAAACTTTTTACATTTCACTTGTATATTAGGTCTTCAATTTTCTAACTCAGAATTTTATTTTGAATGATATTTCTTAAAGGATAACATCAATTTCTCTTCTCAGTGGAGGATCAAGACTATGATATCCTCGCAGTTTTTAAAAGAAATTGTTATTTGGACCTGCAAAGAAGTATTCAAATGTTGTAACCTGAAAATAACCTCAGAATTTTCCCACACTCTAACAAATCCCTAAACTGCCAAATGGATCTGTACCAACATTTCCAGGTCCCCCTGGGAAACATTTGAGAATGTTTAGTACCAAAGAAAATGTTAGGGAAATACATACACACTAAAAAAATAGGAGTTTACACCAAAAGTGCTCTTCTGTTGCAAGTAAAATATCTCTATTATAATGTGATTTTATATAGATATATGTATATATATACACAATATAATTATTTATATAATACAAGTATCGGTCACAATTTAACTTTCTTATATCTTAACATTTTCATTTTTTTTAAAAGATTTTATTCATTTATTTTTAGAGAGGGAAGGGAGGGAGAAAGAGAGAGAGAGAAACATCAATGTGCAGTTGCTGGGGATCATGGCCTGCAACCCAAGCATGTACCCTGACTGGGAATTGAACCTGCGACACTTTGGTTTGCAGCCCGCACTCCATCCACTGAGCTACGCCAGCCAGGGCTACATTTTCATTTTATTAAGATGTTTAAAACAACAAAACAAAAAAGCTGAACCTCTACTTATTCACAAATATTCCTATTTGAATAGGAATAATCAAAATTGTGAATAGGAAACACAATTATTTCTATTCTATCTTTACTAAAAGGAAGACAAAGATGTAAAAATGTCCTCTTTTCTTTTCCCCTCTGGCCCTCTGTGAAGCTTGTCTCAGCCACACCCGACCCCAGGGGGAGCCCAGCAACATCATCCTTCATGCCTGCTCCTGAGCAGCTGCACATGGATGGGAAAGACCGCCCTAACTTCGGGTTGATGTTATTACACGTTTGGTTGTCTGCTCACCTGCAGGACAATGTGATAAGCTAGCCCTTCTACTTTCCATGATAATTATTTCACACCTTCATTCTCCTCAAACATCAGATCTTCTCCTCTATGCCCTATTGCATATAGATGACTTTGACAACATTTCATACAGAAAATATAAGCAAATCCTGTCCAAAAACACTAAAGTATTTTATAGTAGAACATAAGGTGATTATAAATGTTGCCCATAAAAGTAAGTACATAAGAATAACCAAGAAAATGAGAAAAACAAAAACAACTGGGGCAATACTGCCCTCTCAGTAGTCAGGCAAATTCCAAAGCTACTACTAACTAAATAATGTGGAATTATTGCTGAAAGAGATGATACACTGTGTGTCAATGACACAGGCATGGGTGCGGCGGAGGGCTAGGGGGTGGTGGGATTGCCCCAAAAAGAAAAAGGACTCATGGACATGGACAGCAGTGTGGTGGGGAGGGGCATAAGGGACTAAATGGTAATGGAAAAAGTACAATAAAGATTAAATTTCAGAAATAAAATAAAATTTTTAGAAATAAAAAAGCATATAAGATAAAGGCAACATTTCAAAACACTGGGAAAGAATAGTCTTTAACAGATGATGTTAGAAAAATTGCCTATCCATTTGGAAAAAAATGAAGTTTTATCTCTACTTCTTACCAATTCAAAAAAAAATGGATAGAATTTTCACCCTAACTGGTGTAACTCAGTTGGTTGGGTGTCATCCTTCAAAGCAAAAGGTTGTTATAGTTGGATTCTGGGTCAGGGCACATGCCTGGGTTATGGCTTTGGTCCCAGTCAGGGAGCATATGAGAGGCAACCAATTGACGTTTCTCTCCCTTCTTCCCTTCCACTCTCTCTAAAAATAAATAAATAAAAATCTTTTTAAAAATAGATAGATTTAAAAAATGTATGTTAAATACAAAACTAAATTATAAAAGTACTAAATGGAATTATGGGAGAGTGCTATTGATTTTCATAATGGGAAAGACCTTACAAAGCAAGAACTAAAACCAAGAAATAAACCCAAAATTGACAAACTGACTACCATTTGGCACACACACTGACCTAGCCTGGTAATATCTATCAGACTGTTTTTATCTATTCATTTCCACAATTCTCTTTTCTTAAAAATGTTCACATACCTATAGCAGTGTTCATTGTAGCACTATTTGAAAGTATAAAAAAATTAAAAATAATCTCTCTGTCCTACAATAGAGAAATGCTTTAAGTAAATCATAGTACAGCCCTGGCTGGGTGGCTCAGTCTGTTGGGGCATTGTCCCATACACCAAAAGTTATTTGTTCTATTCCTGGTCAGGGCACATACCTGGGTTGAGGGTTCAATTGCCAGTCAGGGCATGTATGGGAGGCAAATTGATCAATGTTTCTCTCTTTCTCTCTCAAATCAATAAACATATCCTTAGATGAGTATAAAAAGAAATCATAGTATATTCATACAATAGGAAGCTACAAATCTTTCCAAAGAATAAGTTAGGTAGATAATAATGAACTGACATAAAAAAAAAAAAAAACCCTTCAACAGAGAGAGAGAAAAAAATCAAGTTTCAGAACAGTAGAGAATATATGATGAAATTTACCAAAAAACAAAACCAGCCCTGGCTGGTGTGGCTCAATGGATTGAGCTTGGGTCTGCAAACTAAAGGGTCACTGGTTCGATTCCCAGTCAGGGCACATGCCTGGGTTGCCGGCCAGGTCCCCAGTAGGGGTTACATGAGAGGCAAATGCACACTGATATTTCTGCTTTCTCCCTCCCCTCCTCTGTCTCTAAAAATAAATAAATAAAATCATAAAAACAAAACAAAACAAAAACCAACTGTGTATAAATGTGCATACAATGTAAATACACAGAAAATGCTTTTAAAAAATATACATACATCAAATTGTTAATTCCCAATAATCCTCTGAGTTGGGAAATGGAATTTGGAAAGATGGCAGGTATGAAGGAGGAATTTTAGCTTTTACTATATCTACCTTTGCCTTGTTTGAATTTATTACATTTAGCATTAATTCTAGCATACTTTTATAATTTAATTAATATAAAATTTAAAAAAATTATCAGAGCTCATTCTACATAGTAAAGACAAACATTGTTTGAATTGTATGAATGTAGAGCACATACTGAGTCACAGCATGACTAAGAAAATATATTTTTTAGAAAGAGTTGCACCTTTAAAAAAGTGGTTTAAGTAATTTTGCTCTCATGAATTCATTGCCTTAACTTCTAAACATGCTCTAGGATCTTCTGTCTCTGAAAGTTCTCCCTGAGTTTCTCACATCCAGCTAGTTCGTGTCTTCTTGATTCAGGTTTGTGAAGACTGGTCTACATTTAAAGAGTCCACTGATGCACTTCTCAACACATTCCACTCTGGTTCTGCCACACAACCCCACTAATAATACTGCACCAATAAGAATCCATCCTAGTATAACGCATTCTTCCTAGGTTATAATGAATTTCCCCTCCCATACCACACCCCCCCAAACACACTAGAGTGTAGGGAGTAAGGGTAGTATTGGTAGAAATTTAGCCCACAACCTCTGCCTCTGCCTCACCAGTGGAATTTAGCAGTTTGCCAAGACCTTGGTCAGGATGTTTTTGAATTAGGTCATGCTGTCTTAGTTATAATTTGGTACCAAAAACCAGGTAGGGAGCTCGGGGATTACATTTCTTAATTCCACAGAAAAAGATAGTACCTGGAAAATTAGGATTAAAAAACAACTGTCTAAAGTTTACCCTCTCTTTCTGCAAAGAGATGGTATATAGTATCTGCTATAAATATGAAAGTCAAGCCTTATCATCATTTTATTGTTTGCATTTTTGTTCACTATGGCTGCGTTTGGTATACCGTTTCAGATCCTTCTGACCCACCTCACTGCAGCCATTGCTACAGGAACCCATTCTGAGTAAATTTCAAAGATACAACCTGACCTGGTTTTTCCTCATCCCACACCTTTCCCTTTTCCTTTTACTCCCCGAGGTCTGCTTGTCACTCAGTGTACAACTCTGAAGAGAGGGGGAGTCAGCCTTGAGCGGCTTACCTTTGAGCGATAGAGATGGGAATGTGGGGCTAGATGCTTCACCACTTAGTCGCTCGAGGAGACAGCTCTGAGCTGTATTTCATCAGGCTCCCCGGAAGGTCCCATGGGATCAAGCACCAGTCACCACCAGTTTTGACCAACTTCGTAACACACTCTGTATTGGACTTCCCTCCCTCCACAACCCCCCACCCCCCTTGTTCCTCTTCCCCAGTCCTGCTCCCCAGGATCACATTCCCAAATGGACCAAATGGGGACCACACCAGCAGGACTTTGACTCAGGCTCTGATTTTGGAGGAACCCAGACTTCAGTAAACCCCTTTTTAAAAATGGAGCAGAGAAATATTACTGTTAGGAAATAATACTTCCTAACATTTGTTTCACTTTCAGGAACTCTCAAACTTATAAAAGAGATAGTACGACTTCCACTTGAGAGATGAGGACCCGGAGGCTCAAAGATGCACGGCTGATCGCGGCCAAGCCGTTTGGAGAAGGGCGGGGCCGGGAGCCAGCGCAGGTCCTCCGAGGGGAGATCGGTGCCCGCTCTGCTATCACACAGCTGCCTCCTATCAAAATGTTTGCAGAGGGCTTTGATCTCAGTGCCTACCGCTCTGGAAAGCGCTCTCTCGCTTATCGTCTCTCTGCCGTGACACTCCCAGCTGTTCCAAACACGTCCACACTTTTCCCAGCCTCAGACTCATTGGGCCTAGAGGATTTTTTTTTTTTCAAGAAGTTTTGTTGTGAAGGTCTACAAAGGAATAGAGCAGTAGCTAGAGAAGGAAATCTGGGTCAAGGAAAGGGTTTTGAAGGTGCGAAACATTTGAGCAGATGTAGATGCTGAAAGGAATCACGGAGACAGAGACAGAGGTGGGTGGTGTAGGAGAGAGAGTAGGCGAGAGGTGATGTCTGAGTCCCAAAGTGGAAGCAGAGACGGGCTTTTAAAGGGATGAGGGCTAATTCCTGTTATAACCAGAGGGAAGAAGAAAACTCCTGTGGATCAGTTCAGATCACTAGGTAAGTTGAGATTTCCCTTATTCAAAAATACAAACCAAATGAATCTTTTTCTGACCCTACATTGCACACTCCATGGAGACAGGAGTCAGGTCCTATTTTTCTGCTGCTGTATCCCAAGTACCGACCTTTTAGAAGGTTCTCAATAAATATGTGTGATCACTGAATAGATAGATATAGATAAATTATACTAGTCATTCCCTTCACCACCAAAAACTTCTGAGACTGATACTAAATGATCAAAATATGGATAAAAATGGCAGTAAGAATTTAATAAGAGTTAAAAATGACACAAATAAATCACTCCTCCAATCCTTGCTTTTTCATATACACATCAGAGAAAGAAACAGAGAGAAAGGAAGAAAGAAAAAGAAAGAAAGAAAAGAAAAGAGAAAAGAAAGAGAAAAGAGAAGAGAAGAGAAGAAAAAGAAAAAGAAACAGAAAAAGAAAAAGAAAAGCAACTGCCCAGATATGGGGTGGTGGAGCTCTCCCCTTGGCAGCAATACTGTAAAAAAGGCAGGGGGCTGTAGTAGCCAGAGAGCTCACAGTGACTGGGCAGGGAGAAGGAGACAGGCCCACCGCTTCCTGTTCCAGCTGAGGGTGGGCGTCTGTGCCCAGGGAGGCTGCTCCCTGCCTGCTCCTGCTGGATGGAGTCCTGTAGTGGTCTTCAAGGGCCACGCTTTCAGAAACAAGCTGGAGCCTGCTCAGCAGAAAGCAACCAGACTGTTTATAAATATACAGTCTTCATATAAATATGAAGAAAATGAGCATGTTCAAACCTGGCAAAAAGACTTAGGAGAACATAATAGTGATTTTTTAAAAATTTGTATTTGTTGATTTTAGAGACAGACACACAGACACATAGACACAGAGAGACTAGTTGTTGTCCCACTCATTCATGCTGTCATTGTTTGACCCCTGTATGTGCCCTGACCTTGGCATATTGGGATAACACTCTAACTAATACAAGCCACTGAGCTGCCCAGCCAGAGCAATAATAATTTTCAAATTTGTGAAAAGCTATGACCTTTCCAGCACATTCCCTTTAAAACAGTGATTTTTCAACCAGTATTCCACAAGAGGCACATTAGTATGCCACAAGAATTTTTAAAACATGCAATCCCTGACAATTTAGTCAGGGGCACTGACTTCCTTTCCCTCAGTCAAATAAAAACATGACAACAGCCAACACCACAATAGCTGTCTGGTGTGAATGAATCAAAAGTATACCTATTGTCCTGGCTGGCGTGGCTCAGTGGACTGAGTGTTGGCCTGTGAACCAAAGGGTCGCCTGTTTGATTCCTAGTCAGGGCACATGCCTGGGTTGCAGGCCAGGTCTCCAGTGTGGGGCGCATGAGAGGCAATTACACATTGATGTTTCTCTCCCTCTCTCTAAAAATAAATAAATAAAATCTTTAAAAAATTATACTCATTTGGGCCTCTAGTTGATGGGACCTACTTCCTCTTCACTACCTCACTTCCCTCCATGGCTAGCTCTGATTTCCTAGGCCAACATAGTAAATGAATTCCTTGTTTATATCCTCAAGTTTCTCATTTCCTATCACCTATCCAGTGCTTGCTTTGGGGCTGAAGGGAAGTCTGAGGCCCAGGTATGGGACAAGATAGCCTTTTATGGTCCAAGACTTTTCAAAACATGACTGTTAGGAGGGAACCTTCCTTTCCTGTACCTGCTGGGTTTTTCTGTCTGAAGGACACCACCCTCACTGCACCCCTACCCGATGGAATATGTACCTGGTGGTCACTGGAAGAAGGAACTGGACCTGTACCAGGTGGAAACACCTTCCTTGCCTCTCTCTTCTTGGTGGTGAGCTGCCACACACCTCTCTCCCTGTTTCTGCCCTTCCTCCTCCTGCTGTGCTTCAGGCAGGGCCCCATAGGGAGGTGTGTGAGGCTCCACTGACACTCGGGCCTCAGTGGGTAGCCTGTGTAATTCTGGGGTTCAGTGTACCAAAGCTCATTCTGTTCTCAGATGAATACCACACTCTCCAGTTGCTTGTTCCCTCCCTCCTGAAGGGAGCTTGCTGGCTTCACAAAACAAGTTAATTTCCCTTTGTTTACAGGGTGTGGGGGGGAAAAGGCCCTAACAGAGTCAGCCTTTCCTTCCCTCTCCCATGTCCCTGCCCACCTCCAAGCCTGATCCCAGAGAGAATGTGCCCTTGACCACACCTATGCTCCTGGGACTTGGTCAAATGGGACACGAGTGTTTGTAGATCAAATAAGATAATAGATGCTATATGTTTCAAAGAAGACCACATGAGGGGAGGGGTCAAAGGGAGGCCAGGAGTTAGGGGGTTTAATCTTAATGACCCAAAGCTAACATCGAGTCCTAAACAACTTCAAACCCTTCCTGCTGCCTGGTGATCCTAGCTGGTTTTCTCAGCCAACTCATGCTCCTGTCCTCTTAAAGAGAGAGTTTCACCGATTCTCTTCTCTCCTCAAACCTCACTTTCAACTGCTGGCCTTGCATCTTATTTTACTGAGAAAATGTGAGCATAACAGCAGAGCTTCCACAGATGTACCACGAAGTCTATCGAATGTCCCCTGTTGCAAGGCGCTTTCCGTAACTGCCCCTGTTCCTCTCTAAGGCCAACCCCCACCTGTGTCCTGGTGTCTTCCCCTTCCTCCATGCAAGGACCTTGCTTTCGCAATTGCCCTCTCTCTGGCATCATCAGTTTCTCTTTCTCTTCTGGCTTATTCAGATAAAATATGCAAACGTGCTGTGAAATCTCCCATCTCTAACAAATGAATGAATACCCCTCTTTTATTCCACATCGTTTTTAGCTACTGCCTCATTTCTCTTTTTCTCATTATGACAAAATTACTTGAAACAGTTGTTATACTTGCCGTCTCCACCTTCTCTTCTCTCGTTTTCTCTTGTACATTCTCCAGTCAAGCTTTCCTTCCACTATGCCACTTCCCCTTCAGGGTAAACAGTAAACACCATGTTGCCAAATCCAGTGTCCAGTCCCTGGTCTTCATTTTGCTGGACCTATTCACGTATTATACAAACCTGGTCCTGCCTTCCTTCTTTAAACACTTTCATTATTTTCTAAGGCATTATTCTCTCTTGGTGTTTCAAACTTGCTGGCCACTACTCCTTTTCAACCCTTGCTGGATGCCACAGCATCCTGACATTTAAATGGGAAAATATCCAGAGCTCAGTCCTCATATTTCCTTCATCTACCCCACCCCCTTCCCCATCTGGTCCGTGGCCGTATGTACCATCTACATGCTGATAGCCTGGGCCTCCTCTGGAAGACTTTGGCTGCCTTCTCAAGGTACCTTCCTGGATGCCTAATAGCATGTAAAACCTAGTATGTCAAAACCTGCTCTCCTGATGTTTGTTCCTAAAGCTGCACTTTTCCAAGACATTCTCATCTCAGGAAATGTCAATGTCATTTTTCTAGTTGCTCTGGACAAAAATCTGGATGAAAAAGAGCTTACCTTGGCTTTCAAGGCCTGAAGCGATGTACCCATATTCTCCCCTCTTCCCATCCCGCCCTGATCTCCTCTCCTCCTCCTGCCGCTGTCCTTTCCCAGGGCCTTTGTCCTCTCAGCCCAAAGCGCTCTTCCCCCTAGTTATCCATCCACGTGGCCTGCCTCTTTCTGAGCAGCATCACATCGAGATAACTGCCCAGACTATCTAATAGGAGATACCACCCCCTCCTCTTCCTCCCACAATCACCCCGGGCTTAATTTTTCTTCCTCGCCCTTCTTATCACCTGATATTACACTTCTTGTTGTTAAAGTATATCTCCTCACTAGAAGGTAAATTCATGAGGACAGAGTTTTGTTGACTACTGTTGTCCCTTAACACTTCAAATAGTGCTTGGTATGCAGTAGGCAGTCTATTTAAGGAGTCAAGTTACTCAAAAGTGCCCTGAATGCCTCCTCAGACAGCCGCTCACCAGTGCTGCTGGGATGAGCAAGCCACAGGCGTGTAGGGAGTCTGTCGTGGATGAGGGTTCGTATTTAGGTCAACTGGACCCAAAACTGTGGTTCCATGGAACTGTGCTGTGCTCCCTGGGGTCATCAGTAGGTCCCTAAACACCAAACCCAAGGGTTGTTGTCAACTATTATTTTTATGGATGAAGTTTCCTCTCTCCTCCCTCTCTTTTGGGGGCAGCCCTGAGCTGGCTGGGTCCTCCGCCCCTTCTCTGACCATCCTGTGAACCCCTTTGCTGGCTTCTCATCCTCCTGCTGGTCCTTTAAATGTGTTACTCAACACTGTTTTTGACCTACTTTTTTAGCACCCTTCCTAAACTCCTGTTAATCATTATCTCTAGATGATATCAAGAGTATGAGAAAGATTAGCAAAAATGTTAGAATGAATATTTTAAACAGCAAAACGCATTTTGCTTTGCATTTTAATGCAGAGAGTCCTGGTTTCAATTCAGAGGGTTTAGCTGTGAGCTCGGCTCTGCTGCTGACCAGTTTAGTGCCTGTGGGTGAGACTCCTAAGTTTTCTGGGCTTCTGGTTCTACATATGCAAAATGGAGATGATAATGACTTACATGCATTATCTTCATGTATGATGTTTGAATGATGCATGTGTGGAAAAGTTTTGTAAAATATAACTTGATCTATAAACGTAGATTCTATCATGACTGACCATAAGAAAGGGTCACTAAAGCATTGTCTATAAGAAATAATGATTGGTATGGGGCATTGTCTTTTCATTTCTCTGTTCTTGTAGGAGGAAGGTTGTACTGGTAGGTCCAATATTGCCTTTTAGGGCCTATATCAGGACCCAATCAAATCAATAATATATGGTAATTGCCCACAGACCTAAAAGTAAATTTGTAAATAATCTAAAAATATGTAACTGACCAAATTGAGCTGAGATGATTCTTTTGCCCAAATCAAGCAGCACTCCATTTCACCCCAGAAGTTAACAAGCCTCGAACCTTCACTGACTTCAATCACACCAGCCCTGCCTCTTTGCTGACAGTAGTTGGAATCTGGCTGAATCATCCTCCCAGTAGAGTGGGCTTGACAGAGGTTCCAAACAGGCACGTCCACACATTCCTATGTGAGGGAAGGGGACTTTCAACATTGTCCAGGCTGGGCTTTCCTTTCAATCGCACAGCAGACAAGGAACACACCTTAGTTTAAGTTTGTTTGCTCTCGTTGGTTTATTGTTTTGTCTTTGCCCCATGACAGAGAAGGGTGCACGTTGAAAGGAAAAAAAAACTATCTGCTTTATGGTTGGCTCATGAGAAGCCAAGCTATTTGTTAAAAGTAGGAAATATCTAGTGACTATATACAAATACAGTTTCTATATCTATCTTGATTCACCTCCAAAGAAAAACTAGTATTGACAAAATTTTTCAGATGCTAATACAGCTTGTCTATTTGGGGCTTATTTGTTTTTCTTCTGGAGTTTAGAATTGTGGCCAATATTTTAATTACTAAGGTAGAAAAATATCTGAGCATAAACAATCTTCAAATGAAATTTCCACCAAAAAAAGGCAGAAAATATTTTAAGCTGCTCAGCTGAGATTTTAACAACTCTTGTCTAATCGTTAACATACAAACCTTCCTAACCAGAACATTTGTGAAGGATGACTTCTTAACAGAAACTGAACTCAACCCTTTCCCAAAAGCTCTGTTAAAAATTACACATTTGGAATTTTGTCCTGGCCTTACTTAGCTACTGAATTCCCTTTTGATATTTCCTGGGGGGATGGGAAGAGGTCAAACAGCCTTTCACCATTTAATCCAGAACGTTTTAAAAGCTGGTGTCAGATTTGAGTGCTTGCTAAAGGGAGGGTGGCCAGTCGTCCCAGTTTGCCTGGCAATGGGGAATTTCCCAAGACACAGGCTGAGTCCATCATCCAGGAAAGGAAATTCTAGTTCAAATCACTCACAAAACAGGTGCAGAAACTGAGGCCCAGCAAGACAAAAGGATTTGCCCTGATATCGCGTAAGGAGCAGACACTCACTGCATAGCTGGACCCAGGACCCAGATCTTCTAAGTCCTAGATCAGTGCTCCACTGACCCACTGTCCTTGCCCATGGCAACAAGAGATGGGATCAACCATGCTGAAGAATTTAATTTTGATTACTGGCTCACGGACATTTGGCTGCTTTATTTAATTCACTTGTGAACAAAGGACAGTGATAATCCAAGTACATTCTAGTAAATGATTGTGGGAATGCAACTGTTCTAAAGAAACATTAAAATAACGGCCACTTCTATATCCATGTTTACAGCAGCATTATTCACAGTAGCTAAAACATAGAAGCAGCTCAAGTATCCATCAGCAGATGACTCGATGAGCAAAACGTGCTATATACATGGTATAACACTGGGATATTATTCAGCCTTCAAAAGAAGGAAATTCTGCCCTGGCTGGTGTAGCTCAGTGGATTGAGCATGGGTTGCGAACCAAAGTGTTGCAGGTTCGATTCCCAGTCAGGGCACATGCCTGGGTTGCAGGCCATGACCCCCAGCAACCGCGCATTGATGTTTCTCTCTCTCTCTCTCTTTCTCCCTCCCTTCCCTCTCTAAAAAATAAATAAATAAAATCTTTAAAAAAATAAGGAAATTCTAACACATGCTACAATATGGATGGGCCTGAAGACATTATGCTAAATACAACCATTCACAAAAAGACAAATTCTATATGATTTCGCTTATATGAGGTACTCTAAAGGGGATACTTATACTTTTAAGGTACAAATACTTTTAGAGTATCCGACTACTCTAAGTAGTCAGAATCATAGAGATAGAAAGTAAAATGATGGTTTGTAAGGGCTGTGGGGAGAGGGAAATGGACAGTTAGTGTTTGGTGGGTACAGAACTTTGGTTTTGTAAGGTAAACAGTTTTAGAGATGGACGGTGGGGACGGTTGTAAAACAGTAGGGATATATGGTACTTAAGACAACCGAACTGTACGCTTAGAAATGGCTAAGATAATTTTAAGTTGTGTACATTTTACCACAACTTTTTTTTAAAAAGAAAATAATAAAGATGATGACCACAAATAGTTCATCTGTTGCATGGGGCAGTGTTTCTGTTGAGGAGGCCTGCAGCATGTTTTGCAGTCATGTATTAGCTTTGAGATGCTTTGTCAAATCAAAGCACATTCTTTAGATAAGAAGTTCCCTTTGCTTTGATATTTAACGACCTTCCCTGTAGCCAGGGCATTGCATTTCCAGACATGCAACCACCCCCACTGCCTAGTGGGGGCTCACAGCCTGCACGTAGTAAGTGCTCCATAAACATTTTTCAAGTAAATGAATAAATAACAGCAAAGGCTGACATCTATTTTGAACATTTACTCAGGACATTTACCTTGAAGCTGATAAAATTTAAGCTTCAGTACCCGTCGCTTTAACAGGCCCTTCCTAGACGCTGAAGGAAGCCTTAGCAATGTATTCACAGAGTCATATGTTCATATAAAACTTGCCAATGTAAGACTTGTCTTCTTTTTTATTAAAGAGCACCCCAAAGTTATGTCATCTTCAGGTCCCCCAGATCTGGACCCGCTGCTATACTTATAGCCTCTCTAAGGGCTTTGCTGGTTACCTCCTGTGGCTGCCTCCTGCAGTCCTCACAACCCTCCATGGAGGTGCTGCTGTTATCGCCACTGCTCAGATGAGGAGAACAGACAACTTGACCACAGTTACCCCACTAGAGAGTGAGATGCAAGATTTGTATCCTGGCATTTGAGGCCAACTCTTCAACTGTACCGAGCACTAGAAGATGCCACACATAGCTCTAGTTCTTATCAGTTTAGGTGAGTGCTTGGTAAAACTATGATGCACCTGAAGAAACTGTAACAACAGTGATGATGGCTAGTCTTTTAAAATAGCTTACAACTGGGGAAAAACATTTATTATAAGGATCTTCCTAACTTTGCTTCCGTTGAATATTCCTGTTTAGGTGATGGGAGGAAATTTAAGAAAGTAGAGAAGATGAAGAAGGTGAGGTGCAAAGGGAAGAGAGATGTAACCCCTCGTTAAGGGAATATCCTGCACCCCTCCCTTGCTTTTTTCCTTTCTTTGTGAGGGCTGTGCAAGGGTGCTTGGCCTCTGGGGAAGTTCCCTTTTGGTTCTCTATTATTTGTATCTCCTCTGTCCCCCAGGACTTCCACCCTGGAGGTCCTATTTCTATTCTAAATGCTCTACAAGTTAGAGGGCAGAGAGGAATCTTTCCTATAAACATCCTCTGGGCTGCTCCCGGAAAAGGTAACCAGCAACCACTGCTTCCGTCTTTACTTGGATTCTAGGAGCAAATAATACAATTTTCTCTTCCTCTATGATTTCTTGGGGCCCAGGACAGAATTGAAAATGTCACATGATTGAATATCTCCTCCTGTTGAGGACTCTGCTCTGCCTGACTCAGTTCTCTGGCTTAGAAATCTCATTCATACCCCTGGCTTCCAGGGAGAGGCTGGGCCTGGCACTTGGGAACTGTTGCCAGCTGCCTCCAACCTCCTCAGAGATGTGCTGCCACCAACCCTGAAGAAATGCACCCTCATTTTTCTGTGTCCCCCAAATTTTTCTATCCTGCTTTCCCTATTTCTATTCTTTTTAAAGAGATTTGATTACTTTATTTTAAGAGAAAGAGGAAGGAAGGGAGAAAGAGAGGGGGGGAAGCACTGATTGATTGGTAGTTGGGGGGACCTGGCCAGCAACCCAGGCGTGTGCCCTGACCAACTGGGAATCGAACTAGTGACGTTTCGCTTTGTAGGGTGACACCCAACCTACTGAGCCACACCAATCAGGGCTGACTTCCCTATTTCTGACTACAGTGCAACTATCACCCGGCTGGCCAAACCTTAGAGTCACCTCTGCTGTTGCCTCCTTCCCCTCCAATTCCCAATACAGTGGACCCTTAAACAACATGGATTTGATTATACATGGATTTTTTTCCCCAATAAATACTGTAAATGTACTTTCCCTAAGATTTTCTTTTTTAACATTTTATTTATTTATTTTTAGCAAGAGGGGAAGGGAGGGAGAAAGAGAGGGAGAGAAGCGTTAATGTGAGAGAGAAACATTGATGGGTTCTTTCCCATACACACCCCCACCAGGACCAGACCGGCAGCCCAGGCAGTGCCCTGACCTGGAACCAGACCAGCGGCCCTTTTGCTTTGTAGTGTGATGCCCAGTCAACTGAACCATACCAATCAGGGCTTCCTCATGATTTTCTTTATAACATTTTCTTTTCTCTAGCTCACTTTATTGTAAGGAGACAGTATATAATACATATAACACACAAAATACATGTTAGACAACTACATGTGCTTTCAGGAAGGCTTCCAGTCAACAGTAGGCCATTAGTAGTTAGGTTTGGGGTGACTCAAAAAGTTATACATGGATTTTCAACCATATAGGAACTTGGTACCCCAACCCCTCTCAGTGTGCAATGGTCAACTATAACTGACAGTACATGGATTTTCCTGCCTGTTGATGCCTAAACTCATCCACTGTCCTCCATTTTCCTTGCTGACACTGTTTGCAGCCCTTCCTGGGTCTGGGATGTTACACTTGCTTCCTGACTGGGCTCTCTGTCTTTACAGTCATTCCCTTCCAAGGTGGATTTGCCATTTGGTAATAAGTCTTAAACTCCAGGACACCTTGCTTGCATAGACAGACGCCTTTCAACTGCCTGTTGAAAAGTTTGTACCTGTGACTTTACATTCCTTCTCTGAGAAAAGACTCCCCAAACTATGCAAGCTTCAGAACTGTCTCAGCAGGATACTCCCCACTCCTATCCACTTTGCATTTGGCTGTCAGATTAATCTTTTTGGGTTTTTTTAACAGACTTTATTTCTAAGAGTATTTTAGTTTCACAGAAAAGTTGAGTGGAAAATTTGGAGTCCCCTTATGCCCCTTCCCCTACAGAGGCACAACCATCCCCACTAGAGACATGCCCCTACTATAGTGGTATATTTGTTACAATTGATAAACCTACAGTGGCCAATCAGTATTGTCTGAAGTCCATAGTTTACATTAAGATTAATCATTTAAAATTGATATTCCTTCATGTTACTTTTCACTTTAAAACTGTCCATTAAAATGCTGCATACTTCTCTTAGGTCTATCTCCTTACTTGAACATGCAAGGTTCTCCATAATCTGTCTCAATTTTACTCTTCAAATTTATTTCCCCAAAGTCTCCTATACACACAGAGGGAGACTCCATCCAAGCAGGCTGTGCCCATTGTCACCTCGAAGCTTCGCTCACATCAGCTCTGCACAAAGTATGACTTAATTCAATTTAACAAAGGTGTGCAGAGACTTAATACAGGATGTCTGTCTGCATCCAGTCTGACCGCCAAAATCCCACCCAGTTTACCCCGCTCGGTCAGCAAAGCCCCCTCCTGTCCGTCCTGCTTGCCCAAATAGCAGCAATTTCTGCTTTTCATGGACCAGAAAGACATTTCAAAATACTAGCAAAGTCGAATATAGGATTGTCAAGTTTTTATTCTGCCAAAATACTTTTAAAAAGCACCATCAAATTCAACTTATTAAGGAAAAACTTTTATAACTCAAAAGACATATTCTCAGAATAATGGTCAGTTGTTTTTTGCTTTTGTTTTTGTTTTCAACGTAGTACACTCAGCTTTGGAGGAACTCACTACATTTTTCTTTACCGTGTGACTGAGGTAGTGACTACTACTCAGACTGGCCTTGGGGAGTGACTGTGGCACCTCTGGGCTGTGCCGCAGCCGTGCAGCTGTTACTCACAAACTGCCTTGGGCCACGTTTTGTGTCGCTGATTGCATTCAACTTCTTGTGTACATATGTCATTTCCTCAACCAGCAGATAAGCTCTGTAAGGAATCTCTGTAAGAACTGCACCTTTCACTCCCCAACAAGGCCCTGTGTCTATAAAATGTTTGATAAATATTTGTTGAATGAATGAATCAGCCTAGAGAAGGCTTTCTAAGCCTGTGTAACCAATAAATCTCCTCTTAATGGAATATGAGTGTCCCATCCTGAGGCAATTTCTTTCAATAGACTTCTTTAAAAAGAGTTAACCTGTACAAATTGCTTTGCTTTTGAGTGAAACCTGAAAAAAAACTCTAATATGAAAGTAAACAGTTTCTTCCTCGAGGCAGTAGCAAGCCTCAGCAAAAGGAATTGAGACACGAACACACGTTTGTAACCTGTGCTTTAATCGATCCCAGTTATCCTGGGCTCTGTTGGCAGGCAGGCATGCAGTCTGTGCTTCTGGCTTGACCTGACTTGATAGGGCAGTTAGCTCTCCCTTCTGTGGATCTCGCCCATATGCCTAAAGCCTCCATAATACCCATGTTGTTTCTTTCTCCATCTGGGTGATTGTAAAAGGAAAAGAAAGAAGCTTCACATCTTCCCGGCCAAGTCTTGTTTAAGATTCAGCGGTTGAGAGCAATTCGGAAAAGTGTCTTTTGGATTCTTTTCACTCAGCATTCAGAATTATCTTTCAAAAATAAATATGTTCATATCCCTGCTTAAAATATTTATTGCCTTTTAATTTCACTCCATTCAACAGTGATTGACTGGGGGTCTGCCACTTTGCCAGGCCCTATTTTAGATGTTGGGGATATATCACTAAACAACACAGACATAAATCTCTGACTTCTGGAGCCCACGGGAGGGGGTGAGGGCACAAACAAAAAACATAACAAATAGATAAGGCATTATACTATGTTAGAAAGTGATAGGTGCAAAGGAAAGTACTAGGAGCAAGGGGGCTGTTACATTGGATGGAAATGGCAGGGTAGGTTGAACTGGGAAGGTAGCTAGAGCAAAGACTTGGAGGAGATAAAGGGCTGTGAGTGTGTTTCTGGGAGAAGAGGAAATGTCTTCTGCAGGATGACCTCACCTGCTACCTTGTCACTTTATCTCATGCACATTGGCCCTCCCTCATCACTCTCTAGCCACCCCTGGCCATCTCTTTCCCACCTAGGGACTTTGCATACACTGTTCCAACAGCTCAGCACGTTCCTTTTCCATCGCTGGTTGCTGAACCAATTCTTCATTTTTCAGGTCTGAATCCGGATGCTATTTCCTCGGGTGGGCTTGCATTGCTCACAAATTATTGCAACTCAAGTGCCCTCCCACAATAATTCTTATAGCTGTCCCTTCCAATACTCAGTAAATACTGTCTGAATAAATTAAAAAACAAAAAGGGCCAAGCTCTTTGAGAACAGAGATTCTGGCTTATTCATTTGTCCTTAGTGCCAGGCACATTGTTGAATGCATTTGATAGACTTTCTCTTCATAAGTAAGCTTCCTTATCATGTAGATATGAGTATCATATATTATTTCAGTAGAAATAAAGATCCAGTTATAGTTGGCTTGTATATATAATAACAACAACAATAATAGTAATAATAATAAACAAGAAAAATAAAGCAGAAAGAAGCATGAAATTACATTAGGAGGAAGGAATTCCCTCCCTGCTTCACTGTTTCGGCAGAGTAGCCCTTCCCTCCAGAGGAAGTAGGCCTTGACTTCCAGCCGTGGCCCCAGGAGCCCCTTCAGGACCAGCTTCCATCCAGTGAAGGGTCAGATGGTACCTTTGTAACTTCTTGTGAGTCTTGGTTTTCTCAACAGAAGAGTCCTACCCAACAGAGTTTTGCTTCCTTTTCAAGTATGAAATCAACATGTCCTTCAGTTTCCTCTGTGCCTCAAATTACAATAGCTGTCATTGTGTATCAAATTCTTGATTATCTGGGGTAATTAAAACATCCTTGAATTTACCCCAATAATCATTCACACTTTTAAGGGTATTTCCATGAGTATTTTCTTGTTGATGTTTGATCAGAAATACCATAAGACTGATCCATTTAGTCCCTGCCTCATTTCCAAAGACATCTTAGGTGACTAATAAAAATCCTGTGCTATAATTGAAACAAAAGAGACAAATCAAAGCAAAGAAAAAAGATAGTAAAGCAAAACAAGAAATAAAGCCACTACACAGAAATTCCAACACTAGGATTCAAGCAGCCACTAAAGAAAGACCACAGATACGTCTCTGAGCTATGAAGGAACCAGACCAGTCGTGGTACTCATGATGTTTGGCAATACATACCAGGGGCTCAGGAGACTTAAGACCTGAAAAACATTTCCACCATGCATTCTCAAAGGGGCTACTGGTGTCATGAATATCATTTAAAGCAAGCGAGTTTCCAATAGCTGTTTCTTACAGTGTCACTTACGGAGCCTTAATTTAGGGCCTAATAGCAAAGGGACATCCTCAAAAGGTCCTTGGAAGGAACAAATGATACAGTTCAAAATGTAGTTCTTTAATTATATGACTTGATTCAGGAATTAAGTGTAAAATATCTGAAAGAAACAATGGACTGCATTCTTCCATAAATCTTATTTTCTCCAATGAAGTTTTTTTTTTAAAAAGATTTTATTTATTTATTTTTAGAGAGGGAAGGGAGGGAGGGAGGGAGGGAGGGAGAGGAAGAGAGAGAGAAACATCAATGTGCGGTTGCTGGGGGTTATGGCCTGCAACCCAGGACTGTACCCTGGCTGGGAATCAAACCTGGGACACTTTGGTTCCCAGCCCGCGCTCAATCCACTGAGCTACGCCAGCCAGGGCTTCCAATGAAGTTTTGATACGCTTCAAGCAGCAGAGAGAAATCGGGAATAAATTGTTGAGCAGGGACCTAATCTGTTGAAACTCCATACTTCCGATTAGCCGCAGATCTACACCTAAGAGCTTGGCATCCACTTGTGAAAATGAAGGTTCCTAACCAGGTCAGGTGCCTCCACGGCCCTACCTCTGTAAAGAGGCAGCCGAAGGCGTACCCCTGGGCAAGAGCCAGACTTCCTTCAGAAAACAGTTCCCGTTCGCTCTCGCACAAACAACAAATGCACGGCCAAAGCCCCATGGAGTGTGACCACCATGGGACATAAATAACAACCCTCCCACAAACATATCATACATTCCGCAGTGAAATATAAATTTAGTTTTCTATTATCCTGCTTTGGTTTATCCATCCTGTGCCTCCCCACCCATTAGAGTAGAGACTTGAGAATTGACTGGTAAAAACAAAACCGACCCACAGAGAAAAAGTTATTTTGGATTAAAGACCAGGCCCTGGGCTGTGGGCCCCGTGTTTGGTTTGGCTCCTTCCCAAACCGGTCCTGTGTAGGTAGGTGGGGGAGAGGTCACCCTGAGTAGCTTTCTCCACCAGCAGGATGATCTTGTTTATTTGAAAGTATGTACACTTGGTAAGCTGTCAGAGTGAGTCGTACTTAAGGCATTCCTTATTCAGAGGAGAAAATATTTTCAGCACTACTTGAAGTCTTTATTCCTGACAACACATTAAGAATTCAACACAGTAATCTTATTGTTTTAGCTGTTGCTTTTACCATTACTCACGCAACATGACTGGAAAAAAAACTCATGATGATTTTTCCCCTGGCCATGTGTGTGTGAGAATTTTTTTTAAACTTTAGTTTGGGATAAATGCACCTAACAATTCACCATCTGGTGTCCAAATATTTTTACAGACCTGAATCCAAATACCACAAAATCATTGCTACAGCTCAGGTTATGTGGGTCTTTTTCTCAGGCAGACTTTTTATTAAATGTGATTATTCCTGAACTATGAGAATCTCAGCCAGGAACCTTCAGATTGAGCCTTGAGAAGAAAACTTGCTGTGTCGGCCAATATAAAAAAAGATGGAAAGGAGAACTCCCCCTGGAGCTGATTTCAAGGAAAAAAAAATGAACTTTGATTTTGTTATCATACTCAGCAGTACACTGACTGAATCCAAGCGTTGACTTTTGCTGCATTCCTGCCGTAATCATCACTGGGGGAAGAAGATAAGGTGCGAGTAAGCTCTGTGGGGATCAGATTTCAGCCCTGTCAGGTGTAATCAGAACCTCGGTCTTAAAACAAAGGCTCCACTCCACCTCCTCGGTCGGAGGAGGGTTCACTTCCCCATCCCCCAGGCACTATGAGGAAAAAGGAGCAAATTTGCCAGAGCAAAATAAAACCAAACAAAACAATAGCAAGCTTGAGTGGTGTCTCCCCTTGTTTACACCAGGGATAAATCCCTCTACATTTAATATTGGATTATACTCTTTCAACGTAGTAATGGTAATAGATTTTTGGAAAACATGGGTTGCGATTTTAAATAGTTAAGATTCCCCTCTTAACCTACATAAACTTGGCTTGTGAGTCTGTGCATTATGATGGAGTTCCTAAGGCAACACCATGTTGTGAAGATATGCGGCTAGAAAGAAAACTTTTTTCTTAAAGCAAAGAGAGTGCTTTTGCTCAAAATGTCATCCAAATTTTTGGAACGCAGAGGAAATTGCTCATGTAAGTGAATGTGCCACACAGGAAAATTAGGATGTGTATTGCTGGATTCTCTTGCTAAGTTACAAACCAGAGGAAACAGAACCAAAAAGGATGACATATCCTTTCAGCTTCCAGCTTTGCTAGTAAAACTCACTGGAATATTCCTCAAAATAATGTCTGACCTCAGTATGTCCATCATTGGTAAGATTGTCCTAGAATGACTCGGTTTTTCATGTTTTTAATTCTTCTTTATTGATTTGAGAGAAAGAGAGAGGGGGGTATCAATTTGTTGTTCCACTTATTTATGCATTCATTGATTGATTCTTGTACGCACCCTGACAAGGATCCAACTTGCCACTTCGGCGTAGCAGGATGATGCTCTAACCAACTGAGCTGCCTGGCCTGGGCTGGACTGACGGGGTGTTGATGCAGCCGCCTTGGAAGGAAAGGGAGAGATAATGCTCCCATTTCAGTGATCAGCAAACCAAGGTACAGTGCAAACTAAGCACTGGTCCCAGAGTCGCTGACAGTAGGGAGAGGAGACAGGGCAGAAAGAGTGAGGGAAGTGTAGACATTGGTGATAAGGCGATAACTGGAGGAAATTAAAACCCAGCAGTGTGGGAAAAGAACAATTAGCCAAGACAGAGGAGCAGGAAGGAATACAGAATGAATTACAATCAGAGGAAACCAGCCAGCAACAAAAGAGGCCTGGCGGGTGGGGCCTGAGAGGAGTCGGGAGAAGTGACTTTGGAATGCTGGCTTTCTCTCGGTTCTGTCAGGCCGTATTGTTTGGATGCTGTGGCTCATAATTTAACTCTTTCTTGCCTCGGAGTGTCAAGCTCCAAGGCAGCTATTTTTATTTGCACTGTTCTTTGAGACTGTTACACACATATTATGAACTCCAGGCAAGAATGACTTTATGATGAGTGTAGAAAAACCTGGCCCCCACCCCTAAAAAGGCAAAACTTTAAGCTTGGATCAGTAAACAAAATATTTCCATCAGAAACCGTAAGAAACATCTACAGCACAAGAATTATTTAGAAATTATAGATAGTTTAAGGGAAAAAGTGTTTATAAAAATGAAATCATTTTAAAAAAAACCTATAAAGTTGCTTAAAAGTAATTTCTATGGCTGTCAAAAGACCAATGGGGGATGAGATGTCCTGTTAGTAGTAGGAGGTGATAGAAAAAAAGACAGCTGTTTTATGAAAATAAGAATTTTCAATCAATGTATCTATCACACATGATTATGGATACAAGAGAAAAAGACTTACTCTGAGTCCAAAATAAAATGGTTGTTGACTCATTCTTAAAAATCAGTTGGCAAGAAAGCTAAGAGGAAGCTGAACTCTAACCAAGGTATAAAAATCCTGGGTGAAGCCAGCAGAAGGATGAACCAGGGCAGGCAGAGCTCTGGAACAGAAGGAGAGATGATTACACAGTAGATGAGGGTGCCAAACAGGATTAGAGGGACCAGATACCATTACAAAGGGCCGAATGAGGGGGCAAAGCGGGTACTAAGGCAAATTAAGGATTCTTAGAAATCCTGGGTCCAGGAAATGAATGAACTGCTCAGATAAACTAAGAAATGAAAAAGGATGACCAAAAGTTACCAGGGGAAAAATGGAACCAGCATGCTTAAAAAGGTTTTTGTGTGTGTGTGTGTGTAGGGGTGGGAGAACTTTGAAACAATACTAAGAGGGTGTAAAAGTGAACTGAGCAAATCTAAAGCAGGCAGTGATGGAAGGCTGGCCTTAGGAAAAGCCACAACAATAAAAGATTCTTTAAATACCTTGAAGTGACAGTAGGTGAGAGGGAACTTGAAAAATTGAACTAGGTTTTATTTTACTTTTCGTTTTTTTCTTAATCTTGCTTTCTTGAAGCCAATAAAGTGGATCAGAAATGGAAACAGTGTCAGAAGAGTGATAAATTAAGAGCAATTAGGAATTTCCCTCCAATAAATTAAGATGACTCAGGGGGAGACACTCCTGAATGGGAAGAAAATGCTGCAGAGATTAATGCTCCTTAATGTAGTGTGCGGATGGCTCTTTGGAAAGACAGAGATACGAAGGGAAATCAGAGCCAAGTAAATCTCGCACATTTCTAGAATCGGACTAGGGAAGAAACAGAAAATTGCTAGACGCACTGGGGTGACATTACCAAATGCCCAGATAGCTATGAGTTCAGAAAATAAAACAATCTAATTTTAAGAAAAGTTACCTCAATTAAAATCTTCGAAGTGGATTTTGGACATTTATATTTATAGAGGAGGCTGGTAAATAAATACTTATTGGTATCATCAACATGTTCTTCAAATGTTATTTGTTAACTCTGAGAAGGCCCAGGGCCGGGAGTGGGAAACAGAGGAATCCATGCGGGGCGTGGCGAGAGCACCATCTGGGAAGGAGCCATGGGAAAGGTGATGTACTCCGGAAGGGGACTCCAGAGTGAGACAGCTGGGGTCCGAGGTGAAACTGTAGTCGTAGACTTCTCTGTGCAGGTTGTCTCATCTCAAAAATAGGATTTTAACAGAACCTACGTTAAGGATTATTCCAAAAGTCATGCCAGATAATGCGTGAAAAGTAACAGTAGCTATGGCCATGAATAAACTGGTCAGTCTGAGGATGAGAACACACATCTTTCTTAGGTCCTCAGCATCTTCTCCGGCTGACACTCATCTGCCCTTCAAAGGGTTTATACTCTAAGACCACAGACCCACTAGGCTGGCTCTCTCTCAGAGATGGTGGGAAAGCCTACTTCTCTTTCAGTTTCCCTTTCTTCCACTAAAGCTTATTCCATTCCTTCTCCACATAACCTCCCCTCCTGTTTCGACACAGAATCCCTGCTCCTTTCCAAACATATGCACTTAACATCTCCTGGAGGCTCTTGCAGGGTGATGTTTCATCAATGAGCTCCTTCCTCTTTCCCAGATGCACCAATGCTTCCATTGCTCCATCCCCTCAGCCTCTGGCCGTGCTCAAATGCCGGGTGGATCCTCCCAACTAAAGGCCAGTTATTTGATAAGATGTTCAATGAGGTCCTGGAATGGGTTATAAAGGCAGTTTCAATAGCCTGTCCTATGATGAAGAAATGAAGGACTACCAGTGTTTCCCTGAAGGTGCCACCTGCGTGGCCACAAGATACATATGAATCACTAGGTAAAAGGGAGCTCCTATAATAATTTACCATTTATGGTCTAAGTTCTGAACTGCCTTTCTGGACCTATTTCTCATCTACTCCTGACCTTCTGAGCTAACAAATTCACTGATATCCTTCATCTGTTCCCTGTTCTACCTTTGAACTTGATGTTCATCCCATTTTCCTTCTGAGATGACCTTTGCTCCTCTGAGCTAAAACTCGGGTCTTCCCCTCTGTGGGGCTGCACTTAGCCATTTTAGGTAAACACCTCTCCTGGGACTTTTCAACTGGCATTCCACTCTTGGGGGTGGGACGCCTAGTAGGCTTGGTGCTGGAGCTGGGGAGGCATGAACTGACATACAGACGCCCTCAACTATTTATTTATTTATTTATTTGTTTATTTATTTAATGTATTTTATTTATTTATTTTTAGAGAGAGGGGAAAGGAAGGAGAAAGACGGAGAGAAACATCAATGTGTGGTTGCCTCTCAC
This sequence comes from Phyllostomus discolor, assembly GCF_004126475.2. Lineage (NCBI taxonomy): Eukaryota > Metazoa > Chordata > Mammalia > Chiroptera > Phyllostomidae > Phyllostomus > Phyllostomus discolor. The sequence goes on from NC_040907.2 coordinate 72,559,832, forward strand.
ACGCCCTCAACCGGGGACATGGCCTGAAACACAGGCATGTGCCCTGACCTGGAATCAAACTGCGACCCTTTGGTTCGCAAGCCGGCACTCAGTCCACTGAGCTACACTAGCTAGGGCAAGATACCCTCAAATATTTGGAAGAGGCATGTTTCTTATTCTCCATGGCCCCAAAGGATAAAATAAGCAGTAGTGGGACATTAAAGGGACGGAAAAAGTATTTGACAGTAGTCAGAACAGCCACAGCTATCATTTTTTGTCACTAAAAGATGCTCAAGCAAAAGCTGGCTAACCATCAAGTGGAAACATTTGCAAATTGAGTCATTCATCCTGTGGGTCATTTTACTATCAGTGCGGAGGGTCTCAGATTCTAAACTTTCACGATTCTTTGACTTAAAAAGAAAAAAGTCCGGTGCTTGACTACAAGGGACAGTGTGGAGTGAGCAGCATTGGAGGGTCACTCATGCACAGCTGCTGCCAAAACAAAACAACAAACAAAGCCCGGAAACACAGAGAGGAGAAGCAGAAGAGCTTGAATCTCCGGCAGGAGGGAGGAGCCACATCCTCGCTAGAAGCCTGGCAAACTGGGTTTCTCTGGGTCACTACGAGCAGAAGAAGAATGTCTGCAGTTTTCGTCTTCCCACACAGCTACTCTTATAATAATTAGCTTTACTGCTTTTTTCACAAGCTATTACTTTAATTATTTTAATTAGATTGTTCATGCACTGGAGTTTACAAGCACTTTCTTTTTATAACATATCTATAAACAGTAGAGGGAAGCTACCGCCTTGGAGGAAGCCAGGAAGTTGTCACCAGGTAGGCCGTGGCCCAGAGCCTGGAGCCAGCTCCCGCTCTAGACTGCAGACCACCCAGCGCCCTGGGACCTCCTTAGAAAGAAGGCAAGTCCACTCCCCTGCCCACAGCCGAAGTCATACCCTCACCCTCTGGGGGCATTACCCCTTCAGGCAAAGCGACAGAGAGCAAATCCTCTGTGTTCCTCGGACAACCACCACCACAGAGTAAATAATAACAGCTGCAGACGGTTCAATGTCAACTTTTATTAAAATTCCAAATACTTATTTCTTAGGCTTTTGGTTTGACTCCTGGTTCCATCCCATACCAGAGGTGTGTTCTTGAAAAAACAAACAAAACAAAACTTCTCAGATTCTTGGTTGGTCTATCTGTCAAATGAAGGTAAAAACACCAAACTGGGTAAGTTCTTAGAAGGATTACATGAGTTGGCGTTGGGTAGCCTGGGGACTGCCAGCACAGAGGGGTCCTCGGATCGTTGTCCCCTCCCCCCTTTCCTTCTTTTTCTCACCCTCCGCCCTGTTGTAACCTACTCTTCCCAGCATTCTGATGTGACAAAATTGGGATTCTTTGGTTCCAGACTTCAGGGTTTTCTTTTCATTATTATTGTTCAGCTATCCTTTCCTTAAGTAAGAAAGGCAGAAAGTGAAATAAGTTGAGAAAACAATTTCCAAGGATTTATTACTATTCGAATGGTTCCATGGAACATCTGAAAGACTTCCAGTCCCTGTTTCTGTGGCTGTGATATCACACTCTCAAAAATGAGGCACTCCCCCTCCGCCCCACGCTGGGTCCCTCTGCACCTCTGGGGTGGACCAGCCGTGGGAATGAGGGCTGCTGACCTGTGTAGCTATTCAGGCTCTGCCCAGGGCGCAGAGGATTAGCTCCCCGGAAGGAGACAGGGATGGGACCTGAGGTTTTGGTAGACCAAGGCCCCGTATGTCTAACATCACATTTTGAACTTTCCTTTGAACAAAGCCCAGGACTCCAGAAAGCCTTGCTGCTGTGCTGTCGGAGTCGTGTCACATTTGCCCAGGTGGAAACTGGTCATGGAAAAGAAAGGCGTTGCCAAAGCAGCTCTTTCATCACAGGAATCCATTGAAACAGGAAATCAGGGCTCTTCACAGCAGATCCCAAGAACCCCATCCGTCAAATGCAATGGGGCTGTTTATAGTCACAGGAGTTTCCTAGTGACTAAGATCTAGAAGAGAGAAAAAGATTTGGCCTATGCTGAATTGAAATGTTTGCACTTGACCCATGTGTTGTATTGTTCTAATCGAATATGAAAACCGTGTTATTATATTTTTAGTAACTGGAAATTTGAAGGAAGAACTGATCTCTTGGGTTTTCAAAAGAAATCTTTTGGCACCATCTTCTGACTCTTTTTGGTAAAATTTAAACAAAACCAAAAGCATCGTTTGTTTTCAACAGGAGTCTTCTGGCGCCCTCATGTGGTGCACCACGGAACTGGCAAAACTAGCGCAGCGATAATGCTCCTTGTCCCAGGAATTGTGCAGACATTGGCTCTCCTGCTGTCCTGTTTGTGAGTCCCCGAGGAATTGTTACAGGGTGCATCCAAGAAGGGGGACCCCAAATGGGCATTGGAAATGGGGTCCAAAACTCAAGGTGTCCGGGAGATTTTAAGATGTCTTCACCCCTTCCCCCACAAGTGTGAGTTGGGGGAAGGGGCACACAGAGCAAGAACATGCAGGGCAGCTTTGCAGCTAATCCATGGCATGGTCATTTAACATACCTATAGCCTTTGGCTGGTCACTTGGATATGCTAAATAGCTATGGCCATGCTCTGGGCCAGGGGGATGGAAAGGGACCCCCCAATATGTGACTGGGGGCAGGTCCCCCAAGTTACAGCGCCTGCGTGGGAGCTCAGAGAAGATTGGCTCCAGGACATGGGGTCACAGCTGCCCAGACCCACAATGGCGACCAGAAAAGCTGGAAAAGACAGCAGATTGAGGGCAAGTGTGGTTGAGTGTGGGAGGAGTCGGAAATGGGGCTGCAGAGTAAGGCTGGCGCGGGAATTTAAACCCAGACATGGCAGCCATTGAGGGGAGAAGCACGCGGTTTTGGCTGAGTGGGGAGTGTGTCCCTGGGAGAGAGGACCACGCGGCTGGAGCAGAGATCCTGGCAACTCAGCTGAGGGTGCCGGGAACCGACGGAGGCCTACCAGCTGAGCATGGACTACTGGGAAGAACCGGGGGCTGCCTGAGCCACGGACTTCTATTTCCTTTCCTGAGATACAGTACTCTGGACTGGGCAAAGGGAGAAGGAAGGACTGTGTCTGTCTGTGAGTGTTTTAAGGGACTTTGGGATTTTGATGAAGACATTAGGTCACTACTTTAATTCTGTATAGCATTAAATAAACATTTCCTTTCCTTTTCACGAATCTCTGGCACTGAGACATCTTTCCTATAGATGGCAGACATAACGGACCTGGGGGTTTCTTTCAGTAATAGTATATCGTCCCAAGGCCCCCTTTGTATTCTTCTGTAACAGAATCACAGTTTAGCCGGTGTATGAATTTGTTTGTGTAAATTTGAAATGCAAAGTAAGAACTATCGACAAAGTTTCATTTTAACGTCAAAAATGGAAATTGTGACCATCACTTTGATGGTGGAAGTGGGTAGTGGAGAGGCTCAGAATTCTCCTGGGTTGAGAACCACTGAGACAGAGCATACGATGAAATCGTTGAGGCAAAATGGAGAAAATAAAAGCAGCATTATAGTCAGTTTAACTTTAATTTTTCCAATTGTCCTGGGACAGGTGGAGAAGAAACCGTAAAACAAGGCTATTGGCCTGGCTGTGAGATTAGCTCCTAGAAAATGAATTCATTCATTCATCAAGTATTTATGGAACATCATTCAACTACTTCAGAGAGGGAGCTAAATGGTAAAGAATATAAAAGCAACTTCTTTGGAGGAAAAATGATAAGAAATAGGGAGTGTTTCGCCTCAAGGAGAGAAGACTTGGGCCATGATGGACGTCTTCAAAACAGATGTCGTCTCACATATGTGAAGGGGGCGACTTGTTGAGACATGGATTTAGCTAGGACCTGTTGGACTGCAAGGTTATCTTAATTCTGCTTTAGGTGCCAGTCTCTTCTGCTGAGATGCCAGGGGAAATACATTCATAGAGAACGCAGCAAAGAAAGATGAGATTTTGCGATGAGCTCAGATCTCAGTGCCAGACCACTGTGTTCCCTCTAAAAAGACAAGTGCTCCCAACCTGAGGGAGACTGGCCTGCAGGAATTCTCTCCCTCTGACCCCCCTGAGCCCTTCCTCCCCTGGTCCTGCACCTTCGCCTCAGCTTCTGCGAGCACGGATGTTAATTAGATGGACCTTCCATGCTCCTACTGTCTACAGGCACCTGGCACTGGACTGGCCTCCTTAAAAATGGACTAAAAAAACTTCTGACCCAATTTTCCTCAGCTTCTCTTGGTCCATGCCTTTTAGTAAGGCCATTTAATCACTGCGTGCAGCTGTACCCAGAAAAATATTTTCCTTTGGCTGCTGTTTGGGTAATAATCAGGACAAAAGGATGGGAGGTGGTAGACTATTGTGAAAATCTGAGATTCCTCCCCGACTGGTCCTGGGTGTGATGTTTCTCTCTCTCCTAATGGCAAGTCTGGCTGGTACACCTTCCAGATGGCAGGCCAGCCACAATGGGGCCTGGAAGATTCAAACTTAATTCTGGTTCTGCTGCCTGGATTCTCTAGTTGGGTTGGCCCTAGATCGTAAGAGTAATCACCACTTGGTTGAGGACACAGTCACGAAGTCCCCCTACAGTAGCCTACACAGGCCAATGCGGAGGTCACAATGGGAGGTCTATGACTTTTATAAAAATGTCCAAGTCGCACTTGCACATTTTTTCTTAATAAAAGGCCTGAATATGCTTCAAGGAAGACCTCAAAAATGGTGAAATTATAGACACTGGAATTGGATGCACCCATGTTCAAGCAGTGGAGGGCAGACACCACCACCACCTAGGACAGGAGCAGTCCAGACCCAAGAGACACAAGGGAGAGAAGGGTTTGAATAATCTTTGTTTTTCAGAATCACCCTGGTACGTTTTCCCCAAACCATTGTAAGTGCCCTAGATTCAACTGACCGCTGATTCTCTGCTAGTTGGCTCTGACTTTGATTTTGAGCACCAGCTCCCCCAGCTTTACTGAGAAGTCAATCAAAAATAGCAGCTGATGCTCTAGCTCCATGCACCCCACAGTCCTCCCCAGCCCTGTTCTCCGAAGTATCGCCAAGTCATTTCCCTCAGTGAGCAAAGGATACTAGCTGGTGGTGTGGACAAACAGGACAGGCTGGACTGGCTGGACTGGCCCTCGGACAGTCCTTCTGCAAACAAAGACTAAACTGAACTATTTAAACTGAGCTGGGAATTTTAAAGCACACCTGGTCTGGAGTTTATGCTGGAGGTATGTCAACATCTCCCCTAAATGGTATAGGTCCTACCTGTGGACACCCAACCATTATAAACAGCACTTTCTTCTCCATGGGCATGATGGGACCTTACTGCTTTTATGGACGGCCGGCCTTAGTCTTCCTGCCCTCTGAAAAAAACAGTGACTGGCAACTTAGCAGTGATCATAAGAAATCTTCAAGTGTTCAGGGAAACACCCCAGGTAGATCATGCAGCCCTCACAACTGCAAAGGTCTCTCCAAAAGGAAGGTACTGTTGGTTACTTGGGGGAGATTCCCAGAGAGGTAACTGACTTGTTTTTCATGCACACCCTATGGGCAGTTATCCCCATCTTTGGAGTCATCCAACTAGAACAGGAGGTTCAAAATTAGTCCCCAAATTTAGCTGTCACAACTCACTGGTCAGAGTTGTTATGTTTGAGAGAATTGCCCTAGACTTTCTTTTCGAGGCCCAAGACAGAGCCTGTGCAATCACTGACACCTGCTGCTGTACCTGCATTTAATGTATCAGACCATGTGGAGAGATCAATACAGAAATTTAAGAAGCAAAATCCCCGGCATTCTAAGGTGGAGCTTGATGATATATGGGATTTGTTCAGCTGCCTGGGTCTAGGGCCATAGGAGGCATAGCTGAGGTCATTACTACAGGCTGGCCTCATTGTGCTGATTGGAGTTCTATTTACAGTAGCTTAATTAAATGCTGTATGAGACAAACTGAACGGATTAGTCTCTCTTTGGTCAGGTTAATCAGAGTGGCCAATGGAATGGCATACTCTTGAGAAAAATTTTCAGAATCCAAGGCAGTGTAGGTAGACAGGCTTATTATCTAGTAAAATAAAGGTAATGTTCACTATTGCAGCAAAGAGTGGGCAGGCTTACTTTCCATTGTAAAACATCTGGGCTCTCCAAGCTCAGGATTTCTCTTCTGTAATGGAACCCATGTATATGTCCAGGTGTCACCTGGCCCCCATTGCATCATACTTCAGGATCTGGGGCTTGGGGAACTAGGACAGACGCTGGTATTTAGGCTACTTCTATTTTTGTGGTTGATAAAGTCCTTTGCCTTTGTTCCAGGAGTCTCAAGTCTTCCACCAACCTCCAGAGTTTTGTGGCAGACTACTGCCTTGGCTTGCAAGTAGGGCAAAATGCCAGACCCTTCATAGTTCTTGACATCAACACATCTTATTTATAATGCTCCTAATGGATTAAAGCTTTCTAAGTGAGCTCAGGATAATCTGATTCCTCTTCACCCATGAGAGAAGAACTAAGAGGGAGTAAGGCGATATTTGGTGTCCTTCACAATTTTCTCCCCATTTGTAGGCTTAGGCACTCTCTCTAAACAGAAATCTCTCAGAGGGAAAAATCACCTCAAATAGATCCCTCCAGAGTCTGCTTCTTGCACTCTCTTATGCCATCCTATCTCATCCTTGCAGCCAGTTCTTGCTGTTTGTCCCCCCTGTCGCAGTGGTCACTGTTGGTGGGCTATCCAGTATGTGAGCTCTACTGTTCCCACCCCCCCCACCCCCCCGCCCTTTCAGGATGACGTCCTGATGGAGTCCAAGAGCCATTTGGACATTCACTTATTTCCAAGCAGCCAGGGGAAGCTGACCTCACCCCCAACTTCAGAGATGGAATTGATTGGTCTAAGAGTAACCCATTCATTCCCTTTGCCGATAGATGGATTCCGGCCAATATATTAGAGGAAGTCTGAGGAGGAATTTCTTTCTTAAAAGAAGGCCAGAGACAGAAACACATCCTATTTCTAGACGTGGTGTTTGGAGCCTGTGTAGCCATCCTCTACGAGCCTGAAAACAAGCCCCCATTCAGGGCTGCAGAGCAGAGGTTGGGACCACACTGTGCTCTGCAGTCAGTCAGCTGTGACGCCCACTCTCCATCTGGGCTTCCTGTGAGGAGACAGAGTACATTGCCAAATGCTTACATCTGTTTGTGTAAGGGATTCTATTACCTGTTGCCATATATCAAGCTAAAAGTTGAGCAATCTTTTAAGTACCTTAAATGAATTCATATAGTTAAGACTTATAATAAACCCGTAGGTTTATTATTTCCTTCATTTGGAAGATAAGGAAACTAAGACACAAAGAGCTTAAATATCTTGCTCAGGTCCCACAGCTAGTAAGTGACAAAGCTAGGATTCAAATTCAGATCTGGCTCAGAATTCACAGACAAAACCACCACTTTACCACTCCCCACTGTGTTGTTACTTGTAGTTTGAAGCAGTTCAACTGATACTAACTATGCTTTGCTTCTCAAGGTCACCTCAACTGACACGTAGGCTTTGGACCTTTTGGGCCCCCAGGTCTGTGGTTGCTGACCAGCTTCACCCTCCTATGCTCACCTGCGGGCCCACTGCTTGCCTAGGAGAGGAGGTCAGAAATTAATATCTAACTTCATTTCCTATTTGAACACCTAGGAAGGCAGCCAAAGTTACCATGTGAGCTCTTATTTCATATTCTGTTTATTTTAAGCACCTGTTCAAAGGGCATCTGTTGTGTAGACCAAATACCACCTTTGAAGAGAGGCTCTTGGCTCTTATGATCTGGCTGGCAGCAACTATACACTTTTATATTTGTCCTGTTGTCATTGACGAGAGAGAAAAGCAGAACCTCAATTATATATATATATATATTTAAACCAAAGGTTATATAGTCATAAGAAATTCCTACCCCTAGCAAAGCCCTATCTATTCTTGTGTTAATTTTAATCACCCAACAAACAATACAATTACCCCTACATTATATGACATGGGAGCAGGAGGGTACAGACATGATTCGTACACAGGATGGATCAGTTTACCCTCGCTTCCCCCGCCCTTTGTCCTGGGAAGTTTCCCCCCCCCTCCCCCGCTGATTGCACTCTGCAGGCCTCGGGCTGGGGGGGTGGGATCTGGGCTTTGCCTCAGGCCGTTTCTGCAGTTCCTCTTCCCTGCCAACCTCATCGATACCCACCACTACTGTCAATCTATTAGGTAATTTTTTTAGAATTATTTTTAAAAATCATCAGAGAAATAAGGGGAGAGGTGAAAGGCATGTTGAGCCTGGGGTCGAAGGTTATCAGTGGGTGGCTCCGGTTAAGTCAGGAGCACACTGTTGCTTCATCCCGGGGCAGTGGTCCTTCAGCGCTACTCTGATTGAAGTCGTTTGGTAAGAGTCTGTAATGAAAGTGTTGGATAACTCATTTCCAGATTTTTTTGAACCAGAAGGTGTGTTACCTTGCATGAAATAGATACTGAAAGATGTTACATTTGAGATATTCTAACAAGTTATAGGGCCCCCTCTAGTGTAAACATGGAGGACTGGTGTTCTTCCTTTACTATCTTTTATTGTAAACATGATGATTATAAACATCTGAAGCTTCTTTTTTAAAAGATCCTAAATGAAGCAGATGGTTCAAATTGATCTGAATATAGAGCTCAACAAACTATAAAGTCTCTTTTGTAACACACTGGGCTTTGAAGATAAAGGTCAGAGCCTTGAGGGGCTTCATTTTTATATGGAGAGCTAGGGAAAGGATGCACAAAGGGGGTGGGATTTTTCTTTGTGTGCACTATGGAAGTAAGATCTATTTTACATTTTAAAATTCAAGTATTCTTTTCTCTAGACAATGAAGACGGAAAGAAATGATAACAGGTATCAGAGAAAAAAAGGAGATGCTACAGTTATGAAAGGCTTATATATTGTTATAGAATGCTTGGCTATCTGAGAGTCCTCCTGGTTTCTTACTGGAATAGTTCAATGCAAGGAGATGGTCAAAGTGATGTGTTTATCTTTTAGAATAAAGTACCAATCATTATTTTAGATACTAGGTATTTATTGACTTATTCTGGGTGATAAAGTAATTGACTTCTCAGCATGGCTCCAGCTCCGCCCCTGCACAAATGATTTTAGGGCACTTGAACTTCAAGATCACATGGGTCTACTTATACTGGCCACAAGTGATTTCCTGATATGAAAAATAACTTCAGATTTCTTCTGACCTCAACAACAAGTATTAATAATCAGGTACTATTTTTAAAAATTAAATAGTATTTGTAATAAAAATGTCAGTTACTCTTGGGACACAGTCACTACAGGAGGAAGGGTTCTATTTCCTGCCCTGAGTGTTGCACTTTAGTGTGCTCAGTTTGTGGGAGTTCAGTGCATAGCGTTCCACCCCCGACACAACTCTGTGAATGTAAATGCCCATCAAGGATCGACTGATAAATGCAGTGTGGAATATCTACACAATGAAATAATGTACAGGGTGTTGCATTTTGTTAAATGCTTTTTCTATGTCAGCATGATCATGTGATTTTCTTCTTTAGCCTGTTAATGTGATTAATTGCATTAACTGATTTTTTAAAACTATTTTATTTATTTATCTTTAAAAAGAGGGAAAAGGAGGGAGAAAGAGAGGGAGAGAAATACCGACGTGAGACAGAAACACCAGTTGATCTCCCCTTACAGGTGCCTGCACATCCAAGGACGGAAACCCCACCTGTGCTCATGCCGGTGCCGAGAATCCTGCTGTTTTGATGGATGATGCCTGACCCACTGAGCCACACCAGGCAGGGCTGCTTTAACAGATTTTTGAAAACTGAATCAGCCTAGCATCCTTGGAATAAACTCCACTTAGTTATGCTGTACAATTCTTTGCTGAGTTCAGTTTGATAATAGTCTGTTCAAGTTTTCACGTTTATATTCATGGGAGATATTGGTTTTGAGAATTTCTTTTTTGTATTGTTTTTGTTCGGTTGGTTTTGGCATCAGGAGGACAATACTAACTTTCTAAAATGAATTGGGAAGTATTCCTGCCTCTTCTATTTTCTGGAAGTGATTTTATAGAATTGGTGTTAATTCTTCTTTAACTGTTTAGTAGGTGTGTGGTAGAATTCTCCAATGAAACTGTGTGAGGCTGGAAATTTCATTTTGGGGAGTTTTAAGATTACAAAAAATAATTTTCTTGATAGTTACAAAACTATTCGAATGATCTATTTCATATTGACTAATTTGTGGTAGTTTGTGTTTTTTGTGGAGTTGGTTTGCTTCAACCAAGTCATCAGCTTTATGGATGTAGAGTTGTTCATAGTGTCCCCGAGGACCCCTCGGATGTCTGTGCAGCATGTAATGACATCTCTGATTTTTTTCTTGATATTGGTAATTTGTACCTTTTTTTCTTTGTCAGTCTTTCTAGATATTTTCTAATTTTATTGATCTTTTCAAAGAAGTAGCTCTTTGTTTCACTGATTTTCTCTTTTGTTTTTCTGGTTTTTAAAGTATATTTTATTGATTATGCTACTACAGTTGTCTCAATTTTTTTCTCCCCTTTATCTCCCCTCCCCCTTGCACCCATCCATCCTCCAGCATTCCCTGTCCCCGCTGTCGCTCTTCGTTCATGTCCATGGATTGTACATATAAGTTCTTTGGCTTCTCCATTTCCTGTAATATTCTTAACTTCCCCCTGTCTATTTGATGTCTACTAATTATGCTTCTTATTCCCTGTACCTTTCTCCTCTATCCCCCACCCCACTGATAATCTCCATGTGATCTCCATTTCTGGGGTTCTGCTCCTGTTCTAGTTGTTTGCTTAGTTTTTGTTTTTGTTTTTAGGTTCAGTTGTTGATAGTTATGAGTAGTTGTCATTTTATTGTTCATAGTTTTTGATCTTCTGTTTCTTAGATAAGTCCCTTTAACATTTCATATAATAAGGGCTTGGTGATGATGAACTCCTTTAATTTGACCTTATCTGGGAAGCACTTTATCTGTCCTTCCATTCTAAATGATAGCTTTGCTGGATAGAGTAATCTTGGATGTAGGCCCTTGGCTTTCATGACTATGAATACTTCTTTCCAGCCCCTTCTTGCCTGCAAGGTCTCTTTTGAGAAATCAGCTGACAGTCTGATGGGAACTCCTTTGTAGGTAACTGCCTCCTTTTCTCTTGCTGCTTTTAAGATTTTCTCCTTATCTTTAATCGTGGGTATTGTAATTATGATGTGCCTTGGTGTGTTCCTCCTTGGGTCCAATTTCTTTGGGACCCTCAGGGTTTCCTGGAATTCTTGGAGGTCTATTTCCTTCACCAGATTGGGGAAGTTTTCCTTCATTATTTGTTCAAATAAGTTTTCAGTTTCTTGCTCTTGTTCTTCTCCTTCTGGTATCCCTATGATTTGGATGTTGGAGCACTTGAAGTGGTCCCAGAGGTTCCTAAGCCCCTCCTCATTTTTTTGAATTCTTGTTTCTTCATTCTGTTTTGGTTGGATGTTTATTTTTTCCTTTTGTTCCACATTGATTTGAATCCCATTTTCCTTCCCTTCATTGTTGGTTCCCTGTATATTTTGCTTTATTTCACTTTGTGTAGCCTTCATTTCTTCCTTCATTTTGCCACAGAGCTCAATCAATTCTGTGAGCATCCTGATTACCAGGTGTGTTTTGAACCCTGCATCAGATAGGTTGTCTATCTCCTCATTGTTTAGCTCTTTTTCTGGAGTTTTGATCTGTTTTTTCACTTGGGCCATATTTCTTTATCTCAGCATACCTGTTATGTAGTAAGGGGTGGAGCCTTAGGTATTTGCCAGGCGGGGCAACCCTCTTTGCTGCATTGTGGTGCTGTCTGTGGGGAAGGGGTTAGTGAAGGAACAATAGCTTGCTCGCTCCGCTCTAGCCCCATTTTCCAATGAACTCTCTTGTGAGAGACTGAGAGTTTCTCCCACCTTTGTAACCCTCACAGTGTTTATTTTAAAGATTTTATTTATTTATTTTTAGAGAGGAGAGAGGAGGGAGAAAGAGAGGGAGAGAAATACCAATGTGTGGTTGCCTCTCATGCCCTCCCCCACCCCGACTGGGGACCTGACCTGCAACCCAGCCATGTTCCCTAGACTGGGAATCGAATCAGTGACCCTTTGGTTTCCAGGCCAGCACTCAATCCACTGAGCCACACCGGCCAGGGCCCCCTACAGTATTTCATAGCCAAATGTTTTAGTCTTTAGTTTCCTGGTCAGCTAGCCCCACCTTGGGCAGGCTGTCTGTTGCCTTGCCATGGGTCCTCTCTGCCTGGCTGCCTGTGTCTACTCATCCTACTGGTCTGGATGAATGTTTCTTTAACTCCTTGGTTGTCAGAGTTCCATGAAGTTTGATTTGATTTTCTGGTAGTTGTTTATTGTTCTTAAATTAGTTGTTATCCTTCTTTTGGTTGTGGGCAGAAGCAAAGCATTTCTACCTGCACCTCCATCTTGGCTGGCAGAGAGCTTTTCTGTTTTCAATGTTATTGATCTGCTTTTATTTTTATTATTTCTTTTCTTTGCTTGCTTTGGGTTTATTGTGTTCTTCTTTTTTGAGGTTCTTGATGTAGAAATCTAAATTATTAATTTGAGATTTTCTCTTCATTCTAATGTATGCATTTGGTGCTATACATTTTCCTCTCAGCACTGTTTGAGTTATGTACCACAAGTTTTGATATGTTGTATTTTAGTTTTCATTCAGTTCGATCAATGTATATTTTGTTTCTTTCTCTTAAGGCTTTTTTTGACTATGAATTGTGTGAAGCTGTGTTGCTTAGTTTCAAGTGTTTGAAGATTTTCTTGTTAACTTTCTGTTATTGATTTCTCGTTGACTCCATTGTTTTTGTATAATTTCAAATTTTAAAATTTTGTTTATATTTATTTTATAGCTGATGATATAGTTATATTGGTATATATTTCATGGGTGCTTGAAAAGAATATGTATTCTGCTGTTGTTGAGCAGGGTGTTTTATAAATGTAGTAGATCTTGTTGGATGATGGTCTTGTTGAGTTCTTCTGTGTCCTTCCTGATTTTCTGTTTAGTTGTTCAGTCAGTTGTTGAGAGCAGGGTGTTGAAGTTTCTAGCTGTCATTGCAGCTGTGTTTGTTTCTCCTTACAGTTTATCAGTGTTTGTGTCACAGATTTTGCAGCATTGATGTTTGCTCATGTGTTTGTTTCAATACACAAACTGTAAAGAGAGACTTAGTTAAAATAAGGACATGAACTTTGTTCCATGGAGTGATAGCTGATATGACTCTGTCAGGAGCCTGGGCAGGACAAACATTGACAATACAACTGGCAAGTGCTTACTTCACTGGGTAAATTGTCCCTCCCCCAACACCTTTCAACACTGCTATTTTCTGCCTGAAATCTCTGAGATGACTCTCTTATGACAGAAGTCTCCAAGTCTTCCAATGTCATTGATTATAATGATTACTTCAAATGAAGTCAATGCCTAGGTTCTTAATAAGGGTTTTTTAAATGAGTTTTTAAATGTGAACTGATTTACTTATAATAAAAACAAACAGGAAATAATAAAAGTATCATTATATGAGAAATATACCTTAAATATGTAGCTTTTCCAGGCTACCCCCCTTCTTCCACATAAGGATCATTGTCACTTACATAGAAAAAAGTGTAATCTCAAAGGTGCAAACACCTTTCAAAATGGTGGATTTTCTTCCTTTTCATGATCATAACACCATAAATGTTCTTAATATAAGTATGTATGTATAATGTGCCATCATTGTGATTTGTTTCTGCTTCCTCATTTATTCTTGTATTCTCTTGGAAATAAGTTTAAACTGTGGACAGAGTATTTGTATTGAAGAAGAAAGTTATGTATGATAGGAATTGAAGGCCTTTGGTGTCCACCCCAGTGAGGTGTCTCTCCTTAACCTCCCATAGTATAACCGTGGTCGGCAGACTGACCGGGTTAAGGAGATCGGACAACATTGTGACAGACACCTCTTATAAACAGCTTCAGGGCCTTGGGACTTCCTGTTCCAGCTGTGCTGCCATGGTCGAGGCCTCTCCAGTTTCAACCAGCTTCACCCGGGCTTCTCCGATGCTGACACAAGGGATGGCCCTGGGGATGAGCTCTCTGAACAGGAGTTTACTCTCTAAGTGACAACATTTGTCCAAAAGAGGACAGGAAGCTAAGGATAAATGCTTCCCTCTTTTTCCCTTGAGTGGGTAGTTTTGAGGAATATTTCATGATTCTCAAAATATAACTGGTTGCATTTGTAGTAATCAACCCACAGACACAATGCATTCTTGTGTTGCTTTCTCTCTTTCTCTTTTTACTCTCATCCCTCATTCCTTGCTCTCAGATATCACATTCCTATATCATCTAACTGCACATAAGCTTTTGTTGCTCTGACAATTACTGTGTACACCACAGCTGCTTGGCGTGCTTCCTCCCGATACCCACTTCTGCTGTGTTAAGAACATTATTTCTTTATTTCTCAATCAGTTTGAAGGGGACAGGGAGAAGGAGAGAGAAAGGAGGTGAGGAAGGACAGAGACTGAGAGAGACCAAGTCCCATTTCATCTTTTTTACCTCATGTCATAAGCTGCCAATGAGTCCGTAATAGCCCTCCTTGATAAAGTTTAGAAAACCCAAAATGTTACATCTGTAATTCTCATTATGGCCCCTGAATTCAGAAAATATACAGTTATCATAGGTATCCTAAAACATTTTTGATTGTGGTAAAATAGACATAGCATAAAATTCACAATTTTAACCATGTGTAAGTGTACAGCCCAGGAGCATTAAGTACATTCACATAGTTATGCAATCGTTTATCCATTTTCAGAACTTTTTCATCACCCTAACTGAAACTCTGCACCCATTAAACAAGAACTGTCTATGTCCCCTGCCCCATAGCATTTTGTCTGCCTTGGCTGAGTTTATCGTATGTGACTTGGGATAGTATTAGTCAGCCATCAACCTTCTTTTTATGTGTTTGCCTAACCATTCTTCCCTTAGGAACCAGAAGCTGGGAGGTTGGACTGGGGCACGGGTTTCTCAGTAGATGGGTAGACATCTGAGCTGAGGAGTCATGGGCTGAAAAAGGTTAGGGAAAGAAACAGATATCTTTATTCTTATTTTAAAATCTTCACCAGAAGATATGTTCATTGATTTTAGAGAGAGAGAGAGAGAAGGATGGAGGAAAGAGAAGCATCAATCGATTGCCTCTCAGACACGCCCCACTAGGCCTAATACCCGCAATCTAGGTATGTGTCCTAACCGGGAATAGAACAGGCAAACTTTTGGTGACCACGGTGACACTCCAACCAACTAAGCCACCTGCATAGGGCTACATATCTTTATTCTTGATAACAGCCTTGTGATAACCCACGTTTAAAATAAGGACAATGGTGCCCAGAATATTAAAAACTTTTCTAGTGGTCACAGAACCTGGACGAGGGGTTTGTTTCCCCTTCTCTCCATGCCGCCCCGGCCTTTTGTTTCCACACATTCTGAGACCCTGTTTTCCAAGCTTTGAGGGATTACTCTGTGCTAGGCTCCAAGGGAGACACAGGTAAAGGAGACAAATAGTTTGCTTTCAAAAGCTTACAACCTCAAAGCCTCAGAGTGCTTTCACTTAAACTCTAGAAGCTCTGGGTTAATTCTTTTTTTAAAATGTATATATTGTCATTTTTTAATTGAACTTATTGGGCTGACATTGGTTGAAATCTTAGCTGCGAGTGTTGTCCTCACCTACTCAGGCCTCAACAGAAAGACTCACTCGAGGAGGTAAAACAGTGAGAAGATGGATTGTCTTTATGTGGTGCTGATACATGACTCAATGAAATATAAAGTGAGGAGTAACTTGTAATTCATGTTATATTAAAAAGAAATGTGTTTCTTTAAATAGCCAG
The DNA here is from genome assembly GCF_004126475.2 of Phyllostomus discolor. Taxonomy (NCBI): domain Eukaryota; kingdom Metazoa; phylum Chordata; class Mammalia; order Chiroptera; family Phyllostomidae; genus Phyllostomus; species Phyllostomus discolor. Next base: position 72,575,742 of record NC_040907.2, read on the forward strand.
TCCTTTTAGGGCACTTAGAATGCCATTTGATTTTTAAAAGTTTAATGCGCTACAGGTTTTGGGGAAATGTATGTTCAGTTTTTAGACTCCTTATGCTCAGCCGCACCCAACAGCTGGGGTTTAGGATGCACAGTCCTGACAGGCTGTGTCCTGCCGAGCAGGCTATGGGGAGCTCTTGGCTCACTGCTTGCCTTGCATCTCAGCAGGTGTTTTGCTTGGCACTTCATCTCCCTTGGGGAAGATGGCTGATCCTGCAGGACCTTACATAACCCCGTTTAGAGCAAATCCTGCCCCACCCTTTTACACCTTGGCTCTTGCAGCTCGAAATCTATTTAAATCTTGCACTTCCCATAAGGCCCCATTCCAGGGCCACAGCTGCCATGAAGAGCTCCTCTCCCAGTCCAACCTGTGCAGCTTCCTTACCTTCAGATGTACAGAATTTACTTACCTGTGCCTCTCACTATAAAGCATAGGGAGGGCAGGCCCTATGGGTAAGACTTCAGGCTCTATACTCAGGCCTCTGGATTCAAACTCACCACTTGCTGTGCAAATTCTTTAATCTGTTCTCAGCTTCAGTTTTCTTCATCTGAAACTGGGGATAATAATAACCTCATAAGCTAGTTCTTAATAAAGTGCTTGGAACAAACCAAATGTCCATCAGCAGATGAATGGACAAATAAAATGTCATAGTTACACACAATGGAATATTATTCAGCCTTAAAGAGGAATGCAGTTTGGATAGATGCTACAACATGGGTGAACATTATGCTAAGTGAAATAAGCCAGTCACAAAAGGACAAATATTGAATGATTCCACTTATATGAGGTACCTAGAATAGTAAATAAAATACACAGAGACTAACAGTAGACCAGTTGTTCCCAGGGGCTTGGGTAAAAGAGAATGGTGAGTTATTGTTTACAGGATATGGAGGTTTAGTCTGGGATGATGAAAAACTTCTGGAGATGAATGGTGATAGTTGTATGATAATGTAACTGTATTTGATGTTTTTAAACTGTACAGTTAAAAGAGTTAAAACAGTAATTTTTGTCATGTATATTATATCACAAAGAGGTAAAAAAGTATATTATACCACGATAAATTTTTTTTAAGGAACAGAGTCTGATACATAGTAAATTCTCTTAACTGTTATTCGTGGGATCACTTGCACTGTTGTCTAACTGTTCTTCACTCTTGTGTTTTTATTCAGTGCTCAGTTTGATGTCATCTCTCCAACTTCAGGGCAAAGACTGCATTGTCCTTTGGCTCATCCTTCCCTGTGCCTACCAATGTACCTTGCACAGAGTTGGATCCTGTAAATCACTGACTGGTTAATACAGACCCCAAGTGACCTATAAGCTAGTGAAGTGGAGCTCAGTGTTTCCTCTGTGGGAGGCTGTTAGCATGGTGACTAAAGGGCCAGGAGTTTGACTCAGACCTGATCTGTGTGTCAGTTTTGCCATTAACTAGCCATAAACCTTTGGGAAAGTCACTCAGTCTTCTCACCTTCTGCTCACCTGTGATTAGGAAAATAATATCTTATTTTCTCATGTTTTTGTGATAAAGGAAATAACATATGTTGAGAACATGACCCGTTCTGGAGACTCAATAAATGGTAGTTAATGCACACATTTTGTATCCTAAGCAGTATTGCTACCTAACTCCACCATTCTGAGTCAGTTTCTGAAACTGACCTTTCCCTTACAGTAGACATGGGTCCCTGCACTACTGTGGGTGTTTCTGCAGTGAAGGACAGTCTTAACACTGCTCAGGGGCACTGTGGGATTTACTCTGCTCCCCAGGCCAGCAGTCTCGGATGTACCTGGAAGATTCTAAAAGCCCAGCAGAGTGAGAGGAGAGGCTTTCTCAACTCATTTATTTCCCCCTCAATGCATAAAACCACTCTTAGGTGTGAGTGGCTGCCCAGAGCCCTCAGGGGAAGCAATGCTGAACAAAATTAGAGCCAGAAGCCTGAACCTGTCTCCAAAGTCTACAATAGATGGAGAGATGGGAGCAGAGGAGCTATTGGCCCTACAAAGCAGTGGACACATGAAGACCAGGTACACTGCTTAGAGGCAGAACTTAGTAAAAAACAATGGTGGTTATAGTGGACGACCTGGAAGGAGCCAGAAACAAGAAGCAGAGTGGTAGCCACAGAGGTGGACCCCTGAGTGCTTACTCCTTTCTGTAGCAGAAACCACATCTGGGCAGATTGAATCTTACTCTTCCCAAAACATCTCAGGGTGCTTATTCCAGTCGAGCCCTGGGGTGTGCTCTTAGCCCAGGAAAAGGACAAGTGGTCATACTTCAAGGTGAATGTTGGAGAACAAAGGAGATTCTCTTGGAACTGGCATTTCAGGAAGTCTAGAAGGAGTCTTGAGCAAATAAAATATAATTGTGGACTGGAATAAGATTTTTGATTTTACAGCACCTCAGGTGACTACGAGAGAGAGTGGGGGGAAGCTGAGAAGAAGGGAAGGGAGCAAATGTGTCAAGAGACCACACTTGAAGAGGAACAGTTAGGAGGAAAGAGGGCCAGAGAACTGTGAACATGCTGTTGCATGAAGCATCACCACCTGAGGGATAGCCTCACTCACCCACCCCTGCCACCTGCCAGCATTCCTTTGCCATGCAGTTGATGGTTCAAAGGTACTCTGTATGTTTTTGAAACTGCCTCAAACATGGACAAATTCTATTTTCCTGACCATGGAAAACGTTTGTAACTAATCTTCCAAAGAATTTTACATTTCAGAGCCCTTACCTCTAAGTTATGAATCTTCCACCAACCATTACCCCCAACTTGAGAAATGTCACCCTAACCCAACTTCAGAAGATGTTTATTTATGTCACTAAGGACTTGTCTTGAAATTTGCATAAACAATGCAGAAACACACAATACCAACAGAATGTATAGTATATAATCATAACTATGAAAAAAGATCCTGAAAAAAGAAAAACCATAAAAATATTTACCAAAATGTTTATAAAGGCTATATTCATTTTATTCATTTTCAAATATTTAGAAGTAAATAGGTTTTGTAAAATCTCTCTCTCTCTCAAGGAGGCACTTCTCTCTCCTAAGGAAACACCTGTCTCTAGGCCAGGGGATCTTCGTGGGATTGGCAATAGTCTTCTATTACTCAAATGGTGGCTTTGAATGCCATGGTGACCAATGAGCTTCTTAAAAGAAAGGGGTGGTATTAATTCAGGTGATCTTAAATTACATTTTAATTTCATAATAGAAACAATGAAAGTCTAAAAGTCCCATAAACACATTCTTACTTTTTTTCAAAGCAAGAGTTCAATTATGAAACAGCTTAGGATTCTTTCTCCTCTATTCTATGTGATTCTCACTGGGAAGATTGTCAGTTCAATTCTGCACATATTCATCACTTACTGTGTACAAGGCACTTTTAAGGAATGCAAAGGGGCACTTTCTTCATTGGAAGAGAAAATACAAGCACATAAGTAACAATATCACACGGCAAAATATGATCAATTCAGCAAAGGCAGTTAAAATTCTATGTGATGCCATAAGTTTTTTAAAATCCTTGAGGTCATTATGAGGATTGTAAATATAACTATTTGTGTTTTCTAGGCAGCCAGTTAAATAACTGATCATGAAAGAAATTCACTGGAACAATTAAGATTTTCAATGAACAATATTTCTTTCATTCAATTTAATGTTTAAAGTTAAAGTCTCAGAGAAACTATGATTGTTTTGAGCTGCTAGAGGGAATTTAACTAGTTCTTTGATTTCCTAACATTTTGTTTTCAGATAAATAAAATGAGTAGATGTGCTCAGATAAATTATTTACCTTTGGTTCTGTGTTTGCAAACTTTTTTCTATGTGAAACTTACCTAGTAAGATTTGCTTACATCTCCATTTCACAATGTAAGGCAAACCTGATGTCTTCCCTGGTGATTCTGTTAAGACCTGGGGGAAGACAGCCTGGGCACCTACTGGAACCACCACTTGCTGCTCTGGCATCGTGGGTGGGTCACTTCACTTTTCTGAGCCCCCATTCAACATTAGGTGTTGAGCGGTTTGCGATAGTCCCTGTCTTTCATCTATTACCTGCTGTTGCTTTTGTGGAGACTAGAAATGGTGGTGGTGACTTCACTGGGGGAATGATAATGATTTTTTAAAAGATACTAAAACTTACCCATTTCTGTTCTTACAAGTTCATGGAGGCTCCGCTCCACCCTACACGACCCCCAGCTACCCATTATCTTGCTGTCTTTTTCTTTCTTACTTCTCCTGCTCCTCCTCCTCATTCCTACCCCTTTTCTTCTGGGTTGCCTGAAGAACTCCAAAGTCTTCTGTTTTGAAGAGCAATTCTGTTTCTTGAACCCTTTCACAAACTCAGTTTTTGGTTTGTTTTTACAAAACCAAATCCTGTTAAGATACTTAACGCATAGGGGAAAAGTCAAATATAGGACTAAGTGTTCATTAAAAATTGTTGTAGGAGAAAAATAGCAACTTTTACTCTGCATGGATAAAGGTGTATATTTTATCAATATATAGTATTGACTTTCTGTAGATAATCTGTGTTAATATAGGGTTTCTGCAAAACAATTTGTAACAATTTATTCTAGATATATCCTAAAGTTTTCTAAAAATGTTTTTCATTTAAAAATAATTTTAAAGGAAGAATTTTTAAAAAGATATTATTTATTTATTTTTAGAGAGGGAAGGGAGGGAGAAAGAGAGAGGGAAACATCAATGTGCAGTTGCTGGGGGCCGTGGTCTGCAACCCAGACATGTGCCCTGACTGGGAATCGAACCTACGACGCTTTGGTTTGCAGCCCGCACTCAACCCACTGAGCTATGCCAGCCAGGTCCTTAAAGGAAAAATTTTTTACTAAAAATATCTTGTTTGTGAAGTCTATGCTGATATATAAATAATATATATATTATACATATATATGTGTGTGTATATTTTTCCCCCAGATTTTTATAAGAGTCTGTGGAATGACTTTAGCTTCCACTTTTATAGTTTACCATGTTCTTTTGAAAGTACTCTGTACAAAACCAGAATTTGATTTCAGGTATTACTCAATGTGTATTTTCTCATTTAATTATCTGGGTTTCTTGTGATTATTTATTCTACTCCCACAGTTTCAATTATATCCTCCATCTGAATCATTCACAGATGTGTACTGTACATCTGACTTGTCCCCAAGGGCAGTGTCAGCTGGCTGCCTGCGGAGTATCTTTCCTTGGTGTTTCACATGCATCTCAAAACCAGGCCATGCAGAGAAGTCATCACTGGTCCCCAGATCCCCCAGCTAGCACTCCTGTTCTATGCTTCCCCCTGCATTCACTATCTTGAGTACCCACCATCCTCCAGGTAATTCAGCCTTGAAATCTGTGTAATCTCTAAATTCCTTTGTCTTTTCAACACACGCAAAAATCTCTGTCAAACCTTGTTGATTCTATCTCCAAAAAAATTTTTTTTTGTAATTTATTACCTTCTTGCTGTTCTTACAGTAACTACCCTTATTCAGGCTTCGTGCTTACATTTCATCAGCAGCCTTTTCATCTTCGGTTTTCTCCTCTGGAGCCTCCTACACATGGTTGCCTAGAAAAGTGTTTTCATACATCCAGTGACAGGAGTGGTTTTTTTGCGATCCTAACCTGCTTTCCACACATGGAACAAAGTTTACATCCAGCCTGGCATTCAAAGCCCTTTAAATCTTGGCCTCAGTCACATTTCTAGATTTTTCTTCAGTCAATTTATTTAACAAATATTCATGAAGTCCACTATGTGCCAGGTGTTATTATGCTAGACTCTGAAGATGCAACGGTGAGCAGACCTAGTTACTGGCCCCACTGAGCTTCATCTGGAATGTGATTTCTTGCCCCTCTGAATTCTGTGGCCCCAAATCACTCATCACTCTCCAGACATGCTTTATGCTTCCTTCTTTCTTGGCTTGTCCTATACCAAGAATGCTTTTTCCTTCCCCATCAACATCGGTCCAATTCTTCAAAATGACAGACCTAAGCTTGCTTCCTTTAAAATGTTTTCCAGATTCCCCCAGCTAGGATTAATTCATTTATATTGAAGAAGCCCTTTGTACTTCTGTTATAATCCATAGTACCAGAGGAAAGGTCATGAACACCAGAGCTAAAAAAACTTGGGGTTCAAGACCTCTTTCTGCCACTGGAGCAAATCACATAGTTCTTCAAAACTTGTTTCTCCATCTGGAAAGTATCTATCTTGCAAGTTTATTATGTAGACTAAATAACAAAGATAGAAATAATATAATGGTGCAAAAGATTGTCTGGCTTTTATGTTATTTGTTCATAGAAATGGCTGATTACTCTCCCCTGTAGAAGTGTTAAAGGAAAATGCTTCACAATAGACACAGTCTTTGCCATGGCACTTATCACTTTGCCATTTTGTTGAGGTGGATATAGTTTTCCTATATTTACTCCTTACTCTGACCCAGTCATTGTATGTAATCTCATTGAACCAGCCCCAATCTTATGAAGTATGCATTATCCCCATGTTTGATATTGTTTATCAGCAATTAGCACTTATTTCCATCTCCTTCTATGCTTTTCTCTGAACTAAAGGGACAGAAAACTCGGGAATTACATTTTTTGATCCAATTTAAATTCTGCCAATAAGATACACATAAAATATTTGGAAAGAGGAGATAAGGTCAAGAGCATTCTTGCAGAAAAAAGTGGAGGCAGAGGTGTCAGGTTTGGCAAATGTGAGTTTTTGCAGGCCTGGCCAGATTCAATGTAGTGCCCAGACTTGAGGCTATTTTTCTTACTGGTTTCAGACAGAGAAAACTTGGAGAAGCATTCTACTTGGCTTATCTGGTGTCCCATGTTCATCTCTTGACCAACTACTGTGGCCAAGTAAACTAAGTTACCTAAGAACATGACAGCTCCCATTTGGATCATATGGCCACAGAAGATGGAGGTATAGTTCATCGCTTCCCCGCTCTCCGCCACCCGCCAAATAAAATGTGGATAACACAGACAAGGCCATTGAGGGATCATCCTGGACTGAATTTCCCCAAAAAAGAGTCTTGCATGCAGGTAGTTTATCTAAGATCTGATCCTAAGAAACAGGAGTGAGAATCTGGAGGAATAAAACAAAGAAGAAAAAAATAATTCCACGATGCATTATTGATTTGGCGACAACTATGGGTAGCTGATGCTCAATCCTTCTAAGACCTTCAGAGGATCCTTAGGAAATGAATCTTAAAACTATCCATGTTAGGGAAGGAAAGGGAAAGTAGTTCATCTTACTCACTGCAGATCTGTGAGAAGCTGGCTCTGCTCTGGGGGACTGACACTGGCATGGACATCTACACTCCTTCTGGTAAGGTGCTATGTGGGAAGTTAACAGCAGAGTGTAAAATCCTAACGAAATTGCTATATTATATATATATATATATATATATATATATAATCAAGCTTAAATACTCCACAAAAAAGAGGATACCAAACTGACAGGAATAAAATAAACTTTGAAAAAGAGCTGATGCTGATCATATTTTTAAAATTATTTTCTTCCCATTTTTGTTTCTGAAAGTTTATTGTTTTCCATTACCATTTAGTCCCCTTATACTCACTTCCCCCACCCCTACAAACACCAAACTGTTTTTTGCTCAATCCCTGTACCTTCTAACTGCCCCCAACTAGCTGTCATTTGTTCTCCATCTATGAGTCTGTCTCTGTTTTGATGTTAGTTCAGTTTGTTCATTACATTTCCCATATAAGTGAAATCATACCATTTGTCTTTTGCTGACTAGCTTATTTCACTTAGCATAGTGTTCTCCAGGTCCATCTATATTGCCACAAAGGGTAAAATTTTTATCTTTCTTATGGCTGAGTAGTATGCCATTGTGTAAATATCCCATAGTTGCTTTGTCCACTCATCTACTAATGAACACTTGGACTGCTTCCATATCTTGGTAATTGTAAATAACACTGCAATGAACATAGGGGTGCTTATGTTCTTTTGAATTAGTGTTTTGGGTTCCTTCGGATGTATTTCCAGAAGTGGGATTGCTGGGTTGAAAGGCAGATCCATTTTTAATTTTTTTGAGGTATCTCCATTCTGCTTTCCACAGTGGCTGCACCAATCTGCCTTCCCACCAAGAGCGAAAGGGTTCCCCTTTCTCCACATCCTCATCAGCACTTGTTGTTTGTTGATTTATCAATGATAGCCATTCTGACAGGTGTGAGATTGTGGTTTTAATTTGCACTTCCCTAATGATTAGTGACATTGAGCATCTTTTCATATGTCTATTGGCCATCTGTATGTCCTCTTTGGAGAAGTGTATATTCAAGTCCAAGTCCTTTGCCCATTTTTTGATTGGGTTGGTTATTTCTTTGGTGTTGAGTTTTGTAAGTTGTTTGTACATTTTGGATATTAACCCCTTGTCAGATGTATTGGTGAATATGTTCTCCCATTTTGTAGGTTGAGTTTTTATTCTGTTGATGTTTTCTTTTGCTGTGCAAAAACTTTTATTTTGATGTAGTCCCATGTGTTTAATTTTTCTTTTGTTTCCCTTGCCTGGGAAGATATATATGATAAAAAATAGCTATCAGCAATGTCTGAGATTTTGCTGCCTAGGTTTTCTTCTAAGATTTAATTTTTTGGGCCTAACATTTAAGTTTTTGATCCATTTTGAATTTATCCGTGTGTATGGTATAAGAAGGAGGTCTAGTTACATTTTTCTGCACACATCTGTCCAGTTTTCCCAACACCATTTATTGAATAAACTATCTTTTGCCCATTGTATGTGCTTGCTTCCTCTGTTGAATATTACTTGACTATAAAAATGTGGGTTTATTTCTGGGCTCTCTATTCTGTTCCATTGATTTATCTGTCTGTTTTTGTGCCAGTACCATGCTGTTATGATAACAATGGACTTATAGTATAGTCTGATATTAGGTAGCATAATTTTTCCAACTTTGTGTTTTTTTCTCAGGATCACTGTTGCTATGCAGGGCCTTTTGTGGTTCCATATAAATGTTTGAAATAAATTTGTGAAATATGTCATTGAATCTTGATAGGAATTGCATTGTATCTATAGATTGCTTTGGGTAGTATGGTCATTTTAATGATGTTAATTCTTCCTATTCATGAACACAGTATGTGCTTCCACTTATTTGTATCTCCTTCAACTTCTTTCTTAAGTGTCTTATAATTTTCCAAGTATGGGTCTTTTACATCCTTGGTTGGGCTTATTCCTAGGCATTTTATTCTTTTTGAAGCAATCATGAATGGGATTGTTTCCTTAATTTCCCTTTCTGTTAGTTTGTTATTGGCATATAAAAATGCAACTTATTTCTGGATACTAATTTTGTACCCTACTACTTTGCTGAATTAATTTATCAGTTTTGGTAGTTTCTTCTTTTTTTTTAATATATATTTTATTGATTATGCTATTACAGTTGTCCCATTTCCCCCCTTCTCTCCCCTCCACCCTGTACCCCCCTCCTACTCACATTTCCCCCTTTAGTTCATGTCCATGTGTCATACTTATGAGTTCTTTAGTTTCTACATTTCCCACACTATTCTTGCCCTCCCCCTATCTATTTTCAACCTACATTCTATGCTACTTATTCTCTGTACCTTTTCCCCCTCTCTCCTCCTCCCACCCCCCTGCTGCTAACCCTCCATGTACCTTCCATTTCTGTGGTTCTGTTCCTGTTCTAATTGTTTACTTAGTTTCTTTTGGTTTTGCTTTAGGTGTGGTTGTTAATATTTGTGAGTTTGCTGTCCTTTTACTATACATGTCTTTTCTTTATCTTCTCTTCTTAGATAAGTCCCTTTAGCATTTCATAAAATAAGGGCTTGGTGATGATGAACTCCTTTAACTTGACCTTATCTGAAAAGTACTTTATCTGCCCTTCCATTCTAAATGAGAGCTTTGCTGGATAGAGCAATCTGGGATGTAGGTCCTTGTCTTTCATGACTTGGAATATTTCTTTCCAGCCCCTTCTTGCCTGTAAGGTCTCTTTGGAGAAATCAGCTGACAGTCTGATGGGAACTCCTTTGTAGGTGACTGTCCCCTTACCTCTTGCTGCTTCTAGGATTCTCTCCTTCGTTTTTACCTTGGCTAATGTAATTATGATGTGCCTTGGTGTGTTTCTTCTTGGGTCCAACTTCTTTGGGGCTCTCTGAGCTTCTTGGATTTCTTGGAAGACTGTTCCCTTTGCCAGATTGGGGAAGTTCTCCTTTATTATTTGTTCAAATACGTGCTCAATCTGTTGCTTTTCCCCATCCGATTCTGGTACCCCTATAATTCGGATATTGGAACGTTTAAAGGTGTCTTGGATACTCTTAATCTTTTCCTCAATTTTTTGAATTCTTATTTCATCATGCTTTCCTGCTTGGTTGATTCTATCTTCCTTCTGGTCCACTGTATTGTTTTGAGACTCATATTCCTTCCTTTCACTATTGGCTCTCCTCCGCGTGTCTTCCTGCATCTGTTTTATGGTAATCTGCATTCTTTCATCTAAATTTCGTCCAAAATCAACCAGTTCTGTGAGCTTTCTGATCACCAGTGTTTTGAACTGCGCATCTGATAGATTGGTTAATTCTTGGTCGCTCAAAAGGATGAGTCCTGGGGGACTGATCTGCTCTGTTGAAAACATATTTTTTTCCCCCTGTCTCTCCTTTTTTTTTTTTTCCGGTCTGGTTGCTCTTGTTACGGTGGGGGGCGTAGCCTTAGGTGCTCACCAGGGCTGGGCACCCCAGTCGCTAGATTGTGACGTTATAAGTGAGGGCGGGGCGGGAGAAAACAATGGCGGTAGTTCCGTTCCCCTGGACTCAGACCCTTGTCTGGGCTTCTGGGCCACGAGTTCTGCCCTGGTCCACAATCGCTACCCCTCTGGGTCTGCCAGCCGCAGCTTGCGTACTCAGTGATCGCCGCTGCCTTCTTGCGCGCCGGATGGCTTTTGCGCCGATTTCACGACAAACCTTCCCCCGACCTCCGCGCGCCGCCCGACCAGAGCCAGCCCCGCGCCTGCCCGGCTGGTCTTCTCCTACCAGTCTAGATGAACGCGTCTACTTCAACTTCTTGGCTGCCCTACTTCCATTCAGATAAATCCTCTGCCGGCTCTGGGTGTTATTCTGATAGTAAATTATTGTTGTAAATTATTGGTTTTCTAATCTTGGTTGTACGAGGAGGTACGGTGCGTCCACCTATTCCTCCATCTCAGTTTCTTTTTTTTTAAGATTTTATTTATTTATCTTTAGATGAGAGGAAGGGAGGGAGAGAGAGAGGGAGAGAACTGTCAGTGTGTGGTTAACTCTCACATGGTCCTCACTAGGGACCTGGCCTGCAACCCAGGCATGTTCCCTGACTGGGAATTGAACAGGCAACACTTTAGTTCTCAGCCTGTGCTCAATCTATTGAGCTACACCAGCCAAGGCATAGTTCTGGTAGTTTCTTCATGGAATCTTTGGGGTTCTATATGTATACTACCATGTCATATGCAAATAAAGACAGTTTTACTTCTTTCTTTCCAGTTTAGATGCCTTTTATTTCTTCTTCTTGTCTGATTGCAGTGGTAGGATTTCCAGTGTTATGTTGAATAGGAGATGTGAAAGCGGGCACCCCTGTCTTATTCCCTGTCTTAAGGGGAACAGTTGTAGTTTTGCCTATTGAGTATGATGCTGGCTGTGGGTTTGTCATAATATGGCTTTTATTATGTTTAGGTATGTTCTCTCTAGTCCCACTTTGATGACAGTTTTTATCATAAATGGGTGCTGGATTTTATCAAATACTTTTTCTGCATCTATTGATATGATCATGTAGTTTTATCCTTCATTTTGTTTATGTGGTGAATCATATTTATTGATTTGCAAATGTTGAACCAACTTTGCATTCCCAGAATAAATTCCACTTGATCATGGTGTATTATCTTCTTGATGCATTGCTGTTTTCAGTTTGCTATTATTTTGTTGAAGATTTTAGCATCTATGTCCATCAGCATATTGGCCTATTATTTTCTCTTTTTTTCTGTAGTGTCTTTATCTAGTTTTGGAATTAGAATAATGCTGGCTTCATAAAATGAGTGAGGGAGTCTTGCTTCCTACTGAATTTTTAAAAATAGTTTGAGAAGGAAAGGTGTTCGTTTTTCTGGAACGTTTTGCAAAATTCACCTGTGAAGCCATCTGGTCCAGGGCTTTTGTTTTTTGGGAGTTTTTTGATTACCGCTTCAACTTCACTAGGTATAATCTGTTTATTCAGATTTTCTGATTCTTCCTGATTTAGTTTAGGAAGATTGTATGTTTCTAGGAATTTGTTAATTTCATCCAGGTTGTCCAGTTTGTTGGCATATAGTTGTTCATAATATTTTCTTACAGCCCTTTGTATTTCTTTGATGTCAGTTGTTATTTTTCCTCTTTCATTTCTGATTTTATTTATTTGGGTCTTATCTCTTTTTTTCTTGATGAGTCTGGTTAAAGGTTTGTCAACCTTGTTTTCAGAACCAGCTCTTGAATTCATTGAATTTTGTGTCATTTTTTAAGACTGTATTTCATTTATTTCTGCTCTGACCTTTATTTCCTTCCTTCTACTTACTTTGGACTTTGTTGTTCTTTTCCAAGCTCCTGTGAAGTTAGATTGTTTTTTAGCTTTTTCTCATTTTTTGATATAGGTCTGTAATGCTATGAATTTCCCTCTTAGGATTGCCTTCCTTGTGTCCCATAGATTTTGGATTTTTGTGTCCTCATTTTCATTTGTTTCAAGGTATTTTTTATTTCTTCCTTAATTTCATTGTTGACCCTTCATTACTTAATAACATGTTATTTAGCTCCCATGTGTTTAGCTTTGTGTGTTTTTCAGTGTTCTTCTTTTGATTGATTTCTAGTTTCATAGCATTGTGGTCAAAGGAGATGCTTGATATGATTTCAATCTTCTTAAATTTATTGAGACTTGTTTTGTGTTCTAACATGTGGTCTATCCTAGAAAACATTCCATATGCACTTGAAATGCATATATATTCTGCTGCTTTGGAGTGAAATGCTCTGAAAATATCAATTAAGTCCATTTGATCAAGTGTGTCATTTAAGGCTGCTGTCTCCTTGTTGATTTTCTGTCTGGAAGATCTATACATTGAAGTCAATGGGTGTTAAAATCCCCAACTATAACTGTATTTCTGTTGATCTCTCCCTTTATGCCTATTAAGATTTGCTTCACATATTTAGGTGCTCTTATGATGGGTGTGTAAATGTTTACTAGGGTTATATCCTCCTATTGGATTGTTCCCTTTATCATTATGTAGTGTTCTTTTTTGTCTCTTACTATATAGCCTTGGTTTTAAAGTGTATTTTTTGGATATAAGTACTGCTTTTTTCCCTGTTTGTATGAAATGTATTTTTCCATCTTTTTTACTTTTAGTCTGTATGCATCTTTCAATCTGAGATGGGTCTCTTGGAAGCAGCATATATATGAGTCTTCTTTTTCTGTCCATTCAGCTACCCTATGTCTTTTGGTCGCAGTGTTTAAGCCATTTACATTTAAGGTGGTTATTAATAGATATGTATTTAGTGCCATTTTATTGTTAGACTATTTTCCTCTGGCTTTTTTTTCTTTCTCTTTTTCTTCTTCTTAAAGCAAGCCCTTTAACATTTGTTGTAGTACTGGTTTGATGTTAACAAATTTCTTTAGATTTTTCTTGTCTGGGAAGCTCTTTATTTCCCCTTCAATTTTAAATGATAGCCTTTCTGGTAAAGTAGCTTTGGTTCTTGCTTTTCAACACCTTGAATATTTCATGCCCCTTTCTGGCTTCAAATGTTTCTAATGAGAAATCAAATGAGAGTCTAACTGGTGCTTCCTTGTATGTAACTACCTGCTTTTCTCAAGTGGCTTTTAGGATTCTCTCCTTGTCTTTAAGCCTTGTCATTTTAATTATGATGTGTCTCAGTGTAGGTCTCTTTGGGTCCTACTTGCTTGGGACTCTCTGAGCTTCCTGGACGTATGTGTCTTTTTCTTTCACTAGATTAGGGAAGTTTTCAATCATTATATCTTCAAATAGGTTCTCCATCCCTTGCTCACTCTCTTCTCCTTCTGGGATTCCCATGATGTGGATGTTGTTATGCTTCATATTGTCCAAAATGTTTCTTCAGCTCTTCTCATTTTTTAAAATTCTTTTTTCTGTTTGCTGTTTGGCTTGATGTTTTTTTCTACCCTGTCTTCCAAATCACTGATTAGATCCTCTGCTTCATCTAACCTACTGTTTATTCCTTCCAGTGTATTACTTATTACAGATATTGCCTTCTTTATTTCTGATTGGTCCTTTTATATGGTTTCTATGTCTTTTTTCATGCTGAGTATCCTGATGATCATTACTGTAAACTCTCAATGTCATAAATTGCTTGCCTCCATTTCCTCTAGTTTTTCTTCTGAAGAATTCTCTTGTTCTTTCATTTGAGATATGTTTTTTGTCTTCCTATTTTGGCTGCTTCTTTGTACTTGTTTCTATGTATTAGGTAGATCTGCAAAGACTCTGGAGCAGACCTTTGTCAGATGATAATTGTGACAGGCCCCGGGCAACCTGTTTGAAGCTATCAGTGAGCCACAGCATGTAGCTACCTCTTCTGAGCCTGTTTGTGTGCAGAAAGAACCAGACTGCACACTTAGGCTGGATTTTACCAGTGCCAGGCCCAGTGGAGGGTCAGTTAAAGTCTCAGAGCTCCCAGATATTGCCTTAGTTGTAAATCTTAATCAATGATATAGCCTCAAGTTGTAATCAGCAGCCCAGCTGGGTTTATGCTCCACAGGATGGGGCAGAGGAATTCCTGTGGGTGGGGCTATTGCTCTCCTCAGGCTGATGCCACTTGGAGGGGAGTGCTCTGCCTGAGAAAGATGGCCTCTGCAATATGGGGAATGGCATAGCACATGAATCCTGGCATCTGTTCCATAAGTTCTCTTTCTAGAACCACCAACCCCAGACTCTCCTCACATGTCTCTAGTCCACTCTGCCCTACCTGTGTTGGAGACCAGGGTAAGTGGCTGCAAATAAAATTTTTTGTATTGGAACTTTAAGAGGCTTTTTGAGTTTCTAGCCATTTCTCCCTGACAGACAGAAACCCCACTGCTTTCACAATTGGATGTTATCTGGGTTCTTTTCTTGGCTCTGGTGCTGTAGGCTATGGAGCCTAGCTTGGTGTTTTGACACCATACTTCTTAGGGGGAACCCCCCACTGGCTGAAATATACCTTTGGCACTTCAGCTGCCATTTGTGGAAGCCCAGCCAGCCCTCTCGCACCTCTGTACTCCCTACCAGTCACTTTGTCATGAAGTGGTTTCTTCCGTATGTCTTTGGTCATAAGAGAGAGTATTCAGTTGGTTATTCAGGATGATTTCTCTACAATTTAGTTGTAATTGCAAATAAGTCCCCGAAGGAGGTTAGCGTAGCCTCTACTTACTCCTCCACCATCTTGGGTCTCCTCAATGCTGGTAATATTTTTTTTTTATTTAAAACTTGATTTGAGAGAGAGAAACTTGTTGCTCCACCCATTTATGCATTCATTGTTTGACTGTTATATGTGCTCTGACTAGGGATCAAAAGCACAACCTTGGTGCATCAGAATGATGCTCTAACCAATTGAGCTAGCCAGCCAGGGTGACACTGGTCATATTTTATTCAGACCTGGTGTAGCCTGGAGTCAGGACACAACACAAGAATCAAGGAGAAGGTCCTGAGTAAGCAGAAGAGCTAGATGTAATTTTTAGAATTTAGTTAAAGAAAAATAAAAGACTCTTGGAAATGGACCTTCAGTACTTTTCATGGAAATTATAGTTATAGTTGCCTCGTTTTCACCATAGCACTTCTTAGTCCCCTTGAATAAGTCCTCCACCCTATGCTAACTCCTGCTCCAACCCTGTGGAGGAGACAATGTGACTGTAAATGTTTATGTGTGCAAACAAAGGAGCAGCTATCAGTAAAATTTGGTGAATGTAGACTGCTGTATCTATGATGATTTGTTTGAAGTGTTCTATTTAAAATCTAGCTTAAGGAAAAAAAACCACCACATGTACTTTAATTGAAAGTCAGGACTGATGAATTTACTGAATTTTCCCCCAAATATTTTTTTCAATAATTTAGTTATACTGCAAACAGTTTAAGAAAAGCTATTTGTACTTACATTTTAGGAACATCTATGCCCTCTCAAGAAAAGAGTCCAGTATTATGACACCATCTTAAGCATTTCCCTGATGAGAGGGAATAAATTCCTTACCATGTAGCACTGGGGTAGGGCTTACCCAAGTAGTTAAATTCTATGTGTGGAGTATGAATGCAGTGAAATAAGCTTCAAGTTATGGAATTTGGAACAGAGAAGGGAAACAAGGTATTTGGGACAAAGATGGGTCTACGAACCAAAGCAAAAGACCTAAATATTAACACATACGCTAAGAGAGGAGTCTTGCCTATGGGAAAGGAGGGAGTTTCTAAAGCCACAAGTCAAATTGGGACAGAAATACCAGAAATACTTAATCTGACTTTTAATACAAAATAAATATTATCCTCCTCCTTTAGTGAAAGCAGTTTAATAGGAGATCAAGCATGGAATTTAATCACTGACATCTGCCAAGGTGAAGAGTCAGATAAAGATCAACAATTGCCCTCTAATCTCAAATATTTTGTGTGCATCTTTCTCATTGTTCACATACACACAATTTGCTTCCCCAAACCATAATCTGTAAATCTGTCAAAGACAAAGCCCCAAACACTAATATTTCAATAAAGAACACAATGTCTTTTACTGTGCTTTACAAAACAGTCATATGAGTAAGTACCTTACATATTTCAGAATACTGTAAGAATGTTCTATATTTGCTTTTAGATTAAAGTTGATCCTGTTTCTAAGAATTTTAGAAAAACTCTGTAATGAATTTAATTTGCTTATGTGTTGGAAAGTATGCACTGACTTTGGAGCAGATAGACCATGATATTCTTGTACATATTAGGCATGTAAGTTCAACCTCTATAAAATCATTCTAAATGGACAAAGAGAAGAATGTTGTTTACTCTGGGGGATTATTATGACTATTCAATGAGGTGAATTCTGATTAACAAACATTTATTGATCACTCATTATGTGCTAGGATCATTTTGCCCAACACTAGGAATAGACTGAAGGCAACATTTTGTAAGATAGTTCACCTTCCCTAGCACGGGAATTTAAATTCACATGACTTCTGATGACTAATGGGGTAGCAGGTGTCAAAGTCAGATCACCCTATAACCATTTCAACATGAGATGGGTAGAATGCTTCAGAAATTCAAGCAAACGTCAGACAGGACAGCCTAGGGTTATGCTGCAGTAATAAACAACTCCCAAATCTCACTGGCTTAAAACAATAAATATATTTTCTTACGCATGTCATATATTTTTGTTAACCTGATATGGACACTGTTCTGCATCATCCTTACACAAAACTCAGGCTGATGGAGATTCCACCATCTGGTACTTTGCAGGTCCCCATGGCAGGAAAAAGGAAACATAGCAAACCATGTACTGGCTTTTAAGCTCTTCCACCTGGAGCTAACATATGTCCTTTCCTTGAATTACATGTCTTCCACATATGACCTAACATGTGTCAATTCCATTGGTTAAAGCTACAGCTGACTTCAAAGGGATGAAGTATGATTCTGCCCTATGCCTTGAAGGAGAAGGAAAAATACTACTGAGCAGCACTAATCGCCATCACATACGAATTCTACCAACCCATCTAAGCCATAATTCCCTCCAGAAATCTCAAATAATCACTAAATATGTTATAATGAAAAATATCTCTGTCAAGATTAAAAATGGCAATCATTAAATAATATAACAAGATTCTAAAATACAGAGTGATTGAATTTATAGGTAATGAAGCTATAGATGCTTTATTTTCCCTAATTTTTTACATTCCTGAATTATAAATTTTCTAGAGTGACAAAGTAGCATCATTTTTTTCTTTAATTCTTATCCAAGGACATTTTTTTCTTCATTGCCTTTAGAGAGAGAGGAAGGGAGAGAGGAAAAGAGAAATAGAAATACCCATGTGAAAGAGAAGTATTGATTGGTTGCCTCCCATACATGCCCAGATTGGGGATCAAACCCAAAACCTAGGTACATGCCCCTGACTAGAAATCAAACCCTCAAATTTTTGGTTACAGGATGATGCTCCAACCAACTGAGCTATACCAGGGAGGGCCAAGTAGCATCTTTTGCAATAGAAAACACCAATAAACTTGTTTAAATTATATTTATGAGACTCTAGTAACAAAGAGGAGATGTTTATTTTTATTCAGTGAAAAGATCAATAAATAAAATTGTATCTATATTGATACATGTATCTAGTATAGTCAGGGACAAAAGAAATAGATAAAATGTTACAATGGCTGTATATTGATTAATTTTAAGACTTCACTTTTTAATTTTTATGTTTAAAATGAATAAGTTGTACTGGTCAGTAATAAAATGCTATTCCATTTGAAAAAAGAACAGGAAGTATGGGGTAAATGTTTCCAAGTTCTGTCTTTATTTACAGCAATGCACCCATGCACTGCCCCCAAGGAGAAGACATAGTGTGCTGGGGTGCAGCAGAACATACAACACTAGGGACAGGGAGGCCAAGTTGTAATTCTTGCTCTAATGCTCACTTGGTTGTGATTTTGTTCAGTTGATTGTACCTTCACTCTGTTCAAATTTCATATATATCCCTTCCAAAAAACTAAAGTTCAGTGGAAGAGGATAATGTCAGATAGAAGAGGATCATTTTTTAATCAAAATGATAAAAATAACTTCACATTCTTTTAAAATCTGAAAACAAAGCAAATTTGGTTTTTATAGAGATTCATGCCCTTTGTTGAGGAGTCTGTCTGGAAAAGTTCTGTTACTTCCTATCTAAAGAACTCAAAGAATAGAATGCTTAGCACCATTTCTGGCACATAAGAGATACTAAATATACACTTATTCAGAAAGAGAAAGAGTAAAGTGGAAGAGAAAGAAGAGAAAGAAAAGATAGGGAGAGGGAGAAGGAGGACAATGAGGAGGAGGCTGAGGAAAGACATATACAGGGTGTGACAAGAGTAGGTTTACAGATGTTCACATGAAAAATAATACAACAATGAGTAAATGATAATATAAGAATAAACTTTGTGTTTTGTGTACTTATAAGTGTAAACCTACTTGTTCCCCCACCCTATATATATATATATATATATATATATATATATATACACCCATACACACACACATATGTTATTTCTGTCAGTATAAAAATTTTCTAAATCATTAAATATTGTAATAATGATTCTAAAATACAGTGGTTGAATATATAAACACATACATACATATTTTCATTTGGAATAATTAATTTGCAGAAAGAGTGGTATATCCACAGTGGCATCACCCTAACAATGAAGAAATGCTCCCAATACCATTGGGCCTATAAAGTCAGAAGGCCCCAGCAGCAGGACAACTTGCCCTGAAGCCGAACCTGCGGAGTTTTTTCTTGCTCTGGACATCACTCAAAACTGTGTGCTTACGTGTTACCTGCTAAATAAGCATGCTCACATACGGTATAGGTTGCCTGCAAAATCCAAAAGGTCTTTTCTTTGTGAGAGCACATGCCAGTAGGTACAGTAACTTGTTTGTAATGTTTAGAGAGGATATGTTAACATGCCTCATACCACTGGACCCATAGACACTCACTGGTGTGCCAGGCCTCTGAACTTTCTCAGAATTCATCTTCCACCCTTCAGCACACGTGTGTTTTTCTAGGGCATCCAGGGTACTTGCTTCTCCCTGCTCACCAGATACAATTAGCATAATGTTATCAATGTAATGGACAAGTGTGATAATCTGTGAGATATTAAAATAAAAAATTTCCCAGTGGATTTCATTGTGACAGGAAACAGAGGAGTGATGTAGTCCTGAAATACAAAAATGATGGTATACTGGGGAACACCTTGTAAAGTATAGGATTGTCTAGACACTATGCTGTACACCTAAAACAAATGCAAAATAATATTAAATGTAAACTGTAATTGAAAAAAATTAAAAAAGTAAACAATAGACAAAATACACAGAATTTAAAAAAAAAAAGAAAATGATGGTATACTGTGCTCCCTGCCCTGTAAAAATAAACTACTTTTGGTTAACTATGCAAATAGGAACTGAATAAGAGCATTATTTTTTATTTTTTTTAATTTTTAATTTTTTTATTGCTCAAGTATAGTTGTCTCCATTTTCCCATCACCACTCTCCCCCACCCCACCCACCCCTACCTCTCACCCTCAATCCTATCCCCCTTTGGCTTTGTCCATGGATCCTTTATATATGTTCCTTGACGACCCTTCCCTTTCTTTCCCCCTCCTCCCTCTCCTCTAGTTACTGTCAGTTTGTTCTTCATTTCAATGTCTCTGGCTATATTTTGCTTGCTTGTTTGTTTTACTGATTAGATTCCACTTCTAGGTGAGATCTTGTGGTATTTGTCTTTCACCGTCTGGCTCCTTTCACTGGCCACGCTCAACTGGCAACCCAGTTAAGGCCATGGATTATGCCAGGACCTTGGGGCATAGAACAGAGTGTGAAAAGATGGCAAATGGATCTGAAGGAGCAATAAAGATTCTGTTCTCCAGTCAATTCCCCCTCTCTCCATTAGCATCCACTACAGCTCTTACTTTTTTTTCAGATGAAAAACTAATTTCCCTAAAATATGATACACACACAAAAATTCCCGTCTGCTACTATTAGCATCCTTGGGTGATATTGATTCAGTTATAACTTCACCTGAAACCTAAGACACCAGCTACCACCAGTGCTTTTCATATAAGACTATAGTTTTATAAAAAAGAAGAAAGAGAAATAATCAATTACCCCGAAACACTGCTGCTATTGTTTAAAATGGATAATATCCAGCACAGTGGTATATTCCTGTGGCTCCTTCACAATGATGTGACTCATAATTGGTGTGCTCTGACTATGAGGTAATTGGGGTTCCCTGGGGGAGAATGGTGATGAGGTGGAGATGAGGCCAAGAAATAATTATACACCAGGATAGCAGGGGCAGAGGACAAACCAGAAGACTCTGAGCTGGGCTGTATTCAGTATCAAGATCCAGTTTCACAGACATCAATCCTGATCACCATGCTCTAGCCCATTTTCAGAAGAAAGTAGATTCCAGACTCATGTAAAGACCTAGTAAAAAGTAGGGTGAGGGGGTGGGTAGAACTCCAACCTGTTAAGCTGGTGTTCAGGGCTGGCTAATTCTATCTGGTAACATTACAGAAGTTTGAGCAGACTAGCCTCTTCCAGCAGTGATTAGATAGACCAGAATCAGCCAAATACTCATGTGGAACCCTGTTAATCAACAAATATTGAATATTATTAGGTGCCAAGTATTGTCCTGAAAACTGGAGATATGATGTTAAAAAAAAAAAACAAGAAAAAGAAAAAAATCCTCATCTTTATGGACCTTAGTGAGGAAGGCGGAGTTCAGAAAATTTCGCTCAGACGGTTAATTAATGATTACAGTAAGACAGACTGTGGAGAGCTGTGGGGCGACACCACACACACAGCAGGGGACCCGACCTAATACAGAGCTTCTCAGGAGACATTTCTCTCAGGCTCACTGGCTGGTTGACGTGAGAGCAAAAAACACTTCCTTTGTGGTGAAAAAGCTCCCAGTCACTATCCTACTTAGCTTTGCCTCTGCTGAGTTCCAGACCTGTACACCAGAGTCAGACAGACAGCTGGCCCTGGAAGAGTCTAGAGGAGACAGAACTGCTGCCATAGGTGGGTGTCGTTATATGTGGTGGCTCTGAGTCCATTTACTTTGTGAATCTAAGATCTGCCCCCGTCCCCCGACCCAAATGCACACACGGAGCACGTAAGAGAGAAAACACTTTGCCTTGTCTCCTTGCTATTTCCTTGTTCGCTCCAATGTTGGTTTTTTAAATCAGGAAACCAATCCCAGCAACCATTAAAGTGAATCTCAGGTACTTGAGGCAAGTGCTAAGTTCTCTCACAATATTCCTGCCTATCCTTTCTTTCTCTTCTTGGTTCCTGTATCTGCTCAACTTTGGACTCTTTTTGTGTTGTGGGGGGGGGGGGGGAGGCCGGTAGATCTCAAACTCTGAGGTCACATAGACCTAGGTTCCAATTTTGGCTTCCCCAGTTACCAGCTGTGTGGCTTTGGGCCAATTCCCCAATGCCCCTTGGCCTCAGCTTCCCCAGTTATAAAAGGAGAATAATGATAGTACCTACCTCACAGGGCTAGTGTGAGAATAAAATGAGATACACCACTACACATGGAAACTTTAGTTATTATATTGTTTTTCCATTTTTACCCCTAGGACCTGAAAACACCTCACTCCTGAACTTGAATGCTCATCCTCCACTAGGACACAGACTGCAGTTACTCTCTGGTGCTTCTCGCTCAGAACAGCTTCACCTAAACACCTCCTCCAACCTCATTCTCCAGGTCACCCCAGGAAGAAGGTTAGCCCTGAAGTCAGCACCTGCGGGGAGTATCAGGCAGCTTCTCCTCATGTCCCTTCCTCTCTCCTCTTTCTTTCATTTCATAAACTTTCTAATGTGGATAGTATGTTTTTTGTGTTTCTCATATTTGTGAAACAATTTTATGTAAACTCTTCTTAATTTTAAAATCACCTGAATATAATATGTCACACATTTCTATCTATGAACCCCCCCCCACACACACACACACAAAAACTAACAGCTGAAATGGCATTAAGTTACTTTGTACTAATGCTAATGTTTCTCTGTGGGCTATGGGCCTGGATGGGAACAAAAGGGTTCCCAGCCTTGGACGAGATGATCTCTCCAGGTACCTTTAGAAAAATGAAAAGCAAGCTAATGACAAAATAATGAGCTGTAGCCTTACGTGATGTAAAAGATACGTGCCCAGTCTTTGTTGATAGGTCTGAGACATTGTTGGATGGTATCTGAAGAAAAAAGATTGGAGTTGTCTATATTTCTTTATGTTTAAATCTTTTAAGGATTTATTGATTTATGTTAGTTTCTTAGTTGATTTCTGGATTCAGTAATAAGACTACTGATTAGACATGCATATTTTTAATTGTGACACTGAATGCATTTTACTATCACATTTTCCTAAGTTTTTATTTTGAAACAATTTAGATTTATAGGTAAGTTACAAAGATAATACAGAATTCTTTTTTTTTTCAGAATTCTTGTATATCTTTTACCCAGCTTTCCCTAATGTTATTACATTATCTATTATATTTATCAGACCTAAGAAATCAACATTGCTATGGCATTATTAACTAAACTACAGACTTTATTTGAATTTCACCAGTTTTCCCACTTCAGCTGTTTTTCTGCTTCCAGATTTTGTAAGATACCACTTTGCATGTTGTCATCACATCTCCTTAGACTCCTTCAATCTGGGACAGCTTGTCTTCCCTTGTTTTTCATTAACTTGACAGTTTGTAAGAACACTGCCAGGTATTTCACAGAATGTCCCTCAGTTTGGGTTTGTCTGATGTTTTCTTGCAATTAGACTGGGCACATGGATTTTTTAGAATACTGCAGAGACGAAATACCTGTCTCATTGCATCCTATCAGGGATGCTAGTCAGCCTATTACTGGAGATGGTAAACTTGTCCACATGGTTAAAGTGGTATCTGCCAAGTTTCTCAATTGTAAAGTTAAAGTTAGTACTTCTTATCTTTTCATATTCTATTCTCTATAATCTTCTAGAGATTATAGAGAATAATCTTCTAGATAATAGAATTTAATACTAACTTTAACTTTACAATTGAGAAACTTGGCAGATTATAGAGAATAATCTTCTAGATTATTCTCCAGAAGCAGTTACTAAGTCAAGGTAATAACACTTAAGCACAGGAGAAATAAATTATACCTCCCAGAGGGAGGAGTATCAAAGAATTTGTGGACATTTTTTAAAAACCACCAAAGCACCCTGGTTGGTGTAGCTCAGTGGATTGAGTGCAGGCTGCGAACCAAAGCATTGCAGGTTCAATTCCCAGTCAGGGCACATGCCTGGGTTGCAGGCCATGGCCCCCAGCAACCGCACACTGATGTTTCTCTCTCTCTCTCTCTCTTTCTCCCTCCCTTCCATCTCTAAAAATAAATAAATAAAATCTTAAAAAGCATTCAATAAGTACTTTGGGAGAAATACTTTGAGGCTATACAACTATTCTGTTTCTCCTTAAACTTTTACTCACTAATTTTAGCATTCATCCTTGAATCCTGTCCACTATGATTTGTGGTGTTCAAATGGTGGTTTTTCTATTGTCCTTATTCTGTTTAGATTTATTATCTGAAATCTTGGAATTTTTCTGTAAGGAACAGTTTTCCCTTCTCTCCTATTTATTTATTCAATCATTTATTTACATCAGCATGAACTAATAGATACTCATTTTATTCTTTGGGTTATAATCAAATGCTATTGTTATTAATTTTGTTGCTCCAATTGTTCCAAGTTTGGCCAATACAACTTTTTTTAGATTTTGGTATTATCTGTTTCTCTGCCCGTCTGTCTGCCTGCCTATCTATGTCTCTGTCTGCTGATGTCTCTGACTCCTTTAATCCACAAGGTTCATTCCAGCCTTGCCTCCACACTTATTTCCATGACTGTGAAAAACGCCACTTCCATCATGCACAAATTATGTACTTCCTTGTTCAACCCCAGTACACTTATATAGCAGTGTCAGACTTGTGAGCTTGTATTCTTATGGGAAACAGTTACCAAAATGAGTAAAGTGTTTTTGTCAGTTCCTTTTGTCTTTGGTGTTATAGTTTATGGTAAAAAGCGTTGTCTTCCCAAACTGCCTACATCAGCTCTTCCCCCATTCTCATGCAGCGTTGTTAGACATTCTTCATACAGCCAGATTCATTTGTCATGGGCAGTCTGCATTCCAACTTGGGGTTCCCTGACATCCTCGTTTATTTTTTCAAAGCTGCACGCAGTAAAGTTTGCTTTTTGTGGCATAGAGTAGTTTACTAAATGTATAGATTAATGTGCCACCACTGCAGCCCCTTTGTAGTGAACTCCTTCCCCTACCCTAACACATCATGGTAACATTTTCGATAATAAATATCTAACTCTTAGGGATATCAGGAATCAACTTGCCCCAAACTTTTCTATTTTGAAATTTTGGGTATTTTAAAAATGTATAAAAGTAATACATATCGGACTTCCGGCAAGATGGAGGAATAGGTGGATGCACCGTACCTCCTCGTACAACCAAGATTAGAAAAACAATAATTTACAACAATAATTTACTATCAGAATAACACCGAGATCCAGCAGAGGATTTATCTGAATGGAAGTCGGGCAGCCAAGAAGTTGAAGTAGACGCGTTCATCCGGACTGGTAGGAGAAGACGAGCCGGGCGGGTGCGGGGCTGGCTCGGGTTGGTGGTGCGTGGAGGTCGGGGGAAGGTTTGGTGCAAAATCGGTGCAAAAGCCATCTGGCATGCAAGAAGGCAGCGGTGATCCCTGAGTACGCAAGCTGTGGCTGGCAGACCCAGAGGGGTAGCGATTGTGGACCAGGGCAGAACTCGTGGCCCAGAAGCCCAGACAAGGGTCTGAGTCCAGGGGAACGGAACTACCGCCATTGTTTTCTCCCGCCCCACCCTCACTTATAACGTCACAATCTAGCGACTGGGGTGCCCAGCCCTGGTGAGCACCTAAGGCTACGCCCCCCACTGTAACAAGAGCAACCAGACCGGAAAAAAAAAAAAAGGAGAGACAGGGGGAAAAAAAATATGTTTTCAACAGAGCAGATCAGTCCCCCAGGACTCATCCTTTTGAGCGACCAAGAATTAACCAATCTATCAGATGCGCAGTTCAAAACACTGGTGATCAGAAAGCTCACAGAACTGGTTGATTTTGGACGAAATTTAGATGAAAGAATGCAGATTACC
The DNA here is from genome assembly GCF_004126475.2 of Phyllostomus discolor. Taxonomy (NCBI): domain Eukaryota; kingdom Metazoa; phylum Chordata; class Mammalia; order Chiroptera; family Phyllostomidae; genus Phyllostomus; species Phyllostomus discolor. The sequence continues at coordinate 72,601,664 of NC_040907.2, forward strand.
ATAAAACAGATGCAGGAAGACACGCGGAGGAGAGCCAATAGTGAAAGGAAGGAATATGAGTCTCAAAACAATACAGTGGACCAGAAGGAAGATAGAATCAACCAAGCAGGAAAGCATGATAAAATAAGAATTCAAAAAATTGAGGAAAAGATTAAGAGTATCCAAGACACCTTTAAACGTTCCAATATCCGAATTATAGGGGTACCAGAATCGGATGGGGAAAAGCAACAGATTGAGCACGTATTTGAACAAATAATAAAGGAGAACTTCCCCAATCTGGCAAAGGGAACAGTCTTCCAAGAAATCCAAGAAGCTCAGAGAGCCCCAAAGAAGTTGGACCCAAGAAGAAACACACCAAGGCACATCATAATTACATTAGCCAAGGTAAAAATGAAGGAGAGAATCCTAGAAGCAGCAAGAGGTAAGGGGACAGTCACCTATAAAGGAGTTCCCATCAGACTGTCAGCTGATTTCTCCAAAGAGACCTTACAGGCAAGAAGGGGCTGGAAAGAAATATTCCAAGTCATGAAAGACAAGGACCTACATCCCAGATTGCTCTATCCAGCAAAGCTCTCATTTAGAATGGAAGGGCAGATAAAGTACTTCTCAGATAAGGTCAAGTTAAAGGAGTTCATCATCACCAAGCCCTTATTTTATGAAATGCTAAAGGGACTTATCTAAGAAGAGAAGATAAAGAAAAGACATGTATAGTAAAAGGACAGCAAACTCACAAATATTAACAACCACACCTAAAGCAAAACCAAAAGAAACTAAGTAAACAATTAGAACAGGAACAGAACCACAGAAATGGAGGGCACATGGAGGGTTAGCAGCAGGGGGGTGGGAGGAGGAGAGAGGGGGAAAAGGTATAGAGAATAAGTAGCATAGAATGTAGGTTGAAAATAGATAGGGGGAGGGCAAGAATAGTGTGGGAAATGTAGAAACTAAAGAACTCGTAAGTATGACACATGGACATGAACTAAAGGGGGAAATGTGGGTGGGAGGGGGGCACAGGGTGGAGGGGAGAGAAGGGGGGAAATGGGACAAATGTAATAGCATAATCAATAAAATATATTAAAAAAAGTAATACATATATATTTTGTTTAATGGTAAAAAAAGGTAAAATATGAAAAACAATTCTCTGTCAGTTGTTTGCATGTGTGAATAAGTAAAGGTTTGTCTCCTTCTGTGATACTTTTTGTCCCCATCAGCATGTCCTTGTCTGGCCCAGTGTTGGACTTTTAAACCTGGAAGTTTTTCCCAGTAGCTAAGGGTTCCAAGCCCCATTCTCAGAAGTCACTAGTATTGACCCTTTTATTTCACATATAAGAAAATTGAGAATCAGATATTAAGGTTACACAGTTATTTATGATCAAACTTAAGGTGGAACTCAGACTCAAGACTCCCAGCCCATTGTCCTTTCTGCTTCTTGGTGTTTTTGTTCAAAGGCATGTAATCAGATTAATCTGCAACTCAAATGTGGGTACGTGTGAAATGGAAAACTTGCAAAACACCCATGAGGTGGAAAGCAGGCTGCTTTGACCTCAGCTGCTGCAGCCGTAGATAAAGAGACATTTGTGTGTTGAGGGAGGGTGTTGATCCCAATGATTTTTATTTTCCACGCTATGCCATGGATGGCTATAAAAACCTTTCCCCTCTGGCTGTAGCAGGGGTTCAGTAGGGATTTGTAGACAAGCTCAGACACAAGGCATGAGTGAAGAATTTCTTATGGAAGTCCCTGTTGTTGGGAATCGCCCTGCCTGATTTCAGAAGCTGTAACCCCTGCATGCCTAAGGCTGAGTGAGAGACCTTGGGACCATAAGCCACTAAGGAGACAAAGCTTATCTCTCTGGCAGGGGCACTGCCTCTGCCCCCTTTACTTCACCCTGCCTGGCCCCGAGTCCAACCAGTTAGCCAATGATAGGTAAGATTCCTCAAGGGAGGAACAACCCAAGACAGGCATGCTCATGAGGGGCCCCCAGGGAAGGACTTGGGGGACTATAGAAAAAGGGGGTGATGGACCCTTGCTCCTTGACTTTGACATAGCCTGAGTCCTCATTCAGTCTGCAAGAAGTCTCCTAATCTCTGGACTGCCTTACTCCCCCTGCCTGACTTAAGCCTGAAACAATGACAGAGGGCGGTGTAGCCCTGTGCTGGAAAGGGCAGTTCCCGGGGGCAATCAGGCCTAAGAAAGAATGCATAAAATCCTGTGAAAACTGCTTTGCTAAGAATGCCCTCAGTTTTCTGATAAGGGTCCAAGCATGAAATGAGTTTGTTTCTCAAAGTTTTATAGCCCTTTAGCTAACTGACCCTGACTCAGAATAAACCCTCATAGTTCTTTGTATGTTATCTATTATTTGATCCTTACTGCCTAACAATGATTGATGAGCTTTACCTGTATTCCTGTGCAAACTGAACCCAGTAAAAGCCCACTGAGGAACAGGCTCCAGGTCCTTCTACTTTGAGAGATAGGCCACCTCTCCTCCCCAAGCAGATCTTGTCTTGGTAGACTTACTCTCATTCATGGCAGGGGGGGGGGGGGGGGTGGCCTGCAGGTGGAGCCCCCCCACACCCTGTTTGCATAACAATCTAGACCAATAAAAGAATCATTGATAAAATCTGTGCCCTTCAAACCGAACGTTGATGAGCTAAAAAGAATGAGGAACTTCAGAATGTGTATACTAGTCGTGAAGCAGCCCCATGGCTGGACCAGGTGGCACTCTGAAGCCAAAGAGGTGGGAGAAGAACCCCGGTGCTAGCCTGAACAAAGGCACAGAGCTGCCACAGGACCAGACAGGACCTCACAGACTATCTTGTGGCTGGAGCTTCATCAGCATCCGGAGTAGCTGCTGCAACTCTGAACCTGTGCTATCATTATAGCTGCAAGTACCAGCAACATGGCACAGATATTTAAACTTACATTATTTCCACTGTGGAATTTAGTTTTTCTGAACTAATCCTTTTATCACCTGAATAAAATGAACTCCATGTACTGTTAAAGATAAATGACTCTGGCCTATGTGGCTCAGTAGGTTGGAACGTTGTTCTGTAACCAAAGGGTTGCAGGTTTGATTCCTGGTCAGATCATGTAGCTAGGTTGTACATTCAATCCCTGGGCAGGGCACATAGAAGAGGCAGCCAATTAAAGCTTATGTCTCACATGAGTATTTCTCTCTCTCCTTTTCTGTCTCTCTAAAAGCAATGTTCTCAGGTGAGGGTTAAAAAAAGAGAGAGAGAGGAATGCCTGAATTGGGTGGAACTTGCTGACGTGTGGTTGCAGCCCTGGTTTGGTGCCCAGCATGGGCAGACCGGGACAACATGCCCAGCACAGGACGATGCCCCAACAGGCTCTGATTCTATGAAGACATGCCACTCCTTACATGTATGAAACAAAACCCCAAGTAGCAAAATTTAGAAATCCTTCCAGGAAGTATAGCAATATATGCATCTTTCTGGATTACAAACTGGTTAGTTATGTTTTGAAATTAACTGTACATTTCACAGACATTCTAAATATTCAAAAGGTTGTTTGAGGGAAGGTTAAGATAAATAATTTTCCTGCCATGTTTTCAGATATCTTAGGTCTTCTTAAAATGAATTATTTCCCTTTCACAATTTTAGATACCTCAGGTCTTTCTTGATAGTATTAACACTGTAAAAAATTCCAGGAATGTTTAAGCAGGTGCAACTTCTCTTTCAACCTGAATTTACCTTAAGGAATCTTCCTTTTAAAAAGTGATTAGCTTGTTCATTTATTCATTTAGTTGCATTTATAACTTTCATTATAACTTCTGACTGAACACTAAGCAGCATAGGTCTTAGTGTTCAGTCTGATGAATTCTGACATTAGTAAATACCTATGAAACCACCACTGAAACAAAATAGAGAACATTTTCATTAACCCCCAAAAGTTCCCTTATGCTAGCTTCTAGCCAATTTCACTCCACTTTCAAATGCAATCACCTTCTGACTTCTACACTAAACTTATTTTGCCTGTTCTTGCACCTCATTTAATACAGTGTATTTGTGTGTGTGTGTGTGTGTGTGTGTGCATGTGCAAGCACATCTTTTGTGTTTCTGAAATACATCCATATTGCTGTGCTTATCAATAGTTCTTCCTGTTTATTGCTGAGTAGTATTCCATTGTATGGATATACCAAACCTATTCCTTCACTGTTTCTTTTTTATTTCTCATTCAAGGACATGTTGATTGATTTTTTTAGAGAGAGGACAAGGGGAAGAGAGAAAAAGAAACATTAATGTGAGAGAGAAACATTCACTCGTTGACTCCTGTACATACCCCAACCAGGGACTAAACCCACAACCTAGGTTTGCACCCAGGCTGGGAATCAAACTGGAGACTTTTCAGTGTGTGGGATGAGGCTCCAGCCAACTGAGCCACACCAGCCAGGGCTACTCACTCTCTTGCCAATGGACACTAGAGTTTCCAGTTTGGGGCTGTTATAAATAAGGTTGCTGTGGGTATTTCTGAGTTAATCCTTAATTTTTCTCTTCTTAAAAAAATGTAGTATTGTGAAAGAATTTCAATCTTACAGAAAGTTGCAAAAATTAAAAAGCACAGAACACTCATACTCTTTCTCCAGATTTACCTAGTGTAAATATTTAACCTTTGCTTTATCATATGTGTGTGTACTCTCTTTGTGTGTGTGTGTGTGTTTCTCTGAACCATTTGAAGGCTTTTTACTCCAAAATGTGGCCCTTTACTCCTAAAGTTCAGTGTATATTTCCTAGAATATGAATATTCTCTAATATAGTCATAGTATAGTTATCAATTTCAGTGAATTTATCATCAATACTCTAATCTACCAATCATATTCCAATTGTGTCAGTTATTGACCCAATTATTGACCCAATAATGTCCTTAACAAAGTCCCCATCCCCTTTCCCCCCACTACAAAAATCCAGTTTAGGGTTAGCTGTTGCTTTTAATTGTCACCTTGCTTTAGCCTTCTTTAATCTAGGACATTTCTAAAGCTTTTCTTTGTTTTTACAGCATTGAAATTTTTGACAAATACAGTACCCCCTCTCTTTTAAGAAAAAAATGTTCCTCATATAGGTTTTGAGTTTCCTCAGGATTACATTCACATTATGCCTTCTAGGTCAGAATGCTGCCTAAGAGCTGTATTATTTTTTGTTTATTTTTATTTTTTATTTTCACATTTTTTTTTACTGTTGTTCAAGTACAGTTATCTCCATCCCCCTTACCCCCTCCCAACCCTGAGTGGCTCATTTAGGGACATGAGATGTCCATCTGTCCTGTATGACTTTAATGTGGACTGCCTAGCCAAGATATTATCCATTTTATTCACTGTAAAATTACTATTTTTTCTCTGTTGTAACCAATGGGTGGCTTATGGGGAGATAACTTAGGATTACAAAAATATTTTGTTTCCTACCAAAACTTCCTCCTAGAGTTAGCATCCATTGGTAATTCTTGCCTGACTCAATCCTTACTATAATTGTTGCAAAATGCTAATTTTCCATTTGCGTATTCTTCCACATTTACCAGTTGGCCCATGACATTCAGCTATATCTGGAGCCCTTTCCTCTGCATTACTTATTTGTTATAGGTATGAAGTTGTTAATTTCTATTTCTTCAATGGCTTTTAATTTATTACTGTACTTATTTTGGTGCACAAATTATCCTAGATTTGGGCAAAAGGAGTCTCTTGTAGATGGCTCATTTGTTCATGTGACACACATACCCATAGTTTTTCAAATCATTTCCTTATTTTCAGGAATAATTAGATGTGCCAGGCTCATCTTATACCAGAGCCCTTTCCTCTGCATTACTTATTTGTTATAGGTATGAAGTTGTTAATTTCTATTTCTTCAATGGCTTTTAATTTATTACTGTACTTATTTTGGTGCACAAATTATCCTAGATTTGGGCAAAAGGAGTCTCTTGTAGATGGCTCATTTGTTCATGTGACACACATACCCATAGTTTTTCAAATCATTTCCTTATTTTCAGGAATAATTAGATGTGCCAGGCTCATCCATGGAATTAGCTTGGGTTTTTTTAACTAGCCCTGGTTTGTCTTAGTGAAGAATGATATTAAAGATCAAGATCTAGGTACTAGGTGTGATTTTGCTACCAAAGTATCTTTGCTTCTTGGTCCTTCCAATGGGCAGAATGAAGAAATACATAAATGTATCACACACATATATATAAATGTATGTCTGTGTTGGTGTTCAGAATCAGTGACCCTAAGATGTGCCTCTGTGGTACACATATTCTTTTGAGTTAAAGGCAACTATGAGCTCAAAAGAAACTCTGCCTCTCCCCAACCTAACTACCTAGAAGAATTTAAAGTAGAGGCCTTGCACATAGTAAGAGATTATCAGAGATAAACTTTTTGACCTATCTCTATGGCAGAAAAAATTACTGATTACTGAACATCTGTTCTTATTGTTCTGGAAATGACCTTCCTCCCCTCTAAAGTCCAAGGTACCTTACCTCAGAATGTCATATAGACGTCATTGTTTCTCTTTTTATCTCTGAACCTCTCATGTATATAGGGCCTCTGACTCTTTTATACATACATACATAGTTAAATTTGGTAATTTTCTCTTGTTAATCTGTCTCATGTAGATTTAATTATTAGACCAGCCAAAAGAACAATGAAGGGTAGAGGAAAGTTTCTTCCTTTTCAATACCTGCAAATACATATACATACATTCTTATATACATCTACTTTATGCACACACACAGACACACTATATACTTGTGTTAGAAATCATAACTTCACACCTCAAATTGCTAATTCCAATCCATCCCTTCAGAGTCCTTTCTTGTCTTCTTCCATTACATATTTCTTTATTCTCTAAAGTTGTCCCTATTTCCCTCTTCCTTTGCCCCCTTCCATCCAGCACCTGCTCTTGGCCTTCACCACATTGTTGTCTGTGTTCACAGGCTATGCATATAAGCACATATGTTCTTTGGCTAATCTCTTCCAGTCTCCCCGACTCCCATCCCCTCTCAGATCTGTCAGGCTGTTCCATCTATCCATGCCTCTGGTCCTATTTTGTTCATCAGTTTATATTGTTCATTAGATTCCATATATAAGTGAGATCATATACCATGTCCCTTTTTCCTTCTGAGATCTGTAGTTCCCGATAACATTAATACATTTACCCAATCTTATAATATAGCCTAAAATAGCTTCAGCATCACTTTGCCTATGTTACTACAATAAACAAATTTCTAACATAAGCTGAAGATTCACTTGTAATACCCTCCTACCCTTCACCCTGCCAAGAAGACTGAGGGTGCATCATCAAATATGTATTTATAATTTACTTGGCTTCATTCTATCTTTTCTTCATTTCTTAGCTCTTATTGTTTTTCCTCCCAATTTGGGTTATAATATTCATTTGAAATACAATTATGTTCATTTGTTTTGTTTTCCTTTCAGTTTTTCATTTCCCCCTCATTCTTACTGGTTTCATTTAATTTTAGAATATGGAGGACATAGATATGTTTCAAGAGTCAGAATTATGCAGAAAGATACTCTCAAAGAAGTGATACTCCCTTCCCATCCCTTCCACTCTGTTTCCTCCACCCCTGTATACCACCAAATTTCATTATTTGTTTTTCCCTTTAGTGTTTCTTTTTAAAAGATAAGCAAATATATATGTATGTATCCTTATTTTTCCCTTCTTTTGAACATAAAATGTAGCATTCTATGTAAGCTCTTCTGCTTTTTGTAACTTAATGATTCCATCTGAAATTATTTAATTTCAGTTTATAGAGAGCTCCTCTATCATTTTTTATAGCTTATATTTTTAACTGTTTTATGTTTCAGTCTTTTCTCCCTAAAGATTAATCATTGATAAATCTTTGATACATTTATAGTATAGGTAATTAATACAATATGATATGAGTTAATTTAGGTCCATATTTTTATTATAAGCCAATTTATGTTTTTATTGTCTCAAAAGTTATTACTAAAATATATAGCTATACTGGTGAAACTTACTTATTGAAGTCTTTTAAAAATATTTTATTTTAATTTACTTTTAATTTACTTGGGGGAGGGAGGGAGAAAGAGAGAGAGAGAAACATCAGTATGCAAGAGAAACATCGATCAGTTGCCTCTCACATGCACCCCAACCTCGGACCGGTCCACAACCCAGGCATGTGCCCTGACCAGGAACTGGACAGGTGACCTTTCACTATGCGGGATGATGCTCAACCAAGTGAGCCACACTGGTCAAGGCTCGTTGCAGTCTTTAAATAATTATATAAATGAAAATAATAAAGATTCCATTGGCCTTTTTATAGCTCTTTTATTTTTGAAACTTCTGGCATTACTGTGGTTTTTCTGACTCACCAAGTTTTAGCAGCCTTTTTAAGTTTCTACTCTAGTGGATAGCATACAGTAGTAGAGAATCTAGGAATCAGACAACAGTCAATGCTTGTCATGCAAGGGGCTTGGGGAGCAGGTTCCCTCCCCCTCCCTTTCTCTCTAAAAATCAGTGGAAACCTGTTCTTGGGTGAAGACAAAAAAGAAAAAGATACCAATTCACGTTCATGAGGATGTTTATAATAAAAAACAAGGAAACAAATAAACAAAAACTAACAGGTGTTGGTGAGAAGGTGGAGAAATTGGAACCTCCATTCCTGGTGGGGATATACAATGGTTTAGCTGCTCTGAAAAACAGTTTGGTGGCATCCCCCCAAATTTAAACATAGAATTACCATGTTTCAGCAATTCTACTCATAGGTATGCACCTAAAAGAATTGAAAACAGGTACTCAAGCAAATAACCGTATGTGCATGTTCATAGCAGCACTATTCATAATAGCCAAAAGGTGGAAACAACCCATTAGCTGAAGACTGAATAAATAAAATGTGGTCCACCCATACAATGTAATATTACTTAGCTATAAAAAGGAACAAAGTGTTAATAAACGCTACAATGTAGATGAACCTTGAAGTGCTGATAAATGTTACAATATAGATGAACCAGTGTGAAAGAAGCCTGACACAAAATGTCATATTGTATGATTACCTGTATATGAAAAATCTGGAATAGATAAACCCATAGTAGTTGCCAGAGGCTAGGGGAGGAGATGGTGGTGGGTAGCTTGTTAATGGATAAAGGGTTTTCTTCTGAGTGGATGAAAATATTTTTAGATCTAGGTAAAGGTGGTAGTTTGTCAGTGCTACTAAATGCCACTGAATTGTTGATTTAAAAATTTTATGTCATGTGATTTTTACTTCATTAAAATGTTTTTTTTAAATGTTTATTTTATTCTCTTTTGAGAGAGAGGGGAAGAGAGAGAGAATCAATGGAGAAAGAAACACTAATCCACTAGTTGTGCTCCCCTAACTGGGGCAGAATAGAGCCTGCAACCTGGGCATATGCCTTGACAGGACATTGAAATGGCAAACTTTTGGTTACTGGACGACACTCCAAGCAACTGAGCCATGGCAGCCAGGGCTAAAAAATGTTCTCTCTCTTTTTTGGCAACTTTTCTTTTTTTTAATAAAATTTTTTAAAGATTTTATTTATTTATTTTTAGAGAGGGAAGGAAAGGAGAAAGAGATAGAGAAACATCAATGTGCAGCTGCTGGGGGTCATGGCCTGCAACCCAGGCATGTACCCTGACTGGGAATCGAACCTGAGACACTTTGGTTCACAGCCCACGCTCAATCCACGGAGCTACGCCAGCCAGGGCAAAAAATGTTCTTAAAAGTAACAGATGATATATTCACATAGTTAAAAACTTAAAATGTATACATTTCTGCCTCTTACCCCCACTCAGTTACTTTTTCTGCAGTCAATATTATCAACTTATTATATCTTTATAGTATCTTTATACTTATAGTATCCTTCTAAAGATATTATATTCATCTGTAAGCAAATAAGTATATATTATTCCCCCTCTACTCTTTTTATGAATGGTAACACTTTACATACTTATATGGTCCTGGCTTTTTTCCGCTTAACATTATATTCAGAGGTTATTCCATATTAGTATATACATTCTTTTAATGGATATATAATATTACATTTAGGTAAGTAGTCCTCCACTGATGAGAATAAAAGGATGTTCCCAATTCTTTGCCTTTACAAAAATGCTTTATAGCTATGACGTTTCACTTATGTGGGAAGTACATCTACAGAATCAGTTCCCTGAAGTAAATCACTGGGTCAGAAAGTATATGCATTTGCAAGTGTTTTTAAGCTGTTCATCAATTGTTCTAGAGTTTGTACTAATTTACCTGCCTCTCAGAAATATTAATAAAATATTACATATTATATGGTTAACTTTGGGATTCTTGTCAATCTGGTAGGTGAAAATCATATTTTAATGAAGTTTTATTTTCTACCTCAATTATGTGTGATGAGAAGCATCTTTTCATATGTTTGAGTCATTTTAGATTTTTATTCTATGAATATTCTTTCATATTCTGTACCCATTTTTCCATTTAGTTTATGGACTTTTTTTGTTTTGAAGGCCCTCTGAGGAAAATGAAACACTTGTCTGTGAAATAAAGTGCAATTTTCCCCTATAGTTTTCATTCTGCTTTGTTTACAGTGTTTTTATTTTTGTCATGAATAAATTATTTTTTAACAAGCTGAACATCAACTGTTTTTTTCTATGGCTTCTGGAGTTCAAGATTTGTAAAGGCCTTCTCCCTGCTAAGATTATGATAACTATTTGATGAGTAACTCTTTCACGTGTTCTTCCAATAGTTTTATGGGGTCTTTAAATTTTGTTTTTCTTTGTATTTTTTTTGAGCAATTTAGAAATTATTTTTTTTCATTCTATTTAGAGTGTAAGGTATGGATCCAATTCTTTTTTTTTCTTCAGATAATATGGGATTAAAGAAAAAGATTTAGCCACTTCCCTTTTTGATAATTACTGACATTTAAATAAATAAGCATTACAGACACTGTGACAGAAATCTGAACAGGATACATTAGGAACACCGAGCAGGGGTAAAAGGAGTCTAGCAAAAGTTTCATGGAGGATGGTATCTCCAATATTTACTGGTAATCTGAATTAAGATTCTTACACTCTTCTGAAAACTCTTCTCTCTTCACTTCCACGATCCTCGTGCCTCCAGGTTCCCTTCTAACCATCACCCTTTTCTCTCTGTCCTGGCTCCTTTTCCTTCCTCCCTCCTTCAAATGTTGGGGTTTCACAGGGTTGCAAACCTCTTCCCAACTGTCTGTTTGACAGGTGACTCAAGACTTGGAAAATTTTAACTTAAGGTAAAAAGTTACAAGTCTAGCAAGTAATGTGTATGTTAAAGCTTTTGTTTCAGAAGCTACAGATAAGGCCCGTCCTGGCTCCTGGGAAAACAGCCAACCTCCTGGGGCACTGCTAGAGGTTACCATCTGGGGATAAGTGGAGGCATCTGGACCTTTGTGTTCCAGGGAGAGCAGATGACCACCGACCACCGCCCCTGGGAACAGCTAAGTGCCTAGGACAGGAATGTTGCAGCTTCTATCACCTAATCGTCCCTGAATCTCAAAGCCCTCATGGCACCTTGTTTATTCCCTGGTATAAAACGTCTGGCCTAGAAGGAAAAGACAAGATGGTCTGTTAGGGTATGAACCCGCCATCTTCTCAGATTTCTGCCCATCTGAATAAAGCTCCCATAAAGATTTGATCGCTGTCATTGCTTATTGGGTTTGGTAGTGACAGGTAGCCCGAATGCCGGTGTCTTTTCCAGTTACATGTTCTTTTTAATTCTTATTCAGTTCATTCAGTTCCAAGGATTTATCTATTTTGTATACCTGTAAGTCTCTCAATATTTTTCTCAATGTATATTCAAAGCTCTTACTACAGTTGGAATTTTATATTTATTTGATTAATAACTGTTCTCTGACTAGACTGTTGTGGGAGGGGACTGTTCTGTTTTTCTCACCCCTGCCCCAGTTCCTGGCTCATTGTAAGTCATCAATAAGTATTTTCATCTGAACAAATGTTTAGTATGAATCCTCTTTCCTAACACCTAGACCTTCCTTTTCTCACCTACTGGACATTTCCACTTGGCATTCCTCTTAGAACTTCAAAATCAATTCACTTAATTTAACAAATATTTACTGAGTGTCTGCTATGTGCCAACATGCCCCAGGGCTTGAGGATGTAAGTACCTATGTAAAGGCACAAGAGGCACCACTGTGTGTGCATACATTTTTAATCAGCAGGCCTGCTTTATTAGTATAGGGTGAGAGTCACATAACATTTCATATTTATTTGAAATTAATTTCCCAATTAATTCCCTTATTAGGAATTCCAATATTTTGTTCCTGTCTCTCTCATCTAATGCACTAAAATCTATGGGAGCTAACTCAGCCCAAAGAGGTTATCAGACTTGTTTCCAGGTAAGAGAGACTTTCAAGTAGTTTGTTGGTTGAATTTTAAAAAAATATGTATTTATTTACTTTTAGAGAGAGGGGAAGGGAGAAAGAGAGGGAGAGAAACATCAGTGTGTGACAGAAATACTGGTCAATTGCCTCTCTCACATGCCTTAACTGGGGACTGGCCTGAAACCCGGGGACTGGCCTGAAACCCAGGCATGTGCCCTGACTGGAAATCGATCCAGTGACCTTTTGGTGGGGAAATGTTCAAACAATTGAGCCATGCTGGTCAGGGCTGTTGACTAAATTTTTGGCTAATAAAAATCTGGCTGCTAGATGGTGTTGTCATTGCAAGTTGGCTCTCCTCAGTCTCAAGCATCCTTGTTTCACTGCCACAGTGTACCAGGTACACAGGCTGAAGAGGGGCTGAAGCATGGACTCTCCAAGTTTCTCTATGCTGAGACAATGTTCCCCCAAAATACGGACAGCTCCTATGTGACTGAATTGGGATGGCCTCATAACTTAACTCACTACTGGTGGCCTTGAGGCTCTGTTGTTGAACTAGTTCATCAGCTCGAACTTCCTATTCCTCCTGAAGAGTTTCTCTTTAGGACACTGTGCTAGTGAGACAGGACTATCTCAGTCAATCAGAGGGGCCCTAAAAATGTTAAACTTCGAAAAGAAAGATTGAGATCACCATTTCTTTCCTCTTAGGAGGCTCTCCTGTGCACTTTCCCTATGCAGGTTTGGGCCTTTTAAAAGTAGGGTTGTTTGGAGGAGTGGTCTTGTCAGGATGTCTTGTTGCATAGTTTCTCTGGTGTAGTGGGTACCTAGCTATTCTTCCATTTGTATCAGTGAGGGGAACTTCTCAACTAACTCTTTTCTAAGCAAAGATGATCTGTTCCTGGTGAGTTGATCTGTTTATCTTGTCAAAGTAATGAGAAGTGATTGGGAGTTTCTCTTTAAAAAAAATTTTAAGACCTGCTTCTCCAGACTCCCTACTATACATTAATAGAATGACATATGATACAGAAATAGCACAAAAGAGGAAGTGATTAACTTGGCAGGAGTTGGGGGGTAGGAGGAAGTGGTGAGAAAAGAGTGTTTGGAGTAGGAGGCCATCAATACCTCACTTTAAAGGCTGAACTGGAATGGGGAGGGAGGATGTTAGGGTAGGAAGAGTCTGGTATTTCAGGCAGAGGGAAGAGCATAGTCAAGGAAAGACAACAGAGGGGAATAGCAGTGTGCTTTTGTCTCCTGGGGCAGAGGTATAATACATACATCTATTGGAGGGGAGGAGTGCCAAGATAGGAATTCAAAGGTAGGCAGAGCTTATATCATAATTGCCTTTGTGTAAGTGGCTAAGGATCTTGGTGCTGAGAAACTAGTGAGGAATGTATTCATTTACATCTCATTACCTTTCCCAATAAGCACATGCTGCCACTTTTCTGCCCCTGACCTCAGGTAAATATTATCATCCTCTCAGGCACTTGACTGGGAAATCTCAAGAGTTGTTTAGAAATTTTCTCCCCATTAAATAACTCACCTCCATCCAGTTTGAACCCAAAGTCCTTTCTTGTTTGGTCTGTGTTGAACTGACTCTGATGCTTAAAACCTTTTACTTAGATTATTTCAAAAGTGTTCAAACTGGTCTCTGCTTGATGTTTCCTCCTTCCATCCATCCTACTCACTGCATGGTTCTCCTAAAATAAAAGCTGAGGTTACTATTCATTCCAAACCTGAGTTAAATATTAAACATTTACCTCCATTAAATATTGACCTCCATTAAACATTTCAACCTTTTCTCCCATTTCACACCCTTCCTTGAACTTCTATCCACAGCAGATTAATCATCTTCCTGCATCTGCTTTGCACCTTCTTATCTCTGTATCTTTGCTGTTATTATATCTTCTCCTAAAACCCCTTCCTTCCATCAATTTTTCAAGGCATGGCCTAAATCATATCAGCTACATTTAAAAAATGCCCCCAAATTTAGCAGCTGAAAACAATGATAAACATGTATTACTTCCTAAAGCAGAGGTGTCGAACTCATTTTCACCAGGGGCCACATCAGCCTGGAGGTTGCTTCAAAGGGCTGAATGTAATTTTAGGGCTGTATAAATGTAACTGCTCCTTACCTGTTAAGTGAGAGCTCGAGCTGCCTCAGGGTAGAAACAAGGGGCCCGGCAGGATAAAACAATATGGAGGGCCAGATTTGGCCCCGCTGGCCGTGTGTTTGCCACCTGTGCTTTAACACGTAGGCTACTTTAATATGTGTGTATATTATACAAGGTTTTATGTGCTCATATTGACTGGCACACATTGCTTTTCTCCAGTGTCCTCAACTGAAGACAGGAACTTCCTGTTACTGTACCTATAAATGCTAGGAATAACGATTTCTGAATGGTTAGGACCAGACAGAGTGCTATAATCTGTAATGCTCTTCAGATCCTGGGAGCAATGCCAGCTTCAACACAATCCACAATTATTTCTGAATGTCTCTTTGCAAAGAACAGTGCTTCTCAAACTTTTGGTTTTGATAACATCCACATGAAGAAATAATTTCATATCACTTGCTCGGGCCAGGCAGATACAAAAGACTGGAATAAAAATTTCAAAACAACTCCTTTACACGTGATGCATTCTGAGATTTTATATCGTTGTTCTATTCTTTCCCATTTCATTAAAAAACAAAAAGTGGTGCTCTGGATCTGCCAAACTGATTTCACAGTCCCCTGGAAATTGTAATGCACGGTTTGGAAAACACTAGCTTGGAAAAAGGTTTTCGATCTGTAGTCATTCTTTCCAAATCTCCCTACACTTCCTCGGAGTTCCCGACGGTTGTTTTCGTCTTTGATTACCAAGCTCACAGTTTTATGTAAATGTTCTGTGATGGGGCCATTCCCTTCTTCCGGGCTCCTTTAAGAGGGTGGTAACGGCCTAGGACCCGCGGGTGGAGCAGCAGGTCTCGCGAAACCCCCAGGCCAGTCCAGGCCCGCTCTTCCAGTTCTTGCGAAAGCCTAGGCGTGAGTGTGCGGAGGTGGGAGTAGGGGTGAGGCTGTTCCCGCCTCAAGCAACCAGGCCTCGGAAGAGTAAAGCAGCACAGAAAAAGATAACTGGATTTCTGCGCGAGCCCGCTGCTGTCGACTCTGCGGGGGTCCGCGCCTGCGCAAAGAGCACCTGAGACTGTTCCGGCCTCTGTGGTGCTGGCGCGCGCTCCCGCCCAACCAAAGCCCGAGGTGGGCTTCGGCCAGCGGGCGGCGCGGCGGCGCGCGTCAGGGGGCGGTCCTGCGCAGCCCGCACCGCCCTCCCTCCGTGAGCTCCTCTCCTCCCAGTCGCCCTCGCGCTAGCTACGCTCAGGCAATTACCGCCACGGCCCCTTCCCTGGCTCGCTCGTTCTGGCGGTGGCATGGCGGCCTTCAGCAAGTACCTGACGGCGCGAAACTCCTCGTTGGCGGGGGCCGCGTTCCTGGTGCTCTGCCTGCTGCACAAGCGGCGCCGCGCCCTCGGCCTGCGCGGGTAAGAAGGCCCATGGGGCGCCGCTTTCCCGGGCCCGAGCGGGCGCCCCTCGCGCGCTCTCCCGCCCCGCCTGGTGGCAGGAGGACCAGTCCCTTTGCCCGAGGGGTCAATCGCGGTGAACACGGGCCTCGGCGGCTGCCAGTCTCCAATGTCAGGGTGTCCTGGTGTGTCGGTGGCGCTGCGTCCTTCGTGCTCCCTGCGCCCTTGCGGGCCTCACTGGCCGCTTACTCTGCCGCGAGAGTGCGGGTGTTTCTTCTGCGCCCTCTAGAAAACCTGTGCCTCTGTCTTGAGGCTGTCGCCCCTCACTCAGTCCCCAAACCACTTCGTTTCTGTTATTAACTTTATGGGTGTGCACTAGTTTTGCCACCTCATCGCCTGCCACACGATGGTTTGGCTTTGTGGACGTGTTTGAGGACGGCGATTGGACACTGTTGTCTAAGTCACTTGGATGAGGTTTGGCACGATTCCCTAGCAGTTGCTTTTGAAGTCGTGAGAATGGTTCCTGTGAACTTTCCTGGATGCACTTGGCAGAATTTCTTTCTAAAGCGTGTCGTCTTGGAGTTGGTCAGTGAACCCCCTGACATACCATCGGGAAAGCAAGTTTCCCTCCCCTGGCTCTGCAGGTGTAAGTGTTAGGCGAGGATCGAGATCCTTTTTTATTATACTCCTCTGCTTCCCCCCCTCGAAAGAATTTTAATGTTTAGATTTAATTTAGGGAGACTGTAAGATTAGAGAAAGGCGGAGAGTTGAGTTACTGTTGGAGGCTTACAGACAATTTTCTATTTGCTGGGAGACACTTGGTTTCAGCAAATGAATGAGGTTACTTCCCAAGCATTCTTGCCAGTCATCGGATACTTAATATTAATTTGGCATACTTTTTTCATGCATTTTATTTCATTCATCTCTCTGAGCAGGTACTGTTGCCTTCTGTTTCTGGTTTGCCTAAAATATCTGATTAGTAATAGATTTTGGACTAAAACACTAACAAGTGGCCTTCCTTTGCATGAAGTTCTTACTAACCTTTTGCTATCTTTATCTTACTAAAGCCAAGCGATGGTCTTGCTCTTCCTTCCTAAATCCGCTTAACAAAGTTGAAAATGATTTGCATCTTTGGACAAAAGAGAACTGTACATTTTCACGTATATTTAATTTGCTTTTAAAAGGATTAATTCTGAGAAATGTAAGCAGTTTTTTCTTTTGGATTGTGTACTTTCAGAGCCCCCAACTGCAAGTGGAAGTTATTTGTTGTCTGATAATATGCCAATAGAAGGTGTTAAATTCTGTAAAATAACTTTGAATTTCATTTTTGCAGAGACTTTGCGGGAATTTGAGGCCAACCCTTAAAATTCGGCTTACTTTTGTGATTAAAAAAAAAAAAACTTTGCTTTATTGGAGTATTACTTACATGTAGAAAACTACACATATCATAAGTGTAGACCTTGAAAAATTTTCACCAATAGAACTCACTTGTCTAATAATCACTTAGGTTGGCACCCACCAGATAATATTACAGCTTTCCAGAAACTCTTTATGTCTCTTATAGTTACAGCTAAGGTGGCCACTGATTTATAAGACCATATATTATTGAGTAAAAGAATTGTTAAACGTAATCAACTGGGAAATAGTAGCAACAGTAGCAAAACAGTGTCACAGAATGTCTTAATAAATAATTTTGTTTATTCATTATGTAAACTGTTATGAAATCTCAGAAACTTTTGTGGGAGAGGAATGCAAATTATGAGCTGATTTTAAATGACTGAGATAAAATGATTTAATTATTTTAAAACTCTTAAGAATGGTATTGAATGTGTCTTTGTAGATGTACTTCCAGAATCTTATGAATAGCTTTTCAATTGCTATCTTTGGTATCACAGTTTGAAGATTAGAAAATTCTAACTTTATTATTTTTTAAATTTTTAAAAATATTTTATTCATTTATTTTCAGAGAGAGGGGAAGGGAGGGAGAAAGAGGGAGAGAAACATCAATGTGTGGTTGCCTCTCACATGTGCCCCCACTGGGGATGTGGCCTGCAACCCAGGCATGTGCCCTGACTGGGAATCGAACCAGCTACCCTTTGGTTTGCAGCCTTCGCTCAATCCAGAGCTACACCAGCTAGGACAGAAAATTCTAACTTTAAATTTTACTGGATTTTTGGGTATATTTGTTAACAAGGCTAATTAATTTTACTCTCTGGTACCTAATTAAGGAACCTGTGGCTTTTCAGTCTTTTTTTGGGGGGGGGGGGGGTCTATGCTATCAACAGTAGGCCTGCTTTAGACAATATTTCTTAGAATTAGGAAGGCAATAGAGCCAGTAAAACCACTTTAAAAGTTACAATGTCAGTTACTTCAAACATTAAGAGAAGAGTAACTTAATGTTCTGAGTTACTTTTTGTTAAAGCAGTTTTTTCACCCTGTTAAGTTATATATATATACATGTATATATGATTTTTTATTATGGATTTTTTCACATATTTTTAAAAAGTAGACGCATAATAAAATAATGAACTTCTCTATACTTTACCTGAGAAGTACCATCAATATTCTGCAAGTCTTGTTTTATCTACAGCTCCTTGTCCCCCACCCCTTACTTTTACAGGCTTTTAGGTAAAATTTGTATATGCTCAACTGTACTAATCTTAGTTATATATATTTTTTAAATAAATGGGTACAACAGTCTAACACATATGTTTCATAAATTAAAACATTGTCATCTTCCCAGAAAGTTCCCTTGTATTCATTCCTTGCTGACACTGTGGTAATTATTTCACCTTAGTTTTGCCTAATATACATTTTATTTTGTTCCTCATTTATGGGGACTAGAATATTTTTATTCATGGATAAAGGAGACCAGGTATTCAGTTCAAAGGCATTATCTGTTTCAGAATGTATTACTATGCTAGGTGCTATGGGATGAAGAGGGGAGTATGTGTGTTGTTACACAATCATTAAAAAAATATATGACTTTTTTTTTCCCCCTCGGGGAGTTTACATACTTGTTAGGGAGAAAGGATTTAAATGTAAGTTAGGTAAAAATGTAAGGTGATGACAGTGCAGTGTACAGGCAGGTATTCCATAAGAGTTCTGAGAAAGGAAAAGATTAATGTGTTTGGGAGGAGTTAGGGAAGACTTTATGAAAGAAGTGAGCTAAGCTTAGAAAAGGAGTAGGAATGGATAACTAGAGATAAATTGAATGTTATAGCAGCCTTTATCAGCTTTTTGTTGTATTTTATATTAGGAAGTAAAAAAGCTTCGTGGCACCCTTTCAATCCATCTTCTGTTTTTTTAAGAAACACAAATATCATGTGATTTTTTAAAAAATCTTTCAGCTATTCTAAAATACAAAATTCTTAGCATGAAAGAATGGTGTTTATGATGTGGCACTTCACTATTCTGCTTATCCAGCCACACGGGATTAACGATCTCTGAGGACAAGGACCTGAGGACCAGGACGGCAGTCTCTGCCCAGCCCTTGCAGCCTGATGGTAATCGCTGTCATCCCCAGGTCTTGTCCCCACCCTTTGATGTTTCTTTTCCTTTAAGACTCAGGTCAGTCAACACTTTCTCTTAGGTGTTTTCTACCTTTTCCTGATTTCCGAACTGTTGTTGTCCTCAGCTCTCATGATACTGTAAGCATTCCTCTACTCTAGAAACTACCACTGTGTATTGTATTAGATAATTTTCCTGGCTTCTGCCTACACCAGACTCTGAGTTTCTTAAGGGTACAGATCGAGTCATTTTGAAAGCCTAGTTTGCATATGTCACAGGATGTAGGATAGTTGAAGAACTTGTAGGGTGATTGCTTGACAGGCAGTTGGAGATGAAGGATCAGTACAAGCATAAGTAGAGACATTATCTTCATAAACATGATAGTTTTGTACCTGGGGTATATAATATGAGCTGCGTAGTGGGAAATCAGTGGACCAATTTTAGAAGGCAGGAAGAAGGACCTGTTGACATTGCCAAAGTGTTTTATGATCTTAAAAAATAAAACAAAAACTAAAAAGAGAACAAAGCAGTTCTTTTCCTTCTTATAAAATGCTTGTCAAAGTTCAGATTTCTCATCCTGGATTTCAGATCCTTTCTCCATCTGCTCTCACCTTACCTGGCTAATCTTATATGTCACTGCCTGCCAATGGGTAGTTTCTGTTCCAAATAGGCCAGTTTCTGCAATGTTCTCTGAACAGGCCACACTTACTCCAGGTTTTGGAGCTTTATTCATGATATTAGTAATACCTGGAATATCAGTCTGTATCCTCTTCTCTTCAACTCTTAACCTTTAGGGGTTAGGTCAAGGCCACCCCTCCCATGAAGTAATTTTTAACAACTCTTGAATGATGATAACCCCCTTTTTAACCTTCTGAAGCATGAATTTAGATACGTTTCGTATTTTATCTATTACTTGCTTGACTGAGTGTGGTCTATCTAGCTCTCAGTTATCAGGGTGTTGGCAAGTCCACCAGCTCATGGGGGTGATCCTTCATCCTTTTTAAAGCTCCAGTCTATAGATGATGGGAACATAGTCTTCTCCCCCAAGTATTTCAGAGGAGTTTCAGGGAGCTTGTATTTTTCTTAGACACACCTTACTTCACTTCTTTGCTTCTGCTTTATTTTAGATTCCACTTACATTTTGTCTCTTGAGTCTGTCTTTTTGGTATCTGCATTCTTTTAAAGCATCAGTCACAGAGCAAGTATTTGTAGTGGAGTTTTTTTTAAAAATATATTTTATTGATTATGCTATTACAGTTGTCCCATTTTTCCCCCTTCACTCCCCTCCACCTTGCACACCCTCTCCCACTCACATTCCCCCCATTTAGTTCATGTCCATGTGTCATCCTTACAAGTTCTTTAGCTTCTACATTTCTCACACTATTCTTACCCTCCCCTTGTCTATTTTCTACCTACCATCTATGCTACTTAGTCTCTCTACCTCCTCCCCCCTCCCACTCCCCTGTTGCTAACCCTCCATGTGATCTCCATTTCTGTGGTTCTGTTCCTGTTCTAGTTGTTTGCTTACTTTGTTTTTGTTTTTGTTTTAGGTGTGGTTGTTAATAATTGTGAGTTTGCTGTCATTTTACTATACATGTTTTTTATCTTCTTTATCTTAGATAAGTCCCTTTAACATTTCATAAAATAAGGGCTTGGTGATGATGAACTCCTTTAACTTGACCTTATCTGAGAAGCACTTTATCTGCCCTTCCATTCTAAATGAAAGCTTTGCTGGATAGAGCAATCTTGGATATAGGTTCTTGCCTATCATGACTTGGAATACTTCTTTCCAGCCCCCTCTTGCCTGTAAGGTTTCTTTTGAGAAATCAGCTGATAGTCTTATGGGAGCTCCTTTGTAGGTAATTGTCTCTTTATCTCTTGCTGCTTCTAGGATTCTCTCCTTCATTTTAATCTTGGGTAACTTAATGATGATGTGCCTTGGTGTGTTCCTCCTTGGGTCCAACTTCTTTGGGACTCTCTGAGCTCCCTGGACTTCCTGGAAGTTTATTTCTTTGCCAGATTGGGGAAGTTCTCTTTTATTGTTTGTTCAAATAACTTTTCCACTTGTTGCTCTTCCTCTTCCCCTTCTGGTACCCCTATAATTTGGATGTTGGAACGTTTAAAGATGTCCTGGAGGTTCCTAAGCCTCTCCTCATTTTTTTGAATTCTTGTTTCTTCATTCTTTTCTGTTTGGTTGTTTCTTTCTTCTGGTCCACTCCATTGATTTGAGTCCCAGTTTCCTTCCCATCACTATTGGTTCCCTGTACATTTTCCTTTGTTTCATTTAGCATAGCCTTCATTTTTCATCTAGTTTGCGACCAAATTCAACCAATTCCATGAGCATCCTGATCACCAGTGCTTTGAACTGTGCATCTGATATGTTGTCTATCTCTTCGTTGCTTAGTTGTATTTGTTTTGGAGCTTTGATTTGTTCTTCCGTTTCAGCCATTTTTTTTTTGTTTTTTATCTTGATGCGCCTGTTACTCAGTGAAGGGCTGAACCTTAGGTGTTCACCAGGGCAGGGCAACTCAGTCGCTGGATTGTGACGCTGAATGTGGGGGAGGAGTCCCGGAGGGAACAATGGTGCTTGTTCTGCTCTCTGCTGGATTTCAGCCACTTCCGCTGCTTTCCCCAAGCAAACTGGGCCCTTCTGGTGCTGATTCCTGTGTAGGTGGGTTTGTGTACACGTCCTGGGATCCTGTGGTCTCTCCAACAAACTCTCCTGTGAGGCTGGGAGTCTCTCCCAGCACCTCAACCCCCACAAGTGTTGAGGCTTCAACTGGTGTTTTGAGGCTTTATTTCCCAGTGGGACCCTGGGCTGCACGGTCTGTCTTGCTCCCCAGTTTCGCCTGGTTTATCTGTGCAAATGTGGGACAGCCTGATCCACTTGCTGCCTTGCGTGCCACGCCCCTTCACAGTCCACTACCTTGCTGGGTCTGCCAGCAGCCACCTGTGTGCCTGGGGTCTTCCAGCCACTGCTTTTTTTTCTCTGACCCCTCTTCGCCCCTGGGCCTGACTCCACCCCTCCTAGGGGTCTGGATGAATGTGTCTATTTTAACTCCTTGGTTGTTGGACTTCCATACAGTTCAACTTTTTGTTAGTACTGGTTGTTTTTTTGTTTCTAAATTTTGTTGTCCTTATTTTGGTTGTGCAAGAAGGCACAGTGTGTCTGCCTACATCTCCATCTTGGCCGGGAGTCTCTGTAGTAGAGTTTTATTGAAAATTTGGGAGTAGTGGCAGGGATTATATTTCAGCATAGTAAATAGCTGAAAATAGAGACATTCTTTTATTTACAAGTTCTTTAGACATTCTCACTGTTGGAAATCTGTTAACTATTTTTCCCCGAGCCTCTCGGCCCTGTGGCCTGTTACGAGACCTTTTCTGTACTTCTTGGATGTTCTCGTATCTGTAGCTTCTATGCTTTGTGCTTTCTCTCCACTGATCTCTCTACAACTTTCCTATAGACTTTCCTTCCTGAGATCTCTTCAAATCAAGCTCTGGAAGGGGGTTTCATTTTTCTCAATTCCACAGTTCTACTGAATGTTTTGCCAAGTACAGGCATGAGTCATGTGAGGGGCTGTAGGTGCATGAGACCCTTAGGGTGGTGAACTGAGAGTAGGTCTCATAGGGCCAGGCTCTGGCCCCATTTGGATCCTCAGAATAAAAAGGAGGTGCTTAAACAATGATAGGTGAAGGCCTTAATACATTTGCTAGGAAAATAGGCTGTGTACTGAAACCCACTAATGGCATCTCTGGTCCAGCAGCAGTGTTCTCAGAACTGTGTCACATGTGTGGTCTACCGGTGGGAAGTGGGTACAGAATGTTTAATTAATTACACTTCTCAGTTTTGGGCACATTAGCATCATTGGCCAGGCATTCTTTTTCAGGGCTTTTGCACTTGCTGTTCGCCTGCCTTCAAGCCCAGATATCCATACTGTTTACTCCTCTACTTTTCAGTCTTTCATTAGACTTCTCACGGTGAGACCTTCCATTGCCATTCAGTTTAAAATAGCATCTTCCACACTTTCCTGGCTTTGCTTTTCTTTTTAGCACTTCTCACTATCAAATGTGCTATTTATTTTACATATTTATTTTGTGTAGTGTATGTCTCTGTTAGAATGCATGCTTCATGAGGGCAGGAATTTTTGTCTGTTTTTTTCATTGTTACAGTCCCAGTGGCTAGAACTGCGATGGCATGTATAGTAGGCTCTCAAAAAATGTTTGCTCAATGACTTTTAACTATGAGGTGTTCATTTCTTAGGGCTCTGGCTACTGTTGTTTTAAATAACACATTTTTCTTAAATGTCACCTTAAGTATGTTTCAAGCTCTTCAAGAGCCTCTTATATGTATGGGTAAAGCAAGTTTTAGAAATTTATAAAAATGGTATCTTTATTTATAACTTGCTTTGACATTTAACAATAGAGTGGAAACATTGAAGGCAGTTTTAAAAATATCATCTATCATGTCATCACCATAACACATATTATTTTCTCTTTATTACTTTGTACATGTATAAGGTACATGTTTTGCTGTTTTCATTTAAAGCATAGACATCTTCCCTATGTTTTTACATTAATTTAAGACGTATACTTTTAATGAAATACATAAATACTCCTTTGTGCAACTATATCATAAGTGTTGAGCATCTATAATTTTTATTATAGATGGGTAATATATTTTTGCAAATTAATATTTCTGTGTCTGCTGAATTACTTCCTTGGAATAAATTACCAGAAATAGGATTAATGAATGGAAGGTTATGAACTTCCCTTAGTGTTTGTGGAAAGTGTGTGAACATTCTGAGCTATACAAATTACATAAAAGTTGTGCCTTAGAGTACTATGAATGAGTGCTACTTTAATACTCTAATCATTAAGGGATGTTTTAATTTTTTGACTAGTTTAGTGGTGTAAAATAATGTTGCAAGATATATTTGCGAGAATGCACATTTTTAAAGAATATTTTATCTATTATTTTAGAGAGAGGGGAAGGTAGGGAGAAAGAGAGGGAGAGAAACATTAATGCATGAGAGAGACATTGATAGTTTGCCTCTCACATGCCCCCAGCCGAGGACTTGGTCTGCACCCCAGCCATGTGCCTTGACCTGAAGTGCTCAGAGACTTTTTGGTTCACAGGTCAGCGCTCAATCCACTGAGCCACACCAGCTATGGCTATTGTTATTTCTTTTGGAATGATTTTTATGAAATATTAGAGTAGTTTAAAAAGGGCATATTGTAGTCATTTCTAAAAAAAAAAGTAGGCATCAGGTCTTTGCGTAAGAACATGGCTTTCATCAAAAAATTGTTTTTATAAGGAAATCACTTTTGTTTTAGGCATTTCTGTCAAGAATATAGCCTTACATAATCAAAAGGATAAAATGCTGCTCTGGTTGGCGTAGCTCAGTGGATTGAGTGCGGGCTGCAAACCAAAGTGTCGCAGGTTTGATTCCCAGTCAGGGCACATGCCTGGGTTGCAGGCCATGGCCCCAGCAACTGCACATTGATGTTTCTCTCTCTCTCTTTCTCCCTCCCTTCCCTCTCTAAAAATAAATAAATAAAATCTTTAAAAACAAGGATAAAATGCTTTGGATAACTGTTGGTTGTGTACTTTAGTGGGAACTATTACACATATTAAGATGATTTGAAGCCTCATTAGGTAAATTGGAGTGAGTATATTGAAAGGTGTTTTTTATAAAAACATGCATATGTTATCGTCTCGCTAGATTAGCAGTTCTAATTAATGCAATTAAACTATAAAGTTGAAAATAAAGCTCATCAAATCATAATTATCTATTTTGATATTTGTAAATAGAGCAGTCACATACCACTATAATGGTACCACAGTACTACACATAAACATAGATTATATGATTTACTCTATGCTTAAGAAGTTCTCTGTTGCCATTGAAAATAGATGTGCTGTTTGGAAAGAGGCAATGTCTCTTGGTAAGTTATAATTTAATCATTTAATCATCATGTTTTGTTTATGTATCACTGCATGTCACTGTTTAAAACATTTGAATACTTCTCATAAACAGTGAAGTAAGCAACATGAGACATGTCACCACAGAAGGAAAATGTATGGTCTTGTAAAGTATTTTTAGTGCATAGGGCTAATTTGTTTTATTATTATTTTTTAAATTTTAATCATTGTCGAAGTACAGTTTTCTCCCTTTTACTCCCAATCCAGCCCACCCACCCAACCCTCCCTTCTTCCCTCCCATTACCACCCGCCCCCTAGTTTTTGTCCATGTGTCCTTTAAATTTGTTCCTGTAAACCCTTCCCATTCTCCCCTGAAATTCCCTCTTCTCTCCCTTATGGTCACTGTCAGCCTGTCCTCTATTTCAATGTGTCTTTGGTTATATTTTGCTTGTTTCTTTGTTTTGTTGTTTAGGTTCCTGTTAAAGGTGAGATCATATGGTATTTGTCTTTCGCTGCCTGGCTTATTTCGCTTAGCATAATGCTTTCCAGCTCCATCCAAGCTGTTGCAAAGGGTAGGAGCTCCTTCTTTCTTTCTGCTGCATAGAATTCCATTGTGTAAATGTACCATAGTTTTTTGATCCATTCATTCACTAATGGGCATCTTGGTTGCTTCCAGCATCTAGCTCTTGTAAATTGTGCTGCTATGAACATTGGAGTGCAAAGGTTCTTTTGTATTGGTGTTTTAGTATTCTTAGGATATAGTCCCAGCAGTGGAATTGCTGGGTCAAAAGGTAGATTCATTTTTAGTTTTCTGAGGAAGTTCCATACTGCTTTCCATAGTGGTTGTACCAGTCTGCAGTCCCACCAACAGTGCACTAGGGTCCCCTTTTCTCCACAACCTCTCCAACACTTGTTGTTTGTTGCTTTGTTTATGATGGCCATTCTGACTGGTGTGAAGTGGTATCTCATTGTGGTTTTAATTTGCATCTCTCTGATAGCTAGCGATATTGAACATCATTTCATGTGTCTTTGGATTTTCTGTATGTCCTCCTTGGAGAAGTGTCTGTTCAAGTCCTTTACCCACTTTTTAATTGGATTCCTTGTCTTCTTAGAGTGGAGTCGTGTTAGTTCTTTATATATTTTGGAGATTAAACCGTTGTCTGAGGTATCATTAGCAAATATGTTTTCCCATACAGTTGGTTCTCTTTTAATTTTGATACTGTTTTCTTTAGCTGTGCAGAAGCTTTTAATTTTGATGAGGTCCCATTTGTTTATTCTTTCCTTTATGTCCCTTGCTCTAGGAGACATGTCAGTAAAAAAGTTTCTGCATAAAATATCTGAGATTTTCCTACCTACGTTCTCCTCTAGAACTTTAATGGTGTCACATTTTATATTTAAGTCTTTTATCCACCTTGAATTTATTTTTGTATAAGGTGTAAGTTGGTGCTCAAGTTTCAGTTTTTTGCACGTGGCTGTCCAGTTCTCCCAACACCATTTGTTGAAGAGGCTATTTTTATTCCATTTTATGTTGCTGCCTCCTTTGTCAAATATGAATTGACCATAGAGACTTGGGTTTATTTCTGGGCTCTCTGTTCTCTTCCATTGGTCCATGTGCCTGTTTTTATGCCAGTACCAGGCTGTTCTGATTACAGTGGCCTTGTAGTATAGTTTAGTGTCAGGTATTGTGATCCCTCCTACTTTACTCTTCTTTCTCAAAAATGCAGCAGCCATTCGGGGTCGTTTATAATTCCATATAAATTTTTGAAGTGTTTGTTCTATGTCTGTGAAATATGCCATTGGTACTTTAATAGGAATTGCATTGAATGTGTAAATTGCTTTGGGTAGTATGGACATTTTGATGATATTAATTCTTCCAATCCATGAACACAGTATATGTTTCCATTTATTTGTGTCTTCCTTGATTTCTTTCCTGAGTGTTATGTAGTTTTCTAAATACAGGTCTTTTCCCTCTTTGGTTAGGTTTATTCCTAGATATTTTATTTTTCTTTTCACTATTTCAAATGGGATTTTTTCCTTGATTTCTGCTTCTGCTGTTTCATTGTTGGTGTACAGAAATGCCTTTGATTTCTGGATATTGACTTTGTATCCCGCTGCTTTGCCAAATTCATTTATTAGGTCAAGCAGGTTTTTGGTGGAGTCTGTAGGATTTTCTATGTATACTATCATGTCATCTGCAAACAGTGACAGTTTTGTTTCCTCCTTTCCGATTTGGATGCCTTTTATTTCTTTTTCTTGTGTGATTGTTGTGGCTAAAACTTCCAGTACTATATTGAATAGAAGTGGTGAAAGTGGACGGCCTTGTCTTGCTCCTGATATTAGAGGAAAAGATTTTAATTTTTGCCCATTGAGTATGACGTTGGCTGTGGGTCTCACATGTATGGCCTTTATTATGTTGAGGAATGCTCCATTTATTCCCACTTTGCTGAGTGTTTTTATCATAAATGGGTGCTGTATCTTATCAAATGCTTTTTCTGCATCTATTGATATGATCATGTGGTTTTTGTCTTTGCTTTTGTTTATGTGATGTATTACATTTACTGATTTGCAAATATTGTACCATCCTTGCATCCCTGGAATGAATCCCACTTGGTCGCGGTGTATGATCTTTTTACTGTATTGTTTGATGCGGTTTGCCAGTATTTTGTTGAGGATTTTAGCGTCAATGTTCATCAGTGATATTGGTCTGAAGTTTTCTTTCTTTGTTGTGTCTTTATCTGGTTTTGGAATTAGGATGAAGTTGGCCTCATAGAAAGAGTTTGGGAGTCTCCCATCTTTTTGGATTTTTTGGAATAGTCTGTGAAGGATAGGGGTTAGCTCTTCCTTAAATGCTTTGTAGAATTCTCCTGTGAAACCATCTGGTCCCAGGCTTTTGTGTGTTGGGATTTTTTTGATTACTGCTTCAATTTCATTTGCTGTTATTGGTCTGTTCAGGCTTTCTGCTTCTTTTTCATTGAGTTTTGGAAGATTATATTTTTTAGAAATTTGTCCATTTCACCTAGGTTTTTAAATTTCTTGGCATGCAGTTTTTTGTAGTAATTTCTTACAGTCCTTTGTGTTTCTATGGTATCTGTTGTGATCTCTCCTCTTTCATTTCTGATTGTGTTTATTTGGGTCTTCTCTTTTTTTCTTGATGAGTCTGCTTAAAGGCTTGTTGATTTTGTTTATCTTTTCAAAGAACCAGCTCTTGGATTCATTGATCCTTAGAATTGTGCTTTTAGTTTCTATGTCATTTAATTTTGCTCTGATCTTGGTTATTTCCTTCCTTCTGCTTGCTCTGGGCTGTCTTTGTTGTTCCTTGAGTTCTTGTAGACCTAGGGTTAGGTTGTTTGGAATGTTTCTAACTTTTTTCAGTGGGCCTGTATCACTATGAACTTCCCTCTCAGGATTGCCTTGGCTGTGTCCCATAAGTTTTGGGTTGTTGTGAGTTCGTTTTCATTTGTTTCCAGAAACCATTTGATTTTTTCCCTAATACCGTTCTTGACCCATTCATTGTTTAATAGCATGCTGTTTAATCTCCATGATTTTGAGTGTTTTGGGTTTTTTTCCTTGGGGTTGGTTTCTAGCTTCAGTCCCTTGTGATCCGGGAAAATGCTTGATATGATTTCAATTTTCTTGAAATTGTTGAGGCTTGTTTTGTGTCCTATCATGTGGTCAGTCTGAAAATGTTCCATGTACATTTGAAAAGAATGTGTATTTAGCTTCTTTGGGATGGAGGGCTCTGTATATATCAGTAAAGTCCATTTCATCAAGGGTATTGTTCAATTCCACAATATCTTTGTTGATATTTTGTTTGAAAGATCTGTCCATTTTTGATAGTGGGGTGTTAAAATCCCCCACTATAATTGTGTTGCTGTCCATATCTTTCTTGAAGTCCTCTAAGATTTTCTTTATGTATTTGGGTGCTCCTATGTTGGGTGCATATATATTTACAATATTTATGTCTTCTTGGTGGATTCTTCCCTGGAGTATTATGAAGTGACCTTCTGGGTCTCTCTTTATGGACCTTTTTTGAAGTCTATTTTGTCTGATATGAGTATTGCTACCCCGGCTTTTTTTTCCATCTTTTTGCTTGGAAGATTTGTTTCCAGCCCTTCACTTTCAGCCTGTGCAGGTCTTCTATCCTGAGGTGGGTCTCTTGTAGGCAGCATATGTGTGGGTCATTTTTTCTTATCCATTCAGCTATTCTATGTCTTTTGATTGGAGCATTTAATCCATTTACGTTTAAGGTTAGTATTGATAGGTTTTTATTCATTGTCTTTTATGTACGTGTGTTCCTCTCTCTCTCTCTTTTCCTTCCCTTCTTTAAAGCAGTCCCTTTAGAATCTCTTGCAGAGCTGGTTTGGTGGAGGTGTATTCTTTTAGACTTCTTTTGTCTGGGAAGCTTCTTATTTGGCCTTCTATCTTGATTGAGAGCCTTGCTGGGTAAAGTAACCTTGGTTGCAGACCTCTGGTTCTCATTACTTGGACTATTTCTTGCCATTCTCTTCTGGCTTGGAGTGTTTCCATTGAGAAGTCAGCTGCTAGCCTTATTGGGGCTCCCTTGTGTGTTACTTCCTTCTTCTCCCTTGCTGCCTTTAAGATTCTCTCTTTGTCTTGAAATTTTGCCATTTTAATTAATGATGTGTCTTGAGGTGGGCCTCTTTGGGTTCCTCTTGATTGGGACTCTCTGTGTTTCCTGGATTTGTGTGACTTTTCCTCTCATTAAATTAGGGAAGTTTTCCTTCATTACTTTTTCAACTAGGTTTTCTATCCCTTGCTCTTCTTCTTCTTCTCCTTCTGGTATCCCTATTATACGGGTATTATTACATTTCATATTGTCTTGCATTTCTCTTAATCCTTCTTCCTTCTGAGCCTCTTTTCCTTTTCTTGCTGTTTCTGGGTGTTGTTTTCTACTTTGTCCTCTAGCTCGCTAATCTGATCTTTTGCTTCATCAATCCTGCTTTTCTTTCCTTCTTCTGTGTTCCTCAGTTGAGAAATGGCATTCTTCATTTCCTCTTGGCCCTTGTTGAGAGTTCCTATTTCCTTTTTCATGTTTATATAGTTTGCAGTGAAATCGTTGTAGCTTCCCTCTAGTTTCTGGTAGCTCATTGTGAGTTCATTGAGCTTCCTGGTAATCATTGTTTTGAACTCACTATCTGATAGTTGAGTTGCCTCTGTTTCCATTAGCATTTTTTCTGAGGCTTCCTTCTTTCCCTTCAATTGGGGATTGTTTCTTTGTTTTCTCATTGTTCATGGGATTCTTCTTGTTAGCCTCTGTTTCTTAAATTGATCTGTTCTGGTTCCCTCTGATTATGGTGTGAACTTCTGTGGTAGAACACCTGTGAGATTCAGTGGTGCAGTCTTCTTCATGTATCCTGGTGTTCAGAACTTCCCCCTACTCTTTTTTGTGATCAGTTGAAGGAGTAAGGCAAAATGGTTTAAGACAGCAAGACAGTATACTATGATATTTACATTAGCAGCCAGTAGAGAAGAGATGGGTTATCCTTTGGCTCCTTATAATGTTAACCGTGATCCTCCACCGCACTATCCACATTTTAGAAAGGATGGAAAGAAGGTAAGACTCTTATTGGGGATGAAAAGATTGTTAGTTGGATTTAGAAAGCTGTGAGGCTGTGGAAGGTCAGATTCTAAGTAGGGTTGTAATAAGGATTAATAAATAGGAGTAGTGTGTAAAAGAATAGAGACAACCCCCACAATAGTATAGTTCAGGAAATTGCAAAGTGGGCTGAGATCAGGTAGGGGTGTTGAGTAGTATTTACAATTGTATGAACTAGGTCTTATTTACAGTAATATTAATGCAACAGTCTTGTGGCAGAATCGATGAGATCTAGATAACAAGAATAAGGAGTGTAGAACTTTGAGAGGTGTATTAATGGAACACAGATGAAGGATAGTAGATTATCAACACACTGTGACTGAGATAACAGGGGGAACCTATCAAATAACAGTATAACCAGCCAAGCAAAGAAGATTATACAGAAAGAAAAAGAATACCAAAATAATATTAAAATAAAAAATGTCAGAAAGTGAGAAAGAGATAACACAAATTTGCAGTAACTTGCAAGATCAAAAAAAAAGGGGGAAAAAAACCAGAAGATGGAGTTCAGGAGAGAGAAATTTGGAGTGGAAGGAATAATACTAGGATGAATGGAAGAGAAACATAAGGGATTGAGAGATATAAAAATAATAAGAATTGAAAAATAAAAAGTCACTTAAAACACAAGACAAAGTCAATCAACCAACAACAGCCAAAAAAACCAAAATAAAACAAAACAACCTCTTGTTGGTTTCTAACTGGCCAGACCAGTTTTTCTGATCTTGCTGGCTTCAGCAGGCTGAGGTGCGTTTGAAATGCTTATCGCTCCTCCCAGCCAAATCTCAGTAAGTCTCTCAGGTACTATCCCCAGGGCCAGCAGGGCGCTCTCCCCAGGGCCAATCTGACTTTCCCCTACAGGACCCTGGGCGCTCCCGAGCATGCTCTCCAGAGCTCACTGCCGCAGTCTCCTGGACTCCGGCCCCCCCCGCAGGGCTCCTGCGTCCTTTCGGTTTCACAATGCAAGGTCCATGGATTTCAAGGAGACGTGCCCTTCCCCCAAATTCCTCCACCGTGGGCGCTATGTTCTCAGGAAGCACCCGCGACTTTTCTGGATTCACGGTGCAATCTCTGGGGATCGTAAAAGGGCATGCCCATCCACCAAATTTTTGAGTTTCGGGCTCTAGGAATGCACTAAGCGCACTAAGCGCCGCATCCCTTCCGGGTTCACAGCGCGAGAGTCAGGATTCCCAAGGGGGTGCGCGCTTCCACAGTTCAGCACCGCAGGCTCCAGAAACTTGAGAACGCCTGTGCCCTTTCCTTGATGGGGGCTGCGAGGTCTGGGTTTTCCATGGAAAGATCCACACTCCCACCGGCTTGAGGGTGCGGGCACACTTTCAGGCTGCCCCTGGTCGTGCCATCTGGAGGCACTCACTTCTCCCAGGGCTGTGGGTGGGTGCTCGCAGCCCCTGGGCGATTGTCTCCCAGTCTAACTGCCTTCTCTGTGCCTTCAAGCCACAAGGTCTCCCCTGGTGTTGCTCAGCCCCTGTAGTCCAGGAAGGGAGCAGCGACTCTACTCTCCTGGGTGCCCCGAGGCAGACCCGGGAGTACCGGGCCTGGAGACTGCAACCTTCCTGGTCCCCGTGCTGATCCCTGGGTCCCTTTTGTCCTGAAGCAGTCTCCTTGTCACCTGGTTTTTCAATGATCGCTATAATTTTTGATGTCCTGTTTTCAAAAATGTTTCGGTAACCTAGGCCACTTGCTCTGTTCCTTCACTGATACGTGGGTTTTCTCTTCTTCACAGAAAGCCAAGAATCATGCTGCCTGGAGCAAAACTGCCATCTTTCACCCCAGGACTAATTTGTTTTAAAATTAAATACTTTCATACTTCACTTTTAAAAATTAAATATTTTTGCTTTATCAAAATAAGCACACACTGAAAAATTTGAATACTAGAAAAAAGAAGGGACAAAACACCTGTATTGTTACATGTATTGTGATTATTGTCATACTTCATCGATTCTAAAATGCCCTTTTTCACATTTAAATATATATTTCTTCACATTTCAGCTTCTCTGAAATTAGGATGTAATTTACAGCCAATTAATATGGCATTACCATATTGTTGCATTTCCTTTTTATAAGGCATGTTTTAAGCTTGCTTTTAAAGATACTACATGACAATTTACATCAATCTTCTCACTCCAAGATTCAGTGTTATTGTCATTCTTCAGTACCTCTTGAAGATGAACTTAAGTTCCTGGAAAACAAGAAATTGAGGTAGACTCAGGTTTTTCCTCATTCCAGAGCAAGGATTGGAGGAAGTAGGTTGGCCTGGGAATCGATGAACCACTCAAGAAAGGAACCCAGAGATCATGCTGTAACTCAGAAAACATTGAGTGCCCCTCTGTGTGTCCTATGATGGGTTTTCCAGTGTTTAGTTTAGGGATGAAAAAAACTATTCTTAAGAACTGTGGGGTATAATACCTCTGTTCAACATTTAGTGCTATGTGCTGAGGACACAGTGATGAATAAAATAAGTCTCTTTCCTAGATGGATTGTACAGTGGGAGAAGACAGAACTGTTTCATGCTAATTTTATATTGGACACTTGGGAAGATTAAAACTTAAACAATTTTTTTGTACTTGAGAAACTCACAGACTATTGAAAGAAAGATTCCTATGTTTTAATATTTCACACCAAATTTCTGGTTTAAAAAAACCTGGTAATATTTTATTCACAATATTGTTCTCCATTGACTTATGAGTATAGTTTTGTTGCATCAAGAAAATTAGATTTAAGGTGTTTTCGACTATAGTATTAATTTGCTTCCTCTCCAATAATATCCAATTATCCCATGTTTTACATAAATATCAGATACTTTCCAGTTTCACAATTGATGGGTTAATATATTTCTGTATGTGTTTTATCACTGGTTCAGCAAAATAGCTACTTTTTCTCCCTCCACTGGAGAAAATATCAATGTGGGGGGGGGCAACATTTATCCATTATCTTCTGTTGAATGTTTGTTGTATGTCAGTAGGCGAGGCATTGAGATACCAAATTGAATGAACATTGTTTCCAACTCAAGTCTGTGGGAATACGTAGAAAATGTGTGCAACTCAGTGTGACTAGATCTGTGTGGTAGGAAGAAAAATCTGTGTGAGGGAGCACTGAATAGGGAATGTTTAATGTTTAATTCTTCAGGTTGTTACCTGAAGAATTTTCACATCTGCACTTGTCCTTAAGAGAGGGGGGTGTGTGTGTATGTGTGCGTGCGCGTGCGTGTGTGTAGTGTTGTGGTATGGGGTAAAAGGCATTCTAGGTAGGGAAAGCAGCATGAGCAAAGACGTTGAGTTGCGGGAGTTGTGATTTGAGAAGGGACTACAAGGATAGGAAGCTGGAGACAATACTATTAACTGTTTATTGAGCACTTATTCTTTTTAAGGCATTATTCTACATAGTTTACATTTATTCCTCAAAACAGTTTTTTGAGATAGTTGTTTTATAATCTTCATTTTACCAGTGAGGAATCAGAAAGATAAAAAATGGTACCCAATTCTAAGACTTCTTGAATTTGAAATAGCCATGTAGAAGGTAAAAAAATAAAGCATTTTTATCAAATCCTTCAGATAGACTTACATTGAAAAGAACAGTCAAAAAGTATTCAGGGGTTAGAAAAGTCTTATGTTAAATTCAGAGTGAAGTTAATTGTTAAAATTTTATTGTGGTAAATTAATATTAAAATATGTAGTCATATTGTAATACTCTAAGATTTTTTAAAGCTTTTTATTGTATATTATATTATACCACAAATACAGAAAACTAAATAAAACTTAAATAATTTAATGACTTTTTTAACTTGTTTTTTTTTTAAGGTTTCAGTGTACTTTATTTCTTTAGTCATGCTGTGTACTAATGGGTACACAGTGCTTTCACTTGTTTTTTTTTATGTTTCAAATGTATTTTAATGACTTTTTTTTAAACAAAACAAATACACTTATAACTACTGCTCAGGTCAAGAAATCTTTGCCATCCACTCTAAAAGCCTTCCACATGCCTCTTCCTGATCATAGCTCCTTCTTCTCCCCTAGTAGTAACTGCTATCCTGACTTCTAGAGTAATTGCATCTTTTTAGTTTTTTAAATTTTACCATCCAAATGTGCATTCTTAAACACTGTAATTTAATTGTGCCTGTTTTTGTTTTAAATCTCAATCTTCATGTCCCAATGCCAGCTCTTCCCCCCTCTGCCTCTGTTTTACATTTTATTTGTTGAAGCAACAAGTAAAATAGGTATTTTGACCTATACAGATTCCATAATCTGGATTATGCTATTTGCATAATTTTTCTTCATTTGTATTTTCTGTAAATTGATAGCTGGATCTAAAAGCTTCATCAAGTTAATATTTTGTTTTTGGTTTTTGGACAAGAATGCTTCCCAGGTGCTGATGTGGTCTGACTTCCATCAGGAGATGGATAGTGTCTGGTTGTTTGTCTTTTTGTGATTTTAGTGGCCACTGATGTTTGATGCCTAGATCAATGAATTTATTAGAGATTACAGAGTGGAGATATTTGAATGCTGTTATTTTTTATTTATAAGGTGGAATGAGTCCATAAAAAAACATTTCATCTACTCTTTGGTTACCCAGTGGTACAATTCATTTAGAAAAGGAAGGGTGGACATTTGGTTCTTTACCAGTTTTTAAAATAATACATTAGGCCCTGACTGCTGTGGCTTAATTAGTTGGGCGTCATCCCCAAAGCAAAAGGTCACTTCCTGGTCAGGGCACATGCCTATGTTGCAGATTCAGTCCTGGTCCAGTGTGCAGGAGAGGGAAATGATTAGTGTTTCTTCTCACCCTCTCTCCCTTCCCCTCCCTCTAAAGAAAAATAAATATTTAAAAACAACACATTAGTTCCTCTGGTAGTGACCAGTGAGTTTTTCATAAGTATCATTATGAACCAAGTAAATAAGTATTTAATGCTCACTATTTTATAGATGCATTGGAGGAACCCTATTTTATGCATGCAGTTGACTTTTATAAATAAAATATGAAGAAGTACCTTAGTAATCACTCTTGCATTGGTATTCTATATAAATTTTAGGACCAGCATGTTGAGATTTTGATGAGGGTTGCTTCTAATCTATAGATTAGTTTCTAATATTGTTTATATTGCCCTCTTGCTTTTTAAATTTTGATCAATCTTGCCATGAGTTTATAAACTGTAATTTTTTAAAAAATCCAGCTTTTAGCACCTGCCACCTGAGTCTCGGCTTCTCATCTTCCTCCCTGAACAACGTGCTTCAGCACACGCTCTAGCTTCTCCACAAGCTACTGGACCCTGGGCTCTGTGCAGTCGCCCAGCTACCGGGTCTGGCTGGCCAGCAGCATGGCCAGCATCTATGCAGGTGCCAGGGGCTCAGGCTCCTGGATCTCGGTGTTCCGCTACATCAGCATGCGGGGCAGCTGGGTATCCGGGGGCTTAGCTGCAGGGATGGCCGGGGGTCTGGTGGGCATAGGGGGCATCCAGAGTGAGAAGAAGACTATGTAATGCCTGAATGACCACCTGGCCTCCTACCTGGACAGGGTGAGAAGCCTGGAGGCTGATAATCAGAGACTGGAGATCACAATCTGGGAACACTTAGAGAAGAAGGGACCCCAGGTCAGAGATTGGGGGCATTATTTCAAGACCATTGAGGACCTGAGGGCTCAGATCTTTGCAAATTATGTGGACAGTGCCCGCGTTGTTCTGCAGATTGACCGTGCTTGTCTTGCTGCTGATGACTTCAGAGTCGAATATGAGATGGAGCTGGCCATTCACCAATCTGTGGAGAATGACAATGGGCTCCGAAAGGTCATTGATGACACCAATATCACTTGGCTGCAGCTGAAGATAGAGATCGAGGCTTTCAAGGAGGAGCTGCTCTTCATGAAGAAGAACCACAAGGAGGAAGTAAATGGTCTACAAAACCAGATTGCCAGTTCTGGGTTGACTGTGAAGTTGGATGCCCCCAAATCTCAGGACCTTGGCAAAATCATGGCAGATATCCAGGGCCAGTATGACGAGCTGGCTTGGAAGAAGAGAGGAGCTGGACAAGTACTGTTCCCATCAGACTGAAGAGAACACCACATTGGTCACCTCACAGACTGCTGAGATAAACGCTGCTGAGATGACACTAATGGAGCTGATACATATGGTCCAGTCATTGGAGACTGACCTGGACTCAGTGAAGAATTCGAAGGTCAGTTTGGAGAACAACCTGAGGGAGTTGAAGATGCACTATGCCATGCAGATGGAACAACTCAATGGGATCCTGCTGCACCTGGAGTCAGAGCTAGCCCAGACCTGGGTAGAGGGCCAGCACCAGGCCCAGAAGTATGAGGCTCTGTTGAAGATCAAGGTCAAGCTGGAGGCTGAGATTGCCACCTACCGCAGCCTACTGGAAGAAGGGGAGGACTTCAATCTTGTTGATGCCCCAGACAAGAGCCCCTCCTTACAAACCATCCAAAAAGACCATGACCCACAGGATTGCGGATGGCAGAGTGGTGTCTGAGGTCAACGACACCAAAGTTTTAAGGCATTAAAGGCAGCAGAAGTGGGGCATCCTGTAGCAAGGCAGAAGGCTAATAAAAAGTTCATTGAAAGATTTAAAAAATAATCCAGCTTTTAGTTTTTCTTTACCTCTATTAAGTGTATGTTTTTTATTATTTGCTTTTAACTCTATTCTTTTATTCTTTATACTTCATTTAACTTTGTTTTTCTAATGTTCTGTAATAGATTACAGATTTTCAGCCTTCTTTTCTAATGTATGAATTACAGGTTTTAAAGTTCCCTGTAGGCACTGCTTTAGTTACATCCCTTGGGTTTTTTGATATGTAAACCTTATCATTTTACAAACATAACATTTGATATAAATATCATTCATTCCAACATATATTTTGATTTCTTTGACCCATGCCTTGTCTCAAATATATCTCTTTATGTCAGTTATCTATAGTTGGGTAACAAACCACCCAAATACTTAACACAGCTATTACCTTCCTTAATTCTGTGAGTGGCTGGGCAGTTTCTCTGCTGGTTTTGTCTGGGTTTGTTTATGAGGTGCATTTAGCTAGAGGATTGGTTCTGGTGGTTGGTGCTAGCTAGCGACTGGGGTTCCTTGGTTCTATGTACTTGACTTTTTATCATCCAGCAGGCTAGACCAGTCTCTCACATGGTATTCTCAGGCCAGCACTCTAAGAGGCGAAGGGGAAAGCAGAAACCCTTTTACTACATTCTGTTGAATTAGAACAAGTCACAAGCCTGGCCCAGATTCAAGAATGGGAAAATAGATTCCTCTTTTTTAGGAGCAGCACAATTTGTCTTTATATTTAATCTACCACAATTTCCAAAAGTTGGGAAATTTTTCTTGTACTATTTTCTTTTTGTTGTTGTTACGGAGTCTAGTTTGCTAGATTGATTATGGTCTAGTTGATTATGGTCTGGACATTTTATTTAAAATTGCTTGTAGGGATGATTTTGAGGCTTAGAGTAAATATACTTTCTGTTTAAGAGGAGGGTTTTTATTAAGTTGCCTGGAAGCCATATGATTTTGAGGCTTATAGTAAATATACTATCTGTTTAAGAGGAGGGTTTTTATTAAGTTGCCTGGAAGCCATATCAGCCAGGAAACTACTTAAACCAAGTTCCTGAAGAGCACGTTCTAACAGTTTTAGTATAGCATCTTAATAAACAGATACAAGACTCACATTTCAGATTTCATATTTTTGTTTCTCAAAGGAGTTATATCAAATGTCTCTTTCAAATCAACATGTTTGCTCTTGAACTTTATATTCAAAATTGTCTTCTCACACTTAAAATTTATTTTACTAGAACGTGAAAAGTAACACTTTTGTAATGAGACCATTAAAAAATCCCTTGAATGCTTCTTGTACTGTTATTCTTTGTTAAGGTTATTGGACTCACTGTCCTCTGGTCACTCAGGGTGATTCTATTTGTGAGACCTTAGGAAAATGACCTTTGCCTTTCAGGGCATCAGTTTCAGCATCAGCTGAAGGTTTCTTTCTTTTCTTTTTTACTATATTTTATTGATTATGCTATTATAGTCATCCCAGTTTTTTTCCTTCTGTCCCCCTCCACCCAGGACACCCCATTCCCTCCAGCAGTCTTCCCCTTAAGTTCATGTCCATGGGTCATACATATAAGTTCTTTGGCTACTCCATGTCCTATACTATTTTTTTAAACAGGTTTTATGTAATTATTTTTAGACGGGGGGAAGGGAGGGAAACATTAATCTGTTGCCTATTGCATGCCCCCAGTGGGGTCAAGCTTTGGTTTGAACCATGACAGTGACAGAACAACAGTAAAGTACCATTTTAATTGTCACAGAGTGGTAAAAGAATAGAATTTACGTGTAGATTATGAGTTCAGGCCAAGAGAAGGCCTTGTAAGAAGTCACAGTACACTCTGAACATGGTATTTCATGGAAGCTTGAAGAGTGAAAATTGATGGGAGAGTTGACTGATCATGTAGCCCTTTGGGAGTGTGTATATGTATGTTTATACTTGTGTAAACTGTGTATGTGTGGCTGGGTGTATGTATGTAATATATATGTGTGTATGTGTCAAACATAAAAGTAAATACTTAGTTTTATGAGCAAATTGTATTACATAGATCCCCATTTGTCTCTATAAATATCAACTTTGAACATTTCCTAGCAGTTAAGTGCTGTCAATTTTCATTGAATATTTTAATTTTTAGGATTTTGTTTTGGGATATATTAATAAATTTAATTATCCCATCAACATTAATGAATCAGTGATTTAAAATCAGTTTATTGTTTATAAAAAAATGAAGATTATAAAAAAACTTGGACATCAGTTGCAATATGCAATACATAATTCTTTCTTTTACCCTAGCATTGGTGATTAGTTGTAGCAGTGTTACCTCACGTATCGCTTAAATGAATGTTGATTCCATTTTTATTGGCTTTATAATTTTTGCCTGTTTTTAAATGATAAACTTTATTTTACGATATAGAAGAGCTGTAAACAAAAGTTATGTAGCCTTAATTGTATGCTTGTGTTGGATTGGCCAAAAAGGCCATTATGTGTTTTCTTTATAGTGGCTCTAGGGGCACTTAGTTGTTTTTAACTTCATTAAAACAATTTTGTTAGATCATATTGTGACAGCTGTCATATCAGCGTCATTTTAAAGAAAACTTATTGGTGAATTTTGGTGAATTTTTGTGCAGCCATTTTAATACTGAAGATGGAAGAAAATATGCAATATTTTCATTGTTTATGTTTTATTATTTTAAGAAAGGTAAAAACTCAACTGAAATATAAAAACAGTTTGTGCAGTATATGGAGAAGGTGCTGTGCTGTGACTGATTGAACATGTGAAAAGTGGTTTGTGAAGTTTCTTGGTACTGTTGACATTTGGCAAATTACTTCTTCGCTGTGGGGCTGTCTTATGCATTGGAAGATGTTTAGCAGTACTCCTGGTCTCTACCCACTGGAAGCCAATGGTGGAAGATAGCTGATATACTCAAAATATCCAACTCAATAAAGTTATTGGTGAAGATAAAAAATGTCTTTTATTTTACAGAAAAAAACATACAGACTTTTTGGCCAAATCAATACATATTTAAGAAAGCACCAGTTTAATTTAAGGCAATGCTAGGGTCTGCAGGAATTTTTTTCCTTCAGAAGAGGTTCATGCATTACCCTAAGTCTGGGACACATTGCCTAGAAAAATGAACTGAGAAAAGCATTGAGCTTAGAGTTACTGTGTGGGTAACTAAATTTTGATTAAAATTTTCAGGATTTTGTTCTTTTTTTAGTCTGTAAACTCTAAAAAATTCTGTATTTTAATCATTGGCAATTTCTTTTTTTAGTCTCATATTTTATCTCTACCCATCTATAGGGGAAGTTCTTGCTTATTAATTTTACATGTTTTGTTGCTATTATTAAGGAACAGTAAACTCCATCTCCTTCTCCCTCATGCCTCCAACAATAAACAAAAACAACA
Organism: Phyllostomus discolor; assembly: GCF_004126475.2. Lineage (NCBI taxonomy): Eukaryota > Metazoa > Chordata > Mammalia > Chiroptera > Phyllostomidae > Phyllostomus > Phyllostomus discolor. The sequence goes on from NC_040907.2 coordinate 72,642,532, forward strand.
CACAATTCTGTTAGGAAAAAGCATCTCCTAAGTTTTGGTTAAAATGGTTTTTATGTCTTTATTGAAGCACTATTATGGTACAATAAACTGGTTGTACTTAAAGTGTACAACTTGAATTTTGACATGTAAACACCTGTGTAACCATCACTGTAATTAAAATAACAAACATTTCCATCACTCCAAAGATCCCTCATGCCCCTTTGTAGTCAGTCCCCTCCCTGCCACCAGCTGGAGCAATCACTGATCTGCTTTCTATAGCTACAGGTTAGTTTGGGCTGCTCTAGATTTCTATGTGAGAGGAATTATACTCTATATACCTTTTTTGCCTAGCTCCTTTCAGTCAGCATAATGATTTTGAGATTCATCCATGTTGTGCATAACAGTAGTTTGATTTTAACCCATTTTCCATTTGCCCAGAGAAGACTCACCAGAGCCCTTGAGGCTGCAGCTTTTACCCTGAGATAATTTGTGGATTACAGTCCTAATCCATGAAATATCTTGCTTTTATTATTATTTTTGCATCACTCTAATATATCAATAGTCTTTGGAGACAAATCTTTGTGCAGGATTACTAAGATTTTCTCCTAGAAATTTCAGTTTTCTGGTATTTAGGTTTGCGTTGCATTTCAGATTGCTTTTTGTATATGGTGAGCAGTAAGGGCTCTTTTTTTTTTTTTTTTTTTTTTTTTGCTTATGGATATTCAGCTGACCAGTAACATTTGTTAAAAAGATTATCCTTTCCCCATTGAATTGCCTTGGCACCTTGTCCTAAATCAATTGGCCATACGTATGTGGGTCTACTTCTGGACTTTTCTGCCTCTTTGATCTATATTTATACTTCAGTATCAAAGTCTTTATTACTATAGCTTTATGGTAAGCCTTAAAATCAGGTACAATTCCTGCAGCTTTGCTCTTTTTCAAAATTTATTGGTATTTTAGGTCCTTTGCATCCATACACAGATTTTAGAATCATCTCGTCATTCTCTACAAAAAACAAAACAAAACAAAACCAAAAAAACTAATAGACTTTTGATTGGGGTTGCATTAAATTTCTAAATAAATTTGGGGAGAATTGACATACAATATTGAGTCTTCTGATCCATGAGCATGCTGTATCTGTCTAATCTTTAATTTCTCTGCATTGTGTTTTAGTTTTCGGCATGCAGATCTTGCACATCTTTTTTCCTCTAAATTTATCCCTAAATATTTAATATTTGGGGGGCTTTTGTAAAGCATGTGCTTAAAACTTCAATTTGTAATTGTTCTTTTCTCATATGTAGAAATGCAATTGGTATTTATGTGTAGATGGTATATCCTAGAACCTGGTTGAACTCACTTAGCTTTTTTTGTGGATTCCTTAGGATTTTCTGTGTAGATGTTTATAAAATCTGCAATAAAAATAGTTTTACTTCTTCCTTTCAATTCTGTATGACTTTTATTTCTTTTACTTACCTGATTGCACTCTGTGTCCTCCAGTAACAATATTGGATAGAGGTGTTGAGAGTTGACATCGTTGTCGTGTTCCAGATCTCACAGTCTCAGTCTTCAAATTAATGGTATGGTAGTGATAGGTTTTTGTTAGTGTCCTTTAACAGATTGAGGAAGTTTCTTTTCATTCCTAATTTGGTGAGAGTTTTTATGATGAATAGGTGCTAGATTTTTGTCAAAGGCCTTTTGGGTATCTATTGATATGATTGTGTTTTTTCTTTTTAGGCTGTTCATATGATGAGTTACCTTGATTTTTTTCAAATGTTAACCTGACTTCCCATATCTTGGATAAAACCCTTCTATGCATTTTATAAATAGTTGGTTATTGGTCTTTTCTTTTTTTGTAATGTCTTTGCCAAAGAAAAATGAGAAGTTCTCACAAAGCAGTTCTTGCCATATACCAAAGTACAGAGGTCATCTATAGGGAAGCAAACACTTGGCGATTGAGTTGTGAACTGAACTCCTGCCACTTTTTTTATGGAACATCACTTTTACTTGAAAGAATGACTGAATAACTGGTTATTCAGCCTTGAATATTGCAGACATTTTCTGCAAGGCCTTCAAGCAAAAACAGTTGGCAGTGTTTGTTGCTAGTGTTACAGTTTAAATTTCCAGATTAAAATTTGGAAGTCTCTGCTGCCGTGAGCTGGATAGCTTCCCCAGTGCTTAAGACTTTTCTGGTGAGATTGGTGGCAATATTAACATGTAATTTCACAAAATACTGTATAATAAAATGTATTGCATTAGGAAGGTCTACTACATAACTTGTTGAACCAGTATTTCCAACTGACCAATGAATGATGTTACCAAATTTTACATGGGTATGAGATCCATTGAAAGTGTAACATAGACCAATGGATTTAATTGTATCAGAGCACAAAAGTTCATTGATAATAGTTTCAGACTGCATTGAAACATTTTAGTGTCACAGAAAAATGTCCATAATTATTAAAATACTCCTGTTTTACAATAACTACTTGTATTGCAATAGCTAGAAAGAATGCAGAATCAGATATGAGAATCCATTTGTCTTCTATTAAGCCAGACACTAATGAGATTTGCCAAAATATAAAACAGTGCTACTTATCTAGTTGTTTTGTTTGGAAAAATATAGCTATTTTTATAAAAATTTATTTAATGTATCATTAAAATAAAAAATTAGAAATTTGTCTAATTTCTTTAAATGAACAAATAAATACTTTAAAAAAATACTGAGGTTGAATTTCCATGTGATGAATATCCATAGATGTGATACAAATAAAAGCTTTTTAGAATCTTGAGACCATGGGGTTTGAAAGATGCTGATCTAGAATAGTGCTTAGCAATATAGTAAGCAATTAGTAAACATTTGAATGATTCTTGACCATGTCACATTTATAATTTACCTATCTTTTCAAGAGCACATGTATTTGATATATATCTTGTCTATGTACCTTTCTTTCATACTTTAACAACCAGGTTTTTCCATATCTTGTGTTGGTACTGTGATTCTCTTTTCCTTGCCTTTGCTTAGGCAGGACTGTTGGGCAGGGAAGGTCATCAATTCAGGGACTGCCATTATATTTTGGAAAATCTGGTGATTTACTGAACAAGAAGAAAATAGATTAGCAGCTCCTAACTGAACATACATTGCATTTGGTATAGACTGGTTATATAAATGGTCATATTTCACATAGTCACAAAATTAGGTTTTAAAATTGTTTCAGTTGGTTATACCACAAAGTATAACAAGGCAACTGATATTTAGTGATTATTACAGATATTACAGGTACCTTGTCATTAATATGCATATCAACAATGTATTTCAAATATGTTGAATACCTTTATTTTAATCTTTTAGTTGATAAATCAATCTTTTTGCTAGTCAAAAGGAACATATAAATGTAGAAGACATATTTGTTGTAGAGTCTTTTTAGTTTCATAGGATAAAAATCAAGAAAAGTATTGAATTTTTGTTAGACTTGAATCTGCCTGGCAGTAGGTCATGTTTCTGCAATTAAATTAATTTCTCTCTAGTCTTTAGCATGACATTTCAGGTGAAAAAAATATATAACCCATTAAATCGGATTCTAGTATACTGCTCTGATTTATCCTAGGCAACAGGTATCTTCCAAATTGGGACCATCTGTGGAAAACATTTAAAGAATTCCTTAAAAAGAGGATTTTAGAAAGCCTTATAAAAGGGGGCTCATAATAACTGGGCGTGTGTGAACATACACATACATGAAAAGCATTTTCTGAAACAGTTTTGCAATCTCATAAAAATTAAAAACCTGATAATCCTGTAATACAAATGAGATTGAAAACAACGATAAACCTAAGTACTTTTTAAAGTAAGAGCATCTACTCTTGTAGTTAAATTTGGCTTTCTAGCCTTATTCAGTGACCTAGTGTCTTATTACTGAAAATGTTTATTCTACAGATTCTTGGAGCTCAACTAGATGTTGAACAAAGAGGGTTGAGTAATATGTGACCCCTCTATTAGGCACGGAGATATGCTACCCTGACTCCCCTTCAAAGAAGGTCGAGTCCCAACTGTGAGGAGTGCAGACCAGGTAACCCCTTCTCCCCACACTTTAGCATCTGCCTTAGCTGCAGAGCTACCTTCCTAATGTCATGACCTCCCTGGAGCAGCGTGCATTTATGCACCGAGCAAGGAAGACAGAATAAAGACCTGACCATTTTGGCCAATCACAGAACACTCTGATAGACAGTACTTGGTGTGACAGCTTCCCACCTGGTTGGGTGAAATTTTGTTGGGCCTGTATCACAGTTTAAATTCTGCCCAAACTTGCTTTTGTTACCTTCCTTTCCCAGGTGTTGATGCCCAGTAAACATCTGTGCTCCACACAGCACCTCACCTATACTTAGGAGAAGCCAACCTGCAATAGCTCTTAATCTCACGGAACTAATTTATTGGGAGGAAGTGTACATTAAATAAGAGATTTGAAATGTGATCATAACATAAGGTGCTATTGTGGTGTATTATAGACAGAGCCTAAGCCTGGTCATTATATTGTTTAGGGTGGTGGCCTGGATCAGTAGTCAGGCCTGGGCAGGCACCAGACTAACTACTCTGAGTAGCATGAATCTTGGACATACTACTTCCTCTTTTCCAAGCCAGTTTTTTCATTTGTTACGTGGGAATGGCATATCGTCTCTCATCCTATAGGCAACTAACCTGGGATTACTTGCATCGCTGAGAAAGGATTCCCAGCATAAAGAGAGAGGGTTCAATGCAGACATTTTAAAGGCCTTGCTTGCATCACTGGGCTAATGTCCCATGGGCAAAGCAGTTCACATAGTCAAATCTTGATTCAAGGATGGAGGAATAGACCCCACCTCTCTGTGGAAGAATTTGAAAAATAAGTGTGAAAAATTACTAACATAATGCCTGGTAGTAGTTAACATTTATTGAACACCTTCAGTAAATTATACCTACTTACTGAAGGTAACTGTACTATTATACTTAATATATTGTATGTATGGTATGTGAAAGAAGAAATATTTGGAGAATATGGTATATTCTTTTGATATGTTAAAACAATTTTTATGATGGGGAAGTTTGCAAATAAAGTGCTTTCTTTTTTTCTTTTTTTTCTTTGCAGTAAGAAAAATGGAAAACCACCATTACAGAACAGTGAGGTAAAATTTCAAATCATTAACTCTTTGGAATTTTATGCATTTATTTGTTTTGTTACACAATTTTGAGTTAGGACAATAATCATAGAATTTTAGAATATGGGGGGCTTGAATGTCATCTGCAATCTGCTAGATATTACAGGACTTCTTTCTGAAATGGGAATCCTTGGTAGGTGACTTCTAGTATTTACTTGAATCTGTTCATTTGTTGGAGACTACCCAGGAGGCAGGTAACTATATTAGTTCTAGCCCATGATGAGGTTTATCTTCCCTCTGTGGGCACTTAGTGATTGACAATTTTGTCTTTTGTTGCAACACAGGACAAGCCTACTCTGTTTTCTCTGATAGACTCTCATACTGTTTGAAGATAGTTGTATCTTCCACATCGTTTTTTCCCATGCTAAACAACCCTTATGTTTTCAACTGTTTCTCAGGTGACAGTTTCTGATCCTTTTTCAATTCTGTATTTATTCCTCTGGACCCATACTCATTAGTTTCTCTAGACATTATATTTAGTATAGAATGTAGTTGACCAGACAAAGTCTGACCGGCATCTCTTAATCTTTTTTTATGGTTATGTTTTATCCAGATGTGACTATAACCAGTTGTAGCAAAATCTGGTTCTTATTTCTCCATTAAGGGCCACTAATTATGTAAGAAACATCAAATTCCTTGATTAATTTTTAATTGTTATTAACCTTTCAACAAATATCGATTGAGCTCTTCATACATGCCTGGTATTGTTTTTGGCTCTGGGTGTATAGCAGTTATAAAAGTAAGTGGAGGTTACATTGTACATGCCAGCTAATACACTAGTACGATACCCTCAAAAGGAAGAATATTAGAAGAGCTTGACATAACTTATTCACAGTAAATTCATGCTGGCTTATAGTAGTGTTTCTTAAGTATCCCACATCTTCCATATTAATATCTGTTTTCCAAATATTCTAGAGATGGACATTGAAATTGCTGTTCTTTAGTTTCGATAATCTTTTCCCTAGGCTTTGAAAAATGGGACCAGATGTGTTTATCTCAAGTTGTCTGGTATATCTCCATGTTCATAATTTCTTTCTTTTTTTCCCCCATAATTTCTCATATCTAAATTATATGTGAATAATCAAACTTTTGTTGATTTACAAGGGGGGGGGCAAAAATCCGGAATTATCTTTTGGAGGGCGGGCCCCCTGTAGTACAGGCTTCCCCCTCTAGGTAAGTGAGTGTTCTAGGAACCCATGTCCATCAGTGTACCAAGTAGTGTTGTTGTGAGAGGCTATATTTGGCTTCAGTGAATTTTTTTTGAAGACTCAACATTTTTGCTGTTTTCATGATGGGTGATTCGCAAGCCCACACCATGCTGGAGATCAGCAGTTTTTGACTAAAAACAAGCTGCATGTTCAGCAATTTTACCCACCATCCCTATTCACCTGATCTTGCCCTGAGTGACTTTTTTTATGTTTCCCTGGATGAAAAAAGTTCTCAAAGGGAAACTTTGTTGATGTGGAAGAGGTGCAACAAAAAAAATGGCAGAAGCACTAAAAGGCATTAAAAAATAAGTTAAAAAACTGTTTTGAGCAGTGGAAAAAAATGTCTCCACAGGTGTATTGCATCAAATGGAGAATACTTTGAAGCTGACTGAAGTTAAAACATGGAAGAATAAATGCACAATTTTTTATAAATAAATTCTGGGCTTTTTTTTAATTCACCCCCCTCGAATATCAAACCTTAGACTCATATCTATTGCCTGCATATTATACCTGTAAGTTCTAGGACATCAGTGAAACTAGTTAGTACAGCTAAGTTCATTCACTTGTTTTTTAAATTTTTTTGTACAATGTTTTTAGCATATACTTATTTGCTGATCATATTGTATGAGCAAAATAAATTTAGGTTAGATTAAATGATTGGCCAAAAAAAGATATAAGGCAGTATGTACAATGATACCACATCTGTAAAATTTATTAGGGAGATACACACACATGCACAATTATACATATGTGCTAAAATGAAATCAGGTTGGGTATATGCTAGTTATCACAGTTGATTTTTTTAAAGATTTTATTTTTATTTATTTTTAGAGAGGGAAGGGAGGGAGAAAGAGAGTGAGAGAGAAACATCAATGTGTGGTTGTTGGGGGTCATGGCCTGCAACCCAGGCATGTGCCCTGACTGGGAATCGAACCTGCGACACTTTGGTTCACAGCCCGCTCTCAATCCACTGAGCTACACCAGCCAGGGCTCACGGTTGATATCTTTAAATGGTAGGTGTAGGCTCCTTATTTTTGCTAATCAGAATTTTCTAATTTTTTTCACTGAATATGTTTCTTACTGAGGAAAGCAATCAAGAAGAAATTTTTTTCCAACAGAAAATGTGTTACAATCTGTTGTAGGATGGGGTAGGGTGAGACAGTTTTCATAAGACATGAGATTTAAGAAGGAGAAGATTTAATACAGTTAGAAAATAGTATAAAGAGATACTTGACTTGATTTTAAAATTCTTTTCATTTAATTTTATTGTAATATACATGGTATAAAATTCAAAACACAGAAAGGTAAACACTGTGCTGGGTTTGGTGTTTAGCATTCCCATGTGTGTTTTTATACTTTTGAGTATAGGTATGTATGTCTCCACAAAAAATATAAGTAGAATTATTCTGCATTTTGAAAAATTATATAAATTAAGTCATTGTATGTATCATTCTACTTTTTTCCAGCATGTGTTTTAGATCTGTGTTGATAGCTATAAATTAACTTAACTGCTCTATAATATTCTATTGTTTGAATATATGCTGCTTCCTTTATACAGTTGTGTAGATTTTTACATAAATTTACCATAATGTTTGTAATATCCTCTGTTGATGTACATGTAAGATTTTAACTTTATGATATAAATATTGTATAGGTTATTGTTTTCATTTATGTGTTTAAGCATATAGGTAAGAGTATTTTAGAATAAGTCCCCAAAAGTAAATTTGATGAGTCGTTTTATATTTTATAGTCAGTGTACATTTTACATTTGATACATGCAACATAATAGTTGTACTGGTTTACATTTTCCCCAACAATATAAAGGAATGCTTACACTCTTTATCAACACCATATGGCCTTTTTATTTTATTTTATTTTATTTTTATTTCAAAACAAACATCTATCTTTTTCAGTCCTCGTTCATCTCACCTAAGTGATGCATTAATAGGAACTTCTCAATGCCCTTTGACCTTGTTGCCTCCTGAATATTAGCTACATTTTTTCTGGTTGCATTATTACTTCAGCTTCTTTAGTGGTCTTTATCTAATGGGTTGTTTGCTTTTTCTATCATTTACATGTTAATTTTATAGCATCAAAGTGGTTTGATGCTATAAAGACTTGTCTTTGAATTTATGAAGAAGAGAGAATGAATTGGCAGATTGCATATTGGAAATGCTAAATTATAAATTTAGGAATCAGAAAGTTTCCTATAATTAATATTAGGGAAATTCATGTTCAAGATTTAAAAAACAAAAAAAATAACTTACTGTTTTTGGTAATAACCTGTTTTGTTGAAAATGTGTTTGAATATGAAGAGCAGTACAAATCTTTGTTCTTTATATGTAGTGTCATCTTGATAATTGTTTATATTGACTTAGATGATACATGGTTCTTTAATCTTATTTGTTCTAGATTTGTTATAGCTATATTAAAAACTTTCCTTTTTTAATGTAGAAAGAGGGAAAAAAGGAACGAGCTATGGTGGACAAGGTATTTTTTTCAAGGCTCACACGGATTCTTAAAATCATGGTCCCTAGAACATTTTGTAAAGAGGTAAGTCTTACGAAATTATAATGTTAAGTGTTAAACTTTAAAGGTTACATGGAATAAGAACAAAAATTATAAAGCAAAACTACAGGTTAAATGTTTTCAACTATAGATAATGAAGATTACTAAATTTTTGTCTTAAATCATTGTCTGTCATGCAAGTAAGTGTCCTAGTTATTTAATGCCAGTTTTTAAATAGTTTTTTAATGTAATATTATTTTATTATTTTATGTGACATTCTAGAGTACTTAGTGCAGCTACCGTAAGTGGTGTTGCTTTATTATAAAATAATGAAAACAACCTTAAATTTACAAGTTTTATTTTATTAAGATGTTAACAAGTCACATTGATAGGGATTATATTTAGGGGCTGCTATATATTTAACTGAATATGTCTTAAAGATACCAAAATGATATCTAAAATTTTCAAGTATTTTCACAAAGTGAGCTAGTTGTTGGAATAAAGTTTTGTTATCCCTTTCTTTGCCCTTTTATCTGTATTTGATGTGTTTTTAATTATTAAAAATCTAATCACCTCAATATTCTCCTTTTATTCACTAAAAATACACCTTTGACTCTTTCTTCTTCCTGTCAGTCACCTATCCTTTCAGTCACTGGGATCTGGCAACTTTTTCTTCTAAATATTCTTGCCCGCATGTCATAGTGTTCTTTAGTCAGTCTCACTTCAAAGACTCTCCCCTTCTAATCTTTTCTGCCAAATTTATTTTCTTCAAACATAGGTTGTTTCCAGTTGTTCAAATTTAAAAAAGCATTTGTCTTATAATCTATTAATAGCTAGAAAAGATAAGACACCTCAAAGCACTACAGTTCCCGGTGAACGCCCCTCTAGCACACAGGACTGCCTTTCCTTTCCTCTCACTTCAGATCGTGTTGTGGTTATTCCACCCTTAAGAAACTCTAAAACATAGTAATAGTTGTTTATTTCTGGCTAGAGATAATATGTGTTCCTTGAAGAAAAATAGAAAATTGCAGATAGATACTTTTTTTTCCTGGTGCTTGTTAGCCTCCCACTCAGAGAGGACGCATGTCATCATTTTTTGGTGCATAGTCTTGTGTGTGAGCACATAATAAAAATGGGGTCACACTGAAACTTTTAAAATTTGCTCTCTCCCTCATATAGGGTGGGGCAAAAGTAGGTTTATAATTGTTTGTATGGAAAATAACAATAATAATTAATAAACAATAATACAAGAATAAACTATTTGATGTACTCACAACTGTAAACCTACTATTGCCCCATGCTGTCTTTTAAATGTTTTTTTCCAAGTATCCTTGAGTTTCTCTTAAATTAGTCTCTTTCCATTTCTACTGGATTATTATAATCTCTTAATTGGTCTTTTTGCTTCTTCTCCTTTTCTAACTAGTCTTCTTTCTAAAACCCTAATAAATATATTTTGCTTATTTTTTCTTATAGGGTAAATCACATCCTGACTTTGACCTTCTTTTCAGTACCCTGTGCTTAGAAGGTTCTCTGCTGTTTTCCAGTCAGAGTGTGTGCTGTCATGACGTCACGTTTATGACAGCCTGACCCCCACCCCCAACAGAAACAGATATGTTTAAAAAAAAAAACCTTGATGTTCATTATCTTCTTGTGAAGGTTTCCCATGACTCTTCAGGCACAATTTGTCATTTTTTCATTCTATAACCTACCTGACTTCAGAGAATCCTTATATAAAATACAAGCTTTTCTGGAAAGATTTTGTATTATTCCTCTTACCAGTTAACAGCGTAATGCTTATTTAACTGCCTATCAGGGATTTGCTGACCATAAAATGAATGTGAGACATTGGATAGATATCTGGGTGTTAGTAAGGAGGTAGGAGAGACTAATTTGGCCAACCTCCCAGTTTTGTTTAGGTGAAGCCATATCACAGAGCAATTATAAACCAGTTTTGAGCAATATAAAAATCCAATTTTAACCCTGGTTCAAGAAATTGAAATAAATGCCTGTAGAAATCACAAAAAATTGGCGGTAGAGATAGATGAACTGATTTATGAAATAGAGAAATGAAAATACCACATATGAATGAATATATGGAAGTTCATATATATCGTAAGGTGAGGGTGAGCCCAAATCAGTGCAAATCTTTAATTTCTGTCATAGTCTACAAACTCATTGCTAATAGGAATAGTGGTGATTCTAACAACATCTTTTATATAAAGGCATTTCAGGACTGTCAGTAGTAAAGTTTGCCAGATTTTGCTAAAGTGAGACAAGTAAACTTGATAACCTTCTTTAAGGATAAATTAAGCCAAGAACATAAAATGAAGGAAAAAATAAACTACTTTTGTCTAATGTTACCTTTATACCTCAAATGATTAATTTAGGATTCGGACTGTATGTGAGGTCTGAATTAAAAGTTAACACTACCATTAAAGTGACATATAGACAGCGTTCATTAAAATTAATAGATCTTTCTATTGTCAATTGAATGCCTAACTTTAAGATGTTGGATAGGGTAGAAGATGGCATGTTTCTTCCCAGGAAACATGGGGGTGGCAGCTGTCACAGCACAGTCACAGATTTTATTTGACACTGTCTTCTCTCTTAATGGCTTCATTTACTCTATGTTTATGACTTCCTGCCTTGTCTTTCACTTAAAGGGCTGTATTTTCACTACCTTCACCTTTTCATTTTATTGTTTTTATTTCATCACATTCTTTATTCTTTTGTAGACTGGAAGGTTATAATGACCCTATGCTATATAAATAAAACATTCACCTTTTTATAAAACAGTATTTGTTTTGCAAAAATTATATAAGTATTAGATACAGTTGTCCCTCAATTCTGTAACTTTGAAATTAAACACATTCTCCAAATGTCCTTCCTGTCACACACCCTCTTCCCTGACTTTAGCTTCTATGTTACTGTCATATTCTTCCAATTTAGAAAGTTTAAGGTCAGCTTTGAATGTGTGCTAGAGGCTGGAGGGTAGATTCTCATTTTGCACAGAGAGATGATTGATTCCTAGCCAGCCTCAGCTCCTCATCTCTTTCCCCTTGATAATCCATCTTGCACAGCACTACTTCAGTAATGTTTCCTAAGCAACACTTTGCAACATTTTGTTCTACCCAGAAGCTTTTAGTATTTTGATATGGCCTGTACTCTGCTGGATATGCCATGCTCATAATTCATATGGTTTTAATCCATTTCTTATTTTCCATTGAATTATTCATCTTTTTTACTCATAGTCCTCATTCTTTCCTTTGTTTTACCTGGTTTAGTTAATATATTTCTAATGTCATAACCCTCTTTTGCTACCCCAGACCTCCCATCTTGTTACTTAGCACATGAAGTAATGCAAATATACCTACATTGGTCTGTTTTCTTATATTTTTAAAAAGTGTAAATCTCACCTTAATTAACTAAAATGAAAGCCCTGTGAGTGCAGGGGCACTCTTAGAGATTTTCCTGATAAACTGAACCAAATTTATTCTACTTAGCTAAAATTTTAGGCTTCAGTATTTGTTGTTTAATTGCATACTGACAGTTTTATTATCATTTTTCTTTATTAGTCATATATTAAAAATATAAAACAATCACAATACACGGTGATTCAGGTAATATAAGTTATACGGCTAGTTTCTGCCATTGACTGATTTTATGAAGGCAAGTCATTTGACCTGCCTAGGATTCACTTGTGAATTCTGAATAAGAAAGTTAGAATAAATTATATATAAGGCCTTTTCCATTTATATTTAAAAATTTTTAAAGTATATTTTAAAATTTCCTATAGGTAAAATGTCAGCCAACTGTATTAAAGCTAGAATAAAGCCTTAAATTTAGAAATAACAAACCTTTGCCAAGGTAATGTGTTTTTTTTTTAACTTTCTAAAATGCATTTATTTAATTTACTATACCTGGTTTATTTTAGACAGGTTACTTGATACTTATTGCTGTTATGCTGGTGTCTCGAACGTATTGTGATGTTTGGATGATTCAAAATGGGACACTCATTGAAAGGTACTTTTCTGTTCACCTTCCTCCCATATGTATGAAATACTAATTTGTCTCATACTTAAGCAGTATCTTAATGAGCAAGATTCTAAATTAGGTGTAAGTACTTAAGTCAAATTATGTCTCTGTTCATTTACTTGGAGACGAACTCTGTGATAGGGATGTACTGGTGACGGGAGGGACCCTCTCTGCATCAAGTCCTGCAGAGCGGACGGTTTGTAGAGGATTAGAGACAAGACAGAGGAAAATTAAAATGCAGTATAATAAGTGTTGTATTGGGGGTTTAAAAAACTCACCAATTGGATGACTAAAATTAATGAGATAATTAGGAGGAAACTATCAAAGCATATTAGGGTATCACATTGAAAATGTTTATTAAAAGGAAACAATTCTTAGACATTTCTTTCAGTTTCTGAAGTTAGTGTTTATAAAATTTTTTCATTATAGTCTTTCTGCGTGTTAATTATTAATCATTGCAGTTGATAATTTTGGACCCCAAAACAAAAATAACATCTGTTAATAAAGAATTTATTCCTCGGGATACCAATTTGAATGCCAGAATAAAAATATTCTTGGAACTTTGTTTGCTGGTTTGCAATATTTTATCAGAAAATGTCTTAAATACTCAATCTAAGGTAACTTTTGAATGACAGCACTTAACGCTTTAAAATGTGCCCAAATTTTGAAATAAAGAATTTTTTTCCTCATATCCTTAATTTGCTTCTTATGGGATTTATAGGACAAGGAAGAATGTTTTATGCACATGTTTTCTGCCTCACCTGTCTAGGAGAATATAGGTGATCTGCATAGACTTAAAGCCCTAACCACATGCTTCAGAATGTGTGTAAATTGTGTAGGCTCCTGTATTCAACACAGGTCTCTCTGACACCTGTGGTTGGCCCTGGGCCTTTTAGTTTTAATCAAAGTAATATATGAACAGCTTCAAAAATAATATGTGAACATAGCTTAATGTCGGTTAGTCTTGCAGGCGTTATTCACAAGACACAGCAGCCCTGTGCACCATTTCTCGCACTCATAGTTGTTATCCCTGGAGTCAGTCACTTTCTGTTCTTTTTGCTGTTTCATCTCTCATTTTATCTCTGCATTTCAGTGTAACATACTTGTGTTACTGTTTCTAGTGTTAGTATATATTTATTGCCTACTTTGGAAGATGAGCATTAACTCTTTTACACTCTTACCCACTCCCATGCTTATCCTTTCGGTGTTGTTATATTGCAGTATTTTGTTAAATCAGAATTTACTGTTTACATGATTTTGACTGTTGTTTACAGCTGAACTACATGGCATATATTTTGGTAGTTTCTTTTATATACAGCCTTTTGATTTTCCTGACATTTATAAAGTAAAAGGTTTTGTGTGCTCTAGTTTTTTGCCTACTTCTTACTAATTCAACTCAAGTTTATTGATAACACAGTAAACTCTCCTCAATACTGTAATATCGTCAAACACATGTGATAATCTATTTATTTTTACTATTACCACCCACCCCATGCTTCTTGTTAGTTTCCTGTCTTCCTGCTCTAATCAGGATCAATTGTGCTTTAGACCCACTAAATAGCAGTTGTGTTTGAATTTGCTTTTATCACGATCTCGGAGATTTCTTTCATGTTTCTCTTCCGCGTTAAATAACCTGTTTTCTGGATCTTTTGCTTCCCTCTTTCTCAGTTTACTCTCTCATTTTGGCAGATACAGCCTTTTCCTGAGAAATGGTGCAAAGGAAATACATTTTTGAGAGCTTTTAGATCTGATAAAGTCTTCTACTCGAACACTTGATTGATAATATAGCTGTGTTTATACTTTCCAAGTTGGGACTTACTTTTTGTCAGATTTTGGAAAATACCACCCTGTTGCTTCTGTAGAACTCATTGATTCTCAACCTTGGCTGCAGGATGATTAGAATCTCTGGGCAATTCTGAGAATTAATGACTGGGCCCACCCCTGGGTATTCTGATTCAATTAAACATTACTTTTTGAAACATCCCAGGCGATTCTGATGTGCAGCCACAGCCAAAAACTTTGTACTAATCGCAGTTCCACATGGGTGGTGGGGCCAGTTCCCTTCCTGTTGCCCTTCCTCAGTAGCAGATCTGTTTTTCCTTCCCTTTGGAAGCTTTTATGGTCATTTGTTATTGATGTATTGCTGGTGTTTGGGAAACTTACTGAACGTTCCTGTGATTTCTTATTTTACTCATTGTGCTGGCCATGAGGTGAGCTGTTTTCAGTCTAGAAAGTCATTCTTTGTTCTTCCTCTCCTTTTTTTTTTTTTTTTTTTTTTTTTGTATTCTTTTCCTGGAATCCTTAATAGTCTAGTGTTGGACCCCCTGGATTGATCATGTGATTATGTTATAATTTCTGCACTGTTTTTATTACTGGTATTTTGTATTCTAGGAAATTTCTTTTAATGTTATCATCCAGTGAATTTTATTAGAATTTTATTTCTGAGTTATCTTTTTGTATGAATGTTCATTTTTGTAGCAATTGCTCTTTCAAGTCTGGACTTTTTATTTCACTCCCTGCATTGTTTGTTTTCCTTTATGATCCTTTGTCACTCTTGTTAGAAGTTTTCCTCAAGCAGTTTGTCACTCCTGGCTGTGTATTCATATTTAAAAGAGAAGGCCTAAAAATCTTGTTAGAAGCCAAGTTGAAGGCTTGTTGAAGGTCTAGTCTCCCAGGTTTTGTAGGTGTTTGTGGTGGGAGTGTGGTCAATTTTGTGTCTCTATGTCTTAGTGAGGAATCGTCTAATAAATTTAAACAATTTTAGCATAAACATAATTGAAGTGTTTGTTTATTGTTGCTAGCATATCAGCTTTAGGAGGATCGTTTTTATTGCAAAGTTCTGTTTTTATGAGCTGTGTGTGCAAGTATTTGAGACCTTTGTGCAATTAATGTAGAGAAGACATTTATGCTTCTTTACATTCTTATAGAATTATATACTTTTTTCTTTGATGGCTTTATTATAACATTGTTAATTACCTGTAGCAAAAATCTATAGATTATATCAACTGTGAGCGACATCATATTAAATACCTGTGTAGAATCTACCACATATTGTGTATAAAAACCCTGCATAATCATGGTATAGTATAGAAAATTAAAAGTTTTCCTCTTTTATTCAGATTTTGTGATTTCATGTTTTTGTAATCCAAAAGAATCGTATTTACTTTTCTAAACTGGAGATTTCCAACTTTGAGTAGCTGCTAATAAATATTTTCTCAAAGACCTACTGTCCTTCAAAAAATGCTTTGCAAAGAATAAGTAGCATTAATTGATGATGATGGACAGAGGAAAGTTATTATGTAGTGTGAGCCAGCTTGTAATTCTGCTAGAGTAATCAACTTTTTGGGTGCTGAGTTTTGAATTTTAGTTATGAACTATAGAAAAAAATTAATAAATTAAGAGGTTTTAAAAAACATATTTTGATACAATTTAAATTTACAGAAAAGTTGTAAGAATGGTACAGGGAACTTTCTTATATTCTTAACCCCAATTCACCAATGTGAAATGGTAATTTTAAAGTTGATTAACTTTCTCTTTAATAAATATTTTTGAGTTTCTGCTATATAGGGAATATTTGCTATTTGGTCAAATTATAAGTTTTAAAATATTGTGAATCATACTATGGAACAGATTTATTTGAAAAATGTTCACATTTCTCTTACTAGTAAAGCTACATTGTGAATGGATTTATCTGTCCTTTCCATTTTGCCTCTTTCAGAGTAGGACTAGGTTCATTTATTTCTGCTATGATCCTTAGGGTACTTCATTTTAATGTTCTTTACATCTTTTAGGCTTACTTGTTAGCAGTGGCTAACTGTGGGGTGTGTGCAAATTTTAATAGGACAGACCTTGTCTTTAATGGAGGACAGCCCTTCTACCTTATTGCTGCTGTATGTAATCATCCGTATATATCTCTCACCTATTTGGCTATAAGCAGCATCTTTATCTTTTATAAGATTCTTACATGTATCGAACGTAATAATGATTGGGGTTGCTATAAAATTATTCTTTATTATTTTTTTTGCAGTGGAATAATAAGCAGAAATAAGGCTTTATTCAAGAAACCATTTTTTAAATTTATAGCTGCTATTCCCGTGGTAAACCATTGCTGAATGATAGCATGTGTTTTACCAAAGTTTTATAATTTTGTGTGTTTTGCAGCTTGGGCATCACTAAAGCACTTGGGTTTGTGTAAAGTTTGGTTCAAACAATTTTAAATCTCTAAACTTTTGCTCTGTCTTAATTGCTTCTTGTCTCTAATATTCTTATTGCTATAAACAGCATTTTTGTGTGTTAAAAATTTTATTTTAACTTTTTTTCTAGTTCAACTTATTTTTTTCCTTTTAGCATTTATATCAAAATTGGACTGTTAATTTTTCTATCAGGCTAAAGTAACATTTCCCAAAGTATGTTGTGTGGAATGCTAATTATGACAGAAGAAATGCTACATGCTGCACAGCCCCCTCAGGGAGTTACAATGGACATATTATACGTGAAGCACTGAGGGCTTTAATGAAGACATTTCTTAGCTTTGTTTAACCCAGATTTTCCTAAATTCATTTGACCATGGAACTTTTTTTGCTCTAAAAGACCAACGAACATTACTTGGCATTATTACCTACTCCTTCATAAAAAGCAAATTTTTTCTCTATCTTATCCCATTAATTTTGTGTGTGTGTGTGTATGGAGTTAGGTTTAAATCATTTAGTGCAGTATTTTTCAAAGTACTAAGTATTTTATTTATATTTTAGAGTACTAATAAAGGTTATTTGGTAAAAGAATGTGTGATCAAGTAAATTACACCTTTTTACTAGAGCTGAACTCAAAGAGTCTTTACTTACACAATATAATGGTTTTCAAACCTTAAAAAAAGTGGAGGAACTCTCACTTTAAAAGTTCTTTATAGATATTTTAAAAACAGATAAATATATAAATTAAAAACAGATTGAAAAAAGAGGAGCTGGTTCCATTGAAGTGTATGAAAGACCTTGAGGCTCTGGAGAACCCTACTGATCTGCGTTTTGAGTTATCTTTTAGTCCCATGGTTGGTAAAGTAGACCTGCAGGTCAAGCCAATACTATCTGTTTTGGTACAATTTTATTAGGATACAGGATTTTTCATTTTTGGCTATTTTTGCTCTACAACAGCAGAATTGAGTGTTTGCCCACAGAGAACCTATGACCCACAAAGCTTAAAATATTCACTCCTGGCCCTTTATAGTGAGAGCTTGATCTCTCATTAGTCTGTCTCTCTAGAGACTAATTCTACAAACATGTTCATACAGATGAGAATCAGAAAGTTAAAATATTTTAAAGATAAAGAAATAGTTTGTTTTGTCCATAGTAACCCATTCCTGGGTCTGTACATTAATTGTTTTGCCCTATAAACCCCTTTTGTGACAGCCTAAGCCTTTTTTAAAATTACCATTTTTATGAAGGAAAGAACTAGTTATTCTTATTTAATTTTTCCATTTATATAGATTGATTTTCAAGGAAGCTATTTAAAGTGATACAGTTTCAAAAGTTGGAAAGATTTTTGTAAGAAAATATTTCTTAACATGTTTTTATCAATTCTTTTGATTCAGTAAAAATTTCTAAGAGTAATTTTAGAGCCTTACAGAAGTTTTCTTAGTGTTAAATATTGCTTCTTTTGCAACTAATGCATTGCATGTGGTGGTTTGCAGTGGTATCATTGGTCGTAGCAGAAAAGATTTCAAGAGATACTTATTCAACTTCATCGCTGCCATGCCTCTCGTAAGTGGAATTCATTAAATTTACACAGGGAAAAACTTCATCCTTCTAAAATCTTTAAGGATATTTACCTACTAAGTTCTTTAAAGATTTATGATACTAAGTTCCTATTTTAAATTTAGTTTTATAATTTATAGTGGAATATTTCAATGTACACCTTTACACTAGATAGAAAAATTAAAAGGAATTATTTTTGGTTCAATTATGTGTATGTGGATGTATACATATGTGGAATTTTTAAGTCAGGGTTTCTTGAATGTTTGGTATGTCCCACCAAGTGGCAGTGGTTCCCAGCCCGCCCCACAGTGTGACAGCCAAAGCTCTTGTGGGGCAGAGGTCTCAGTGTAGGGCAAAGTCACTCTGATTCATGTTTATTGTTTTGGTCCACAGTATTATGGTGGATTGTATTTTAAGTTAAACTGGAAGTTATTATCTGAATTTATTAAAAACAAAGGTGAACACTTGGCCTAATTATAAGTGATTTTCTTAGCTTGGCTTTTTATTCTATTTTATTGGCATTATAAGAATTTTAGTATTTTTTTAAAAGATTTTATTTATTTATTTTTTGAGAGAGGGAAGGGAGGGAGAGAGAGAGAGAGAAACATCAATGTGCGGTTGCTGGGGGTTATGGCCTGCAACCCAGGAATGTACCCTGGCTGGGAATCGAACCTGGGACACTTTGGCTCCCAGCCTGTGCTCAATCCACTGAGCTATGCCAGCCAGGGCCTGAATTTTAGTATTTTAAATGTGGGAATAAAAAGGAGGAGCTTGATTGTAAAATTCACTTAATTAGATTATATATCAGATTTAATAAAACTTGAAGGTGGACATTCATGGTTTTTAGACCTTTTAATATAAAAGTTTGAGATAAATAGCTTAGATATAAAAAATTGAGATTCAGCAGGAAATCAGTGT
Source organism: Phyllostomus discolor (assembly GCF_004126475.2). Taxonomy (NCBI): domain Eukaryota; kingdom Metazoa; phylum Chordata; class Mammalia; order Chiroptera; family Phyllostomidae; genus Phyllostomus; species Phyllostomus discolor. The sequence goes on from NC_040907.2 coordinate 72,662,114, forward strand.
TTTCTTAAGAAAAATTTTATGTAAATATGACTTTGGAACTATGGAAGAATTAATTTTGATATAATGATGGAAAAGAGTACTAAATGTGACTCTAGAAATAATCTGGAAAATGGCATTAGTAGATATAAGACTTTTACTACTTTTTTCAACAAATGCAAATGCATTATGTATAGAATTCCATTGTCTGGGGTTGTAACACTGGAGTAGGAAGGAGAAAATATAAACATAAAAGTCGGTACTCCTAAAAGCAAGTCCTTTACATTAGACAGGTGACTTAGCTGTTTTTTGTGTACAAAGGTAGCAAGATGCTTCTTATAATTAATGATATTAACATATTCTAAAATTAAGTTCCAAGTAAAGTTTAACATCAGGATAATAGAGCTTTTGGTTTAGTATGTTCTCTTGTCTCTGTGTAAATTTTAAGTAAAACAACTGAATTATATAAATTTGTACTATTATAAAAATGATAGGATTTGGAGACGTAGCCAATGACAGAAATAATTTATGATTTAGTAAAGAAATGAAGCAAACCAATAATATGTGTTTGTTTGTTTTAGATTTCTCTAGTTAATAACTTCTTGAAGTTTGGGTTAAATGAGCTCAAACTGTGCTTCCGAGTAAGACTAACTAAATACCTCTATGAGGAGTATCTACAGTAAGTAATAACCTATTTTTATATTAAAAATACTTAAATTGAACAGTAATACCTAGCATATTGAGACATAGAAGTTTTTCTTTTTTGTTGGCTATGTTTTTCAAGAAAATTACCCTTAGACCCAGAAATATATAGCAACAGATTCGGTATTTAGAATCTGTAATTCTGGCTCTTCCATTAATTGGTGAGTCATCCTTCTTTAGAATTGCTTCCTCGACTTTAAAATAAATTAAGACAATCTGGGTCCTCTTCCAGCTCCAGACTTTTCTGTTTCTATTAATTTAAACTATGTGGGATAATGTGAGGTTTTAAAAATATCATTTGTTTTAAATTTATTTTCTTATTACTATTTTAGAGCTTTCACATATTATAAAATGGGAAATCTGGACAACAGAATAGCTAATCCAGACCAGCTGCTTACACAAGATGTAGAAAAGTTTTGTAACAGTGTAGTTGATTTGTATTCAAATCTTAGTAAGGTAAGTTTCTCTTTTTTTAATTATTTGTTAATCTGTTGAATTTTAAATCTAAACAAATTTATGTAGAATTGATTTGATGGATATAACATCATATAAATATTTAATGCTTTTATAAGAAAATTAGAGTTGTGGTTTTATCTGTAATTATTTAACTTTTAATATTACATTTGTGAGATGCTTTAACCAAGAACTAAAAATTTTAGTGTCTCTTAACGATTTCATAAGAAGATTTCAGGCTGATTTCAATCAAAGAACATAAATTTAAATGTTTATCTTTTGACCTGTGTACTTTTGGCAATTGTTAGAGATTGGCGCTCAATTTATGCTTTCAGTTTACATCCATTAACAGACATTAGGCTAGCACTTCTTCCTGCCCATTTCTCTCCTTCAGTAGCTCTAAATCTATTAGATCATTTAAATAATAGTCAAAAATCTTTCATAAGGTATTAATTTATTTCAGTTGTTTAATTACTGTTTCTCCCCCTTCCCAGAATATTGCCAGGGCTCTTGATTCAGGTGATAGGCTTCCTTCCTGCTAATTTCTTCAGTTCTTACCTACCTCACTCATGTTATCTTATCCCCCTTACAGCTTTTGCTACAGTCTTCTCATTAAGCTATCTTCTTTGTCATTACCGTCTGCATTGACTAGGACATGTAGTGGCACCTGTAAGACTGTGTGCATCGCACTCCCTACCTTCCCTCTTCATTTTAGATGATGCTTCCTCTCCTACTTCAATCCACATGACTGCTCTTGGTCTGGAGTAGGAGGTTGTTTTATTTTTTTTTTTATTTTTTAGATGTTATTTATTTTTTATAGAGGGGGGAAGGGAAGGAAAGGAGAAAGAGATGGAGAGAAACATCAGTGTGTGGTTGCCCCTCACATGCCCCGAATTGGGGACCCAGCCCACAACCCAGGCATGTGCCCTGACTGGGAATCGTACCGGCAACCTCTTGGTTCACAGGCCCACACTCAAGCCACTGAGCTATACCAGTTAGGGCAGGAGGTTGTTTTAGACTGGACCATTTATAGTATCTTTGCCTCTGGTCATAACTGATCCAGATATCCACAGACAAGGGGGTTGTATTGTAAGACTAGGAATGTTCTGCTTCAAACATGTGGATGGAGGGAGGATAGGCAATTCTTAGAAAAGTCACACGTATCTATCTATAAGAGCATCACCCCCCCGATAGGCCCACTGCCAAGATACCTTTTCACTTCATGCCAGACTTTGTTCTTTACTGAGTTCTCTAGAAGCCTTTGCTAATAACTGATTCCAAACTCTAGGAACTCTGACAACTACAAATTGTTCAGTAATTCAGCTTTCTTTTCTGTTCCCATTACCATATTTTAAAGTTTATTCTATATGCATGTGATTGTGGGGGAGGGTGTGTATAGGTAAAATTTTTCATGTAATTCTGTAGGTTTGTAGTCTTTACATCCTCTCAGTTGAGCAAGCCTATTGCCACATCTGCAATAGGATAAAATATCAAATTAATTGGAGTAGTGTTATGTACTGTAATATATTTACTTTTTAACATTATCTAATTTTTTGAACTTTGACGTATGTCATTATTTTATCAACTTTTAAATGTACTTGAATTTCACAAGTATGTCTAGCTTCTTGATAGTATTTATAAGACAAAAAGAAAAGGTTCACCTTAGTATAAGCCAATTAATAAACGAAGTCACTTATCCTAGTAGTGTACATATTAGTCAGTAAGTGGTGACTGTCAACTTAGGTGAATGAACACAGTTTGGGTTTCTTGGAAAACACTTCGAAAAACTCTTTTAGTATGCCCTGGCTGGGTGACTCATTTGTTTGGTGAGTTGTCCTGTACAACAAAAGGTTGTGGGTTTGGTTCCCTGGTCAGGGCACATACCTAGGTTGAGGTTTTGTTCCCTGATCAGGATCAAAAATAAGAGAGGCCACCTCATTAATTTTTCTCTGTCACATCTGTCTCCCCCCAATCAATAAATATATCTTCAGGTGTAGATTAAATTTTTCCGTTTTTAAAGAACTCTTCAATTATTAACAAATGTTACCCTAATAAGTTCAATAAAAAGTAAAAGAAAAACCCCACTTTTAGTAAGTCGGTTGAGCTGTCTCTGTGTGAGAACCTTAATGTATTGTTTTAGTTCTAGAAGTGTGAGTTTCATATCATAAAATTATATTCATAGATAGGCGCACTCAGTTACTTCAGCATGTAGATATTATGATAAAATAATAGAATTAAACAGTATTAAGAGCAGGAAGAACCTCTCATTTTTACAGGCGAAGATATATAGAAACCAGAAAAGCTGGTAGCAGATTTGGGGTTATGACCTGGATCATTTTATTTAGTGTCTTTGTACTACCTTAGAAATTACTTAGTTACTAGTGGTTAGTTATCACAGAGGGAGCTACCTTAGTTGATGGGAAGTGATAAATATTTTTCCCACTTGACAGTAGACATTGGTCAGGCAGTCTCCATTTTCTGTTTCTTGATAATAAGAACTGTATCTTTTATATATTGATTAATCTACTTGCTGTTACATTACATCTGGTTCCTTTTAATTTTGTACCTTCTAATACTTATTTTACAGCCATTTTTAGACATAGTTTTGTATATCTTCAAGTTAACAAGTGCAATAGGAGCTCAGGTGAGTTTACTTTTATTCTACCTTTTAAATTGCTCTAATGCTAATTATGAATAGCTGGATGGCTTGTGAGAATTTTTTTATATCTCAAGAACATGTTTTTATAAGATGTTCTGATAAAGTCTGGTTATAAAATAATGCTGTACTGAGGATTCGAAAATTATTCTAATTTGGCTTTTTACTTTTCCTTAAGTCAGATGCTTGAAAACTTTTGTGATATTAATAACCTTAAGTGTAGTGTTTAACATTGAACATACATGTACTTATTGTTGCAAAGTAATGACTAAAAAGAGATATGGAGACAGCCATTTTAATATGAAATTCGAATGTTAAAATATCAGGAATACCTTTAGAATGGTGGCTGTACCAATGTCAAGACTATTTTATGATAATATAAATGGTTGACTATCCTGTGAGCCTTATTACCCAGTCTCCGATATTTGTGTTGGTGAGAATGACCTTTACCTTTCCTGTGTATATTCTTATTGGAATTTAACTTCAGTCATTTAATATGTAATGTTATTGTTATAGATTTATAGCAACCATATGGTAGTGTAGTTGGTTTATGTTTAAATATGTAAACGTGTGTACGTATGTACATTTTGTAGTTAATGTTAATAAACAGTTTGTATAGTGATTTTTTTGTTCCTTTCCAAAAAGCTGGGAAAAGCAGTTTTTAATTTGAAGTTTATTGTCTACCTTCCTTTTTGCTATCTCATGACCAGATTTAATCATTACTATATCATGTTTTTGTTATAAGAGGTACATAGGCCTAATCCCTCTTCTCTGTGTTATAATTTTTTTACGGTACTTATTTGATTTTTATAATACTTCAACATATCTCTATTGAATATATATATCTCCACATATATTGAAGTATTTCTGTTATCTGATTCTGTTTCTTGAAGGTAGAAACTATGTTTTAGTTATCTTTTTACCCATACTTGTATATTGTTAAAATGCATAGATTCAATCATAATTAATTTAAAAAATCTTGAATATATACACTGTGTTCCACACATATTGTGCTGTGTAGTAGGAATGAAAAGATGAGTAGGACAGTTATTACAGGGAGGGATTATGATCTAGTAAAAGAGATAGATATTCAAACAATTATAATACAGAGTGCTAAATCCAATAATAGAAGTTTGAATAAAGTATTTGGTGTTGGAAGAATTGGAGGTGCTATTTGAGGTGCTTTGAGGAGGATGAGTAGGCATTTGTTAGATTTGCCAGGGTTGCCAGACATGTGAACAGCTTCATTGAAGGGCATGTTCAGGAAACAATTATTTTAGTATGGCAGAACATAGTGTATATATAGAAATGAGGTAAGTAAGTGCCTGTGATGAGCTTGGAAAGGTCAACTTGAGGCTTGTGAGTTGGGATGGTCGGTGGGTGATGAGGTCACTGGGAGCAAGATGTATGAGAATGGAAAGGCAGATGGAGCTTACTTGGGGGGACTAAGCTTGAGGCTCTACAGAGCAGTGAGGTGAAAATGAATAGTACTTATTTGGAAAAAGTGTCTTGGATTTTTAGGAGTGATGGGACTAGAGATGTAAATTTGTGCAAAAAGAGCTAAGGAAGAAACCTCAGAGAATACTAATATTCAAAGAGTAACTAAAAAGGAGATCTGAGTTATTGTGGAATCTTGAGGAAATATCAAGAAGAGTTCCATCAGAAGAGTTTCAGATGCCTTAGAAAGAGTGATGACTGCAGGTAGGAGTTTTAGGGGAGCATATTTGGGAGAGCTGGGAGGTGAGCGTCAGTGATGTGCGGAGGAGTAGATAAGTGGCAAAAGCATAGAGGTCTCGTGTCTATTTTTTTAGAAGAGAAACAAGGGGAAAAATTAGTCAAAAATCAACATCTCTCAAAGTCAAGAATTAACTATATAAATTGTGCATGTTGCTTTCAGATTTATTAGATATACTTGAACTCTGTATCTTTCCCTTGCAACAATAATAGGGCCCAGCGAGTATGATGGGCTATTTACTTGTTTCTGGGTTACTCCTAACTCGACTCAGAAGACCCATTGGTAAGATGACAATAACTGAGCAAAAGTATGAAGGAGAGTATAGATACGTTAATTCCCGGCTGATCACAAACAGGTAAGGAGAAATGTATTCAATTTATTTATCTGCACTAAAAATTTATTTTTATGGTTATTGATGTCACGTAAGTTGACTTCAAAAAGTCTAGTAACACTGTTACTGAAATTATGTGTGTGTGTATATTATATTTACCACTTTTGAAAATATACATTTTGAAAGATACCAGTTTTATAATCCTTTTTCTAGTTAGCCTTAACTATGTAGTATCTGATTCACCTCTTCATGTTGTTTACTGACTAATTAGTGACTAATTTTCTGTTAATTGCACCTTAAACATAGTCAAAATACAATTCAGATTTATTTATAATACTTAAAAAATTTTGACTCATTGTGTCCCGAATATTTTTGTTTGAGACTGTGTTTAGAACACTCAGTAATTCAGTCTCCCTGCATGTGCCTCTCCTTATTTTCCAGATGTTTAAAAATCCAAACTAGGAAGAAAAAGTATTGTGCTTTGGAACCAGCCTGACTCTTTTCAAAATCTGTCTCCTCCATTTATCTATTACATATTCAGTGATTTTTGGCAAGTTATGTATATAGCTTCCCTCTTGTTTATAATAGGTAGATAACATAGGGTCATTGTAAGGATGAGCATGAAATATATATAAAACTTACAGCACAGTTTTTGATATGTAACGTGTTCAGTAAATTTTCTCATATATCAATCTGTCAACCATAAGTCATTTTTAGGGTCCTAATATTTACTACCCTATAGGCATTTAGGAAATTACTCTTTTAATAGTTCCCTCTTACTTTATCTCCTTGGAGTGCTAAAGTGATACCAGTTTTAAATAGGGTTTTAAGTTCTAGGGAGGCAGAAGAATAGATGATTGAGTAGAGAGGTGACTTGCCAAGTGACTGAAATATGGTATCAGCTAGAATTCTTTCTATTGGAAGAAACTGACTCAGAGGTCCTAACAATAAGGACATTTACTTCACACAAGAACTCTTAAGATGGAGTAGTTCCAGGCCCAGTATGATCGGGGCTGTGATTCTTCTTCTTCTTCTTTAATTGTTGACACTATTACAGATGTCCCCCATTTCCCTTCTTTTGCTGACCTCCACCCAGCCCTGACCCCTCCTCTGGCTCTTTGATATTCTCCTTGGTCTGTTCTCCTTTGTACATTGCCCCTTTCCTCATCCTAATTTTTCCTATAATCACAAGATATCAAACGCAGTTCCAGATCTCATGAACTTTCCTTCCCTGCAAAAAGTCCAGAAACAAAAATGGGGCCACCTCTTCTGCTGTAAGAGAGCAAGGAAACTTTCCCAGAAGCCCTACAGCAGACTTTCTTTCACATCTCATAGGCCAGATTTAGTATTTGCTCATTTGTGCCTAAAGCAATTACTGTGAAGTGATGGGCTTAGACCATTTGGAACTCATCCTTGGTAGATGGGGTTGAAGCCATTACCAAAGCATTTGGACACACAGAAAAGGATAGATTACTGTAAGAAAATTGGAGTTCTCTTAGGAGAAAGGATGAAGAAGAGAACAGATGTTGGATACCCAGCCATCAGTGCTCTAGGATGTTTTGTGTCTTCAGGTTTTAGAATAGGGCTAAAATGACTCAGTTTAGGAGATGTGGAATTTTCCCTCACCTTCCTCTATAGACTTAAATTTGCAGAGGAGATAGAAAGAAGAAAGAAAACTAATTGTAGGTGTAGAATTGTGTTTCTTAAACTGGGATTCTGATCCCTTGGAGCTCTGTATCATTGTGTCAAGGGAACCATGAAGCAGGTCAAACATGATACATCTTTATGGAAAGTTAATTTTACTTGAAAGGGTTGAAATGGGAGTTACCTTGTTTTTGCAAGGGGAAAGATACAGGTATGTTTTGGAGTAGAATATAAAAACTATTAAGAGAAAAGAGACTGTAAAGAAATATTAGGTATTTGTCAAAGGCTGTTTTAACTGTGTCTTCAGGACTTCTGTGTAAACCTGTACGCTCTTCTGCTGTAAGAGGAGTTTGCTAGGAAAGTTTACATCATACTGAATAAAATAGAAAGGCTGGACTTTAGGGTCAGATATGGTCAATTATAATCTCAGCTGTATGACTTTAGCAAATTTACTTAACTACACTGAACCTGTCTTCATCTATAAAAATACCCTTTCATTTCTAGTTAAGATTTTTGTGGCACTTGTGGACCCATTCAGACCAGCTTAAGAAAACGGAAGTTGTTGTGTGGATATGAACAAGAATAAGAACAATTATGCAGCTAGGTCTCCTGGGAGCTGGCACTGTGAAGGCATGAGGACCTACTTACTTTGCTTTTCTGTCTTTCAAAGGTTGTATGTCATGGCATCACTACCTATCTTTTCCTAGCTGTTGATTTCTCCTCTCCTTCCTACCTGACTCTGTACTCCATCTGTAATCTATGATGGCCATCTTAGCCATCCCTTCCTGCATATCATGGCGGCTTCCTTCTTATTCTTTATTCCGATTTCTGAAAATTAGCCCAGCACATTTTTTTCCAGCCAGATTACATATGGCATATGCAACACATAGGCACACAGTCTAGTCTGTGATCTAGTCAGATAGGTATTTCTGTTTCTGTTCTCTGATCAGTTGAGCTAGGAGCTGGGTCTAGACCAAGTGTAGAACATGGCTTGAGTTGTACTTTATAAGCACTTCATCACAAAATGTCTATTTGAATAAAACTGTTTAATTGTAAAATACTGTATTACAGTAATTTTTAGGTTTGGGTAACATTAAAATTAATTGCTAAATTATTTTTTTTTAATAGTGAAGAAATTGCCTTTTATAATGGGAATAAAAGAGAAAAGCAGACAATCCACACAGTCTTCCGAAAACTGGTAAGATAACATGCATGAGGCTCATGTATTTATGGAAAGATTTTTTTTGGCTTATTCCAAGATGCAAATATATATCTTTAATTTTAAGATATTTATTTTAAAAGCTAAACAGGATTTTTATAATGTGTTTTCATAAAAAATAAGAGAATAAATGTTCTCAATATGTTAAGTTGTCTAATTATAAAATGATAGATTCATTAAAATAATTGTCAGTATATTTTTACAGAGATTGAATAGGAGTCTTATTGATAAATTTAGTGATTCCTGTGGGAAGTTTGTTCCCATAGCATTCATGAAAACACTCTGAAGATTATTATTTAGAGCAGGGGTCAGCAAACCTTCTCTGTACTATCCTTTCTGTAAAGGACATGATAATACACATAGTTTAGGCTTTTTAGGCATTGTGGTCTCTGTTGCAAGTATTCTACTCTGCCACTCAAATGTAGCTATCTACTATATGTAAGTGAATGAGTGTGGCTATGCTCTGTTCAAACTTTTATTAACAAAAATAAGTAGCAGGCTAGATTTGGACCATAGTTTGTTGACCTTTGATTTAGAATATAAACATTGTGTCTTATGGAAACTGCATTTCACTTTTTATTGACTTACCACTTGGAAAATTTCAATTCAAGTAATTTTATTTATTATTCACTCCAAAGACATCTAGGGCCACCTAGGTGCTTGTGCTTGTTCCAGGTGCCAGTGTGTTAACAGTGGTGAACATGATGGTAAATGTCTGCGCATATGGAGCTTATATTTTAGTGGACACTGGTGAAATTAAATATATATTTGAAGTGATTTAAAACTATTAAAGTGGCCCTGGCTGGCATAGCTCAGTGAATTGAGTGCGGGCTGTGAACCAAAGCATCGCAGGTTCGATGCCCAGTCAGGGCACATGCCTGGGTTGCAGGCCATGGCCCCAGCAACTGCACATTGATGTTTCTCTCCCCCGCTCTCTCTCTCTCTCTCTCTCTCTCTCTCTCTCTCTCTCTCTCTCTCTCTCTCTCTCTCCCCCCCCTTCCTTCTCTAAAAATTAATAAATAAAATCTTAAAAAAAACTATTAAAGTGGCTATCATTTTAAATTATTTCATAAATTGGGTTTTTGCCTTATTTATATTTAACATGACTAAATTTTGGTAGTGTTCACTAAAATGCTTTTAAGGAATTTTTCCAGGGGCCTGCTGTTCACCAGTCCACTCTTCACATGGCTTGGTTATATTAACCTGTAGATTTCAGTCCCCAAATTTACACCTTATTGCAGCCTTGCCTTCTCTGATTAGTCCATCTGAAATGGCCTCCACCAGTTACTTTCCATTTTAATGATCTGTTTCTTTAAAAGCATATATTGCAATTTATAATTATCTTATTTGTTTATTAGTTTGTGTTTTTCATTAGAATGTAAACTCCATGAGCTCAGGGACTTTGAAGTATCTTCAGTATTGAGCATGGAATGTAACACATAGCATTCATTGAATAAATGTTCCAGCCATTGTTCTTTTGCAGATCAAAGCAAGAGCAACTACCTTGTACTTAGGAAACGCACATTTTAGTGGAGGAGAGAATAAACATGTAAATAACTGGATGTTTGATGTGACTTCAGATGGTAATGAATTCTTATGACCAAAAATAAAATGGGATAAGTGGTAGAGAGTATGATGGAGGCTGTTGCCCAGCTATTTTAGCTGGGATGGCAGGAAGGTCTTTCTTGAGGTCTCATTTCATCAGAAGCCCACTTGACGTGGGTGTGTTAGTCACAAAATATCAATATCTAGACAGCATTCCCGGCAGAGAGCACAGTACGAGGAAAGCCTTAAGGCAGGAGCATGTTTGCTACTGGAACTCAGTGAGGAGGAGCGAAGTAGAAACAGATGGGGTTTGAGATAGAGCCCAGTGCCAGATCATGCAGGACCTTGAATAATCTGATAGATGGTTAATTTGAGAACATTAAAAAAGCAGAACATCTTTAGACTTGTCATTTTGAGATAATGCATGCCAGATAAAGCTATGTACTCAGGCTGTGTGGCATTAACTCATATGAGTTAATACAACTCATTACAGACCCCATGTCTCCAACTAAAGCAAAGCATTCAGTGCCAATCTGGATTGCTAGTGTTTCACCTAAATGAAGCCCTCCTTTTGTTTTTGCTTGTGTGTTTATTTAGATAATTATTGATCAATAAGCTAAACAAAACAAAGCATATATGTATCTGACAGTATCATGAATAAATATCATTGTACTATTACATGCAAGGGATACCACATGAGCATTCTCTATGTAATAATTTTGATTCTGTTTGTATAGAAATGGTTTCATGAAGTATTTGTTTGTCACCTGTTCTGTGATCATCATTGTGCTGGATGAAATGTGGTGTACAGTATAATCAGAAATCATATGCACTCAGTAAATACTTGTTGGATAAATATATTATACAGTTTTTTTAACCCTCATGGTAGATTCATTTTTTAAATACATAGAAAATAATTATTTTTTTGTTTTTGCTTTCTGCCAGGTGGAACACCTACATAATTTCATTTTCTTTCGGTTTTCTATGGGCTTCATTGATAGCATAATTGCCAAATGTAAGTACGCTTTAAAAGAGATGGTGGAATGAAATTTGTGGGAAAAATGAAGTATGGAAATATTTTAAATTATAATTGTTTTGTTTCAGATCTTGCCACTGTAGTTGGTTACCTAGTTGTTAGCCGTCCTTTCCTAGATTTGTCTCATCCTCGACATCTCAAAAGTACACATTCAGAACTTCTAGAGGTAAAATAGTAATAATGCTAATAAATTGAAAACTTAAATATAAAAATAAATAAAACCTAGTTTTTAACCTTAGAAATTACTGTATTTTGCCAAGTATATGGTCTTCCACGTATAATGCATACCCATGTTTTTTACCCAAACTTCCGGAAAAAATATCTTTCTTTTTAATTTTTAATTCAATTTTTTATTTATATTTAGAAACAAAACTGATAATCATATTACAGGGTATTATTTTGCATGCAGATATTGTTATTGCTTTCTAGAGTTATATTTAATGCGTATGCATAAATAGAAAAATTAACATTTATATAGATATGGAATTAGTACCACCCATGTATTATGCACATCCTTATTTTTCCCTTAAAAATCTGAGCAAAAATGTGCACATTATATATGGCAAAATGTGGTAGGTGAAGATATTTATTTCTTTTTAAGGATTACTACCAAAGTGGAAGGATGCTTTTGCGAATGTCTCAAGCTCTGGGCCGAATAGTTTTGGCTGGCCGTGAAATGACTAGATTGGCTGGGTAAGTAAGATTAGTAATAATGAGCAATTTTAGAGAATGATTTTTAAAAAATACATTACCCTTAATGATTGTGCCCAGTTGAAGATCAGTGATAACTGAAGCTGCTGCTCCTGAAAGCTGGTTTTGATAAAGAATTAAGATTTTTCTGAACTTTTACTGAACTTTTCAAGTTTCCTTTAGAAAGTTTTTTGAGCTTTAAACTAGGTTAGGGGTTGTTAAACTACTTCATGGGCACTGGTATTCAGTAATTTGGGAAATGTTGAATCATTTATTAATTCACAGAAAATTAAGTTAATGACTAGCATCTTCTCAATTTGAACTTTCTGTATCTCACTATACATTTTTTTCTTAAATCTTTGATATTGGCAACATAGCAAAAAATGAACAAAGATGAAATTGATTTTAATGGAAAAATAAAAGTTGCCTTGTATCTGTAGGTACAGTTGTAAATATGGCCATATTTGGCCATATTGGCTGGTAAAATTGTTCTTAGCCCATAAAATGGAATTAAATATTTCAGTATGTCAAGCTCTAATATAGAGGGTAGGTATGGTATAAAAAACATTCCCTCGGTGGTGTGGCTCAGTGGATTGAGCACTGGCCTACAACCCAAAGGGTTGCCAGTTTGATTCCCAGTCAGGGTTGTGGGCCAGACCCCAGTAGGGGGTGCCACACCACACGTTGATGTTTCTGTCCCTCTCTTCTCTCTCTAGAAATAAATAAATACAAAATCTCTAAAAAAATTGTAAAAAAGCGTCATAGGTTTCAGGTCATCTAGAGGAGTTTGATGGCTTAAGATCTTTCTTAGGCCTGTGATTCGTCTGCACATTTCCTCTTCTTTATTCCTGCTCTTCTACTCCTGTGACAGTTAAGGTCTCCACAGCAAGAGAGAACTTGTAAACCACCATGAGGAGTCTGTTTCATTTGAGATGCTGACATTCTTCCTACTTGTTAATAACTTTTTTGTGCCTTTACAGTTCATGGCATGTGGGGTGCTTCTGTTCCTTTAGCAGATTGCTGCTTGTTAATTCACAGAGAAATCCTTTTTTGTAGAATGCCTTCTCTTTGATCATCATGTCATTTTTATGTGCCTCAACCTCTTGTCATTAGTTTTGATTTCTCTATAGCTGCAGCGATTTTCATCTAATATTAAGAATACTTTATTTTTTCCTTTCTTTACTATAAGAGGAATCTTCCAAATCTTCCACGTTTGCAGGTAGGTAGCAGGCACTTGGCGTATATATAATAAATACCTATATAGAAGGCCATCTTTATACAAGGCTTTATAGCTCTCTCCAGTGGGAACTCAGGGTCCATACTTTCTGGGCCTATGGAATGTACTATTACTAGTCCTTTTGTGGTATCTACTAGAAACTTACAATTCTAGCAGCAAACCACCTTCTTGACTTACCTACTAAGAAGTATCTGTTGAGGTAGGAAGCCTATGAAACCTCTTCCTTACCCCCATTTTTCTGCTCTCTTGCTGAAACATAATAGTGAAACAAGCATACTATCATTAATATTTTATGTTGATGAGACTTGTTATTTTATTTAAACAAAATTATAACTTTAGAAACTTAAGTCTATATAAAATAAAAGATATAAATGTCCACAATGTTATATGTCAGTTTTACCTCAAAAAAGTAAATAAATAAATAATGTAAAAGGTACGATAGCCTATGGAAATTTGATCATAGCTTTTTTTTTTTAATTTCAGTTTTACTGCTCGGATTTCAGAATTAATGCAAGTACTAAAAGATTTAAATAATGGAAAATATGAGCGCACAATGGTCTCTCAACAAGAAAAGGGTAAATATGAATGCACCAAGTCACATAGTTTAAGTTTCTGCTTTAATACATGATGTAATTATGATGCTTTAACATTTATTTTCCATTTAAGGAGCACAAAGCATTCCCTTGATTCCTGGTGCTGGAGAAATCATCAATGCTGATAACATTATAAAGTATGTACGGAAACATCTGTTAAACTACATAAGACTCAGCTACATTTACTTAGTGTTTAATGTAAAATTATCCTTTTTTTATTCATTTCTTCTATAGATTTGAGCATGTTCCTTTAGCAACACCAAATGGAGACATCTTGATCCGAGACCTTAATTTTGAAGTAAGTTTTTAAATGATTGTATAAAAGCTTAATTCATCTTCAAAATGTGAAATGAAACATGGCTATCTGAATATTTAAAGTAATTTTCAGACTTAATCTGTGAATATACAAAATTGCTTTAAAAAATAAATGTTAGAAATAACTTAGAAATCTTAATTTTCTTAATTGGCAGGATTTTAAAGTTTCAAATATTAGTGTTAAAAAAGTCTTTGGCAAATAAAGTTCCATGGCTAGTGCAACTGAGGAACTGAACTTTAAATTTTATTTAATTTTAATAAATCTGCATGTGACTAGCGGACAGCGTAGCGGAATATTTTAATTGGTAAAAAATATGGTGGGGCAGAGTATTTGTTGCCTCATTAATCCAATCCAGGAACCTCAATTATAAAGTGTTGTTATGAAATCAGTTTTCAGTGAAAGTTACCCTTGACTTTTAGCCCTAATTCATTCCAGAAAAAAACACATTTTAATAAATCTTTATTATGGAAAAATTACCATGGGCTTACCATGACTGATAACCATAATTGGGAAGTTTTGTCCAATGTCACCAGAAGCCATGGAATAAAAAAAAAGTTAATATTGAAAATAAGACATTTTGGCATAAGAGAGTACCTAAGAATGTCTGTCCATAAATCTCATTATTATATATATATTTTTTTTAACAATTTCTTTTTTTAAGATTTTATTTATTTATTTTTAGAGAGGGAAGGGAGGGAGAAAGAGAGAGAGAGAGAAACATCAATGTGTGGTTTCTGGGGGCCATGGCCTGCAACCCAGGCATGTGCCCTGACTGGGAATAGAACCTGCGACATTTTGATTAGCAGCCGGTGCTCAATCCACTGAGCTACGCCAGCCAGGGCTCATTATTATTTTTATACATCATTACAAATTTGGTTTTAGGGTTTTGTGGCATATTGAAACAAATGTGTGGAGAAGTATTGGATACCAGTGAAAATTATGAGCAGTGAGGGGTAGGAAAAAATATGTAACATTACTCAAATAAACCACAGTAGTTGGGAATCATTTGATTAACAGGCCTCTGAACCGTGGGAGCTTGTAAAGATGTCACTCTTTTAGAAGAGTAAAATCATTCTATATAATAACCTTGTACTATTAGGAATATTCATTGTATTCCATTTTACAGGAAAAGGAAATAGGTAATTGCACATAAAGAAGTCCATCAGAATGATTCTTTAAAGTAATTTCTCAGTTGATTCATCTGGAAAAGTCATTCAGAATAGTTTATTCTCTAACATTGATTGCATAACGTGTGGTCAACTATGTGGTAGGACAGTAATTCTCAACCTATTTTTAGAAGCTCATCTTTTTCTCTGTTTTATTGTGGTAAAATATACATAACATAAAATTCAACTCTTTTAACCATTTTTTAGTGTGCAGTTCAGTGACATTAAGTACATGTATGGTGTTGTGCAACCATCACCACTATCTCCGGAACTTTTTCATCATAGCACACAGGAAGTGTGTGCCCGCTAATCAGTAACTACTCATTTTCCTCCTCGCCCCAGGCCCTGGTAATCTTTGTTCTATTTTCTGTCTCTATGAGTAGGACTACTCTAGGTACTTCATGTAAGTGGAATTATACAGTATTGATCCTTTCGTGTCTGACTTACTTACTTAGCATGTCTTCGGGGTTCATTCAGGTTATAGCATGTTTTAGAATTTTATTCCTTTTTAAGGCTAAATAATATTCCATTGTATGTTTATTTCACATTTTGCTTATCAGTTCATTCTCTGGAGTCACTTTCATTTTTTTGCTATTGTGAATAATGCAAATAATTCTTCATTTCATGACAGCAAAAACTTTCAAAAATCCTTTCAGTGTCTTCATATGCCCTGTAGGATTTGCCTGCCAATACCCAGACCCCCACCTCTTACCTGTCCTCACTCATTTCCTACTACTGTTCTCTCCTGCTCATTTTTCTTCAGCCAGATCAGCCTCCCTTTTGCTTTTTGACTAGAACAGGTACATTCCTGCCTCAGTGCCTCTTAATCAGCTTTTTGTGGCAGGGTTGAGGGTGGAACAATCTCCAGATAAATTCCTAATTCATTACTTCTTTCAACTTTTGTCCAGTTGTCTGGCCTGGTCCCCTTAAAATGCAGCCTCCTCTACTACTCCCGGGTTTCTTTACTCTGATCGGTATTTTCTCCGTAGAACTTATTTTCTAACATTTAATTAGCTCATTTCTGTGTGTCTTAAGTCTCTCCCACTAGAATGCAGACTGGTAAGGAGAGGGTTTGGAGTTTTTTTGTTTGTTTTGAGGGATTTTGGTCTCTCTCTTTTTTTAACTAATGTAGCTCCATTGCCTAGAATAGAGCCTGACACTGAGCATTTAATAAATATTCATTGAATTAAAAATAGGCTCAACAGTTACAAATTGTCTAAGGTAGGTTCCACACCTCGGGTAACTCATGTTTCTTTGTTGTCTTCTTTCCTGCTGTGTACATTGCTGTATAATATGTAAGCTGGATTATGAGCCAAATTTTTTCAGTCTTTACAGGGTTAACACTTACAAAACTGTAAGCTTAGAACTTAACCGGTCTTTTTTACATTTTCTCCTTTAACTTTATGTTGTGGCAGAACAATTTGGTGGCACTTGTAAATATTTGTAGTTCATATACACTTCGATCCAACACTTATTTCTGAGCATCTGAATTATAGAAACATTCCTCATTAGTGCATGAATTTATGCACTGTCATGCAGGTTCATCATACTGTTAGGTAGGAGAACAAAACAAAATGCAGACAACCTAAATATTTGACAAAAGGGGAATATTTAAATAAATTATGGTGCATCCTATGGTGTAGAATGCACTGTAAGCATTCAAAGAAAAGAATGAGAGGAATCTGAATATACTGACCTGGAAGAATATATATGATATATTGTCAAATAGTAACTAGAACACATATAGTATGATTCCATTTTAAAAAAGATTCATAGCATAGGAATTATAATCAATAATATTGTAATAACTGTGGGTAGTGCTAGGTGGAAATATCAATATGGCAGGGGCAATCACATTGTAAAGTATATGGTTGTCTAACTACTATGTTATACACCTGAAATTAACCATATGGTAATTGAAAAATAAAATTAAAAACTGCATACACATACATATTTGTTTTTAAGAATTCTCAAATTTTTAAGTTTTAGCTTTTTGTATTCTGATTGAGATGAAATTGATAATATCAGTAATGATTTTTAAATTTAAAAAAGTGAGTAAAATTTGAAAGTAAACAAAGATAAAGGTCCCTTCACTGCTTCTACCTAGCAGCATCACATTTATAGACAAAACTTATCAAAAGCTTATCATTAGCAAAGAACAAATGAACTCTAATAAGGAAATGTAATAAACTTATTGTGCATAAATTTACTCTAATTAATTAATTTAGTTTAATTAAATCTATTTAAATTATTCATTAATTCATAACTTTCTTTCAGGTTCGATCTGGGGCCAATGTTCTAATCTGTGGTCCAAATGGCTGTGGAAAGAGTTCACTTTTCCGTGTTCTCGGTGAAGTAAGTACAACTTAGCCTGAACATTTTACAGTTTTCTTTTGCCATATGATCTACTACATGGTGAAATTTACAACTGCTCCTCCCCACCTCTTTCCTCTTATAGTTATGGCCTCTTTTTGGAGGACGTCTCACTAAACCTGAGAGAGGAAAGTTATTTTATGTTCCTCAGGTAAGACCTTGCTTGAGTTATTTTATAATTTTTGATTTAAAGATATTTTTATTGTTTAAAAATTCACTTCTAATAATTTTTGCTCTACTACTGTCAGAGACCTTATATGACCCTTGGAACACTTCGAGACCAAGTGATATACCCAGATGGAAGAGAAGATCAGAAAAGGAAGGGGATATCTGACCTAGTAAGTAAATGTTTATGTCCTAGACCTGCTGAAAATACTGTGTTTCAGATACTTTTTCTTAATCAGTAAAGTATTTTTAATACCAGGTAGTTTATCCTAATCTGTAAAGCCTTCTAAATCATTGACATTAATTATAATTTCCAAGTCGAGGTAAGATGTTAACCACTTTGCTTAAATATGACTTCTTGAGTGTTTAACCTTGTCTTTGCAGTCTTGTTTGTTTTCTCACTGCCCTTGTCATTTAATTATGTACAATAGTATTATTCTTACTAAGTTGCTAGATACATTTTGTCAAAGTTAATATAGCCAGGAAGTATAGGGTTTAAGGGCTTTCTTCGTTCCATATTCTTTTGTGAAGTGTTCCTCTTTAAATGATATTGGCAACAGAATTATAGCAATTTATTTTAAAAAATAAAGCAAGATAGAGAATGTTGGTTTATATTAAGCTTGATTTTACCCTTAATCATTTTGCTGAAAGGTACTCAAGGAGTATTTGGATAATGTCCAGTTGGGTCATATCCTTGAACGTGAAGGAGGCTGGGACAGTGTTCAGGATTGGATGGATGTACTCAGTGGTGGAGAGAAGCAAAGAATGGCAGTGAGTATACTCTGATAACATTTTGTAGCGATGTAACTGGTTGATTAATCAAGGCACACAGTTTTATTTTAATCCGTTTAATGAGCAATGTTATAGATTAGTTTAAGTGATAGTAAAGGTGTTTCAGAGTAACTTTGCATGCAAATTTGGAATTCTGAATTTTGAATTTTCCTGTGAAAGGAAAAGCTTTAGATCCAATTATATATCATTCATCCATTTTTTTTAAAAGTTGAGGAAGCTTTGTACCATATTGGTCCTGGGGACATATGGTAATTCTGGTTGGGTTATGAGATCTTACTCAATATCTTTTCCTGTAGACATCTCTTTGTCTTACTCAGGCTATTCCCTGTCAAGTAGTTGAAGATATTAGAGATGATGAACCGTAATTTTATTATCATTTTATTCTTCTGTTCTTGCCCTTTCCCTCTAACATATGCATCCTTGTTTCAGGGCTCAGTTATCTACTACCTAAAATTGTTTAGAGTTTTAAAATTTTCCTACTCTAAAAAAGTGTTTGGAAGGAACTATTTTAATTTTATGATTGACTAAACTTACCCCTAATCAAACATGGCTATAAAACACTATATATCAAGAATGATACTTTGAGTTCTCTGTTAAGAGGGATGATTTTTAAAGAGTCATTTTCTAACTGTGTACATACTATAGTTTGAGCAGGTCCAGAGGAATTTTTTTTCCAGAATGTTAATCTTGTGGAAATTAAAGGAAACTGTAGCCAAGGAAAGACAGCAGAAAAAAATAGCTAATTGCAAAATTGCTTATTCATTATCTTCAGGTTATATTGTACCTTTTTGTTGCCTTCTACTCCCTGATTTTTGCATGTTGTTTTTCCCCAAATGATACCCATTGTCTATGAACTTAATGTCAACCTAATACTGTGATTTGTTTGGCTAGTGCTCTCATAAGAGATTGATTTAGAGTGAAGGATGAAAAGGAAAGAGAGCTGCCAGCTATTCTCAAAGTGGAAACTAGGCTGAAATAGTGAGAATTTGAAGTGATTGGACACTTCTTGAATGAATTCAGAGAATGGCTATAAAAATAACTGCAAGTCAAAATAACATTGAAATTCTGGTACTATGAGTTCAAAGAAAGTGGAAGGGTAGTCAAGATTTATAAATGGACACAATGGACACTCAGAGAAAGAAAAATTAATGTGCATAGCCCCATGTATGTGATATAAAGGTACTGAGGGGCCAGTTTTTACTTGAAGGTAAGAAACTCCAGGACTAGGGGAGTGAGGGGAAATTAAGTTAAAGAGTAAGGGAGGGGGGAATGGAGAAGGCTCACCCGTGACACTGCTGTGTGATCAAGCCATTGACTGGGTGGGCGTGTCCTGTGTGGACTAGTGTTTGGAAAATTGAATGTGAAGTTTGAAAGACAGTATATTGTTCTACTACTTTCAGAGGGTTTGTGGGGACAGAGAAAGGCTAATGCAACAAATACTAATATTGATGAAGTTGGGTGAAGAGTATGTGTGTTCATTTTACTGTTTCATATTTTTTGGAAGGGTTAAAACATTTCAAAGTAAGTTGAGGGAAGAGAAGATAGTTTTAATAAATTATAAAAATTTATATTAATAAGTTATAAAAGTTACAACTTTTAGGAAGAACACACTTGAAAAGTTTAACCACCAAAAATAGTGAATTTGTAAGAGTAAAGGTTTGTGTGAAACAGATAAACCAAAGAAAAGAAACCTTAGGGTAAGGAGAGTCAGGATTTGAATCTGAGGAAGTGGAATAAAACTATTGAATAAAAGGGAGTTCTGGTGACAAATTATAAAAGTTCCTCCATTGTAAATGTAGAGAAATACAATTACTATTCCATTATTTTAACAGTAAAAAGTCTAATTTAATTATGGTTTAATCTTGAAAGAGTTCAGTATTAGTCAAGTGTCTACCCATATAATCTAGTTAGGAGATCCAAATATTCTCAACTAGCTGTGTAATGCAAGGCAGTCTTACAGCTACAAAGAAAGTGCACTGGGATAATGAGGAAAAGCCAATTTTCAGTGTCAGGTCCTGTTTAATATTCCCCACAGCCCCGTGAACTAAGGTATGGATAAGGGAAAGACTTGGTGAGCTTAAGCAGCCTACTAATGATACACAGCTACTGAGTGGCAGAACTGAGGTCAGGCGCAGGTGACTCTGATGCTAGAACTCTCGCTCCTCACCAGTACACTACAGCTTTCAACGTGCAGGTGCACGGTCTGGTTCTCATCTCTCACTGTCCCTTGAAGTCAAGTGACACATCCTTCTGTTGTACCCAGTTGGCCCCAGCCATCATCAGCCTGGGTTGCTCCACCTAAAATCATAAGTTGGTATATCTTATTTCTCTGAATGAGAGTTACCTTTCCCACTTCACTGTTTTTGCTCTTACTGTTTAGTAATGTATTTTCTTATTGTGAATTATATGACAGAGAAGTTTGAACATTTATAAAATTATAAAGAAGGCCCGAAACCCTCTTACCAGTGATACCTCTGTCATAAAAGTCTTAGTGTTTTTTAAATCCTTGTAATTATAACAGTTCTTCTTTTACCTAATTGCAAACTGTCCTCCTTCAAACTCACTATTTGAGAGTTCTCAGATATTGACACTCCCTTTTCTTGTAAGTGATCAGTTCTCTTCTGACTGCCTCCTTTCCTGTCTAGTACAGATTTAGTAATCCAGGGCCTTTCATGGGACCTGGTGCATAGGAGGGATTCAGGAGGTATTTCTCTAAGGAATAAACAAATGGTCTCTTCCCCGTAACTTCACTTTTCACTTTTTGTCTCCTCATATTACTAAACCCCAACCTAAGAGCAGTTGTTTGCCTTGGCATTTCTGCGCATGGGCTTTTGAGCACAGCTGAAAAGATCAGAACGATATGGGGTTGATAGGGGTTGGTGCCCCCATACTTTTATGGTGTCCAGTTTTGCAGGTGCTCATAGCATGGCTTGACAATACTTTTCTTTAGTTTCTCTCTCTCTTTCTCAGGTTTCATGAAAGTTGTTTAAAAACTACCAACCTCAAGCTTTCTATCCCATTCCCTTACCCCACCACTCTCAGCAAAGTAACTTGTCTCCTGCTTCTTACAGAAAAAAAGAGAAGTTCAGTGACATGATGGGTCATTTTACTGGGTGCTTGATAGATAATAGAAAGTATGCTAGGCACTTTGCATAGATTATCTCATTTAATTCCCACAAGTCCTGTGAGACAAGAACTGTGAATGCCCCATTTTACAGAAGAAATTGAACTGTAGTACAATTAAGTAGTTTGCCAAGCAAAGACAGCTAATAAAAATTAAAGCTGGTAGGGTGGCTTATCAGCTCGGGCAGCATTATGATTGCGATGTTTATAAGGGCAGGGCAGGGGTTAGGTTTACAGTTGTTCGTATGGAAAATAATACAATAATAAATTATAATACAAGAATAAACTTGCATACTCACAGCTATAAACCTACTTTTGTCCCATCCTGTACTTAGTCACTTTACAGTCTTCTTTTATTGTGGCATCAAGTAGCTGACAGCAGAGTGGGGAGAGACACACGGGAGAATATTCCCACAGAATGTGGTAAGTGTGGTGATGAAGAATGCAGAGAGTTCATGGGAACACAGAGAGGGGCATTTGCAGCAAACCTTCAAATAACCACTCCTCTTGATTAACTTAGCGCTGGGCTGTTCCGACCTCCCTACTTGCACTACGTGTGGAGGGTGTGCCATGCTATGCCTTGGGAAAAGCTGAATGTCTTCATTTGTGTTTTTGGATCCTTTCTCCTCTGACTTTATCACATCCCTTTCCTTCAGTTATACAGACATTTACAGATACGCACAGATGCACCCTATATTTAATTTCTCCAGTCTTTCTCTTTCAAAAAGAATTTTTCAGGTTATTCCAATCTAAAAAGCAAACTTGGCCTTCACCAAAGGTCCATACCTTTGTACAGCTGAACTTCTAGATAGTGTCTGTACTTGCTGTTTCCCCTTCCTCACCCCATACAAATAGCTATAAACCCTGAGGTATCTGTTTTGTATGTTTTAGTCATTTATCAGATAGGTGAATGTTTTCATATGTAAAGTGTTTGGTGTACAGCACTGATTAAAGTGGGGTTTCTGCTTGTGAATATTGTAGCCTAGGGAAGCGAAGAAACAGATAACACACAGTTTAATTCCCGGTGTAGGAAGTGTTGCAGAGATGTTAGGAAGGGACCCACTTGGACTGACGGGGAAGGGTCAGGGTAGGTTGCCTAAGGAGGTGACCTTAGCAAAAATTTGAAGGATGCGAGAAGCAAAGTAAGGACTTGGCAACATAAGGAAAGTGACAGTGCTAACTAAGCCTCTGAGGCCTGAGACCAGACCTTGTATCCTGGTCGTCGAGAGGAGTTAGTGTTGGCGAGAATGTGGAGGTTAGAGAGTGAGGAGGGGAAAGATTGCATGGGGCCTCGTAGGCCATGGTAGGGAATTGGAGTTTTATTTTAAGTGAAATGGGAAGTTGTTAAATGGTTTTAAGCAGAAGAATGAAATTCTGTGATTTACATATCTGAGACTCTCTCGGCGACAAGGAGAATGGATGGGAGAAGAGTAAAAGAGGAAGTAGGAGCCTCTTTGTGACCGTGCAGGCAGAGGATTGTGCTGCAGGCCAAGGGCATGACTGTGGAGATGGGGGAGAGTGGGTGGACTACGTGTGCAACGGGACCCTCTCAAGCAGACGGAACATGAGAGGTGTGGGGAGGTGAGAGGGAAGAGGGACTGGGAAAGGTCAAGAAGGACTCCTGGCTTTCTAGCTTGAGCAGCTGTCTGCTAGTGTCGCTCTCTGAAGTGTTGAATATCGTGGATGAATGGATTTTAAGGGAAAATCTACAAAATCTGTATGAATTTTAGATGTTTAACGAGTCCTGTGAGATAGCCAAGTTGAATGATCAAATAAGAATTTTTATATATCAGTCGACGTTAGAAGAGAAGTATAAACGAGAGATACATTTTGGGGATTTACAAATGTAAGTAATATTTGAAATCATGAGATTTGATGAGATCACTTAGAGAGATACAATAATAGGGAAAAGAGAAGAGGACCTAGGAGGTAGTCTGAGGAACCCCAACATTGAATGGTTATGTAGAAGAGAAAATACTGGAAAAGAAACCGAGAGAGCAGTCTAAAAAGTGGGAAGGAACTTAAGACCATGATTATTTACTGTCACTTTGTCAAGAAGGAGGGAATGGTCACCTGAGTTGAATCTTGCAGAGAAGATAAATTGGGTAACGACAGAAAAGTGCCCGTTGGTCTTGCAGCATGGAGATCATTGTTAGGGGCAGGTGACAGATTGGAATATCTGTTAGACAAAGGATCAGAATAAATAATTCCCAGAAAATAAACCACTTATGGAAAGTAAACATTAGAAAATGTCCAGCATTCTTGCTGATCAAAGAAATGAAAGCTGTAACAATCTTGATGCTAATTTTTACTTATAAATTAGCAAAGGCTTTAAGAAACAAGCAAGTCTATAAACAGGTGCACTCAAAAATGATGGGAATATTAATTGGCAACTTAATGTTAATGGACATTACTTAAGCAACAAAATATTTAAAGATAGATACATTTTTGCACCTCAGTCATTAATATGTCTGAATGTTAAGATTTGGTTAAAATAAGTACCCTGTAATCTTGTGTAGAGAACTTTCTTTAATATTAGGTTAAAACTCAATTTCACCTTATAACAGTCCTAAAAGTTTTGTTTTACTATGAACAATATTTCCCCTGCATTACATTTCTCTTTGTTTGGGAAGACAGTAAAAACAAATCAGTGTATTTATATTGTTTTTATTTCTGGGAAATAGATTTTTTTAATTAGAATAATTTTCATGCTTTATAAGACTGCAAGTGCATACTTAAGTAAATCTATTTTAGCTTATTAACTTCTGCATTATACTGAAGTTAATTCTGTCTAATACATTATATGTTAAGTTCTGCATTAATGTGATCATATGAAATATTTTTTATGTTTCAGATGGCAAGATTATTTTATCACAAACCCCAGTTTGCCATTTTGGATGAATGCACAAGCGCAGTGAGTGTGGATGTGGAGGGCTACATTTACAGTCACTGTCGAGAGGTAAGCAGGGCAGGTTGTCAAGTTGAGGGTCCATGCCCCGCTTCCTGGTTTACTCTGTGTCCAACCAGATATCTGTCCAAAGAGAAGATTCTAAGTTATTAAGTAACAAAATTACTATCAACAGATGATATCTTATGTTAGTAAAGATTTTAAACTGATAAAAGATATGAGTAAAAGAAAAAGTAAATTTATTCTGGCTGGTGAAGCTCAATGGTTGAGCGCGGGCCTGTGAACCAAAGGGTCGCCAGTTTGATTTCCAGTCAGGGCACATGCCTGGGGTGAGGGCCAGGTCCCCCTTGCAGGGTGTACCAGAGGCAACCACACATTGATGTTTCTCTCCCTTTCTTTCTCCTTCCCTTCCTCTCTGTCTAAAAATAGATAAAGTCTTTTAAAAAAAGAAAAAGTAAATTTATTATGTATATAATTCCCTTTAGCCAACTCTTAGATATAAAAAAATAATATATTAAAATTTATTTCCCTTTACCTCATTCCCTATTCTCAGAGTTCATGAACTGGTATTTTCTTAATTTGTTTCATTAACTTTATCTAAATGTTATTTGTTGTTTTGTTTTGTTTTTTTCATCAAGAAAACTCAGTAATAATCACATGGCAACTTTAATTTATCCATTTTTTCCTCTGGCCTGGGCTAGAAGCTTTTTCTGAGTTGTCTGCACTGGTTCCATTCTTTTTTTTTTTTTTAAAGGATGACCCCATGAATGATTCCTTTTTTTTTTTTTAAGATTTTATTTATTTATTTTTAGAGAGGGAAGGGAGGGAGAGAGAGAGAGAGAAACGTCAATGTGCGGTTGCTTGGGGGTCATGGCCTGCAACCCAGGCATGTACCCTGACTGGGAATCGAACCTGCGACACTTTGGTTCACAACCTGCGCTCAATGCACTGAGCTGTGCCAGCCAGGGCTGGTTCCATTCTTTAAGTAATTAGTCAGTAGTCTTAGTTTTGTTTTGTTTTTCCCTGTGAGGAATTGTCACTATCATCTATAATCTTCTTGAATTTTCCTAAAAATGTTGAGCAAAACCCAAAAGGATTTTATATAAGTGAATGAAATACCAGAGTCTTGTAGCATTTTGTAACTGTTCTTTGGGAATTTATAATAAATATAAAAGTTTGTGTTGCACAAAAAGCACGAATTCCTGCCAGTCCGAGTGTGGTCATGGGTCAGAAGCATCAACATCCCATGTGCTTGCTGTAAATGCAGAATTGCAGACCCTTCTAAACCAGAGTCTGTGTTTTAACAAAAATTCCAGATGATTCAAGGGCACATTCAAGTTTGAGAAGCACTGACGTACTGATGAAAGAATGAATTTGCTACATTCATCTGTGTAGGAAGATTCTAACTCCTGATTTTGTTTCTTGGATGATTAGTTTTCTTGAGTCAGTTTTGGTGATTTCTTACTTTTTATACATTTGTCTAAACAGATTTTCAGATTGAGAGGTCTTAGAGACATTACTGTTGTTCTCTTGCACATAAACCATGCAGTCTCTATTTGATCAGTGGCTTAGGGGCTCTTTGCCGGTCATTTTGATCATGTGGTTCCCTTAAATATCGTTGTGGGCTCTAAGGCCCCACAGAAGATGCAGTTCTCCTATTATGTATTTTGACTTAAGTGATTCTGTTATAAAGAATGCCTCACTAAGTCAAGATCTAATTCAATTATTGTATATTTATGAAGAGAAATATCTGAAATGAGCTTTCAGAAATCAGATAATCATACTGTTGAAATGTATGTTGTATTAACAACTTTAATATATACTTATTTTGTCATGCAGTTTCTAACCAATTTGAGAACCTTTACACATAGCAGCCAAATTTATGACACATTTAAAGTTTTAAGTGATACTACTTTGTCATCACTTCATACAGTGATGAAATGTAAATACAAACTTGGGCACTTCAAGCTCATGATAGAAGTGATCCAGAATGAACTTAATGCCAATTTTTAAAAAATTGCCAAATGGCAATAAAATTTAGAACTCATGATGGAAGTCTCCTGGATACCTAGCACATGTCTCTGTCAGCCTTCAGAGATCCATTTTGGAAAACAGTGATCTACAGCAGGATTTCTCAGTCCTATCAGTGTTGACCCTCCAGGCTGGGTAGTTCCTAGTTGTGGGGCTATTCTCTGTACCACAGGGCATCCTGCAGCGTCTCTGGCCTCTACCTCTGTTAGATGTCGGTAGCACTTGCAGTCGTCATGATCAGAGATGTCTGCAGACATCACCAAGTGTCCCTAAGAGACAAAATCACACACACCCCACCCTCCCATTGTGAGAACCAGGGATCCAGAGCAACTAGTTGTATCTAGTTATTATATTAGTGGGTTTTTTTGAAAATCTGAAGTTTAGATTTGTAAAAGCCTATTCAAAGTCTAAAAATCCATTAAGCTATTAAAATGGAAAGATTTTTCATTATTTTCTGGTAAGCTCATTGGGTACCCAAACCTGGCCTAAACTACCAAAAGATATTTAATTTATCTATTCATTGTCATTGTCTACATGTGTTGCCGTAGATGCATTTGTGTGTTTAATTATAGAATTCTACCCCAGAAGCCTGAGGGGTGGTAAATACTGGTTTTCCAAAATATGAATTCCAAGATACATCCCAAAATGGGTTTCCAATAAAGGATTATTGACTCTGTATTTGAAAGACAAACTGACTGTAGACGGTACTATATTGATTTAATTTTGCTGATTTTGCCCTTTTGCTGTTTCTATCATTCTTACACTTTTTTTCACATATTTTTCACAATAAATAGAAAATGTGCTAGGATATTTATTTTCTGCCCAAAACACAATAACACACAATTGCTAGTACTGGTCAGTTAGGTTTCTTTTCTCTTAAAGAACTTTATTGGTAGCTATTAGTTTTTATTATGTGGTTGATGGCTTATACTTTTTATTACCTTAAACATATGGCATCTGTTATAATTTTTTCTCTGATATTGATTTTTAACTACGGCAACTGAAGACCATCATCTTAGTAGCTTAAACTATGTAGAGTGGTTAACTTGTCCTCTGTGCTGTTGATACAACCCTCAGTCATCTTCTCTGTGTTAGGTTGGCATCACCCTCTTCACCGTGTCGCATAGGAAGTCTCTTTGGAAGCACCATGAGGTTTGTATTTCTTACACTGAATAATACTGTGAAAGTTTATTTAAATATGTGAATTCAGGTGATTATGGTTTTAGATTTTTTGGTATATATTCCCTTATATACATATACCTTAAGGGAAAAGGGTGATTCAGTTTTATAAAATGGAATAGGATTCTCTTAAATATTATTGAAGTTGTCAATTTTAAAAGCTACATATATATAAACAATCCCTTGTTTTAAATGAGAGATATTAGAGAACCAGTTAGTGGTTCTCCAGTTTTATAAATGACTGACTAAAATTTGCCAAATTTTGTCACAACTGTGGCTAAGTAAACTTTTCGTTACCATCCGATATTGACAGAAGGAGAGAGAGTCTTAGGAAGGATTAGATCCCAAAACGTCTAGGAGCATTTTTGGTGGAGATCAGGACTCTAAGGAAACTGAGCCGTGTCAGCTGTGTTCATCACTGCACCGTGGTGAGGTGGACCTCATTGGCAGTCACGTGACTTACAAAGATGCATCCCACAGTGAGCGTCACACTGGCACAGACAGCTTACTTCTCCTGCCATTTCAGCAATGCCATTCTCAGGATGGCAGGCAGTTCTTTACCGCTCTTAATGTAAAATGATCACACCCTTAAAAATAAACCTAGTTTAATTCATTTTGATTTTTTTTCCCTTTCCCTCTTTCCTTCTTTTCTTTCCTTCCTAAATGACACAGAAAGTTTAGGTAAAAGAAAGGGTTTGGGAAAAGTTGGAATGAGGGTATCTTGTCCCATAAAGCACACACCTGATTGAGCACCTTTTGTGCCACGTACTGGGCTAAGTGTGTGAGGGATGCAGAGAGCTGTCTTTGCCCTCAGGAGCCGGTAGTTTAAGATGACAGTGCACAAATGATGAAATGAAGAGCTTGGGATTGAAGTCAGAAGACCTGGGTTCAGGCACCATTGTTTCTGGCATCCATTGCTTCCTTCATATAATAAAGTTATTGATCCTTGTCTACATGTCTCATAGATTGTTACCGCAAGGATCAAAGAGATAGCTTATCTGAAAGCACTTAATAAAATGTTGTGAAATTCTGTATGACTGTGTGCCTTTTAAAGATAAATTTTTTTATATTAGGGCATAATTTGCCCATATTTTCATGAGTTGGATGAAAAATCAAATAACCAGAAATCAAAGCAGTTTAAAATATATGCAAACCTCTGTGTTTTCTTTAGATGTTCATAAGCCTAACAGCCATAGGACAGTGAGGGGACTTGGGTTTTACCTGTAGCAAAATACTCGTCAGGCCAGTGGTCATGTGAAAAAGGAGTGACAGGAAGAACAGTGAAGTTAGAGGCCAGAATAGCTCTGAAATAACAATATAAAACCGGGAAAACAGAAGTCCTTTCTGTAAATGAAAAGCCACTAAACAGAAGTCTTCACCACTGTCCCAAGTGTCTTCATAGGATGGGATACATAGGCACAGTATATAGCTCTTTTCCTCCTCTGCCCACTCCAAAAGCAGAAAAGCTTCTACTTAGGCTCCAGGGTGATCTAGGAAGCATTATTAGGGGAATATTAGAGGCTGCCTCTTTGAATAGACTTTGCATTTGACTCCGTTTGACCTGTGGTAGATCAGATCCTTGGTTATGGAGTTATAGAAATATTCTAATTTGTGGGATGCTTATAGATTTGGTTCTTTTAAAATAGTGAGGAAATCTAGTATTTTAATTCTCAAAAGGGAAAGTAGTATATTCCAAGCAGAGTTATATTGTTGCTATTTTTAAAAAGAGCAGACTTCTTCATTTAGTCTTGGAGAGCTGTATGCATTTCTATATATAAACTTTAAAAGTTCTTGTGGCTTAAAAATAATCATGTCTAATGATTAATTGTAATAATCTCTACATAAATTCCTGACAAGAAGGAAATTCTCGTAGTCATTGATTTCCCCCCCTTCTCTCCCACAGTACTACCTGCACATGGATGGCAGAGGCAATTATGAATTTAAGCAGATAACAGAAGATACAGTTGAGTTTGGCTCTTAGAATCCGGAGAATTGTACCTGCTTCAATGAAATAATTACAGAAAACACTTAGAAGTACAAAGTACATTGTGGAATAAAGTTGAGCTTTGTTTTTAAACAGAGCAACAAATTAACTAAATATAAAATAATCGAGAACAAGTTGTTAAAACATTTAATATTATATAGGATATTGCTAATTGTGTATATGTTGGTTTAATTATTAATATGTACTAAGAATGACCTTATTCTTGTGGTTGAAAAACTGCCTAAATTAAATTGGGCTTCAATCAGTGTAACCTGATTCATCCTGGGATGTAAACCATTTGAAGTCAGCTAATTTGACTTTTATGGCTCTATCTTTTCCTTCAATGAAGAACCCTGTTTAAAACTGGGGTCATCACTTGTCCTGTCCTAACAAGATAGTCTTGAGTTTCATTTTCTTGTGCCCCATGATGGTGGGAAGCAAACAAATCATAGTGTGTTAGCAAAACGTGCAGCATCAATGCATACTAGCATGTACCATGTAGTGGCGGGTTTCTTTAGTGCCACAGTTATACTCATTCCTTGTGTACGTCTTGGGGTACATTTAACTCCAGGAAAGCCATCTGAATTTTCTTTGGCCAAATAATAAATGTGCCGGTCTCAATCTGAAGTATTGAGTTGTTTTGAGAGCTCTTTGTGGTCATACAACAGAAATATACGCAGTCTTGTTTACAAGAGGTCGTCACTGTGTTTCACACCTAATCCTCCCAGTGTTTGGGACACTAAAACACACTGTCCTTACGTGTCAAGTTCCATGTCTTACAAGATGTTTAAATTGTTTTTTAAAAGAATTGGATGGGATTTGTGTGCATTAAAGCCCATGCATTAGAAGTGTGGACACACAGTCTAACTCCACACGAGCCATACGAATGCACTACATGAAGCAATGCGCTGAGTATGCCGTGCTGTCACTGTCCTTGTGATTTCTTCATGTTTAACAAAACCTTTCATAACCCCGTTAGCACATGGGTGAATTATGTTCCCTAGGTACTGGTTTTTCTCTGTAAATCTTTAATAACTTTTTAATATTTGGGTTATTATGTTGAACTTTCCTAAGAGAAATCAATTTCATCTCATCAAACTGCCATTAATGACCACATGTATTATTTTCACAGAGAGAACTAAAACTGAATATTATCAATAAGCTAGATATGAAATCAGTTTGATCATACCGGGGTTCAGAAAGTGGCATTCTTTTACTCTGGTTTCTGCATAACTGGTTTTGGTTTCTGCAGAATTAGTTATAAGAATTATCAGCTACCTAAGTAAAATTTGATGTACTGATTCCATATATGTAACATTCAATTTTTACCACTCTCTTTAACAAACTTGTATAATTAATCTCTGTTCAAATTAAAAAAAATCAGATATCTTATACATTCTTTGCTTGTTCTTTTTGTTCTGGTATCTAAATAATGGGTAGTTCATACATGGTCATACAGTCTTGACCTGAAAAACAAAAATAAATCAACATTCGGAAATCCTTTTTTCCACCCAATGTCTCTTTTTTGAAAAGTATGTCAAATGTGTTTCTAATGAAAAAGTTTCTCTTTTAGAAAAACCAGTTAAAATCTTTAGTGTACTCACAAATGCTACCAAATAGCCAGAAGACAAAAAATTATATTAGTAGTCCTGGGAAAGATTTTTAAGCATGGGGGAAGTTTGAGATTTTCAGATTTCTGGATGACCCTAAACCTACCAAGAGATGCCTCTCAGTTCCTTCTAGAATAGATTCTTCCCATTAAATTTTTTTATTTATTTTTAAATTTAAATATTAAAGTACCTCACCACTTGAGTCACAGAGGAAGACCCTCCTGGAGAGTCACAGTGCGCAGTAATAGACATGTTTCTAAGAAGGCCTGCAGTTAAGAAATCCCGTGTTCCCAAAACATTACTGACCATGACGCATCCTCCATGTACTTCTATTAGCATGTTTTATCGGTTGCACTGGGGAATGGACGTTTAAAGAATAACTAAAGAATAAGAACTTGCATCCACGAGCGTCACACTGCATCCCAGGTGTATCATTGTGTGTTGCGTACCAAGCTTCTACTCTTAAATTTGTGTGTTTTTTTAAGATTTTTATTTATTTTATTTTTAGAGAGGAAAGGGAGGGAGAAAGAGAGAGAGAGAAACATCAGTGTGTGGTTGCTGGGGGTCATGGCCTGCAACCCAGGCATGTACCCTGGCTGGGAATCGAACCTGCGGCACTGCTTCTACTCTTTATATAATGAGAACACATGGATGTAAACAACTATGGCTGTTTGCTATGCATTCACAGAATAAAATATACCCAGGGTTGCTTCTGCAGGGGAGGCAAAGTCTTACTTCTACCCTCTTAAAGTTTTTGGCTGGGCCTGAGAAATAAGTGGACATAAGACAGGTTAACAGAAGAAAATCATACAAGTTTATTCAGCGTTATGTGACGCAGGAGCCCTCAGAAGGAAATGAAGACCCAAAGAAGTGGCAGAACCTGAAGACTTTCGTACTAGGTTCAGCAAAGAGAGGTAATTGTGGAAAAGTAAGCTACAGGAGGAGGCTAGAGGATGGTAAGAATTCTTTTAATAAGCTTTGTACAGAATTCCCAGATTCAGCATCCTGCGCTTGCTGGGAAGAATGTTGCTTGTCTTCAGGTACAGAGGGGATGTCTTCCATGGGGGAGTTATCTCCTGTGCTCAGAGGAAAAGGAGAGTCAGGGCGCTCTTCCTTCAGCTGTTGCTTTCTTAAAGTGTCTTCAGTTCAAAGTAGTCCTTATGCCAGAGTGGCATATTTCGGGCTGGCATATTCTGCCCTCTTTCACCTCTTTCCTCCTTTCTTAATTAGCATTTGGCTTAAAACTGTGGTGATATTATAGCATCTATCATATTTCCTTTTATAATTTTTTAACTTTTAAAACAATGTTTATAATTTTCCTAAAAGCAAGAGTGAATTTTTCTTCTGTCAGACAGACTTTCTTTAAAATCATTAGTTGTAGGAAACTTTACATTTCTATCTACATCAGTAATTATTCCTTTGTGAAGAAATGTTTTGATATATATCATATGCATACCACTTAAAAAATATCTAGTACTGCCTTGGCTGGGTTGCTCAATGGTTGGAGTTTCATTCCATACACCAAAGGGCTGTGGGTTCAATTCCCAGTCAGGGCACATACCTAGGTTGCAGGTGTGATCCCTGGTTGGGGTAGGTATGGGAGGCAACAAATCAATGTTTCTCCCTCTCTCAGAAATCAATCAATATATTCTTAGGTGAGGATTGAAAAAAAAATCCAGTGCCCCCAATTGCTGAATAACAGGCCCCTCCCCACACCCTAGGGACAACCATTTCTAAAAAATATTTTGTGGTAATTTTTTATTTTTAAACAATATGCTATTAGCTATTTCTTGGTTTATCAGTTTAAACATTTCTACTGCCTATATTTCTGCCTCATCCCCTACATATATCATTTTTAAAAACTTGCAAGCACTTTATTGTACTATAATACATATGCAGAAAAGTCCATAAACCTTAAACTCAACACATTCGTTAAAATGTTTTATTGTTTATGCTGTTACAGTTGTCCCGGTTTTTCCCTTTTTGGCCCCCTCCACCCATCCGGCGCCCCCACTTCCATACTCATTACCCACACTGTCGTCCATGTCTGTGAGTCCTTCATGCATGTGCTTAACCCCTTCCCCTTCTTTCCACCAGTGCCTCGCCCCCCTCCCCTCCCACAGCTGCCAGTCTGCTCCATGATTCCAGGCCTCTGGTTCTATGTTGTTCTTTTGTTCATTAGGTTCCACTTGTGAGATCATACGGCGTTTGTCTTTCTCGGACGGCTTATTTCACTTAGTACGTTTTTGTAAAGTGTGCATGCTCATTACCACCCCCCAAATCAAGAAATCCAACACTGTTACACCTGGAAGGCCACCTTTATATCATCTTCCAGTTACTAGCCCCTAGAAGCCATTCTGTCACATAAATTAATTTACCTATTTTTGAACTTTATATGTGTTCCACACCCTTTTGTGTATGGCTTCTTTTCCTCAGTTGATTGAGATTGATCCGTGGTAGACGTGGCAGTAGTTCCTTCACTTTTATTGCTGTATCCTATTTAATTACAGGAGCAGGCCATACTTGGTTCATCTGACCAGTGATGGGCAATGGGTTTTCTGTCCGGAGCTTTTGCAAATAGTCCATGTAAATATTATTATGCATGTCTTTCAGTGCACACATGTATGCATTTTTGGAATGGAATGTGTTCAGTTTTGTTATGTACTCACCAAAATGTTTTCCAAAGTACCATTTTACACTCCTTTCATAAATGCACAAGAATCTGTTTTTCCATTCCTAGCCAATACTTGGTATTGTGTTTTTTTAAGTTTTTATTTTTAGTTATGTATTTTTAGCCATCAACAGTAAACCATTTGGTTTAATTTTGCATTTCCCTGATCAGTAATGAGCTTGAACTCATTTCATATTTACTGGTCATTTGCATGTCCTCTTTTTCACTTAACATCTTCGGGCCCCCTTTCATCGGTTGGCCCATGAAATGATATCAGGGACATTTCTGTATATTCTGGATATGAAGCCTTTGTTAGATAGATGTTCTAATGTCAGATAAGGGATACTTTAAACAGTCATCAAAAAGATTGGTCCAACAATTAACACACAAAACGCAAAAGCCCACAAAGTGGTTCATAGAGTCGCCAACCTGACGTCACTGACGTGCGTGTGCCCTGCAGCTGCAGCGCCCTTCCCGCCCCACCACGCCCGGCACTTCCGAGTAGCTGAGACTCAGTTACTTCCCGTCTGTAACGTGCAGTTTCTGGGTAGAGGTCTCCTCTCTCAGTAGCTTTATTGCTAGGCATTTCATGTTTGTTGATTCTAGTATTCGTATCTATTTAACATGCCATTTTCTAATTGTTGCTACTGAATAGAAATGCAGTTAATTTTTGTATATTGATCTTCATGACTGAGTGTGTTTGCCAAGGACAGCCCCACAATATAGCCCATCCCCCATGCTCTTTAAGGTGTGGCATCAATGATCCCTCCCCTGGAACTTTATTTGGGTGGTATTTGGTCAGGATTGCACCAGAGGGGAGGAAGTCCCTCCCAGCAGCATCGGCTCAGAACACAGGAAAACTGACAGAATGCAGAGAAAACTAGTTCCAGAGATGGTGACATGGAATACCACCCATCAGAGGAATAAGACAAGGGGACCCACAGGGGGAAGTGGAAAATAGGAGGGGCTCGAGGATCTAGGTGATGTCGCTCAGCAGCGATTGCTCCCGAGGGCAGAGGTTTAGGGTTTTTATTGTTCTAGGGTTGTCTCATCTGCGGTTAGCAGATGTTCCATTCAGTTTTGTGAGGTATATAAAGCAGGTAGGCTCTAACTAGCTAAAAATATGGTTTTGTGGACTATAAAGCAGTTGGATGTGAGGGTGTGCGGTTGGCCTGGCAGGCTGTGGGCTGCTGGTCCTAGACTACTGTGAAGAAGTAGACAGTGTGGGGGCTGCCGTAGGCTAACATGGGGGGCCACCTCTGAACCATTTATAGGCTAGGATACTTATATAACCAGCAGAATGCAGCAGAAATTCTAGTTAAATCATTTAAAATTAACAATCAGTGTTTGCTTTTTGATGAATGTACAGTAGTTGCCCCTTATCTCCTGTTTTGCTTTCTACAGTTTGTTACTGCTGTCGACCATAGTCCGAAAATATTAACGGGAACATTCCAGAAGTAAACAATTCATAAGTTTTGAGTGGTGTGTGTTTCTGAGTAGCGTGATGAAGTTTTGCACCATCCTGCTCCATGCCACCCAGGACTGAGTCATTCTCAGTCCAAGGCCCATGCTGGACCTTGTCTAGCATCTTCGCACTCTAAACTCCACCCAACTGTTCGTCACTGATAGCCAGCTCAGTCATCAGATTGATGGTGGTGTCGCTGCAGTGCTCATGTTCATGTAACCCTTATTTTGCTTAATAATATCATCAAGACACAAGGACAGTGATAGTGGCAATTTGGACATAACAGAGAAGCCATCAAGAGCTTCCTTTATGTGTGGGAAAAGACAGTGTGCACTGTTCAGGGTTCGGTACTGTCCATGGTTCCCGGTGGCCCCTGCACCTGAGGAGAGACTTATATAACGTTGCTCACTGCACAGCCAAGTAGAGAAGTGTGTTCCTTCTTGTCTTTTCCCTTTAGTCTGATTGTCTTCCTTTTCAAAAAACCTTGCTCCATCTGCCATAACTCTCATAGCATAATAATCCTTAATTACTTTTTAAAATTTTATTTTGTTGTTCAAGTACAGTTTTGTCTTTTACTCTCATCCCAGCCCAACCACCCATCCCTCCCCACTTCCCTCCCATTTACACCCCCCGCCCAGTTTTTGTCCATGTGTTCTTTAAATTTGTTCCTGTAAACCCTTCCCTTTTCCCCCTGAAGTTCCCCTGAAATTCCCTCCCTATCCTTAATTACTTTTAGTTGTAACATCATATCAATGTTCTTTTTCTTTCTAGAGATGATCTGCTTGGGCTGTCCTGTCCTCTGGCCCCACCCTGGCCCCGTGGGCCGCTGACTCGGAGCTCTCTTGCACTGGATCCCACTACTCCCTCTTCTGGGTTCACTCCTTCATTTAGTGGGACACGTCCTACGGCAGCTTCCTGGGAAGGGGTGTGGCAGGAAAATTCTCTGAAGTCTCATGTTTCTGAAAATATCCTTATTCTGTTATACTTGGTGGGAAGTTCAGCTTGAATGCTCAATTTAAGCTGACGATCATTTTCTTTTAGAAATTTGTACAGTCCTCTTCCTCTTCTATTTTTTTCCTTATGCCCAGTTTGCTGTTGGAAAGTTCAGCATCCCAATTCTCATTCCTCTGCACATGACGACTTTCTCCATCCCCCTCAAGTCTCTCCTCTGCCATATTGGACAGTTCTTGATCTCCAAGAAAGCAAATGCATTTTTTTCCTCTCCTCCTCTGCACACACAGTGTGGCCCCCTGTTCCATGTACAAACATTTCTATTTCTTTGTCCATCATTTACTGAAATCTTTAGTCCGTTCATTTCCTTCCTCCTTTTTTTCTTTGTCCACATAAATTAAATGCTTTTAAGTTTACTTAGTATCATATTAGTAGGGTCTTGGGAAGAAGAGGAGAAACACATGTTTCATCTTTGACTGGAAGTCCACATAGATTTTGTATTCAGAACATAAACATGTTTATTTACTAACCAAAGGGTTGGTCCTAATTAAACCAACACTTGGAAACTGTGGCACGGGAAACGTCTGTGATAAGATAACCAAGCAAGATAATGGGGAGGGGAAGGGAAAGCTTGGAGAGAGGTTGGCCCGTTGAACTGAGCTTGTTTATCCCTGCAGCTAATTCCTGTCCAGAAGGATGATGGAGTTTTTACTCTATTTTTTCATACATCGGAGTACAGGTGACATTGCTCACAATACATTCCACCACGTCTCCCCACCTTCCAGTCTTCCCCTACCCCTGCTTTTCTTTCCCATCCCACCCTGTTGCTGAACCAAGGTGCTGTTTACAAAACTGCAGGTGGTCTGAGTTTTTCTGTCATCAGCTGTAGTTTCTTCAAACTTTCCTCCCAGGTTACATGACAACCGTGTTGTTTTGAATGCGCTCTCAGTTTTAATGGTAAGGTTTTTGCCATCAGAAGTGATGATACAGTCTGGTTTGTCCGCGACACCCATTTCCCATAGAGCCATTCCCATGCCTCTTCCTTCACTTCTCAAAAGCCTCTGGGGCCACTAAGCGCGTCTTCCCGCCAGCTGCCAAATGGTGGCAGTGGTGAGCGCTGGAGGCGCGCGGGCGACCACGGCAGAGCCGAGGGCGGTGCTGGGAGCCTGGCGCGGCCAGATGGAGTTTTTGAAGTCCCTATACTTACGTATTTTTTTTTCACATAAGGTTGCATATTTTAACAATAAGTAGGTAATACATTCAAGAAAACTCAAAATGAATAACCGGGCCATGATTCTGGGATGTTCCTTGAAAACATCATATTTCAGTGATTATGCAGAGCAGACTCATGATGTTTAATTTCTTAGAAGTTTCTGTTGACTCAGGTAAAGCTTCTTTTGCTAGTTCTTAGAATGGAAGAGGAACCTCAGTGATATGGTCATCCTGGTTCTCTAAATATGCTTTTGAAAATTAGAAATCACCCTAAATAAAAAAACAAGTATAACCCACACTTTAAACACTGCTTTGTCTTAAAAAGGTAAGTTAATTGGCCCAACTCTCTCTGTAGCCAAAGACATTTTGCGAAACGTTGGGACGCTTGAGGCAACATGAGACACCAAACTTTAAAGTCAAACACACACATTTTGGGCGTTATCCTGTGCCCAAGGTGAGATTTCAGTGATGCAAGCATTCCCACTCCTGAACACTCCCGCACACTCCTGCACTTTCTCCTCTTCTTTTCGCCCTTTGCCCAATTAACTTGGTGTCCTTTACCTGGGATTTTAGATAATCCTTGCAAGTCCAAGCTAGACAGCCCCACATGAGTTCCCCAAACACCCTATTCTTTCTCTATCATAATGTTTAACTTCTATTATCATTACTTGTTTGTTGTTTTACCCTAGAAATACACAAACTCAGAGAGAGAACTGGGATACTGCCTGTTGTATTTTAATACAATCCATAATGCCTGGCATATAGTACATGCTTAGTATTAGAATAAATTAATGAATAAATAAGTGAGTTCAAATGCATAAGCATTGTTCTTGCCAAGGAAATTAGGATCTAGGAAAGGGGCCACGACAGAAAAAAAGCTGTTCTGCATGGTATTATGGGTCTAGAAGGAGTGCGAGAGCAGTGAAGAGGCAGGCAGAGCGCACAGAGAATCCGCGAAAGGCTCCCGGTCACATCCAGGAGATGTTATGAACCGTCTTGAAGGATGCACAGGTAGAAGTTGGCATATGTATCAGTGGAACTGAGGCGGTGAAGCTTTTGGTTTTTACAGCCTTTACAGAGCTGTGGATTAAGGCAGAGGTTTTTCCAAGTATTGTCTTTGGGAAATGCGGAGTATTTGCAGAATGATCATGGGTTATTAACTTGATGACAGTTAAGTGTAATCAGTGGCATCTTCTCATCAAGGCTGTGCAGGTCTGTGCATTGGTGAGGTGTCTGCCCTGCTTTTGTGAAACTGGGGAGAGCCCAGAGAGCAGAGCTCCTCATACTTCTCAGTGAGCACACACATCAGCTGGCAAATGTAGACTGTGCTTCAGCAGGCCCTGGTGGGGCCTGAGATTTTCCGTCACTGACTAGCTCTCAGGAGCTAACGTTGCTGTCCCCAGACCACACTTTTTAAGTAGCAGGATCTGGGGGTGGGAGTTCTAGCTGGGGACTAAAGAGACCATCACAGGTTGAGTTGCAGCTACTTGTAGTGATTCGGGCCACTCCTCCTCCATGTTCATTCTTAATCATTCACAGTTTTTTTTGTTTGTTTGTTTGTTTGGTTGGTTGGTTTTTTTAAAACAATTCCTTTACTTATATAATCCAGTCTTAATTCTGGTCGATTGTCAATCCTCTTTGGGAACTGAAGATGGCACCACAATCTTAGTTATAATAGAGACTTTGCTTTGCAAAGGTTGTTCGTATGCAAGGGAAAAGTATTCCCTGCCCCTCTGAATGTGACATTTCTTATTCTCTGGCCAGATATGTGCTTAGAGAAGACACATTACTTTGAAGATGGAGCACAGTTATTGGTGGTTTTAGAAAATTAGGCTGGAAAAAGATTGTTATGTCAAGAAACTATTTTTTAAAAAAGCTTTTTAGAATCCTATTTTTTTAGAGAACTTAAATTTTTTTCAATTACAGTTTACATTAAATATTATTTCATATTGGTTTAGGTGCACAGCACAGAGGTTAGATAGTCATCTACTTTACAAAGTGGTCCCCTGGTATTTTCAGTGCCCACCTGGCACCATACATTGTTATCACAGTATTATTGACTATATTCCCTGTGCTGTACTTTAATCCCTGTGACTACCAATTTGTGCCTAATCCTGTCACCTTTTCACCCAGCCCCCCAACCCCCTCCCCTCTGGCAACCTTCAGTCTCTTCTTTGTATCTATGAGTCTGTTTCCATTTTGTTCATTAATTTTGTTCTTTAGATTCTACATATAAGTGAAGTTATATGGTATTTGTCTCTCTCTGACTTATTTCACTTAGCATAATACCTTCTACATCCATGCTATTGCAAATGGTAAGATTTCATTTTTTTTTTTTGGCTGAGTAATATTCCAATAGTATGCAGGGTTTTCAAAAAATTAGAAATGAAACTATCTTATGTCCCAGCAATTCCACTTCTGGGTATATATTCAAAGAAACCTAAAACACTAATTCAAAAGAACATAAGCACCCTTATGCTCATTACAGCATTCTTTACAGTAGCCAAGACATGGAAGCAACCCAAGTGCTCCATGAATAGGCAATTGAATAAAAGCATTGTGATACACATATATACAATGGAATTTTAAAGCCCTATTTTAATGTTTATTAAATTTGGTATATTAAAGATGAATTGTGGATTTAAATGTTTTTTAAAAATTAAGAAAATAATTTTAATTGTTAATATTGATGTTTTAATAATGTATAATTATGGAATTTAGTCTAAAAGGGGTTGAAGAGCTTTAAACCAATAAGTGCACTTGACAAAAGAAAAAAATACCCTTTCTAATTTTGGTTATGTTCTCTTGAAGAAGTGCCAGTTGGTTGCAATGGGAATAACGTAGCAGACTCTTCTTACATGACAAACCTTCCCTGGGGAGGGTGTGCTCTGCTGAAGGGGAACCTTACCTATGTCATGTGCGTTCTTAATCTGATGTTGGCTGCACGGCAGGCTGCATTCTGACTGTCCAAGGTCTTGGGACGCCGTGTTGGGGTCTGTAGCTGCTCCCAGCCTCACTGCAGTAAACAAGCGATTGAGCCAGTGGCTCTCGACTTAGTTGTGCATTAGCATCAGTTGAAGGGTTTATCATTAAACACAGACTGGTGACCCCTGTCTTACAGCCCTCACAAAAATTAACTTCACATGGATTAATGACTTAAATGTAAGACCGAAAACCATAAAACTCCTAAAAGAAAACACAGTGAAAAGCCCTTGGCATGGGTCTTAGTAACGAATCTTTGGAAAGCATACCCAAAGCATAAGCAACAAAATAAAAAGTGGAACTACATAAAAATAAAGGGCTTCTGCACAGCAAAGAAACCAACAAAGTGAAAAAGACAATGTATGCAATGAAAAAAAAATTGCAAACCATATATCAGATAAGGGGTTAATATCTAAAGTATATAAAAAACTCATACAACTCAATAGCAACAAAAAAAGAAAACAACAACCAAAAAAACCCCAAAACCAAATAATCCAATTTTAAAACATGCATGTGTAAAGGACCTGAATATATGTTTTTCTAAAGAAGATACACAAATGGCCCAACAGGTACATAAAATAGTGCTTAACATCACTAGTGATGAGGGAAATGTAAATTAAAATCACAATGAGATATCACCTCATGCCTGTTAGAATGGCTGTCATCAAAAAGCAAAAGATAAAATATGTTGGCGTGGGTATGGAGAAACAGAAATCTTTGTGGTCTGTTGGTGGGACTATAAATTGTCAAAGCCACTTTGGAAAACAGTGGAAATCCAGAAAGTTAAAAATAGAACTAGCTTATGATCCAGCAATTCCACTTTTGGGATTATATTAAAGGAAAATGCAAACAGTAACTCAAAAATCTACACACTCATGTTCCTAGCATGACATGGAAACAATAGCCAAGACATGGAAATAACCTAGATGTCCATGGACAGATGAATGAATAAAGAAGAGGTAATTTTTATATAGATATATATGTTATTGAGGATTTTCTACCATTTTCAAGAACATGGATGGACCTTGAAAGCATTAGTGAAATGAGTCAGACACAGAAAGATAAACACTGTATGATCTCACTTCTATGTGGTAGTTAAAAAAAACAAACAAAATGCCCAAACTGAGCACATAGAAGACCAATACGTGGATTCCATAGGCAGGAGGGGAGGGTGCCGTGGAGACTGGAGGAAGATGGTCAAAATGTACAAACTCCCCGTTTTAGACAAGTAAGTACCAGGGATGTAATGTGCAACATGATGACTGTAGATTACACTGCTCATGATATATAGGAAAGTTAAGATGTAGATAAGAGTGCTCATCAAAGGAGAAATTTTCTTTTCACTGTGTCCACCGTATATGAGATGATGGATGTTAACCAACCTATTGTGATCGTCACTGCACAGCATGTGTAAGTCAAACCACCATGCTGCACACTTTAAACTTACACGATGATATATGTGAATTACATCTTAAACACACACACACACACACACACATTGCTAATTTGGTAACTCTGAGTTCAGGGTCAGAAATTTGCTTTTCTAAGAAGCTCTGAGGTGACGCTAATGCTGCTGGTCTGGGAACTGCACTTTGAGAACCCTTGGATTGAGCTAACAATGCAACAAAGTGATGGTTTGGAAGTAACCGGGAAAATGCACAACTTTCTTCAGGGAATCAGATATGTACACAAGATTTAATCATTGCCACCATACAGACAGTCTCCCTTTAAAAGAAAATAGCATGGCTTAGCTGTTCATAGAGGGAAAATAAGGGGATATGAAAATGTGGACAGTGGGAACTCGGGCATGGGGTGAAGTGGGAGCAGGGGAAGGGGGGATGTCAGGAGGGCCTGGGGCTGCCTGACAGCATGAGGTCAGGGTTAGGAGAGAGGGGGCTCCTTTTCTGGCTTCCCACCAAACCCACCAACGACTGATGGGTGAAATTCCACAAACTGCTCTCTCATTCTTTTTATTTGAAGAGTATGACTCTTGGTAAAATATTATTGTGAGCCATTGACATTTTGAGGTGAGTGATTTTTAAATCGTTGGTTGGAATGGTGGAATGGTGTCCTGAAATGTCAATCTATACTTTTTCCCCTGGTATATTCTTTTACCCTTGACCCTTCTGATTCTGGGTCAGCACAGTTCTGCTACAATTGTCTCAGAAGAGATGTGTCAGGTGAAAGCTGAGTAAAGTGGAGTCTTCTGGCTCAGGATAGGACTAGAGCACAGAAAACAGACTTAAAAGAGAACATGGTGAAAAAATAAGTATGGAGGCTCCAGTCAAAATGGTGGGACAGCTGGATGCTGTATTCTCCTCCTTCCACCAAAATTACAACTAAATTAGAGCACAATCATCCTGGATAACCATCTGGAGACAAGCTGAACTAAAGTCCTCTAACTAAAGATATAGAGGAGAAGCCATGTGGAGACTGGTAGGAGGGACAGGGACCTGAAGTGTGTGGGCCCCGCACCCACGTGCAGAGGTTGAGAATCCAGAGGGATATCTCAGTTGCAGAGGTCCCCACTGAGGAGCAGGGTCTCAGCCCCATACTGGACTCCCAGCCTGGAACACCAGTGCCAGGAAGAGGAGCCCATATACATATGGCTATGAAAACCAGCAGGGACTTTTCTATCTGTCCTGGTGAGAGGAAGGCTGCTGGAAACCCAGGCATCCTCTTAAACGGCCAGCACATGAACTCCCCCCTTGCAGACACTCACCCTGGACTCTGGAAGAGGGACAGTGGCTCAAGGGTGGGAGGGGGGCACCGGAGACATACAGGGAGAGACTGAGTGGTGTGGATTCAGTGCCGGGGCTAAAAGGATGGCTGCCACTGTCCCTGTGCTGAGCTGTCCTCCCGTTTGGCTGACAGGCACCGCATTTCCTGTGTTTGTCACTTCCCCCACCAGCCAAATCTGAATGTACAGATGATCCAGTGGATCATTCCACCATGATCCAGTGGAATTTATTCTTGTGAGCCTGGTTGGTTCAATATCTGCAATTCAATTAAAGTGACACTGCATAAACAAAATGAAGGATAAAAATCATGGCCATATCAATAGATGCAGAAAATGCATTTGATAAAATCTAGCATTTGTGATTAAAACTTCCCAGCTAACTGGGAATAGAGGAAACATAGCAACATAGTAAAGTCTATATATGACAAAGCCACAGCTAACATATACTGAACAGGCAAAATCTAGAAATGTTTTACTTAAATCAGGAAAAAGACAAGGTTGTCCTCTGTCACTACTTATATTTAACATAGTATTGGAAATCTTAGCCATAGCAACCAGACAAGAAGAAATAAAAGACATCCAAAATGGAAAGAAAGAAGTACAACTGTCACCATTTGCAGATGACATGATACTATATAGAGAGAACTCCAAAGATTCCACCAGGAAACTATTAGAACTGATAAAGGAATTCAGTAAAGTAGCAGGATATAAAATAAATATTCAGAAATAGGTTGTACTTTTATATGAGTAGTGAACTACCAGAAAAAGATTAAGTAATTCTATTTGCTATTGCATCAAAAATATTCCTAGAAATAAATTTAACAAAGGGGGTAAAAGGCTTGTACTTGGAAAATTATAATGAACTGAAGAACAATACTGAAGGTACAAACAAGTGGAAGCATATACTATATTCATGGATAGGAAGAATCAACACACTTAAAATGTCCATATGGCCTAAAGCAATCTACAGATTCAATGCAATCCCTAAAAAAGTAGCAATGGAATTTTTCCCAGAACTAAAACAAATAATTTTAAAATTTATATGGAACCACAAAAGACCCTGAATAGCCACTGAATCTTGAAAAAGAAGTACAAAGTTGGAAGAATCATGCTACCT
The DNA here is from genome assembly GCF_004126475.2 of Phyllostomus discolor. Lineage (NCBI taxonomy): Eukaryota > Metazoa > Chordata > Mammalia > Chiroptera > Phyllostomidae > Phyllostomus > Phyllostomus discolor. Next base: position 72,706,716 of record NC_040907.2, read on the forward strand.
GATATCAAGCTATAATACAAGGCTGTCATAATCAAAATAGCATGGTCTGGGTATAAAAACAGACATATAGGCCAGTGGAATAGAATAGAGAGCCCAGAAATAAACTCCTACCTCTATGGTCAAGTAATATATGACATGGAGGCAAGAACATACAATGGGGTAAAGATAGTTTATTCAGTAAATGGTGTTGGCAAGATTGGACAGGTACATGCCAAAATAAAAATAAAAAAAAACCAGACTTAAATGTAAGCCTTGAAATTATAAAACTTCTAGAAAAAAATAGACACTAAATTCTTTGACATTATTCTTACTATTTTTTTTTCTGATATATCATCTTGGGCAAGGGAAACAAAAGAAAAAATAAGCAAATGGGCCTACATCAACTAAAAAGTTTTTGCATAGGAAACCATCAACAAAATGAAAACCCACAGACAACCCACTGAATGGGAGAATATATTGCCAACGATACTGTTGATAAAATTTATAAGGAACTCACACTACTTACTTAATACTAAAAAAATAAACAATCCAATTAAAAAATTGTCAGAAGACCTAAGTAGACAATTTTTTCAAAGAGGGCATATAGAGGAGCAATGAACATATGAAAAGATGCTCAAGGTCACTAATCATCAGAGAAATGCAAATTAAAACCACACAGGATTACACTTCACACCTGACAGAATGGCCATCATCCATAAGTTAACAAAAAACAAGAGTTGGCAGGGTGCGGAGAAAGTAAAGCCTCATGCATTGTTGGTGGGACTGCAAATTGGTGCAGCCACTGTGGAAAACAGTGTGGAGATTCCTCAAAAAATTAAAAATAGAACTACCAGATGACCCAATGATTTCTTCAGAAATCCAAAACACTAATGCAAAAAAGATATATACACCTCAGTGTCCACTGCAGCGTTATTCACGATAGCCAAGGTATGGAAGCAGCCAACGTGCCCGCGAGTAGAGGATTGAATAAGGAAGAGTTTGTACATGTACACAATGGCCTGTTACTCAGCCATAAAAAAGAACGAAATCTTACCATTTATGACAATGCAGATGGACCTAGACGGCATTATGCTAAGGAAAATTGAGTCAGACAGAGAGAGACAAATACTATATAATTGCATTTATATGTGTAATCTAAAGAACAAAATAAATGAACAAAACCCCCCTCAAAAACAGACTCATAGAATGAGGGACCAGAATGAAGGTTGTCAGAGGGCAAGGGTTTGGGGATCTGGGTGAAAGAGGCCAAGGGATTAAGAAGTACAAATTGGAGTTACGAAACAGTCACGGGGTGGAAAGTACAGCACAGGGAATATAGTCAGGAACATTTTAATAACTATGTACGGGGCCAGGTGGGAACTAGAACTACCAGGGTGATCACTTCGTGAATTATGAATTGCATGGCCACTTTGCTATACATCCGAAACAAATATAAAATAATAAGAAGAAAACAGAAAATGGCAACAAATAAGAGGGAGGCTCTCCCACGCCAGCTGGTGGGAGAGGCTGGGTTGAGGGGAAGTGGAGGGCCCTAGAGCTCAGGAACAGTGGGGGTGGGGTGGTGGACTTGGGCACAACTGCAGGGGGAAACTGGCTGCTGGGGGGACTCTCCAAAGTCTTGGGATTGTTTCAACCCTCCAGTGGAACAGGAGTCTACATGAAAAAATTAGGTCAAGTGTTAGAAAAACGAGGAATGTTAAAAGCACTGTGTCCATGGCCCATGACTGCCGTTTATACCACCCCGGGGGCCTCGTGTGTGGGAGGGGGACGGGACTCCAGGCTCAGAAGTGCAGTGCGGAGGGGGCCAGGTGGTGTAGCAGGAGGGCGGGGCAGGAGGCTCCAGCACACAGACTGGCCTCTGCTCAGCAGTCCTTGGGTCCTTGCACTGCCAGGGCAGCCACCAGAGAATGGAGTGCTCTGCCCTGAAAGCTGGGGAGATGGTGGGAGGAAAAGACAGTGTCAGCTCACACCCCCCTCTTCTGGATCCCCACGGAAGAATGTGGTCATTCCCTCCTTGGACTCCCCGAGAAACACCTGGTAGAAAGACTTATGCAAAATTGTTCTTTCTGCATCTGATCCAGCAGGGTTAGAAGTCAGGAAGAAAAGCCAGTTACAGAGCAGGGGGCTTGAGAACAGCCTGGGCTCTGCTGGGGCCTCTGTATCTGTCTGGCCCACCTTTTTCTACGCCAACCTTCAAATGCTGCTGCTCCACTTCTCCTGTTCACATCCTGTGTACAGTCCTCTTTTGGTTAATGCGAATCCAGAACCATACAGGGAAAGACTGGGAAATGTGCTTCTAGATTCGCCAAACTGACACACTACCAAACCTTCCACAGAATCCTCGTGGAGGGTCGAGAGCAGTACCCATAAAAACACAATTTGTATATTTTATTTTATTTTAAATTATTTCATTTTAAAAATATTCTATTCATTCACCCTTAGAGAGAGGGGAAGGGAGGGAGAAAGAGGGAGAGATACATCAATGTGCGGTTGCCTCTCATGCACCCCCTACTGGCCTGCAACGCAGGCATGTGCCCCGACTGGAATCGAACCGGCAACCCTTTGGTTCACAGGCTGGGACTCAATCCACTGAACCACACCAGCCAGGGCATAATTTATGTATTTTAAAAGGATTACTCTGATTGTGGTGAGGAAAACAGACTGCAGGGGACCAAACGTGGACACAGGGACAGCTAGGACGCTCTCGCAATAACCCGGGAGATGATGAGAGGGGCTCGAAGGAGAGGAATGGTGGAGAAGAAGGTGACCTTTGGAACTGGGGTGTGTTTTAACGGCAGAGCTGACAAGCTTGCTGAAGGGCTAAATGTGGCTCAGGAGAAGGAAAGGCGATGATGACACTGAGGACTCGGGCCTGAGCCAAGAGTGGTAATGTTTCTTAAATGGGACAAATTAGGGGAGAAACAGGTTTTGTGGTTGGGAGGAATAGATCCTCGTTGGCAATATTAAAATTGAGGTGCCTGTTATACAACCTTGTAAAATGTTGTGTAAATAGTTGGATCCACAGTTTCACTCTGGAGTGCAGGAACAAGGCTGGGGGCTGAGCTGCAGCTCTGGGAGACGTCAGCACACAGACACGATGGACATGAAGCACAGTAGGGCCAGATGACAGAGCCAGGAGCGTGGATGTGCCACCTAGAGAGTGGTTATTGATAGAGAACAGGTTGGAACAGGAAATGAGCCAGTATTTAGAAGTCAGAAGGAGGAGGGGGGTATCCAAGGAGTAGTGAGTGAGGAGGAAATCCAGAAGAGGCCTTTTATAAGGTCAAAGGAAGATTATTTTTTAAAGAGGAAACACAATACAGTGTGTTTGTGTTCCAATGAGAATGATGGAATAGTGAAGAAGAACCTGAAGTTGCCAGAAAGAGGGGATAATTTTAGTGTAAAGTTGTTTAGTAGTTGAGAATGGAATGTTACGTTACATTATAAGCTCTTTGTATTATAAGCTTCCATTATAGGCACACTCTTCTGCCATGTTTATATTCCACAGTCAACTTACACAGCATCAGCTAGGGTGCTTTCAACTGCAAGTCAATCAAGTCAAGAAAACTGGAATCAAGCTTCCATAAACAATTAATTGGCTTGTATCCTGTGAAAATTCCACGGATGGTAATAACTTCAGGCAAGGCTTGATTCAGTAGCTCCAGTAGCTTGGTGACTTAGTTCCTTTCCATCACTCTGCATTGCTCTCCAGTGTGCCAGCTCCAGTCGAGGCTGCCCCCTTTATGGTCTCAAGAGAATTGCCAGTAGGTCTTGGGGTTACTTTTTTTTTCATTATATTTATCAAGAAACAGAGTATTCCAATATTCTCAGAAAGAAAAAAACAACCCTGAGATTTACCCTTCCTGGACTAGGTTTGGCCACGTGCTGACCCCTAAACCAATTTCTGCAGCTATGAGAATGTGCTGAATGGCAAAGCCAGAATCACCCAAACACCCAGCTGAAAAGCAGGGGCTGTGGGAAAAGAGAACTGGTCACTATATACATCACGACAAAGGTCCCATTGTAACACTAATACACTTTCTCAGGCAACCACAGGAGAAAAATAACACATGCTAAATACACATATCCTAAAGCAGATAAAAATTACCTTTGAGAATGCGTTTATTGACTATTTGATGGATAGAGATTAAGTGTTTCTTTATTCAAGAGACGGGTACTTAGACTGGAGGCCATCAGCTCTAAGGTAAACAGTTTTTGGATTCCACAAGTATGAACTTCTTCTGTGTAAGTCATATTTGGTCAATTACTTAAGATGGTAAAAAAAAATCTCTCTTCAAAGCATGCAAGTTTTGTTTAGTAACAGATGTATGGGATCCTTTAAGGGCCAGGGAAAGTAATGCAGTAGAATCTGGCGCATGGGAGGGCGGTATGGCTTCTGGGTACCAGCCAACAACTGATAGTATGGTTTCTGCTCCAGTGCTCATGGTGCTGTGATTGGCAGCAGCTGTTTCGGCTCAGCGATCAGGAGAGCTGTGGCAACCTGAGACAGGGTTAAAAGCTGTGCCGTTGAAGCTTCCTGTCCACTGCAGTGAGGCTTCACTGGAATCTGCAATGGATTCCTTCCCTGTGAACAGTCAGACCCTCTCATTACCCCTCAGACCTGTTTTCACTATGCCAGTATTTTCTTTAGTGGGACCATTAAAATTCCTTAGATTATGAGGCCACAGGATTGCATAATGCTGCAATGATTCCTGGCAGGGAACACACAGCCTCATGGAAGTGCCCTGCCAGACAGACACCGGCTTCGGGAGCCTGTTTTACACGTGAGCAGTGCTAACTAAGCCCTTTGACCTGGGTAGTCCTGTATGCAGGGACTCAAGATACTGGGCGAAGCACACACCTTCCTGGACACGCCACCCAGCCTTTCTTCTGTCGATTCTGCTGCACAGGTGTCCCCTCTGTTTCTGACACGACACATGCTGCCGCATTGTTCGGTTCATCCTCTCCGGCATCAACACATTGATTATTGCAAACCAGCCAACAAAACCAGCTCAATCCACCAGTCTGTTTTCCTGAATTTCTTCAAAACGTGTACCTTTTTTTTTTCTACTTTAGGCTACCATTTTTAGGGAACATCAAAAGTTTGTTTTGTCTATTCTTCCTTAGAACATAATGTTATATCAAATATTTCGTGTTTAGAGTTTTGTTGCCCATGCTTAGTTATTTTCAGCAAAGGAACAAAGTGGATTTAACGTTATGAATGGCTGGATGGTAAACCGAGTCTTTCCTCATTTCAGCGCTTGCTCAGGGTCTCCCTACAGGACCATGTCCAGGGAGGTGTGTCATCTGGATGCTCTTCCTGGACTGTCCCGCCCCAGGCTTCCAAGCAGGAAGTGGGTTGGGTTGTGGCCCAAGTAGGTGCCAGGAACCTCATTCATCTGGAGTTAGAATCGTCTTTCAGGACAGCTGTAAGAACAGGACTCACTGTTCTTGCATCCTAGTGGGAGGTGATGCACCCGACCCCACCGTGACCAAGAGCCCATCTGCACGGACACCTGGAGGAGCAGTGAACATGAGCTCGACCCAGTCCTGCCCACAAAGAGCTTCTAATTAATTCTAGAGCAGGGGCGTCAGACTCATTTTCACCTCGGGTCACATCAGCCTCGAGGTTGCCTTCAAAGGGCTGAATGTAATTTCAACTCCTTAACAGCTAAGTAGTTATATTTGTACAGTCCTAAAATTATTTCAGCCCTTTGAAGGCAACCATGAGGCTGATGTGGCCCCTGGTGAAAATGAGTTTGACACCCCTGCTCTAGAGACTCCATTATACTCTCTCTCCCTACCTTACATTGGCCTTTTATCCAATTTTAAGGCAATAATCCAGAGGAGAAAGAATTTTTCTTTCTTTCTCCTCTCCAACTGTCATCTGCCAACTCAAACTAATGTCTACGGCAAGAACTCTCTCCCTCTCAATCTGCAGTAGATCATGTAAATTCCACCTTCCCTGTGACACTATCCCATCCACTGTCCTGTGACTTTTGGTGCCTCTCTGGAGGCAGGGTATTGTCAGGCTTGGTCATGTGTCTTGCTTGGGCCAGTGCCATGGCAGCTGAAGTGACAGCGGGCCAATATGGAGCACAAGTTTTAAGAGGCAACTTAAAGTTTGAAGACATGGCTGCCTGTTTCTACCAGCTTCTTGTTGCCTTTCCTCTGCCCTGACCCGAATATGGGCTTCACTTTAGTTTGGGTCCTAGAACAAGAAGATATTAAAAACAGCTGTAGTCAACCCGCAGCAATCAAACTAATGTTAGTGAGAAATAAAAATAATACAAAAACAGAAGGATAAGGACTTCCAGCCAAGATGGATGCACAGGTAGACACACTGTGCCTCCTCATACAACCAAGATAGAGGCAACAACAATTTAGAAACAGAGTAACAGAGTAACAACCGGAGCTGACAGAAAATTGAACTGTATGGAAGTTGGACAGCCAAGGAGTTAAAATAGACATGTTCATCCAGACCAGTAGGAGGGGCGGAGTCGGAAAGCCGGGCTGAGAGGGGTCTTGCAGCACAAAGAGCGTTGGGACTGGGTGAGTAAGATCACAGTGGGCAGACGGGTGCGAAAGTGGTAGCTGGCAAACCCCAGCCAAGGGGTGGCAACTGGCAGACCCAGCAAGGTGGCGATTGTGAAGCAAGGCACTGTGTGCAACTCAGGATCCCAGCGCTGGGAAATAGAGCCTTGGGCACTGATGGAAAACACCTGTGGGGGTTGAGGCACAGGGAAAGACTCCCAGCCTCACAGGAGAGGTCTTTGGAAAGACTCACGGGGTGCACAAGCCCACCCACACGTAAATCAGCACCAGAAAGGTCCAGTTTGCTTGGGGGAAGTGGCAGAAGGGACTGAAATCAGCAGAGAGCAGAGCAAGCACCATTATTCCCTCTCGGACCCTGTCCCCACATACAGCATCACAACCCAGGCACTGGGTTGCCCCGCCCTGGTGAACACCTAAGGCTCCGCCCCTGTGTAACAGGCGTGACCAGACCCTCCATCCCCCCCAAAAAAACAAGCAAAAGAGATGGCTCAAACAGAAGAACAAATGAAAGCCCCAGAACCCATTCTTTTAAGTGACCGAGAGATAGCCAACCTATCAGATGCACAGTTCAAAACACTGGTGATCAGGAAGCTCACAGAATTGGTTGATTTTGGTTACAAATTAGATGAAAAAAAATGAAGGCTACAATAAATGAAATGAAGAAAAATACACAGGGAACCAATAGTGATGGAAAGAAAGCTGGGTCTCACATCAATGGAGTGGACCAGAAGGAAGAAACAACCACACAGAGAAGAATGAAGAAATAAGAATTCAAAAAAATGAGGGGAGGCTTAGGAACCTCCAGTACATCTTTAAACATTCCAACATCCGAATTATAGGGGTACCAGAATGAGAAGAGAAAGAGGAACAAGTGGAAAAGTTATTTGAACAAATAATAAAGGAAAACTTCCCTAATCTGGCAAAGGAAATAGACTTCCACGAAGTCCAGGAAGCTCAGAGAGTCCCAAAGAAGTTGGGCCCAAGAAGAAACACACCAAGGCACATCATAATTACATTAGCCAAGGTAAAAATGAAGGAGAGAATCCTAGAAGCAGCAAGAGATAAGGAGACAGTTACCTACAAAGGAGTTCCCATCAGACTGTCAGATGATTTCTCAAAAGAGACCTTGCAGGCAAGAAGGGGCTGGAAAGAAGTATTCATAGTCATGAAAGGCAAGAACCTATATCCAAGATTGCTCTATCCAGCAAAGCTTTCATTTAGAATGGAAGGGCAGATAAAGTGCTTCTCAGATAAGGTCAAGTTAAAGGAGTTCATCATCACCGAGCCCTTATTTTATGAAATGTTAAGGGGACTTATCTAAGAAAAAGAAGGTAAAAGACACGTATACTAAAATGACAGCAAACTCACAATTATTAACAACCACACTTAAAACAAAAACAAAGCAAACAACTAGAACAGGAACAGAACCAAAGAAATGGAGAACACATGTAGGGTTAGCAACAGGGGAGTGGGAGGAGGAGAGAGGGGGAAAAGGTATGGAGAATAAGTAGCATAGATGGTAGGTAGAAAATAGACAGGGGAGGGCAAGAATAGTATGGGAAATGTAGAAGCTAAAGAACTTATGACACATGGACATGAACTAGAGGGGGGGACTGTGGGTAGGGGAGAGGGTGTACAGGGTGGAGGGGGATGGAGGGGGGTAATGGGACAGCTGTAATAACATAACAATAAAATATTTAAAAAATAATAATACAAAACCAATGTTGTCAGGACCATTGAGGATTTCAGGGTCCTTTGTCACTGCAGCTGAGCCAACTAAAGCAAGGACAACATCACAAACAATAAATGGAAGATATAAGAATGAAATGGCCACAATTCCCAGTCACCTTTATTTGTAGAAAAGTATATTAAATAAATTATCTCAATATATACAAACAAAACAATGTCACCTCTATAAATATAAATCCCCACATATAAAACCTTTTCAAAAATTACATAAATATATGACACTGACCACATAAGCTTTAAGTACCTTAAATCATAAACTCTAAAATATAAACTCTATATATTGTAGTTAGCTGTCAAGTGTCTAATCAACAGCATTGATGTCAGTTAAAGTGCCAGACTGTAATGCATGTTAGGAATGCCCCCAAAGTGGAAGTCTTCTGCATTGAATACATTCATGCAAAACTTTGCTAGTAGTTTTGAACTTCCAAAAAACCTCTTAAAAAAAGAGAAGTACCTAAACACCACATTAAAACAAGACAGACATATGTTAGAAAAGTCCACCTAATTTCCATTTTACTCTCTCCCACGGTTTAACGTCAGCCTCTGAAGAATTCTCCAAAAGTCCACCCAGGATTTTTTAAGGCATTTGTTCATTTGTTTTTGCTCAGAAGATCTGGTTTTATCTTGAGTGCAGAACATTCAGTCCAAAGCATGATATGTGCAAAAGGTGCTATAGTGTTAAAAAAAGAAATTTAAAAGCCTTGGGATTGGTCGTACCATTAATCGCATTCCAACGTGACAAGTACTGGGGTCGAAACCAGAATGTTAATCATGAGAACAGTCAGATAAAGAACTTTCTTTGGGCCCAAGTGTCTCTGTGCTTCAAAACACTTCTTTTTGTTTCCATCTATTCTGTTCTCTTAAAAGTTCTTGGTCACAGTGCAATAAACTCTGCAGAAGTCAGCAGCTCCAAGGTCATGTGCTTTATGCAACAGAGTAGGGGGAGCTCTTCTCGCTGCTTCGTCTTGCTCTGGCCTTCCTGCAGTAGCACAGACACAGAGACAGGGTGGTGATGAAGACAATGGCCACGAACACTGCTGCTCCGATGATGAAGAACTTGTCTGAAAAATAAAAGGTACCAAGTCAGCGAGGAAAGAGAGCTCGAATCCCATCTATCAGAGTGCAGAATTGAGGGCTTAATCCCTGTTTTTGGGTAATTTGAAATTTCTTTCCTCCACTCTTTCCACCACATTTTGGTCAGGGAAGAATTTATCAAACCCTAGATGACTTAGGGCAATTGACAATGGCCAAAAGCACTAAATGGGCCATTCAGTAAAAAATAACGTTCATAGTCTAGAGAAGGTACACGTAGACTGAAGTAAGAGCAGCTGTTAGAAACAAGTGGCTAAAAGTAATGCTGTATTTGGTGGCAATGATTATGGTTGAAGGTGGACCATCCATGCAAAGAGACACAGACTGCTACCAGAATTCAGGTGCAGGGAGGTGGTAACTGGTTGGGACAATAAGAAGGCTTCCTGATGGAGATGGCATTTACAATGGTTCCCCAGGACACATTCCAGCAGACTGAGAGGAGACCTGGAAAGCAGCGACCAGGGTGTGCGTGAAGACAGAGGCAGCAGAACTGGAGTGGGCTTTAGGAGGATGGACGTGAGGGCTGTGGGTGCGATGGGCCAGAGGGGCTGGACCAGAGTGAAGGAGAGCCCTTCCCCTTCTGTCAATGTCAATAAATGGAAAAGAATCTATTTTAAAGTGCTTTTAAATTTCTAAATCTCCTCTCAGCAAGGGGCTGGGTCATCATTACTATTCTTTGACTCAAACTCCCTGAAAGCGCTCAGAGCACTTTCGTTATAAAGCCTGGAGGGAGACTCCCAGGTTGTCAGCCTCACGTATGTGTCTGAACACCCGCAGAGGTTCTAGTTAGGAGGCACCGATGCTGTGTGTGGGCCCCAGAGTGTGTGCATGCATGGGCACATGTCCGTGGGTACATGTGAGAGACTCAATCCCTTCCCTTTGTGGGTTAGACCGTTTATCCTCTGTGGCCACAGCCCACTGTGGGTGCTCACAGCTGGTCCAGATGCTCCCCCAAGATTAGAATTCAGGTATGAAAACATGCCCAGAGAGATCTGTGATTGATGCTAAGCTCCAAACATGGACTGTGTGCCCAGTGCTCAGCGGAGAGCCTAGCCCATGGCAGATGCTCAAGAAAACACCTGCTGCCGTAAGGGTTACACAGAAACATTTCTCAGTGCCTAAAATTATGAGTACCCACCCCCCAAACCCTTACAGAAACAAGGAAAATCAAGACAGTTTTTCTCTGAATGAAAGCACACCCTGGTTCTGAGGGAGGGGGTCCTCCAGAAGGCGTTGGTGTGCCCGTGCCTGCTGGACAGAGCCGCTCACCTTTGAACACACTGGTCTTCTGGCTAGTGCACTCAATGGGACTCTCTGGACTCTTCTGGTTAACTTTTCGTGATGGAATCACTGCTTGAACATTGAAACAGTAGTTTTCTCCTTTATCCACATCAATCAAAAACTCATTAGTGTTTGACCTGACCGTTTTCTGTTAAAAGAGAGAGAGTTCATAATTCCTCTGGGCTCCACGTGAGCTCCTCCTCCTTTACTAGTTTAGTGCTGGGCAGTAAAAGCCCGCGTGGGCACATCCAGCGTGTGCACGGCCAGAAGGGACTGGGCCAAACAGTGCCCCGTGATGACAGCTGAGGATGCTTTCCCCAGGACTAGATACGGCTAACTCAGCCCTTTAGAAGATACTTGCAGTAAAGGAAAAAAAGGATATATTAATTATTGAATGGAAAACAAATTTTGTTTCTGTGATCCTCAATAGAGAAAGAAATGTGAGACCTGACAGGAACCTTAGAGACTATCTGGTCCGCCCTCTCGGCTGAAGAACCCAAGTGTCCAAGAGGGCCCTTCCCGCAGTCACAAGGTCACTTGAAGTCCAAGTCCAGCGGAAACAGGACAGCAGGCACCCGCCCATTCCACCACACTCTCATCCACCCGGTTCTGCCATTTTTGAATCGGAGAAGGAGTGGGTTGTAAAAAGCAAGAACTCGAGATTTAAAGCAAGGCATAAAATCAAAGGAAAGAATCCTCACCTTTCCTGTACTGGAAGACTTCCAATAATAAAGTGTGTAATTTAAGTCCTGGCCAAAAACATCCCGGAGGCTCAGGAACGTGCCGTTCGCTTTGACCAAGGTCCGTGAGTCCTGTACGACCACATTCAGTTTTGTCCCGACTTGTTCAAAACTCTGAATTGCTGGCTGTCCGAGGCTTGCTAAACACAGAAAATACACTTCGTTGGAGCCAAAGAATCCCATTTAGTTATCATGGTTAGTGGCACACTGGTCACCCCTCATAAAACACCTGCACAGAATCAGCTCCCTGGCGAGAGCAAGCTCAGTGGCACCAGAGCTGGACCCCGAGACCTTCTATCCTGTCCATTGGAAATACAGCTGGAGCCACCGAGGTCATGCACATTAGACAATGTGAAAAGGAACAGGTGAAATGAACTTCAATAATATATTTTGTATTATTAAAAGTATATTATTTACCCCAATATAGCAAAAATACTATCATTTTAACATATAATCAATATAAAAACTTTTGGAGATATTTTTCACAATCAGTGTGTATTTTAGTCTTACAGCATAGTTCTGGTGCTCAATAGCCACATGTAGTTAGTGGCTACTTTATGAAACAATACAGCCATTTAAGATTCCATTTTTAGGTCGGTACAATAAACTAGGGGCTGTGGGAAAACCTTGAAATGTCCTTGGTACCTCAAGGAACCAGTTTTAACCCTTGGGATTCTAATTATCTTGTGCACTTTGGTTGAATGACAGTAAAACCAATCCCAATAATTTAATGCAAATTATATGCAAGTATGAACCATACAAATGTATAATATATTTATCTTGCACCAAAAGTGGATTTGAAGTGGCTCACAAAAACCTCAAGGACGAGGATGCCCTCAAACAGAGGAGCAGGACAGTCCAGGCAGCAGAGGAGCTGCAGGGGCTGCGGACGTGGTGTGTAAGCTCCAGTGCCAGCTGTGGCAGACACAGAAGGGAAAAACGCTGGAAGAGTCTGAAGACAGGTTCTGGCCCACAGGGGCTCAGGGAGGGAGCCAGATTCACCTGGGCTAAGGCTACCTTCTATTTCCACCCTGAGAGTAGATACTTGAGGGGAAAGGCTGGTTGACTGCCCCTCTGCCCCTTCTCACCATCCCTGCCTGAGAAAGTATTTCCTCTCACTGGGTGATTAGAAGGATAGATATAAAACCACCAATAACACGACACTTTCATTTTAATCTTTCACTCTAGGTCTTCTTCAAAGACCTTTCAAGATTTAAAGATCTTAAAAGCTTTCACTCTTCCCAGTGAGCTACATGTTTATTTAAAATACCTACTTTGAAACCACCGTCATGACAAAAAAAATGCAATCTCCTGCTTGGCAGGAATGCTGTGCATTCATTCCCCTGGGAGATGCTAAGGTCAGCGTACTGGGGCAAAGGCTAGGGAGGAAAGCATTCTATACTTGCAAAAACCAGCACGAAGGAGGCAGGCTGAGAGCTGGTCGCGCAAGTTCAGGCGCAAACCATGGCCAACTAATTAAAAAAGGTCAGCGAGTTGAGATCAGAGGGAAAGGAGACTTTCCCTGTGCATTTGTGACTGTGAAAAACCTTCAACTGGGGCTTCTGGTCTGACAGAATTTGGGACAGAATTTTTAGGATATTTATGTGTGCATGTATATATATGTAAATATAATCCCTGAAATATATGTGGAGAAACTCTGAAACCCCAGCCCTGGTGGATTTCCTAGTCCCCCAGGCCCCACCCAGCCTGTTACTGGTACAGTCTGGTGACAGACCAGTGGAGAGAGGTGCCTGATGACACTGTTATCGACTCCCAAGTTCACGCTTTGTGAGCCTCTGACCACATCAGAATGAGCGAGAGGCACTACCCGGTTTCTGAGAAAGAAAATGTGTTTATGAAGAAATGCTTTTTTATCTGGTGCCCTCTGAGGGTCATAAGCTCACAAAAAGATTCAGAAGCTTATAATTGCAAGAAGGAAAGCAAACACTTACTGTCTAAGTAAGGCATGAACTCTGGGGATTTTGTATACATGGGCTCCCCAGGATAATCGGTGGCATTCGCCTGCACGACAAGGACCCGTGCTGAGTATGTCTGCTTCACATCTTTCACAATCTCATCAGTGAGGTCACACTCTGTCTTTGTTGTGAAGTAGCATTTGCTTTTCCAATCTCCTAATCTATGGCTAAAGAAAGGAAGGAAGAGAAATGGAACATTATGATTTGTATCCCATAAGACAGAAGGCTTTCTGGCTGCGGCGCTGTTACAATAATAGCCTCTCCAATCACTCATGAGCACGCACTTGCTACGCTGAGCATTCCAGATGCACCGCAGTCCTCACAGTAACCTGGGACGGCTCTGTAATAATCTCTGTTTTCACAGAGGAGGTAAGTGCAGCAAAGTGAGATTAGGTGACCAGCTCTAAGCCACACACCTGGGCTGAGAGCCAGACAGCAGCTTGATGACTGGGTCTGTGCTTTTAACCATTTTGTTAAATATCTTTCTTAAAATGTAGACAATGTTTTTACTAAGACTCAATTATTTATTACTTATACTGTACTATATTCTGTTATATCACATTCTATATATAGTCTGTAGAGTATAGTCAATGTACTAATAATGGAGTCTCTATAATATATTCTATATATTACATTCTATCATAACAATTATCGGTGTGGTTATTTAACATATATTGAATCTACCATATGCCAAGTAGTACTGTAGTAGGCCTTTCATGCATGTTTCATTTGATACAGTCCTTCTAAGACAGCAGTGGATCTTTTTTACACAAGGACACTGAAGCTCAGGCACCTAAGTACCTTGTGCCAGGTCATGTAACTAATGAGGTGAGAACTGGGCCTGTTCCTCTCGTTCTGCTACACTTCTCCCTCGCTTTTACAAGAGGCAAATACATCCCATTAAAGATTACAGGTAGTATCCAGATAGTATCTCTTGGACAAAGCCCGACTAAAGAGACTAAAGACCTTCCTTTTGCAAGACCTCCCCGAAGAGGAAATTATTTAAAGAATTTGTATAAATTTAAAATTACTTTAAAGGACCAAAACAGCATGTAGGTAAATGTTTCTGCAACGTGACCCATGTACTCCTGCCCCCTATAAACTGAGAGCTACGCTGTTCCCTTCTCTTCACGGCCTCGGCCTTCATTTAAGGCCATGCCCAACCCCACTTCCCTCAGGACTTCCCAGATCTCCTTGCCCAAAACTAACCTCTCCCTCCCTGTTCCCCAGAGCTGGCATCTTCATTAAAGCACTTCATATTTAACATGGTCAGCTGCTACCAGGGGCCCATGCCCTCGTGTTTGCTGTTAAGCAGCAAATCTGCAGGGCTTATGCACAACCAGGCCTTGCTGAGTGTTAGATGGTTTGCATTTACAGGTTGAATCAGGGAGAAAACAAGCTGAATTCAATTGTCTGAATCCATACATAAGAGCCATAAATATGTATCTTCCAGAGAATTGGAGCTAAATAATCAGGTTAAGAGGGTATGGGTGAACATACGCTTTGTTCTAAAATTCACAAACTAACATTGATACAGAAATATTTTGATTTCTTAGATTTCTCTAATTATCTGTATAAAAGCAGAGAGGCAGAAAACACAATTCTTCTCTATCGCATGGCAAACATGTCATTCAGAGGACAGGGGGAAGACTGTCAAGCTCTGCAACTACATTCCCACTGAGAGATTGTATTTGGCTTTGCCCAGCTCACACGTCAAAATCACAGTGGTCAGTGGCAAAATTTAGCATAAGGACCTATATGACTGCAACTAGTAATATCAGTAAGTTGTGTGAACAGGTAATGAAGGGGCAATTCTGTAGTCAGTTCCTCTGAACACTATTACAAGGATTAACACTTTAACAGCTTTCGAGGGTCCTCTAGGTATTTATTGCAAAATCTCCCTATTTGGAAATAATAAAAGTCCTGTCTTAATTACTAAAAACTCCAACAGAATCACCAATTTAGGAAAAGGGTGTTTTCTAGCAGCTTTGGAAGTTCAGTTTCAGAATTCAAACATTCCCATGGAATCAATATTACAGGTGATGGATGTTTTGGTGCGTGCTTGAGCCAGCAACACTCTGCAACCATCACTGAAACTGTTTCTAAAAGGGAAACATACAGCTGGATATTCAAGTAGGGTCTTCAGGTCCATCAGTGCTGCCCCGTGGCTGGGAGAGGCCAGTAGTGGGTGAAGAGGAGAGGCAGGTTAAGATGCTTCCTCTAAAGAAGGAAAACAGAGGGAAGGTGGCCACCGAGGAGATGGAGCCTCACAGAAAGCGTGAGAAACGAAGAACTTGGTGTTTTGGCATCAACTCTCCTTCCTCCTGCCAGTTGCGGGGCTTTCACACTGACTGCTGTAGAACTATCAGAGAAGGAGGCGGTGGTAGAATACTACTGGGGAGACCCTGCGAGGTTCCAGACCTGGCTGGGCACTAACCGTAATGCAGTCATGAACAAATCCCTCACTTTTCTAGGGCAACAGTTCTCTCTTCTATAAAATGACTGCCGCGGTTCTTTTCACCCAGGAGCCCTGTTTACCCCACAGGGAGGACAGAGGAGAGTGAAGTCTCCAGCAGGGAGGAAAGACTGATCACATGTTCTCTAGCATGTGGGCAAGAGCCTGGAGAGACTGCCGGCTTAGCAAGAATCCCGTGTCGCGGGCGCCCCCAAGCGGCAGCTCTTCACAGGTGTTTGCACATTAGAGGCCATGTTCACTTAAAATCGTTTGGGAAATCCAAGAATTGAGAGCTAAAAAAGGCTTATATTTAAAAATCAGATAAATCATAAATATGTTTCCATATGTTCACCAAACGTAAGACTGAATATATTTGGGAGGCAAGCATTCCTCCTAAAATGTTATTTTCATTCTCCAGAAGAAAAATATCTACCAAGGTAAACTTCAGCTCTGTATTCTTGACTAGTGGAACCTGAATTGACAAATTTGACCATAATCATAATTATGACCTCAGGTGATGAACTGCCTTTTTCTCCCTCCTGTATCTGTACATGCATTCAGGTGCACGCTCACACGCGCACACACACACACACACATTCTCTTCCCTGTTCATTTGGCAACAGTTGTAATTAAGTTCATTTTGAAAAACAACTTCCGCTTTAAAGAGCTTTTTGATACTTAGGTATTGCATTCCTAATGCTATAAAAGGCTTGACACAAGCTAAACCAAACAAAAAACAAAACACTTTAAATTTAGCGATACTTTTGTGCCTTTATACAATTAGTTTTAAAATAACTTCCACAGCTGCTCTCCTCTAATTAATAAGATCTCTAATGAGCCTTCTAGAACCTTTCAGAAACCAGAAACTTGCAGGATATGCTGAAAACCATCAAGGAAAACATGTGGATATTTAGACTGAATATAATGAATTACAGGTTCTTGGGGAGAGCTGTCAATCAGAGACAGTTAAATAAGCAGAGCAGCCCTGATAGCTGAGGGTACAGCGAGTATGTCTTTCCGGTTTGGTGAGTCATGAAATTGACCTCCTTTGATATCACATATGCAACAGAATTTTGAATCATGAATTCAAAGATGAATGCATCAACATTGCTTCAGAGCAAAGTATACATCCGATTTCCCCCTCATGTCTTCCCTAACACGTTAGAGCAGGCTTCCAGTCTAGACAGCCTGGAAACAGACTCAAGCGCTTCGCTAAGATTAGTCGTCCTCGTAGAACCACATCATCTATCAGCGCCAACATGACCGGCTCTAGAAGGCTCACCTCCCCACAGCTCATACTCCATTTAGGAATTTTTCCATCATCTCCAAAAACAATCACAATGTGTTATCAATTTAAAGTCTGGAAATGTTGTGGGCTTGATAGAGTATGGATCTGGTCAGCAAATCACCAAGTCACCCATTAAGTAATCTTATCCATCAGTCAGCTTTACAGGCATTTGTATTCGGTACAGGAAAGAGGAAACATCAAAAACCTTATTTTTCTTGTTTTGTATTTAGCTTACCTTATCTGAACAGTGTAGACATGATTGATGGGTTTGGGTTCCCACTCTAAAATTGTCTTGAAATTAGTTGATTTCCAACTTAAATTATAGGCTGCCACGACACCTGTAGTGCCTTTAAATAACAGAGAAACAGCTATTATTACATGAACTTCTCAGCACATGATTTCATGTAGGTATAAAACACCTCCCCACAAACATCACCATAAACCTAACATTAATTTTTTCCCAACCACAAAAGCTGCAGTAATGAGTTATCAAAAGAAAAATAATCTTCAAATTTTTCCTAGTCCCAGAATTTCCTCATGGTAAGATCTTCCTCACAATGTAAGGAAAAAGGCAAGGATCTGGAAATCCTTATTTGAAATAATTCATCGGGGACTCCCTGTGTTAACGTGACCTGGAAGCACAGCCCGGGGGCCATAAGTGCCCTTGGGTGTCCATGGCCCAGCTGCGGGACTCTAGGCAGGGGGCCGGCTAGAAATGGTCTTCCATAAGTTATGGAAAAAGGCAAATCCCACATGTGAGAGTGTTAGGGCTGCATATAATGACAAAGCCAAATCTTGACCGTCTTCATTTTTACCTATAATGTCTCCATACTGGAGCTTCCACAGACACCCAGGCAGATGTGCAGCCTGTCACACCAGGGGATGTACACTGGTTAGGGATGCTGTATTATTATAGTCTGCTTTGCAATAGTCCCTAGGTCTGTCTCTGCCTGCCTTGCACACAGCACGGGCACATTGAGACACGCACAGTGTAATGACTGCTTGAGTCCAGCGACATTTTGCAACAGGATTGTCTCTAACTCAATCTAAAACAAAGACCACCAAGATTAGACCGAGGGCCGCTCTCTATTAAGTGAAGTATACACTTACAGATAATATCCAAACCATTGCCCGCTGACCCGTGCAGATGAGGACCCAAGTACCAATTTCAAAGTCACTGGGAAGATCTCTCCCTAAACTTTAAAGCGGAAGCTACATATACACTTAGGCAACAATGCACCTCCCCGAAAGCATCTCCAGCAGATGCAGGCCAAGTCCCTGGCGCGAACCACCTTCCCTCCAACTTTCGCCTGCGCGCCACAGGCCCAGGTTCGTTCAAACGGCGGTGCGCGAACGCGGTTGAGTTCAGCAGGCGCCGGGGGCACCTCGGGGCAGCAGAGTCAGCCCGCTATCAGCCAGGACTGTCCACCCCCCTTCCGGCGGAGCGCCCCAGGACTTCGGGGAGGCGGGTGCCACTCACCTGAGGCTCCGGCCACCTGGACGAGGATCCAGCCGAGGAGCAGCGTTCTAGAGACAGAGGTCTCGGTGCGGGGCAACCAGGATCCAGTGGGAGTCTCCATGTCCATGAGCCGGTGGCGAGATCAAGAGGATTCCGTTGCGCCCCGGAGGCGGGAGAGGTTGAGACAAAGGCACCCTTCGGCAGCCGTATAAAGCGGGAAGTGGTGCGGGGACCCTGAGTCTGGGGTGGCCGGAGCCCCGAGCGCTATAAAGGGCCGTGCGGACGCCCGCGCCTCCCCGGCCCGGGGCGCAGCCCCGCCCCCCTCCCGCCCCCGCCTGGCCCCTGCTGGCGCGCGGCTCGGCGCAGGCGAATCCCCGGCGCTGCCCCGCCTCCTCTCCAAAGGAAACTCCGAGACCCCGCGAAGAGTGTGATTCACCCATGATTCAACCGCGCCGGCGGGCTTCAAGTTGCCCCTCGGGCGCTGGAGGCTCCAGGTGCGGAGGAGAACCAGGTCTCCCGCCCTCCACGTCCCGTGACCCCCCAGCCTGCTGGCCCCA
This sequence comes from Phyllostomus discolor, assembly GCF_004126475.2. Lineage (NCBI taxonomy): Eukaryota > Metazoa > Chordata > Mammalia > Chiroptera > Phyllostomidae > Phyllostomus > Phyllostomus discolor. The sequence continues at coordinate 72,725,868 of NC_040907.2, forward strand.
GGCCACGCGGGCGGGCGACTCCGCCGCGGCCCCGAGTGGACCGCAGACCTGCGGGCGGAAGAAAGAGTAGAAGCGTTGGAAGGAGTTCTCCGGGAGAACTCGGGAAAGGGAGTCCTCCTTCCGCTCGGTGATACAGCGTTGTCCCGGCCAATGGAAGGGGCAGGATGTGCCAAGTTTAACACCAAGTATCGACTCTGGTCTCCTGCCTCGGCTCGGACATCGGAGGCGTTTCCCTCGCGCTTTGCCCTCAGCCGGGCTGAGCCAGGAATCTGCAGCCGCTACTGCGGGGCCTTGAGCAGGGAGGGCCCTCTGCCAGCTGCGGTTAGCTCTTCGATTCTGATGGCAATGATACTTGCCTTCCTACCGCCCCCCCGCCAGGGCCCCTAGCGGGGGTCTATAAAAGCGGTGGAGATGCAGGTGTTTGCGGACAGGTCCGAAGGGCGGTTATGCCCTTAGCGACCCCGAGTAGTGACCATGGAAAAACAACCCCTAACCTGGCATCTTGCCCCTGGGAGAATTCCACGGTGACATCTGCAGCCTGTGGTTTCAGAAAGGATTGTTCTCACGTTGAGAAGACATTTGTGCAACTGAGTTCCGCTCAAGTGCAGAGAAACAAAAAATGAAATTAAAACACATAATGAGACTTTCGTGCTACTAATCTTAAATTTGTTTTTTTCTGAATTAGTTTCTGGCTTCCTCTTCTGGACTTTGCTGTAAAATGGTCAGGCAAGAGAATGCCCACTCTTATTATACTGAGTGGCATTGAACAGGACTAACCTCCCATCATTCATTATTACCCTGTAGTTGCCCTACGAGACAGACAGAGTTTTTAGCGGGAGAGTGTAGTCTTTTTCTTCTGTCCTTCTCTCCCACTGCTTCCCACCCCCAGGGAAATCAGCTTTGCATTTTAGTGCATACTGTACACACATTTCCATAAAGCCTGCTGAGGCAAAGCACTACCCTAATTTTTAAAAGAAATAAAACTTTGCAAAAGCTTTGTTTTCTCCCTTTGCTTGAACTGAAATAGCACATCCAGGTTTAGCTCTTGTAGTCCTTTTATTCTGGAAACTGTAGGCTGAACTTGCTGATTTCCTCTTTGGGCTCTCTTCCAGCTCTAAAACCCACAAAGTTTATATTTGCAAAACTAAGTCATGCAATCCTCTTTTTTGCAGTCTCTGACCTGAGTCCGTTGGCCCCATGTGGAATGTGATTTTTTTTTGTATTGTGGAGTTGAAGGTAAGTAGGAGAAAATGTTACATTTCAATCAGGTGTGTTAGAAGACCCGAGGGATTGTTGCTTTGTCTACAGATTCCATTTAGAGCCACCAATTCTCCTGAAATTGTGAAGGGCTTTAAGTCATGTTAAGACCAGCAGTTTGATAAGAAAAATATGTTTAACATTAGATTGTGTTACAAAAGTTGCCTTAAAGGCTGATAAATTACATGAATATATGTTTTGCACAGTCGCTAAAATGATCAGGCAGAAAAGAGAGGAATTTCTTGGGTGTTTGCATAGATTTTGGAGTAAAAGTAGAACAACATTCTTCAAGATTTTAATAATGCTAAAAATTATTACTATTTTCAAGAAGAAGAGGAAGAAAACTGGCCATGATAAATAACATCTCACAGCAAAGTTTTTCCTGGTGGATCAGGCTGTGGTCAGATGCTCAGCACCATTCAAAGTACATTTCTAAAATTTCACTGTTGATATTTGTTGCACAGGAACCCATTGGTCATTAAAAAATTTTACTGACCTTACACAATTTTTTAACCCCCTTCAATAAAGTCAAGCTTACCAGTTACTAATGTTCTCTCCTATATGATACATCTTGAAGACTCTGAGAAGTTTGAAAAGTTGCTAAACTATAACGATAATCAGACTGTCCTGCCCAATACCTTTATGATTAGATACTAGAATGTCAGAGGGCTGGGGGGACCTCACAGACATTCTTTCTCGGGTGAGAGGGCTGTGGCCACCGGGCCTGAGTGAACCGTCTTGCCTAACCTCACCTGTCAGATCTGATCTTCTGACCCCAGGAGGTTTCTTTCCATGGCCATGCTTTCTTCCACTCCCAATGCCTGGAAGTAAAATTGACCTCCAAGCCCAGGCTTACTGGATTAATTTATTCATCTATAGGCACTTAACAATGCTCTGCAGTTGGTGCAGAACAAAAATACAGTTTGGGCAACTCACTGTTCTCCAGCAGAAATACCTTGATGGTTATGCTCTGAAATGCGAGCATGGAGACGTGTAGAAGAGGTGGTGCTGCCTGTGTGTGACCAGTGATGACAGGTGGTTGATGAGGGGCCTGAAGATGACTGGGCGATGTTGCAGCCCTCCCCCTGTGCTTTCTTAGCGCTCCCACCAATTCGACTGACTGATGTGATTTTTATTGCATGCTTCACTTGATTTTGACTATTAGTTGTTTGTTTTCTCCATTACCGCTCCTTGGGGGAATACAGATGATATTGTTCCTTTACATCTCTCAACCCTCTGCACAATTAACTCGAATCAATGAATACTTTTTGGAACCATGTGTGCAGCCAGATATTTTCATTGGTATTCAAGAGATGAAATTTTTCTGTCTCAGGGCTGGGCAGTGTGTGTTTCGAAATGCTCAGATTGATAAGGAAATATAAACCCATTGTGGGTTGCCAAGTATCACTTGACAGCCAGCTCCAGCTGTCTGTCTAACCTGTGATTATTGATCCATGCTACAGCCAGAAAATCTAATCAGGAGGAGAGGTAGCTGAAAGAGGAAACAAATATGGAAGTGTGGGAACTGGTTAGCATTTTTCTGAAAGACTGGATTCTAGGGTGAATCAGAAGACTTTTCAGCCATGTGATGAGGCTGTGGAGAGCTGTCCTTGCATAGCAAGGCTTACAGAGCTTTCAGAATGAATTGTACAAAATGTGTATCTCCCAGGAAAAAGGTAGGTTAAGCTTATGATAGTAGGTGAAATTGAGAGTAATTCATATAAAACTATTATATGTATATGAAATGGTAAAAAGAGCTATGAAACCATTTTACCCAAAATTCAGGTAAAAGGAAAAATATGAAAAAAGACCAGAGGGAATTAAGAGTAGGAACAGAGAGTTCTGGGGCAAAAAAGTGACTCAGCAGAATCTGAAACACATCTGGCAGGGTATGGTTAGTCATGGGAAATTTGGCAGTCATGATAATGCATTTTGTAAAAATAATTATATGCTAGTCCAACAGCTAACATTCAGGCCAAGATTAAATAATTGAAAGCCCATGCAGTGAAATCTATTATCCTCATTGTTCAAAATCCTGTTAACTGTCTAGAATTGTTTAAAGAAAGCTTTGGCAAATAGGCGATCACATAGCACCAGTATTTTGAAAAGTACAATTTTAGAGAAAAAGCTTCCAGTTCAAATCTCAGACAGGGATTGGTGTTTTCAGCATGCAACCATCTTTATCAATCTAAGGCTCATCACACTACTTGTCAACTTTCATTTTGATTAACAATGAGTCTGTATTATTCTTTACATACAATAGGGACAAACTAAATAAAAAATAAATGTAATTGTGAATTTTGTTTTAGTAACAAAAAGTCATTTAAAATGAAAATGTTTAACCTATGTTTTTGTTAATATAACACGTAGGATTTGAAAGTTTTCATATAGTATCATTTTATGTAGGTGTCCCTTAATTCTCCATTTCTGTGACTCCTCATAGTTGACATCTGTCCTAATTTGATGAACAGAAATTTATTCATTCAATTAATGTTTGAATATCTACCTGACACTGAGTTTTCTGCTAGATTCTAAATATACAGAATAAAACAGATCCCTTTTCCTATGAAATAGATCATCACTCCTATTTACTGTTTCAATTGTGATGGTTTGAATAATTTTCTGTCAGTGTTATAGATTAGACATATAAAATAATCTTAACTATTTTATCGGTTAATATATTTTGTTCCATACAAATAAAAAAATGGGATTTAGGTGGGTCACGGTCAGTCCATTGGACAGGTGTCTTTCACTCAGAAAATAATCTGTGAGCTTGAAGTACATGGACTTTACCAATTTGAGTGCATTGGTGCCCTCTCAAAGTTGTACACATAGAAAAAAAACCCCAATTTGGAAAGATGACTCTATAAAAAGGCAAGTCTAACAGAAAAGATAACTAGGCATGGGATTTCTCAGATAAAGAATTAAAACATTAGTGAAATAACCAGTGTAAAAGCTTTGTATAGGAGGCATCTGTGAAATAGCATAATTCACAGATGCTTCAAAATTTTAACCTGTTACTCATTCAGTCACTTGCTGCCTTTAATGGGTGATATTCCAGCCTGTTATGCCAATTCCTCTGTCAGAACTTTTAAGCTAGGAAGTAATTCCTGGATAAAGAAAGTTATTTCCACACTGGAAGCATGTTAATAATGGTTGGCTAGTTGTAATTGCCATCCTAAACCATTACCTTTTAAGTTATGATATTATAGCAACTCACAGTTCTAAATCAGCTATGAACAAACCGTAAAATAACTCATACTCCCTGTGGTAAGGGAAGTAAGAAGAAATGTACTATAGAGTGTGTAGTGTCACCATGACGGCGGCTGGGTTTTCAGGATTCGGTAAACTGTATGGACAGCTGTTAAAATGACCAAATCAAAAGGACTGGTCTTAAGCCTGGACCTTAATTTTAAGAGTAACATTTGTTTTGAGCTCTTATACTTTATGGATAAGATTTGTTAACCAAGATCCTGCCTTATACAGGTTAATACATATTTACTGAGGGATTCCTATGTGTAGGGCAATGTGCCAGGAACTATTTTACGAGTCCCCTTTCTAAAATATCTTGGAAGCTAGTCAGGAAGCTGAGACGAATATATAGGCATCCAGAGGAGAAGGCGGTATAAGTGAAGTCGGGCATGCAGCCATGTCCCGTACCGGTAGGTTGAGAGCTCTGTGCCAGCAGAGACTGTCTGGCACAGTGCCTAGCACGTAGTAGCAGGTCTTCTCTATCCATAAAGCTCTGTTTAAAGATCAGAAAGGTAAAGATCTAAAAACTCTCGGAAGGGAGAGTACTTTTTGCTGGTGTCGTGAAAGAAGGTTCCCCTGAGGGGAGTAGTGTCTGAGCTGCACCCCAGAGGAAAGGACAAGACAAGGGCAGGGGTGTAAGCAGAGAGGGACCATGCATGATGGGTTTAGAGAGCAGGGGTCTTGCTGGAGAGAAATGTGGCTGGAAGCTAGAAAGATGCTTGTGGCCAGTTTTGTGGGCTCCGCTAAGAAGTCTGAACTTGATTCATCAGACAGCACCTTAAGAAGCTTACTCTTCTGTTTATGGTATGTCAGAAGGATTGAGTCAGGGGGATACATCGAGGAGCAAGGCCTCTCCTTGACATGGTGGCTGAGGAGCAGAAAGGAAGGACAACTGTAGGAGACAATATGAAGGAAGAACCAGTAGGATTTAGTGCCCAGTTGTGGGTAAGGCAGGAAGGAGAGAGAGAGGAGTTAGGTCTTGGGACAGAGAAAGGCAGCCCCACAGGTCAGGAGAGAGCCCGGAAGAGAAGGTTGGCAGCTCAATGATGATGAGCCTGAGACATGTTGAAGTCAAAGGGCAGTGGACTTCCAGGAAAAATGCACAGCATGGGGAGCTGGAAGAGGGGTACATACCCAGGCTTGGGAAGAGATCGAGGCTGGGGGTAGAAATTGGGAGCCATTTGCTTAGAGGTGTTGTCTGAGATGTAAAAGTGGACAATGTTTCCAAGGGAGGGTCTCTGGTGACAATAATCCCCTAGCAGGCACAGCAACCTGCTCACGTGAAAGCGGAATGTATAGCTTTATGAGGCTGGGGAGCTCATGGCCCAGTGGAAGGGCTGCAGAAGGCAGGGCCTCCAAGAAGGGGTCTCTCTCTCTTGGTCTCGCCTGCTCTGTCTCGCCTCTCATTTCCGCTGATCTCCATTTTTTTTTCTGCAAATGAACTCCATGTAGTAGGGCCAGATGGTGCCAACAGCCCCAGAGCCACATCCTCTCAGCTTCATCACACCAGGGTCCAGCCGTGGGGGTCAGGGAATGACATTGGTTTTCCCTGCTAGGGGCACATGTCCACTCCTGTGTCTGGGTCATGCGTCCGCTTTGGTGCAGGGGATGGATTAGCTACAGCAGTAAGCAGGTTGATAAAGTTAGTGGTCTGACAGAAACAGTAGATACCGCTGGGATGTGACCATGTTAGGCTGCTGAAGGAGGAAGACCACCCAGGGAAAAAATAGAGGAATGTCCAGAGAGATTGGGGCGAAGAGGGTGGGACTCTAACACTGAAGGAGGAGAGTTTTGGTGAGAAAGAAGAGGTCCTGGCAATTAAGTAGAAAACCAGTTATCTATGTAATCTTAATAGATACTAAAAGACTCAATTCCTAAAAATAACTTGGCTACTGATCTTGGTAGGTTTCTCATTTGTTTGGGTTAAAGTAAGAATGGTCTCTACATTTGAATAGGGAGAGACACATCAGGTTTTATCAGATATTTCAATAAACATTTATGGATCCCCTACCCACCCCCCACCCTATGTGCTAAGCATGATGTGAGTTGCTGGGGAACACAGAAATGAAGATCTTTTTGCTCTAAAGATTATGGGGTAAAGAACAACATGAAACATACATCACAGCACAAATGCTGTGTCCCTAACTCTGTGAAAGCTTGTTGAACTTCCAGTGTGTGCCTGATCTGTGCTGGGCACCTGGGGGTTACAGGGCTGTTGAAGATGCAGCCTTCCACTTGAACAACAGCCAGAAGCCCGCACTTACCCTTTCACCACATTCATTGTCCCCTCTTGAGGTTGCTTTGATGTCCTTCCCTTCTACTCTGATCTAAGTCTCATGCAGTCCTGTAGGTGCGAATGTGTCTGCTTTGTTCCTTCACTGAAGGCCAGCACCTCTAATGCTTAGATGCTACTACCATCAAATATTTACCATCAAATATTTTCCAAATGAATGGATGATAAACTAGACACAGCCTTGCTGTGATGTCACTTTCAGAGAATCCAGGAAATCTGCAAAGTAACTTTGTCTTCTCAACATTTAGTCTCTTTTACTTCCTTTCAGCTGATGTCACGATGCCAGTAGAAAAGCAAATGATCATTTGGAAATATTCAGCAGCCCTCAGTAGCAATATAAAAATGACCATCAAATACTATCCTAGCACCCTCTAAGTAGTAACTTATTTAATCCTCAGGACAACCCTATGAGAAGTAGTAGAATTTTATATGCATGAATTAACCCAAAGCCCAGAGAGGTTAAGTAACTTGTCCAAAGTTCCGTAGCTGGGAAGTGGCAGAGCTGGGATTTGAAAGCAGATGGTTGAGCTCCAGGGTGTACCTCCCTAACTACCAGGGGCAACCTCCACGTGGAGTCAAGACTCTTTTCCCTTTTCCCTAATGTCCCTTGCCTTGTGAAGCTGGTCCTCTCTGAAGTTTCTGGCTTCAAAATAAGGGGAATTTCCAAAAGAAAGCCAAGCCAAAACCTGGTCTTATTTGAGAATAAAGGGCTGCTGCTTTTGCTTTGTTTCCAACTCATATAGTTTAATATTTTTCCACATCCAGATTATTTTTCTTCTCTGGAGCAGAAAAAGAAAATATTCACCTGAAAGTGGCTCCTTCCCCCCAGGACCCCCCACCCCAACAACATGAAATAAATTCTCAGCCTTCCTGTTATTCATTAAGAAATATGGGTCGTGATTACAATGAATAAACTAGAGTTTAGGTTAGAAGGACCCTTCTGACTGACTTTCTGTTTATGGCATAATTAAGCCGATGAGTCAGTTTAATCCATAATCACCTCCACTTAGCCATCAGCCCTCCACATGCCTTTTCTTCTTAAAAATCTGTGTCCCGTTTGCTGTCATCCTGCAAACGTCCGGGGCTGAAGATGGAGCTTGCGGAACAGTCGCTGCGGCTCCTCCCGGCCTGTGGGGGCGCTCCACATCACCGGTAACGCTCCTTGGGGAATGTTGCTGGTGTCTGAAAACTCCTGACTGAGGTTGGCCCTAGGAAAAATCACCGGTCCTATCAGAAACGTTTTTATCACTTGACAATCAGGTTCCAGTAATCATTAGGGCAGCCTTGAGAGAAAAGTCCCGTGGGGCAGCAGGAGTTGAGTTAGTGTGTGTGATGTGGGACTTGTGGGGAAAGATGGAGAGAACTTTACTTTTATAACTGAGAAGAATGTGGAGCTAACTGTATGGACATGAACTACAAGTTCTTACTGGCTGCCTCCAAATATCCCGAGAGGGAAAAGAGCTCCTTGTGCTCATATGTGAGAAAGTCACTTTGCCTCCATCCACATAGTCCAGAGAAGGTCACACTGTAACTCCATTTCTACCTGCAGTATTTAGATTCTGATTCCCAGCTGCTTTTTAGCCCAGGGGGACAAATGCTTACCACAACCTGACACAGCGATGGTAACAACAGCAATGGCTGTGCACAAGGGGTGACCTCCGAGGTTCTCTTTCACAGAGAACCCATTCTAAATTACCCAAGAGAGCACCTTCCTTCGCTGCAGCCTTTGCTCTGGCCACTGTGCTCTTTCTCATGCTATCTGGTGCCTCCCCAGATAACCTCCACTTACCTCTGCCTCTGCTTTGCTTTCTGACCATGGTATGGTGGCTCTCACACCAGCCCTCTGAAGACCTGGTCCCTGGACCTCTGGCCCAAGCACTTTCTCTCGCTAAGGAAGGGTACATGCTGACTCTACTCCTGTACCTGTGGCCTTCTGGGCAGGACACTTACTCTCTAAGTCAGCATTTCTGTAAGAAATTAAGAAGTTAATCCTTTAATTCAAATACTTCAGTTAATTCGAGAAAAGTACAATGGACTTTGAGGCCTTGTGAATAGCCAAGTCTTACAGTTATAAGTGGTTGTGGGAATGTGGCGTGTGTGGGTGCCCACATGTATAAGCCATTTGGTTTCTTGGGTTTTCAGTTTCTGTCTGTGTGAGGTGGTCACAACAAAACTATGGTCCAGATCTCACCTTCTGTGTTTTGCTATCTTAGAGGGGTGCACATGTGGGCCAAAGCTTATTTTCATGGCTGATATACACTCATATTGAATAGTTAATATTTCCAAACTTTTTGTTTAAATTTTTAAAAAATATTTTATTTATTTTCAGACAGAGGGGGAGGGAGGGAGAAAGAGAGGGAGAAAAACATCAATGTGTGGTTGTCCCTCATCTGACCCCTATGGTGACCTGGCCTGCAACCCAGGCATGTGCCCTGACTGGGAATTGAACCGGCAACCCTTTGATTCGCAAGCTGGCGCTCAACCCAGTGAGGCACACCGGCCAGGGCTTTGTTAAATTTTTAAATGGACAATTATCTTCTTCTAAGGATTACAGTTCATAGTTTCTGTGAACATGCTGTCTAAATTGACTTAGTTCAAAGCATCAAATGTTTCTAGATATAAACTGGTTATGGAGTTTAAGACCAAATTCAGACCTACCATTTCTTTTTTTTTTAAATACTTAAAAAAAATCCTCGCCTGAGGATATATTTATTGATTTTAGAGAGAGAGGAAGAGAGAGAGAGAGAAACATCAATGTGAGAGAGAAACATTGATCAGTTACCTCCTGTACACGCCCTGACCAGAGATCAAACCTGCAACCAGGTTTGTGGCCTGACTGGGAATCGAACTCATAATGTTTTCGTGCACAGGATGATGCTCCAACCAAGTAAGCAGCTCTGACAGGGAATACCTACCATTTCTTTGTCACTGGAATTCAGTCAGATGTTAGGGGTCATTTCTTTGTAAGTGTTTATTTTAGTTCAGCATTAACACGTGCGGTAACTGGTTGCTTCAGTCCTGTCACTGTCCACTGTTACTGAGACCAGGCCACGCAGTTGGTGCACAGTGAATGCACTGCTCTCGGGGCAGAATAACTGAAGCAGGTACACCTGTAGGACACATCACACAGAGGGGACAGGATGGTTGATGTGCTGGGGGGTGGGGCAAGGTGTCAGCTGATTGTGTGACAGGCTCTGCACCTGCTCCTCAGTGTTTATCCCTTTCCAAGTTCAGCAGGAAGGACTGTGCCGTTCTGGCAAGCACGCAGTGGGAAGGAGAGAACTTGAGAGGGGCAAGCCAGAGAGGAAGACACAGAGCAATTTTCTGGAATTCTCCTACTTGCCTCTGAGACTTCCAGGTAAATCCACCAGATTCTCCCTTCAACTAAGAGCTCCTGAGACCTCAGTTCTTCAAAGCCTTCTTGATGATGGTGGACAAGTAATGGTGGTTTTCCCCCAGTACCCTCTTCCCACTTCCTAAGTTCCTCTCTGTGCCAGTCTAAATGAGTAGATTTCTCTTGGTCAGTATACTGTTTTACCAGTATTGATAAACATTTCTGTCTAGATTTATTTATTTTTAGAGAGAGGGGAAGGGAGGGAGAAAAAGATGGAGGAAAACATCAACGTGTGGTTGCCTATCGTGTGTCCGCTATTGGGGACCTGGCCTGCAACCCAGGCAAGTGCCCCAACTGGGAATCGAACCAGTGACCCTTTGATTTGCAGGCCGGTATGCAATCCACTGAGCCATACCAACCAGGGCATACTTGAAGCGTTTTGAGTGCTTACTATCTACACAGATTATCTAATTTACTTCTCATGACATTCCTGGGAAGCAGATACTATAATTTCCTCTGTGAGAAAACATTGAGATATGGCAGAGCTGGGGCTCAAAGTAGGTTGTTTGGTTCCAGAGCATGTACACTTGACCCTGATCCAAACTGTCAGCACCTCACCCTGAGTGCTCAGTATGCATCAGCTCAGGGTGAGGGACTGTGGGGGCACCAGAAAGATCAAGATGTTCCTGCTGCCCTCAAGGGGTTTTATGTAAGAAAGACAGAAATATGTGCGATGATACAGGAGACACTGTGCTGAGTCTGTGACTCGAGTAAAACAAAAACTGCTGCAGAGGCCCGAGAGAGGGGTTTTCAGTTCTGGTGGGGAGCTGTTTTATCTTCACAGTCTCATCTGGCTAACTTGAATTATTGTATATGTTAAAATGACAACCCAGACTTTGAAAACTAGAAAAAAGGTGTCTTTACAAAAACAAAATGAAACAAAAAATGGTTGTATGGCTTTAAATAAAATTCCAGAGCCTATTGTCTTTTTATTTTTTTAAGTCTTATTTTTTTAATTACAGTTTACATTCAATATTATTTTGTATTAGTTTCAGGTGTAGAGCATAGTGCAGGGGTATCATACTCATTTTCACGGGGGGCCACATCAGCCTCGAGGTTGCCTTCAAAGGGCCAAATATAATTTTAGGACTGTATGAATGTAACTACTCCTTAACAGTTAAGCGAGAGCTCGGCCGCCAGGTAGAGCTCGGCTGCCGGGCTGGATAAAACAAGGTGGAGCGCTGGATTCGTTTGCCACCTGTGGCGTAGTGGTTAGACAATCATATACTTTACGAAGTGTTTCCCCTCATATTTCAAGTACCCACTGGCACAGTACATATTGAATAATACTGTCATTACGTTATTATCTACTCTATTACCCGTGCCTATTCTGTAGCTACCAATTTGTGCTTTTTATTCCTTCACCGTTCTCACCCAGACCCTGATGCCCTCCCCTCCTGCAACGGGCAGTCTGTTCTCAGAACCTATTTTCTCATTTGTCTTCCGTGGTAGGTGGTTGGCAGGAATGTTTGGAAGCTCTTCTGTTCATTTTAGGTTTTTCCTGTATTGTCTATTCTCTTATTCTCTTCAAGGGTGGATCCAGCTTACTTTGACAGCTACTTCATTAATTCTCATGGTGTGAACCTTGATATAAAACCTTTTAAAGTTAATGCTGAGAAGGGCAGGTTCTGGAGCTGACCTTGCCCTCCTATACCTGTTAGACTGCCCAGGCTGCTTGAACCAACAAGCCAAAGAAGCAAACAAAACAAAATCCACCCAACCCTCAAGTTGAGCCCCAAAGAATTGTTGGATTTATGTGTGATGTTCTGACTTGGTTGCCCTGGTTAATGACAATAGTGACACTGTTTTGATCTTGCCGAAAAACCCTAAAGCCTCACTGAGGTCTCTAGGTGCTGAAAGTATTAAAAAACAAAATTCCACTGAGTAAATTTGAGTATTAAATTAGCTTTATTCAGTGATTCATGAATTAGGCAGCAACCTATCTAGGAAACAGGACTCTGAAGAGCTGCAGGAGAGGTTTTTAAAGGCAGAAATGGGGCAGGGCAAGAAAGCCATAAACAAAGGATTATTTTAGGCAAGGCCACCTTCCTGTGGAGGAGAACAGGGGTCTGTTGGGCAGGTGCCCTACTAAGTCTAGCGCTGGCCAGGAAAGTCCAGAATGAGTGGGTTGGATTACATTCCTGGGAGAAGCTGAAGCTGTGATTAGGTTAGGTATTAAGTCTTTGTTTGCTGACATGGGACTTAGCATAAGTGATTCCATTTGAGGCCTGTTGTTTCTCTTTAACAAAAGTAACAAAAATCCTTAGGTTCATGTTATGGTTAAAATGCCGATTAAGAGCAGATCAGGGTAGGTTAACTTTTTCTCCAGACACACTCACTTAAGATGAGGCAGCGGGAAGCCCTGGGGTAAGAGGGGCCAGAGTAAACCAGAGACGCATCCTAGGCAATCTCACTAAGCCACAGGCTGTGGAGGGTGGGGAAACCCCCGCAGGGCACCAGCAGCCCTTATCTTTTCTGGAAAACAAACAGATTGAGAGTTCCGTTCAAACTGCTACGTGATACCCAATACTCTGTAGCTGAGTAAACAGATCCACCCTTGGATAACTAAGGCCCTGATTATGCTTAAAAATGTAACTTTCAAGGCTAACAGATATTCCGGGAAGCAGACATTCTATCTGTGCCAAGGATACCCAGGGGCAGGGCGTGCAAGGTTGTGGCTTATTCCCTGTTGTGAAACAGACGTAACTTTACTTTTAAGACACAACAGTACTTTCCCAAGAATTCAGTTCTGAGCATAACAGCAAGAGAAACAGTATCTTGAATAATGAATTTTTCTTTAGGAACCCAGAGGAAACATTAAAAAAAAGAAAGAGAGAGATTAATAGTGTAAGAAACTCGTTCAGATCAGATGTATCTTTTCCCCTAATTACTAACAAATCAAAAAGTTAATTATAGTACGGGACTAGTTTAATTACTTAGATGTTTTCTGCAAATCTTTATTATAAAGGAACAAATTAGACTAAAACATACTGGGGCCAGGTCCCTGCCCCTTTCAGTGGGCAGAGAGAGACTGTGCGGCCTCTGTGCAACTGCCTCGGGCCCCTGCAGAGCCGCTCAGCGGCCTGAATCCTGTCTGGCTGGCCATTCTAGGTAGTTTACTCAGCTGCTGTCTTGCTGAAACATTGTATTTTTTGTCATTCTTTTAAAATTAGTACTTTATTTTTTAAGAGCAGTTTTAGGTTTATGGCAAAATTGCGTGGAAGGTACAAAGATTTCCCATGCACTTCCCGCACTCCACACATGCACTGCCATCCCCGTTACATTCCCGTTCGCCCCTGGTGTTGTACATTCTGTGGGTTTGGGCAAATGTGAAAGGACATGTATCCATTATTAGGGTATCACACAGAGCCCTAAAAGTCCTCTGTGTTTCACCTGTTCACAAAAATACGAAAATGTGTTCTGGCTGGTGTGGTTCAGTGGATTGAGTGCTGGTCTGTGAATCAAAGGGTCGTTGGTTCGATTCCCAGTCAGGGCACATGCCTAGGTTGCAGGCCAGGTCCCCAGTAGGGGGTATGTGAGAGCAATCACACATTAATGTTTCTCTCTGTCTCTTTCTCTCTCCCTTCCCTTCTCTAAAAATAAATTTAAAAAATATTAAGAAAATACGGAAATGCTTCATGCTAACCTTCTATTGTTCTACTGTATATACTGCTGAAGAGAGCACTCAACTTCTTTATGTCAGGCAAAATCAAAAAGGCTCTTCTTTGTTGAAAGTCAGCCCACAGACATGGTCACTGGAGGGGGGCAGCTGCCTCAGGTTGTCTTCACTGGGCCCTGACTGGTACCCCCACCCCTCGGCCCTGGTGGGGAACCACTCTCCACCCTGTGCATGAACCTGTAGAGGACTCAGGTATCCATCAGCAATTTCCAGGTTTGAAATTTGATGAACGGGCCATTCCTACAATGCTGAGGGCAGGGCCAGTGCTTTTAAAAGAAAATCTTTAAAAGAAAATCTTTACTGCTGTAGCTCCAGTTCTAGGCATTGAATTGTCATACGATAAATATTTGTTGAGTTGAACTGGGGGAAAATATCATTGTTCTTAATAGTAACATCTCTATTAATGAAGCACATATGTCTGTTCCTATTGCACACTTAACTGCCATTAATGTGTCTCCTAGAATTGGGAATAGCAGAAGGAGGATGATTATTCTCTCTTCCCACACCCTGCCAGGACCCACCTTGTCTCCCTCTCCTCCAGACGGGGTAGATGGTACTGCTTTGCCTTATACAAGGGGTGGGATGTTCCTACTCTCTGTGTTTTATCTGCAGTGCTCAGAATAGTGCCTAGTACACTGCAGAGGTGCATGGTAGGAGTTCAGTGAATGTCTGTGAAATGAGTGAATAAGTGATGACTACCCATCCCAGGGACAGGAGGGCCTCATGTAGGGGCAGCCTGTGCAGTGTCCTCCACCATCCTGGACTTAGATGTGTGGGAGTCCCATGTACAGCCTCCCACCCTCTGCTAGAGCGGGGGCTGCCTCTGCCCTGCTGTGGCTGCTCCACCTCAGTCAGCTGCCGCCTTCAATCTGCATCCTTTTAGACCAGCTTTATTACAATAAAGTGTTTGCAAAGCAAGCATGTGTTATTCTGTAATACTTCCTTGGAGTTGATGCTTCCTGGATTTTAGCCCATTATTATGGCCTTCTTCCTCACTTTCTTAAAAGCACTCTATTTGATAATCACTTTTGTGGGGGGTGAGCAGAAGAAAGTCTTTGCATGCTACCTACCCCTTTAATCGGTGGCCTACAGTAATACTTTTAATCTCTCTTTTCTCCACCCCATCCTACCCATCACCACATTTGCAGCCTGTTCGCCACCACATTGTTGATTTGTGCATAGTGGATATTTGCCCTTAGATTCAACATTGGTCCTCCTCTGTTGAACCCTATGAGGTAGGAAAATGCATTTCCCAGGCTCCTTTGCCCTCCAGCTTCTAAGTTTAGTGATTGGGAAGAGGAACTGGTACAAGACTGGAGGGCAAGAGGAAGGGAGAAGCCAGGGTATTTCTCCCCATCCCCAGCCCTCACTTTGGTCAGCATGCCCATTGTTGGCCTCTGCTCATCCATGGACCCAGCGAGGCAGTCCTACCCTGGGATCTGGCAGCATCACCTGTTGCCCCTCCATCCCAGGGGAGAGTAGCGGATATCCACTCTGTTCCTCTTTAGATTGCTCCCCTGCGTCCTCTTTGGTTTCTCAGTTCTTTCATTCCTTCTGTAACCTGTTCTCTGGATTAAATCCACTCTGTTTGAGAAACCTAGAGAGATTTCTGGCTTCTGACTAGACTCTAATAGATACAACTTGTACATACTACTGCTGACTTCATGTGAGTTCCTCAGTTTCCTTCTGACAGCCCTGGGGAATGACGTACCTACCTCATATGATACTGTCATAATCAATTGCTTGTGGAAGATCTCTGAAATCCTAGAATGGCTGGTAAGGTATAAGTGCATTATGTCACTAATTAGCATTCATCCAAATGCTCTTTGCATGCTAAAGAATGTTTAATTTCTACTCCTTTTGGAGCAATTATTTAAGAAGTCTCTGACTGAGGAGACTGGGTAGCCCCCTTGACAATGGTTTTGCTTGCCTTCCAAGCCTGGATGTAGCTATGGTACCTGACTTGTCATTCACTCAATGCTAGGCCACCTCGTACCTGTGCCAAAGCCATTTTCCCTCTCAGCCATGGATGTCTGTGTGCATCCAAAGCCAGGTTCAGGATGGATATCCCCAGACACCTGGCAGATGACTCAGGGCTTCAGGTTTGGTTTGATGAGGCTCATTGGAAAGAGCATGGCCCTTGGGTTTGAATCCCAGCTTTGCATCTCCTATGCTGTGTAAGTTTGGGAAAATTATTTCACTTCTTTAATCTTAATTTTTTTCTGACATCAAATGGAAATAAGGCTTTACATGAGGTGGTTGCCTCAGGAAAAAAGGCTTGTCTGTGGCCCCAGCCAGCATTTACAAATCTAAAACCTGGCTGTTGAGAGCTGGCTCTTCTCCTGTCCTGTCAGCTCACTAGTATGTAATGTGACTGCTGTTCTATAAGGGCTATAAGAGCTCAAAGCCCATGCCCATTCAGTTCCAGGGACGTTCAGAAGTAACCCAGAACATAAGACATTTGCAGGAACACAATAACTCTGTTTTCTTTTTAAAAAAATCTTCACCCTGGAACATTTTAAAATTGCTTTTAGAGAAAGAGAAAGGGGGAGAAAGTGAGGGAGGGAAGGGAAGAGAGAGAGAGTGCATGTGAGAGAGAGAAGAGAAGAGAAGCATCTATCAGTTGCATCCTGCATGTGCCCTGACCAGGGATTGAATGCAAAACCTAGGTACATGCCCTGACCAGAAATCGAACCCACATCCTTTCAGTGTATGGGACAGTGCTCCAACCAACTGAGCCACCAGGTCAGGGCAGATGTTTCTACTAAAATATCAACCTCCCTAATTTATTTCTTTTCTGTTTACTCGTCTTGCCTATTTATTAAACACGTTTGATGGCTTAGTCTTTGAAAGTAGGGTATGAAAAGGAAGAGGTTAGGAATACTTACCCTTGCATAGCTCTGAGCTCAGACCTGGCAAATATTGGATGGTGCTGACAGGAATACGGGTCCTGAATGTCTGACCTTGAGGGTCTAGACAGGTGTTTCCCATTATGAGATGTAGTCTAAGTCCCCGCCTGACCGAACTCTAAGCTGGAGGGCTCCTTGTCAACAAACTCTCATCAGAGTGCTCTGAGCTGTTGAAAGGAACTGATTTCTGTCATTTGGAGGAGTGAACAAACTAAAACTATACCATTAACTTAATTTTATTTAATCATTCTGTTGAATATTTTTAGTCATTGCTTTAACTACTTAACAGGAAAAATGTAAGCCAGTCAATTCACAAGATGATCTTCTAGAAAACAAACCTAGGTAGATGAATGCGGAGTGTGCGGAGGAGGAGTCCTCATCCTAAACCACCCTACCGAGTGCTGGTTTGCCTAGGTTTGAAAAGCATGGTTAGGAAAGAATCTGGAGCACAGCTGTTCTAATGAGCTATTGCAGATTTAAGGACGGAGATATTCTGAGATTAAGAGGCACAGAACTTCCTAATGAGGATACCGTGAGGACCTAAGTGAAATCACCCTTATTTAGGATAGATGTGATCAATATACGTAGTGTCTCTTTTCAGCTTTCTTCCCTGGCCTGTAGGTTTTACCGATTAGCCTTATAGAACATGTACATTTACTTGTTTACTGTCATGGCCTGTGCTCAAAATGGAAATAAGATAGACAGCACTCAGCTGAGCCTTTTTAGTTCTGCAATCTGTCCATCAGGCACTCTTCATCTTCTGAGTGGAACTTCTTCAGCTCACTGTTTTTCCCTTCTCTACACAAGCAGTCTACACAGCTCTCCAAAGTGTGGGGCTGTGGTTAGCTCACTGGACTTGCAGATTCCATGCTGGGAATCTTAGCCAGATTAGAACATGATTCTTTGTGCACACTGTTGAAGAATGTATTGGAAGGCAGTGCAATTTAGTAACACAGAGGGCTCTCAATAGAATGAGTACACTAGTTGGACTTAGTGCATTTGCCACTTGAGTGAGTCTTGTAGCCTTAGAAACACAATTCATTTATGTGCTTCATTCTATGAATGAATTCCATGCTTAAAAAAAAATCCCACGAGAGATAACTATCTCCAACTATAAGTCCAATGAATTTACCACGCTGGAAAAATATAACTCATAGGTAGACTAGATAATCAAATTGAGCTCACTAGCATGGTCTTTTCCATTGAAAAGTTGCACAGGCAGCCAAAGTATCAACTTAGACGGATACTGGACTCAGAACCAGGGAACACAGTTCTAGGATGCAGCTGTTGGGTGGCCCAGGCTCCCGACAGCTGGATGCATCCTTCTCCACAGCTGGAAATTCTAAGCTCTCATTGGTTTCCAGACCATCTCTACTCAGGACACCCTCTAGTGTTGTGGGATGTGCTAAAGTTTGTCTCTGAAACATTTCTTTTCTGCTTCTGTAGGTTATTAGCACATTCCTCCATGAAATATGCCAATACTTCAAGGAAATTTTGCTCTAAAATCATTCCCTTACTGACTCTTAGATTAGACATGCAGGCAGAACATTAGTGGATCTTGAGTGTTCACTCCAGGTTTACCTGTACAGATGCCTCCTCTCTGATCACTTGGGTGATTTGACTTGGTAGGAGGGCAGAGCAAAGGGACTCTGTGACCCAAAATTCTGATCCCCAACAATTTGTTTCTTCCTATAAATTAGGTAGAAATTAGCCTTCCTAAAAGGCTGAGTTGCCCTTTAAGTGTGTATGGCCACCCCTGGTGAACTTGAACAGTTCAACTTATTCCCCAAGAGTTTGGTCTTTCCTGGGAAATGAGATGTTGGAAAATCACCTTAGCACTGGGAGAGGTGCGGCCTGAGGTAATCACATTAGTGGCAGTCTCTGTGAGGCATCCCAGCCCATTTCCACACCATAGCCTCACTTGTGTGAATCCATCGACTTTTGAGCCTCCCAGACCTGGTGCAGTGGATCCACCCAGGAGCTTTCTCTGTCCTGTCTAGGTTTGGGGCCCAACCCAAGACATATTCAAGTTAGGGAGGTGAAAAGATAAATTAGCCAGATACCAGCCAGAATGACCCAGAAAAACCCGTTCTTCTGGAAAGTCACTGTTCTTATACCAAGTCGTGAAGAAAGTGTCCCTACGATCTCGGTTGGGAACTTTACCAGCACATGGTTCTGACCTGTGAAGCTGGGGACCCCAGGCCAGGGGCCCCTGCAGGACAAGGCCAGCATGGAAGAACCATTTCACGGTCTTCCCGACATGGGCTGCTGAGGATGCTCAGAATGAAGCTTTAGTGATGCAGAGGCCCTGACACATATTAACTGAATTCAGTTACATTAACTATGTTTTGCATATCTTTGTTTATTAAAATCTGAAGACTGACAATAAATTTATGAAAATTTTCAGTAAGTCTTGAATAACAAAGATTACTTTGTAGAATTCAGTTTGTAATACCAGTGCTGTCCAATAGAAATACAGTGTCAGCCACAAGTGTGTTACATGTGATTTAAATTTTCTAGCAACCACATTTAAAAGTAAAGTAAACACATTTTCTATCTACTTCTGTCATGTTCTCATAAAATATAAAATATGGAGGAAAACAGGTGAAAAGAAACAGGGGGTGTTCATTTCAAGAGTATGTTTTTCCAGTCCTGACGAGCACTTGCCTCCTCCCTGTTGTGAAGATGCCCCTGAGTCCTGATGTCTGGGTTCCACGAACATGAGGGCGAGCCTGGTCCCCCCATCACGGACAGCACTAAACTCTCTCACAGGGACTGGAGCAGCAGGTGGTGGGGACCAGAGGTAGCGGGAGAAAAAGGGAGAGCCTGTTACCTAAGGCTTTGACTTCATTTGGAAAATGTCCTATCTTAAAGGTTCGATTGCTTTCCTTTATCTTTACTTTGCCAAATTAACTCCTTTGAGAAGAGAAGCTATGTTATTCTTTTTATTGCAACTGGTCTATCGGTTTCTCCACAAATGATTGTATTATGGTGAACTGGTTCTCAACAATTCTGAGAGCAGCTTGCCAACAGCTTAGCATTCACGACCTTCCTTTCAATACAAGGTCAAGCATTTTCAAAGCACATAGAGTGTGATTAACAGGCTACTGGACCCTGTAATGTATAAGGAAAGCAATATAAGCCGTGGTCATCTTATTGAAGTTAGGCTTTTGCTGGAAAACAATACAATACTGAATAAAATGCACACGCATGCTATATGTAATAAAAGATCTGAGGAGAAAAAAAGTCTGGTTTACCTAGCCCAATATATCAATACATTAGCATTTCAATATAGAATCAGTGTAAAAGTATTAATGATATATTTCACATTCTGGTTTTTGTTTTAGTACTATGTCCTCAGAACTCAATGTAATTTATACTTATAGAGCATCTCAGTTCAGACTAGCTGCATTTCAAGTTCTCAAGAGACACCTGTGGCTAGTGGCTCATACACTGGGCAGTGCAGTCTAAGACTCTTTCATCCTCTGAACTTTCTGATTACTTGAAATGCTATGGTTTTATAATTTGACTCAAGGAACTCATTTTTTAAAAAAAGATTTTATTTATTTATTTCTAGAGAGAGGGAAAGGGGAGGAGAAAGAAGGGGAGAAACATCAATGTATGGTTGCCTCTCACCCACCCCCTACTGGGGACCTGGCTTGCAACCCAGGCATGTGCCCTGACTGGGAATCAATCTGATGACCCTTTGGTTTGCAGGCTGGTGTTTGGTCCAGTGAGTTACACCAGCCAGGGTGACGCACGGGACTCATTTTTAACTCACCTTGGTCTGGGCTTCCTGGTATGGCTGATGAAGCTCATGTTAATAATGTACTAATAGTCTATCACCCTAGTCTCCTCCCTGGGATATTCTAGCTTCCACTCTATTTTGCACACACAGCCAGAGTGATCTCTTTTTTTTAAAGATTTTATTTATTTATTTTTAGGGAGGGAAGAGAGGGAGACAGATATATATATAGAGAGAGAAACATCAATGTGTGGTTGCTGAGGGTTATGGCCTGCAACCCAGGAATGTACCCTGGCTGGGAATCGAACTGGGACACTTTGGTTCCCAGCCCGAGCTCAATCCACTGAGCTACACCAGCCAGGGCTTAGAGTGATCTCTTTAAAGTCTGTGTTAGATACCATCACATCTCTGCTTTCCACAGCTGCCATCCCAGTCCTTTCATAGCCTACAAGGCCCCACTGGATCTGGCCTCTGCCTATATCTCTGGTCCCATTTCCTTCTAATTTCTTCTGCATTTGCTCAGACATGTGATCTTGTTGCTATTCCTTGTAGTGACAAGCACACTCTTGCCCCAGGGACTTTGCACTCACTTCTCCCCTTCTGCCTATAACCTTCTCTTCCACATCTCCCTGCACTTTCTGCACTAAGGTCACTTATCAGAGTGGCCCTCCTTGACAACTGTATGTAATAACCCTTAAATAGGGTTTCTCTTACCCTATTCTTACCCGTTCTCATCACCCTGCACCTCCACTCCCTATCATCTGCTTTAGTGCTTTTTATAGCACTTGCTTGTTTATTGGTTTATTTCCTGTCTCCCCCAGACTTGTCCTCCCCAACCAATGCAATGTGAAATCTATGAGACACTGCTTCTGTCTTCTTCAGAGGCACTGAAGACCCAGCAGCAATAGTATCTGCCATATAGTAGATGCTCAACACATTTTGGTGAATGAATAAAGGAAAGATCCAACCTTGGTGCGACGTGCTTGTAGGAATTGCAGGCTCTCATAACAATGATAGATTTACATCTAAGGTCCTTGTTTGCATTCCATCTTAGAATCAAGTGACTGTTTTCCCCAGTGGTAAATAACTTGTCTGAACAGAAATTCAATGACCACTGACCTAAGTCACTCAGCCCCACTTGGGGTCTCCCTGCCTGACTCCTTTATTGCTTTTCTTGTCATTTCTTGCCTGTTGCAGGCCCAGAGTAGGCACACATTGTTTTTATTTGCTAAAACATAAATTAATAGTTGTCCAACAATCCTAGATGTGTTTCTTTGCTAGTGGCTCCTAGTACCTCAAATTGCTTAAAACCAGGTCAGTAATCTGTGTCAAAAAACTTCTGTCCTGTGACTATCTGATTGTCCTTCTCTTTATTACTATTTACACATTTCCTTCAGGAATGCAGGGAGGGACGCCCCGCATTTGTTTGTAGGTCACTGGAATTCACGGCAACTTGCCTGGCTGGCTGGGCTGGGTGTGCACAGGCACAGCCATCAGCAGCTGCTTTGTGCTTCTTACGCAGATGTGTTTTCTCGTCCTGCTTCTGAGAGGATTAGGGTTGCTGTTTCAGAATGAATGATCTAATTGAGCTCGTAAGCACTCCTGTAACTACCTCTGAGAGCACGTGAAGAATCTGCCTTAATTAATCTACATTTTCCCACGATCCCCCACAGGGCCTAGAGCACTGTGAGGGAACAAATCTGTGAAGTCTCTGGTCTGGGGTGGAGTGAGGCCTGTGGTCCGGGGACTGGCGTGGTCACCAGGCTCCACCCTGAACGCTCCCCAGACATTCCACAGACACCGTGTTCTAACCAGGTGAACTGCTGACCAGAAGGGCTTCTGATGTGTGGCCGTGGGATTGGACCGAAGTGAGCCCACAGAAAGCTGCACACTTGGAACTACTCAGAGGGAACAATGTCATCAGTAAACACAACCACAGATGCTGTTTCATAACCAGTTAAATGAATGACCAAGAATCTCCTTGGGAAGTACCGTATTTTTTGGACCATAAGACGCACCTAGGTTTTAGAGGAGGAAAACAGGAAAAAAAATTTTAAGGTAAAAAATGTGGTAAAATATTTAATAACATAAATAATGTAATATTTCACCAATGTAAATGTAAACAGAACTCAACAGCAGCATTAACAACCATTATTCCTCCCAAATTTGTGGGGGGAGGTGCCTCTTATAGTCTGAAAATATGGTATGCTTACTCCACAACAACATAATACACTATAAACACACAGTGAGTTCTAATTAATGGGAGGACAAAGCTTTTTTATAAGAAAGTAGAAAAATGGAATGGCCACAGGACATTGGAAACCACCTTTTGGAATGAGTAAATTGTTTAGAATGTGTTAAGGGCTGTGAGATCCATTGCCTCTCTGTACAGCTGAGTCCAGGTTTAAACGTGCCCCCTGACCGCATTGTGCCAAGTTCTCTGTCATTCGTTCTCCTGGGTGCTGTTTGTTTCTTCAGCAGCAAGTATCGTAAGCACTAATTACACACGCGTTTGTTATCTTGTTTCTTACCTGTATCCCTGACAAGACTGTAAACTTCACAAGGGCAACCGAATGTGTATATTTTATTCTCCCTGGTATGCCCAGGAATATGTACGGAAGTGCCTAACATGTTAGTTGTTAATAATATTGAATGGCTAGATCAGTGACAGTCTTATAAAAAACATCTTTAAATAATACTACTAAATCAAGATGAAGCATTATTCATAAGTCACTGTCATGTCAATATCAATTTCAAAAGTTTAAACTATTAACAATTTTAATCCAGAAGTTAAAACATGTTCAGTCTTGAGAGGAAAGTTATTCTAACTAGGCAAACAATAATTTGTGTTCAGAATTTTATATTCGTGTGACATTGACTTATAAAAGTTTGTGCACTTTGCTCAGTTTTACCCAGAAGCAGGTAGGAGTAGCCGAGATGCCGGCTTGACCAAATCTGGGAGTGTGAGTGAGGGCTGGGTTGTGGCACAGCAGTGGATGACTCCACCTGCCACGTCAGGACGCTGAGCATTCAGTTCCGTTCCACAGGTAGTTTTTACTGATTGACAGCACTCCAGGTAGCCTCACATGGATTAGGTTGGGTTCTTGTACTGCCTAGATTTATAATCTTTTGGAGGAAGACAAACTCCACTCTTTGACAAGCACTCAAAAGTATGGACACTGTGCTTTAGTCACTCAGAGGAGAGGCGGCCTGCTTCCCTGCTGTGCTGGGGAGACTTCCCAAAGGAGGGCTGTGTGGAGCCTGCCCGTGAAGGGCGCCATGTGAGGGTCCTGCCAGTCTATTCCTGGAACAGACCCCAGATTTTCTAGACCATCTCAGAGCACCTTAGGTTACCCCCGCTGTCTCCCTTTCTCTAAGTTATCTCCTTGGCACTTATCATCATGTGAGCTTACCTTGACATTTGTTTGTTCATTTGTGTAGTGTCTGTCTGATTCCTCAAGAACGTAGGCTCTGTGAGAGTAGGAACCTGGTGTTCGTTGTGCACTAGTGTATACACAGGACCTACAGGAGTGTCTGAGACATAACAGGAGTCCAGTAAATGCTCGCAGAGGAACCAAAGGACTCAGCTGCAGTAGGGAGCCATGGGAGCTCCTTGATTGTGAGGTGATGTGATGAACTTGTTCTGGATAAATTATTGTAGTGGTTTAGGGTTTAGGGGTTTAGGATGAATGATGTGGGACAGACTCAGGGCAAGAAGAACAAAGAAAATTCCTTAAAAAACGTAAATGTGAGGGCTACAAGTAAGGATGTGGTATGTGGGATGTGGTGGAAGGCATCGAAGGGCAGGTGAGTCCAAGGTGCATGCTGAAAGAAGAGCCCGCACTCACACTGGCCTTCTTATGCACCCTCCAGGCGTAGCCCATTCCCACCTCAGCTTTTGTGGTTGTTCCCTCCTCCTAGAACTCTCCTTCTCCGGCCTTTGCGTTTTATTTAGGTTTCTGTTCACGTGACACCCTCCCAAAGCTCTTTCCTGACATCTTTCTTCAAAGCACCCCGCCCTCTAGGCTGGTTTTGTTTTTCTCCCTAGGACACTCACCCCTGACATCACATTACCTGCCCTACATGTCCATTCTTGCTTCTGCCATGTTCCCCACTGTGTCTCCAACACATGGCACAACACACAGGTGCTGAATGAACAGGTAAGTCAGGCTAGGTGTGAAGATGCTTAGTGGGAGAGACTGTCCAGAGAGACCTGAGTCATTAGGAAAGGGAAACGCCTGAAAGAGAGAGAGCTTGCTGGGAGTTACAGGTCCATGAGGGCTGCTTTTCATTAAGGCAGATCCAGCCAAACCTCTGTTTCTCTATTTTGTGACATCAGACAGTGCCTGACACGAAATAGGCCGTCCAGTAGTCCAAAGTGAGCTGCTGGGCACTGCTCAGGGTGACCAGTGCCGTCAGGGAACACAGCCGCCTTGTTGGCTCTTCCAGCTACTGTGTGTGGAGGAATTAGTAGCGAGAGCGTCCTCAGTGAGGCATTTCCTTCCTTCGTGGATTTTACTTCCTCCCCCAGTGTGTTTTCTCATTTCAGTCAAGAAATGAAACCTCCAGAATTTCTATTTGGTTCTTTTAAAAGGTAATTTCCCTTTATTTGATAAGATAGCCTTCTCATAGTTTCCTTTAGTGTTTTAGACGTGGTTTCCTCTAGTCCTTTAAACCTACTTAAAATAACTAATTTATTTATTTTTGCCTAGTAAGTCCCACTTCTAGGCTTCCTCAGGGACGATTTCTAGTGACTGATTTTTCTCCCCCTGAGTATGGGCCATACCTTCTTGTTCTCTGCATGTTTCAGTTTTTGCTGAAAACTGGATGTTTAAAAAATATAATGTGATAACCCCAGAAGTTAGATTCTTTCCACTCCCGGGATTTGTTGTTGCTTTTTTATCTAGTGATTTTCTGTAGAGTCTGCATACTTTGTCATGTGTGGCTACTGAAGTCTCTGTTCATTTGGCTTGGTGGGCAGCTAATAAATGGACAGTAATTCCTTTAAAACTTGGTACCAGCGAGCCTCACGGTCCATGCTGCGGAACTCTGTGTGAGTGTTCAGGGCCCCATGAGCACTTGGTCAGCTGGTCTTTCCCTCTGCCTTCCCTTCCTGCTTATGCAGAACCTCAAGGCTGGCCAGAGGTGGGAATTGAGGGCCTTCTCGGGCCTTTCCTGAGCATCTGCATAGCCTTGGGCAGGCATGTAGCCTCCTAGATTCCCAGAAATATGCTGAGGGTTTTCAAAACTCCCTATAGACACCTCATTTCCCAGCTTTTTCTTTTAGGCTCTCTTTGGTGAGCCTGATGTTTGACCCAGCTGTGATGCATCTCCTTAGACAGCTGTGATGTCTTTGACTCATGTCCTGGGGAAAAGGCTCTCTGCAGGGGGTGAGCACCTAGTCAGTTCAAATAAAGATCACTTTGTGAATGGGGTGTTCAAGAACCACCAGATATATCATATAATGACAGTTCCCTGGGAAGAAGGCTTTGGAGGAGCCCCAGCCACAGCGTGCCCCCTCCACTGGCTGCCAGGCTGCTGGATTTCACTGTGCTTATTGGTCACCAAGGTTACTGCTCAGTGGGGCAGGGGGAATGGAAATGGAGCAAGTCACAGTCTCACACATCTTGCTGCTCTCACTGGGATTCAGCCTTTTTTCTTGAACGAATTCTTCTCAGATGGCCACATGCCTTTGATCCATCTGCAGATTCTGAAAAAATTGACTCTGACAAGTTTTGCCAGCATTCTGGTTTTAGGGGGGAGGTTTTCAGAGGTCCTTACTCTGCCATTTCAGTGGAATTTAACCTTTCCTTGACATAAGCTATTATTTTCAAAACATTGACAATCTGAAGTCCCAGATAGTTTAGATTATAAGTTTTTAAGCAATGAGTTTTCTGAGACAAATGTTTGTTCATATAAAACCAACCACCAAGGAAACAGGGCAATTAAAACATGTAAGTCACAGAAAAAACTGCCCATGGCTATCTACAACTCTCTTCATTGTTTATCTTGTTTTGCTCATTTGCTTCGGCATGGGCCTGCTTAATGTGAAAATGCTGGTTAAGGTTCAGCTGTGTCAGCTCCCACTGTCCTCCCTGAGCCCAGGCAGGCCTGGGGCCACTGGGACTGAGGTGCCAGTGGTCTTTAGCAGCCCCCCGCTGCTGGCTCTCCTTGTTGTATCTGTTAGCTCCGACTACCATACAAAATACCACAGAATGGGTGGCTTAAATCAAAGAAATTTATTCTCTCACAGTTCTAGTCTTTGAAGTCGAAGATCAAGACACCAGCAGGTTTTGTTCTTCCTGTGGCTTCTCTCCTCGGCTTGTAGATAGTTGGCCACCTTCTCGCTGTGTCCTGACACGGCTTTTCCTCCCTGCAAGCCTGCTCCTGTCACTTCTTCCCCTTTTAATAGAAACACCAGCTCTATGGTGAGTTCAACACACAGTGAGTGGGTTCTTCGTAAACATTTTCATTGACAATATGCATATTCCCATTCCTTGCCCTTTATGCTCCTGTACCGTTATAAACCCTCTGTAAGCACCTCCCAGACAGGCTCTGTGGCTTCTGGCCTATTGGGAGAGCAGCCCTGTATGGAGCTGCCAGGCTAATCTTGATGCCAGGGTTCAAATCCCCACGCTGGTACCAAAACATCTGTGTGACCTTGATTTTAGCACAGCCTGCTCTAGCTGGAAAGGTGGGAGGAGAGACGTACCTACTTGTAAAAGTTTTTGGGGAAAAATTAATCCTACAGTTCACCAGAAACTTGGAAATAAACCTTTTAAGAAAACAAATATTTGCATTCTTTTATGGCCCTTTGATGGTGTTATTCACGAACACCTCACATGTGGTAGGAGAGAACTCACTTTAGCATTTTAGTCCAAGAGGGGTCCACCATGGACCCCTAACCAGATCGACCAGGTGTTCACCTGAAATGCAGACTCAAGGGGCAAAACCGCCATGTGTCCCATGTCATTACACTATTTTCAATGAATCCAATGGGAGCTGTCCTGACCTTTGGAGTTAGCAGGTTAGCCCTTTGGCTGCCCGGGGCCCGGTGGGGACTCTGTGTTCGCAGGCAGCATGTATGGCGGGGGTGGTGGAAAAGAGCAGTGAGCAAGGCCTGGGCTGCAGGCCACAGCCAGATTCAAGTTCTAGCTCTGTCCCTCACTACTTTGGAACTTCGGCAAGGTGCTAACCTCTCTAAGTTCAGTTTTCTCATCTGTGAAATGGGGAGGATGCTATTGCCTGCCTTGTAGAGTCATTGTGAATATTAATTTTGAAAAAGCATTAATTAAAGTCACAATAACTGGCAACATAGTGAACTGGAAATGCTGGCTTGGAGAACCAACCTCTTGGGCAGGAAGGAGAGCTCTCTGTTTCTTCCATTTTTTCAGGATCCACAGAGCATGCTAGATGATTATTATTATATTTTAAAATTATTTTAACATTATAATGATTTTAAATAATTATCACATTTTTTGTTCTTAAGCCTCCCTATGAACTTTATCAGGAGAGTAGGATGTTCTTGAACCTGGACACAGGCCATTAATTTGTCTTCCAGATGTGCTTTTAGAAACAAAACCACCTTAGCTTACAGGTAGAGGGCCGCCGTCTTGTCGTGTGGCAGGATTTGAGTGCTTTTGTAAGAACAAAAAGATATTTGTATTCAAGGCGGAAAAAATAAAAAATATAATTAAAAGCTTCGATTCTTTAAAAAAATGCTTACAGTCATCATCTTGCACATTTGTGCTTATTAGCAGTAGTATATTCTTTATAAATAATGCCTAAAGCCTTCAAGAATATACATATAATTTCTTCAGAGCCATGCCAAAAATGAAACACATATTGGTTCTTGATACTGATAGAAATCTGCAAAGTCTTTGCAAACCAATGAGTCCAAACACTGCACTTCCTTCTCTTTTCCCAGCCTCCCTCCTTCAAGGGAGCACTCCTGTTTTGTCAGATCCCAAAGGGACTTTGAATTTATGTACTGGTCGTCGGAGAGGAACATTGCAAGTTTCCTTTCCCACTTAGGAATATTTTAAACCATTACACCCAGATAAACAGAGACTGTATGGAACTAAGCCAGCTTCGCCTTGAGTTATTGGAACCCTAGTGAGCCGTCAGCATTTCCGAGTCCCAAAAAGAGATCTTAAGCAGGGTCATTGCTGTGTCCTTTGAGAAGGGAACGGGGTGAGCTTTGTGCTAGAGAGGGTCTCGATCATAGTTATATTAGAAATAGGAAGGTGAATCCACCAGGATCTGGTAAGTTTTCTTGAGAAGTGGGGGTGAGAGGTGGTCGGATAGTCACACTTATTGTGTTGCTAGAGACTGAAGTCACAATAACTTGGGGTTCAGTGAGGCATCCCAGCTGCTCTGAAATATGTACAGAGGATGTTCCGATAACCAGTGGCATTTCGAAGTTTACACACATGTGCAAATTCCTGTGTCCACACCTGCAGACCCCGGGTTCTCCCTCATGTTCTGGAACTCTTCTAACAGTTACGCTCTCACAAGCATAACTCACTATTTTTTCCTGAGTCTGGGGGGCAGGTGGGGGAAGCAGAATAGAACAAAGTTAAAATCTAAGTAAGTGAAATGACCCCTCCCTTTTCTTCATCTAGGTTAGCATGAAAATACTCTGAATGTCTCTCAAATGCATGATTTTTTTTAGCAACTTCCCAAACCAGAGAATAACCTTTGGTTCACTATGTATAGATGAAATGTCCATCAGTAATAGAACGAATAATCTGGGCTATATTCAACACAGTGGAATGCCTGGCGACAGAAGGAATGGCCTACTGCTAATGAAACAACACGTGACATTCATAAACATGCTGAGTGAAGGCCGCTAAATCATAGACACTAGAGGCTTCCTTTGATATAAAACACAGAAGCAGGCAAACTAGTCAGGTAGCTTCCTTTTGTAAGGAGGAGGTTTAAAAGGGTCTTCTGGTGATATTCTCAGTTTTTGTTTGTTTTCAGTGCAGTTTATACAACTGTGTTCTTTGTAAAAATTCATTAACCTGTATACCAACAATAATACGTATGCTTTCTGTATATTTCATTTCATTAAAATAGCCCACTTTAAAAAAATAATACATGGAAAGCAAGAAACTAAGCCATTGGCCAAAATATTCCCTGAGTTCAGTCTGATTCCCTCACTTAGGTTTTGGCCCTGTCTGCATTTGTAACTTGTGTAGGGAGAAAGCTCTTTAAGACTTTTCAAATTTTCCACGATAGCATCCCTGGTAAACACCATCAGCGTCTGTGGTTTTTGGAAGCCTTATGATTTATGGCTTTCCGTACAGGGATTCTGGATGCTTTTGACGGACAAGTTATTACAGACGCCCGGGCACTCTGGCTGGGATCATGCAAGCTGCCAGGTAAACTGTTCTTTTGTTGACAAAGATTTAGGGGAGATGCAGGTTCTTCTACGGCAAGTTTCAGTGGTAATGGTCAGCAGGTGGGTTTTGTCTATTTTCTTAGCCGTATGAGATTATGAGATTTCTTAAGCATCCACAATGTCATTTAATCTTAGGGAGAGAGTGGAATAATTCAGGTGCAAGGAGGCTGGAACACAAGCCTCGAAAGGGCCTTCTGAGAGCCGAAACATAGCAGTTTTTTAAGTATTGTATTTCTTCTTTATTTTTGTACTGATTAGTTAACAATCAAAGATTTTCCATGATTTTTAATAAGAAAAGAAAGCAATTATGTTAATTGATTTGCCTTGATAATTTTTTCAGTGAAAGAACAAAATTGGCTTTAAAGTTGTTTTATGCTAGTAATGACATGGGAATCTGGACATATCTTGAACTCATCTGAAGAAATATATTAAAGCAGTTTTAAATACTTGAGTCTTTAAAAATGTCCAAATGAAGTTAGCTGTGTATTTTTTCTTGATTAAAATTATTTTTAAGGAAACATTGAATCTATGTATTTTTTTAAGTAACAGTGAAAGTTACTTCCCTGGCCAGGTAGCTCAGTTGGCCAGAGCATCATCCTGGTACACCGACATTGTGGGTTTGATCCCTGGCTGGGGCATGCACAGGAATCAACCGATGGGGGCATAAATGTGCGGAGCAACAAATCAATGTTGTTTTTTCTCCATCTCTGTCTAAGGTCAATAAATAAAAAAATTTTTAAAAGAAAGTTACTAAGACATAATTTGAGGCACTATTATATATCCAAGCAACATTGTAAAACTTTAAAGAACATCTTTTTAAAATTCCTTCAAATGAAGCACTATATTTGTGCCAAGAAGTTTCTTGAGTTTAATCTTAACTCCTTAAGCAGATGACTGTGCGTACCGCAGCATACCCATTCTTCATATAGCAGGTCTCATGTTCTGATATACAAGGGTAAGCTCTTCTATGCACTTTTTTAATTTTATAGCATCATTTAATGATGGGTTAACAGTCAAAAGAAGTGTATTCCTTTTAGATTTAGATAAAACTGTTATCAGCTTTGCTTTTAGCTTCAACTTATGTAATGAACTATTAGGGACCAGATAAATGGAGACAGAAGAGTACAGTTGTATAGCCCTGGGCCTTAAGTCAGGGATCAAACACCAGGGTTTTGTGAGGTGCTAGATGTGAAATGACGGGTTCAGACACACTGCCCTGCAATGTGCCACCTTTGGTACCATGTAACACGGTGAATGTTCTAAGCTGAAGGAATTCGAGAGAATGGCAGAAATAAGAAGGCAGTCTCTCTGACTATTCTTCATTTTTCTCCCCTGAAGCAGGCCGTGAAGCCCCTTCAGATCCAGCACCCTGGGATGAAGGGGCATCCTCATATCCAGGATGAAGGACACCAAGAAAAATCTGCACAAACAGGCCTTGTTAAGTTCCCCCAGTTTACTACACTTATTTGTGCGGCCGTAGTTCTCCACTATTGTTTGCTCTTCACCAAAACTAGCACAAAACACTCAAGTTTAACCATTTCTTCACAGATTTTTTATGTCACCTAAAACTTATGTTATGTATTTTTTTCCTTAATTGTCTTTGTCAGTTTAATTTTCAGACCCAACCAGGAACCCTGAGAGAGTCAAATAAAACTTTTTTCCTCTCTTAGACTAGCTCTTATTCTCTCTGAGCCTCAGTTTTGAAATCTGCAGATCAGAGTTAGTAACTCTGGCCGTGGCTAAATGATAAGGCTGTTATATCACTTGAGCTCATTTAGTTATGAATGTTTTAAAAATTAATTTTTTGAACAGGAGGTTTAAATGCAGCTCTGATTATTTTAAATAATAGAAACAGTAATAATAATAAAAAAGATAGGGGCCACTGCTACATGAAAGGCCCTTCGGTTAGAAGGAGCTGGCTCCCTGAGGCAGTGGGACTTCCGGTTATCAGCTTCTCCGGGCAGAAGCCTTGTCCCTCCTGAAGCTGGCTGGGGTCTGGCCCACCGCCTCCATCCCAGGCAGGAGGACGCTGTGGGTTCAGGACTCTCGGTCCCCCAGTGGTGCCAGTCCCTTACAGTTTGTTCACCTCTCTCTTTTGCCAAGATGTATATGCGATTGTGTTATATGTATTTTGGTGTTTGTCCACAGTTCCTGGCTCACAGCTCCTAAATCTCTTGTAATCCTAATCGATAAGAGCAATAAAGGCATTTTTTGTTATTATATTTGGGTTTTGTCCTCAGTTTCTGAAGCAGCTTCAAAGTGATGAGTTGGAAATGGTTGTCTTTTGTTGTTCATTACAAACCCTTTTGACTATGTCTGAGTTTATGTTAGTGGGACGACTTTTGGAAAACCCCTAGATAACCACAACAGGATTGGTTGTCAAGAGAACCAATCATGTGATTAGCAGGTTGGAATTTTCAGTTCCTCTCCTACCATTTTAGGGAGGGGGGAGGGGCCGGGGGTGAATTAATCACCACTGGCTAATGATTGTCTCCATCATGCCTATGGAATGAAGCCTCCTAAAAACCCAGAAGGATGGGGTTTGGAGAGCTTCCAGGCTGGTGAGCACAGGAAGATGCTGGGGGACGGGATGCACCTAGAGAGTTCATGGAAGGAAGCTCCGTGCCTCTTCCCACGTACTTTGCCCTACGCATTTCTTCCATCTGGCTGTTCATGGGATATATCCTTTTACAATAAATTGTTAACATAGTAAGCAAATTGTTTTCCTGAGTTCTGTGAGCTGCTTGAGCCAATGACTGAACCCAAGGAAGGTGCTGTGGAAATCGCTGATTTATATATAGCTAGTTGGTCAGAAGCACAATGTGAGATAATGAAAAAAGTATATGTTGGTCTCTTCTCCTGTGTTCCCGGCAAAGAGCTCCTAAAACACTTGTACTTTCCTTCTAAGAGATAAGAGCACTAGGAGCATTTTTTTTATCTACTTTTGGGTCCTTGACCCACGTTCCCAACACAGAGTTTCTATGTCCTTTGGAATTTCCTGGGTGATAGGAGCATTTTTTTGTTCTAATGAGGCTCCTAAAAATGAGTGCTGGTCACTAGAAAGACCCAGCCATGATTGCAAACTTGGAATCTTTAGCTCAATGCCCACCCCCCTCCCCCTTCCCCCATTCTCCAGAGAGGGGAGAGAGGCTGGAAATACAGTTAATGACTGATTATGCCTACATGATAAAGCTTTCATACAAATCCCAAAAGTACAAGGTTTGGAGAGCTTCCAGGCTGCTGAACACGTGGAGGCTCTGGGAGAGTGGTGAGCTCAGAGAGGCTATGGAAGCTGCATGTCCCTTCCCACACATCTCCCTCTTACACATCTCTTCCATCTGGGGGTTAATCTGTACCCTTTATCATATCCTTTTATAATAAACCAGTAAGCTCTTAACTAAGTAAACTACTGTCCTGAGCTCTGTGAGCCACCCTAGCAATTTGATTGAATCTGAGGAGGGGATTGTGGGAACTTGTGATTTATAACTTATTGGTCTTGAGATTGGTATCTGGACTTGAAATTGGCATCTGATGTGTGAGACAGAGCTCTTCAACTGTGGGGTCCTACACAATCTCCAGGTAGTGCCCATCAGAATTGAGTTAAATTGTAGGACATCCAACT
This sequence comes from Phyllostomus discolor, assembly GCF_004126475.2. Lineage (NCBI taxonomy): Eukaryota > Metazoa > Chordata > Mammalia > Chiroptera > Phyllostomidae > Phyllostomus > Phyllostomus discolor. The sequence continues at coordinate 72,759,425 of NC_040907.2, forward strand.
GGTATCTGAGAGTTTCTTGTTGTGTGGGGGAAAAACCCACACACATTTGGTGACCAGTGTCTGAGTGACAGAGATGAAGAGTGGAGAGTAGAGGGTTGAGAGGAGAAACGCAAGAGGTTTTTCTCCTTTGCAAAGCCACAGTGATCCTTTCTAGGGTCAAGCTGAGGATTGTGAGTGTAATTCTTACAGGGAGACTGGGACTTAAAGTCCCCAAATGTGATTTTCTAAAAGGACAAATAGTCATAATGAAACTTTCCTTCAGGATCAGACTAAGTAACCTGAGGAAGGAGTTGGCAGGGACGGGTGGGAGGAGCGGCAGGGTGGAGAGGGCCTCCAGCTGCCTCTCAGCGGGCGCCAGCCGTCCAGCACAACAGCGGGCTGTGTTGGAGCCCTGCCTTTGACAGCCCATCTCCCTTGACCTTGGACCAAGGGCAGCTCTTCTTTATTTTTTTAATTTAAGTTTACTGGGGGCAACTTTGGTTAATAAAATTATATAGTTTCAACAGTACAAATCTGTAACACATCATCTGTATATCGTCCTGAGTGTTCTTCACCCAAAGTCAAATCTCCTTCTGTCACCATGTATTTGACCCCCTCTACCCTCTTTAGCTCCTCCCTACTTTCCCTCCCCCAACCACCATGCTGTTGCCTGTGTCTATGACTTTTTATTGTTTGCTTGTTTGTCTTGCTTGTTCATTTGTTGCTTTCAGTTTTATACCACATATGAGTGAAATCGTATGGTTCTTAACTTTTTCCATCTGACTATCTCGCTCAGCATGGTATTCTCAAGATCCATCCATGTTGTTTCGAATGGCAGTGTTTCATCTTATGGCTGAGTAGTATTCCATAGTATACATAGTATTCCACAGTATACACGTACCACAGCTTCTCTCTCCAATATCTATTGAAGGAGACTTCGGTTGTTCCCAGGTCTTGGCCACTGTGAATACTGTTGCAGTGAACATAAGGGTACATAGGTCATTACAAATAAACGTTCTCACTTTTTTTTTCTCAGCTAGATACCCAGAAGAGGGGTTGGTGGGCCATGCGGTAGCTCTCTTCTGAGTTTTCTGAGAAGCCTCCGTATGTTTTCCATAATGGCTGTACCAGTTTACATTCCTACCAGCAATATATGAGAGTTCCTTTTTCCAGAGAGAGCTCTTCTTAGTTACCCAAAGTTCCCTGGATTCAAAGGAGAACTAGAGAATTCTTTCTCATAGGACCAGGATGCCTGCATCAAAAGCTGAAACCCTCTAAGCCTGTTAATTTTGTGTCATCTCCCAAACCAGCATGTTGCTTAGGTTTGGCCCCTCACAATACCTGCAATTCACTGAATACTGAAATTACTTCACAGTTTGTCTGTGTCTGTCTCCTTGAACATGAAACAGATGTCATACAAAATAGAATACTTTCTCAGGATGCTTGCCTATCCAATCCAGGTGGCCAAAACCGGTCAGCCAGAGCCAACACGTCAGCTACATTAAACACCCTACCCTCAGGTACTTCCACTGAAGGGCCTGCCTTAGCCAGGCAGGATCCGCTTTCTCTCCCTCCTTCTTCATCCTGCCATAGGAAACGCCTGGGCTGGGCCGTTGACCCAGGGTCATGTAGAGTCTGTCTGGCAGTGTCTGACGTGACCAAGCTCAAAATGATGAGCTCACCCCGGATTTTCAACTAAAAATATTAAGAGAATGAGTTAGCACCAGGAGCTGAGCCCAAAAGGGCATATTCAGAAAGAGATGAAGCTGGGACCAGGCAGGATCCATGGTCATGGCATCCAAAATTAAGGGTGACAGGAGATCAAACCTGAAGTAAGCACTAGATGGGGGCAAAAATAGGACTGTGCCAAGGAAAAGTGCACATAAAAGGGAGAGCAACAGAGAAAGAATTGCTGAGAACATTTCCTAAATATTCTGGGTTTTTTTTTCTTTTTTTTCTGTACTCTTGATAATGAACCTCTATTCTTTGATTTGACCTGAATAAATATCTACCTCTTGCCCTCTAAAACCAGAAGAGTCAGAGCAGATGCCTGCATCCTCCTTCTTCCCCTCAGTGATTGGGGCTGGTGTGGGGGAGATCTCAGATTATTCTCGTTATGGATTCTGAGGGCTAATAGGGTTTGCTAACTCAACAGTGGGCCTACAAACCTTCCACACCTCAGATTGATATATGTCTAAATTTTGAGGCTAAATAATTCTACCTCACCCTCCTCATTTCCAGTTTCCTTAGCAAGTGTGATGACAGGGCTCTCCTGGCTGAGAGAGAGAGGGGAGGGGGAAGAGGGGTCTTTGGCTCCCACAGCTTTCCTTCCAAGGAGAGGAGGAGGGACTTCCACAAGGAGGCATTTTGGATTTCTGTATTGAAGGAGAAGGAAACTAGAAAAGGCCCCACCCTGTGACACAGACTATTTTGTATATTGGGCTGCTGGGCATTAAAAGAAAAAAAAAGGCTCAAGCAGCAACTGTGACCTTTAGAGCAGTTGCACCTCACCCGGTGCTGAATGATTTAGACTGGTATCTGTCAGGGACAGTCCTCTGTGAGGAGGATGTAAACCCCTCAGGTGCCCACGCCTGCTGGAGAGCAAAGCAGCGGGGACCAGGCCAACTCTCCCAGGGTGCTCTGCATCTTTCTGTCTCAGCGCAGGGCTTTATTGCACGATCAGATGCTTAATGGTATTTTTGCACCTAGAAGTTCACTGAAAGTTGATTTCTTTGTTAGTTGCTCTTAAAAAGTTATCTAATTGTAAACTTGCATTGTGAATGAATTTAAAACTGGCCGGGCTGATCCGACTGGCTGTACTTCTTTCATTGTTTTTCACCTTGAAAAGAATTTGAAGCTACTTAGCGAAGAAACACTGCTTTCTTAAAACGCCGTAGCTCATTCCTTTCAGTCTTACGGAAAATCTCACTGTTGAGGCGTCACTGCAAAAGCAATTGGAATAAATGGTGTGTCCCCTTCTCGGAGTGGAGGGGACCAGACAGTTTGGGAGGCCAGCTCAACCGAAACAGAAATTCCTTACTCACAGATCACCACAGGTGTCACCCTCTTCAAGGAGCTCTGACTCATCCCCTTACCCCCACTTCGGAGAGGCCCAGGAGCCCAGCTCCCTGTCCTGGGTACAGCACAATGGCTGGGACTGAGAGAGACTCAAAAAGAGAAAAAGAAGTCCCAGGCTCTTCCTGCCAAGCATGAAACAGAGGCCTGTTTGTGTGGCTTCTCTTTCGTCAGCCTGCCTCTGTTCCATGATAATTCACTCCATGAAAAGAGTGGGCAGGAGCCCCAAGTTGCTGCTGCTGTCAATCCCCCCCCCCCCCCCCCAAGGTTCTTCTTTCATCTGAGTGGTAATTCCCGTCAGAGGAATGTCCCCAGTTTACCTCAGAATAAAACCCCTTTCAAGAACAAGCGTCCAAACTATCCTCAAAGACAAGGGCTCTGACTAGCATGGTGGTGGTGGTGTTCCTTCACGAGTGGGAAGGGGGTCCTTGGGTCTCGTGGCTTTACAGATGAATCAACACCGTCGCTAAGCAACCATCTCTCACCCCAATTCAGGACTAACAAGAAGAGAAAAGACTGAGGCCACTTATTCCTCAGTCCTTGTTCATTGCCAGTCACAGCTTTGTCTGAACAGACTGAACACATAAAGGTGACCTTGGCTTTGCTCTAGTGGTAACTGTGTCTTTCATGAAAGAGTGAGGGAGATCAGCTATGGCCTTAAAGCAGGTGGGGTCACCTCCTGCAGCCCTGTGAGTTGTGCAAGGCAGCAAAGTGGTACCAGGGCCCATGATGTACAGCACAGTTTTACTGCGATAGTTCACTAGGCCACACAGTCCTGGGAAGGGTGTGTTAGCTCTGCCTTACAGATGATGGATTTGAAGCTCCGAGAGGTGAAGTGACAGGGCTAAGGTCAAACAGAAAAGGAGCAGCTCAGGCAGGGCTGGGTTCAGCTCTGTCTGGTCTAAAACACGAGTCTACCCCCCCCCCCCCCCCGCCCCCAACTTACAAAGAAGCCAACAGACTGCAGCCTCATTGGTGTGGAAGGAAGTGAGGCAGCCAGGTATGGGTGTTTATTCATAGACTAAATATTTGCTGATTAAAAGGCTGTATTGGATTGCTCAGCAGCTGATCATGATTTGACCTCTTTCTGGCCACATTAGTTTACTGCTTATCTACATATTTATGCTCTTGTGGTGTTCATGGAATGAGCTGGAGCTCCCTGGCTTCACACACGGGATGAAGTCGGGCCTTCATGGTGGTGAGGAGGGAATCACGTTCTCTCACCTGCCCCGCAGCACACTCTCCCAGCCCGTCAGGCAAGAGTACCCCATAGGCACTGTGGCTCAAGGGAACATGCTGCCTGAATCTCCTCTCATCCTCTCAGACCTTTTCAGTGAAGCCCTCATGGTTCTTCCGGGCAGTTCCTTGCTCCCCTCCCTGCTCTCAGAGCACTCGGGGTGATGTGGTGGGCACTGCAGCACACCACCCAGATCCCCTAATTGAAAGACTTGTCCACAAGCTGGGGTGCCATCCAGCCCCCCAGGAAGTGTCCCCACTGCCCAAATCATGCCCCCTTCTGGTGGCCCACACCCCATGACTGGTCAGCGCAGCAGGTGACATTATCTCACTTCACTCTGAAGGGCCTTTCCAGCACCAGAGCTCTCTGTGTGTCCCTGAAGCCGTCATCAGGCCTGCATTGCAGCGCGCTGTCTCCTTCTGTCCACCCTGCTTCCTCCCGTCCCTTCCACAGATGACCCCAGGGGCAGGCACCCTGCATGCTCAACTCTGTCTCAGGGGCTGCCTCCTGGGGAGGATGGCAACTGCCACATTCTCCCTTAGAACTTCTCTGTATATGACTGTCTTGTCCTTTAGAGTCTGAGCAGGTGCTGAGACATTTCCAAACCCACAGTGTCCACCCCAGGCCCTGGCATCCAGTAGGTGCTCAGGAGGTGTCTGTGGAATGAATGAATGCTATTGTGAGATGAGAGGAACTGAGAGACTGATGCCTGCGCCTGGGATGCCTCGGCCAGTGTCTTTGGGTTAGTGTCGCCTTCCCAGAACACTTTGCATTTCTATTAATTTCCCAAGCAACTCTACTGTCCATCTTTCTGGACTAAAAACTGGGCTTTGGGGTGTGGCCCCACAGGAGCTATTACAGTAAAATGAGAAGCTTGGATGAGAAGCCGTGTTAGCAGCCCAGCCATGTGCAGCTAGCTAGAGGCTGGTTTTTCCAGAAAAACAACCTTGTGTTCTGTAGCTCCCTCCATGTGTAGATATTTTCTCTTAGTTGATTTCTTTTTATTCTAACTTTTGTAATTTTTAAACATACCCTGTTTCAGATAAGATAAACAAACGTGTTACTAACACTGGCCCGGTAAGTCCCAGGGTGAGTGCCTGGTAGGGCAGCCGCAGTGCAGCGCACAGGTGCAGAGGTGCAGAGGAGGAATGTCGTGTGGCCTTGGGGCAGAGTCAGCAATCAAGGCGAGGAACTTGGGAAGAGCAGCGATTCCTCCATGCTCTTCCTTGAAGGCAGTTCAGAAGCAGGGGTTCCCGTCTCCATTACCCCTGACAGAGTCAGGAGGCAGATGCTGACCTCCAAGTTGAAAAGCTCTCCAAAGCTTGACATGAAGACCCCAGTGGGCACTTTGAAGCTCTGTAAGTCTTAGGCCATCACCCTTAATGATCTCAGGATTACTACATCAGGGGCTTCAGGATGATTGTCCCAGGTCTATTTTTGGAGTAGCCTGGCCCAGCACCACCAGCTGTAGAGAGTTGCTTGCTGACTTGTCGCGGAATTGGAAGGAACTTGGTCCAAAGGAAAATTGGCAGAGTCATGTTCCCCCAGGGAGGATCTGCCTCCTCCCCTGAGAAATGTGCCAGGCACATTCCTGTGTCTCTCAGACTCAGAGTGACTCCCTCTGACATGACACTGGGGCCCCTTCCCGAGGGCGGCTGTGCCTCTGATTTGCCACCATGCAGCTCTGCTTGTGTGACCTCAACAAGAGCTGCCTATGTCCTGCCCAGAAGACTCGTAAGATAATTGAAACACATCTTTATTTGTGTTCTCTCAGCTTTCTTTATGATCCCTTTGCTCTTGGCGATCCTTTGCTGCCCTTGGACAAGAACTCCGTGTCAAGCCCCAAGAATATTTTGCTTACTTTCAGGTAAGGGACAATCCTAAGGTCATTTTAAGCAGCAGGTACTGACTCCATCCAGCAATGAGCATGTCCCCTCCACGAGAACAATGAGAACTCTGAGCCTGATGAGATGTCGGACCCGGTCTCCTTCCCCACTCGGCCTCTGTGGCCTGGAGGCAGCTGTGGGGAACTGGGTGCTGGTCATGTTGACTTCTCCCGGGTGAGGAAAAGTCTCACTGCAACAGGGATTGTCATAAGCTGGCCTCACCTTTCAAGGCCTGCCAGTCATCTAAAGCTGGCTGTCCATCTCTAGGGATGCTTACCTGAGCACTTTGTAGGTTCCCCACCAGGCACCCCTCCCTGGTAGTGCCCTTGTTCCCAAGTCAGGGCATCTCTGTTTTGGGGGATTACTGGCATTCCTTCAGCTCCTGGTCATTTACCTCCAATTTCTCACTGCTGCAGTCTTTCCTCCAAGAAGCCCTTAGGCTAAGATCCTGGATGACTCTCCATGAGATCTCTCTGCTTTCAGTTTGTGGTCCCAACATTATACAAACTCTCACCCCAAAAAACTTGGAGTGGCAGGCAACCCTGCACAGCAGTAGGCTCCTGGCTCAGCTTCCAAAGCAGGTGGCTTGTCCTCTGGTCTCTCAGACTCTGGTCCCCAGTTATAGGGGGTCACATATGATGCTCTTTGGAGGATGAGGAGGCAGAATCTTTCCTCCCTCAGGGAAGAGAGGGGATGGGCACATAGCACAACATCCTCCTCATAGAATCCTCTCTCCTCCCCCCTTCTCTGTATTCTCCAAGTGGTGGGGAAGTTGGAGAGTTATGGAAGAGGCTCTCAGATGTTTCTGTTGAAACTATGCACGTGGAGAGTTGACAACCTTAACCTGAGATTGCGAACTTTACTGAGTTTGGGTGACTCGTCAGAGCTTCCATTTAATATCTTGTTACATAAAATTTATAGATAATGTTTATTCATCCAAATGTTGATCCTTACATCATAGTAGTGGCAGGTACTGTAAAAACAGACTGTATGGCTCACAGGTAAGACACTACAAATAAACTTGCTGTTTACTTACCTGGAGGTCAAAAATCACTAGAAAGAGGACAGAGTCCCAGATTCAGTTATGAGGAAAATAGGCCTTTTTTTTGTAACACTTTTTACAAAGTCAAGGACTTAGGAATGCAACACTGACCACAGCCTGCTCTGCCCCGCTGGAGAGAGGGAGATAAAGAAAACCCGGAAATGGATCCAGGGTGTTGGTTGGGTGATGGCAGATATGGAAGCAGTGAATAGCAGGGAAATTCTTTCACTTCCCAGGCTCCTGCAATTGGAGCAGCAGTGTGGTCAAGGGCATGGCATTCCAAGCCAGCCTGCCTGGATTTGAATCCCAGCACTGCCACTGATGATCCGGGTAAATTCCTGCAAGTGTTTTACTTCCTTGACCCTTAGGTTCTTCAGTAAAATGGGAATGTTGCTTACCTCACATGAGGCATTTGTGAGTAAGACACAGATGTTGTTATTTCCACTTTACCAGGTGCTGTGTGTTAGTTAGAATGAATCAGGAGCAGAACTCTGGGGAAGACCTCCATGTTAAAGCACCTGGTAAAACTAACAAGAAAACCTCTCAACTCTGAGCTGGAAAAGAAGGGAGTAGGAAAAGGTACTTATTGATCACTTCTATGGGTCAAACTGAGACTTTAAAAGAGTCTTTTTTGTTAAGATCTTACTTATTTATTTTTAGAGAGAGGGAGAAGGAGGGAGAGAAACTTCAATGTGTGAGAAGTTGCCTCTGACACACATCCCAACCACGGACGGGCCAGCGACTCAGGCATGTACCCTGACTGGGAATCAAGCCCATGAAGTCTCACTTTGCGTGACAATACTCAACCAACTGAGCCACACCAGTCAGGGCTACAATCTTCTTGAAGAACACTTTAAAGTGCTTTCTCGTTTAATATTCAGAGTAACTCTAGAACATTGGTAGTTTTTATAGAAAGACATGAAGGCTCAGAAATGTCCCAGTTTAGCTTAGATTTTGATGCATGTTGCAGAAAACCCAAAATAATAATGACTTAAGTAGGATAGAGGTAGACTTCTCTCACATCTGAAGGAAGTTTGGAGATGGACCGCCCGGAATTTATAAGGTATTATATAGTGTCAGGACCCCAGCTCCTGTCTAGTTTGTTGCTCTGCCATCCTCAGCATTAGTTTCCATTTTGTGGTCCAAGACAGCTGCTTAAGCTTCAGCTGTGCCTTCGGCATTCTAGCCCGAGGGAAGGAGGAGGAGGCAGAGAAGGATACACCCTCCTGCTTTAAAGATACTTCCTGGAAATTTCACACACACCCACTTCCACTTACAACTCATTGGCCAAAACTTAGTTACATGCAAGGAAGATTGGGATATGTAGTCTTTATTCTGGATAGCCAATAAAAAACAACAGCTTCTGTTACCAAGGGAGTAAAGAACGGATATTGAGCTAAACAATGGGCAATTTCTGCCATGAGTATTACATAACTTCCCCCCAAATTTTTCAGTTGAACCCTGTCTGCAGAAGATGCCAGCCACACTGGAGGGAAAGAAGCAGTAAGGGAGGAAGATGTGTGTGTGGGAGGTGGAAGCTTACTTAGTATAATGTCTGCGCTGAGGTCTGGAAAATGGCTCTGGAGTCTCCTAGCTGCTTTACTGAGATTCTGCTTGCTTTGCCAGGAATCTAGTGGCCTTAGCTAGCCACCTGAGTTAAATCTTCACTGCCACCTGACTTTGGCCAGAGGATACTGGTGCTGAAGCCTGCATGGCAAGGCAGTGAGGAAAAATGTCAAGGTCAGTGTTGAAAGGGTGGGAAGGGATAAAAAGTAGATAAATTTGCATTTTTCTCCAGTTTTCTGCTCCCTGGATTTTCTTTGAGAATTGTAGACTTGTGGTTCCATTCTAGTTATGCTAATATATAGTGAGTTTTGTGCTAGACCCAAGACAGGCCCTGGGGGATACAGAGGGGAGTGGGCAGGGTTCCTTCAGGAGGACAGATAGTTACACAGATAACCTTAAGGGAAGGCCTTTGGAGAGAGAAAGTGACTTGAGAGGTTAGGGTAAGGATTTGGGGGAAATACTCAGGGAAGAGAAGGCATTTGAATTTGACTTTGAGAAACAGAATATTCATCAAAGTAGCTGGGAATGTGGTCACCCCAGAGAGAGAAAGCAATGTGAGCAAGAAGAGCAGAGAGAGCCTAAGGTAAAAGAATAATGTAGAACCATCAGAGTTTAGGGAGACTGTGGGGGAAGGAGATTTGAGGATAGACATGGGCCTGGGGAGTGGTGGGATGGGGGAGAGTTAAGAAGGAGCAGGCAGGCTTGAACTAGCTCATGGCAGACTTCACATATGACAATAAGGCTTTATTATGGAGAAAATAGGGAGTCATCAAAAGGTTTTGATGAGGGGTGATACAATGGGCTCCCCTTTCTGGCCTATTTTCTTTCAACAGTATTAAAAAGCAGACATTCCCTAAGGAGGCCCAAGACCAACAGAAGTCTTCCATGGCGAGGGCTTAGAGGCCTTTTCAGTTTCCACAAGGAAACATTTTGTAGTTTGGTGATGAAAACTTCCCATGGAAAAAACCCCAAAGCGGGCAATGAGCACGGTTCTGTTCTCTTCCAAGGAGGTCGGCAATGGGCAGGGTCACTGGGGGAAGGCTCCAATGATGTGCAAAGATACAGCCTCCCTTGCTGTGGGTTAGATACAGCCTGGCTACCCAGGAGCGTGGCAGCTGCACTCAGTGCAGTGGCTGAGTAAGGTGAGTGACCCAGGGAGGCAAGAGCTTCTTCTGCCAGGGCTCAGGGCATCTGGCAGGCGGGCGGGTGTCTCCTGGCGGGAGTGAGGGGGTAGGGTGTGTGACCTGTGTGACAGGCACGCACATCCCTCTTATCCTCTGCCGTTTACACCTGTAGTGTTCTGTATTCTGATAGTGGGTTTAGTCAGCAGGATTTCTCCCATCATTTAAATAGTGTTTAATACTCTGAGGAGCCCCGAGACTTGGGAATATGCTTTATTTTACTCCAGAAAATATGTTTAATTCTTTGGCACTCACTGAAAATATGGGGCATGAAGATCAAAACCACAGGTGCTTTGCCCTGGCCCAGTGGCTTAATTGGTTGGAGTGTCATCCTGTGCACCAAAATGTTGCAGGTTTAGATCCTGGTCAAGACACATTACGTAGGTCGCTGGTTCGATCCCCAGTTGGGGTACATAAAGGAGGCAACCATCAATGTTTTTCTTTCACATCAATGTTTCTTGCTCAATGTTTCTCTCTCAAATTAATAAACATATCCTCAGGTAAGGATTAAAAAAAAAAATAGAAAACACAGGTGTTTTGAGCCCATGAAAGCCAAAGGTCATAGCAATATTTCATTTATTGCCAATGATTTGAGAATTTGGAAGCTTACTGGGCAAGGCTTTTTTTTTTTTAATTTTCATAGACTAAAACACTATAGGCTCTTAGGAAGCTTATAAATTTTTTCATGGTTTAAAGTGGCAACTTTGAACAGATATATTTTTTAATATATTTTTAAAAGATTTTATTTATTTATTTTTAGAGAGGGAAGGGAGGGAGAAAGAGAGAGAGAGAGAAACATCAATGTGCAGTTGCTGGGGGCCATGGCCTGCAACCCAGGTATGTGGCCTGACTGGGAATCGAACCTGTGACACTTTGGTTTGCAGCCCGAGCTCAATCCACTGAGCTATGCCAGCCAGGGCTTGAACAGATATTTTTTACGAAAGTGTTCTGGAACTTAGGTTTGAGAGGTGCGTAATGTATATAGTAACATCCTATTTATCTGGGACCATCAGGGAAAGTGATATTGCAGAGGAAAAAAATATTCAAGTATTTTAGTTGTATTCTGTGAGGAACTCAGTGCTTGTGTTAAATATTTTGATGGAAGATTCCCCCAAATCTCTTGGGTAATCACTGAAACAATAGTGTAGTGACTGTCAGATCCCATTTGCCATGCTGACTTAAGATTGTCCTTTTGAAAGCACAATGGGATCAGGGTCGGTGTCATTCCCAACTCTGCACCCATGAAACTTGTTGGCTGCTTGCCCACCCTCAGAGGGCCCAATGGTTGTGATGCAGTAATGCTCCTGTTAGCCATTAGCACCCCTGTATCACTGCCTGGACAAGAGCCGGAGGGTGTCTTATAAACTATAAAGTGTGGTACCCATGTCTGGGGTTGGCATTAGGGGTCTCCACCCCAGAGAGAGCTGGTTTCCTTGGGTTGCTGTCATTACCCTTGCTTGCTTGTAATTGAAGTCAAAAGATCAGATTTCGTATGCCAACCTTCTTTTTCTTGCTGCATGGCCCAGGACAAGTTATCAGCTCCTTTGTGCCTTTGTTCCCCCACTAACCAAAATGGTAGCAACAGCACCGTGCCCAAGGTTGAGGATTAAACTCTGTCCTAAGCTATGACATGACATGATATGAAAATATTAGCTTATTTAACTAAAAACACCCGCTACGCAGATATTTAATCAACTTAAAAAGGCCCAGGCTCCACCTCCATAAAAACTGACAAAACAATTTGTGGGGGAAATGCACAGGTGTCCAGTGAATTGAATCAATTCTTGTAAACCACGGGGGAAATTCTAAAAGCTAAGTTGAAGGAAAAGAGGATAGTAGAAATAAACATTTTATCTTAAAGCGATAGAAAAAATAAACACAATAAATTAAATGGCCTAGAGGAGAATTCATAAAGCAGAATCATAAAAAATAAATAAAATAAACACAAAGTCTTGTGGTTTGAGCTCCATAAAGATAAGCAATTTGAAGTCTGTTTCTTTCATGACAGGCTCTTTCCTGTTAGTATAGGCAAAAAGTACACATTTGTAAATCAATGTAAGTGTGCTTCTGGCCATTATCCTCATATTTCCCCATTGTTGCTAAAGTACTTCTTAGGATATGAGAATGAAGTGAGATGCTACTAAGCTGACAACCAGAAAAACTGAGTATAATTAAAATGGAATATGAATAATGCTTTCTTCTTCTCCTTCTTCCTTCTGCTTTTTCCATCTTCCTCCGTTCCGGTGGTTTCTATTGAGAACTGTCTGTGTGCCCTGGGCAGGAGCTGAGGAGGCCCTGTTCTCCAGAGGCTTGGCTCATTCATTCACTCAACCAGTATTTCTCGAACTCCAGCTACGTACCAGGCTCTTCTCATGGCCCTGGGGACTCAGTGTTAAGGATGACAAAATCCCTGTTTACATCTAGGGGCTAATAAACCAGGTGAACAAATCTATGATATACTTTTAAGTACTGTTAAGTGCTGTGAAGAAAGACAAAGGAGGGAAATGGGAAAGAGAGCAGCAGGTGAGGGTCTGAGGCTGTTTTATATGAAAAGATCAGGGACACCTCTCTGGAGCAGATGGTATTTGAGAAGAGTACTGAATAAGGGGTTGGAGGATCTGGGCAAAGCATGTGGCAGAGGCCAAAGAAAGAGAATGTACAAAGGTCCTGTGGTAGAACAGCTTGGCAAGAACTTAGGGAAAAGGCCAGTGTGGCTGGAGCAGAGGGAGCTGGGGAGGAGTCTAAAGACTTGTTCAGGTGCCAGATCACATAGGGCCTTGTGGAACCTGCTGAGGAGTTTGTTCAGATTGCATTCCAGGAATGACAAGAAGCTTTTGGTGGGTTTTGAGCCATATCATTTGTTTCTTTTAAAAACACTCTGGCTACTAGAGAGTGTAAAGGGCAAGAGCAGAAGCAGAGATGGCCATTAGGGTGCTCATGAAGGGGTGAAGAGATGAAGCTGTGGGAACAGATGACTGGGGTTTGAAGGGTGGTTCTCCGTTAATGAGCAGTATGAGTGAGCATGGAGAAGTTAAAGAACTCCTCTGTGCCTCGGCTTTCTCACGGGTGAAAGGGAAGTGAGAATAGTCAGGGCTACCACCTCGTGCAAACCTGGCTGGGGCCAGGTCCTGGAGCCTGTGAACACAGTGTGCATGGCTCCCCTTGGAGAGGTGCAGTGCAGAGTCTGAGTCAGATTCCTACCTTGTCCCACCTCGTTGGGCTAAACCGTCGAACATAAGGGGAGTGCTTAGAACAATGCCTGGCACCCAAGGAGAGCTTAAGTAATATTAGCAATTATTTCTAGTTGAAATGAAAGATGATGGTAGCTTTGATTAAAGTGGCATCAGTAGAGGTGGTGGTTATGTGCTGAAGTTTGAAATGAAATTTGAAGAAACAGCTTGCACTGGCTCCCCAGGGCACAACCGGCGTAGACGACAAAACTCACTGGCACACCCTGTAGGACCTGGAGGTGGGTTTTCCCAGTCTGATTCACTTCAGAGCTGAGTTTTTCAGCATCTTTCCCACCAGTATATTTCCCTCCTAAAATGATGATTGTATGTAGTACATATTTTATAGAGTGATGGTGAGGATTAAACAAGATACTGCATGTGAGTCCCCTAGCTTAGCGCCTAGTACATTTTACGTTCTAATAAGTGTTAGCTAATACCATTGTCGCCGTCACCCTCATCTGAGCAGCTGGATGTTCCTGCAGAATGGATGCGCACACCTATGGCTCCACAGCAGAACTCAGCAGCTTTCCCCTCTTCTGAGGGCAGCTAAAGAGCACAGATGCCTTTGGCAATTACTGTCCTGAGGCCGCAGTGTCCCTGAGGTCCTTTGGGTCATTTCTGAGAGGCCTGTCCTTGTGCCTTCAGACATTCTCCATGGCTCCATAAGGGCTCAGGTAAGAACCAGCTGGACAAAGAAGAGAATCACCAGGACATAAACAAAAATACAATTCAAAAGGTGTGATTGATTTTTATTTCATTAATTTTACCACTTATATAATAGAACTCAAATCAATCTATGGTCAAAACATTTGTTTATGTTCTTTTCCTCCTCTTTACCCACTTGGCTCTAATGAATCTCAGACACGAATGGAGGAGATGGCAGGGTACCCGACCGACCCAAGAGCTGTAGATACCTAACTCCTCCCAGGCCCTTCTCACGGCCCTCCCGGATAGCTTCTCTGTCCCCCACAGGCCATAGGTGTCAGTCATAATGCTGTCTGGTTACTCATGAACCTGAGGTAACTTCCCCATTTTGTTTGTTCTTGGAGGTATGAACCATATCATTTCTTCAGAAGTTGTAAGGGTGAAACTCCAGCCAATAACAGCATAAAAAGCATCAACATTTTCTCTTTCTCTGGCGTGGCAATGACTCCTGCCTTGAGCCCGTCATTATGGAAATGACTCAGCCATTCTCTCCTGCATTAATAAGGTTTTACTGACTTTGGTGCTCATTCCTTCCTCGGAGCAATGTGGGGATGATAGAAGCTGCAGCCAAGTGTGTCACTATGTACATGTTTGCTTGACTTACCCAGATCCTAAGCACACAGGGTCCCTTCCAGCCCATTGCCCTCCTTCCAGGATGGCTGCCATCTCAGCCCAGTTCACACAGTGGGCGCCTGCCACCTCCATCCTCGCCTGCTACCTCCACCCTCACCTGCCAGGAAGCTGAGGCCACAGTTCTGTTTACTGAGGGCTAATCAGGCTCTCAGAGGTGGTTAGTGGACAGAACTTGAAATAAGCACCTGAGCTCTCTTTGCATACCTATCATCAACGATGCTTAGTGTCTTCTTTGGCGGGGGGGGGGGGGGGGGGGGGGGGGGGGGGGGGGGGGGGGGGGGGGGGGGGGGGGGGGGGGGGCGGGAGGGGGGGGGCTGGGTGTCTAAAGTCTCAACTAAAATCTCATAGGAGGGTTACTGGGGTCTCTCTGTTTTGTTGTTGTCATTGAAATGATTACTCTGGAGCACATGTGGGGACCTGGCAATTTAGAAGTGAGCCAGAGTTCACTCATTTATTCAACACACATTACCAATTACCTACCCAGTGCCCAGTGTTGCTAGGCATTAAGGATGGAGAGACAGAGAGCACAGTCCCTAGTGTCGGGGACCTTGAGGTCTAGTGTGGGGGACTGATGAGAACATAATTGTAGAGCGGTGTGAGTGGCATAACAGATCTTTGAGTGCTACAGAGACATTCAGTGGGTATCTAACCCACATGGGTGGTCAAGAAAAAATTCCTAAAGGAAGTAATATTTAAATGACTGTAGGAGTGTGCACAGAAGCTGTCTAATCAGAGATGGGCCAGGAAGGGGGCAGAGGGAATTCCTTAAAGAGAAAGGGAGCAGTGTATAAAGCACATGAGACAAGGCCCGCAAGCTGTGACCACCAACATCCATTTTCTCCTCCTTCCTGGGCGCACAGTGGACTATAATTCCCATCCTCCCTTGCGGGTAAGTGTGGCCATATGCCTGAGTTCTGGCCATTGGAAGGTGTGCAGAGGTGATGGGTGGGCCTGACCCAGAAGCCCTTCTCGTATGAGCTTCCCCACTTCAGCTCATGGGGAGCAGGCAGGAATCAGGCCTTGGGTGCCACTTGAGGGACTCCAGAGTTACAGGTAATAAGCACAGAGAAGAAATCACATTTAGTTTTTAGAATAATTGAGGTGACACAATATTAGTGACAAAGTCGAACTTCGTCTGAGTCCTGTGCTCTGGAAACAGCAATGCTTAAGAAATCCCCTACTTTTTTGTTTTCCCAAATCCCCCATCCTCCTGTGTTCCAAGGCCAAATCTCAAAAGACCACCTACCCTCAAATATTTTGCAGTAAGACCCATCTCTATCCTTCTTCAAGGCTCCTGGAAGACTCAAGGATGACTCGCCTGTGCACCTACCCGTTTAAGCCAAAGGTCCCTTCCTTTTCTTTGAGACCTGCTTCTTTCATGAACATTTTCCTTATTGTAATAACCTGAATCAAAACATTGCCTTAATTGTCTGGTATGTTTTGCTTTCACATTAACATAATAGCGCTGAACTAGGAGCCAGAACCTTCTGAGAGAAACTTGCTTCTACTTGACAGGAGACCGTCATCTGCTTTACTTTTCTGTAACAATTTGTATTAAATATTAATTTGTCATCAATCATTTATGTCTCCTCATTTCCCTGTCTCCTCCTTAAGCCTGAAAGGCCCCTCTTAGCCCTTCTGCCCCACTAACGTTACTTATGGGGACGGGTACAGGGCTGGGTGAGAGGGCCCCGGCTGCAGAGGAGGAGTGGGCAGCTCAGTCCGTGTCTGCATCTACTGGAGCAGTACCATTCTGGCCACTTTGGACATGCATTTGGCCTAGGGGTCCTTGAAAGTTAAAGATTCACTCAGAATTGGCCAAGTGAGCCTTTCAGAACAATCAACAAGAAGTCCTTAAACCCTGCTCCATGCAGGGTGCTAAGAACTGGGAAAGGAAAAGATCCCAGATGAGACCTTTGCCTTCTAGGAGCTTCCTGGTCTAGCTGGCCAAGGAAACAAGAATGCGGGATACAGGTGGTGCCCACCAGTGAGTTTGGGAAGGGACCTGCACTGTTAACATCGGGGCACGTGGTCTGTGTGTGAATGATGGCATCCAGACAACAGAAGAGACCAGGAATTCGACTGTAGAAGTGGAAAGCATCCTATCTTTGACTGTGTCTCCTTGGCCCACCCGGGCCTAAGCTTGGCTGAGGAGCCTCTTCTCTTGTCAAGACTCTGCGCTGCTCCCCCTCCCAACCCCCGCCCCGGCCCCTCACTGAGACTGAGGAAAGGACCCTAAGCCAGTGCCTGCAGATTTCCTCAGAGTTAGAATCGGTTCGGTGGACACTGGGATATGGCTGCATAAAATGTCGTCAGGTGGTAGTGTCCCGGAGCTGGCTGACCTACTCTAAGTTTCTGAATGGGAAATCAGTGTCTTAGCAGAGAGTGGCACAAACCCTCCCTCTAAAACTAGCTGGATTGATTTAGGTACTGGGAAACTGGCAGGACATTGTGATGAACAAAACCTGTAGTTTGAGGCTGCTTCTTCTGTAGGCTTGGGAAGTTGCACAAGTTCCTCTGGGAAGTTGCATAAGTGCCCCTGGAGGCCCAGAGTGGGGTGGGAGCCAGCGTGCGTGCGGCAGGAGAGAAGGAAGATGGCTCACTTGTGCTGGTAGGGAAACCCCGGCAGCTGGGGATCCAACCAGCATGAGAATGGCTTATAAAATTCCTTTTGTGACCGCTTAATGAACAGGATGGGTCAGGATGTTTCCGGGAGGTGCCTGGGAGAACCATGTGGACTCCTAAGGTGGGTCCGTGTAGTTCTGTAACTGTTGTGGGGGGAAGGGGCAGAAAAGGGAGAGGATCTCTTCCTGAGTCCTAGCTTTTATAAACTGTGGCTTGGGGAAGAAAAAAAAGGAAAGGAGTGTAGCAGTAATAAGTAAAGTGAGTACTGGTAAATGTTTCCTCAAGAGGATCATTTTCAAGCAAAGGGATCTGAGGGCAGAAGGAAGGGGTTAGGGAAAAGGGGTGCGTGGGTGTCTTTGGAGCACTTCCTGAGTGCCTTCAGGAAGAAAGATCCCTTTTATTGTCTTGATGCCTCCTTCTTCTCTGCCCAACAATTTTGCGGAAAACACCCACTGAAACTATTCCTAGGAAGGCTTGTTTATTTAGTCATTCCCTCCTTATCAATGACGCCTCCCTACTCAGTTTTCACTTCCGATGCTGACTCACAGGTTGTCTTAAAATCTGCAGGTCTGCACCTTGGAAAGATAATTTGATAACGTCAAGGCTCCTTGCTGGCCTGTGTGCTGTTTGAGTTGGTGAGTTATGAGAGCAGTAACACTATCTGAAACAAAAGTTCAAAGCCCAGGTAAATGGATATTTGGGGCAAAGTCCCCAGTTCCATTTCCAGATCTCCTTCCCCTGTCAATTAGGATATTTAGAAAATGTCTAAATAACAATGCCAAAAAGATGAACTTGACTTACTGTCTCTATAAAAAATAGTATTTTCCAGGTTCCAAATTTCAATATTTAGATGTCTTAGGTTATTAAAATTTATTTTTAAAAATATATTTTACTGATTATGCTCTTACAGTTGTCCCATTCCCCCCCTTTATTCCCCTCCACCCTGCACATCCTTCCACACACATTCCCCCCTGCCCCTTTGTTCATGTCCATGGGTCATATATATAAGTTCTTTGGCTTTTCCATTTCCTATACTATTCTTAACCTCCTCCTGTCTATTTTGTACCCACCACTTATGCTTCTTATCCCCTGTACCTTTTCCATTCTCCCCATTCCCTCTCCCTGCTGATAACCCTCCATGTGATCTTCATTGCTGTGATTCTGTTCCTGTTCTAGTTGTTAGCTTAGTTTGCTTTAGTTTTTGTTTTTTAGGTTCAGTTGTTGATAGTTGTTTTTTTGTCATTTTACTGTTCATGTTTTTGATCTTCTTTTTCTTAGATAAGTCCCTTTAACATTTCATATAACATTTCATATAAGGGCTTGGTGATGATGAACTCCTTTAACTTGACCTTATCTAGGAAGCACTTTATCTGCCCTTCCATTCTAAATGAAAGCTTTGCTGGACAGAGTAATCTTGGATGGAGGTCCTTGCTTTTCATAACTTTGAATACTTCTTTCCAGCCCCTTCAAATTTACCTACAAAGGAGTACCCATAAGACTGTCAGCTGATTTCTCAAACGAAACCAAGTTTTTGAGAAATCAGCTGACAGTCTTATGGGCACTCCTTTGTAGGTAACTATCTCCTTTTCTCTTGCTGCTTTTAAGATTCTGCCCTTATCTTTAATCTTGGGTAGCTTAATTATGATGTGCCTCGGTGTGTGCTTCCTTGGGTCCAACCTCTTTGGGACTCTGAGCTTCCTGGACTTCCTGGAAGTCTACTGAAATTTAAATAGCAATAAAGCAACATGAGTCCTGGAGACAGGGGAAAGAGAAGGGGTAAACATTCTTTTATCTATTGACTATTTGTGCTGTGCCAGGCACCATGGGTGCTTTGCATACATTTTCACTCTCCCCAAAATGGAGTATTAAGAAGTGTGATTAACCTCACTTCACAGTTGAAGAAAGTAGGGCTCAGAAAGGCTAAGTGCCATGAGTAAGTTCACGTGGCTGATAGAAGACGTGGCCAAGACTAGAATCTACACCTGCATGACTTCAGAGCCAAGACCCTTCCCACCACACCAGCCTCTCCACAAAACCCAGAGTGCCTTCCTCTGCTACCGGAGTCTCTTCTGACCACTGAGCTGCACAGTGACCGTTGCTTTTGGCTGTAGTGTCGATGCAGTCTGTCAGTGGTCTTGTGTGGATAAGCAGAATTATCTGTTTAATAATAAAAACATCTTTTAGATATAATTGCTTTATGATTTGTAAATGTCTTGAACCCATATGATTTAACTCTTATCACAACCCTGTGGGGTAGGTTTCATTGCTAGGGATTATGGTGAACACCTGTAGTTTTGGCTGCTACAGTATCCATTCCTTTTTTCTGGGACCAATACAATGGCTTCCTTAGGGGATCATTCTTCTTCCACCTCAGTCTATGTAGTTTGTGTGGGGCCAACCACACTGCTGGCTCTAGGGGTCTAGCCAAGCCTGGCCAATGAGAGCACCTCATTGCTGTGATTGGTTTAGGGATGAGCACATGACCAAGCTGAGTTGATCAGAGAAAATGGGAGTCAACTCCTGAACTTTGGCTGGAACCATGGGAAAATGATTCTTTCTTTCTGTTGGTGGTGTAGAGCTGTAGAAGAGCTGGTGGTTATCTTTGCCTTACCTGGGAAGAGGCTGTCTGAGAAGGAATCTGATACGGAGGAAAGCAGAGCTGAGGAGGAGGGAGGGAACAGGCCCCTGATGACGGTGTGGGGACCCGGTCCAATGGCGCTCACAGTCCAGGGCAGCATGGGCTGTTCAGTTCACTGTGCTGACAAATTTGTTTTTGCTTCATGGAGTTTGAACTGAGTGTCTGACCCTTCATTATGTATTATTCAAGTCATTGCTCCTACCCTCGGAGGAAATTTGATTGAGGTCATGTTCATTGTTGTCAGCCTTATTGACCACTTATTAGTTGTGGATTCTGAGGACACAGAAAACATCTAGCTCCAGAAATGTTTCAAGTTTTGCTATGGGGTGAGGAAGGTAATGGTGGTGCTAATACTAACAGTGTAAGGCACTGTCGACTAAAATTTGCACTTAAATCCACTCTCACTCTTTCCTTTCTTCTCCTCAGTCTCACTCATTTAAAGGGTGTGAGAGAGCCAGAGGAACTGACAACTGGGGAAGCAGGAGGGGGAAGTGATCTTTGGGGACATCGTCTGTGAGAAGGGAAGCAGAACTTCCATGTGAAATACACATTAGACAATATTAAATGTGGCACTAGGTATTTGATGAAAAACAATGAGAAATAAAAATGCAGCTTTAGGCCCTGGCTGGTGTGGCTCAGTGGGCTGAGTGCCGACCTGAGAACCTAGAGGTTCTGTTCCTAGTTGGGGCGCAATAGGGGGTGTGCGAGAGGCAACTGACCGATGTTTCTCGCCTTCTCTTTCTCTCTCCCTGCTCCTCTCTCTAAAAGTAAATAAATAAATAATTTAAAAAAAATCAGCATTAAGAGCCACACATGACGTTTCGGAGCCTACACACAGCGTGCAGAGAGGAGTGTCCTGGACTAGCACTGAGCCATGGAGGAGATGACTAGTTAGCACCAGTGTCATTCCAGGGGACACTCATGCATGAATGTTTACTTTAGAACACAGAGCAGGTGTGTCTTCAGGTATATACATATACATTAATTTTCAGAAAACACAGACTCTTGCTTGAGTCATAAAATCTATTATCCTGTCATAAGGCATTAATATCTTGGCAATTGAATAAAATATGAGTATTTAGAGGAAAATGCCTTTAGCTACTTTAACCATATTATATAGTTTTCATTTTGTAAAAAATTTCAGAATGTCTAAGAATTAAATATTTTTATGTATTTGGAATCAAAACAAAGCAAAATGCCTACCAAATGATAAGGCTGAAATACCAGCTTAGAGCAGAGCCTTGCCAACCTTTTGTGTAAATCTAGGTTCTTTTATTTATTTTGAGAAGTCTGCAGCCTTGAAAGTACATCATATGAGAAGATGTGCTCTGATTGCAAGTAGAACTTTGTATGTAAAGATTTTGTTTTTCCTGGCTTCAAGGAGCAAACCCTCATTTATCTAGAATGAGAGAGAAAAAAGAGACATGTGACATTCCTGAGTTAAACACAAACATCTCATACACTTGGAATAGACCAAGAGTTGTGTTATTGAGTTTACTTGATGTTTTTTAAACATTTCACTACTTTTCATTAGGTAGCCCCTGCCTTCCAGGCCACAGGTTCTCCATGCACATTTGTTTAGGGTGATGCTGATGACGACGCCGGTCCTTTTTCGATGAAGCCCCACGACGATACAGATGGACTGCGCAGACCCAGCCTTGAGCACCAGTCTGAGGGCAGAGCCCATCCGGGGGCTCTTGACATTTGAGATGGGATGCTCTGCAGGATGTTTAGCGTTCCTGGCCTCCTCCTTAAATACTTGCAACACCCCTCAGTCATTGCGACAACCACGACAGCATCATATTTTTAAGTGCCCTCTAAGATGTCCTGTCTCCTCCTCACCTACTCCTCCCCACCCTCCTTAGTTGATAAGCTTTAGAGAATCATCTCTTTGCATCTGAAGATGTTAGCTTTGGGGACCTCAAAGGGTTAAGTGTTAAAAGATAAACTGAAGCATAGTAAAAAAAAATTAAGAGTTTATTTCAGCAAAAATTAATTGTAACGGAGCAACACCAAACTGGAAATGGTTTCAAGCGCTGTGAGGACAGGAGGGGGTGGAGGGGGAGGAAAATTTATATAGAGTTAAGTACAGAGGCAAAGAAAGAAATTTATCTGATTGGTTAGAGCTTAACAACTAGTTGGCTGTTTGTGCTTGGCTGTCTTTAAAGTTTTGATTTTGTAACCATGAGGCATTTACAGGCTTAGATTTTGGTTTGCTTGCATAGACTGGCATGGCATTAGAGCCATGTTAATCTAACCTAACCCAGCCTAATCCACCACTCCTTTCTGCGTGGACGTGCCCCTTTCATCTCTTCAGCTGTCAGGCCGAAGTAACAGATACTGGGATCTTGTTCACGGATCACCATCCAACCCTTGATTTTCCCACTAAATTGCACACAAATGCTGTAGACCTGGTGCACTAGAAGACTTTCGAGTTATTCTCTGGGAAAGAAATATTTCAGAAATTTAGAAAGTGGTGTGGAGCCAAAAGACAGAGGGGCAGTAGCCCAGAGCAACATGCAGTTTCTGAAACCCTTCTGGGTGTAGCCGTGGCTGCAAGATAATCTCGGATGGTGCAATGCCTCGTATTGCCCTCGACTCTGAAGAGCTCACCCTGTGCCTTTCCATCGGATGCCTGCTACTCCAGCGGCACCTCCGCCCTGACTCTGCTCCCAATTGTGGTGTCTTATTTCTTGTTGATCCCTATGTTTGGGGCCCTTAACACATGGAAACTTTTATAGCTGGGCTATTATTGAAATCACTTAAAGGGTTTTTTAGAGAGGTTACAGAATGTGGTTTCAATGAGAGAATACCTGGGACATCCCCTTATAGGTGTGCTGTCCCGAGAGCACTAAGTTGTAGTCCCCACAATATTTGTAAGGCAACATAGGTGACTATTCCACGGCTGACCTAGATCAGAGAGCCAACCGGGGAAGCTGCTTTAAGGTGGGTTGTAAATGCTTCCTTGGAAACAATAATTTATCTAGAATGGAGTCACTGTTCATTCCACAGGAATATAGATATCTTGACCACTAAAACAATGGAGAGGATTCATGAAAGTCTCTAGAAATTTGGAGAAAGTAGTGTAGTGGTGAAAAGGAGAACAGTCGTTGGCATTCTGAATTCAAGTCCTAGACTGATTCTATTGACTGTGTGACTTTGAGAAAGTTACTTAACCTCTCTGAGAATTCTATGATTCTCAGCTATTATATAGAAATAATAATTTAACAGGGGATGATGACAGGGGGTTGTTTAGAGGATTACATGAGATATAATAAGTGCAAAATTTTGATAATTCCTGGCTGTAATAAGGATTCAGTACATTGTAATTATGATGATTATCTCAGTGGAAAGAACAGACACTTGAGAAAATAAAGCTTTTGTGGGAGAAAGTAGAGGAAAGGAGAGTTGAGGCAAATGAAATAAAAACCTTTTCTATAATTATGAATTTAATAACCCTCAAAATATTTTGAGGTTTCAGAGAAACATAGGAGCACAGGAAAAAAAAAGCAAAAAGAAAAAAAGCAGGATATATATGGGGTTAATTAATGGAATAGATTTAAGAATGAAGAATTTTGAAGCCTTTGAATTAAGATGCTAGGATTTATAGCAGGTCTCCTTGCCCACCAAAGCTTGTTAATCTGATTCTCTGGAGATCAAAGGGATTCCTTACATTCTTCTGGGGCCAGGAGAGTGGCCCCATTTAAGGGTGGAGCCCCGCAGCCCCCAGACTGAACTGTGGATGACAAAGCCGTCTCCGACTGGCACAAGGAGCTCCGGGACTGCCTCTTCCAAAGAGCAGCAGAGGAGCGGCTCACGAGGTGGCATGGTGTGTGGTTAATGCACAAAGAACTATATGAGTGCTGAACTTGATTTTAATTTCAGGGGAAAAAAGAAATCTGCTGACTGTTGGATTTCTGTTAGGAAGCCTGTGGAAGGGTAAGTCTAAGGGTTCTGGGGAATGAATGACAGACTTATGAGTAGCTGCCATCGGACATACTTGTAGGTGTGAGGGACATAAGCATTAGGTAGTGAGTTCTCTGAAACTCACTACCATGCTCTAAGCCCCACTCTGCATTCTGGGCCTCTCAGGTCTCCTCTCTTCTGAGAGCATTGTTAGCCCTAGCCCAGACTGATAATAATGGTAAGAGTACATTCATAGTAACTATAGTAATTGCCACTCATGTAATATATACCAGGTGCTAGGCACTGTGCTGGGAGCTTAGCATATAATATGTATTTCTTAACAGCAATTCAGTCCTAGGAACAATGCCACAAGCTTTACATATATTGTCTCTAATTCCTATTACAAGCAAAGGGGGTTTGATTTTCCTTGTTTCACGGACAAAGAAATAGACTTATTTAGAGAGATTGTAGTGTGCACAAGGCCACACAGCCTGCTGTGACAGAACTAGCCTTTGGACCCTAACCTTCTCTAGGGCAAAGGTCTCGTGTCCATCTTTCGTACCCTTCATAGCACAGCCCTCAGCTCATTGTTCTGCAGAAGGCCTGAAGCAAATACTAATTTATTAAATGATTTAAATGAATATTTGCCACCTGCACCCAGAGGCAGTACTGCGGTATGTGCCTTTGTGTGTACATCCTAGGGGTGGAGTAGATGTGATTTCTGAAAGACCCCTGGGTGTCAGCGCCCACCTGCCCTGAGCTGCCAGGTGCCATGCTGCCTCCCCCCAACTTTACTCTTCCACACCTCAGAGGATCCAGGACTTGGAGCCGGAACTGGCCTTGCACTCCATCTGGCCCAACCCCCTTCATTGTATAGGTGTCCCATCTATACACCTAGAGATCTATGACCTTTTGGAGAGAAGCTCACAGGGGCTGAGTCAACCAAGGTCACACTAGTGAGTGGCAGGGCTGGAATGTGAATGCAAACCACCTCCTAAATCTTCTCCAGCCCTTTTTTAAAATCATATAATAGCAAGACAGGGAGTGAGGGGACGTTAAAGCGAAGGGACCTTGTCCTTCCTCAGTCAGCCACGGCAATGCTGAGTCTTGCAGCAGGTCTAAGGTGGAGTGACCCAGATCACCTGCTTGTCCGTCACGGCTGCTGAGGCATCACTTAGCAGCCCAGGTGCACACCCCTGGCAGGCAGGCCGTCAGGGTCATGCAGTCTGCCAAGAGCGATTGACGATGGGACTGACTATGTGGACAAGGGGAAAAGTTTGCCTCCGAAAGCCGACCTCTGCATACTTCTTTACAGACCAATCAAGCTACACATTTGTGTACATTTCTCTAGATAATATTTATTTGGCATGCCTTGCTTCTTTAAGCTTTCTGCTGCTATCCCTGTCTAAACATTCCCGGATGAACTACGTATAAGAAAATCTCAATTAATCATTTAAAAACATGAATATATGTAGTTGAAAACACTTTTATTGGACAAAGTAACTTTTTCAAAGTCTGCACCAGGTTTCAGGACTTCACTCCTGGGAAACTGTCCTACACAATAGAACCCTTCCTGTGTTGCACCTTCCCACAAATAGAACAGCACCCTCTTGGGCATATGCTATATGGAAGGCCCCTTGGGAGAAAACAAAAAGCTGTGAAAATTCCCCTCTGTCCTTGTAGGGGACTCACTGAGATGCACTATGGCTCCAGCAGCAAGGGTGTCTGGGAGCTGTTGGACTCTTAACTCCCTGTGGTTGCAGGCTTGGCTGGCTACCCCGAAAACTGGAACGCCCCCAGAAAGGGGGTTAGTGAATGTATAGAGTGTGATAACTGTCTGATGTAATCTGTTAACTCAGGGATGCACTGTCCTTTCTGGTGGCCCGTGTGACTGCCCACTGTATGGTTTCCTATGAACTCCCACCATGAGAAAGAGGCCCTGCCCGGGGAGCCGTGTGGATTTTTCCCGGCCAGCCAACCTGGGAGCAGCAGCTGCCTTGCCTGTGGAAGTCTCTACCATTAAGCTCTTACAAATTTGAATAAGGCTACATGTCAGTTCTTTGGAATCAATCTTGAATTTAGACTTTTGGGCCGTCCCCCCAACAGTCCTCAAGAGATATGCAGTTTAGTTGTAGAAAGACAACAACACCTGACAGGCACTGAACCCTTCCCGCCAGCCATGCCCTGTGCAGAGCACACGCCGTCTCGTTTACCCCTCCTAACACGCCTGATGAGGGGGCCAGGGGTGAGAGACTGAGTGGCTCGCCCACGGCCACACCTCTGGGAGTGGCAGAGCTGGGATATTTACCTGGCCTTGCACTGTGGCCAGCAGGCGTCACACTTAATAGTCATGGCTGGGCATGTGGTGGTTCCCCAGCAAGGGAGCAAATGTGTGGTGAGCCCAGTAGCTTACAAGTTTTGCATTCTAACAGTCCCATTCACGGGCCAGGCTTAATAAATGTTTTGTGGTTGATTGCTCAGAATCGGGGAGCCACAATGCCTGCAGTGTTCTGACCGTTGAAATACACCTTGTAAGTAGTAAACCCTCTGTGCAGCTTGGATGAAATCGGGCTCAAGAACAGTTCTTCAGATGGAGCCTGGGCAAGCCTAGAGTACGGGCATGCGGGCATCTGCTCGTCCCAAGCTGCCCAGAACTCATAGCTTAGGCATTGCTATGCCCCGTTTGCTCGAGCAACTTTACCTGTGGTACTGGAGAGTCAATATTAAGTTCAGGGGTCAGGAGCCCCATGTACAGATTAAGAGCTGTGTGGTATCATTAAGGAGAACGAAGCTTGGAGCTGAGCCTGTCCTCCAGTGCTGCACGTGAAGCTCTCAGCTGCGGTATTGCCTTGGTCCTGGCACCAGAGGAAATATGTGTGCCTGTGTGTTTCAATCTATCTCTTCATTTTTTTGTTTATTTAAGTGTTAAATTTTGCTGATGAATCCATAAGATTCTACTTTGCTTTCGTGGGAGGAAAGCCTTCGTCTGAGCTCCACTGCAAACATCAGTGTGTAAAAGTCACGCTGCTGAGGGTTGGGTCTGGGGAGAGGCAAGAATCAAAAAAGAGGGGCCCAGTCCAGTGGGGCCTGGGTCCTTCCTGGAATATGTCACCTGTGTCATTTAAAGCCACCAGAGGCATTTCCCAGCCATCTTCACTCCCGGACACAGGGACCTGGAAAAATGCTCGTGTTTAGCCTCCCTCTACCTCCCCTTTCACTTTGGTGCTTTCTTTTCCAAGAGCATAAGAGTGCTACCTGTGTGAGTTGGCCAGGCCGCTCTGCAGCCGGAGAATCTGAAGACTGGCTAGGTCCCAGGGATGCCACACCCAGGACTGCGTGCCTGTGCCCTGGGGAGGAGAGGTGAGCTGGTGACTCAGGCCAAGGAAGTGCAAAGCCCAGACGCTCCTGTTCATCAGTTCCTCCCAGGCCTTAGCCCAGGCTTGCTAGTCAGGCAGTACAGACAGACACTGAGAGCCCAGCCTATCACCGGGATTCCCTGGAAACCAGCAGTCTAGGACTTGTGGATGACAAAAACGACTTGATCTAACCTTCATTTCAAGTGCCAACAGCTTTTTTTCCATTCTTTTTTTTCCTTTCTTAAACTTATTTGGGAATTTTTCAGTGAAGTTATATGAAACGAGCTTGTTTCCCAAACTCAGATCTAACCAGGATTCTGCAGCATCCTTCTTGTTCCCTGCCCTCCAACTACATACAATAAATAAATGCTATGGCCAAGTATTATTACATCATGGGAGCGAAGTTCAGGCTGAGCCTTGCAGAAACCACGTGCAAAGGAGCCCTGGACATCCTGGTCATGGTTCTGGGGACAGGGCAATAATTAAGGTTTGGCCTTCTGCCTGGGAGAGCAGGCCCAGCTCCAGGTGTCCCGCCTCTGAAGACCACCTCAGAGTCCTTAAGCAAGGAGCCCTGGGCTGGGTCATCATGTCCCATGGAAGCTGACCGCCCAGTGCCAGAGAAAAACAGAAAGTTATGAAGACCAAATTATTGCTCCATTACAGCTTCGGATGCACAGACAGTCAAAGAGCCCTTCTCTCCCTCCCCGAAAGTCTTTGAAGAGCCCCTTTCATCTGAGTTTCCCTGAAGCGAGCTCTGCTTAGTTTGGCTTTTTTTTTGAGGACCTACTAAGTGTTACACCTGTGCCAGGCAACATGGAAAAAAAAGATGAACGTCCACATTTTGTGTCCTCAGTGGCCTCAAAGGGCATTTGACCCAGTGGTTGCTGAGGCAGATGTAATAATGAATCCACAGGTGGTGATAAGAGCTCACTGCTCATGTCAGGTATTTAACAGGGGCTGCCCTTCCCTGGGATTTGAGCTTCATGGAATCCTAAAGGAGACACTTTCTGACATTTGCTTTCTTTCTAATACTTCCTACCTACTGGTTTAATGGGCTTATAAAGGAAGGAAGGAAATATAAAGTGTGTTGAATGAGCAGGTTCCTGTGTGCTCGCCTTTCCACTGGGGATGCCCGGGAGACGATGTAGAGCTTGCCTGGCCTCATCCCCCCACCTGTGGGCTCAGGATGCTGGGGGATGTGTCTGCAATTTTCTCTGTTTTCAGCAGAGGGTATTAACTCCTGGCAAGTCTGTCCTGACTGTTGGCAAAGCGTTTTCCTGAGGACAGAAACATCCTGAGAAATCCTCCAACAGAGCTACAGAATGCTCAGGCCTGTGGGAGGGTGAACACGAGTGAATGTGGGCATCACAACACCTACCTGGTACAGCCAGGCCTAGGCCTGAAGGAGCAACACAAGGGAGGAGGCAAACCTCCCGAGGACAAACAGAGAAGCAGCAGGCTTCGTGGGAACGGCAAAATTAAGGCCCAACCCAGGGAAGAGGAATGCAACCCCATGGGTGTTACCGTCAGTTTCTCTGCTTCCCACGTGTGGAAGGAGTGGTAGGTTCAGAGGTGTTGTTTCATACAGCTCTCTCTTGGGAGAAATTTCCTTATGAAATTAAATATGTGTTTAGGGCAATAGGCTTGAATTAACCTTACACACATGTAATGAAGTTTCCTGAGCCCACTGAGAGCCTGAGTACAATCTCCAAGTATTGCCTGTACAATTCTTACACCAACTTACATACAGCTTCAGCAGGTGGCAGGGGCTGCTGGGTAGGAACCTCTGTGTGATCCCTGCTGTTCATCCTCATATAAATGTTCTCTGGGACCAGGGGCCCACCTTGGATGTTCTGGAAACTGCTCCACCTCTGGGTATCAGGGACGGTTTCAATGTTCAAGCTTGTCTGTCAGATGGAAGTTTCTGTGACCTAGAAACAGGTCTGTGGGAGGCCCCATTCGGCTGCACCGACCAACTTTCTGGGAACAGAGGTGAGTCCCCCCCCAACTCATGGTACCCAGACTCGACAATCAAGAAATCCTGCAATGGCACTGGGGTCAAGACTTGGTCCAAATTCTTGTTGGAAGTTCCTCTGCCTGGCTTCTAGGTGCCAAGGACTTTGTTAGCACTTATGAGCTGTTCATTAGCATTGGAGGCCATCAGCCGAAACTGGCAGGAAGGGCGGGCTGGGGAGGGAGGCTGCCTGAGCCCTGAGCATTTGTTGGCCTAAATAGTTGGGCACTTGGTCAGCCACTCTCCTGCTGGCAGAGCCTGTGACGCCGCTCACCACAGCCTGGGATGAGCCAGCAGCCACCTCTCCCACCCCACCCCCAAAAGTTCTGAATGCAGCGAAGAGAACACTCCAGTGTAAGCCCCCTTTTATCCTCACATGGAGAATAGATCGAAGCTCCTGAGGAGTCTTTCAGCACTTGGTTTTCCACTGTACCACATCTGAATTTTCCAGTTGGGCGAGAGGAGGGCAACGGAAAAATGAAAATTCCCATCTTGACTAAGAGCGTTCTCTGTGGTTGGGCATGCTCCCTGAGCAGACATCCTGGCAATAATGGTCTCCTCCAGCTCAGCGATCACACAGTTATGTCCAGCCCTGGACTACTGGGCCCGTGTGCTTTTCCTTGCCTTTCTTTTTCAGGGCAATGTCTCAACCTCCTGAGGGGAGAAGGAGTAGCACGTGGCCAGAAGAAATAGTCATGCTCCAAACATTCTGCCGGAGGAGAATGTGCCAGACCAGGGGGACCCCACCCATCTCAGCCAGAGCTCCAGCTCTTCCCTCCTCTGCTGGGGGTTCGGGCCTCTGATGCTGCCTGTGCTGCCTGACAGTGGTTTGTCTGTGAGGGGCGTTGGAACCTTCCAGGGCACGACTTGGTCCAGGGAGAGAGACAGGTGTAGTGAGCCGAGCTGGGAGGAAAGTGTTGGCTGTTGAAGGCCGGGCAGGGTTCCGACTTTAGTCCAGGTGAGTCTGTCCTCACTCTGGCCCCTTGGACACAGGAGCAGAAGGAGTGCCAGTAAAATATACGTGTAAAATAACACATATTTTTAAGAGGCCTGCTCTGTCCCTCACTCACTGACTGAGTGCCTTTGGGCAAGCTGCCGAACCTCAGTGCCGGGCTTCCTCAGTATCAGTAATGGTCAATGTTCCCAGCTCCCAGGGCTTCAAGGTCCTATGAGAATGTTTGTAAACCACTTAGAACAGTGTACCTGTCAGGCGTTTATTAAACAAATGGAACCCAGAACATCCATAAGATGTAACGGTACGAGGGGCATGGCTTTGGGACCCTTTAACAATGCACAAGGAGGGGAGGAAGCACCCTCTTCTGCAGACAACACGAGGCTCTAGTGCATCAGACAGTAGCACCCTGCACAGTGACTAGGGTGTCCAGGGGTCTCCCACAGGCGGCAGGACCCTCTGGGGACACAGAGACACCTGGGACGGGGGGCTGGGCACTGGGGTGAAGCCCTGCATGGGCAGTGAGAGGCAGTACAAGTGGGCGCACATTACTGTCAATGCGGCCTCATACCGGCTAACTGCTGAGGCTGAAGTTCCTTTCCATTTCTACTTCTATGAGGCTGGGCTCTTCCTTACACTCCTAAACTTTAATCCTTGTGGACCTCGCTCACAGAAAACCTAATTTCAGATCTTCTGTCTTACCAGTTATAGTGGTTGTTAAAATTGACCATGAAAATTTCTGGAAAAGGCATCACCAAAAGATGGACTTTCTGGAATTTGGCTAGAGGGGTCGTTGCGGGAGAGTGGGGGGTTCTGTGCTGCCTTTGACAGAGCATTAGGAACCCTCATTCTGCAGAAAGAAGGGCCAGACTGCTCACTCCTGGCTTGTTAGAGGCTTCAGAACCGGCCCTGCTGGCTCCCCACAACCCCCACCCCAGCAACGTATGCAGAGGCCCCAGGGAGGAGGAGGAAGAGGACGAGTTTCTTCACTGCCGAGTTCACGGAGAGAGGTTACTTCCTCCACGAAGCAGGTGGGGGCTGAATGTTCTGAGACTGAGGAGACATCTGAGTGGAGCAGATGTGGTGAGACCAGGGAGCTCCTGGGGAGCCTGACGTGTGTGCCTGGAGTTTGGAGGCACCCGTGAACCCTGAGGCCCAAACCTGGAGATTTCTGAGGGCAGAGGCCTGCGGGGACAGCCTGGGCACAGGGGTGAGAGGGCTGTCCTACTTGCTTGGCAATAAACTGGTCAACTATTGCCAAGTGAGGCAATACCCACCCAGAGAGGAGGTCAAAGGCACAGACCAATGCTGACCAAAAGGCGATGTGGCCATCCTTAGGGGGCCTCAGGACAGGGGTGTGCCTGGACGTGGCCTGGAGAAAACCTCGTCCCCCACTTATGCTGTGACCAGCACTCCAGCTGAAGTTTCCTGTATCACACGGATCCCAGCTGAGCCGGGACAAGACTAGTGGTGCCTCCCCAGCACAGGCGGGTGACCAGTCATATCAGAGGCCTGGTCCCTGTCCCTCCTTTTCTTTGCCTCCCTCCAAACTAGAGCAACTTGACCTGTGAAAGGGAAGAGGAAGAAAGAAAGGGCAGACCTCACGCCTGTCTTCCTGAAGCTTAACTGTGCCAGGGAGAAAGGGAAGATAAGATTGAAATGGGATCCGAGATTGGAGTTTTGATCTAGACTGGACTGGATACTGAATGTGACCAGTGAGGTAGAAAATTTCCTTAAGGCAGCGTTAGAGGATGGGCAAAGGAGGTCGCTGGGGGAACTAGTACTTTATTATACTTGTTCTCCACTCAGTTGAAACTCTTTAAACTGTTTTTGCAACCATGTGTACTGAGAATTTCAAAGAAAATATTTTCCTCTTGAAACACAAGGTCTAGAGAAACCTATAAAATGGAGTCAGAGTGGTTGCCCTGTTTGAAGCAGAGAGCTGAAATCCCTGAAACATTCTTTAATTCCTGGGGAGGTCTTTTTCAAAGGTTGGTTAATACATAGTGCATTAGTTTCCTATGGTTGTTGTAACAAGTTACTACAGACTAAGTGGCTTCATACCACGCAACTCTATTCTGTAGGTTAGAAGACCGACACGGCCCCTCTGGACTAAAATCAAGGGGTCAGCAGGGTTGTGTGGAGTCCTCACATCGTATCACTGCAGCCTGCTCTCTTGCATCCCTCTCCCACATTTAAGGACCGTTTTACTGCATGAGGCTCACCTGGATAACCCAGGGCCCTCTCTCAGCCTTAAAGTCACTTGGTTAGCAACCTTAATTTCCCCTGTAATCTTGATTCCCTTTGCCATGCAACCTAACATAGTCACAGGTCTTAGGGATTAGGACAGAGACAACTTTGGGGGGCCATTATTCTTCTGCCACACATGCTTATACGTTAGTGAATTCAATGCAGTTAAACAAAATTGCATGTGACCCTCACCATACAGAGCCAAGATTCTGTCACATTCTATCACCTCGCCCCACAAGGGTGTAGGGAGACAGGCTCACTGTGAACTCTGAGAGGCAGTAGCCAAGAGACTGCCAGACATTCATCATGTCTGGAGGGCTACACAAAAGCCATTCAGTCTCACTTAGGCCCCTGAGCAGAAGCGACTGAAGGGACATGTGTCCCAGAAGTGAGGGGCTCTGACCTGCCCCCCAGCTGCCGCTCTATGGCACTCACGGCTCTGCCAGTGCCAGGTCTTGCCCTATCCACTGTTAAGCATCTTCTGCTGCAAGTACTCGGATTTCAAGGTCCCAGGTGGCCTTCACCAGTGTCAGGTGCTCAAGATGCTGCTGAATGAGGGAACAGAGACGGTGGTGAAGTGCCCTGTCACTAGCACTCCTGAGTGTTGAGGTTCACCTTCCTCCAGGGGCAAAATCTTCTGCTTAAAAGCTGCCCCTGCACAGGCGTTACAGCCTGTTTTGGAGGGAGAGCTGGAGCCCACCCCTCCTGATCTGCAGAGAGGACGGTGGGGAGGGGAGGGTTCTGTGGAGGCTAGGCCTGGGCCCTGTTACCTGCGCTTGCTGGGATGGGGAAGCATGCAGGATTCGTGCAACTTCTCTGGATGCTGCAACACTGGCGCTAGTCCCCTCGTCTCCCGGCTCAGGGTGCGCTGACAGTTCTTGTCTGGCTTCCTGATGCGGAAATGTAAACTGTGTCCCCCTGCTAGGACTGGGTTCCTAGGACACCCATCGGTGTCCCGGGGTATTAAGGAAAAAACAAAAAGCAAGGCTTCTGTGAAGCTTTTCTCTCTCACCCTTGACCAATCACTGAGGCACTCTGGGTTTGCGGGGCCTTGCCATCCTCACTGGTGGGTCTGGCCCTGGTCCAGCATAGGTCTTGGATGTTGGAATGTTTCCCCTAGGACTCTCTCCCCAGTCCTGTCATCGGGATGCTTTGAGGACTACAAACCCACCTTCAGACCACCCTGAGCGATGGAGTCCTGGCAGCTAAGCCATCCATAGAGGCCCCTGCTCCCTGGGGCACTGCACTTCCACACCCCAGGTCTTGTACACAAAAGCCCTCATTCTCTTCTTTCCTTTACACAACGATTAACGGCTTGTTGGAAAGGACATGATGATCCAATAAACTGGAACCTCAAGCCCATAGCAACACAAGGCCGTATTTACTCTCCTGGAGAGTGAAAAGGGCCCGATCCTCTCTTAAAGGCACATGACCACCAGGACCTTGGACACAGAGAGTGCCGGGAGCTCTCATGCCTCCAGGATGAGGTCACCTTCCCCCAAGGATGGCCCAATAGCTTTTATTCTGGAGCACAAATATCCACAAATCCACTCTCCAAGCACACTTTCTATAGTGAGCATTATTACTATCATAATGGAAAAATAATCTCCTGTATTCTTAAATGTTTGACTAGCAAGGCCATACAGATAGCCACCAAATACAACCATACTTCCAAGTGGAAGGTGTGGTTTCTCTGGTTTGGGTGGGAAGCTGTAGCCTTACACAATGATTTTGTCACAGTTACTTTAGGGGTGTGGAGACTAGGATTTTTTTTTTAGCCAGGACAGAGCTCTGGAATACTTCTGAAGACCTGGTTGCCAACACCAGCTCTTCTGCTGACTTGATCTTGAGACCTCCATTTCTTCTTCCATCCATTAACACTGCCTGCCTGCTGGGGGTGCTGTGAGAGGCTGATGAGGTGAGGTGGTACAAGCACATAGGAGGCTGCACAGTGCAGTGTCCTGGAAAGGAGATGAGGTGGAGAATCCGCTGTGGTTTTGGTGATTCTATCTGGCAAGGGTGGCAGAGCATCCTCCTCAAAGCTCCAGCCTCCCCCAAGCACCATGACGGAGGGTCAACCTCAGCAGAGAACGGGACAGCAGTCACAGTGCCGGGATGAGCCAGGGGCCATGGGAGGCTGGACTTGCTGACTTCCTTTCTGGCCTCAGTCAGAGATGCTGCTCAACCTGGCAGCCAGGCAGGACAGGACACACTCCAGGGCACGCTTCCCACAGAGGAGTCACTTACAGAACATCCCCACAGGACCCCCCCACTCTCAGCTTGTCCTGCAGGCCCATGCTGGGGCTCCAGGGTGCCACGACCTGCTGACAGCCATGGAAGCTATCACACCCTGTGCTCCAAGACGTGCCCCTCTAGTCTTGCTCCCTCTCAAAGATGGAAAGTGTGTGTGTTGTTTCCCTGTGCTGCAGAAATTACCGGTCCCTGGACTGTGTGTCGTTGGCTTCCTAGAATACTGCTTTTACTAAATTAGTAAAATGATGCTGAAGGTGTGAACAAAAACCATTTCCACCCACACAATTTACTACAACATTAAAACCACTTGCTCAGGAAGATTTACAGTTGCAAATGACTCTGCTCACCTTGGAATGTTCCCTTCAAAGCCATTTAAACAAACACAATGGTTCAACTTTTCAATAATTAACACCAAACAAATATTTACTTTGCAAGACTCTGAATGCCTTACCTTTTTGTGTTCCCCAGTCTTTATTATATTGTGATCCTTATTCAGTTCCAATCAGGCTTCTGCACAGATAGACTTGCTTTAAACCAGACCTCAACACCCCCAAACCTCTCACCTTTGAGATGCTGTCAGTGTGCGATCACACTTATCAGGATGAGCAGGCACCTCAGTCTTGCCTTTTCAAAAGGCAGTTTGGGTGCTGCTTTTGGAGAGCCAGTGTTTGACAAAGGAAGAAAGTCTGTTTTCTGGGTCTGTTAGAAGAGTATTCATTGCCTTACCAAAGACACTTACCGTATTTTTTGGACCATAAGATACACCTAGGTTTTAAAGGAGGAAAATAGGGAAAAAAATTGAAACAAAAAGTGTGGTAAAATATTTAATAACATAATATTTCACCAATGTAAATGTAAACAGATCTCAACAGCAGCATTAACAACTATTATTCCTCCCCAATTTTTTTTTGGGGGGGGTGCATTTTATAGTGCAAAACATGGTACTTTTCTTTTATTTTTTTTCTCTTCACCTTTACTTAATTTATGGCATGGTGATGCATTTTGTGTATTCTTGTACGCCATCCCCAGCGTGGAAGGGGGAAGGCATTGGAGCTGATGCCGTCAGTTTCCCACCTGTGTCCCTTGGACCTGAGGTCCTGCAAATTTCCAATGACCAGAATCTACGCATGTGCTTGAGGGTTTTCCCTTCTCCTACTTCAGATCTGGGAAGGCTGCAAAATCTGTGCTTTCTTCCACAGCCAGAGGTGCTAAGAAACAGACAGATCCCCAGCGTGAGCAGGTCAACCAGAGATGCAGAAATTAGTGTGTAATTATCTCAGCTTCCTGGCTGTCGGGTGGAAGGAATGCTTTTCAGCCCTGTGTTTTACACTTTTCCCCACAGTTCCCCCTTAAGATTAAGCTTCAGTTGCTCACTGTGGTAGCTGACTTCTTAAACCTCCTTTCCTCGCTGGATCTCCTTTCCCATTTGTCTGCAAGTGTTACCCGTGCTTCCCAAACAAACCATTTCCACTTGAGTTGGGGAGCATTCTGGGAAAATCCAGACTAAAAGAAGTATAAACAAACAAAAAGGAATAGAAACCAGTAAAATATCTTACACATTAAAATATTCAAGTAAATGTTTATTACATTAAAGAGACAGCAACACAAACTGTATTCTCGAAGCTTAGCCCAGGGCTGAGCACGTAGTAGTGTCGAACAAATGCTCGGAGAGGAGAACAAGTAGCTTGTGGAGTGTAGGCTAGATGGTCACCCAGTGGGAATGTTAGGGAGGGGCTGATGAGTCACTGACTAAGGGGACAGACGACCTTCCAGGATTCCCACAGACTGGGAGTTCTGTGGGCTTCCTGTTGCCACGGAGTGGGTGAGGAGCCTCTGGTTGCTAAGAGGGAGAGAGCTGGCCTAGGAGTTTTAGTTCACCTCTCTCATTTTCCTATTAAATTTCTTGGATCGCACAACATTTATTTTACATAGCTGTACTGAGCTATAATTTTTATGCCATAATATTTGCCACTTGAAAGTGTAAAGCTCAGTGGCTTTTAGTATTTTCACAGAATTGTACAATTCCTACCGCTATTCAATTCCAGAATAATTTCCATCACCACCTCCCACCAAAAAGACCCTGTACCTATTAGCAGGCATCCCCACTCCCCACTCCCCCGAGTGAGCACTCTTCTATTTTCTGTCTCTATGGATTTGCCTATTAGGGACATTTCATGGAAACGGAATTATTACCAGACAAAACCAGCTCTGAAATCTCAGTGGTCGCCAGCTGAAAGACAACTTGGAGATGACTCATGAGAAGGAAGCTTACTGCCAGTGGGCACTCATGGACACACTGGGGATTGTTCCCAGAGCAGTGTGTCCCCAAACGAAGCATCTAAACCACCTTTATTGGGTGAAATTATGCATAAACATCAAGGTAGACCTTGTCGTTGCATTTATAGGTGGCGACATTCCAGCTCATGCAAGTCAGGAAACAGGACTATAGATACGTCGCATGTTGAAGATTTTAGTAATATAATGAGGAAATAATGAGGAAAGTCATGAGGAGGTTGCTGGAAAGCTCTCAGGCTTCTCCAGCTGGTAGCAGGTGGTTCAGTTGGTTCACCCCCACCTGGCCCACTCCCCCTCCTCCCCAGTCCTGCAAAACATCTTGGGCTTATTCCTGAGAAATGAGTCTAGTAGTCACCAACATTAGGGACTGTGTAGGTATGAATAAACATTTAAGTCTTGGTCTTTCTGTGAAAATTTCAACAAATTACAAGATGGCAAACCTTATCAATTTTAGAGTGAGCTAAGTGGAGTTATAGGTAAATCAAGGCAAAGTTATAAACTCTAAACAAAGCTTAATCTATGCTAGGTTACCTACTCGGCTGCACGTGTAGGTTAGGTTACAGAATCACACAGTATGTAGCCTAGTGTGACGGTATGCTTTCACTCGGTAGAATGTCTTCACAGTTCACCTGTATTATAGCATGAATCACTGCTTCATCCCTGTATGTCTCCAAATAATTTTCATCTCGTGGCTATACCATATTTTGTTTATTGATCACTTGATTGACATTTGGTCTATTTCTACTTTCTTAGTATTAGGAAAGTAGAAATCTTAGTATTAGGAAAGTAGAAAGTGTTTATGTGGACAAATGTTTTCATTTATATATCTATATCAAGGAGTGGGACTGCTGGGTCAAATGGTGACCCCATATTATACTTTTTGAGGAACTTATAAATTGTTTTGCAAAATAACTATTTTTCATTTCCACCAGCAATGAAGGAGGGTTCCAATTTCTCCTCATCCTCACTATTATTACTGTCTATCTTTGAGGTAGCCATCCTAGTGTGTATGAAACAGCATCTTATAATTTGATTATATTCCCCAATGACTAATGATGTTAAGTATCTTTTTATGTGCTTATTAAACATTTGCATATCTTATAAGAAATGTCTATTCAAATTCTTTGCCAATTTTTTAATTGTAGTTTTTGTTTCTCTATTGCTGATTTATAAGTGTTCTTTATATATTTTGGATACTAGACCCTTATCAGATATGTGATTTGCAAATATTTCCTTCCATTCTCTGACTGTCTTTTTACTTTCTTCATAGTGTCTTTTGAAGCACAAATGTTTTCAACTTTGATGAAGCCCAACTTTATGTTTTGCTTTTGGCTGCTTGTGTGTTTGGTGCAACATATAAGAAGTCATTGCCCAATCCAAGGTCATGAAGATTTACATCTATGTTTTCTTCAAAAATTTTTATAGAGTTAGTTCTTAGTTTTAAGTCTTTGGTCCATTATGAATTAAAGTTTGGTGTCAGCTAGAAGTCTAACTTCATCCTCTTGCATGTGGATATCCACTTGCCCAGCACCAATGGTAAAAAGACAAGTCTTTCCCCCATTGAATTGTCCCGGTGCCATTGCTGAAACTAATTGTTAAAGTTTATTTTTATACTCTCAATGCTGTTCCATCATCTGTGTGTCTATTTTGACTCTAGTGCCACACTGTCTGAACTGAAGCAGCTTCGTAGTTTTGAAGGCAGAAAGCGTAAGTCTCCTAACTTTGTTCTTTTTTTTTTTCAAGATTGTTTTGGCTATTCTGGGTCCCTCACATTTCCATATGAGTTTTAATATCCTTTTGTCAATTTCTGTGAAAAAGCCACCCGGGATGTTGATAGGGACTGTGCTGAACCTGTAAATGATTTGGGGAGTGTGGCCACCTTCACAATATTAAATTATCCTGTCCACAAAGATGGGATGCCTTTCCATGTATTTGGTTCTTCAGTTTTATTCAATGATGTTTTTTGATTTTTATTGTAGCAGTCTTGAACTTCTTTTGTAATATTGGTTCCTATGTATTTTATTCTTTTTGATGCTATTATAAATGGAATTTTCTTAATTTTATTTTTCATTGTTAATGTATAGAAATACAACTGATTGTTTTATGATACCACAAAATTTTAAAGTTTGTGTTTTTACCTTCAAAATCAAGAATCATTATTTCTAAGAAATATTTTCTTAATCTTAAGGCATGAGATCCTTTGAGGCCTGCTGTAGAGTACCCAAAGCTTGCTGCTGTCTTAGAAAACAGGAAGTAAAAATTTTAGGTGTTGGGAAGTGAAGTATGTGGTTTACTTAGTCCAAATAAGGGAGGCTTACAGAGAGTCAGTTTTGAAATTTAAGAAGTCCTTGAGCATAGAAC
The DNA here is from genome assembly GCF_004126475.2 of Phyllostomus discolor. Classification (NCBI taxonomy): domain Eukaryota; kingdom Metazoa; phylum Chordata; class Mammalia; order Chiroptera; family Phyllostomidae; genus Phyllostomus; species Phyllostomus discolor. The sequence goes on from NC_040907.2 coordinate 72,798,609, forward strand.
ACAGATCTAGGGGTGCTACAAAGGGGTTACAAAATAAATTATTAAGCTCAAAGAACTAGGAGATAATGAGTGCAGGATAATGCATATTAAAAACAAAACAGAACAAAGCACAAAAGCGCCCTCCTCCCTGATACCCTCACCCCCACCCCAAGGCCCTGGCTGGGTATCTCAGTGGGTTAGTGTGTCATCCTGATACACCGAAGTTGTGGGTTTGAGTTCTCGTCAGGGCACATACAAGTATCAACCGATGAAATCATAAGTAACTGGAACAACAGATCTCTCTCTGCCCCCCTCCTCTCTCTCTGAAATCAATAAATAAAAAATTAAAAAAGAATAAAGAGCCATCCCAGGGGAATGGTGTATACATTACTAACTTTGGGCCCTGGCTATGAGATGTAGAACTTGAAGGGATCAATGATCATCTACGCTGTTTTTCGGAATTTACAGATGAGAAAGTGGAATCTAGAAGGTTGAAGTGGTAGGGGGTGCTATACAAGAGGAAAAGCAAGAGGTTTGGAAACAAACAACTTACGTCATCACTACTTGGAGACCGTGGGGAAAGCGGAGCGTTTCAGGAAGAGGTGCTGACCTGCGTGCAACTTGGCATGAGGCCAAGGCCTGGGCTGAAGCAAAAGACAACATTTTCAGCTGAGCCAGGGTTTATTTTATTTTATTTTCTCAAAGAGAAGTTATTTCTTGATAAGTTGAAATAAAACCAAAAACCATTTCTGGTCCCTTTTGCTTCTATTGACACCTCCATATGAATGTCTTATCTTACCAAATCAGTTATTCTTCGTCAGGAGGACAGGTTTACAATAGAAAGTAAATGGAATTTGTGTCAACATCACTCAAAGAAAAATAAAAGCACATCTGTGCACACCATCCCAAGCTGGGATGATAAGAATGATGAGGACAATGTAATTATAGGGAGGAGAGAATAGCTTCAAGCTCTGGATCTGAAGTCCAGGCCCCTGGGAGTCATTACAGGTTTCTGCCTGGGGAGGATCTCTCTGTCCTGCTGGGGCCACAATAGCGAGGGGCCTGCAGTCCTGCCCGGAGCAGGCAGATGGCAAGAGCCAGGCTGGAACCACGGAGCAGCTGGTCACCATAAACCAGGTGTCAGGCAGTACGTGGAGCCAGCCCTCTCCGGACCTTGTGCTTGAGGGCAATAACGAGCTGATGCTGAAAACAGTACCCACTGTTCCTGCACCATTGCCCTGGCTTTCCACCCCTGCCCTGGGTGCGGGAGGGACCACGGCCAGTCCTCCATCCTCATGTGTAAATCAAGATTGAAACTGGCGTGGTGAAGTAATCGGCCCAAAAAAAAGTATATGAAAAGGAAGCAAAACAACAAGAAGAAAAGATTGAAGAAAACAAAAGCTATGAATGGTGAAAATTATGCCATTAAAAAGCAGGCAGAGATCCTGCAAGAGTCCTAGATGATGATCCCATATGTCAGCGCAGGTTGGAATCTGCATATATTGATCTTCTGCACATACTAGAGAGCGCAAGAAGAGTTGGAAGAAGCTGAGGAATATAAGGAAGCATGATTAGTATTGCATTCAGTGAAGTTAGAAGCCTAAAGTTTTCCTGTACAAGGATTTTTTTTGTTTTTGCCATGAATCCTGGGATTCATTCCACATTCATTATTTTTGACCACTGCTATATGTTCGAGTAGTATGAGAATGTCATTCTTTTTATGTAGTTGCACATAGTTTTCTTTGCCTAACTTAAATTGTCAAATAAATGAATTCTTCTAAAAAAGGGAAGGAAGGAAAGGAAGGAAGGAAGGAAGGAAGGAAGGAAGGAAGGAAGGAAGGAAGGAAGGAAGGAGAAGAAGAGGAAGAAGGAAGGGAGGGAGGGAGGGAGGGAGGACAGCGGGGAGGGAGGAAACAGCACTCAGTCGAGATCCAAAGGGCTGGATTCCAGGTCCAGCTGTGCTTCTCACTGGTGGTGTGATCTTCATGGAGTCAGCTCAACTCCCTAAACATCGGTTCCCTCATTTGAATAATGAGAAGCAGGACCTAGATTAGTCACAGTAAACACCCAAGCGGGGTGCCCCTCTACCACATCTCACCAATGGCAGACATTGCTAAAAATCATCCACAACTTTCCCAACCAGCTGCCCGAGACTCCTTCAGAGGTCAGTGTTGCATGGGGCCAACACCAAGTATTCGGAACAAGCGCAGGATACAAGCTATTTGCCATCCTTGACCAGACCATCTGCTACAGTGTTTTGCACTGACATGTGATTCTAAATCATTTTTTGTAGGTTTGTCCAGGCTTCTACTAAAGTTGTCATTAGGCAGAATATCGATAACTTTAAAAAGGAACAGCCCATGGTGGCTCTATGTAAACGCAAGCTGTTGTGTATGTTGCTATACTTTATGCAACGTACTTTCAACACCGCTGTCGCACAGAGCTTCCAAGCTGCTGAAGGAAGGGCCCCTGCTTAGCTTGGTCAAAGGTGGTTCCTGGGGCTTGTGACTGAGCAGCAAGGGAGAAAAAGAGAAAGAATTTTGACATGTTTTTTTTTTCCTTCTGAAACATAAACTTTTATTTCTGTGCCAGGATTAACTTCATTCCATGCAAGGATTGTTAGGGCCATGTTGCTAGGAAATCAGCAGGTCTTGGTCTGGATGAGCTTGGACAGGAATGTGCTGTTCTTTCAGTGCAAACCGGGAAGGGGTCTGAGGTAGAAGAGATGGTTCTCTGTCAGCATTGTTCGAGGAGCCACAGCACACAGGGCCTTTTAGGCAGAGCTAAGGTGGGGATCCCTCCCAAAGTGATCTAATTCCCAGGACTGGGTGACCTGGAGCTACCCCAGGGTCCCCTCCCATCTGCCTGGTTTGTCACTGTCTCCCATACAAGTGCTGCCTGGCTTCTGACCCCGAGCCTGGCTTCTGGGAGCCTGGGACCAGAGTGACCCCTGAGCTGGGAGGAAGATGACACTTCTTTAGAAATGAGTCCTGGAAAGCTACTCACTCCCAGAGAATTCAAGCTTTGGAACAGCAAACTGGAGCCCTTAAGAATACCCCTACCCTTCCCTGGCCTCACCTCACCCTGCCACTCCTCAACCTCTTTCCTTGCTTTATTTTTCTCCATGGTAGTTACCACTGGTTAACATTTAATGCCTTTTAGTGACTTAGCGTCTCTCTCCTTTCTTGCGTGGAAGCTCCGCAAGGGCATCGCGGTGTGTCTGTTTTGTACACAGCAGTTTCCCTGGTGCCTAGCACAGTCTCTGGAACATGGTAGGCACCTAGTAAGTATTTATTAAGTGACCAAATCTATTCATCTATTTGACATTTTGTTTATCCAGAAGACTGGATTTGTTTCATCTAAGAAAGCTTTGTTGAATACCTTCTGAATGCCTAGAATTATTCCCCAAGTTTGGAATTGGAGTCTGGGAAGAATTTGAGAAGAAAAAGAAAGTTCCCACTGAGGCTCAAAGGGGAAGGCCACATAACAATAGCCTCCCTTATGCATCACTTCTTAATACACTTTTGAGTGCTTTCCTATTGTTTATTTCTGTCTCAAATCAGCCATTTGAGGTAAATAACTTTATCTTAGTTTTTCAGAGGAAGAACTGGAGGTTCATAGAAAGTAAACAATTTGCCCATGTTGACAAAAAAAGTCCAGCTCATAGAAGAGCTTTATGAATTTATTTGACCCAAAATTTAGAGGACCTGCCTAGGAGCAAAATCTCAGCAAATTGAGAAAATGCTCCAGGGAATGGCAGTTTTTGCAGTTTATTTAATGCGTTAGCACTGAAGGAGAGGACATAAAGAGGGCCTGTGAATGCCATTGGTGGTAAATTACGAAGTGGGAGAAAGCAAAGTGGGGAAATCTGTAGGATCAGACAAAAAGCAAAATGGAGGAACACACACTTCTTTTACGTGGTGGGCACAGGATAGTTACGGATTACAGGACGGAGATGGTATGTGGGGAACCAGATAACAATGAGGTTTCTGCGATCTGCTCCAGTGGTCCTGTGCCCGGTCCCTGCGGTTGTGCCTTCGAGGGATCTGGAAAAGAAAATCACTCCGACATCTCTAAGATATGTTATTCTAAATGTGTAGGACAGTGGACAGAGCTCACTCAAGGTAAAGATTAATCCTTGCTGAGGAAGCTGTAGGCCTGATGTGAGGCCTGCCCAGTGAGGAATTCATGGTTAGACCATCTGTGTGGTTACTTTTGGTCACAGAATTTGTAAGTCCTGTCCTGTGGGGCCCCCTGAGCTTGTCAGATTTAGTGTATGGCCCCTTTTTTGTTCACACTCAAAACCACATGTCTGCTAAGTGGTGAAGCCAGGCCTTTACAAAATACACAGGTGCTGCCTTCAGCACCGGGCCACTGGCCCTGGTCTGTCTTCTGTACCTGTTTGTCCAGCTAGCTGCTTTTCCGGGGGGCAACAGGGAAAAGCTGTTCTCACAGTCTGACAGAAATCCCTCAGAAAGAGAATATGATGTCAATGATTGCAACACTTGTTTTTAAGAGTCTGCCTTGGTGTGAGATTCCTACTACTATAAGCCCTAAAGATCAGAGCAATTCGTCATGATACTTTCAGGAGAGAACATGCCTGGAGAAGAGATATTCCAGTTTGGAATCAGATTCCCCAAACAACTAAGTATTTGGAACCTCCCAGAATGTCCTCAGTAGGATTCCCACGGGATTAGCAGTCTCATTTTTAGGGAAGTCCTGGTTTGCACTATAAGTAAAAATCAAATCCATTTCCAATCATGTTCAGCCTTAGAGATTCTTAGTGATATATGCCCCTTTCCAGGCCTCTGGGAACTTAGCCCCTTTTCCTCAGACTGCAAACTGGGAACACTTTGAAATTCTTGGGACTGGGCAACTGGGACTTGAGCTAAACCTCCCAGCTGTGAGGAAGCTCCTGTGTGTGAATTGTCCTGAGACCTCTGTGAAGGAAGTTCCAGTTTTGGTACTGAGAGTGCCCATCTATCTGTGTATTGAGGGGCTCAGATAAAGCCTCCCCAGAATGTGCCACTTTGGTATGCAGACTATTTTGAGCTAAAGATGATCAAGGCCCCAAAAGACTCAGGAAAAGCTTATTATCTCTCTTTAAGTGCCTAAAAAAATTTTTAGATAGAGGTTCTGGCCCAGGAAGACATAAAACTACAAAGAGTATAGGCTAGTGTGGTAGGCTGGGGGGTCCCAGCAGGACGGAGAAATCAAAGTCCTCTCTGTTCCCTCTGTGTCTCTAAAGGCATTTGCTCTTCTCTCTTCCCGCGAATGGCCTTCCTTTTCTTTGAAGCAGGACCCGTATCCTGTTATCGGCCCAAGATGACATATAAGCCTTTTTTTTCCTGACTGCATGTGGGACTCATATTCTTACAGGACCCCGGTATGGACATAATTAAACTTGTTTTTCCTCCTGTTAACCTGTCTTATGTTAATTTAATTATTATACCAGCCAGAAGACCTTAGAAAGGTAGAGAAATGTTTTTTTTCTTCCTTAGAGTGTGTTATGGAATCACTGGCTGCCTAGGACAGGGGTGCTGGCTTGCCTGGCATAGGCATGTTAGAGGGTAGCAGGTTTCACTCACATAAATACCTTTCAAACAAGTACTTAATAATAAAACTCCTTCTAATGGAATTTCTCTTATATCTTATTTGTATTAGTTTATTTTCTTCAACTACCTATTTAGTTTGTGAAATAATTTAAAAAATGTTTTAATTAGTCACAAGGAAAACACAAACCAAAACACCATGGGATGCCACTTCAAGCACACGAGTGTGGCTGGAAGTAAAGGACAGAAAATAACGTGTTGGTGAGAATCTGAAGAGCTTAAAACCCTCATATGTTGCTGGTGGGAGTATAAAATGGTGCAGCTGCTTTGAAAACCAGTTCTTCAAAAAAATCTGACATCGAGTTACCATATGACTGAGCAGTTTTACTCCTAGGGATATATTCCAGAGAAATGAAAACATCCGTCTATGCAGACATGTGTGCACAAATTTCACTGCAGCGTGATTCATAACAGTTAAAAAATGGAAAACATCCCAGATGTCTGTCAACTGCTGAATGTGTAAACAAAATGTAATACAGCCATACAATGGAATATTACTTAGTCATAAAAGCGAAAAAAGTACTGATACATGCTATAACATGGGTGAAACTTGAAAAATGCCAAGTGAAGGAAGCCGATCACAAAAGGCCATATATTGTGAGATTCCATTTCTATGAAATGTCCAGAGGAGGCCAATCCACTGAAACAGACAGTGGACTAGTGGTTGCCTGGGGCTGGGGTGGGAGAGGAATAGGGTGTGACTGCTGATGAGTACACTTTTGTTCCCCCAGGTAGGTGGTGAGGAGAATACTCTGGAATTAGGTAGTGGTGATTGTACAACTTTGCCAGTACACTAAGAACCACTGAATTGTACTTTAAAACACTGAATTCGACGGTATGTGAATTATACCTCAATGACAGAATCTAGTAGAAATACATATATAAAATAAAATAATATGAAAAATTAATAATACAATTAAATTACTCTCGTTGGAAACCATCTTTGTATGCATTGCAAGACCTCATTGGGTTCTATTCTAAACCCGACACTTTGAAGAGCATGAAGTGATAAGTTGGGGAAGCGTACACTATTCTTTATTCCTTCCTCCTTGTGGTACCTACCACCCAGCCCTGTTTCTAGATGCTCACTCTTGCCTGATAGTCAAGGGTTCTCAAAGAGTCATTTTGGTCCAGTTGCAACAGGAATCTGTGGTAGTGCTTGTGAAAACTTCGTGGGCCCCACTGAAACAGAAACTCTATGTGTATGACTCTGGACTTGGCATTTTTAACAAGTAACCTAGCTTGGAAAATAATATTATTATTAACAAGTATAGCTTCTACCTGTAGAATAACATGTGAAGGCACTACTCCAAGAGCTTTATATTAATAAATTCATTTAACCCTCAGTACAACGTATCATTGGGTAATGTTATTATCCCCATTTTGCAAATGGATAAACTGAGGTAATGAGAGATTAAGAAACCTTTCCAAGTTTATGTAACTAGAAATCAATAGAGCCTGGAGTTAAACACAGGCAGTCTGGCTTCAGATTTCAAGCTCTTACCCTTTGCACAGTACCATTTACTGTGGTTCAAAAGTTTGTATGCCTCCAAATTAATTTGTTGAAATCTTAACCCCCCAAATGTTGGTATTAGGATACAGGGCCTTTGAGAAGAGCTTAAGTCATGAGGGTGGAAACCTCACGAGTGGATGGGTGCCCTTATGAAAGAGACTCCAGAGAGCTCCCCGACCCCTTTCACCGTGTGAGGGCACACACAGAAGGTGCCAGTCACAAGGAGGGGTCTAGCCATGCTCCTTAATGCTGGATTCCCCAGCCTCCAGGACTGAGAGAGAGAAATCTATGGTGTTTATAACCTGTCAGGTCCATGGTATTGTTATAGCAGTTCGAATGGACTAAGATAAAATCTCTTCTCATTGATTCTTATGCTTAAGTTTGAGACTCACTGTTATGATTGCTATTTACTATATTACTTGTATCTGCAAAAATAAATATCTATGTTCTATGTTTGACCTGATAATCTACAAAAATAAATTTTCTCAAGGGGAATGTGCCAAGCCAGGATGGAAACAAGGCTGTGAAAAGCGTATGCCCTTGGGTAGGCAGCCATGCCCCTTCCTCTGCCTCATCATTAACTGACTCTGCTGAAGCCAACCACCTAGAGCGAGGCCTGTCTCCTGCAGGAGAATCCTGGCCCGGGTTCCATTCCAAAGTCTGGGCCAACCTTCCCTCCAGTGCTTCTGACTCACAAAGGCAAGTAGAGAACCCTTGTCTGTGGGTGTCACAGAGCTCAACCAGACTGTTTTGGAAGTCGTGGCCAGCTCTGGGCTGCCTACTGATGGCTCAGGCCACTTTGGGGCTGAAACAGGCTCCCACAGCGTCTGGCTCTCCAGAGTCACCACAGCCCCAAGGGCCAGGCTCAGTTCTGTGTCACATGGAGACCTTGCAAAGCAGCTCTTTCAGGGACCTGCAGCACCTGGATAAAAACTTGGCGTGGGATGGAAGAAAGAGCAAAGGTACAAGGCCGGGTCTACCCCTGGAAGGTGGGCTCATCGGGCAGGCATGTAGTTCCCCCAGACTCAGACGTGTCACTATAGAAGACAGTCTTTCCCAACGCAGGGCCTCCACAGGCAGCTAAGACCATTGGTCACAACAGCATCAGTGAAACTGCTTCCTGTGATGTTAGCATCACCGCTCTGAATTGCCAATCTTTAATCCCGAGTTTGGCCTCTCTCATCCAAAAAGGGCTGGCATCCACTCATTTAACAAACACTAATGGAAGGAATGAGTGGTTTTCTTCGCAGAAAACATGCCGAAGTGCAAAGTGACTAGTAGGCATCTCAAATTTAACTGAGATGGAATGGAACTCAACTTCCCCCTAAAACCTGCCCCTTTCCAGTTTGGTCTAACTCGTAACAGCGACAACATCCATCCAGTTGCCCTAGCTCAAACCCAGGAGTCATCTTTGACTTTCCTCTTCCGTCATTCAGCCCATCATCAAGGTCAACATGCACTTGAGCCCCTCTCCCACTTGCACACTTCTGTCCTTGTCCAGCCCCCATCCCCTCACTCATTCACTGCAGCCTCCTAATCCTTCACAGGCCACGTGACACTCAGCAGTCAGGGTAAACCACCTGATGTCATTCCCCCACTGGGAAATCTGCAATGACTTCCAGTGCACTTAAAATAAAACCCAAAGTTCTTGCTATGCAGGCACGTCTTAACAGGAGCTGCTCCCTCCCTCCTCTCTGTCCTTGCCTCCTCACCACTCCGGCTTTCACTGCATGCCAGGCACACGGCCAGCCCACTTTCTGTCTTCTCAACATGCTGGCTCATTCCCATCTCAGGTCTCTGCCCGGCCTGCTCTCGTGGCCTGGAATGCCCTTCCTCCAGAACATGGCACAGCTCCTTCTCATCACCTTGGTTTTAGTTCAAATAGCACATCCTCAGTGAAGCCACAGCTCCTGTTCTGAGTTATCTTCTCCACTTTGATCTGTTCTACTTTCTTCACTGCACCTGTTACGATCTGAAATTATCTTAATAATGTCTTTATTGACATGTCAACTACAGTTGTTCCTTTCAACTATGACCAAGCTTCACGAGGCCAGAGATTTTGTCTGGTTATCCCCAGCTCCTACTGCCTGATACATAACTCACTCTTAAATAGTTCTGAAATGAATTATGTGATGTCACGATGAGACCATGGGCCTCAACTATATTTGCCTTGTTCTAAAAAGAACCTAAAGAGGTTTATAGAAGTGAATATTATAAGGTTTGTAAATACCATCCTAGGACAGTAGATTTAAAAAAAAATCAAGATGCTTAGATGAACTCTGAGTTTTGCATTGTCCCAGGGCTCTGTCCCTCAAATGAGCATGTCCTGACCCACTGTCCCATATTCTACTCTTGGGGATGCGTGCAGCTCAAGACAGCCACAGCCTTCCAAAAGCTTGAGTCATCCTTGACTCCTGCCTTTCTTTCATACTCTCAGCGCCTTTGTCAACAAATCCTATCAGCTCTATCCATAGGTATCCAAAATGTGATCCTTTCTCACTTGCCCCTGCTACCAAGCTGGCTCAAGGCACCGCCTCCTTTGAACTCCTACAATGTGTCTTAATTAATCTCCTGCTTCTACTTCTGTCTCCTCTGATCTCAACTCATTAGCTAGAGTGATCCTGTGAAACTGTCATCCCTTTGCTCGGAATGCTTAAATGGCTTCGCATCTTACGATGTGTGAGGTCCAAGCTTATCAAAGGACTCCAAGGCCTGACATTATTCTGCTTCTGATACTTACGCATGCACTACCTCACTCAGGCCGCTTCGGCCACACTGACCTCCTTGTTATTTCTTCAAAATGCTGAGCACACTTCTGCCTCAGGGATTTTGAACTTGCTGTTCCCTTTACCTGGAATGTTCCTCCCCGAGGGATCCACATACCAGCCACCTCAGCATTTTCAGGCTTCAGGCTTTGCTCTTTTGGCATCTTAGAAAGTCACTGCAGACTTTTAAAATATGCCTCTTCCCATCCTAATCCTTTTCCTTAATTTATTACACTTGATCTTAGCCAAAAGGCCAAGAAGTGATTCCCCTAATTTATTTTATACTACTTTATCACCAAGTAAAATAGTATTACACATATTTACATGTAATGTATTTTATATATAATATAATACATTTTAATACTTTAAAGTATATTTTAACATATGTATGTGTATATATATATAATTTTATCATATATTTTCCCACTAGAATGTAAGCTTCCTGGGATAGAAACTTTTGTCTGTTTTGTTCAGGGTAGTATCTAGCAGAGTGCTTGGCTTGTAGTAGGCACCCTGTAACTGTTTGTGGAATTAATTAATGCACATGAACCTAGGAAGGAGGCAAGCACATAACACAGATGCTTCAAGGTCTTTATACCAGTCAGCATCCAGCCCCTATCTTATCTCTCAGCTTTCGGACAGTTAATGCACACATGAAAGCAGCTGCTGTTATGTGAGTCACAACAAATGAAACTGTTTAAGAAAAATGTAACTCTTCCTATACCGAGAGCAGAGAAAAATGTCTCTCCCCTGAGCCCTGCCAAAGAGCCTGGATATTGTGAGAAAGGTGCTTACCAGAGTGTTTAGGGAACTGTGGAGAGCATCATAGTGTTTCTCATTACATTCTCTAATGTGGCTGATGCCAGATGCAGACCACAATTATGTAAAAGCATTTGTATATAGAGGTAGAGCACTGTGGTCCAGAGACACAGCTTGCTATCAGGCTGGACTGTTTTAGGAATAGACCTCTAATACTCAGGAATAGGCACAGAGTTCATGGCTGTTGGGCCTGCTTTTCTCAATCAAGCTTTTGCTGAATATTAAATGGCAGAGAGTTGAAGGGTACATTTGCTGAGAAGAGGGCCTTCCAGGAATACTGTGGAGGTTGCGCCAACAGTGTCGGAGGCACCACTGTGGTCCTGTCCTTGAAGACATACCAGCGGCCAACAAGCGCAAGAAAAGATGTTCAACATCACTAGTTATTAGGGACCTGCAAATCAAACTACAATGAAGTATCGCCTTGGACCCATTAGAATGGTTATTACCTTCAAAAACAAAAAACAAACAAATAAAAAAATGAAGCCATTTTGAAATGGATTTGGAGCTTCCATGCCAGAGGTACTGCTTTGCTTTGCACTTACGTGTTATGCCTTCAATCTTTGGAACGTTAACACAGCAACCTTGCACCCCAAAGAACTATTTGCAAAGATAATAAAAAGTAGTTATTATGACTACTAGACCAAAAAACATACATTGTTTAGAATTGGCAGCACTGCTTTATAACCTCTGCACCAATAGCAATGCCTCCCTTCTGTTGGTATAGTGCCCCCTTCTCTTTCTCGTAAGCACCCCTTGCATTTGTCTCCCACTCAGAATGCTATTTGGCTTTTGCCTAAATCAGTGCATCCCAAATAGCTGTTCTTTTAATCTTAAGTAAGTGCTTGTTGCCTTTTACTTTGAAAGGCCTTTTAACCTTTAAGTTAACATGTTAAAAAGACAAGAAATAACAAGGGTTGATGAGGATGTGGAGAAAAGGGAACCCTCATACACTGTTGGCGGGATTGTAAATTGGTGCAGCCACTGTGGAAAACAGTATATAGATGTTCCTTTAAAACCTAAAAATAGAACTACCCTATGATCCAGCAATTCCTTTTCTAGGTATTTATCCAAAGAATATGAAAACACTAGTTTGTAAAAATATATGAATCTCCATGTTTATTGCAGCATTGTTTACAATAGTCAAGATATGGAAACAACCTAAATCTCCATCAACTGATCAATGGATAAAGATGATGTCTCACTCACACACACACACACACACACACACACACACTGGAATATTATTCAGCATAAAAATGATGAAAGATTGTCATTTGTGACAACGTGGGTGGATCTTGAGGGTATTATGCTAAGTTAAATAAGTCAGGAAAAGACAAAAACAGTATGATTTCATCCCTGTGTGGAATATAAAAAAGGTAACAAACAAATAGAACAAAACAAAAACAAACTCGTAGACACAGACAAAATTACAGCGGCTACCAGAGGGGACAGGGGGTGTGTGTGGGGGCTTGAATTAGGTAAAGGGGGTCAAATATATGGTAACAAAGGAACCAAATTTTGGTGATGAACACACAGTAGGATATAGAGATATCAAATTATAATATGTAAACCTGACATTTATATAATTTCACTGACCAATGTTACTTCAATAAATATAATTTAAATAAATGGGCGGCACCCCTTGGAACGAGGCTGCGCACAGCTGGCACAGCTGCACGAAGCATCCCTGTTCAGGAGACCAGACCCCTGTGGGGGTGCCACAGACGGAGAAAGTCCCAGGGCCATAAAAAGACACGATATTTCACTTCATGCAGAAATGGGTTAACGGAGCAGCAGTGGGCAGGACAGTGCGCTCCCTAAGGAAGAATCTGGAGTTTGCTCTGACACAGAGAGTGGCCCTAAAAATGGCTGTATGAACATTTTCAAAGCAGATGAAAATAATCAGTCTTCCCCATACAAGCCAGCTACAAAACATCCCCGGGGAGCTCCCATTGACTGGCTCACTGGAGTAGTGTGGTTTTTCCCTTCAATGAACAATTGTGAAATAAACATGGAGATAGATGATGTATTGCATTGCTATTTTGGATTGCCAGCCATAAGCCAGTGCAATCGGGGCAGTTACCAAAACTAATGGCTGCTGGAAGTTTTTCCATTAAGAAATTCAATTCTGTAAAATTTCCGGTAATACAGCTATTCACTCCACCAGGCATCCTGGTCAGCACTGCGCCCAAGGGCCCTTAACTTCCACATGGCAGGGAATCCGTGTTTTCTTGTGTCTGTGTATAGGAAGCGCATTTCTTAAATTTTTGTGGTGAGTCAAGAGCTTTCTTGAGAATGGATTTTCACACATACTCACCAAAGATATACATTTTTTCCTTTCATTTGTGGAAGATACAAAGAAATTCCATGGTAATTAAGGTGAACAATGGGCGAGATGGTGATGACGAAGTAAACATGCCAGCTAGATGATCGTGGTTGGCTGAAGTCTGCAGGAGTGCATTCACTCAGGGTGAAACCCTCCTGGAGGGCTTACCATGTGCCAGGCACCATGCTAGGTACTTCTCGGAGGCTGAGTGGGCTTGGGGAGACAAAGGTCATGGTCCTGGATCTTAAAGAGCAACCAGCCTGGTGGAGGAGTCATGACTTTCTTACCTGCAAAGTTGTCTCACACTGTAAGGCAGTGTGTACTGAGTATCCACTGAGGGGAGCTGACCACGTGTGATCCCTGTGGATAGGAGGGACCTGAGGTCTCCAAGGGAGCTGGGCTCTGAGGAAAGTGGGGTCTCAGAGAGGACTGCTGCTCACTAACTTCCTACCTCTGATGGTCTTATGACCTCTGTGAATAAGCGATAAGAGAGAAATTACATTTGAACACACTTGGGCCACTATATTTGGGGATCTCTTTGTTACAGCCTGTAGCTTAACCAATACATTTGTGGAACAGTTCCTGAGCTTACCTCCTAAGTCAGCAAGACAAAAGGAAGGGAGCCAACGACAAGGGAATCCTTGTGATGAGACAGACATTATTCTAAAAAAAAAGGGAAAAAAGAAATTCATCAACTCTGACCTCCCTCTGTGCCAGGTGGGAGTAATCACTCATTTCTAGTGATAAAAGAGAAGAGGTGTAAACATTTTCCAAGGTTATACAGAGCTGAGAAGCAGCAGAGACCAGAACCCAGAGAGGTCTGATGTTTCCTATATACTGAAGTGTGATCAATATATAGAAGGAGTCCCTTGAAGGACCATGTTAGGTGTCCTCCTGGGTCTCTATTTGCCCTGGGAGGGCAAGGAAAAAGAATCCCTGATGTTCTACTGAACCCAAACAGAGACAGGTGACCTGGGAGGCTTAGGAGCAGAAGAACTAGAAAGGAACTTGAAACATTTCTGGTTTAACCACCTCATTTTACAGATGAAGAAATAAGGCCTGGAGGCCTGGAGGGGTAAAGGGGTTTGTCTAACATTAAATGATGCCGACATAGTCCATGGCTCTGCTCAGCACGGCACACTGCAGACCTTACTGCCCTGGCCTTCATGGGCAAAAGACAGATTAAAGCGTGTGTTGTCTTGCAGACCTTTTTCGCATCTCTCTTGGCTCAAGAAGCAGATAATGATGGAAAATGCTTTATGTTGATGGGGGAGGCCAAGGGCAGACGTGTGCTTCAGTTGCTGTGGCCCAGAGCTGACCCTTAACCCAGTTCTGTCTTTGTCCCCACGTTTCCCTTTCTGGGCCCTTTGCTCTCCTCTAGGTCCCCCCCCTCCAACCCAGATTCCCCCCTGTCACTCCACTCTCCATCCAGGAGTGTCAAGTGATAGCTTGGTAGGAATTTAAGCTGAACCTTAGGCATATATGTTCATTTGGGTGGTTTCTCTAACTGTGAGTGAAAACTCTGTCTTCATCAAAGAGACTTCAGGCTGCCTTGACTCTAGGGAAGGGGGAGGAGATGGTTCCAAGTACATTTTCTGAGAGTCCCTAGGACCAGACACAAACTAAAAAATCCTGTGCTGTCTCAAGGGCTTGTCAGCATCCTCATAGCTGCCTATGTGAAGTGCTGGCATATTTACCCTGTTTAATCATGGCTCAGGTGGAGCAATGATTAATGATTTTCCCTGGGAGAAAAAAAACTGATTTTAGCCACTTGAGGAGAGAGAAAGAGCCACAACCTTTCTGTAGAATTGATAACTTGCTCCTTATAAGGAGCGAACAAACGAAAAGCCCCACGCTCACAGCTCAGGAATGTGCTCCTCTGTGTGTGTTCCTCTGAACAGTACCTGGTGATGGGGCCCCACACCGGAGCCCAGGACATCCTACAGTCCCCAGGCTGGAGTGGCCACCCCTCCCACTGAATCAAGAGAGTATTAATTGTTTGAGATAATTCCAGCTACAAAGTTCCTGGATCAGTGCTGCAATTGAATTCAACAAGACAACGTGTTAAAGAAAAAAATTGTTTTCTATTATTTGAGAAATAAACTTCCTAACAACTATGTAAATGCCTGCCTCAAACTGGGCTATTATATAACCCAGTTCTTGTTACTAATCCCTTAGTAACAAGAAGGGTCAAAATCCACAGTGGTCAGAGCCAAAAGTCCGCCCAGGAGCTAACAGAGTTATAAACCATCAGCTATTCTAGCTACTCTTTACTTACAGTGCTTCCTCCAGGTCAGCTGTCTTACTTAACTGCTACTTCCTATAGTGACCCAGTAATCACACCAATTTTGTTTAAAAAGGGATTTTGAAGTTCAAGGACAGGTTAAGTCACCTGGTTATTCACACAACTAGCAAGTGGAAACACAGAGATTCAACTCCAACTCTTTCATATTCCAAAGCCAGCGGAGTTCTTTCAACAGGTGCTACCAACACCTGTATTGCTTTTTTAACACCCACTGAGAAGACCAGGGTCCTTTGATTTTGGTTACTCCAACTCGTCTTGTTGTTTGTGAGGATTTCCCAGACCTTCAAAGAATGAATGAATGTTGTGTTTCCTCCTAAACTTTTTCCTTCCAATCTTATGTGGCTCAGAAAAACATGGAACCCAACAGCCAAGTCCCAGAGTGCTCTCTCTTGTCAACACTGAAGGAGTCCCTCCAACAGGGCTGTCCAAAGCCTTGTGGAATGCGGCACGGCTGAGCCTCCTCACCCAAGTTGGCCCATAAGCCTATCCTCTGACCGTCTCCACCACCCACCCAGGCTACGTCTCTCTGGCTCTCAGAAATAGTCAGCTGGGCCAAACCCACCCCCATATTCAGTATGGCTGCCCAGATGTTCTGCCCCCATGACCCTTATTATTCATTCAAATAAATATTTGTACCCATCATTTATGCAAAGCACAGTCCTCAGGTCTCTCGGAATAAATCAGAGATGGTTTCTGCTCTCTGGGAGCTGACATTCAGCAATGTGGAGTTAATAGCCTACTAGTTAATTGCTTGACTACCATCATAACAGTCCTGCAGTGATTGCTAAATTGGCAAGAGAGTACATAACTGGGGCGTGGATAGGGGGCCTGGCAAGGAACTGAGGGATCAGGGCAGGTCCCCGCTGACCCCCCAAGAAAGAAGCCAAGGTGGCTGGATGCACACAAAGAGGGGCCAATGGACAACATGAGGCCCAAGAGGTAAGCAAGTTCTGATCTTGAGGGCTCTTTGTAGGCCTGGACTTTATCTTTGTAGCAATGAGACTGCTTTGTAGGGTTTAGGTGGTGAATTATATGTGTGTATACACCAGGGAGACCTGGAATGGTCTCCCTGCAAGGCTGCACTGCACCCATCCTTGGAATGCAACGAAGGCCTTGCCTCAGGGGTCCACCAGAGTCGCTTCTCACCAAACATCCTGACTTTCCAGCTGACTCCCTAGGAGGAAAGTTTTACTGTGAACAACTCAGAGCCATCTGGGGCCTAGAGAGGGGATGGAAAGGAAGAGGGCGAGTGTGAAGTATCAGCAAGGACTTTGTAGCAATTGAATGGTGAAAAGGCAGCACAGTAGAGAACAACTGATAACGTTGGTCTGATTTCACCCAAAGACATTTCTGCTTAGAAAACTTGACTTGTCCCAAAGTGGGTGAGGGAGACTTAAACACACACATACATGCAAACATACATGCACATGTCCCATGTGCTTCTTATCTAAGGGCATGCTAACATTTCTTTAGAGTGTCATTCTTAAAGTAAAATTGGGAGATGACATTTAAAAATTTTTTGAGGTGATAGCTTCCAAAATTGCAATAAAATGTAATTTTAAATAATGTCCTCTAAGTTCTGGCTGAGACGGTGGTATAGGTAGAAAAACTTCACTTCCTTGCACAACCAAAAGGAGGATAGCAATCTAAAATCAATAAACAACCGAAATCACCAGGAAATCAAACTGAATGGAACTCTGACAACCAAGGAATTAAAGAAAAAATCAACTAGAACAATCAGACTGGCAGCGAAACAAAGAGGGTTGCCCTGTCTGGGTGAAACCTAAGGCCCCGCCCCCTTAGAACCTATCAGCTTTACCAAAACAAAGAAATAAGGCCCAAATGAAAGAATACAGCAAAACTTCAGAAAGAGAACTAAGTGATGTGGAGGTTGCCAACCTATCTGATGGGGAATTTAAAGCCCTGGTAATCAAAATGCTCACAGAACTGATTGAGCCTGGTTGAAAAATGAAAGAACAAATGAAAATTACCCAAAATGAAATAAAGCAAAATGTTCAGGGAACCAACAGTAACAAGAAGGAATTCTGGATTCAAAGCAACAATTTGGAACAAAAAAAAGAAATAAACATCCAACTGGATCAGAACAAACAAAGAAACAAGAATCTAAAAAAATGAAGAGAGTCTGAGGATTCTCTGGGACAACCTGAAACATTCCAACATCCGAATTATAGGGGTGCCAGAAAAAGAAGAACAACAGCAAGAAATTGAAAACTTATTTGAACAAATAATGAAGGAAAACTCCCTCAATCTGGCGAAGTAAATAGACTTCCAGGAAGTCCAGGAAGCTCAGAGAGTCCCAAAGAAGTTGGACCCAAAGAGGAACACACCAAGGCACATCATCATTAAGTTACCCAAGATAAAAGACAAAGAGAAAATCCTAAAAGCAGCAGGAGATAAGGAGACGGTTACCTACAAAGAAGTTCCCATAAGACTATCAGCTGATTTCTCGGAAGAAATCTTACAGGCAAGAAGGGGCTGGAAAGAAGCACTTGAAGTCATGAAAGGCAAGGACCTACATCCAAGATTACTCTATCCAGCAAAGCATCATTTAGAATGGGAGGGCAGATAAAGTGCTACCCAGATGAGGTAAAGTTAAAGGAAT
Organism: Phyllostomus discolor; assembly: GCF_004126475.2. Classification (NCBI taxonomy): domain Eukaryota; kingdom Metazoa; phylum Chordata; class Mammalia; order Chiroptera; family Phyllostomidae; genus Phyllostomus; species Phyllostomus discolor. The sequence continues at coordinate 72,816,551 of NC_040907.2, forward strand.
TCATCATCACTAAGCCCTTATTGTATGAAGTGTTAAAGGGACTTATCTAAGAAAAAGAAGATAAAAAATATGAACAATAAAATGACAACAAACTCAAAACTAGCAACAAATTAACCTAAAAGAAAAGTAAAACAAGGAAAACAAAAACTAAGCAAACAACCAGAACAGGAACAGAATCAGAGAAATGGACATCACATAGAGGGACTTCAGTGGGGAGGGGTGAGGGAGGAATAGGGGGAAAGGTACAGGGAAGAAGAAGCAGAATTGGTAGGAATTAACTAGATGGGGAGAGGTCAAAAATGGTATAAGAAACAGAGGGCTCAAAGGACTTATATGTACAACCCATGGACATGAACTAAGAGGGGGAATGCTGGAGGGTTGGGGAGCAGGGTGGAGGGGAGAAAATTTGGGAAAACTGTAATAACATAATCAACAAAAAATACTTAAAAAAAGAAATTCAGAAAGTTAAAAAAAAAAGTCCTTCATACCATGACTAAATATAATGTCAGTGGTCAAAACACAGGCTAACCTGCATCTCCAGCAGCACAGCTGCAGTGCCTGTTCTGCCAAATCCCGTTTCCTAGGGTTTCCTACATTAACACACATTTGCAAATGGCGCTCTGAACGTGTTCCCCCCAAAGGAATGGTGGGAGGCAGTTCTTGGGACATGCCCCTTACACACACGGGTGTCTAGGGCTGCTATCAGGTGTTGAAAAGAATGTGAGGAAACAAAGAGATAATGTCTGAAATGAAAAAAAATGGAAGGGCAGGATTTTCTAAACCAAATGATCAATTGTTGCCAGTTCTGCTCCCCAGCTATCAGGAATCGATAATAAATCAACAAAAAACTAAATTTCTCTGTGTGTGGCGTTGTCCTGGGCAGTGGCCAGATCCAAGAATAACATGTGTCTCGTTATCTCGCAGCTCTGTGGTACACAACCCTAGGCTTTGCAGTCTTGGCCTCGTGATGGGGCTCTGTTTTTGGTGGAGTAGGAGGTAACATTTCCATGCACTCAGCTTGGAACAGTGGCTTGTTCCCTGGCCAGGACATCGGAAAAGAATTATTTGTAGTGTGGTGTAAATTTCTAGAACCAGCCAGCTCTGCTCATTAGTATTTGTGTGCTTTGGCCAAGTTTCCTATCCCTTTAGAGTCTTCTTTATCTCAAAAATGGCAGCAACAACTCAACACCCTGCCACTGAGGACAGACTGCAGGCTAGGCTGAGCTGTGTGTGAGTCAGGATGTAGCTATCACCTCAGTGACCATGAACTAGTGCATGCAAGACTGCATGTGAGGTGACTCTGTGCGTTACAACACCCCCTTCTAGCCAATGAGCATTTCAGAAAGGGTTTGGTTGAGATGAATATAAAAATGTGCCAGGATGTGAATGAAATAGACTACCTGTGTGTAATAGTAGATGTATTCTTTTAATTACTATATATATTTAAAATCCCATGATATTTGTTAGCTTATAAATACTGATTATTATGTTAATGGTTTAAGTGATATATTTATAAGTCGTGTCACATTTATAGTTTGAAACATTGCCTTCACCCACTCACAGTGCAGAGCCTTTAATCAAGCTCTTCCGTTGTGCCTTTGACGTCAGGGTCTCTGTTCTGACTACAGCCAGTCTTCCAGCCTGTTTTCCAGGCACATCGTCTGTATATCCATCTAGGCTGGTGGGGATTTGGCACTTCTCATATCTAGGTATGACATCATTGGAAAATTTACCCCACACTACAATAATTCTTTTCTTTTTTGTGATCTCCTAAGATAACCACTTATCTTTAAAATATAGTATATAATACAATGGTTTTTAATATAATCCCCATATGGCTTGTTTACTGTGTCTCCAACATTAATAATTGAGGGGTCAGATCTGCAGGAATAATTGTGAAACATATGTTAGATTTCTCTGCCCACTACTTTTCTGTATTGCCAGGAGTCCCATAAGATCCCACTTTGGTATTGCTTTAAGATAATATGTCTTTATCGTTTTGTTGTGCAGATTAAAAAGGTTGAAGGAAATACCCTGAAATGATTTGTTGTCAAGATTCTAATATGACAATTCCAAGGGAAACTTTTAGGGGGGTAAGCATGTCCATATATGATATTTGCAATAAAGGTCAGAAGGTATTAGAAGCTCTAAATGAAAAATGTTTAGAGATAAAAGAGGGTATAGAGTAGGTATATGCTAAATCATTGGGCTGTTATTTTTCTTAGTCTCCTTACCTAGGAAGGAAGGTCAATCAACAATACCCAAATGTTGCTGGGAGAAGTAAATGTGTTCATACATTCTAGCAGTGGCACAGCACTTGGCTCACAGGTGCCATCAAGAGCAAGTGCCATCCTTCCCTAAGTCCTTCCAGCTCTGCTCCCACACTTGACTCCACAGAACTTGTTGAGTGAAAAGTAGCACATGGTATTGCTGGCATCCAATCCATGGCCCTATTCCCTCTTTCTATGGTTTTTCTTTCTTTTTTCCCCCTCTCCACTGAGCTGCCAATCCCCTCACAAGGCATTAACAAAATATCCTTGCCTTTTGTTCAGATTAGAGTTTTTCCAAAGGACTAAGAACTATAGACATAAAACCTGTAGTTGCAGAGTCCCTGCACAGATTTCAGTGTCATTGTTCCTTTCTGCACTCTTGGATGTAGGCATTTTCCTCTCCAAGGCTCAGCTTCATTCCCCTCTACATGTGGTCAGGATGGGATGGAGGGGTTGGGGTTTGAGAGGCAATAATAGAAAGCCACTGGAATTTGGAAGATGGAAAACTGAGTTCAAAAGAACCTCTGCCTCTCACTGGCTTTAAGACTCTGAACACATCCCTTCACCTCTTCAAGCCTTAGTTTTTTCATCCATATAATGGAGACAAATCCCTTGGAGACTCTTTAAGGATGTTATGATATCATATATCCAAGGTACAAGACACAGTGCCCATCTGTGTTAAGAGCTGTTGGGCCAGTTGATAGCTATTAAGTCTGTTGGGAACCACCCTGCCTGGTTTCAGAAGCTGTAACCCCCCATGGCTACGGCTGAGTGAGAGACCTTGGGACCATAAGCCACTAAGGAGACAAAGCTTATCTCACTGGCAGGGGTGCCACCTCTGCCCCTTTTATTTCACCCTGCCTGGTCCCCAGTGCATGACCGGTTAGCCAATGATGGGTAAGATTCCTCAAGGGAGGGACGGCCTAAGACAGGCATGGTCATGGGGAGCCCTCAGGGAAGGACTTGGGAGGCTATAGCAAAAAGGGGTGATGGACCCTTGCCCTTCAGCTTTGACATAGCCTGAGTCCTCATTCTGTCTTCAATAAATCTCCTAATCTCTTGGCTGACTTATTTCCCCTGCCTGAGTTAAGCCTGAAACAATGACAGAGGGTGGTGTAGCCCTGTGCTAGAGAGGGCAGGTTCCCTAGGGCAATCAGGCCTAAGAAAGAATACATAAAATCCTGTGAAACCTGCTTTGCTAAGGATGCTCTCAATTTTCTGATAAGGGTCGAAGCATGAAATGAGTTTGTTTCCCAAAGTTTTTTTAAAAAGATTTTATTTATTTATTTTTAGAGAGGGAAGGGAGGGAGAAAGAGAGAGAGAGAGAGAAACATCAATGTGCGGTTGCTGGGGGCCGTGGCCTGCAACCCAGGTATGTACCCTGGCTGGGAATCAAACCTGAAATGCTTTGGTTCGCAGCCCGAGCTCAATCCACTGAGCTATGCCAGCCAGGGCTGTTTTCCAAAGTTTTATAGCCCTTTAGCTAACTGATCCTGACTCAGAATAAGCCCTTGTAGGTTTTTGTATGTTATCTATTGTTTGATTCTTACTACCTAACAGTGATTGATGAGCTTTACCTGTATTCCTGTGCAAATTAAACCCAATAAAAGCCCATTGAGGAAAAGGCTCTTGTCCCTACTCCTTAGAGAGCTCGCCACCTTTCCTCCCCAAGCAGATCATGTCTTGGTAGACTCATTCTCATCCATGGAGGTCAGGGGGCCCTGCGGGTGGAGCCCCTCCACATAAGTCCATTCTATTCTTTTGTGTATTTCCTGGGGTGGTTAGTGAAGGGCAGGGGGAAGATTTACCTCCAGGGGTCCATTTTCTAGGGGTAACTTAATAAGGTAATAGTCAGAGCAATTACTCTGAACTACCCCACTACCCTTTTTCCTGTAAGAGTTAAAGTTTTATTTGATTTTTACCAAAAGAAATGTTTGTTAAGGGTGACCACCACGTCTAGGATTGGCTGCTTTGATTAGCATATGATCTGAAAAGAGCACCCACTATTGTGGTCCAAAGACATTTCTTGCTCTTTGGAGAAGGTAAAGCAAGCACACGATTCCTCCCATCTGCACAGGATCTTTCCTTTCTTCAGACATCCTGGTGGGTTTGCAGAAGTTGCCACATTGACCATGAAACTTCTTGGTCTTAGACCTGGCATTTGTTACTCCTCTAACTTTTCCTCTTTATTAGCTTCTTCCTTGGGGAATATTTAATAGGGAATATTTAACAGGCTCAGGGTCTCTGACATGCCATCTACCCAAACCTTAGCAGGCTGCTTTGGCTGGCACTTCACCCTTATCAGGATCCTATAAGAGTTCTGCCACCTAGGACTTCTGACTGTCCCCCTCTCTTCTTCCTGGTGATATTCACAACTCCTGGGTTTCCTCACCAGGACCCTTTTTGGCAGAATTATTGGCCTGAAATTTTGCTGGACCTCTGGGTGCATGAAGATACACATATTAAGAAAACTGTAGGCTTTGAACACTCCCAATCCCGCCCCCACCACCCCACAACCACCAACTTGCTCCTTCCTTGCCCAGTGCCTGAGGTACTTGTAAACTTGTCTCCATAGCCTCGTCATGGCCTTGGACATATCTCCCTGTGCCTTAGGCAACTCTCTTTTCCTATTACTTCTTTAGACTATGCAGAATTCATTGCAAAGTAGTTCTCCTACTTTGAATAACACCAGCTAAAATTTATTGGCCATATTATATATGCCAAGCATGATTCCAAGCACTTTGTATTTATTATCTCATTTAATTCTTACAACAATCTTGTAGGGTAGAAACTATTATTATTTACTTATTTTACAAAAGCAAAAACTGAGGTGTTATGGTTAGATAACTTTCTTACATGGCTATAACCATATTAAAACAGTTAACTCTAGAGCCTCTCTGTATGTCTATGCTCTACCCATCTTACTGGGCCTTACCACATGTGTCAGTCATTTTCTTTGCCAAAGAAGAGAACTACTTACTTTGTGCCCACATAGTGAGTAGATGGGTACATGTGTCTGACTGTCCTTAGTCTGGCGCATGTAATGAGTATCAGGTAGTGTTTGGTGAGTGGATGGATGGATAAATGGTTAGATGGATGGATGGTTGCAGGAATGAATAGATGGATGACTGACAGATAGATGGGTGGATGGATGGGCAGACTACCATGTGATCTGAGATCTTTTGTACAGAAAAACATTTTGGAACACAAGAAATCCACATAATCCAGAGCTGCACACTTTCTGGCCAGTCTGTGTCTTCCTTTCTGTGAATCCTACTGGCTGTTCTGTTTGCAAGAGGAGAAATATCTCTAGGTACCTAACCCATTGAACAAATAGAACAACTGTGTTCTTACTAAGTTATTTCCGCCTGCATTTATTTTCTTAGATGCTTCCCACTGACTTTGGAATTCAAACCAGATTTGATCAGGGAGGTTTGGTTTTTAGTAAGACAAGCTGCTCCCCGATCCAGGTGGGGTCCTGCAGCCCGAACCTTACTCAAGAATATCAGGCTGTGGGATTTGCAGTTTGTGTCTAGAAGTTGTTTGGAAACAAGGAAACCTACATCTCCCAAACACAGCTGCCATACAGAGGCCAAGACTGAACGTAGCCTGGCCTTCCAGTGCTGACAGCCTCATGAAAAAGGCAAGCTGGCAGGATGGGAATGCACTCAGCCATCAGGTCCTCTTCCCCCTTCACTTCCAGGTTCCCACCCATTGTCATTCCAACCCTCATCCAACATCCAGACCTGGCTTCTTGTTCCCTTGGTTCCAGATGACAAACTCTCTCTTGCTAAGGTATTAGTGACTTTCTACTTTCCCTTCCTATTAGGAAGAAGTTCCTCAGTAAAAGCAGTGTTAAACTCAAAAGAGGAGTTTTCCAAAGTACACTAGGCATGTGTTATCCCCTGGGCTTGTCATTCAGGCTAGCCTCTTCACTTGTGACATTAGTTTTGCATATTCTTTTATTAACATTATTAAATCAACTGGATCTGGAGAACAACTCAAGGCCACATTCTTTTCTTGTTGACTCTGGTACCTCCAGAGAGGCTTTTCCTCTCCTACTCAGCCTGAGGGTTTAGGGTACAATTGTGCTAATTGGTTTAATCAAATTACATCGTCTCATGGCCACGATGTAACTTACCAGAAGTGGCCTGCCCTGTCCCTTACACGAGGTTCACCTGCCCCATCGGAGTGACCACAGGGCTCTGGCTGTGATGGCTGGGCTGCAGTATGCCTCTGGCAGGACCCCACCTTTCTCTTGAGGTACTTGTACTACAGGAAGCCCAAGTTACCTCCACAGGAAAGTTTTCAGGATGTTGACTAATGAGTACATTTTGGCATGGGAATGAAAAAGGGAAAGTGTATTTGTCTTTGTTGGTCTCACCCTAAGCTTTTGAATAGACTCTACAATGCCCAGCTCTGATCCTTTTGTCTGCTGTGAGCTAAGATTACAGGTAAACTCTGTGAACTCTCTGCAGGAAGAATTATATTTACCACACACAAAAAAACAAGTTCTTTTATTACTGCTCCAAATCCTCTTTTTGTCATTGAAATAGTTGTCATACCCGATTAGCCTATTTAATGTGACAACAAATTAAATATACCCCGTGAACTGTGAACACATACACAGGTGTGTCCTTGTCCCTGGAAGTCATTTCTGCTGGGAGCCCATACTCCTGTTTAATTTGGATAGGAAGATGGTTAGGAGGAGGCAAGACAGGGAGAAACTTGTCAGTGTGGTGCCTTTGTGAAGACTGGAGAAAGCATTCTGTCTTCCAGGTGGATATGGTGTCTCCTCGGCACACCGCTCAGCAAGCAGCCCCTATTGGTCCCTCAGCAGGTGGTATGGCTTTCCTGGAGGGTCTCTGCTCTGCTCTGGACAGGGGTATTGGGACTGGTATCTTAGCTCTCAGAATGCCTGCCTGCTTCAGATTTGCCCACCATAGACCTGAGAACAGCACTCATGGTGGTGATGGCGCAGTGGAGGGTGGCTGGAGTCAGCAGGCTGACCAGGGGCTTCATCGTCCCCTTTTTACTCAGAGGCATTCAGCATGCATGTCCACTCATCAAAAAGGGCTTTGGCTCTCAGCCCACCCAAACTGAACGTTTTCCTGAAATCATCCATGCAAAACAGCTCTTAGATACGTAAAGCATAATTGATAGAAATGTAAATCTAGAAGCACCGCTTGAGAGGCCGCCTGAGTCACTCTCCATTGCCTTAGGCAATACCACCCCTAAACTCTCCTGGCTCTCCTGGAAGCTGATGGAAAGGTTGCTGGTTTAAGCCTCCCTTGGAAAATATTTTGAATCAACTCTGAGGGCTTCCTGAATGATTGTATTTTTATTTTTAATTATACTATGCAATAAAAGAAAAATACTCTGTAAAGTCAGACATCAGCACCCCACCCCCACCACTATTACCCCCTTCCTCTTCTTCTTTGATTTATTCCCTGGGAGACCACTCTGAGAGAGCGATCAATGAGCAGGAAGGTGTTTGAGGTCAGTCCTCAGGTCCCACACCTGTGCAGCACTGGGCAGAGGTAAGGGCTGGACTGCAGAGCAGTTGTCCCAGTGGCCACCATGGCCTCAGCTTAGCCCCAGCAGAAAGTGCTTCTTTCTCCCAGCATCACAGCATCAGTCTCAGGAAAGGACTGTGATTGCTGCAGGTTGGGTCCTGTGCCTGCTCATTGATCCAATCACTGTGGCAGGAGATGAGTGATTCTGATTGGCCAGTCCCTGGTCACCTGGCCACCGATAAATACCAGGATGATGGAAAAGCTTTCTAAATAGTCAAAAACAATAGTTACCCCTAAAGCTATCCACCTCTCAAAACTACTGAGAAGATTAGTGAAAATATATAGTGAAAATATATGCCTAATAGAGGGTCTAAAAGGAGAAACTCAATGAATGGTCATTATTGTTTCCTCCAATGGTATCATCAGAACTAGCACAAACAACCTTTCTTCTAAAGTCTTGGGGCAAATAGATGCTGATAAAATCAAAATCAACATTGGCTCAAACTTCAGCCTCAAATTTGAACTGAGCCTGAACTTTTCTGAAGAGCTGAAAATATTTAACATTTTCCTCCAGCTAAATTAATGTTTGTGCATCCTTATACTCCCTGAGCCAGAATGGGCTCAGATCACCAGAACCATCATAAGGATATTTATCTCCCTGACAACCCCAATTGTCTGAAAGTATTTCCCAAGAAAGATAGTCACCAGTGTTTTTCTGACCTTTTCATAGAGTCAGAGCATTTGGATGAAGAAGGAAAAATTCCTGTCTCTGAACTGAGTATCAGCTTCTTGTAGGGTCTAGTTCCTAAGGATGGATCTTGTATGTCCTGCCCTTCAAAACCGTAAGCGTCTCCAGAGCCTCATGAAGAATTAAGGACAGAAAGTTCTGGGCCCTCGGTGACAAGCCCATAACTTCTATTCCCCTGGTCCAGTGCTACACTGTGGCCAACTCAATGTCCGGACATTTCCCAAACCCCAGGCGCCCAGCCCTCTGCATGCTGTTCCTCCTGGAGAACATGCTCTTCCCATTTCCCACCTGCATAACACCTCCCTTAAAATTCTGCCCATTTTTCAAGGCCCACTTCCATGCCAGCCCCTCCAAACAGTCTTTCCATCTCTTCAACCAGCTATGGTCTTGACTACCTTATAATCTCTTTACAGAATATACATAGTGCTTTATGCTGTGTTAACTTGAATGATAAGCTTTACGACTCAGTTAAAGGCCACTTATTAAGAACTTACTGTGTTTTATGCTGGGCACCGGAGACAGAGATTTGTGAGATGCAGTTATCCAAGTCAACGCGGGGCTCTTTGCAGTCTGAGTGTTACATAATTCAAACGATGACTTTCCAGAGTTTTAAAATGTACTCGCCTCTCCTGGCTCATGCTTCAGATAATTCTGTCACTACCTGTTTAGAATTTTGGTGTCCTCAACTATGAAATAAAAGTTTTGGACTACAGGGTCATGGAAGGTTCTTCCTCACTCAGCAGTGCATCTCCCTTATGTTCTACCGCAGCCTCGTCAAGCACTTCCAGTAGTCACTTTGCTCATGTTATCATCCAACAAGACAGTGTCCATCTGAGCTTCAGGTAATTTGGGGCAGAAGTTTGGAATTAACGTGTGTTTAGCATATTTCTGTTGGCTGAACATGGTCAGCATGGCAGTCAAGTCAGTGACAAGGCACACCCTCTAGCTAGGCCTCAATGTCTACATCTGTATAATGGGACGGTTGGCACAGAGGCCACTAAGGCCCCTTCCAACTCTGAGGTCCTATGATTCATATTCACTCTCTCTCTTGCTCCGGTGAGGAGCCTATGATGTCCTGTAAAGACACCGGCGTCAAGCCACCCGGCAGCAGGAAACATGCTCAGCCACTCCCAGTCTCACCCAGGGGGGTGACCTGAGTTTCAGACAACACTGTGGTGATTGCAGGGGGTTGGGAGCGTATAAGGGTGTTAAATGACAATAGAAAAAATACAATAAAAAAGAAAGAAAAAAAAGAGGCAGCGACTGTCAAGAAGGCTTTATTTTTAGTCACTGACTCCCCCTACCCCCCAGCTCCCCGCCGCCATTCTCAGCATCGTAAGTTTGCTGTGAGAACTAGTTGAACAGATTCAGTCTTTGCGGAGAGAAGTCATACTGCTGTTCGATTGAAAAACGCATCCTCCTTCCCTCATCCCCCGGCTCCCTCGTCCCTGTGGGCCCCATCTCGTCCTGGCCGTGCTTCCACGTGTGCAATGACCTGCCTGCTGTCCGTGGCACCATGGTGACTTCACTGGACGCAGCATGCTTTTGGCCAGGTACCCGTCACTCAAAGAACTTAATGTGGGATGAAAAATTCAGTCAGTTAGTTCATATTTTTCCAAAGAGAGAAGAAAATTTTAAAACTGACCTCCTCTTAGCTTACTGTGTTAACCTTGCTTTCCGTCCTTCTGTCAAACACGCTAGCCGATGCCCCATGCTAGGAAGCCGCACCATGCACTTTGCTCCCGCCAGCTGAGCTCTGTGCCGACCAAAAGTCAGCTACGCTAGCCCGTTTACAGCGGTAGTCCTCGTAACCGTGGGGACGCAATCTGCTTGAATATTATTAATCAACTAAATATGAGTGCAAAGATGAGAGGTGTTGGTTATATAAAGACCAAATTAAATGCTTAGTGAGTAAACAAAATGGAATTCCAAAAATATTTGCGGTCCAATTTTGGTGTATGGAGTAAACTTGGTGTTTGCTGGAAAATAATACAAATATAGAAAGATTGTGCACTCAGATTGCTCTGTAGCATCTGTATCTTCTTGTTCCATTTCGAGGAAGCCATAATTAAAAATCATAGATGAGATATTATGGCTGTAGCCTATGTAAGAGAAACAATGCAAATGCCAATCAAAAGGACCCATACTCAAAAAAAAAAAAAGTCCTTAGTCCAGCATCAAAACATTGGCTAGCATTGTAGGTTTTAAGTTAAAATACAATACATATGTTCGAATCAGCTTTTACTTTTCAAGTATTATCTAAGATGTCTGATGAACATAGACGAACATCATTCTATGGTTTGGGACCCAAATATTTTATGGTGTTTACATTGAGATCTTGGGGTGTTTCCATAGTCATTATTATTATTACTATTAAAATTTCAAGCATATGTAAATATATAGAGAAAAGTGGAGTGAACCTACATATCCTATCATTCAAATTTGTCACTCATGCTTCATCTCTTTCTCTTTGTTCCTTTCTGATGTGCTTTAAAGCAAAATTTAGACATCGTATCATTTTGTCCCTATTTACTTTAGTGAATATCTCTAAGAAAACGCACATTTTCTTCTTTAACTACGCTATCATCATGCCTACCATAATTACCAACAATTCTTTAGTGTCATCTGATACTTTGTGCATACTCAACTTTCTCATAAGGCCCCCCAAATATCTTTGTACTGTCAGTTTGTTAACATCAGGATACAAATACTTACAATGCACACAGTACATCTGGCTATGTCTCGTATGTGTTTTATAATTTAGAACAATATTCCCTTACTTTTTTTCCTGCTATTAACTTGTTGAAGAATCCCTGCTTTTATAAAGGGGTGTGAAAAATTCAAACAATAGCAATTGACAAGGGGTTAGTGGTGAAGAATTTCAAAAAATGCCCGAATGAACCCCAAATTTCTCACGGTGGTCAGGCAACTGACCTGGAGAAAAGCTTCATGGTCTGGAGAAAAGTTTTCACTCTTCTCAGATTGACAAAATGAACACAGAGCTGGAGACTGGATGGAAAGATGAAAGGTTTAAAGTTCTAAAACAGGTTTAATCTCTCAAAAACAAAGTTTTGAGCCATCCAGGAAATGTACATCAAAACCACAATGAGATAGGACTTCACACCAGCCACAGTGTCTACAACGCAAACAGGACAATGAATGATTGTTGCTGTGAGTGTGGAGAAATTGGAACCCTCATGTATTGCTGGTAGGAGTGCAAAATGGTACATTGAAATGGTACATTGGAAAATGCCCCGGCAGCTCCTCTAAAGAGTAAACATGGAATTTACCATGTGACCTAGTGATTCCTCTCCTCAGTTTATATCCATGAAAACTGAAAACGTGGGTCCACACAAAAGCTTGTGCTTGGATATTCATAGATCATTCACAGTATCTCAAAAGTGGAAACAACCCAAATGTCCATGATAAATGGCTAACTTAATGTGGTGTAAGCCACACAATGCAATACTATTCACCATAAAAAGGAATGACGTTTGGACACATGCTATAACATGGATGAACCTTGAAGCCAGTCAGAAACGACACATATGGTGTGATTCCATTGATACGAAATGTTCAGAACCAACAAGTCTGAAGTGATAGAAAGCAGATGAGTGGTCACCTAAGGTTGAGGGTCTGGAGGACAGGAGGGGCTGAGGGCTGAAGGGTGTGGGGCTGAGAGGGCAAAGAAAACGTTTGGAATTGGATAGCTGTGATAGTCCTGCAAATACGGCAAAAGCCATCGAATTGTATACTTTATTTATTTTTAACATAAATTTACAATTTCAGTTTCAAGCTAACTCCTATATACAGAATACACAACTTTTCCCTCATTTTTATTCCTTCCACATTTAAAATGAAAGCTGAACACATTTGTTCTATTTGTTTTCCATGTTCTGTTTGTATTTTACTATGTTTACAAAACTATTTAAAGAGCATATGCACCCTCCCTTTTCTTCATCTTATGGTTCAGTACATTATTTTCACAAGAAAATATGCTTGTAATTATGTCATCACTCTAACGGATGTCAGTCTGACCACGGAACATGTGAATCCAGTGTTCAGTCAGCCTCATTGGAAAGAGGCGGAAACAGAGCAAGTCTCTGCAATTTACACTCTCTGCTGAAGTAATTGTAACTGAACATATGAAAAGATTCCTTTGGCAAAATAATTTAAGAAAGAATACTTTAACACTTCAAATGTACTTTTATTTATTTCTGGAATATCATGATTTGTCAAATTTACTACTTGTATTTGTTTTCTTGAGGAACAGTGAGAGTTTTAAACTGGCAATCACTTAGTAGCTTACAGAATGAATTGTGTACTTTAAAGAGTGAATTGGCCCTGGCTGGTGTAGCTCAGTGGAGAACATGGGCTGTGAACTGAGGGGTCACTGGTTCGATTCCCGGTCAGGGCTCATGCCTAGGTTGCAGGCCAGGTCCCCAATGGGGGCCATGCAAGAGGCAACCACACATTGATGTTTCCCTCCCCCTCTCTAAAAATAAATAAATAAAATCTTTAAAAAATAAAATAAACTTTCAGAAAATATATTTTTTTAAAAGAGTAAATTGTATGGCATATGAGTCATATCTCACTAATGCTGTTTGGATATACCCATACACACAAAGGTTCTGAGGTCCATTACTGGCTGGCCTTGAGCAGGCAGAAGGAGCCTCCCTGGGAAGGGCCCACCTCCACAGAGGCCAGGAGGCAGCCTGCTTTAGTGTTGTTGGGAAGTGGAACTCAGTGTCAATGTGGGTGACCAAGGGAGAGCCCATGGCCCTTCTGCTGGTTCCTATAGCCTCCTGGAGTGGGTTGGTTCCTGGGTTATGAACCAGACAACCTTTTGACCCTTGTTTTAGCAACACTGTAAAAGGAAACCCAAGAGGAACTAAAGGAGAATTCATTTTCATTTTCACCCACCTGATTCCCCTCTGGGCTGACCTCGTTTCCTCTCAGGTCTGCACTCATTGTTATTTCCTGCCTGCCTTTGTGGAAAACAGCGAGACGCAGGTCCAGATGCTTTGCAGGCTGGGGAGCAGAGAGAGAGAGGCAGATGCTGGGGTCAGCCACGTTTCCCCTGAGAAAGTGGGAAATACCCAGACAGACAGGAGGCTGAAAGTGGCATTTTTCTAGCAGTCAGGTAAAAGAAAGGTTTCAGTTCCACAGGGTTCAGCATGGGGCTCTTCCCGACTGGTGGGGTTGGTGCAGAAGTTTCCTTGCCTGATGTTGAAATATTCTTCAGGCTGTTCAAACTGCTGATCTTATCGGACATGGATGTCTGCCCAGTCTCACACATCGACAAAGGCCCCTCGGGCCACAGGATCCTGTGCTCATTCAGCAAAGGCACAGGCCTCAGGAGAAGGGTGCGGGCCCATGAAACTGCAGGGCACCTAGGTCTGCAGAAAGGCCTCCAGGGCTTCTGTTCACAGGGAAAGCTCCATTTAGGAAAAGGCAGCCTGGGTGGGCTGAATTCCCATGAGGCTTTGAGGACTCCCCAGGGGCTGCATCAGCAGGCCTTACAGCTCCCCTCCTTCTTTGCTCCCACTGCTTCCAAATCCTTATCCCACGCAGAGGAAAAGTTGCCCACAGGCCCTAGCATCTCCAAGGGGTCAAGCGAATAGACAGAAAGAAGACAAACATCAATGAGAAAAATGCAACTTAACAAAGTACATGTTTTGAGGGAGGAGAATCCTGAGACAACATCAAATGGTTGTCTGGAGCTCCCACTGTAGACGCTAAACTGCCTCCTTTCAGCCTGGAGCTGACACTCCGTCCCCTGGTTCTCCTCGTTTCCAGCAGTGTGACCCCATGAGCCGCCCTCTGTGCCTAGCACGCAGGAGCTGGTCTCTCTGCATAACCCGCCTCCAGCATCTCTCTTCTGTTCCCTCCATCAGGTGCAGAGAAGGAGAAATCTTTATAAAGGTAACTTTTCCTTATAATAGAATAACTTCTACTCAATTTTGAGAGCTTTCCTTATGTCTGCTGTTTCTCAAAATAGTTCTTATGCCAAAGAGACATATTTCAGGTTGACATATTCTGGTCTTTCACAAGAGATGGATAGAAAGAGATTTACTGTAGAGGACTGGCACATGAGGCTCTGAGGGCCGCTGAGCCCCAAGCTCTGCAGGATGCGTTAGCAACCTGGAACCCCAGTAGAACCGATGGGGGAGTTCCAGTCAGAAGGCCAGCAGGGTTGAGACCCAGGAAGAACTGATGTTCTGGTTCAAGTCTACTAAAGTCAGGAAAATAACCAAAGTCCCAGTTTGAAGGCAGTTAGGCAGGAAAGAATTCCCTCCAACTTAGAGGAAAGTTGGCTTTTTTTATTCTATTCAGACCTTCTATTCAACTGATAAGACAGGGCTCACCCACACTAGGTAGGGCAATCTGCTTTACTTAGTCTACCCATTCAAACATTAACCTCATCCAAAAACACTGTCAGAGAAATGCCCAGAATGTTTGACCAAGTATCTGGGCACCTGTGGCCCAGTGAGATTGACACCTAAAATTAACCATCACACACCTTTTTCTGATATTCTAGGGCAGCTTTCTCCCAAGTGTGTGCTGCATGGAACCTAGTTTGAAGAAATACTCTGGGGGGGGGGGGGCAGGGGAGACAGTGACTCTATGGTCAAATATATTTAGAAGATATGGTATAATATATTCCTCCCCCACACCACCGCTATGTCTTAGAGATTCTTAATGTGTACCAGCAGATGAAGAGAAGTGAAAGGTCCTGCAATTAAGACAACTGTTCAGTGGTGTTTGACTCACTAGCTCTCAGAACAATCAAATGCAGCTTGGGAAATGCTGCTTTAAAAATGGTTTTGAGACCTGGCTGGATGTCTGCACCACATGGGCAACTTTTTAATTGCCACTGCCCAAATTCTGATCAGAATGGATCTGGATCTAAAATTTCCCTGGAATGTTCTGTGTTCCGTGTGTGGATTGGTGCTGGGACCACTGCTCTAGAACCCGGTGTGGGGGCAAGGGCAGTGCTGCTCCATCCGGCAGCCATCCCATTCACGTGGCTGTGTCCAGGGAAGGGAGGCCACTGCCAGTTGCACAGAGGTCTCCTCTCCTCCGCCTGACTTCCTGTTTGGTGAAGGCAGCACAAAGCTTGCCCCTCCCTGGCGTCGGCCCATTTCCTTGGTAAGGCTATCTAAGAAGGATGCTTACTTTTGAAACCTGTTATAAGTCACAGGGAAGTAGCAGGATTGAGAACACAAATAAAGGTGCGGGCATGCATAGCTGAGGAGTTGCACACAGCGGCGGGCCCAGGGCCTCACCTGGCCTTCCAGGCCCTGCCCAGCACCCAGAACACCTTTCTGTGCTGGGCACAGCATTGCATGTAATTGTCTTGCATACTACATTGTTTCACACCTTCATATCTGCCCTCCCTATTCCTTCCCCTTATATCCCTTTACTTAATGCCCATCTTTCTTTACTTAGATGATCCTTCCTCCAAAGTACAGGCCAGGTATTGTCTTCAGAAAACTTTCCAAAAATATCAGATTGAACCCAGTGTCCCTCCTCTGCACTCCCGTAGTGCCGGTACAAAACCCCATTCTAGCACTTACTGCATCCGTGCCGCAATGATGTGTGTGTGAGTCCCTACCTCCCCCAACCCGACTGGACCCAACCCAAGCCACCTCCACTTTAAAATTCTCTATGTGTGTGTACAATGTGAGGTTTCATTTCAAGAATATTTTGGCTGAAAACTGGTGTTATTTCTTAATCCAAACTGCCCACCTACCCTCAATTTTTAAGTGGCACGTGCCAAGTTCCCACAGATTCACAGTTTACAAACAACTCCTGGTCCTCCCCTCTCCTTTGTGAAGGGTCAGAGCACCTCCACTAGGCTTTAAATTCTTTAAGGTCAGAGAGTATGTTTTAAAGGTCTTTTGTCCCCTGGAGTCTACCTATGATGGGCTTTCAATAAATGTTAATGGAAGTCAGCTGAACTGTAGATAACCTTTTGTGAAACAGTGTTCACTTACGTGATTCATTCTCTTCATGGTTTCATAGCCAGAAAACTAAGCCAGCAATTTTTTTTTTCTTTTTCAGACTTCTATATCAAGGACTGAGAGATTTCCAACCCTTTAAAAGGGGGAGGAGAAGATAGGTTATTTGGAAATCATGAATTTGTAGGGGCTCCACAAGTGCCACTTAGGAATTAGGGACAGGCAGGACAATTTGTATTAAGAAATGACACTAATTTTTAGCCAACATGTTCATGAAATGAGACCTGATATTTTGCCAAAGTAAATAAATGGATAAATAAAGTTTAAAGTAAAAAAACCTTTTCCCTGTTCATTTTCTTTGCTTGGTTAGTTCTCTCATTTGCACGTGGAACCTGGGGAAATACCAAGTGCATCTGTGAGCCAGGGCCCAGCAGGAGGCCAATAACTCCTGGGATGTAATTGAGGAGACATTTACACAGGTGAGATGGGGTTTTTCTTGTCCAGGGAATGTGGTAAGGCATGGTGGGGCACCCAGAGCCCAGCAACACTGAGAAGGTTACCACCTGTCACCTGTAGGCCTAAAGGGGTTATCAGAACCTGGGAAGAATAGACTGCAGGGAAGGTTTGCCCCCAGGGCTATGCCTTAGGTAGAAGACTACAGCCACAGGCAAACCTTGGCCCAGGAGGGAGGTAGGGGGATCAAAGCCCAAGCCCACTCCCATCTAGGCTTCCAGTCTCTTGTGGAGCCCCCTTGGCAGACCCAGCCAGAGGTCAGGAGACAAAGCAGTCTGCTGATGAAAATCTTCAGCCTCCTGGGGCATGGAGCATTGTGGGAAAGAAAGGAAATCCACCTGGAGGGGCAAGTGGGGAATATCTGGGGCACCAGCCATTGATTAAAAAATAGTTATGTTCCTTTACTAAATGTCCAAATCGTAGCAACTCGGAGTCCCTACTTCCCCAAACTAGTCCCTTCTCCTCAGCCCCTGAAGAGGGTATGTGCACCAAACTCCTCCTGTTAGTGGTATACATATTCCAGGTTCTTGCTGTTGCTGGCTTTCAGCAGATATGTGATATCGAATTGTATTTATTATTATTATTATTTTTAAAGATTTTATTTGTTTATTTTTAGAGAAGGAAGGGAGGGAGATAGAGAGAGAGAGAAACATCAATGTGTGGTTGCTGGGGATTATGGCCTGCAACCCAGGCATGTACCCTGGCTGGGAATCGAACCTGAGACACTTTGGTTTGCAGCCCGCGCTCAATCCACTGAGCTACACCAGCCAGGCTGAATTGTATTTATTATTTTAAAATCTTAGTTCACATGGGCTAAGGGAGGATAATTTTAGAGCTTCTTGGGAATTCCTGACCACCTGGTCTACAAAAGTTGCAGGTCTAGCTGTCTTCTAAAAAGTAATAATATGATAGTATACAGTAGTCCCCTTTTATCTGTGGTTTCACTTTTTGAGGTTTTGGTTATTCATGGTCAATTGCCATCTGAAAAGATTAGAGAAGGATTCCAGGCATAAGCAATGCATAAGTTTTAAGTTGGCACTGTTTTGGGTAGAGCGATCAATTTCATACCTTCCCCCTCCCTTTGTCCAGCATATCCACGCTCCATATGCTACCTGTCCATTGGCTACTTAGTAGCCTTCTTGGTTATCAGATATTTTGAGAGAGAGAGAGAGAGAGAGAGACCACATTCACATAATTTTTATTGCAGCATGTTATTATAATTATTCAATTTTATTACAGTTGTTGTTAATCTCTTACTATGCCTAATTTATAAATCAAACTTTAACATAGGTAGGTATGTGTGGAAAAAAACACAGTATACGTAAAGTTTGGTACTATCTGTGGTTTCAGGCACCTCTTGGGGGGTCTCTAGATGCATATCCCACGGATAACGGGAGACTATGCACTAGACTCCTGGAGCCCTGTAGAAGAAAGAGCTACTTCTGGTTCATTTTTCTGAACATTAACTTAGGAAACTGTTTTTATCTTATGGTCAGAGGATGGTGATGTAGCAGCTGTCTAGTTCCTGTATGAATTAAATATAAGGAAGATAGGAAGTGTGAAAGTAAACAAAATTTGATTGTCTAAGTCATGGGAGAATTTTTTGCTTTCAAATTTTCACACTCATTTTTGATAAAGCCTGGGTCATTTCTCAATCCAAATGTCATTGTCTACCCTGACATAGAACTGGTTTTGTGATTTTTGTGAGCTTTAGAGTCAAATTATCCATGTATTATCTATTATTACTAATCTTGTCTTGAACGGAAATACTACATGCTATCGTAATGGACTTGTAAAATTTATTGGCAACTTTCAGACACCCACAGAGTGGCATAAATAAGCACCTGGAAATATTTGGTATGTCAAAAATTGTACTTTTTAAAGACTTACCACCAACATTTCAAGTCTAGGACCCCAAATTCCAGTTTTAAGAATTCCAGTTACATAACCATGGATGGTGTAGCTCAGTGGATTGAGCACAGCCCTGTAAACCAAAGGGTTGCTGGTTTGATTCCAAGTCAGAGCACATGCCTGGGTTGCAGGCCAGGTCCCCAGTAGGGGGTGTGTCAGAGGCAACCATGCATTGATGTTTCTCTCCCTCTCTTTCTCCTTCCCTTCCCCTCTCTCTAAAAATAAATAAATAAAATATTCAAAAAAAGAGAGAGAAAGAATTCCGGTTATATAGACACTGGCAACAATTCTCAGAACTACTTTGGCTGACTTGGGAATGTTTTTAAATCAACTTCCACCTCTTTCACCTCAAATAGGATGTTAAACAAAAAATTTTAACTTCCAAGACTGAACTTTTTTTTTTTAAAGACAGGGTTTATTACCCTGTTGCTAGTGGGGGAAAAAAAGAAAGGGAAGACTGGTCTTGGGGCATGGAGTCTAAACCAGCAGCAGCATGCTAGGTAGGTAGGAAAACGTGCCCGTCACCTGGAATTTTGCAAGCATTTTCATAGACCAAGTAGGGGGAAGAAAGATGTTAGTCGTTATGGAGAGATTTACATTAGCTGTTCACAAAGGGGATGGGAGAAGGTGATGTGGGGCTGGTTCTGAAACAGGGGCAGCAGTGTGCAAGGAAGAGGCGTCTGCTCCTGTGGATTAGCTGTGGGCAGCAGAGTGGAAAGTTCATGTGTAAATAAGAAATGGAGGCTCCTGGGGTTCTGTGGTGCCTGACTATTCTCTCTTTCAGACAGTCATAGGAATAGCCACTTGGAAGTTAATTCCATGTTGCAGTAGATGGCTAGGAATGTGAGCAGTCTTCTGTCAGAGCTGGTCTGCAGCTACTAACGGGCTGTTCTGTTTCTATCTCACTCTGCAGCCACTGTAACTTTAATTTAGAATGTCTCGGAATTTTTTCTTGTCAAGGGTGTGATAAAATACTGTTTTATTTGTACCCATAGCCAGGATGCTTTTTAGAATGTTTTCCCTGGCAGAATAGGAGGTGGCGAGGAGATGCTGGGTGATTTAATATCACCTAGTGCTGGTCACAAATGTGAACACAATGGGGGATTATATTAGAATGTTTGGTTTTCAGTGACTGAAAATCTTGAGTCAAACATCTTTATACAACAAGGAAAATTTCTTATGTAACAAAAAGCCCTGTGACAGGATGGCTGCCAAGTTAGTGGCATCATCAAAAACCCAGCTCCTCTCCACTCTTCTGCTTTGCTATTCTCACAGCAAGTCCACTGGCTTGTCCTTGGGTTATCAACTTGTGGTTATAAAATGACATCCATGATTCTAAGTATCACATGGAAACACAAAAATGTCCCTGTGCCTATTTTTTATTTATTTCTTTTTTAATCCTTACCCGGGGACATGTTTATTGATTTTAGAGAGGACAGGGCAGAGAAAGAGAGAACAATAGAGAAACATTCACGGGTATGTGCCCTGACTGAGAATCGAACCTGCAACCTTGGGGTATATGGGATGACGCTCCAACCAACTGAGCCATTCGGCCACGGCTTCCTGTGTCTATTTTTAAGAAAAACTACTCTTTCTCCATCAAGCTCTGTCTATTTCTTACTGGTCAGAATGGTATCAGACTTAATCTATTACCAGCAAAAGGAACAGGGTCGTTCAGATTGGCTTAACTTCATCAAGACCCGACCTGTGTAAGCTGCTGATGGTCTTAGCCCACCTGGAAGCACAGGGGCCTGGCCAAGGAGGGGGCACTGCATGGAACTGGGGTTCTGCTAGGAAGCAGGGTGAGCACCAAGCCCACATGGCAAGGCTACCTAACAGTGCCCACTGTAGGAATCTAGCCACATGGCTGAGAAAATGCAGCAGGTTTGAAAACTCTGGTAGAGTGAAGGTGAGCGACATGAGTCGGGTGGCTCCGACTCATGAGACAGCAGTGTGTCAGACCACTGGTACCAATTCTCAACTGGGGACACGTGGTCTCTGCACCGATAAGGAAACCGAGTGCACTCTGATTGTTATAAACTGTCTACCGGTGAAAGGGTGTGTTGGCCCCTCTGGGCCACACCTAGTCCTGCAGCTGCTGACTGTTTTTTCAGGAAGTCTAGACCTATTGTCCTGGCCCAAGCACACACCTCGCCACTGTGTGACTCAACCATCAAACGGCCAGCGACGGCCACCTGCCGCCCACCCTTCCTGTTCATGGAGAATCACTCCCAGCCCCCTTTTACTCATTCACGTTCCTTTTATCACCTGATGTAGGACTTTTAACTCTTGTGTTGAAATTGTAAGAGGGTTTTTGTAATGTTTAGCTACAGACCAGAAATTTTGCAGAAACACAGGTACTGGGATAAATGAGCGTTCTTTCTGGCCAAATTGTCAGTCCTTGCATGAGCAAAGGCAGCATTTTCTCTGCCAAGGGACAATTGGCTGCACTCAAGAGGGCAGCAAGCAATTCCACTGTGAAAGGGTACAAACTCCTAGCTGCACCCGAAGTCACCAATGGGGGATGTTATTATTAATTGGGGGCCCTCGTGATGCCAAGTGTTAAATAAGTGAAAGTGTCTATCAGTAGCCACTGGCCTGTCCACTGGGAGCACATGGCCTTTTGGGTTAAAGTCCTGCTTGTGGCAGGCTGCCTTCCTTCAAGGCCCAATGGTCCTGACCCTTTTACAAAGCTGTTCTCCTACTTGGGGAGACAGCACCGTGTAGAAGCTAAGGGCCCTGGGCCAGAGTCACTGCCCTCAAGTCCTGTTTCTGCCACGTTCCCGCTGTGGGGCCTTCGGCAGGTTACCTGGTGCCTCTGTCCTCACCTGAAAGTGGCGCACGGGTGTTGACTGTGTCAGCGTGTGGTGACTGTCACATGTGATGTCTCTCTCTGGTCTGCAGCAAGTGCTCAGGAAATGTCAGCTATTATTCTTTTAAATGTTTATGCCCTTTAACTCACAAGTTGTGCTTCTAAGAATTAATGCTAAGAAAGTAATTACAAATTTATTTAAAAACTATTCCTTCAACAATTTTTATAATAAAAACTGGATATAGTCTAAGGATCCAAGAATAGGGAATTGGTTGCATAAATTATAACATGTCCATAAAATTAAACAGTATTCAATAATTAAATGCCAATATATCTCTAGATACAACATGGAGTGAAATTCATGCAATATAGTTAATAAGTGAAAAAACAAAAATATAAAATAATATGCATAGTAGATACAGTGTTTATAAAAAGGATGAACATATATAAGTATGCAATGAAAAGGGTATTCTAAGATGTTGGTAATGGTTAAGATTTTAGGTTATTTTTCCTATCCACACTTTAAATTCTCCTGTAATTACAAGTAGTCCATGCAAATATTCAAAGAATCTCAAACAGTCTTGTATTATTCACACCCGAACTTGGCGGGGGTCCCTGCTCAGGGAACTACGGCAAAGCTGTTCTAAGAGTGAGTACTTGCTAAGGGCAGCTCACCTTTGGGTGGGCCTGGTGACCCACTAGGTGTGAGGGGTTCTGCCCAACAAGGGGATGGTGAATGTGAGGCAGAGAAGCTTTTGGGGGGATCTAGACAAGAGAGTGAGAAATGGGATGGGCAGCCTGGCAGGCAAGAATAAACCAGGACCTTGGAGATGGGCCAGAGACTCTGCAAGGTAGGGGAACTGTGGGAGAAAAGGGGAAGAGGCTGCTGGTGCTGCCTGTGGCTCCTGCTGCTGCCTTGCTGGTTCTTGGACCTGGGTTAGTCCCCACAGGTCCTTAACACCAACCCCAGCTTTTGAGAGTGTTTTTGAGTGAGCCTCTGTGTCTCACAGCAAAAACACAATGGAACCGCCTGTGCTTTTAGTACTGCCTTCCCAAACAGACTATGAGTTTCTTTAGGACAGTATGACTTCCACATCATGCACCTACAGCTCAAGGCTGGCCGTCTTTTCGTTGTTCATTAATGCTTCATTCACTCATTTCTTCACTCAGAAAATATGTAATGTGCATTTAGGGTGTGCTAAGTATGCTTCTAAGCACTGGGAATATGACAATGAACAAAACAGACAAAAAAAATTCCTAATCCATAGACCGGTAAAATATAAAAAATAAAATACATAGCATATTTGGTCATAACAAGTGCTAATGAGAAAAATGAGATCAAGAAGGAGTGGAGGGAGGGCACAGTCAGGGAAGGCCCCCCTAAGAGAAACCATTTGAGCAGAACCTAAAAGGTTGAGGGGGCCATGAAGCTATCTGGGGGAAGAGCATTCCAGGCAGCAAGAGAAGCAAGTGGAAATGCCCTGGTGTGTCCTAGAAAGAGCAATGGCACCAATGTGACCGGAGTAGAGTGAGCAAAGAGAGAGCAAGGCTAGTGGAAATGGGTCTATTGCCTACAACATGATGAGACTGGAAGACAAAGGAGGTACAAGAAAGGTCAGAGGTTTTCCTAGGAGGAACATACTGAGGGGGGAACACTTGACATCCAACCTAATTCTGGAAAGTGAAGCCTGGGCCTTGGCCTTGGACTCTATCTGGGGTTAGCAGAGGAGGTCAGCAGGGAAGGGAGGAGTCAAATCCCAAAGAGCATGTAAGGACTATGTTTCCTCTGAGTGATGTGGGGGGACATGGGAAGCATTGGAGCAGAGGAGAGACATAGTGTGACTCATAACAGGTCCCCCGGGCTGCTGTGTGGACAACAGGCCGTAGGGAGGTCAGGAATCAGGCTTTTGCAACAGCGCAGGGGAGAGGTGACAGCAGTGCGGACGAGGGTGGCAGCAGTAATGGTGCTAAGAAGAGGCAAGACCCTCTGCCAGCTGTGATCTGAAGGGGGAACACCACTGTGGACACGACATCCTGAAGAGACATGACCCAGGAGGAAGGCTCTGGCTCACTTTCTGGTTTTAGATTGGAGGTCAAGCTACCCCTCAACACGCCCCTCCCAGGAACCACCCCTGGCCTTTCTTTTGTAACATGACTCATGTGGGTTCAGATAATAGGGCCTTTCCCTGGGCCTCTGCCTGGATGAATCTTCCTTCTTAACCTCCTCCCACCTTTCTTCCTTTCTGACTGTTCACCACCAATTGTCTGAAGTAATTGAGAGAACCACATTTCCCTTTTTGAGATCTCCTTATCAAGTCTTTGGCAAGTTTAGATGAAATAGCAAAATTTCCCCTTTAAAATCATTCAACTGATTTTCTTTAAGATGAAAAACAGTTTCCCCGCAGGCTTGGAAGGGCGCAGGGCAGGGAGGAGGGGAAGGGAGATGGCAGGAATGCTCCAGTTGAGCTGGTGGAAAGCTGCCCTCGGCTGAACCTTGGGACAGGGTGTAGGTATCTTTCTAAGTCACAAATCACCATGTGGAGGAGCCTCAAAACGCACCACGTGGCCTCTGAGACTCAACATGCTTCCAAACACTGCTGGTAGCATACTAGGAAGAGTCTTAGCTCCTCGACAAACATCTCACTGAGGCTGAAAAGTATAATTTCTGTGAAATCAATAGTCAACCTTCCTCCTTCACCTTCACCCCTCCAACTGAAAACTGTTAATCAAAGGGAGACCAAACAGCTTCGAAACATACATCATCCCCATCTTTGTAGCTATTACCAAAGCATGCTGAATATGAATTACCAACAGGGAGAAAATTATGCTCACAAGCATGCCGGAGCTGGGGCTGCTGCACTCCGGGGTTAACCAGAGCCAGTGCCAATAATGTCTGCCAACGTGTGTGCTTCGGTTGCTCAAGACCACTTTCCAGGAGACACACTAGAGGCTGATGGGCTTTGCTGGAATTATCAGGATTTTTTTAGACTCGGTCATGTTGGTCTACTGCATGTAGGAATCAGACAAAATACCAGAGTTCTGACTGTCCAAACTCCAAGACATATTTTCTTCCTTGCCTATGCTCACTAGCTTTTTCTAAAGTCCCTCGGCTTTGTGTCAAATGAACTGGTTTGGAAAATTACTTTAGCCATTTTGTAGTTGTATGGCCTTTAACAAGAGGCTCAACATCATTCAACAAACTTTTACTGAGCACCTACTGTGCCCAGGCCCTGTAACCATTGATGAGTACACCCCCCTTTGCGCCTCGGTTTCTTCACACTTAGATGGCACCAGTGTCCCCTCCTTGAGTGCAAACTTAGTGGGGAGGAGGGTTAGTGAGAGGATTTGGTGAGATGTTTGCTAAGCAGCCGGCACGTTGTAAATGCGCAGTAAGTGATATTCATTACCGCATAAAGAAGACAATCAGATTTTAAAAAGGGTAAAAATGAACATTTTCTCAACCCACTACCCTTGAAGTGGCAGATAAGAAAAGCTGATCTTGAGAAGGTAATCAAAAGTTGGCCCCAGAACTTCATAATTTTTGGAAATGGTCTCTCACTGGCCCATGCCTATGTTTCCATGATGATTAATTTAATGTGTGAACTTGACTGGGCCACAGAGTGCCCAGATATTTGGTACAACATTATTCTGGGTGTTTCTATGAGGGTGTTTCTGGATGAGATTAACATTTCCATGGGTGAATTGAGTAAAGCAGATTGCCCTCTCTGGTTCTGGTGGGCTTCATCCAATCAGTTGAAGGTCCGAACAGAACAAAACTGATCCTCTCCCAAGTAAAAAGGAAGTCCTTCCTGCTTGACTACCTTCAGCAGAGGGCACTGGATTTTTTTCCTGTCTTCAGGCTTGAGCTGGAACATTGAGTCTTCCTGGGCCTGGAGCCTGTTAGCCTTCACGTGAACTACACCATCAGCTCTCTTGGGTCTTCAGCTTCACGAATCACCCAGCAGATCTTGGCACTTGCCAACCTCATTATCATGTGAGCCAAATTTTAAAATACTAAATCTCTTTATATATTATACATAATAAATATTTTATATATCTGATTGGTCTTTTTCTCTGGAGAAACCTAATACATTTCCAACCTTATCTTGTTTTCTATTATCCTCCCTAATCTGCCTGTACTCCAGCTGAGCTGAACCCATAAAGCTCCTGGTTGGCCACTCTCTTGTGGCACAAACTTTGTCTCTGCCCTGAAGCCCTCTTCCACTATAATCTTCAGAGCCAACTCATGTTCTCTCACCAGAACTCAACATTAGTATCAATTAACTCAGTATATAACCCTTTTAAATTGAGGCCCTTTTCCATAGCACCCAATGCTTCCTTCATTCCAGCATCTATAACCTGCCATGTAGCAGGTCTGTGCCTTTATGTGGCTTCAACCGTAGACTGTGAGCCTTTTGATGACAGCAGTGGTGTCTTATTATTCATCATAGCTAACCTGTCAGTTATACAGCAGAGAGCCAGTGAGTGCTCATTGCACAAATAAAAGAATACATAATTGGGCTAATGAAAGCATCTTTTTCTCCAAATGGGATGTAAAACAGAGGTTAAGAGAAAACACCTGCTAGAATCATTCAACCAGACTGGTGAATTCATGAGGTCACTGACCACTGGCTTCAGAACTCTACTGAATGAAGGTTTCAAAAAAGCAATACAAGGTTTGGGGTAATAGAAGAGAAGAAGATTATCTCTTTCAGAAACCAAGAAAGCATTTATCATATGGGTATATTTCCATTAGCTATTTTGGAAAACAAATCCCTCTAAAACCTCCATTCTAACTAAACCTAAAGAGGTAGTTTAGGTCCTCCTGGCTCAGCTCTTCCAGACAGGTCTGGTCTGGTGTGAGGGATGGTCCTGGCTCAGGGCTGCATGGGGCTTCGGAGTTTGGTTCATAGATTTCCCCCATTCACGTTAGGTGCCTCTTTGGGATTTTTGACAGTGAAGAGAACACCATGGTCAACTTTTATGAACGAAGGATATTCATAAGCCCCAGTAAAAAAGTGCAATGAACTTCAGATCCACCATTGAAAATGAGATTTCTTCCAGATTGGATGCTTACTACTGTAGCCAGCTCACCTTTAAAAATCCTTTTACAATTTGTGATAAAAACTCCATCCTTCCACAGAGGCAGCCCTAGCGAGAGAGGGTGGAAGGCAAAGTCCACATGAAGAGGTAGGAAGGGTACCTGTTTATGAAACCTCCCCAGGCCACTGCTCTCTGTCTTGAAATGCAAAGGGAGACTCTGGCAGATCCAGGTTGTGTGTGCTCCCTCGAGCTCACATTGGAGGACAGCTGCAGTGGAGCCTCACCTTGGAAGCACCACAAGTGGCATCCTAAACAGCCATTCCCTGTTGGTCCCTAGAAGGGCTCAGTGAACATGAGAAGCCAAGGAGAGAGAGAGAGAGCAGAAGCTGTGGAGTTGAAACTCAGGGGCAAGTATACTTCTGATGGCCAGAGACTTCTGGGATATGGAGAAGAGGATCTAGGAATTCTGGCCAGGTCTTATTTAGCTAAGAAAAAGCCTAGAACAGAGGGAAGACTGCCTCCTGATCCTAACATCTCCTTGTCTCTGGAAACCCCGAGAAGTTTTCCCAGAGAGGGGAGTCTCTACTTGCTGTTCACGCGTCAGTATTGGGGAGAGCAGTGGGAGGGGGTCAGTGTGTTATGGCACAAGATGAGTGCAGAACTGCACGGACTAGAAATCCACATGGAAGGTAAGGAGGTGAGTCTGGCACATAATGGAGATAAAGCACCTACTCGATTTGGTTGAGGAGTCTCATCCTGCCAGGATGTGGAGCGCGGTGACAAAACTCTCCTGGCTACTTCCACGAGTGGGGTCATTTTTGACACTGTCAAAACAGCATTGTTATAACACTGCTGTAAAACAATAGTCATACTTGGTACCTGTTGGGTTCAGAACTTGTCAAACATTGTAGTCATCGCATTTTGATGAGAAAAAAATGTTTCAGCACTCCGCACTTGCTCGGGACTCATTGCACTTGCTAGAACTTGCGTGAGTCACACTGTCGCCCCGCAAGAGATAATGCTTCAGCGTTCAGTACTCATCGGATTCGGCACTCATCACGAGTTTCGGAGCGAATTAACAATGAGTACAGAGGTACCACTGTATTAAGTTGTGTATGGCGTGGTATACACCACAGAAACAGTAACTATATTTTGCCTTTAAATTTTCTTTCAATTTACTATTTTCAAGATATTAGCTTTCATAAATGTGTTTCATCGCTTGCTCCCCAGAACACAGATGAAGATATCTAACTCTTTTAGACTCAGTAAATTTCTCCAAAGGCAAGCATGTGTCAGTGAGAACTGCACTCCCTTTGTTTCCACCTCTTTAACCACATCCGCCTTTAACAAGTGTGTTGATTAAGCATCACACACAGTGTAATATTTCAGTGTATCCCAGCCACGAATTGCCCAATACTTCATCAGAAAAATAAATAGCTCTATAATGAGAGAACTCTAAGTCGTTTGGGTAAACAGAGATCTCATTGTACGGAATCCCTTTGTCCACACAGCATTGCTTATACAACTCCATAGACGCCTCTGGGGTGTCAAGGACACAGTTCCTGTACCACCCAGACTCATGACCATAGGGAACAAGAGCATATCTTGTTTACCTTTTCTCTGATCACACCAAAAACCACATCTTGCAGGACTCTGTAGGAGCTATGCGTCAGCTCACAGGCAGAGGAGACCATGGTGTCCCTCACAGGCACACTGGACTCCCATCTGGATCCCGGGTGAGGGGCGACCCTCCTCAACTTTCCATCATCTCCTCAGACCCAGGGGTCAGTCCCTGCCCCCAGTCTGCTTTCAGGAGTCCCTGACCTTGGCCAGAACTGGGAGAAGAGTTGCTCATTTCCTTGGGTGGGCTTTGAAAAGGTCAGCCCTGAGGCCCGGGTGGCCCTCACCTAAGGGAATAAACACTACCCAGAGTCACCCTTTGATGACTCTTGCTCACCAAGTGGGCATGATGTAAAAGTCCCCAGATCTTCCCCCTTTGGCTTTGCAATGTGTTTTCTTATTATTTCCAGATGTTTTCCTAATAATAGTTGCCTTATCTAGTATAAGAGTGAGTCTATGTTCCCTGAACACAGTGGATATGAGGAAATAATCTAGAAGTGAGCAGGAAAACAAAATA
This sequence comes from Phyllostomus discolor, assembly GCF_004126475.2. NCBI lineage: Eukaryota > Metazoa > Chordata > Mammalia > Chiroptera > Phyllostomidae > Phyllostomus > Phyllostomus discolor. Next base: position 72,845,465 of record NC_040907.2, read on the forward strand.
TTTGGGATTAAATACATTTTTTTCCAGGTTGATTCTCACAGTTGATAATCTGCCCATGATGTCATCTGCAACAAAATATCCTTTATTGCAGATGACACAATGACCTTTGTAGAAAATCCCAAGAAATCTAAAAAACAAAACACCTCTCCCCCAAATGCCAAATAAACAAACAAGAAAACAAGCAAGGAAACAAAAACTCTCATAGAGCTAATAGCTTAGCGAGGCCACAAGATATAAAATCAACACTCAAAAATAAATTGTATTACTATATATTATGACCATGTAGAAACCAAAATTAAAAGCACAATACCATCTATAGCACCTCTCAATAAAATATGCACACATAATTCTAATAAAACATGTACAGGACCTGTCTACTATAAACTACAAGATGCTGATAAAAGAAATTAAGGAAGATGAGAATAAATGGAAAACCATACTGTTTATGGGTATTGAAGAGTCAACCTAGTGAAGATGTAAACTCGCCCCAAACTGATCATTGATCTATAGCATGGGTGTCACACTCATTTTCACCGGGGACCACATCAGCCTCATGGTTGCCTTCAAAGGGCCAAATGTAATGTTAGGACTGTGTACATGTAACTGCTCCTTCACTAGGGACAAGGAGCTCTGCATTCGGCCTTTTGAAGGCAACAACAAGGCTGATGTGGCCCCGGGTGAAAATGAGTTTGACACCCTGGTCTATAAGGAGATATATATATATATATATATATCTCCTTATATTTATATATCACCATATATATGTAAAAAACTGATATAAAATCAGCCAACTGATTTTTGACAAAGGAGCAAAAGATACTCAATGGAGGAAGGATAGGTTTTTAGAATAAAACAGAAAATCTTTAGGCTGTAGGGCAAGGCAAAGAGTTCTTAAAAATGACACTAAAACCACAAGCCATAAAATAAAAAATTGGTAAGTTGTACTTCATCAAAATTAAAACCTTCTATTCTACGAAAGACCTGCGAGGAGGATGGGAGGACACGCCATAGACTCACCGCAGACACATGCGGACTGCATACGTGTCAGGAGACTCGTCTAGAATGTGTCTTGAACACTCCAGGCTCCGCAGCAGCCAGGGGCTAGGGACGGGGTGTTACACAAGGGCTATCTTTCCAGTGACAGGCAGTTCTGTGTCTTGATTGTGCTGGTTGTTACACAAATTTACACACGTGGTAAGATGGCACCGACTCACGTGCAAAGGGAGTGGAATCTGGGCTTCGGGCTAATGTCGCTCTCCCAGCTGTGACATTATCCTGTGACTACGCCTGTGTCACCACTGGAGGAAGCTGGCTGAAGGGCACACAGGACCTCGTTGTACTGTGTTTTGCAACTTCTTTCATGTCTACAATTAGTCCTAAATAAATGGTTGCCTCCATGGATCACACTGGTTGATCATCGACCCATGCAAACTGCAACTTGACTCTCGCATTCCAGACAGCAGATTTTTACCAGTAGTGACTGAGGCTTACACTTCTCTGTGATTGCCGTGTGTCAGCCACACACAAAATTCACTGCTTTTCAGTGACAGCTGTTCCTTGATCACCTTTTTGGCTCCCTCCTCCCACTGGGATGCCTACATCTGGGCCTCTACCTACAGCTGCCTGAAGGTTCCTTCAGCCAAGGCCCAGTGAGCCCTGCTCATTCCAGGTTATTCGGGTCCTGCCAGCAACAGCAGGCCAGCCCAGAGGAATATTCCATTCTGTACCATCCGACACCTTCCAAGGGAGTGTAAACTCTGGGAAACAAGACCTCCTGCAGTTGTGTGCACCCCGGGGCCCCATCCCTTAGAACGGTACCCAACACGTGGTAGGGGCTCAGAAAATGTTCATGGATCAAGTGGCTGGCTGATGATGCATTGAACAAGTAAGAAAGAGGAAAGAGCAGAAACAAACTCACACGCAAATTAAAGCACAGGCTCCCAGTCGGAAGGAGGCAGCGATGTTTACCTGTGGGTATGTCTTATTCAGGCCCACCTAACAAACCTTCAAGGCCATCCTGTGTGCAGCAATTTCTCTTTCCTCGGAATTCCTACCAACACTGCAAAAAAGGGGTGCCATGCAGTGCCTTCAGTTCGATTCTATTCAGAAGCATTCACTGAGGCATGCTGTGCACCCTGCACTGTATCAGTACTAGGAGTTCAGAGATGAGCAAAGCCTGCTTCCTGTCCTGAAGAAGCTCCCAGCACAGTTGGAGACAGGCAGACATCATTTCAATAGATGAGCCCTGGGTGCTGGGACAGCGAGCTCAGAGAAATCCCAATCTCTGCAGGGGTGATGGGGAAGACGCCTCAAGGCCTCAGACAGACAGGGAGATGGATGGGCAGGCAGATGGGTAGGTACACAATTACTCCCGGGAGTAGTCTCTGCCAGACACTGCACTAAACATCTTGGTGAGCCTTCTTCTCCCTTAGAAAATAACTTTGTTCTTTCCAGTCACCCAAATCTAGGAGAACAAGTAGGCTTTGGTAAGTGAGAGGCAGGGAAAGGTGCTCCCAGACCAAGGGAGTTTCATGGGCAGAGGCAGGGAGGTGCACTGTACCTGAGATGTCTGGAGGTCACCAGGACAGATCAGCTGTAGTTCTGGGTGAAAACTTGACCGAGGTTAAGGTGGGAAAGGAGCCAGAAGTGGTTACAAGAGCAAGCTCCCAGAAGGCTTAGTTTGCTGTGCCAACGAATGCCAATGACTTTCAGGCCAGGCTCTGTGGAAGCCTGACATTCACAGGCCTAGGCCATGGTCTCTGTGGATGTTTGGTTCAAATTTCTTTCAAAGTGTTTTTAGAAGAATATTGTAGAGAATGCTGTGGGTGCCCTGCCCTTTCTTCCTGCTGCTTAACATTTCAATGCACACCTGTGTGCTTTACACTGCCAGCCCTTGTACTTCTCTGAGAGTGTTCTCGGGTCACCAGAGTCCACTGTGTTTGGCCATGTGGCTGCTTGCCTGCGTCCCACAGACCTCAAACAATGCAGCTGGTCATAAAAACCCAGCTTCAATTCCCCTTGGGAGAAATAACTCTGAGCCACGTGTCCCACGCTGGCTCCCAGAGTCCTCCAGTGGAATTTAGCTCAGGCTGTCCGTGATATCCATTCAGCAACCTTCCCTTTGTTGGCCATCCTCCCTTCCCACTCGCCTGCCCACGGCCTCCCACAGGAATCTCCCAGGAGCTCCTCCTGCATAAACAGCTGCCTTTACCTCCTTGCATCAAGGTCTGAATTAAAGCACAGGTAACAGTGAAGAGCACCACCAGGAGAGCAGCACTGGTTGAGGACGAGGTAGAGGGAGATTGCTCTGTCACTATCTTTTTGGGTCTTTTGACTTTTGGACTATATTCATGGATTTTCTGTTTAAAAATAAAATATGTTTTTAAAAAGCTACCCAAAATATGAACTTTGAATGATTAAGAAACCAACTACGATCTTACATCAACATAATCACATGTGCTTTGGAGCAAATTTTCACATACTGGAGACTACCCATGCATTAATTAATTCATGCCTCTAGGCACGTGCTTTTTGATACAAACAGAAAAATTGATGCTTTCTCCTCATTTGATTCATGGCTTCAAATATTTAATAAAAGTGTCACTGAGCAAAATAACTGTAGCGCTCTATGAGTGATTTCTTAAAGTTCCGGCCTGTGCCTGTCCTCTCACATCAATTGTACAAACACACGTACGGAAAACGGAGCGATCGAACGTGCAACCACACAGGCTATCGCATTGTCTTCCCACTGCATGCGGGGAAGTCAGGATGCTGCTGCGTGAGTACCGGTCCGCAGCCTGGGCTACTTTCAATGTGACTTTTACATTCAACATAAGCAACGACAGCAGTTAGATACTGTTAATAATTCAACATTAGAATGAAAAGCTCCTCCTACTCTGCATTCAAGATCCTGGACCTGTGTAATTGAGAACACCCTGAGATTGCCAGGCAAGCTGTGTAAAAAGTAAAGACGTTGCTAGTTTCATTATTTATCTCTGTGAACCAAACTTCCTCACCACGGGGTGATAGGAACAAATATGGGAATAAATTGGATGCTGAGGCAGGTACAAAACTGCAAGTGCCTCCATGACCACGGATATCCCATGCTATGCTTTTCAAAATAGCCACCTTATTCAGAGTGGTTGGCTTTGTAACAGGCAAACGCTATAAAAGAATGCCTATAAAGTACATGTCACCCAATAAAATAACTTTTCATCTGTTTCTTCTCTAGGTATTCAATATGAGATTTTATTTGAAAAACGAGTTACGTGTACAAATGTTTGGACCTCCTGCGGATGACGATGACTCACACAGGCCCTCTGTGGGTGGTGCTGCGGCCAGACGTGAGTGTTGTAGGCCGGCCTCCCTGCCGGCGCGCAGAGCGGGGACTGCAGGCAGCGAGTCTGCGTCCTCCTGCATCTTGGAGAACCGAGTGCGGGGCACCTGAAGACCTGACAGTAGACAAGGCTTTGGCATTGGAAGTTTAACAGGAGGTGGATGATGTCTTGGGTGTAGGTGGATAGTGCAGGGAAAACATAGCAAATAAGAAAAGTCCGTCAAGAGTACAGTGAAGAAGCGATGCCACGCCACTGTCTAATCCTTTCCTGAGGCAGCAGCGTCAGATTCACGCCAGATGGAAAACTCCTAAAGTCACTTTGGATTCAATGACCTTGACTCCCCCACAGAGTCTAAAATAAAACTTTGCATATAGCAGCTACACTGTACTTCTTGCTTGACTGACTTGTTTATTCCAGAAGGCAAAAGATTGTATTACAATAAGAATCCCATTTTAAAGAATTAATAAAAATTCCTGTATTATATCCAAAATTGTTTGAATGTCTCCACCTAGACGAGATAGCAGCAGGCAACTTTAAAACAATTATCATGATTTTTTTAAATTGGAAAAGGCATAATGCACTGGCTACTTTTGAATGCCATATTTTCTTAGGAGCAAAAGAGAGAGGGAGGGAGAGTGGGAGAGAGAAAGGAAGAAGAAAGAGGGGAAAGAGAAGAAGGAGAAGGACAGGAAGGAGAAGGGTAAGGAGGGAGGGATAGAAGAAAGAGAAAGAAGGATAAAAGATGAAAAAAGAAAGAGGAAGGGAGGGAGGGAGGGAGGGAGGGAGGAAGGAAGGGAGGAAGGGAGGAAGGGAGGAAGGAAGGAAGGAAGGAAGGAAGGAAGGGAGGAAGGAAGGAAGGAAGGAAGGAAGAAAGAAAAAAAGTTAATTTGAGTATTTAATCAGGCCCCTCAGTGGCCCCATCACGTAGAGGGATGGGAAAGCTGCTCCTCCACACATTTTAGTTTCTCTCCCCACAGCTAATAGTTACTCACTGGACCCTAAACAATTTCTTTCCTTCTCTCTTCCTGCATGCTCCGCTCTGGTCCTCACCCCTTCCCGGTTTCCAAAGCCTGGCCCTCCCCTGGTGGAGCTCTCCCAGCCAGCTTGAGAGAGAGGGAGAGTGCCAGCCCGTGGAAGCAGCTCCCCAAAGGGTCACAGAAGGGGCACCTGGAGGAGGGGCCTCAGCCTCCCATATGGTGAGTGCAGGCCTTGCCCTTTGAGTGCATTTAGTTTCCTGGATGGAACCACAAAATCAGAGCACTGCGCTGTGGGGAGAAGTGATTCCTGTCCTTCCCTCCTCGGAGGGACTTCCCTGTCTATCCTCACCATCGCTGTCATCCCGGCAGGCTGGAGGCGGACCCACAGGACTGGTCTGGCACACACCCTCTGCTCCTCAGTCTGTCCCATTTCTATCTATGAAAAGTCTCTTGAGATCGATGTCACGGGAAGTCTGCAGTGGGGAAAGAAGTCACAAAAAGAAGTCACTGGGGACAGTTCTATAGGGCAGGAAGGGCAGGAGGGATGCTGCCTTGGAGTGAGCAGGCCCCTCTGGGCCCATCCCAAGAACAGGCCTGGGGTCCACTGCTCCACTAGCAGGAAGCTAGGGAACCTAAGCTTCAGGGCCCCTTCTTTGCCTTTCCAAAATGCTGTGCCTATTTTTGTACTCGTAATTTCATACTTTTTCCTCAAAGAAGGCTTCTCTAATTATATAGGCATCAGGGTCCCCCAAACCAAAGTCGGTCATTGCCCTCTGTGGTTTTGAGCCTCTTTTCTCCTGCTGCTACACACCTGGGCTGCTAGTTTCCCACATTACTACTTCCCCAACTCACTCGGCTTCAGCCACTGCTCTCCTCTGTCCTTGAGCACACCGGGCAGTGGTCAAGCCGTAGGGTCTCTATTTGGTTGCTCCCCTCCCTGCCTGGAATGTTTTTCTCCCGGCTCCTTTATGTCTACTGAGGCGGTACCTTCCCCACGAACCTATCCTGAGTCTCCTATTTAAGATGGAACCCACTGCTCCCTACACCCTGTACTCACTGCTACTCTCCCTATGCTGCTAATTTTCCAGGTCATGTATCTAACTCATTTCCAGGCCATCTGCTAACACATTTCATAAACTAGTTAATTATTGTTTCTTTTTTCACTAGGATGTAAGTTTCAGGAAAGAAGGGAAATTCAAAATCTGTTTGGTTGACTGATGAATTCCTAGCACCTAGTACAAAGTCTATAGAAGTCACTTGGTTAATTTTTCTCATAAATATATGAAATTGCAAGACCTGAGGCAAGGATCCTACCTGCTGTAGTTGGAGGACAGCGCTGGCCAATGAGCATCCAAATGAGAGGAGGAAAAGTGGCTTCTCAGAGGCTACTTGGCTTTTCAGGCTGGGCCAGACCCTTGGGACCACAGGCTGAGGCCACAGGTACAGGTACCTCCTGGCTCTGCCTGTCTGCATCAGGGTGCATCTTTTGGACCCTGGACTGTGTTGCCACCTGAGAACTCCCCAGAAACGCTGAGGCTGGGATAGGAGAAGGGTTGGAGGCTGCTCGAGCTGGGGGCCACGGGACTTTTCATGTGTGGTGTTCAGTCCTCGAAAAGCGTAGCCAGTTACTAAGGAGCGGAGATGTTTACTCAGACCTGGTGCTAATTTCCTGCCTTTGCACATCTGGCAGTCACGAGCTGGCCTATCCAGGGAATGCAGTGGTGGAACTCTTGGTACGAGAGCCTTGTGTCATTTTAACCCCACGGGGACACATCACTGAGAAGTATTTTATCCTGGCGCCGGGAAGAGGGTGTGTGTCTATGAGGTAGAGGGTGTGGGTGACACCAAGAGGTCCACAGCCCCCCTTCCCCAGGACCCACAGCCAGCCAGTCGGGACCCCTGCAGACAATGTGGATGACATCACGGTGATCCTGGGCTTTATATAGTAGTACAGGGCTGCCAGAATTCTTTGTCATACCCTCTTTCATTTTATCATCACCCAAACCTGCAAGAAAGACAAAGCAGGAAATATCATCCCGTTTTCCACAGGAAGAATGTGAGGCCGAGGGGGTAAGCAGTGCCCAGGGTCACAGAGCCAGCACATGTCAGAGCATCCATGGCCGCACCCAGTCCTGTGAGCTCAGCGACATGGGCTCTTGACGCCCTGGCTTTAACACTTGCAGCTTCAACTATCCCTGAGAAACCTCAGGCCTCCTGACTGCAGTGACGTGTCACTGTGAGGTGGCTGGATTTGAACCCTGCTGTGCTGAGGCTGGTGCGAGGGAGCAATCACTCCATGGGCAGTTGTGCACGGTGGCCTCCGGGGCTCACGGCGCACTGCTGCTATTGTCTAATCACTGTCATTGATTGCAGTGTCTATAGGAAAAAAAAAAAACCCAGAGTTAAAAATCCTCTTTCTCATTGAAAAATGGTCATCAGCTGAGAGTTGGCGAAATCAAAAAGGCAATCACTGTGTGTTTCATGATCAAGAGGAATGGGTTGTTGGGGGCAACAGTTGTTTTCTAGAGTACACTTGCCAGGTGTCCAACTTTGTGTGAAATGCTTTACACACATTGTCTCATTTATGCCTCCCAACCTCTTTGGCGTGGGTAATAGTGTTATTTCCATTTAATAGACAGGAAAACCGAGGCCTAGATAGGTGAATTCATTGTTTAAAAGCCTTAAAGCTGGTAAGTCATGAAGCCCAGACTCAAACTTTGAGTTGTATGGCAAAGCTCAAGTTCTGCAACTCTACTGCATGCTGCCCCTCTGTGCCACGTGATCTAGCAGTCTGCCTCGACTCCGCCCACTTCTGAGTGCGCCTGCAGACCCAGAAAGGCCTTGGAATGTACCCTCTCTCCTCTTCTGTCCCCATTTCCCCTCCTTACTCTTCCCTTTCTTGATCAGGGCCTCCTTCTCTTTCTTGGGCTGACAGGGAAACTGAAAATTCTTCTCTCTTGATTATGCAGAACATTCCATTCATTCAACAAATGGTTTTGGGTGACTGTTCTATTTCAAGCCCTGTTCTAGATACTGGGAAATGGGAGTGAACAAAACAGATGTGAGTGTCTGACTTCATGATGCAATCATACCAGTGGGGAGACAAACAAAAACCCAGTGTCCATTGTAAAGTTGGGCAGGATAAGGCTCTGAGGAAAACAAGGAGGAGGGGAGGGGGACAGGGGTCTGGGCACTGCTGTTTGGGATGTGGTGTCCGGTGAGGCCTCCCTGAAGAAAATACTTGGGCAGGAACCAGAGTCCAGTGAGGAGGGAGCCATGCCACTATCTGGGAAGGACGTCTCCAATGATGGGAATAAGTGTGGCACAGTCACTGAATTTAGGAAGAAGAACAAGGAGGAGAAGGAGAAAAAAAGAGAGGAGGAGGAGGAAGAGGAGGAGAAGGAGGAGGAGGAGGAAGAGGAGGAGGAGAAGGAAAACCTTTAGACACACCATTAAAATTAAATTTTAGAGAAACTGAATAATTTAAGTTGGGACATACACTAAAACAGTTGTTCGCTGTTTGTCTGAATTGTATTTGACCGGGACTCCTTTACACTATCCGGCAACTGTGCTTTGTGTGTTTAAGAAGCAGCAAGGGGAGCACTGTGGTCAGAGTGGAGGTGGCAAGAAGAAGGAGGGAGATGAGGATGAGGGACACTTGCCGAGGGCAGAGAGGTCAGCATTTTAAACGCAGAGAAACCATCTAGCTATGCTCCCTGCCCTTCCAGCGGAATTTTCTCCTGGCTCTCCAAAAGAGAAATGTGTGCTAAGAGCTACAAAAGAGGAGATAGGAGGAACACATCACAGGGGGAATTAACCTCGTCTGGGTCATAAAGATGTTTGTGTCTGTGACGCCTCTTCTCCAAAGAAGGTGAAGATCCAGGAAACCCTGGCAGCAGCTTGACTTTGGGTCCTTTTCCCAGCAGAGAAACTGGATCCTGAGTAGACTGGCTGAAGGAGGAGGCATATGGGGGTGTGAACTGAAAGTCCTGACATGAAGTTATGGAAGGTGCTGGGGTCTCCCTATCCCTCATGATGGGTGAGGTGGGGAGGTGGAGTTGGAGATTGGCAAGGTCTTTGGGGTCCAGGATTCCTGGCAGCTGTGACTAGTCCAGGGAGTCAAGTGTTTGCCATGGGTCAGGGCACTTTATTTGGGTACCTGAGCTGGAAGGAAGTGCTGGTGACTGATGAGAGCTATAAGGAGTAAGGTTGAAGCAGAAAGCACCCTTTGAGGTTAAAATGTAAATGACTTACGGAGCATCATCCTGGTTGACTTTGGGATCTAGAGAAAAGCAAGATAAACTAAAGCAGTCATTTCAGGGAAATTCTGCTATCACCTCAAACACCTAACTCACAGGTCCCTGTAAGGATTAAATAGGTAACAAATGTAAAGCACTGTGCTTGGTACATATGCCATTAAATGTCCAATGTCCCTTCCCCATTCTACCCTCCCTTCCCAAGTCCTGGGACCTGGATAGACCTGAAGGGCCTCACAAAAATACAAAATGAGAAAATGTAATGTTGGATCCCAGGCACTTTGAAGCTCAGCACTGTGCCTGGATCTCTCCCCTTTCTTGTAAACAGTGGCCAGGTAAGATTTACTTTTACTTTACTTTACTTTTCTGAACCGGCCTACGAAGTGCCGGGCACAGAGCATTTAATGCTCAATATTTGTTGCTAAATGTATCACATGGAAATAAATGACCTTGCCTTTAAAGTTATCCCGTAGTTGAGAGTTCTCATATTCAAAAGCACAGAAAGGGAAGTCGGGCCGTCTGAGTGGAGCTGCAGCTAATCAGGAGCAAGCTGCTCCCTGCCCTTCCCAGCTAGGGACATTGCTTCATCGCCTTCTGAAACGCAGGCCAGGGAAGCGGCCAGCTCCGCACAGAGGCTGCCTTATAAGGACATTTGCCAGGCCTGCCAGGTGTGTCATCCAGCAGTCCAACAGGGGGCCGTGACAGCCCCAGTGAGTCAAGGCTGGGGTGGGTGAAGCAGCCTTGGAAAGAAAGCCACACAGGGCCACAAGTGAGAGTTTTCTCACTTCCCTCCCCTGACATGTTCCCGTGTGTTTTAAATTATCTCATTTACCTTTGCAATTGGAAAAACAGAGAAAAGGCTTTAGAGTTAAAAATAGAAAGATACTCAGAAGCTATTACTTCAGCAGTGAAGGAAAGTCTTTCTATTTTGTTTTTCTTTTTTTCTTTCTTTGCAGGGTTGGGGGGAAGGTCCATGACATGAAGAAAAGGTAGGTCTGTAGAGAGCCCCTGAGACTTAACACATGGTGGCTCCCCCAAGACAAGGTGATATCCCCGGTGGAGGAGAGGTGGCTGCTTTGTTCCCAGGTGCAGAGCCCGGAAGGGGCCCAGGGCAGCTGCTGGCAGACCCAGGCCCCTCCTCCTGTCTCCCAGCAAAGATGAGCCAGGGTTGGGCAGGGGTCTGGGGGAAAAGTGGTCGTGTGAACTACATCGTGGTGAAGCAGGGGCAGGAGGTCTGAGCAGAACGCACAGGGTCCTAGTTAGGAGGTTAGGTTTGAAATCATACAGATCTGAGTCTGAATGCCATCTTTGCCACGTTAGCTTGGTGAAGTTGAGCAAGTTTCTTGATCTTTGTAAGTCTGGTCTGCCCCTTGCGTGAAGTGTTTGTTCATTTCACAAATATCTACATGGTACTCCACTACTTTACCCACAGTAACTCCTCAGCTTTTCTGAACCGGCCTATGAAGTAGACTCCATTATTACCCCATTGGACAGCTCTGGAAAGTAAAGCCACACAGCTGGCCATGGGCAGAACTGAAAGTGGACCCTTGGTGGTTGGGCTCCAGGGCCTGTGCCCCTGAGTGACACGCTGTGCTGCTGAGCATTCAGAATGGTCCCCAGTTCACCCGACGGCCTTTGGGGGATGAAGCGGACGAGGGCGTGGAGCAGCTCTGACCACAGTGACTTGCACACAAGTAAATGCTCCGTGAATGTGACCCATTATTACCTGAGGGGTTGCCCAGGGCAGACCCTGAGAAGAAGATTCCAGTTTGTGGGATTTAGGAAGACACTGGCACAGGAGTGGGGGAAGCAGGCCGGGGGAAAGGGGAGGAGCCAAGGCTGTGAGATTTCAGGTGAGGTCTCAGAATAGAGAGGCTTGTGAGTTTGTCCCCATGGAGGCAGGGAAGTAGACTTTTGCCCCCAAACTCTATCAGTCCCTAAAGCCGTGCCCCGAGGAAATGAAAACTCCCAGGCCCTTCTAGCCTCTGCACCTGTGGGCAAGGCAGTAGAGTCTCTGGAAGCTAGTCTTCCAAAAAGCTTTGCAGGTACAGAAGAAAAGCACCAGGCAGCAGCTCCCTACCACTGCGGCCGGTCGCCAGGCTGGAACTCACACTCGCCATCACCCTCCTCTTCCACTCTTTCTCGATTCCCCTCACTTTCAGCCACCACTTCCGCTGGGTGAGGCTGCTTGCTTGCTGAGGCGACACAGACTTTTATCCCTGAAGGGTGTGAACCCCTGGTCACCATGCCCTTACCAGGTTTAGTTGCTATAATTGCCCATCTACAGCTAACAGTGGGCCCCAAATTTGGTCTCAATGGATCCCCTAAGTTCCAAACCAACTGCTCCCATCCCCATAATGCAGTGGCAGTCCTACCTCCTCACAATGATCAAAGTCAATTACTCTGCCAAGTTGGGTGTATGTATTGTCCTCATTTCTGCTGCCATGGTAACACCATTCATAGGCCGATGGTGCCAGCACCAGGGTGGCCAAGAGCAGGCTGCTTGATATCTACGGGCCACGTCCTCCTGTTCTTCCGGTTGATGAGTCCCTGATTCTACAGAAGATTCTCTGGTGGGCATTCATGTACGAGGTAACAACCGCTACACTTTGGGCCCCGTCTATGTATCTCCCTTATCACCTCACCCCCGATCTTCCAATCTTCCACCTTCTAGGCCTCTGACCAGGCAGCCAATTCACTTGCCACAGCTCAGGACCCAGGGTATAGTCTGACCTAAAGCCGTTTCTCTCTCTTCACACACTAGATGACTGGGTCCACTGCCCAAAGCCCTGCCCACTGGGAGGATTTTCTTGAACCTTCTTTCTCTTCAGAGACCCCTGAGTTGCAATGTAGCAGAGTCTATTTTCAGCTCACACCAACAATCCCTGCATGAACTGGGCCTGGATTTTTTCCCCTTCCTCTGCCAATTGGTTATAAGAAACCCTTGGCCATCAGCGTGAACTTAGAGAATGGCGCCAGTACAACAGAAGTGGATAATATGTGGGTCTGGTCAACCTGGTCAGTTAGTTTACTCATGCCCTCCAGACGGGCTGGGATCCAGTGCTGGATATGCCATGATCACTGTAAGGCGGGTTACTGCTGGGCCTCTCCAACCATACGATTTGGCTGAAATGACGGCACTCAGTCCACCACAGGTAGCTCTGGATGCATCAATATTTGATGACTTCTGGCAAGGTGTTCAGTCTCATCTCAGTTTCAGGGGTCTGCCAAGAGTTGTCTTTGAAAAAGTGCATACTTGCTTGCTGCAGATAGCACGTCCTTGCTCTGGAAATTAGAGCTATCCTGTGCAACTCTCCTAATGCAACTTGTCAGACACGCTGGGTGGTGCTATTATTTATCACAGATCCTCCCAGCACTGTGGGACTTTCCAGTCTGTGGGGTCCACATGGCAGGACTGCTTGGGCCTGCTGCAGAGTCTGCTCTTGCTCTGGAATCAAATCAAAATTGCCAGTTGTTTGAGTCCTCTGATAAATGGGATGGGGCAGTTTTTCTCAGTCCCAGCTCTCAGCTGGACTTCTAGAGTTAAATGCCTTCAGCCTGTTGCTGGACATGGAAATCTTTGCAATGGATAGATGATATTACCCCTTGAAATGGTAGAATAAGCAGCAGAACTGGCACAGAACTCAAGGGAAAACAAACAGAGGAAGAGAATGGGTGGGAGACCCAGAATTCTGAGACAGGTGCCACCTCTCTACAGGCTCTGGGATATGTTAGTAGTCAGTCAAAACCAACCCAAGACTCATAGCTCACTTAGTGAACCCAAGCTCAACACTTTAAAAGTCCCTCTGGTGTGCAACACTGGTTTAAACTTGCTAGAGTAGGGAATCCAATCATTATATCCCTCAGTATTGTGGCCCTGACCCAGCCAAATTGTGTTTCTGCTCACAAAACCAGCTGCAGCAAGTGGGGTGTCTCTATTCCTGGGTTCATTCAGTGACTTTTACACAATCCCAAACAGCCCTGTTTCCAGGGCTCTGCTTCCTCACCATACATCCTCTTTATCCCATGCAGAGCCCCGTGGAGAAGACGTGTCAACATAACAAAGCATATTACTTGGAGGGAAAAAACACACATCCTCTTAACGTGTTTATGCTTTCACCAAAATGTGGCCGGTCCACCAGCTGTGCAGAGGGCTCTTGTAGCAGGGGATTCTGTAAATCGGGCTGACTAGGAGCCGAGTGGTAATGCCTTGTCCACCAGACGGGCTGTCTGACCCTTGCCTGACAAACATGTAGTTTTCAGCAAACATTAAGTAGGATTTGCTCTTCCTTTAAGATGGTTCATTTTTCAACTAGGCAAGACTCATTCAGCTGCCTTCTTAGAACCCGTACACTCTGGCCCAAATTGCATTTGGGGAAATTAATTATTCACTGTCTTGTACCATCAGTTCTGTCCCCAACTATTTTATGAACTCCCGGAGGCAGCCAGAGGCCATGACAGTACTTCTCTTGGAGTCCCCAAGTGCCCAGGGCTGAGCTGCATCCATGGGAGGCCCTCGCTGAAGTGAGTCGGGAAATGCAGCACATTGGGGCCCACAGGATGCCTCCCTACACCCAGGGAAACCGAAACCCACGGAGGTTCAGCAGCCTGTCTAGCAACACAGCCTGCTGATGGCAGAACCAGGACTGTTTCACAGGAAGTGGAAAGAAACAGAACGGTGACTGGTCAAGAGCACAGCCTTTGCCAGGCCTCTGGCATTTACCAGCCACGTGGTCCTGAGCAAGTTACCATGCCCCCATTTCCTCTTCCATAAGGCAGAGGTGGCTGGGAAACCCCAGCTCAGAGCTGCATGAAGACCAAGTGGGCAGATTCATGGAGAGCTCCTGCCACATGGCCTGGAGTAGAGCAAGTTCTCAATGAACATTAGCAATAAGAAAACAGATAGCTTCAAAAGAAAACCATGTAATTCAGTGAAGCATATAGTATTAATAAGTTTGCTAAACAACTTGACATTTGGAATTTAACTCTACCCAGAATGCAGTTGGGAGTTGGGGCTTTTTGCTCCCTAAGTACAGGACTGTTCCTTCAAGAGAAAGAGGCCCACATGGCTTTGACTGTCTAGGCTGCAACGAAAAGGAAACGTTTGTTGTCAGTGCAGTGATCTACAGCCAAGCCCAGGGGCCAGGAATAAAAATGTGATGTTATGTACCCTGGCTGGGTGGCTCAGTTGATGGGAGTGTCACCCTGCACACCGAAAGGTCACAGCTTTGACCCCTGGACAGAGCACAGACAGGAGGCAATCGATGGATGTTTCTCTCTGACACTGATGTTCCCCCGGCCCTCTCTCTCTCAAATCAGTGAACATACCTTGGATGAGGATTTAAAAACAAAAGTGAAGTAATGCAACTAGAGGCAGAATGGAGAAACGGTCTCCACTATGCTTTACAGGAAGCAGAGTGAGGTTCACAAGAACAGAGCTTTTTTCTGTTCACAGATGCTGTCCTCCATGGCTTCACTGGTGCAGGCTGGTGGGAGAGGAAGGAACCGGCTGCCTTGCTCCCCGAGTCTCTTCCACTCCTTGGACCCATGCTGTGTTCTCTTGGTCACACTCCTCTGTTGAGATCTTCATCACCTGCTTATGCCACCTCTGTGTGTGCTGCCCTGCCACCAGGACCGGCTGCCCCTACTCCCGGAACTGCAGCAGCTGGCACATCCCTTTCCCATTCCATCGGCATTGCTGCTTCATCCTACAGGCTTTGTGTGCCTATCTTTTTTTTTTTTTAATTTGTATGTGACTCCATTAATATAGAGTTGAACAACTAGCAAATTAGGCCATACTTGCTAAGAGATGTATATTTAGGTGACATATGAAAGGAGTAGCCATACTCTCAAAGCACTTTCTGAGCACTTTACATATATTAACTCATATTTAATCTTTTAAACAAACTTACCAGCTTGCATGCTACCATTAGCTTTATATCAGATGAAGAAACTGAGTGCAGAGAGATCAAGTAGTCTGCCCAAGGACACACAGCTAGTGAGTAGAGGAACCAAGATGCAAATGAACACCTTCTTGCTCCAGAATTCATGTCCCTACCTCTGTACCACGCTGCTTTGTAAAACAAACCAAACCAAACAAAAAATAGCACGGAAATGATCATTCCAGAAGTCAGAATGGTAATTTATTTAGGGGGAGACAAGGGATTGAAATCAGAAAGGGGGAGGCCTGGGGGGCTGGCAGTGGTTCCCTTCCTGACCTAGGTGGTGGTTATGCAGGAGTCTACCGTACAATCGCTTGTTGAGCTGCATGTGGCTCTCATGCAACATATTCTGAGGGGTGGAGCAGGAGGTGTGCTGTGAGCTTGGCAGTCGTGGCTTGTATTTTACTCAGGTGAAAAGTGAGTGACTACACAACAAGGTTTGACTTCCTGGCCTGTTCTATTCCCTAAAACAGTAGAGTCCCCTACGGCATGTTGGAGACATTGTAGCACCACAAAGACTTCTGAGACGAATCACCTCCTGGGCACCGAAGAGCTGGAGGGGTCCTGTCAGTGAAATAACTGCTGTCTCTCTCAGGCTCCCTAATCCCTGGGGCCTGGACCTAAGTGTGGGGTGAGGACATCTTCCAGACTTCCAGTCATGGAGCTAAGGGGCAACCTCGGAAGTCTTCCAGAAAAATCCACCAGGAAGACCAGGGCAAGGCATGCCCAGGGCAGCAAGAGCCAGAGTCATGCCAGGTCTGGAGGGAAAGGGCAGGGCACTCTGGCCCTCCATGCTCCGTGACTCACTAGTGCCTTGACCCTCATCTCCAGGCCATCTGAGACGCCCCCAGGCAGAGACCCCCTCAGACTTTTGCCCCCATCAGAGTTCTCACCTACTGATGGTGACAAAGGGCCATTGTCCATTGGTGACTAGACTGAGACTCCAGCTCTTTCATGGGATGTTCAAAGAGTGAGGCATGGGACTCCAGAGTCCAAGCCTAGTCCAGTCTGAAGTGGGAGGGACCCTGACACATTACTGTGTTTCTCTCACAGCCCTCAGCTCCTTGCAGGGTCCCCCACAGTATCATTCCTCCTGACAGGAGTGACTCGTGACTTGTGCCTTCAGGGGGAGTCTGTGTCTGCAGTTCTTTAGGATTCTGGCACTGGTGTACTGGTGATGACACCAGAATTCCCCTTCCACCCCCATCCAGACTTTAAAGTCCAGCTTGTTTCCCAGCTCCCCCTCATGGGTTTCGTCCCTGTGGGCTCAGCAGATCAGTGGTCTCCTCCCTTCCCTCCCACTCTGCTCACTCCCCCTGGGCCAGCCCGGTCTCTCCCAGATCTTCCTCACACAGCTCTCCCTCCTGACTGCCTAAGGCTCCTCCCCCTCTTCCTGTTATTACTCAGTAAATGCTAATGTTTATGAGAGCTTAAAATACGGCACACACAATGTCAAGGTCTTCTGTACATTAGCTTGTTTAATCCCCATTAAACATAGCACCTGGTGCATGGGAGGGGTTCCGTAAATATTTCTTGACTGAGTGTATTCTTACAACAACCTTTTGTAGGTGGTATTATTAATTTCTCCACTACACAGATGAGAACATTAGGACTCAGAGATGTTAAATAATGAGCCACAATGACGAGTGGCAGAGCTGGGATTCCAAAAGCAGGTCTGTTTCTAGGACTCATGTACTCACCCCATTGATAGACTAGTTTATTCCTTCATCCAGTGTCTACTATGTGACAGGAGCTATTCCAGGTGCATGGGATGCAGCAAAGAAAACAGACACTATTTTTGTCTTACAAAGCTTACACTCTAATGAGGAAGGCAGACATTAAGCATGATAAATACCATAAGTACCATTTACAGCATGATTAATAGTGACAGGAGCTGATGAAAAAGGTAAGAACAGGAGAGAGTGAGGGTGTCATTTTATATGGGGTGAGCAGAAGTCTTCACAGAGAAGGGGGAAAGCAGAGTAAAGACCTGATGAAGATGAGGGACACAGCTCCTCAGGAATAACAGGGAAGGGTACCAGGTGCAAAGGCTCCCCAAGGCAGACGGCTTCCTGGTGAGTTCTAGGACCAGTGAGGAGACCAGTGTGGTTAGAGCAGTCTCTGAGGGGGAGAGTAGTGGGAGCTAAGAGAGCCATAGGACCAGGTTGCACAGGGCCTTAGGTCCGTGTACAGAGAGGCATGAACTCTGGGTACCATGGAATTCACTGGAAGTTTGAGAAGGGAGCTGTGCCATGTTCTGATGTGGCTTTTAACATGATTCCTCTGGCTGTTGATAGACACTTGAGAAAAAGCAGGAAGATGCATCAGCAAGGTGACCAGCTAGGAGGCTACAGCAATAATCCAGCTAAGGTATTACTATAGTGGCTTGGGTTAGGGTGGTGGCAGTATAGGAAGTAGGAGATTGAACGGGATATATTTTTAAGATGGTGCCAACAGGATTCCAGACCCCTGTACCCAGTGGCCTGTTGGACATTGGAAAGTTCCCTTTCATCTCAGACTCATCACATCCCAGCTGAACTCATTCCCTTCTCCCAAGAAACTTTTATCCCTCTTGCACTTTTATCTGTTATTACCACTCTCATGTAGACAGCTGTCAAGCCAGAAACCCGAGCATCATCCTTGATTCCTCCCTCTGTTCGCCTCCCACATCCAATCGGCTACCTTGTCCCAAAAGGCCACTCTCCTCTTCCTCATCCCCACCTCCTCTGCCTTCATTGAGTCCCACATTGCTCTGGCTGGACCCCATTAAGTTTCTCCCTCCCACCTAACCTCAACAAACTCCACACAGCACCGGATGGAGCTTCTGGGCAGCAGGCCCCATCTGTTTAAAACTCTCCTGAGACTCTCTGTAGCCTGCTAAACAATGTCCATATTCTCTAGCCTGAAGGTACCTCACAGAAATATAATGCCAGCCACATATATACTTGGGAATTTTCTTGCAGCCACAGTTTATAAAGTAAAAACAAACTGATGCAGTTAATTGTAAATGTGCAACTAACCCAATATATCCAAACTATTACATTTTAACATGTAGTCAACATAAAAATATTAATGAGATCTTTTATATTCTTTTTTTTTTTTGCTAAATCGTCAAAAGCCAGTATATAGTTTATACTCCTAGCACATCTCAGTTTGGACCAGACACATTTTTAAGCACTCAGTGGCAATGTGTCAGTGCCAAACTAGTGCAGCTCTAGCCTTTCAGCCAAAGCCCTCTCCCATGGTCTTTTCTCTCTCCTGTCCAATCTCAGCCCTGTTCCCAACCCACCTTCCTCACCTCTGGGTCTTTGGGCTCCAGCAGCCTATAGTGTCCCAAACACCATTCTGTTTCATGACTTGCTGCGCTTGTGCATGAATTCAGCAGTGAGCTAGAGCAGGCTTGAACTGACTCTCAAAAGCCAGCTGTGCATATCTCTTCCCCACTCTCCACTGAGTGATGTTATACTGGCAACTGTACATCAGCCACAGTGGCGGTATTTACACCACAGAAATTGGCAAACACTATAAATCTGGGCTTTGGGGGAGGATAGGGGACCATTTGTTGAGCACTTACCAGCATATCGCTGTACATAATGCTCCTCCTCCATACTGCTCTTCTCCCACCCCTAGTCACCTCATATGCCTTTCATCCAGTTCGTCATCTGTGTATATTTGCACCCCTACCAGACTTCAAGTTGGGAAAAACAGCTTAGTTTTATGCACCCAACTCTTGGCATATGGTAGATTTCCTTCCTACTCCTATCATAATTAGCATTGTATGTAAGAACTTCAAAATGTAAGTTTAAAAATGGATTTTATCTGGGTTTGAATGCTGCCTTTTCTACTTACGAGTGATGTAGTCTCAGGCAAGGTACTTAACTGTAGTGTACCTTAATTTTCATTCCTGGAAAGAGGTTTAAAAACACATTGGCCATAACATTGCTATGATGATTAAATCATATGCATTGGTTTAGTCTAGTGCCTAGCACATGCCAGACATTCAAAAATGTTTAGATATTATTATTAAGTCCTTCAGTATTTATCACTTACATAAAGTAGTTGCTCAACACCTTTCTGTTAAAATAAATATTTAATGAAATTCCTTCAGTTTGATTCACAGTGTGTGTGAGTCAGAATTCCAGCTGGAGACAGATGACACACACCCAAAGGGCTGACTCAGGAGTGCTTATTAGAGGACTATTTACAAGGTCTGGGCAGAGTCCAGGGAAGTCCAGGGTCGGCAGCGTTCTGTTATCACTTCCAGGCCTGAAGGTGTGACAGAGGAGCATTTCCTTGAACCCAGTGAGAGCTATAGCTGAATGAGAGGCCACGCAATGGGATCTATAGCCTCCTGTAAAGGAGTCCAACAGCTATCAAGCTGTGCGGGACAGGGTTGTGTAATGCCCAGCATTGCTTTCCCCCAGCTCTTCTGGAGGACCACCTGCAGAACCCAGCTACAAGCCCAGGGGCAAGGGGTCCTTGCACAATTCCTGAAGATCAGCCTCTTGGTCAATGAGCTGGATGGAGAAGGTGGAAGATGGGCTAAAGGCCCAAAAGGAGACTTGAGAGCAAAGTCTCCAAGTGGGATGGGATCCCCTCAGCCTACAGGTGTCTGGCCTTCCTTACACACCAGAGATGATAATCATCAAGACTCAGCAATGTTTCTTTGGTTTTGACCTTGAAGGATAGAATCAGATAACAAGCATTCATATGGGCTAAGTTTGGTTGCTTTATCTACAAGTTTGTTCTCTCAAATGTAAGAAAGCTGATTTTAGTCTATAACCCATTTTGTTGGCATCTAACCATTCTTAGAATTAAGCAGTCCTTTCCTACATCCAACTTAAAATATTCCCACTACAACAGACATACATTTTACCTTAAACAATTCTCCATTGAGCAGGAAAAGGACTGGTAATATATATAACCTTGATTAAATCACCACTATAGTGTTTTCACCTTTGTGGATCATCACAGTTCTTCTCCTCCTCCTGTGGTCTTCTTTTCCAAGCCTCTCATCAGTCTCTAGAAATGGCCTGACAAATATCCTACTATTCTCACAAGATTTGTAAAAATGCCGGTCTGACTGTATTTGGTTTTGGTGTAGGCCTGGAAAAAGATTTATGGTTTTCTTGGAAAGGCCTGGAAGGAGGCTGTAATCATTCCCTGGCTTTACACTGGAGTCTCCTCAGCTTCCCCAGAAATCTCTTATGGGAGAGAGGATGGTTATTGCCAGGAGATCAGTTTCGTTTTCCTGTCTGTCCTAAAAAGCAGTGTTCTGAGTCCTTCCTTTCTTGCTCACACTTTCTAAAAGTACTGGCTGAAGCCCATTCTACAGGAAAGAGGTCGGGAGTGGGCAGGCAAGTAGGGGTCCAGCTTCAACCAATATTTTTATTTCTCCAGTGACATGTAAATCCCATGAGGACAAGGACCACAGCTATCTGCTCACCAGTGTCCCTGGTGTCTAGCCTGGTGCCTGGCACATAGCAAGCGTCCGATATTTTTGTGAAATAAATAAATGAGTGAATGCCAGACACTTTCATGTATAAGACATTGGAGATCTTCTTTTTCATATGATAAAACTGACAGCAATTTATTTATAATGTCAGCAGTGGGCAAAGCCTCAACCGAAGGCCTTCTGTCTTCTGCAGTCCAATGCCCTCACTTCTTTCCATCCAAGATGATGTGGCCCTTCTTCAAGCCAACTTGCTTTGCCTCTGCTATTCTCTCCCCTGAGTTCAACTTTGCAGTAATAAGCCTGAATCACAGGGGCTGCCATGGCCAAGAGCCCCTCTCCTCACAGTTAATTAACCATATGTGTTGCTGTCTTTCTGATGTTGACCTTGCCCTAGAAATTTTTTTCTGACCTTAAGATCTATAGGCATGTGGGGGGGGGGTGGATTGTGAGTATATCCTAGAGGCTTCTTGAGTAAACTATTATTAATATATTGGAAGCCTTGGCTGCCCCAGAGCTACCACCTGCCAGCAATGGTCTCCATGACCCAGTGGTTTGGCCACCCCGAGGCATCCTGGTCTGGGTAGAAGCCTGTCTAGTTTCAGACTGCCCTAGGGGTACCCACATCAAGTAGTAACCTGATTCCAAACTGAGTTTTACCTACCTCCCTGCAACCCACCCGCAAGGACTCCTGGACACCCCTGGCTGAAGAGCCCCAGTGAATGTTAAAGACAATGTTTAGTTTGGGTTGCCCTCCACCTCCACTCCCAAGATCCAGTGCTTCACTATCCAGGCTGTCCCCTCACCAGCAGCCAGAACTGACTAGCTCTGAGACTTCTGCTGCCTCCACTCACCCTGGCTCCATTCTCTCGGACAGAGGCAGCTGTGGAGCTGGCAAAACACTGAGTGAAAGGCATGCTTTCCTCTTTTTGCACGCCCTTCTCATCCATTTGTAGGTGTCACTTTTATAAAGCCTAGTCTCTTGTGTGTTGGCCTTGGGACAGCGTTGCATTTAGAAGCACAGGACAATGGCCAAAATACAATTTTTAAAAAGAACTTCATTCTTTGCTCATATCTCATGCAGAAAATAGACATAAATAGGAACTCAAACATTTACTAAATTTTCTTTTCTTTCTCCTTTGCACCTGGTTGCTCTGATGGGGCTCTTCTCATATCCCTGAAGAAAACTCCTCTCTTCCTGCCTTCATCACTGTCCTTTCTCCCCCACTCAGGGTTTTATTACATAGCTTGACTAAGCTTCTCTCCCAGCAATAAGAAATCTTTCCGTTGTGGAAGGGGAGAACTCAGACGTTCCGCAGTTAAGGAGTTCTCTTTAAGAGAGGGAGTAGTGCATACTCACTCAGTAATAAGATCTGACCCACCACTTAGACATTTTTCAGAACAGGCAGAGCCTCATTATTTTGTTACTAGTTTCCAACCACTAGAAACACATTTCCAATTGATTTTTGTGGTGTTTAAAGTGCCACATCACCAATTACCATCCCAATGCCATGCAGAGCCTGCCAACTGGTGAAAAGCAACAACTGTGTGTTGAGAGTGGCTCAGGAACAGGGTTGTGATGAGTCCTACTTGGTCAACTTTGGTAGACGCAGGGAAGGCTGCAACTACATCATGGTTCTACTGTAACAGGGTGCAGCCAAAAGGGGGACCCCAAATAAGGATTTGAAATGGGATCCAGAACTCAGGGTGTTCAGGAAATATTAGGATGTCCTCACTCCCCCCTCCCCACAGGTGTGGGTTAGGGGAAGGGACAAATGGAACAGGGCCATTGAGAGCTGTTTCGCATAGCGACAGCCTTGCAGCTACCCTCTGGTGTGGTCATTTAACATATTTATAACCTTTAACTGGTTACATAGATATGCTTAATAGCTGTGACCAGCTCTGAGCTGGGGGAATGGAAGTAATTTCCTCACCAATATGTAACTGAGGGACAGGTCCCCTGAGTTACAACGTCTGCACCTGCGTGGGAACTTGGAGAAGATAGGCTCCATGACATGGGACCACACCTGCCCGGACTCACGATGGCAGTCCAGTGAAAAAAGCTGGAAAGCTGGAAAGATATGAATTCTGGCATGTGAGGCTGAGTGTGGGAGGAGTTGGAAATGGGGCTGCAGAGGAAGACTGGCGCGGGGATTTAAACCCAGACTCTGCAGCCATTGAGGGAGAACCACACAGCTTTGGCAGAGTGGCGACCCCCCTCCTTGCAGTCATTGAGGAGGAGAGAACCATGTGGTTTTGGCTCAGTGGGGACTCCAGTGGCCCTAGGGGAGAGAAGACCACTCGCCTTTGCCAAAGTGGGGACCCCCGCAGTATTAGTAGTGGGAACACCCTACTACTAATACTTCCCACCTGGGTGGGAACCACCACCCGGCTTTAGCAGAGATCCCAGCGACACAGCTAATGGTGCCGGGAACCGAGGCAAGCCTACCAGCTGAGATGGATGGTAAGAACCAGGGGCTGCCTGAGCATGGATTTCTATTTCCTTTCCTGAGATATGGTACCCCAGACTGGACAAAGGGGGAAGGAAGGACTGTGTATGTCTGTGGGTGTTTTAAGGGACTTTAGGATTTTGATGAAGATATTAGGTCACTACTTTAAGTTTGTATAGCATTAAATAAACATTTCCTTTCCTTTCACGAATCTCTGGCATTGAGAGACATCTTTCCTATAGACGGCAGACATAACAGATCTGGGGGTTCCTTTCGGTAATAGTATATTGTCCCAGGCTCCCCTTGTTGTTCTGTAACACTACTTTGTGTGAAGAGCTTATCATTTATTCATTCATTCATTCATTCATTCAACAACCAACCAAGGTTGTTCTTTGCTAGATATGGAAGAGAAAGAGATGAATAAGCCCCAACCCTCAATTTCAAGGAGTTCACCTCAAGTTGGGGTGGCAATCATGTGTGTGTGTTTTCAAAGTTCCCTGGGCAATTACAACACAGAGCAAAGGTGAAGGACCTCCAGTTGGACTCCTTCAGTGTCTCTGAGGTGCCATTTTCTTTTTTTTAATCTTCACCCAAAGATATGACTATTGATTAGAGAGGAAGAGAGAGAGAAAGTTCGATGTGAGAGAGAAACATCAATTGGTTGCCTCCCCAAATGTGCCTCATCTGGGTATTGAACCTGGAACACAGGTAGGTACCCTGACAGGAATCAATCTGCAACCTTTTGGTGTACAGGACGATGCTGCAACAAACTCAGCCATCTGGCCAGGGCTTGTGATCAAACAACCAGTGGGGTCTGCCTGAGCATGGATTTCTTGCTGCCAATAGGCAAAAACTCTGGAGACAGTTTGGTGAAAGGAAAAAGGGATCTTTTATTTAAAGCATATACAGTTTGAAATAATGGCAGTTTACTGTCTCTAAGTCTGTTTCCTCTAACACACTCAAAAGAAAATCACCCTGCCACCCTCTGCCAGCTCAGTTCAAGGTTGCACCAGGAACCTCTTTTCCCACCTAAAGGCACTGCCCTTTAAGAAACACAGGTGGCTTCCAGTCAGTGACTGGAGTTTCCAGTCACTGTTTGGCTTCAGGCATCTTTTGGAATCTGTGCATCCAGAAGCCCTACTCACATCACATTGTCCGCTTCTTCCATCCGCTGCCCTCCGGTTCATCTGTGTGACTGGCCCGGCAGGACTCTGGCAGCACAACGCCAGTCCAGCAAGTGCCACAGCAGAGACGAGGCTTCCTGGCGGGGTGAGGGGCATGGGGCTCGCGCCTGGTCAGCAGCTTCCAGGACCAGCACCTATAGGACTGCTAAACCCCTTCCCACACATTGGTGCTGTGGGTCCGAGGCCCTACTCTAGCTGGAGAGGGCAGAGTGGCAGCAAGGTGGAGCCGCCACTGACCCCCCGCTGCAGCAGTGGTGAGCAGCGGGCAGGTGGCTGCTACTGTACGCTGGAGGAGTGTGTGGGGGGCACCTGGCGACCACAGCGGTGACGGGTTCCTGCTGTTTCCCGTGCAGAGTGGGGCTCCCAAGGCACGCTGGCCTGAGCCTCCTCCTCTCCGCTTTCACCCACCTAGTGCCTGCTACCTTCTGGGCAGACCATGGAGCCTTCCCAGGGGCGAGGGGCGAGGGGCTAGGGAATGTTCCCGGACCTGTGATCCTCCGGGCCCAGGAACTCCAGCCCCGTCCCCCGCGCAGTGGGAAAGGGGAGAACACACAGGTTGCGTTTCCCTTCCCCTGTTCAAGGCTGCCCCCAGAATCCTCTGCATGCCGGAAGCAGCTGCTGAAGCTGTGCTGGTGTTCAGGCAACGTGTCTCCGGTGCAGAAGGCACCAAGTGGCTGCCGCTCTTGCCAAGCCCTGGGCGCTTCCCCACCCTCCCCTACAGCCGGGAGGCGGGGCCCCATTATAGGCTGAGGCGCCATTTTCGAGTTCCCGGGAGACTGTGAGATTGGCCCAGCGGCAGCGTGTTCGCGCCAGCACTGCGGCCTTGGGAAAGCACCAAACAGTACACGTGGTGTTACCTCAGTGACAAGGCAGGGGAGCGCGAGGGAGGGCTGGCTTGTGATGACATCAAGACTTTACAACTGGGGGAAAGACGAATCAGGTTTGTGTTTACTTCCTGTGCCTTCCCTTGGGGACAAGGCCCTGGCCTGAGTGGAAACAAGTACTTTGTGTCCCCAGCACAGGTCCCAGGGCACCAGTCAGCACCTGACAGGTCAGAGGGAGGGGCCTAGTCTTTGTCGTCGTCCCCCCCTCCACCTCCCTACTTCATTGACTAAGCCGCTGTGAGGTCTGCATTTGCCCTGCTCAGAACCATGTAATGGGCGGATGGCAAAGCGCACGTCTCCTGGGAAGTGGAAGTGGAAACGAACAGCTGGAAAATGATATTTCATCGCAATCATCTTCTTGTTTGTCATCAGAATGAGGAACTGCCAGTCAGTTGTGCCTTCGTATTTCCATCCAGCTCTGGGGGAGGGGAAGAGGCAGATGAGAGCTGAGCAGACCCCTGTTGCATATTCCTCAGGTTCACCTGTGTGGGAGGCCGCTCCTGCCACTCACCCAGGACAGTCTCCCTGAATGGAGAACTCTGCAAGCCTGGCTTCTGCGGGAGGAACCGGACGCTCGGCTGCATTCGTAGTAACTTAGCCCACTCACAAGAGATTTCTGTTTCCTGTTCCTGCAACTTAAAGTCAGATTACTCCGGGGGCGTGGGTCTTACATAATTACAAAGTTCAAGAACAGCACAGTCGTGGGTTTAAAGCCTATTTGTTTTTTTTCTGTTTTGCTAGGTCTTATCTTCCCTTTTAATATCCTATCCTCGAGTGCCGTTTCAACAGTGTTTCTAAACATCACCCAGGGGGTAATTCATTGATTTTTTTAGGATTTTTTTCAGTTTTATGTTTACTTCTCTGGAAAAGCTAAGGGAGTGAATTTGTTAACGCCAAGACAGGACTCGAGACTCAGAAGACCTTAAGGCAAGTCCCAGCCCTGCCAATGACTAGTTTCGTAACCTCAGGCAAATGACTTTGGTTTTCTCCCCCATTCTCATTCTCCTACGGCTGTGTTTATACTTCTATTGTGTGTATCACATCTGTGTCCCCTAGGAGATTTGGGACTTCTTAAGACTAAGTTTTTATCTGTCTGGGTAACAACCTCAGTGCCCAGCACAGCATCTGATACATAGAAGAGGTCCAAAAAATATTAACATTTACCCTCTCAATGTCTATGAAATTGGGATAATTATATGAAGTTGTAAACATTAATTAAGGCAATTCATGTGATTTACAAGAATAATAATGAAGGCAATAATAATAATGTCATAAAATTTGTATAGCTTTTTAAAAAATATGGTTCTATTAAATTATTCTTATTCAGATTTGAAAAGATTAGGGGAAGAGATTTGTGGGGAAAAGCTAAGGTTTCTCATTTGCATTGATTTTATTAATCGTATAACTTATTCTGTTTCTAGCATAAGTCTCTGTTCTCACCTTGGTGTTTTTTCATTCAACTGGTTACATTGTTTAACTGTTGATATATTTGGTGAAAAGGATGATACATCTAAAAATGGTTTCTTAACCTCCACTATTAATATTTTGTTCTTTGTTGGGGGTGAAGGCTGTCCTGTGCATTGTCGGATGTTTAGCCACATCTCTGCCCCTTTTTACCCACCAAGTGCCAGCATCACCCTCCCCTCCAGTTGTAACAATCAAAAAATATCTTAAGACATTATCAAATGTCCCTAGGAAGGGGGTAGGGGACAAAATCACCCCTTTCTCCTCCCTGTTAAGCATCACTGCTCTGAAGTTTTGGTTTACACTTATTTCTCTAGCATCTTCTATTAATTTTCTCAATATTTGCAATGTGTGAGATCAAGTCTCTTTAGTGCTGCAAAATAAGACTACTCTGCATCTTACTCAAGGCATTTTTGGCTGACTTGGGTTTGAAGACATGCATGTCTTTGAACTCATCTGATGAGTTAGGATTTCCCAGTTTGTCAGAGAAATCCTCTCTTTCTCATTTTTTTTTTCATACTCAGGGTTGGTACAGCCTTAATGTCTATTCTTTATACCAAGACTTTGAAGATCAAGCCTGCAATTCCAACATCATTTCCTCTAAGAAACAGGTAGGCTTTTTACCCTGAGGCTGTGGTGGCCTGCCTTCTCAGAGTTCCCCAAGTACACACAAAACCAAAGCCTCTCTCTATAAGCCTCACTATGCTAGTGAGAATGTAGGTCCCTCTATGTACATTTAGGTTTGGTTGCTTTAGATGATCACAAAGAACAAATTTTCCATAAAGGAACTCTATCTATCTTCTTTTTAAACATGTACCTTTTCTCCTCATCCCTTTCCCGTCTTATGCATTTGGTGTCTTCATGGATTTACCCTAATTCACAGAAAATGACTTAACTTTTCCAGCCCCTGATGGCTAAAGCCAGTGCCACAGTCCTCTCACTGTAGACAAGATGCTTACTTTACTCCCCATCTCCCATCCATTCTCTTTTGAAGGGCAGAGCAACCTATGGTTTTGTCTGGCATTCATTTTCACCATTGTGCAAAAGCTATATTAATGGTCTCCATTTGTTTGCCTATAAAGTTGGTAAGCACACATTTATTAAGTACAAATGCTTCTCATTCCTCTGACCACCTGTAATACTGGCACTTGCTTAACAAGTACCTTCTTCCTGATATAGAGGATACTGTCTCATCAATTAAAAACAATTCCACATACCTTGCACACAGCATCTTCCTTGAGAAGCCATGTTCTTGTGGTCAAGAAAGAATGGGACTTGCTGTCATCTCATTGCATATGCCCACGTCGGATGCTCAGTGTCTTGTATAGAATAATACTTCTATAGTTGCTTTTGGCAGGAGAGTTTACTAACTCAAAATTCTTGTCTTTACAGTCACGTAACCAGCTACTTTTTAAAGTTAATATTGTGAAGATGAGTTGACATATTAGAAGACAGGAGAGTAGTCACTAAGGAACTTATCTGAAGGGGAAATTTGGGAATGTTGTTTAATGAGTTAACATATTTCAAAGTAATTCTCTTCATATTGACAGCCGCCACCACTTAGAGTTCTTACTTAGTACTTGAGGTACATTATGTCATTTTAACCTCACAACAATCCTGGTGAGCTTTGATTGGACATAAGTATTACTATCTCCATCTTATAGATGAAGAAACTAAAACTCGGATATATTGTATGAACTTGAGAAGGGCACACAATTTTTAAGCTACAAATTTAGGATCCAGTCCAAAGCTCAACAAAGTAAGATGCTGGATATCACCATCTAGAACAGGAATTTCTACCAAGCTCGAAAACACAGTAAAAAGTTTTTTAACTAATCCTAACAACTATTCTACTAAGAGGTCTTAAAGATCATCTCACAGTGTAGTGTGAAAAAACACAAGATTAGGGGCTTTTGGTCAAGATGGAGGCATAGATAGATATACTTTGCCTCCTTTCATAACCAAAAGGAGGTTAACAACACTCATGTGTGGATAAACTGGGAGGAACAACTGGGGGAAGAGATAGACCATGCAACCCAGGGTTCCAGTGCAGGAAAAGAAAGCTTCAGTACCTTTGGCTATAAAAACTTGTGGGGGTTGCTGCAGTGGGAGAAACTCCCAGTCTCATAGGAGAGTCCGTTGGAAGGGCCTATGGAGTCCTAGAATGTATACAAACCCACCCACCCAGGAATCAGCCAGAAGGGCCCAATTTGCTTGTGAGTAGAGGGGGAAGTGACTGAAAGTGGGGAGAGAGCTGAGCAAGTGGCATTGTTTGCTCTCTGACCCCTCCCCCACATACAATGCCACAGTGCAGCAAAGTGGGTTGCCCCATCCTGGCAAATACCTAAGGCTCCACCCCTTACAATATAACAGGTGTACTGAGACAAAGAAACATGGCCCAAATGAAAGAACAGATCAAAACTGCAGAAAAAGAACTAAGTGACAAGGAAGTAGCCAACCTATCAGGTACAGAATTCAAAACACTGGTAATCAGGATGCTCACAGAAATGATGGAGTATAGCTGCAAAATAAAGGAAGAAGTGAAGGCTATAATGTGAAATAAAGGAAAATATACAGGGAACTAACAGTGAAGGGAAAGAAACCAGGACTCAAATCATCATTTTGGAATAGAAGGAAGAAGTAAACATTCAACAAGAACAGAAAGAAGAAATAAGAATTTTTAAAAAAGGAGAGGCTTAGGAACCTCTGGGAAACTTTAATGGACCAACAACCGAATCATAGGGGTCCCAGAAGGAGAAGAAGAAGAGCAAGAAATTCAAAACATATTTGAAAAAGTAATCAAGGAAGACTTCCCTCATCTGGCAAAGGAAATAGACATGCAAGTCCAGGAAGCTCAGAGATTCCCAAAGAAGCTGGACCCAAGGAAGAACACATCAAGACACATCATAATTAAATTACCCAAGATTAAAGATAAGGCGAGGCTCTTAAAAGCAGCAAGAGAAAAGGAGACAGTTACCTACAAAGGAGTTCCCATAAGACTAACAGCTGATTTTCTCAAAAGAAACCTTGCAGGCAAGAAGAGGTTGGAAAGAAGTATTCAAAGTCATGAGAAGCAAGGACTTACATCCAAGATGTACTCTATCCTGCAACACATCATTTAGAATGGAAGGGCAGATAAAGTGCTTCCCAGATAAAGTCAAGTTAAAGGAGTTCATCATCACCAATCCCTTATTATATGAAATGTTAAAGGGACTTATGTAAGAAAAAGATCAAACTATGAATAGTAAAATGACAACAAACTCCCAACTATTAACAACTGAACCTAAAAACAAAAATGAACTAAGCAAACAACTAGAAGAGGAACAGAATCACAGAAATGGAGATCACATAGAGGGTTATCAGCAGGGAGTTGGGGGGGAATGGAGGAAGAGGTACAGGGAATAAGAAGTATAAATGGTAGGTATAAAATAGACAGGAGGAGGTTAAGAATAGTATAGGAAATGGGGAAGCCAAAGAACTTATATGTACAACCAATGGACATCAACTAAGGGGGGGAATGCTGGTGGGAGGGTGGTGCAGGGAGAAGGGGGATAAAGGGGAGAAAAAATGGGATAACTGTAATAGCATAATCAATAAATATACTTAAAAAACACAAGATTAGAATTCAGGAGAACTGGGTCTTAATCTATATTTTACTTCTTTCTAGCAGAAGGATCATGGGCAATTACCTTACTATCCCTAAGCATCAGTTTTCTCATATAAAATAGAGATTAAGGGCTATTTTAATTATGTGTTAACTGTTATGCTCTACAAAAATATCATTTGATATAGAATTTCCCAGGAGTCTCATCATCAAATCATGGGAAGAACCTGGCTTGACTTTTCAAGTCAAGTTGGACAGCACTTGCTGAGGCTGTCCAAAGGCAGTGGTGTTCTCTTTCCCATAACATCAGCAATGACACAGGAAAAGTGAGCGTGTCAGGCCACAGGGGCAGCATCTCTGATAGGCGGACCACATTTGGAACACAGTCAGGGCCTTTTCTCAGTAACCACAGAGAAAGAACTGAGAGGCCAAGAGCAGGCCTTCCAACTGGCTGGCCAACACCCACCAGCTTTGGAACACTATGGTTAGCCTCAGACTCTCTAAGGGGGAAAAAGTCCCAGCTCCCAAGTTAGTCGCCTCCACAAAAGTAAACCAGAATGAGTCATGAGAGGATGGAGAAACCACCAGGAGAAACGCAGCCTTCCATGTAAGGAGCACTACAAACAATTAAAGCTGGAAGTGGGAGAACTCCAAGAACCTGGGCAGCTGATGTTTCCTCCTTAGTGAGTCAACATTTGAGACATGCAGCAGGGCATGAGCATGTGTTTGTTTATGTTCACACACATGTGCAATGAAGGAAAACCTTTGTGTATCTTTGCCATCTGTAGGTTGGTTTGCCAGCTGCTGCTCAACACGGTCCTTGTGGTGTGGAAACTTATACAGTATTATTGTTATTATTATTATAGGGAGAGGCTGGTTCTTTTTAATACTACAAAACTGCCCTTTCAGAAGTTTGGCCCAATTCAATTTTCACTCATGCAAACAGGGTATAAGAGGGTCTCTTTCCTTCACCAATGCCAATACTTGGTAAGAGTATTATTATTTCCATTCTTATTTTTAGATTAATACTTACATGCAATGAAAATTATATTCAAATAACACTATTAAAATCTCCCCCTCCTTATCCTGTTTCACTCTGTGTGGTAAGCAACTTTAGCCAATTCTGATTTTAGTTCTTCTGGTGGTTGTCATAAAATACTAAATAATATGCTTATATCTTATTTTCTTGATTTATCAACTTTCTACAGTATTTTTTGACTTCTGCACACAAGGATTTGTACTAATGTATCCTCTTACTATCTCTGTTTTTTTCTGACCTTTGTAATTTTCTTTTATTATTATTATTATTTTTATATTTCAATCACAGTTTCCTTTCAATACTGTTTTTCATTGGTTTCAGGTGCACAACGTAGTGATCAGACAGTCATATATTTTACACAGTGCTCCCCCTGATATTTTTAGCACCCACTGACCTTCACAGTTTCAGACGGTGCTCCAGTGCCCCACTTGATTCCTTATTGTGTAAATAGGGTATTGTCCCCTTACTCTTCCCACCCCCTGCCATTCTCCTTACTTCCTTCACCCCATCTTTAGCATAACTGTCCAGTCCTTTTGTATTTATTGGGTTTTCAGTAGTAGTATTCTATTCTGAAATTAACATTAAGCCTTTTATACTTTCTAAAAATTTATTATAAAAATTGAAAACGAAGAGGCAGTTTTTCTACCTCTGTAAATAGATAAAAATTATTTAGTGAAGTTTCAATGAAGAAAATAATCCACTCAAAAGAGAATGTTCAAAAGTCAAAATCAAATAAAAAAATCTTTTCTCACCCTAATCAGTTTCTTACAACTATGCTTTAATTTAGGTTGCTTCTTATTTGGACTTAGGAATTTACCTCTGATTTTGTTTCCTTCTGGGGTTCTACTTGCTTTTCTTTTTTGAACTAATTGACAATGGAAGCATATATCCTCGTTACCATGCAATTAAGATAATGTAGTTTCTTAAACATTCTGTTTTTGAATGGCCTAATGTGTTGCCTCCTTGTCTTCTAGACATGTACAGTTGCTACCATGGTTTTTTAAAAAATTTTTAATTATACCCTTAAGTTATTTCTAACATTTCTTGGATTTTGCTTTCATCTTAATGTTGTGCACACACAAACGATCTTTCAGGGCTATGGACTGAATGTTTGTGTCTTCACCCAGGAATTCATATGTTGAAATCCTAATGCCCAAGGTGATTGTACATAGAGGCAGGGGAGGTGGGGCCTTTCAGAGCTACATAGGTCATGAGGGTGGATTCTTCCTGAGTGGGGTTAGTGTTCTTATGAAAGAGGCCCCAGAGAGCTTGTTTGCTTCCTCACAATGTTAGGAAGTCGGCAGCCTGCAACCCAGAAGAAGGCCTTCATGAGCACCCGATCATGCTGGCACTGAGATCTTGCACTTCCAGCTTCCAGAACTGTGAAGAATAAATTTCTGTTGTTTATAAGCTACCCATTCAGTGGTATTTTGTTATAGCAACAAGAACAGACAAAACAGTGGATAAACATTGTCTTTGGTTTGCCTGTAGACAAAATTAATTCTGAAAACTGAAAATCATTTGTCAATTTTTGTAATACTATAATTGTATAGTCAGCCCTCTGTGTCCATGGATTCCACAACCTCAGATTGAACCAACTGTAGATCAAAAGTATTCAGGAAAATATGCTAAATTGTTGGTGATGAGTACCATGCAGATAGGCCTACAATGGTTGTATCCATACTGAATACATATAGACATTTTTTCTTGTCATTATTCTCTAAACAATACAGTACAACTATTTATATGACATATACAGTGTATTAGGTATTATAAGTAATCTAGTGACGATTTAAAGTATATAGGGTGATGTGTGCAGGTTATATGAAAATATTACACTATTTTGGTATCTGCAGGGGTTCCTGGAACAAATCCCCCAAGGATGCCAAGGGACAACTGTATAAATATTATTCACTGAATAATTGAGTAGTGAGTTTCTGGAAAACTCTTTATTTGCCCTGATGCTTGGCGAATAGCTTGGGTAGGCTCGTAATTCTAGATGAGAAATCATTTGGTACTACAAAGGCATTGTTCTACTAGGTTACCTTTCTGGCATCCAACATTACTGACAGGAAGTCCAAGGCCATGTTAATTCTCATTCTTTTTTTCATTTACCTTTACCTAAGGACATGCTTATTGATTTTAGAGAGAGGGAAAGGAGGAAAAGAGAGAGGGAAACATCAATTGGTTGCCTCTTGCACATGACCTGACCAGGGACTAAACCCACAGCCTAGGTATGTGCCTGGCCTGGGAATTGAACCATGTCTTTTTTGGTTATTATGGGATGATAACCAACCAACTGAGCCACACTGGTGAGGGCTAATTCTCACTCTTTAATGGTATCCTAGCATTACTACCTGGAAGCATTGAGAATCTTCTTTTTATACTTTGTGTTCTAAATTTTATCACAGAATATATTTAAAAATTTTTCATACTTAATCTTCAGTGGTTTCTTCTAATTTGAAAACTCTTGTATTTCCTCTGATAATTTCTCTCCCTCGTGTTCTCTGTTCTTTCTGTAATTCCTGCCAGATAGATGTTGGATTTCCTGATTGATCCTGTATATCTTATAACCTTTCCCTCCTATTTTCCATCTCTCTTTTTCTGCTATACTTCCTGAAAAATTTCCTCAACTTTGTATTTCAGCCTTTCTATTGAAGTGTTTAATTTTCATGAACACTGGCTATCTTGCTTTTCCATTCATGTTTAAGAGTATGCATTAATAGGTAGAGGACATGAGCTCACACTGTTCACTTTAGATCACAGGAGCAGAAATCAGGCGGCGGGTTGCTCCCCACACCCCTGCACGCTCCCTGCTCAGGGCCAAAACAAGGAAAACCTCACTCTGGAGGGCTGACCCTCACTCAAGGAGCCCTAGACTACTTCAGGCCAACTGTTCAATTCCCCCAAAGAGCAGATTCTTCTCTGAAGGTGACCAGTACATGGCCAGCTGCCCTGCACACGTGTCAGGGAAGTGGTGGGAGTGGGGATGGGAAACCAGTTCCACAGATCACCCTGCAAATAGTCATCTTGTTAGCCCACCCACTTGCTATTCCTACTTCCCTTTCTGTCAGTCACAACTTGGCAGCCCTTCTGGAGTCCCCAGGAAGACAGCCCCTCTTCCCAGGAGCCCGGATCTCTCTCCATTGCAGCATCCTCCCATACTTCAGCTGCTGCTTCTCTCTCTGTGGTTTATCTGGTTATTCAATCCTGTTTGCTTTCTATTCTCCAGAAAGTTATCAGAAACTCTGCTGATATCCCCACTTGCTGCACTAGGCACTGCTGTGGATTTATTTCCTTTTCCACATCTCTACTGCCATTTCTGAGTGGGAGGGAAGGAAATGTGTGGGCCTACTTCAGTCTCTGAACTAGATACCCAAATTGGTATGTACTGTTAAACATTTTAAATTTTGGGAGGCAAAAAACTTGCCTTTCTATAGCTTTTAGGGAGACTGAGCATCGCTCGTATTTGGTCATTTAAACTTCTTCAGTGGACAGCGTGTTTATACGATGAATGGCTCTAGACATGATTCAAGTCCAGCAGATGTTTTACTTCAGCTCCTTGCACAGACCATTTTAGGTTACAAAGACATGCCATTTGTGAGGTCTTAATCCCTGTGAATAGTAAGTCATCATTCTTTATGAATTGTTAGTCCACCAAACTAGAGCTATTAGTTAAAAGGGCTTGGTGTTCTCCAGTTGTTCCCCCTGCTGCTCCTTCCTCACTTTGTTGAAAAATTCAGGGCAAAGAGGAAATGGTACAACATACCAGGATAGTCTCTCCTTAAGGTGGTTTTCCATCTTGCTGCCTACATGAATTGACTCCCACACGTTTCTGTGTCTTCAGAATTGTTCCACATGGGCCTTGCATTTGGAGCCACCTTTGCTTGCCCATAAAAGTCCTCTGGTACATGTCAGGCTGGTGCCCCTGCCCCCTATTCCACTCCTCAGCAGGACCTAGCTATGAGGCGACATGTTCTGTGAGCAGCACCCATCCTGCAGCTGGTGGTCACGGTAGCGGGACCAAAGCCTACTTTGTCAAACAGCCCAGGGCCCCCCACCTTGGTTTGTATAAACTGAACTCTCTGCTCCTTGCAGCTCAGAATCATGCTCGTGGTAGCTTATTTTAATAACTTGAGCACTCTTTAAATATAGATCTTTATTTGGGGGGAATACATCAAACACTTTCTGAAAACTATACCTTGAAAAAAAGTCAGGATAACACTAAGAGAACTTGAAGTCATGTGTGTGCCTCTTAGCAGTTTTAAAGTAAGACAAGGAATTTTGATATGCTCATTTAGCAAACGGGGGAATTCAGAGCCCATGCTCTCTCTCTCTCAGCCAGCCGGGGGCCACAGGGCCACATGTCTACTCATGGTAGAAGTCTGTGTGGCAAGAGCTTGAGAATGGCTCTTCTCCCACTCACCACCTGGGTGCACAAACTTCTGAGTTCAGGAGGGATAAAGGGGAGCCAGAGGGCGGTGCTTTTAATGAAAGATGAGGGATGCCTTCTCTCAAAACTTCTTGGGGAGAATCACAATTTTATGTTAAGCTATATTGTCACATGCCTGCTTAAGGAGACTCGAAGAATGGTACTCAAACAGGAAAGTCCCATGAAAGCAGGGATCCCTGAAGGGGATCCTCTTTGGCAATCCTCAAAGGTGAAAACTCTGTACCCAAGAGGTATTTTTATCAGTCTGCTAGGGCTGCCGTAACAGAATCACACAGTTCTGGAGGCTCTAAATCCAAGAGTAATGTGCCAGCAGAGATGATTTTGGGTGAGGGCTCTCCTTCTGTCTCACAGAACTTCTTGGTCTGTCCTCACTAGGCCTTTCCTCTGTATGTGTGTGGAGAAATCTCTGGAGTCTCTTTCTCTTTCATATAAGGATCCCAATCCCATCTGGTTGAGTGCTGCATGCCCCACCCTTATGACCTCATTTAACCTTAATAACTTCCTTTAAGGCCCTGTCTCCAAATATAGTCAACTTAAGCATTAAGACTTCAAGATATGAATTTGGGGGGTGGGGCACAATTCAGTTCATAACAGTATTGAATAAACACCTGTGGTTACTTAATTAATTAGTCCTCTATTTGACTGCTTTCCCAGAAATGTGGGGGGCCTGATTTTCCCCATGGAGGCTGTAAGGAGAAAGAAACCCTCTTTCTTATCTATATCCTCCTGATTGTTCCACAAGGCGAATATCATTGCCAGTACGATTGATTGCAGGGTCATCAAGGGTGCTGTTTTTACATCTTCCCTGTGAGATGGTAGGACTTATTCATCCAGCATGCAACTCACATCCACATGCCTATGACCAGCCACCACCCCTATCTCCATCCCACACCCACGTCGGGGTCTGGCTCCTTCTCTCCATCTCTGTCTCTGTCACTGTGTCTCTCTCGGCCAGGGAGTGGTGAAAGCCTGAGTGTGTTTTCAGCACGAGGGGGAAATAGGAGGCCTCCCTTCAGTGTTTAGCCTTAACTATGTGCTCTAATTCAGCTTCACCAGAACTCAGCTACCGTGGGCAGGGGTGGGGCAAGCAGAGAAGTACACTAGACGCTATGCACAGCCCACAAACACAGCAGCACTTTGCTTCCTATTTGCTATCATTCCCCCCCACCATACACACAGTGTCATAATTGGCAAGAAGAACATGGACATTCCCCAGGGCCTCTGCCAAAATGCCATCCAAATCTAGTCTACATCTTTAATGAAGACTATGAGTCTGTTGTTCCAAAAGTCTGTGC
Source organism: Phyllostomus discolor (assembly GCF_004126475.2). NCBI lineage: Eukaryota > Metazoa > Chordata > Mammalia > Chiroptera > Phyllostomidae > Phyllostomus > Phyllostomus discolor. The sequence goes on from NC_040907.2 coordinate 72,882,802, forward strand.
GTTCCACCTAACAGAGAGTCACATAAACATAAGACAGGTCTGGTTTCAAGCTTTAAATATGTTTGCACACAACCTGAACACCTAATTGAATGACTGAGTGTGCTATGTGAACAGGCCAGGACTGGATAGCACGATCCTCCCTGAGCACCTGTCACCCTGAGTGATTTCCTCTCACTAGCAGTCCCAGGTGATACGTGTTGTATTGTGACCTGTCCTGGTATTCCCTTGACTAGGACATCATTGCTCAGAATCTTCCTTGTTTCACTGTCCAGGGGGTCTACCTAGCATATTCATTTCCTCCCTCAATCCTTTGATTCTCAAAAATAGTCCAATCACATTTATAGTTTGCAAGGTATTTTCACATGTCATCATTTAATTCTGACAAGTACTCTGTGAGGTGACAGAGATTCATTCATTCATTCATTCATTCATTCAACAAACACTAATGGGGGTGCCAGCACCATGTCAGGCACTGGGGAGACAGAGGTGACCGAGGCAGACTGCTCACCATTAAGGAGCTCAGAGACCCCTGAAGGACATAGACAATGTACAGATATCACCCCTCAATATGATAGTTGTCGTGAGAGGAGGACACCTTGAGGCAGCACATTCTGGCTCAGGTAAACCAGGCAGGTCTCTTGAGGAAGAAAATGGACTTCAGTCCCAATGGGAAAGTAGGGGCAGGGCAGGCAAGGAAGGGGGCCAAAGGAGTGCCAGGCAAGGGAGCAGGACATTCAAGTTACAAAGGAGAAACTCTGGTCCACTTGTAGCCCTGTGAGGAGTTGAGCATGGTTTGAGGAGGAGGATAAAGTGGGGGAGGGAAGGTGGGTAGGAAATGAGTTAAGAGAAGAACTCGGGGACCACATCACAAGTGAGTATATCTCAGGACACGCTGAGTTCAGAGTTTTCTCCCAAGGGAAATAAGCAATCACTAGGGGTGTTAAGGAAGAGAGGCACACGGTGAGATTTGCAGTTTAGAAAATGTAATTCTGTAGTGGGGATGCTGAGCTGAAGGGCGGGCGAGAGGAGGATCCTGAACTGGTCCCAGAGAGAGACCATGGGGTTTCAATTCAGAGCAGCGGCAGAGGGGATGGGGAGTGGGAATGAATTGAAGAGAGATTTAAACAGACTGTACAGGACTTGTGGCTGACCAGCTGAGGAGAGGCTAGGACTAACATCCAACTTCCTTTCCAGGTGCCTGGATGGATGACAGTGTCATTCACCTCAATGCGACTGGGAAAAGAAGCAGGTTTGGGCATGCTAAACTCCAGGGGCCTGTGAACCCCAAGTAGAGATGTTTTGGGATATTTGAATTCAGGGCTTAGGAACTCAGGGAAGGGATCTGGCTTGGCCGCTTGGATTTGGGAGGCACGAGCATATGAGCAGTAGTTGTTGTAACAGGGGTGTGAAGTCACTCAGAGGCAGAAGCCTGATGTCATTTGACAGATGTTGAAACAGGCTGGCTCCAAATCTCACAGCTGGTACATGGCGGAGCCAAATTTTCAGACTACAAGCTCAGTGCCCACCCTGCCATTCTAAAGTCTCTGCAGGGACTCCTGGAAATGAGCCCTGGCTACATCTGGGGGGCCATCAGGTTTTACCTCTGTGGTTCTCCTGCTTTATCCGTAAAGAAGTAGCCCCTAAGCAGCATCCCTGGGTGGGAGAAGCCTTTGCTATGTTGCTCCTGGGACTCTGGGAAGGTAGTCCAGGCACTGTTGTTGGGAATACCCTTGCATGGGAAAAGGCAGAAAATGCACATATTTGCCATCAGTTTGCACTCTCATTTGATTTGTACAGCTGCCATATAGGGCCCCTCATTGCCCTGCCTCCTGTCCTGGACTCTACCACATCGGCTCCTTTGCTTCACCTCTTCTCTCCATCAAAATGTGCTTGTCTTAGGTTCCATCCTACCTCTACCCTAGAATCTAGGTTCTCTGCTAGACCTTGTAATAAAGCAATTTCTGCTAGGGTGGGTACTAATAGGTTAAAGAGAAATCCATCCCAGGTTACTCACTCCTTTTAACCAGATTTCCTGAACACATGTAAGTAGTATTGCTAAAGGCAAGAATTTCAAGTGACTTGGCAGACTATTGAGGAAGGATAGGAGGATGAGCTAGGGAAAAAGCAGTGAGAAAGTTAGGAGCTAGATCACCATGGGTATATTTCATATCACACCAAGGTGTGTTTTGATTTGAGTTTGTTTAGCATGTTGAGGCTGGGTCTGCTGGTCCACAGGCCCCTGTTTGTCCAGATAGTCTATTTTACCACCTGGGAAAACAACAAATGTGCCCTTGATTACACACACACACACACACACACATAACACAATAAGCATTTTTCACCTCCTAGTCTAAATACAGCAGGAGTAGAGACAGGGTAGTTTTCTTTTACTTTTTTTAACTCTCACCTGAGGATATTTTTTAATTGATTTCAGAGGGAGAGAAAGAGAAATGGAGACAGGGAGAGATAGACAGATAGAGAGAGAAACATCGATTGGTTGCCTCCCATATGCGCCCTGACTGGGGAATGAACATTCAACTGAGGTATATACCCTGACCAGAAACTGAATCTGCAACCTTTTGGTGTACAGGACGATGCTCCAAACAACTGAGCCACCCAGCCAGAGTAAAGACAGAGTAGTTTTCAAATCAAGGCTGAGAGTTCTAGATCTTCTTCGGAAGTGCTGTGAGTTATCTCATTAGCAGATCCAGTGCCAGGCCAGTCTAAAAACGCACTCAGAACAGTGTTTACTAATCGGTGAGTTGAGAAAAATCATCTGGGTGAGGATTTTTTTCCTATTTTGGCAAAATATAATCTGCTGTTTTCAAGTTAATTAAAAAGGAAGAAAAAAAGCCCTGAAAGGTCTTTTAAAGGAAAAACAAACTTGGGACTTACAAAACAGCCTCTCCTGCTGTGTGGCCCAAGGTCATCAAAAGGAGAAAACCCCTGGGGCTGGGATGTGGGGAGGAATAGTGGTGTCTGGCACAAGATGCATAAATCAGCGGCCTATCTTAAAGGTCTAAGATTCTACAGCTGACCCCACGGCATGCTGCCCGCCTGCCTTCCCCTCTGCTGGTAGCAACAGGTTGCCCAGCCCTCTGCTGTAACTCCGAGGAAGAGCACTGGGCCAGGGTGGAGAGGGGAGCCCAGCCTGCCTGCCAGCTTCGGACTGGAAGTGCTGAACCCTGGGAATCAAGGGTAATTGGAATTCGTGAAATCACATGCTCTCCAGCTGGAATGGAGTGCAAGGTTGTCCAGTTGCACTCCTACCAGTTGGCATCTGAATTTCCTCCAAAACATTTCCATCAAGTGGTCATTAAGCCAGAGCTTGAACAACTGAATTCAAGTGACAGGACACTCTTATGCTTCAAGGAAGGCCATTTTATCTTTAGACTGTTCTTACTGGAGGGGCTGTGTTGCTAACACTAGGTCCGCATGCCTCCCTAACTTTTAGCTACCTGGTGTGAGATGATCCTCTATGGTCACAGGAAATATGCTCCTGCCTGTTCCAAGTGGCAGATGTTTGATTGTCTGCCATGATGCAGCCACTCTGTGCCTCTAAACACAGGTGTGGGGGCTGTGTTGAACGGCCTGCCACAGAGCAGGGAGGGGTCTGCTCTGTTCACCTCTGAATCCTCAGCATCTGCCCAATGATAGACACAAGCAATACTTGGTGAATATTTCTTAAGAAAAGAATGAATGAATGAGACAAAACTTTTGATATATATCTTATCAGAAAATAGAAGTGACATTAATGTGGAAACTCCTGCCAGATTTATGAACTTTAAATGTGATTTTAAAGGTCATCCAAGACTCCCTTCAGCAAAGTCATTCTGACCACACCCCTTCAGCCAGCGGGAGGTATCAAATTTTGTGTTGTACTTTTGCAATTGGTCTCCACTTGAAGAGAGATATTATCTCCTTTATCGTATTGCAAATTCCTCCAGAAAGTTATTTTGAAAGTTTCTTTTTCATTGTTGTTGTTTATTGTATAACTCCCAAAGTATCAAGACATTGCTGGGTACACATTGAGTAGTCAAAATGTTTCATACTTGGTCTATATTAGGCACCCACAAATATTTGTTGAATGAGTGACTGATGGTAGAAGGAGAGGCTTTATTTTTTATCTACATTTTAATTGTATGAATTTTGATGTCATTTTATAGAAGGACAAAAGTCATATTATCCAAACTTTACTCTTTATGAACATAAACATTTATATACACACATAGCTATTCCTGTCCATGTCTTCATTTTAACAAATTCCTAGTGTTCTGACTTTACTGAAGTTTACTTTTTAAAAAATTAAGCTTTTACTATTTTATTTAAAACTAGACCAGAGCTATTTTTAGCCCCTTATTATGGAGCTTATAGATAATATATTAGTAGTAACTAATAATAATAATAAATTTATACTATGCATCCTAATACAAGCATTAAAATAAAGAATTATAGGTAACAAACCAAGAGAGAAGATAAAATAGATTAATAAAAAGGTACTGAATTAATTCTCAAAAAGGCAGAAAAGAGAAAAAAAACAGAACAAAGAATAAAAGAAACAAATAGAAAACAATCATAAAGATGTTAGATTTAAACTCAACCTTCCCAGTAATCATGTTAAATGTGAATATTCTAAAAACTGCAATTAAAAGATATAGGTTGCCAAACTGAATATAACAAAGAAAGACCAAACTGTATACTGCCTACAAGAAATGCACTTTAAATAAAAAGACACAAATAAGTAAAAATTAAAAGAATTTAAACACTAATAAAAATTTTAAAAAGTTGAAGTGGCTATATTTATGTGAGAAAAAGTAGATTTTGGAGCAGGAAATATTATTGAGGTTAAGGTATCATTTAAATGATGATAGAAGAATGCATTATAAAGAGGACACAGGAATGATAAAGGTTTATGTCTCTCACAATCAAGCCTCAAAATACGTGGATAAAATTACAAAAAGAAACCAACAGATCCACAATTATAGTTAGATGTTTTAACACCCTTCTCTCAAAAATTGAAAAACATAGAAAGAAAATCATTAAAGTTACATAAAGCCTGATGACACTACCCACCGACTTGATGAAACTGACGTTTAGGGAACATTCTGCCTCGAAGCAGCAGAACACACGTGCTCCAAGTGCGTGTGAAACCTTTTCAGAGACAGATCGTATTCTGAAGTGTAAAACAAGTCTGAATAGATATAAAAGGATTCAGGTCACTGTACAAACGTGTTCTGACCAAAATGGAATTAAGTTGGATATCAAAAACAAAAAAGATATCTGGAAAATATCCAAATATTTGGAAACTAAATTACACACTTATAAATAATCTTTAGGTAAAAAAAAAAAAACCAAAAGGGAAATTAAAAAGCATTTTGTATTGAACAAAAATAAAAATACAATATATCAAAATTTGTTGGATGCAGTTCAAGCAGTAGAAAAGGAGAAAGTCTCAAATCACTGACTTCAGCTTTGATTCTAAGAAACTAAAAAAAAGATATATATGTGTATATGGAGATAGAGAGAACTAAAAAGCGGTGTAAACAGAAGAAAAAATACTAAAGATCATATCAAAACTCATGAAAAAGAGGGTGAGGAAAAGGTATTTGATGTAAGTAACTTTGGAAATGAATGGAGCCTATAAGACGTGAGGGAAAAGGAATGGTATTTAAGCACTACACTCTAGTTGGTTAAGTTGTTCTCCAGTGGGTACGGTGTAAGAATTCTGATATCGCTATACATGTATGAGCACACTGGAATTAAACTATTGAGGAAATGGATGATGGATGGTGGAAGCCAAGGTTTTTACTCTTGGAAGGGGAGGTTATAGATAAGCAAAGGAAAAAGACTAGAATAATGTATACTTTAAGGATTAGAGTTAGAGACATCAGTATAAATTCATTTTGGTTACTATAGATAAAGATGTTTATATATAAAAATATTTATAGATGTGTATATATACAAGGGTTGGTATACACACATATATTCCCTTTCTTTGTCAGCTGAGAGGGCCTAGAAGAACTGACACCTCAGTAGCAATAAACACACCCAGCACTCAGATCTTGGTTTCTAATATCATTCTCTAATAAAAGAAACCAAAGCTTCTTGGGAAAATTGCTGATTCTAGGACTTAAAGGGAAATACATAAGATGATCATATTTTTATGTGACAGAAAGCAAGAGAGTGTTAAAAAATACCCACAATAATGAGGGTATGTTGAAAGGGCACAGAAGCCAACTGAAAATGCTTCCAATGGCCAAAGATAGAAGAATTTAAGGAACAAAATGAATATTATAGTATTGGATTATGAACCAAAGTATAAAATAGTCATGAGTCAATACTGATATAAATAAATTATTGAATAAGTAAATAAATGGGGAAGAAGAAAAAAAGTCTCTCAGGCAAAAGAATTCCAAATAATTTATGCAGATACTCTGCTCTCAAGAAGTGGAGCGTAACTCCCAATTCCTTAAATTTGGTTTGCACATAGTAATTTCCCTCCAAAGAGCATAGTACTAGAAGGGGTGAGTAAAGAAACATGACAAATACTACTTTAGCCGGGCGATCAGGATTTATATCAACAAGGATAAGTCATGCTGCTAGTGTATATACTTGATATGATATGATGGAAATGGCACTTAACGTCTGTGGTCTGTCTCCCAAAACCTCACAGCTCAGTATAATAATGGTAAAGCATAAGACAAATCTAAATTGAGAGACAGTCTACAAAATACCTGACCAATATTCCTCAAAGTAGTCACAAGAAAAGTCTGAGAAACTGTCACAGCTAAGAAAAAAAGTTCCTTGCAGATGACAACTAAATGTGATGTGTATCCTGGATGAAATGCTGAAACAGAAGAAGACACATTAACAACTAAAGAGGGTTGAATAAAGTGTGAATTTTACTTAATTTTTTAAAAAGTGGGGAAAAAAGGAAAACAATAGGAAAAAACACTGCAACCAAAATCTGGCTCAATGAGAAGGTCAATAAAATTGAAAAAAACTCCCGCTAGACTGATGCAAAAAAAACAAAAACAAATGAAACACCAAGAAGACACAAATTGTCATTATCAAGAATAAGAACATGATAACACTATGAATCTATAGATATTAAAATAGTAAAGGAATATGATGAACATTATGCCAACAAATTCAACAACTTATAGGAAATAGACAAGTACTTAAAGAGAGACATACTATCAAACTTCACTCAAGAAAATAGAGATAATTGTTACATCTATCAAATAAATTGAATTTATGCTTTAAAATCTTTCCATAAAGAAGCTTTAAGAAGAGATGGCTTCACTGGGAATTCTACCAAATGTTTAAGGAAGAAATAATACCAGTTCTATAAAACCTCTTCCCAAAGATTGAAGAAGAGGGAAATCTTCCCAATTTATCCTATTAAGGCACTACTACTTTGATACAAAAACTAAACAGACATCATTAGAAAACAACAGTTCAATAGCCCTCATAAACATAGATGCAAAAATTCTATTTTTTTAAAAAAGATGTATTTATTTTTATTTTTAGAGAAGGGAAGGGAGGGAGAGAGAGGGAGAGAAACATCAATGTGTAGTTGCCTCTTGCAAGTCCCCTGCTGGAGACCTGGCACACAACCCAGGCATGTGCCCCCACTGGGAATTGAACTATCGACCCTGATGCAAAAATTCTTAATAAAAATTTAGCAAAGCAAAACCAACAATATATAAAAAGAACACTCCACTATGACCAAATTGAGTTTGTCCTAGAATGAAGGATGGTTTAATATTTGAATAATAATCAATGTAATTCTTCAGAGTAACAGATTCAAAAAAGACTACATGATAGACTCAACTGATGCAGAAACAGCATTTGACAAAATTTAACAACTCTTCCTAATAAAAACTCACAGCAAATTAGGAATAGAAGGGAACCTCCTCAAATTGATATGGGTTATATTTGAAAAACGTACAGCTAATATCATACTTAATAATGAAGGACTGCAAGCTTTCTCTCCAAGACTGGGAATAGTACAATATTTGACATAACACTGGAAATTGTAATCATAGCAATAAGGTAAGAAAAAAGTAAAAAGCAAATAAGGTGCAAAGGAATACATAAAGCTGTTCCTATTTGCAGATGACATGATTACTTACAAAGAAAATCCCAAGGAATCTACAAAAACAAAACCAAACCAAACCCAAAACCTCTTACAATTAATCAGTGCACTTAGGAAGACAGACAAGATAAACACCCTAAAATCAACACAATTTCTATAGCAATAAACATATAGACACCAGAATTAAAAACACAATATTGTTTATAGTCACTGTAAAGAAAATAAAAATATATATATACACTAAACAAAACAATGTATATAGTATCTGTATGCTGAAAATTACAAAATGCTAACAAAATAAATCAAAGAAAACCTAAAAAAATGGAGAGGCATACCATGTTTATGAAGTAAAAGCTCAATGTAAAGATGTCAATTTCTCCCAAGGTGATCTGAAGGTTTAATATAATTTCTATCAAAATCTCAGAATTTTTTTATAGCTATGTGCAAACTTATTCTATAATGTATAAGGAAAGGGAAAGACTCTAAAATAGCTAAATCACTCCTGAAAGAGAATAAAGGTAGAAGAGTCACTTTACATGATATTAAGACCTAATAGAATCTAAAGTAATCAAGATGCTGTGTTCTTTGGTGAGAAATAGACATATAAGAAATAGAACAAAATAGAAAACTAAGAAATAGATTCACATAATATGTACAACTGATTTTTGACAAAGGTGCTAAAGCAGTTAAAGCTTTTTCAGTAAATGGTTCTAAATGAAGTACTTGAACATCCATAGGCAAACCCCCTCCCCTCTCCACCAAAACAACTTAGTTTACACCTCAAATCTTACACAAAAATAAACTCAAAATAGACCACAAACTTAAGTGTAAAAAGTAAAACTATACATTTTTTAGGGAAAGGTGTGGAAGAACTTTTTAGGGGCGAGATGTAGGAATTTAACATACAACTTGCTTGGATCTGAAACTACTGAGACTGGATATAGCAGGAGATAAGCCAAAAGAATCGAAAGGAATAAATAGGTTGCAATTAAGCATGGTGAGGTGTGATGGTATGGTCCTTGAAGTTCTTGCTAAAAAGTTTTAAGATGACTTGAAAAAGAAATGCATATGATTTCTGAAAAGGGAAATTACATGAAAAACAAACCTGATGCTTGGAAAAGGGCCAGAACTGGTGGTTCCTGTGTGTCCATGGAACAGCAGCCTCTGGCTGACTCTTCCAGTTTCAAGAATGTCAAAGGTCAGTCAATGTTTCCTTTGCTGACCATATAAATAGATAATTTAATTACTTCATGTGATACTACCATCCTGGATGGTGACCTTTCTAAGTGATTTTGTGCTAGAGGTTATTCATGTTTATTAACATGTTCCTGGTTGCTACATTTCAAATATTCTGCTACATACTCAGATATGATTAAAGTTTTTATCTTGTCATAATTTTTAAAGGGACTTTAGGAGATGACTGTCCAAATGACAGTCTTCCCTGAGATCTGCCCCAACCCTGTCCACAGCAGCATGCACCTCTCAGCTGCTGTTTGAGTTACATGACCTCATTCATCCGGCTGGCAGAGTGCCCAGGAAGTTGGAATTGGGGTGGACCTGATGGGGCTGTCTCTGACCCCTAGACCTGTACAGGCACAGGCCGTTCAGGCGCTGTGGGGAGGCTGAAGGGTGAAGGTCAGTCTACAAAGAGAAGGCATTCAATTCATGGAAAGGCGGAAGCATGAAATGAATGGGGCTCTCAGGGCTCAGTGAGTCTCAGTCACTCTCTGTCTTGGGTGACGCGAGATGCCCCCATAGCTTCTAATACATCCTTTTATCTGCCAAAGCTGTTTTGCAATGGCATTCTGTTATGAGCCACCTCAAGAGAATTGGCTTTGTTAGTCCACAACCACAAATCCATTTGTAACTGCTATTTTCAGGATACACTTATTTTAAATGAACAAGGGAATTTAGTACAGCTATACCCAATAGGGAATTCACATCCATTACTTTTTTCTTTTCCTTACAGTAACAGTGATACTGACTTTTCTGGACAAAGAGGAAACCGCTGACCAAAGAGGAACTAAGCTGATTTCCCATAAAGGGAAGGGAGGGAGGCATCTCTTTCCATTTCTAAGCAGTGATGCAAAGATGTAAGCTCAGAAACAAAGCCCGCTCTGAAGGCAAACCATCTCCTGCTGTCAAGAAATAGTCAAATCTCATTCCTGACAGCTTAAGAAGCTGGGAAAATGTGGGATTATGTTCTTCCTTTTAGAAACTGTTTATCACAAAATGGATTTTATTTTAAAAGGTTTGGGTATCTATAGGGCATGTTTCAATTAGGAAATTCTTTTTCCTGTCCCCACTAAATTCTCCAGGCCTAAACTTGAGCTCTTCCTGAGGAGATCAGGAAACAGTTGTCATTGTCTCTTTCGTAAACATCCAAGCTACCATGAAGGTGCTGCTGTTCAACCTTTGTTTTAGGCTAACCAACCCCATTTCCCTCATCTTCACCACCTATTACCTTTGCAGTTCTACCCAGATTGTTACCACTTGTTTTTCCATTGTTCTGCTGTTCCCACCATGCTTTTGGAATTGGATGTAGATAAATCTTCTCTTTCTACTTTCCAAAGATTTCTTTAGTCTCCTCTCTTCCCTCCCTTCCATTCTCTCAGACACTTCCAAAGTTCAGGCCCTCATCAATTCTTACCTACATTCTGTAACTAATGCTTCTCTCCTCTGTCTTCCTGCAGTCTACATACAACTGCCAACAGACTGGCTCCTTGATCAGTTCATTTTGCTAAGGCCTAGCCATGATCATACTACTCTCTTGCTCAAGAACCTTCCTCTTGCATATAGAATAAAGAGCCAACTGTAGTCTTGCATTCATTGCACATCCTCCATTTAGGTGGCCTATTTGATCTCCCAGGAACCACCTTGGCGCTTCCTGTGGTCCAGGCAAGCATGTTGGTTGCCCGATATGATGCCATGAACCTGCACTCATTTTCTGGCTTCCACACGCCCTCTTCCCTTTCTTGTCCTGTTAAAGCCCTACTTTTCTACTTTTCTTCCAAAGCCTACCCAGATGTGCTTCCTTTGTGATTCTTTCCAGTGAATTACTCTGTACTTCCCAGTTGCGTGGTTTGTAGTCCTGTTGATAATTTATAAAACTTTTTAAGGCCCTGCTATAGTCCTTGCATATAGATCTGTCCTCCCCAGTAGAAAGCAAGCTCTTCGTGGACAAGGCCAGGCCATATCCCTCTCTGTAAGCTGCAGGTCCCTAATTCAATACAGGGCTTGCAGTATGTGGTCTGCGAAGATTGGTTGAATGGAGTTGGAAAAAAGTATGTTTCTACAGGCAGGCTGTGGGTCCACAGCCATTTCCTCTGGTGATGTGACTACTGTTTCAGAAGATATATGAGGTCAAATGACTCAGCAAAAATGTGCAGGCCGAGTGACAGGAAATAAGAGCTTCAGAAGCAGACTCTGCAAACACTGATCTAAAACACATGTGCCTGAAGCCCCAGCTGGTATGGGAAGATTTTCCACAGCACATGCCAAGAAGCTGCAGCCTGATACTGTGTCCAGGAGGGGCTGATGGGCCACAGGTCCCCCCAGGTCCTTCAGGCATCTGGTGTCCCAGCAAAGGCCTTGGGAAGTCTGCAGAAAGTTGAGCAAGAATTCACAGAGTTGGGCCTCTCTTATTCAAGGAAACCATCCACCTGGATTTCCCAGGTAGTTGAAATTTGCCCCTATAGGCACCCAAATTTTTCAAAGTAAAATTTATTCTGTGATAAACAGCTTCCCAAAGGAAGAACACCATCCCATGTCTTCCCACTGTCTTGAATGCAACCTGATGGCTTCCTGACAGCTCTAGGCTGCCATTGGGTATAGTAGTTGCCATTTTTCCCATAGGATCGTCCATTCCACCACTGCTGTTGTATCTTCAAATAATAATAATTGCAACAACAGTAGTTAGCATTTATGAGTACATCCTGTGTGCCCAGCAAACTGAGAGGCACTCTATGTACATCATTTCATTTTAGCCTCAGTACCTCCCTAAGAGATAAATGTTATTTAGGTGTGAAAACTGAGAAGCAGGTAGGTTAAGTAACTTGCCCATGGCCACATGGAAAGTTAAATAATGAAGATATACCCTAACTCCCCTGCTGTCTCCCAAAGTACAAGCTGACCTGAAATAGGGTGACCGACTTGTCCTGGGACTTTCCTGGTTTTAGCGTTGAAACCCTTAGCCCAGGAAAAACCAGGATGGTTAGTCACTCTACCTTGAGAACAAGAAAACACTCACCAATACATTTGGTTTCTGCGGACCAGATGTTCTGCTCCCAGTGGCCCACCCTCGCTGTTGCAGATGGAGAAGAAACCCGTTAACCACGCAAATGAGACCAGCGGGGCTGGACAGCAGCACTGGGGCTCCCCTAGACAGTTCATCATGTCGCTCCCCTTGGAAGTGCTCCCCAACTTTTTTGGTACCAGGGACTGGTTTTGTGGAAGACAATTTTTCCACAGACCAGAGGTGGGGAAATGGTTTTGGGATGATTGAAGCATACTCCATTGAAGCTCACCTCCTGCTGTGTGGCCCGGGTCATAACAGGCCTGGGCTGGTACCAGTCCACGGTCCAGAGGCTGGGGACCCTGGCTTTAATGTTCAACATTAGTGGGGTAAGAAACGTCTATGACCAAAAATCATATGCTTCATTCTCTATATTTAAAACAAAAGAATGGCTACATACCCTTATTACGGGCAATTATCTAAGCCAGCCTATGTCGCAGGGCATGTTAAAGAGCTTATCGTGAAGGTAATAAAAGATAAAACCTCCCTCATTCCCGGGGAAGAGCATCTGAGGGGCCATGCCTCATTCGGTTTCCCAGTCGCGACAGAAATGTGACTCCAGTCTCAGGGTGAGGACACGGGTGGGTGTAGGGGCGCTGAAGTCCTGCCTGCAGCGGTGCCCTGCCACCTGCATGGAGGCATCACAAAAAGGAATGCTTCAGGGAGAAGACCCTCGAAGGTGAAGTTTGCAGCACAGATCTGCTTAGTTTCACAGAAACAGTTGTAAGCAAAAAGCTGCATTACCTGACATCACATTTTGTCTGTTTCAGTGGGGTTTTAGTACCCCTTCAAAACCAGTGTCCTAGGCAGTGTCTATGGTCCTGTGGCCCTTATCCTGCCTGGCCCTCTGGCCTGAGAAAGGTGGAGGGCTGAGGTCAACAGCCGTCTGGCCCCACAATGTCGGGGTTGCTGTATTGGGGAGGGTGTTGTTTCCACAGGACATTAAGTGCTCCTTTGAGAATTCAAGATTAACTTCCAAGCAAAACAAAGTGGAGTGGCTTTCTGCCTTGTTTCTTCCATCTGCACAAGCCAGGACATTATCTTGGCAGGAAGAGTATATATTTTAAGGAAAGAGAAGGGGTAAAGGAGAACTGATGAGCCTAAAGGCAAGACGGGCCGGTGCTCTCTCTCCCTGAGGTCTTAGCTTATCTCACACTCGCTAAACAGCAGCTTCCTACAGGGACTGGATGACAGGGGCCCTATTCCCGGGGTGGGGGTGGGGGGGGTGCCTTCTGTTTACCTCGGAGAGGTTGCCCAGCTCCAAGTGGGCAGTGGGTGTTCAATAGGGCAGCTGGGTTCCTCCTTTAGGAATTAGAAACTAAGTAGTTTGAGGCTGCCAGAAAAGATGACGAATTTGCTGTTCCTTAACTATACAAAAAAATTGTTCCATGGAAAATTATAAAGTCACTTTTAAAGGATGTTGGGGTTCACATTTCTGATTGTTATATTTTTCATTCTCTTCTTAAATGTAACTTAATTTAGCCATTTAGAAATTGTTTACTAAAACCAAAATATTGATATTCTCTTCCTTAAAACCAAATCTGGTCTGTTTCTTTATGGGAAACTCAACATCTTCAGGGGGGGAAGTGTCTGCTTCTCCTCAGTGTCCTAGTGCTGTTTTGTCTTGGTCTCCCTAAATACTATGAGGTCTATCCAGAAGGGATCCAGTCCTGTAATATGAAAAATAGAAACATTTATTGAAGAAGATACAAGTTACAAGAAACATCATATCTAAGACAATGATGCCTTAGTCCCCTTCCAAGTAGACACCTTGGGACCTCACGCAGTTCTAATCGCCATCACCTGTCCTGTCATATTTTCCTGAATCTCACTGATGGTCTGAAATCTCTTCCCTTTCGAAGGTGATTTTAGTTTAGGGAAAAGGCAGAAGTCACAGGGCTCCAAATCTGGGCTGTAGTGGGGCTGAGTCACCTGGGTGATTTGATGGTTGCCAAAAACAAGTGGGTGTGTTGTCGTGATGAAGATGCCAATCACCAGTTGCCCATAGTTGCAGCCTTCTGAATCATCTGAAGGTTTCTGTGGAAGAACGTTCAAACTCCATACTAAATTTGATATAGATTCATTGCTCTACTCACTCAGTCATTTTGAATGTGACACCCACACAGTACACATGCTCACTCAATGGAGTCTACCTCCCCCACTGACTAGTACGGTGAAGTCATCATTGTTCACACATGCACATTCCAGTCCACTCTCCTTGGATGCCAGGTTACATCGATGTCGTGCAAACTGTTCTCATTTTATTAACAATGGTTGAACTTTTTCTGGACAGACCTTGTATTATTTCATTTGTACTTTTTCTAGCTTTTACCTTCCTAGCTCATTCAGGAGCTTTTGAATCTCCTAGGAAATTTCTGCAAATTGCCATCTGCCCAGTACTGAAAGCCTAGACAGTCAAATACTTTTGTATGATGGTGGGATTCTAGATGGACTAGGCTATGGCCCAAAGCAAAACTGGTCCCTGAAACATAATCTCTCACTTCATGAGCCTGTCTTCCCCAAAAGTGTTAGATGGATACCCCAACTCCTGTTCTGTTCAATGACCTTATGGCCCAAATAGAAAAACCTGCTCAGAAAACCCAGTTTATGGGTATACAGAAAGAAGATATTGACCAAAGGGGATAGACTCAGAAATATTCAGCCATTTTCAAAGTAATAAAATCTGATTTCAAACTAATGAGACCAAAACAAACTATAATTCCAGTTTATTTGTGAAAGGGTAGTATTAGCTACATGGGCTATTCTGGACAAGCCTGGCAATGCTACCTTCTTAGTTGTTCCCATAATTTCCTCCTCCCTCCTTGTCTCTCCATCTCTTCTTCTCTTCCCTTATCCTACTTTCTTTTCCTTTTTTCCCACTTATATAGAGTATATACCATGAACTCAGAACAAGTGCCTGCCCTGGAGGATTTCACCATCTAGTAAAGAACATAATAATAATTACTTTTGTTTTAATAAAAACAAATACTAACATGCTAACCGCTAATATCTATATAGCTCCCCCTATGTGCCAGGTATCATGCTAAGTGTTTTTCTTGCATCAACTCATTTAATTCTTGCAACATCCTTATGTAAAAGGAACTGTTATCCTTGTTTGAACTTCTGAGCTCTTACAGCTCTTACCTGACCGAGCTTCATGAACAAATGAAAAATCACAGTGCAACATGACAAGTGCTATCATAGTGGTCTGCACAAAGAGCAGGGACTCTGACAAGTCGGAGAGAAAAAGATTCTCTCCCTACATAAATTTGGGAAGATTCTTTGAAGAGGTACCATTGCAGAAGGAGAGGGACTTTACCCAGTGGAGAAGAATCTGATTACAAGAGTAGGTTAACTCATAACTTAGAAAATTAGAAAGAAGAAATTTAAAAAAAATCACTGTTATCTAAGAATATCACAATAATAGAAGTTACTTGGGTTTTCATTATGCTTTATTAATGCAGATGCTGCATTGTTGGGGAACCGCCCTGCCTGGTTTCAGAAGCTGTAACTCCTGCCAAGGCTAAGGCTGAGGGAGTGACCTTGGACCTTAAGCCACCAAGGAGACAAAAGCTTATCTCCCTGGCAGGAGCACCACTTCTGCTCCTTTTACTTCAACCTGCCTGGCCCCCCAGTGCTTGGTCGGTTAGCCAATGACAGATAAGATTCCCCAAGGGGGGAATGATCTAAGACAGGCACGATCTCGTGGAAGGCCCCCAAGGAAGGACTTCAGGGGCTACAGCAAAAGGGGGTGATGGACCCTCGCCCCTCAGCTTTGACATAGCCTGAGTCCTCATTGTCTGCGAGAGAATCTCCTAATCTCTTGGCTGCCTTACTTGCCTTGCTCCACCTAAGCCTGAAACAATGACGGAGGGTGGTGCAGCCCTGTGCTGGAAAGGGTGGGTTCCCTGGGTGATCAGGCCTAAGACAGAATATGTAAAATTCTGTGAAACCTGCTTTGTTTAGAATGCTCTCAATTAAATGATAAGGGTCCAAGAAAGAAGTAAGTTTGTTCCTCAAAGTTTTACAGCTCTTTAGCTATCTGACCCTGACTCAAAATAGGCCCTCAGAGTTCCTTGTTATTTGATCCTTACTTCCTGGCAATGAGTAATGAGCTTTACCTGAATTTTTGTGTAAACAAACACAATAAAAGCTGCTGAGGAAAAGAGATCGGCCACCTTTCCTCCCCAAGCAGATCATGTCTTGGTAGACTTATTCTCATCCATGGCAGATGGGGAACTCTGCAGACAAAGCTCCCCCACACTGCATCATTTTTTTTTTGCCATAAAAAACCACTTTATAATTTCAATTCTTGTTTCATTTCCTTCTTTATGCTAAGTAACCCTGCCTATATTTGTTGAAAAATACTAGCATTTTCTTTTAGCTTCCTGCCTGCCCTTCCCCCAGTTTTCAGTCCATACATTTGTAAATCCCATGGTGATTTTCCAGAGCCAAGTGTTTGAGCATATTTTACTTTTTAAGAAATATTCTAGAGCAATTCAGGGAAAACCTCTTCACTTTCTAGGAACGTTGGCAGCTATATGAAAACCTTAGGACCTTCCTTTAAGCTCTGGCTTTGACTTATACCATGTCATGTTTTCAAGTCAGAAAGTGTGGAGACATAACAGATTTGCTGCTCATGCCCTCCTCTTAGATGATAGGAACTCAGTTTTCCTTGGGGAACCACTTCCCTTGAATCCCAGTCCAAACTCTTGAAAGTGGTTACCTGTCCCAGTCATAGCCAATCAAGACCACAGCCATACTATGTAACCTATGCTGGGCCAATGAGCATCACCTTGGAAATTTCAGTTGGTCCTCTTGGGAAAGAGGAAAGCTCCTCCCATTTTGGAAACAAAGTGGGTGGAATATGAATTACAGGTGACCAACTTTGCCATGAATTGAGAGCCTACCTGAGAATGAAGCTAACTCAGTGCCAGTCTTACTCTTCATGGCTTTCTCCTTGCCCACACCTGAGGCTACTAGTCTCACTGTAGTTGGACACTATCAGAGGAGCCCCTGCTGGGGGACACAGTGGCTGCTGATACTGCCTTTATACAAGAGGTCAGTGTTATCCCTCACCCCTACCTTGATTTCCCACATTCCGACTGACATCCCATAACCTCACCAACCACTTAAACATCTTTCTTTTACTGTCAGGTTTCTTCTTCCTTGACCTCTGCCATGACCTGCCAGTTCCTTCTTCATGTCCCAGGCAGTACAGCTGAGCAGTTAGTCTGGGACTCTCTCAGAGTCAATATCAACTCTTATGTCAGCAGGGTGACACTGACAATGACCAGAGAGCCTTAGACTCTTCACCTCCCTCCGAGGCCTCAGGGTTTTCTTACAGAAGAACAAGTTCCCAGCCTTCTGCCTGGATGTCTATGGCCTCAAAACAGGTATCATCTGAGGCCGCCTGCCATTCACATCAACCTTGATCTCCAGGAGAGCAATTTGGGGTACCAGAACAAGTCTACAAGGAGACTATCCCTCAAACATGCATCAGTCTACATCCATCTTCAAGAGCTAATTAAGTAGCCTGATGGCCAACCTTACGATCTTCTGAGATGATACCCTGATTTGCTCTGGTTCACTGCAGCTCACTGAAAGTCACAATTGCTACACCATTCTTCCTGCTAGGGACAAACCACAAGAGCAAAGGCCATTCGGATTTCCTAGCAATGCTTTATTTGTGCACAAGTTGCAAAATAGCCACTGTTTAATGAGAGTTTCAGACAGGTCTCAACTCATCTTGGTTTGTGTTCCCCAAGGTCAGTTATAAGCAAATTTTTGAGACTCAGATGCATTTTCTCATGAAAACAGTGTTACATACTGGATGAGGACTCAGGCCAAGCCTTAAGTGCCTACAGTAACCACGGTGCCAAGAGCACTATTTCAATAACTCCCAATCACTATATATGATATTACTTCTATAGGGCGATGTATTTCAAGCTCCAGTGCAGGGCTCTGGGAACACATTTCCCAGCCCACTTTCATCCTGGCAGCATGAATTACCTCTTTCAATCAAGCATTCATTTATTTCCACAAATATTTATTGAATATCTATTTTGTACCAGACATTGCTCTAGGTGCTAGACACAGCTATGAATGCCATTCATTCCCTAGATGTTCTGAGATGGGACACAGGTCAGCAGTGCCACATTGGCCAGCATCATGGAGAAAGGGCCACCCAACCGTTTCTTCCAGAATAACTGGTATACTCCACAGGTAAGGTTCTATTAACACACCTGAGCGCAGAAATGTGGACTCTCAAAATGTCAATTTTCTAACCTTAACAATGTTTAATTCTACTCTTTACTTTTTATCTCTTTTTCCACAGTCAGTTGTTGATCCTCAAATGGTCTAGAAAGAAATCATCAAGATAAGAAGTATTCCCCTTTCTTCCACATGGCAGAGACGGTCCTGGGAGGCACATTGAGTCTAGTGGAGCTTGACTGGCTTGAGGGCTTCAGGTCCCTTGGGAGTTATGAAAGGTTGGGTGGAGGGAGTGATGTCAGTGCTCCTCACGCCAGTGGAACCGCCAGACCAGTGGATCTCCAGCCAATCCCGATGGTAAGAGAGAAGGCACATTCTTCTGCTTCCCAACCGCTCTGAGAGAACCTTCTGGGTCAGCTCGCCCCATTTACCTCTCTAACATTTACTTACTTCCTCCCATAATGGAGTACTCTGCTACAAGACTAATGGCTGAGTAGAGTGTAATAGTCACCTAGGCTCAAAAATGTTCCTAAATTTGAAAAAAGTTGGGTTATTTTCAAATGCTCATTGATCCACGCTAAAGTGTTCCTATAGGTTTATTTCTGCCAACAATGTTTAATGATTTTCTGGGATTGGTTTAAAAAAAAACAAGCCTTGGCTGGTGTGGCTTAGTGGATTGAGTGCCAGCCAGTGAACCAAAGGGTTGCCAGTTGGATTTCTGGTCAGGGCACATCCCTGGGTTGCAGGCCAGGTCTCCAGTAAGGGACACTCGAGAGGCAACTGGTCAGTGATATTTCTCTCCCTTTTTATCTCCCTCTCTGCCCCTCTCTCTATAAACAAACAAACAAACAAAATAAAACCCTTTTCTTCACTGAGGGAACAGCAAACTCCAAGAATAACAAATCTCCAAAACATTTTGTCACCCCTATGTTTCCTTCTTAACAGTTATATTTATATGGATGAAAAATTGCATTAACCTTTTACTTGGGGGGGAGATATTTGCAAAATGTCCATAATAATAACTGTGATGTACTAATGGCATCATTAGATCATGAGCATCCTTAGGGCAAGGAGTGTGTTTTGTCCTGTTTAAGAGTTATGGAGTTAAACGAAAATTAGTAATAAAATAAGTTTAAAACAAATTCTCAGCCAAGGATATGTTTATTGATGAGAGAGAGAGAGAGAGAAAGGAACATTGATATGAGAGAGAAACATTGATCAGTTGCCTTCCACGTGTGCCCAAGCTGGGGATCAAACCTGCAACTTAAGGTATGTGCCCTGACCAGGGATTGAACCCACAACCTTTTGGTGCACAGGACAACACTCCAACCAACTGAGCCACCTGGCCAGGGCACAGTAAAATAAAATTTAACGTTTGTGCAGATATTGCTCATACACTGCCCCAGTCTTTCACTACCAGAGTGTCACTTTTTAAAAATTGACCAGACACCAGAAAAAAGCAAAGCAATCTTCTAAAGACACAAACAAAATGTTTCTGGAATATGTCTGTTTAAAATTATGGGAGGGGAAATGATACTTGTTATATTTGGCAAAAATAAATTTGACCTAGACATGCATGGAAGACAAAAAAATTCCTCCTCCCTAAGTTTTATTCCCACAGAGAGTGACTTCTCAAAGGTCACTAGAATGAGTTCTGAGACTCAGTGTTGGTAAACGTCAGCCTTTTGTCCCCCCAGAGCAAGGGCAGCTGTGTTCCAATCCGCAGTGCCAGAAGCTTGAGACCACGTGTCAGCCTCTCACACCAGAGTCCAGTCTGTCCCCATCGCTGTGGCCCCTGGTGTCAAACATCAAAATGGCAGGCGGAGGGGGCTGGGCCTCCTGTCCTTCTGTTTTGCATTCTCACGGGGATAGAATGCGAAGGTGGGAACAGAAGATGAGTGACATAAACAAATGTTTGTTTACTCCCTTTAGAAATCTGAACATAGAGAACAGAAGCCCAGGTTCGGTTGAGAGACAGCAGCTCAGTGGCCTTCATCCCCAGAAGCCCTCCTGCTGTGTCTTCAGACATTTCTGAGTTGGAAGCTTATAGCCAACTTGGTTGCAGGCTTGCTCCCTCTCTAGCAGGGTGGCTTTTGCTGAGTACAGTGCATGAGGTCAGTAGGAAAATTCTAGCTTTTGTGTGAAGTGAGGTACCAGACCCCCTAGACAGCCTTGGTTTATTCTTCTGTTCAAGAATGAATGACAGCGTCGCCCCATTCCTTGATAACATATGCAGAAGTCACACAGGATGCGTTGCAGAGTTTCCTCACACATTGCTAGCGCCTTTCCTGAAAGCTGACATTGCAACCCCAAGCAAATGAAAAGTTAGGTAACACTTTTCTTAAGTACTACCTACGTAAAGAACACTGTGATCTGGTTACAAAGCCTCTGAGGGATGGGAAGAAGAATGCAATCAAATGCCACCTGAGGTTGGCCATCAGGATGGAGGTGGCACGTGCTGGGTGGTGGACTGAGTGTGGGACTGGGTGTCAGAAAAGTCCTGGGCTTATCCCCTCCACATAATAACTATATGGTCTCGGGCATAACAGTCAACGTCTCTGGGCCTGTGTGCTCAAATGCACAACGCAGGGCGTGGACTGAATCATCCCAGGGGCCCCTTCCATGCTATGGCTCCAGTTCAGGAGGAGACATGAAAAGATGTGAGATAAGCCCTGGCTGGCGTAGCTCAGTGCATTGAGCACGGGCTGGGAACCAAAGTGTCCCAGGTTCGATTCCCAGCCAGGGTACATTCCTGGGTTGCAGGCCAGAACCCCCAGCAACCGCACATTGATGTCTCTCTCTCTCTCTCTCTCTCTCTCTCTCTCTCTCTCTCTCCCTTCCCTCTCTAAAAATAAATAAATAAAATCTTTAAAAAAAAAAAAGATGTGAGATAAATAACAGAGCAACTTCTTACTGCGTCCTAAATCCTGAGAAGACTAGACTAGATAAAAGGGATCCATAATTGGGCTGAAAGTTTAAATGCCCACTTTTCCCAGTTATGTTTGTTTAAATGTTTTACATCTTTGAACTAACTGCTTTCCTGAGCTTATTGGAAGGCACGAGTGATGAGAACCCTAGCTCACCGGGACAGAAACCTGAGCTGCTGGTGAGGGGTGGGCACTCAGGAGTGTGGAAACTCTCAGGAACTTTAATAACACATTGGGCCACAAATCAGTTTATTGTGACAAAGGTGTTAAAAACCAGCTGCTCTGAGTTAGCCTGGGTTAGAAAGGAGGCTTTACCTCCCAGGTGGGAGCAAAATGATCTCATGGAAACCAGGCCTTACTGGTTTTCACCTGTGAATAAACCCTGGCCTCGCATCACTGTATGAGAGGGGTCAGTGTCAACATGAGCAGACCAGCTTGGGGGGGGGGGTGCGGTGGGGGGGGAAGACAAGGCAGCCTGCTGTGCTGGGGGAACAGGCTAAACTGAGGGTGCGCCTCTCCCAGGCCTGCTGGCCAGTGGCCCACCCCAAAGTAATGCAGCCAAAACTGGCTGAGGCCCCTTCCTTCCACAAACCAGCGAGAGGGCAGGCGAGCAGCCTACTGGGTTTTTCACGGAGGCGTCAGTCGACATTGTTGGGAGAGGCCAGACAACCTGTCCGCTTCAGTTTTATTGATTCTGAGAATCTGGGAATCTCCAGGGTTCAGCTCATTTGCCTCTTCATGGACACTCCGCTCCAGTTCCCTCCCCTATTAGCAGGGCTTTGCAAGAGGTCTTTCCATTTCCCCCCAAAAAGGGAAAGACCCTGAAATGAATCACATACTGTATTTTACTGTGTATAATGTGCACCCATGTTTTTGTTCAGATTATACATGGGATTATTATGTCCATTATTATACCCAGGGCATGTAATCATTATACCCATGTATAAGGTGCATTTTTATTTCCCCCTAAAAATCTGGGCAAAAAAAATGTGCATTATACATGGCAAAATACAGTATATATAGAAACACAGTGCTCTCTTGGGATCCTTGTTATAGGAAAGATCTGGAAACAAGACGTCTTCTCATCTGTCCACTGGTGTCAGCTGGCCAGAAGTGTGGTTTCTCAGAAACATACTGGATGATTGCTTTTGCAGATACTCCAAGATGAGAAAGACCATTGTCACCTGGAACAAACATCTCTAAGCACTGCTGCCATGATTAGGAATAGACAGCAACCTTTAAATCATACACACACCCTAAGAAAACAGGCAGAGCTGGATTCCAAACTTTCAGGGTGTTCTCACGCCTCAGTGGTTTTCAACATCCTGTCCTCTCCACCTAGAACACCTTCTTTTCCTGGCTAATTTGCTCTTGCCCTTCAAGACTCACTGGAGATCAAAAGGCCTCTCCCTGGGCCCCTGGCCTGCTTCCCGTGGCGCAAACACGCCACGTCCTTGTTTCCACTGTGTGTCAGGGTCTGCATTCAGAACGGCTCCCTAGGGCGGCCCAAGTGCCACGCTCAGTGTGTGGCAAAGAAAGAGTTCAAGATTTTAGACAAATGATTGATCACCCAATGATAACCTGCAAACAGCTTCTACTTGAGGAGACCCCTGAGACATTTCATCTCACTTTCCTTTAATTTTATTGGGTCTTATCAGTGGTAACATCTTCCTTCCAATTAACTTATGGGTGGGGAAGGAGAATAAATTGGCCGTGGTTCCCAAGTACAAGCAGCCTGGAATGTCTATAGGAACAGCAACATTCCCCAAGCAACAGCATTCCCCACCTTAAAGAAAGGCAATGGATCTTTGAGAAAGGATCTTTATTATTCCCATTTAATTGATTTGCAGCTAAGGCAGAAAAGTTCCATGGTCAAGAGCCACAACTGTGCAGAATTGCTGTGAGAAGGCCAGTTTTTCATGCGGGAATTTAGCATTTGTTTGGCAAAGCCCTCGGTTGTGCCAGGCACTGTGCTAGGCAAGCAGGTGTTGAGTAAAACAAACTCAGTCCATTTTTAATTGGGTGTGGGAGGGCTGACTTAAACAAAGGACGAGTAAGTACATAATTGGAGGCTGCAATTAATGCTGCAAAGGAAAAGTACAGCAAGCCAGGAGAGATTATATAAGGGACCTTACTGGCTGTCATTCATTAAGAACTTATTGTGTAAGAGAGATTCTGCTCTTTTCAGACTTGATTCATTTGATCACAGCCCTTAAAAAACAACTCAAGGCGGACTCGAGATTCACCCACAGGAGGCTCTATGGCTTTTCTGCAGCCCCAGTTTCCTCACCTGTCCAAAGAAGAGATGACAACAACTTCCCTATTTGCTTCACATCTGAAAAGGAAAATCAACATTCAAGCGCTTTATCTTTTAAAAATACTGGGTGAAATTAGTACCTGAATAAAAAACTGTTACAGAAATGAGCAATTATTTCCTTGAGTTCAAGTTTATTTAAATGGAACTCATTTCCTCATCCATCCTACTTAACTCTAGTTTTTTATAATTTTCCCCCCATTTTTAAAAGCACTGCTAAAAGGCACAGCCACGTAGACTAAGATGCAGGCTTTTCTCTGGAACACAGCAGGGAGGGTCAGCTTTCCTCCCCTCCCCCTGCCTCCTCTGAGGATTGGGACACAGAGCTTCCTGTCTGAGACATGCAGAGGGAGCCACTGGCTGAATGTTTATGGTGCATTTCTGCTCATCGCAGTCCACCTCACAAGGGGACACAGTGTGAGAACTACAAAGAAAATGAGTAGAAACTGGAGGTTCTCCGGAGCTGAGGGAGATGCAGAGGGAGGCCTCTACCCCAGCGCCTTCTCCACTCTTCACCCTGCCTGAGGGCAGCTCCAGGCCCCCACCTGTAGCAGTAGCTTTGATACACTCACCTTCAGGTGAGTCAGGGAAGGAGGAAGGATTGCCTTGTCATCATGCACATGTGACAAGAATGTGGCCTAGAATGAGGTCCTGCTGACAGGACAGAGCACAGCAGACCTCTGTGTCAGCCTCCTAGGAGGCTCAGTGCCCCGAGGGTCAGGGCTGGCTGACAGAAGGGTGCAGCTCCAGGGTGCCAGGAGGACTGTCCTTGGTTGCTGTGTGACAGTAAAGTGGAGTTTGGTTCAAGCCCTGCCTCCCCTCACAGGTCTGATTTTTCCCAGCATAGCCTCCTTCCTGCCTGGGGCAGCTGGGGACTCAGCAACAGCCTCTGTGCCCTGGAGGGAGGAAAAAGGAGATAGTGTCCCCATGGCCCAGGTGCAAAAGGCTGAAAAGGCTTCCTCTGGAAAAGAAGCTATACAGGAGAGGAGAGCATGAGGTCAGGGGAGGAGAGGGAGGTAGGGAGGGCATGGGTGATGTGGCTCACAAGGCCCTTCTATACCTGAGGCCCCATTTGATCTGCATCACCTTCAGGCAGGTAAGTCACCTGAGGCTCAGAGGGCTGGCTGAGCTGCCTGTTGCCACACCGCTAGATGGTGCCGAACTCAGCCATTCGGGCCTGTTTGCTGTTACACTGCTGCCACTCCATGGCCCAGGGCCTCCTACTGCACGGAAGGGAGAAGATGATTCCCTGAGAGTGCCCCTTCCACAGCCATATGCCTGCCTTCTCCACCTCCCCTCCAAACTGGAGAAACGAGTTCACCTAAGCCCCAAGTTGTGAACAACTGACAAACTCTCATATTTGTGATTTAAAGGAACAATGCCTTGATGTAAAGGAAGTTTCCATAATAGAGCAACAGGCAAGAGACCCACAGAAAAGACATTCAAAGGTCTTTGAATGTCTTTCAGGCCCTTCCTCTTCACCACACAGCAAGCTCCTCCCAAGGGCAGACCTCAACAGCTTAGCCCTGTGCCTAAGGTGCTCAGCACAGTGCCTGGCACACGGCAGGTATTCCATGGGGTGTTTGATGGCAGAAAAATAAATGAGTGAATGAATGGGTATATAGACCACCCCCCAAAACTCCCAGTAAATGAACCATTCATTCACATCCTTCAAATTATATTCACCAAGGACCAAGCTTGCACCAGGCAATAAGCTGGACACTTACTGCTGTGGACTAGACGGACCGCTGTGCCCTGGCCTCACAGAGCTCCCAGTCTAATAAGGGAGATGGCCAGTAAACAGAAAGTGACTAAGTAACTATTTAGTCACTCAGCCTCAGTTATGGTTGAGGCTGTGTGTGTATTCTTAAGGCTTAAGTCTTAATAACGACTGTTGGTTCTGACCATTTGGGTGTCCAACTATTAATCTGCAATCTAATTTTGAAATTTGGCCACTTTACTTACAAAATTCTAATTTTTAAAATCCACTTTGGTATAGTTTAAACACAACCTGTATGCCATAATTTGTTTTTCAACTCAAAGAGTTATATTTAAGGTCCACAAAGCTTTATGGGATCAGGCTTAAGTTCTACCAAACTGAGAAATTTCCACCAGCTACCCAGAGATTATTATTTTAAAGTTCAAAATTGCTTCTACATTGATATTATAATTATATAAAAATTACATTAATAAAAACACTAAAAGCAAATAATAAAAATATTAACAGTAGTTATTTTATTAAATGATATGGCTAGGGGTAATCTTTTTGCTATTTCCAGTTTTTAAAAATTTTTATTAAATGGATGATAATCACTTGTAACAAAATAGTACTTTAAAAAAGCTATTAAAATATATCCTGGTTTATCTCATTTTCCTTTTGGAATTATTTATATTGCTCAGTCTGCAGTGTCTTACACTTAGTGAATGTTTATGATGTCTTTTATTTCTCTACTACATACTTTTATAAAGGAATAAATTAATGATTTTTGAATTCCAGATCTATAAGACCAACAAATTTTTTGTTTCAAAGTATTCAAGTCAGATTTTCCAAACAATGACCAAAGTGAAGATCCTTGGGCTTTCTAAAAAAAATAATTATCCAAAGCTTGTTTTTATTTTCCTATTTAGTTCTTGACTATTTTGTTTGTAAATATGGGATTTGACTACAGTAAGTAGATGGAAGTAAAGAACAAATATTTACACACATTCTGTAATTCAATAGTTCCCTAAATTCCATTATTTAAAAATGACCTGTCTCTTATCTACAGTAACATCTTGCAATCTTCTCAAGAAATCTTGTTTATCATCAACACACGTTTGGGTCCCATCCGAACATTTGCTTGTCATTAGTCTCTTTTGGCACCCTTCTGCAAGCTGTTTGGTTATCATGATGCATGAGTTAGAAAAGGTTAGCTAAAATTTATTCAATCAAAAACTTTTACATTTGCCAGGGTCACTAGTGGCCTTTTAGTCCAAAATTCCTCCCAGAGCAGGAATTCCTTTTACAACCTTCGTCAGTAACCTGCTTGAACACCTCCCATGCCGGGAAGCCCTCTGCCTGCCATGGAAGAAGCCCAGTTTGTTTCCAAAGTCTGCTTCTCTTGAAGCTGTAACCATCATAGATGGAAGTTTCATGTTGCCTACGTGTCCATCCCTGGTCTCCGCACCGAACTCCGCCCATCAAAAAGGTGCTAATAAATGTTCACTGCATGAATGAGTGGAGTTTGAATTTATTTATTCATTCAGTATATTTATTGAATATCTACCGTGTGAGGGGTTGTATTCGAAGCACCGGGGGTATGTGGCAGTAGATGAGAAAAACATGGTTTCAGGCCCAGGAGGCATTTTTGTTCTAGCTGGAATGATTTGTCGACCCATGTTTCCCTCTCCTATTTAAATCTGAGACAAAAGTCAGGGGGAAGGTGAGGCGCAGTGCTATTAGTACAGGTTGGGGAATATGTGGGCATTTCTTGACTAGTCCTCGAAATCACTCAGGAACCCCAGAGGAAGACGAGACCTCCTATCAGGTTGGGCTGCTGGGTGCCCTAATTCAGTATTGTTTGAGCATTAAAGAAACGCCAACTTATTTGATCCCTAATGCTGGTGAAGCAGGATATTCAATAAGCCAGAGATAAGGTGGAGAGGTGTTAGCACATATACTTATACTTTCATATTTATTGATACATTTATATATGTGTGTGTAGTTACAGGGTGGGGCAAAAGTAAGTTTACAGTTGTTTACATGGGAAATGCAATGATTAATAAGTAACAATGCCAGAATAGCTCTGCTCTGCACACTCACAACTGTCAATCTCCCTTTGTCCCGCCCTGCACATGTGCATGTGTGTTCTCATTCAAACGCACATGAGCACACACACAAGTGGGATATTTACCCAATTTCAGACTATTATCTCCTATTATCTCTAAGTAGTGAGGTTATAGATTTATTCTTTTTGCTTTTTTGCATTTGACGCATTTTCTACAATAAAGCATTACTTAAGTAATAAAAACAAGTTTAATAAAACAAACAAAAACCAGGAGGTCCCACTAATGGCCTTGCTGCCGATGCCTCGGTGCTTTCTTCCTGCCTGTGCCTCCCTCTCCCTCACCTCTCTGCCTCCCCACCACCTTGTTGGCTCGGTAAACAGAGTCTCAGCTCAAGCATCACCTCCAAAGAAAGCTTTCCTGATGCCCCTGGCCTCAGGGACCCTGTACCCTCTTTTGTGTGCCAGCCAATCTTGGTGCAGACACTTTTGATGGTGCCTACAACTCCCTTGCTTGCTCAGCTGATTGTGAGAAGCCTGCAGGCCTGGCTCAGTGCTGCTTCTAGCCCCTACCATGGGGCTAACTCACTCTCCATAGGCCCTCAGGAGATGTGTAATGAATGCTTGGGCCTCAACTAGGTCACAGCCACAGCTTGCCATTGGTTTCTAGTCTCCAGCTGGATCACGCTGGCCCTTCCTTGATGGCTCCCCACTGTCTACCAAGAAGGTGCAATGCATTAGGGCAGCCAGGAGCCTCTATATTATAGTTCCAGCTCACTTTTCCAGCCTCATTTTTCCTCTGTATTTCTTGCCCTCAGAGGGCCATACTTCCCATTAATACTTGCTTCTGCTGTTCTTTTAAACTGAAATTCTCTTCTGCATCTTCATCTAAAAAATTCATATAAATTTACTAAAAGTTAGGATAACACCAGAGCTACCCTTAGAACTGGGACAGAGATTGAATGCTATTATGTGCGTGGTCCTCCTAGCACTATACCTTGTAACTGCTAAACGTGTGGACAGTAGCTGTTATCATCAGCACCATCATCATCAATGTGTCAGGCACCACCTTAGGCCCTAAGAATAAAGACTTTTTAAAAAGTTATTGCACTCAGGCAGGTGAATAACGCACTGTAATACAACATGCTAAGAACTACAATAGAGCTAGGAACAAATGCTACAGGAGCATAGGGCTGAGGGAGAGGGGTGGTGGCTTCTCAGAACAGATGGTGTTTTCACTGAGCCTTAAAGAAAATAGGAGTTTCACCACAAGAAAAGGAGAGATTAAATCAAGGCACCCCTAGCAGAGGAAATGTTAGAAACAGGAATATGGATGAATAAATGAGCAAGGAGAGCTTAAATAGCTGCATATAGTACACCCTGGGCTCTCCTCTTTTCTAGTACATTGCAGAGAATCACCTTCTTCTGCCTTCTACTGCCCAGAAAACACTGCCTGGGATGCTAGGATGACAGGGAGATTCCAAAGGCAGGAGTGTATGGGACCCTGGAACATTTTTTGCTGTCCTGCTGATGTAGGAAGGGCAGTTGCCAGGGTCCTAGCTGAGGAAGATGAGGGGCCCAAGCGCTCCCTGAAACCTGGGCAGCCTTCCCTCGGAGTCTTCGGGAAACCAATCTGCAGTCAGAAAACTGAAGTGCAGCCAGCAGGGTGGCCCATCCGGCCTTCTCCAAACAATCACTATTTACTTTGGATGCCAGCCATCCCCATAATTCACAGACGAGATTTATCACCAGAAGCTAGTTACACAGACTAGAACACTAACAAACTTCCCAAACATAAGCCTATGATTCCGAGGCTAGGGGTGGAGGATGCAGAGGGAGGAATAGCAGCCAGTTCTGGGGAGAAACTATCATGCTTTATGTATTTAGAGAAAGTAAATTCTCTAAAAATGTTAGGAAGTCTTCCTTTCTATACCTTCAGAAATTTTGGTAGCTCATCTCCACAACGGGGTGACATATTAAAATTTTAAACTGTGTTCATGCTCCCTGTATTTTTCCCCTCCTCTCATTTCATTCAGGAAACCAAATGTTGTAATGTCTTGAAAGGGGATTTTGACAAAGTGGAAAGCAGATAACAATTCTAGAGCATAAGTCCCTATTCTCCTAGCGGTCAGGGAGGTAGGAAATAGAGATTCCTGGAACTGGAAAGGAGATCACAAGACCTCAGAGAGAAATAGCGAAGTGGTTACAGACTCACCAAAGATCCCTGGAGCCCAAGCTTGGCCCTGTGGGAAATGCAGAGAATGGACAAGTAGGTGCAGTTCCAGACGGCCCAGAACTGGAGCGCCTTCCCTGATACCTTAGTACATAAAACCCTACGGCCAGGCTGAGTTCTCAGCGCGACTAGGTTGGGATTTCCTAGTAGTCAAGCACAATGGGGACTCAAATGAGTCTTCTTTGCCAATAGAAACAACCCTTCCGTCCTCAGCTGAGAAGAATAACCCTGTGTTGCCTGAGGAACCCGTAAACACCTTTCCTGAGGTAGCAGGCTTATATGACACTGTTGATTCAACTTAGGACCCACCCCCCAAGCCCCTCTTTACTTTCAGGCCCATAACTAGATTCAGGTTCCAGCAGGCCCAGAAAGATGAAGAACAAAGTGTGACCCATGAGGATAGGTACAACACTTTGAAAGAAGTACAAGATTTTTCCAACTTATAGAGACAGGAATCTGGGGACTGTGTGTGAAAGTGAATGCTAAGAGTGTGGGCTTAATGGTTGAAGAAACATAAAGTTGGATCAAGCCAAATTTATTGATATGAGCCCACTGAGCAGAGATTCTAGATTCAGTGATGTAGCTCGAGTGGTTAGAAAGGCTCTAGCAGTTTGGTTGGTTGGTTGGCTGAAACATGGACCAGAGTGCTCTACAACAAATGAAAGTTGAAATGCCAGGCTGTCTTGGTATACTGTGAAAGGAGGTATCCACAGGCTTGGGGGACTGGAATGTTAGAGTGGATTTGTCATGTGAGACCTGCTCACTGGCCCTAGCAAGGTCTCTGTACACAATGTTTCTGCCATAAGTGCCATCTGTGAACTTACAGAATGCCCTGTCTACCATAAAGCTGTTGCCACAGCATTGTCTCTGACCCAGGAGCTCATTTTACAGCAAACAAAGTGCAGCCATGGGCCAATGCTCTTGAATTAACTGGTCTTACCACGGCCCCCACTGTCTTAAAGCAGATGGGTTGGCCTTTTAAAGACCCAGTTACAGCACCAGTTAGGTGGCAATACTTTGCAGGGCTGGGCAAGGTTCTCCAACAGGCTGTCTATGCTCTGAATCAGCATCCAATATATGGTGCTACTGCTGTCACAGCCAGGAATTAAGAGATGAAAACTGGAGTGGCACCACTTGCTATCACTCCTGGTGACCCACCAGCAAAATTTTTGCTTCCTGTTCCCCTAATCTAGTTCTCTGTTGGTCTAGAGGTCTTTGTTCCAAGGGGAAAAACGCTTCCACCAGGAGACAAAGCAAGATTCCATTGACCTGGAAGGTACATGCAACAACATGGATGAAGCATGAGACATCATATAACTGAAAGATGTTAGACATGACAGACTATAAATCTCACAAGTCTATTTATATGAAATTCCTAGAAAAAGCAAAACAATGGAGACAAAAGCAGATCCGTGGTTGTCTGGGGCTGAGGGTGGGAGAGTGGACTGCAAACAGGTAAAAAGAAACCTTGGGGATGATGGAAGAGTTCTAAAACTGACCTGCAGTGCAGCATGTAGAGGCAAATCTGCATGCACTTACTAAAATCACCCAACTGTGCAATTACAGTGGATGAGTTACACCCCTCAATAAAGCTGTTTTTTAAAAACTGAACCAATTCTTATAGACTTGGGAGTTTGTAGACTTAAACCTATACCTATTTCATCAGCTACACTATTTCCCAAGCACAAATTACCCTTTTTATTTTGAGAATCAGTTTGGACAAAAGCTAGTCACTTGCCTTCATGATTCTGTAATTTATAAAAGCTTATGTTATGTGCCTTTGATTTCTTCTGCAAAATCTTTGCTACTTTGCTATTATTCCACTTAGGAAGGGCTCAGTCATTGGGTCAGAACACAAGAATCCACAGTAACCATGAGAGTGGGTATGATTCCACCCCTTTATGCGTCATCCTGCCTCCAAATCTATAGCAATGATTACTTGGAGCCAAGGTTACTGTGTTTTAAAGACTGAAAAACCCATCAGAAGACTTTAAATTTCTAGCTGCATTAAGGTTTACTCCCCTCCCTTTAGCATAGGGATGAAGTGAAGTTGGTTGTGGAGCCATTAGCTGGAGCCTCCTTTGTGAGCCTTCCAGAAAATGCCTCCCAGGATCTGAGTTCTGGGATTCTGGAAACCCTGGGTAAACCTAACTGGCCTATTTTCCCACACTTCGTAAATCTTTTATTCTTGGTAAGTTCTGTGAGTGGTTTAAAGGATTTTTTTAAAAACTTCACAAAATATAAAACCCAAATCAAGTTATGTTTCTGATCTCCTTCTAAATCTATAAATTTCAACTTAATTGAATTGTTGATTAAATTATCACTCCAATTAAGATAGCTGGCTGAAATCTGAACCAAACAATACCTACCAGTTTGTACAATGAAATTCAAAACAAAATACACAATTCTCCTGGCTGGCGTAGCTCAGTGGATTGAGCGCGGGCTGGGAACCAAAGTGTCCCAGGTTCGATTCCCAGCCAGGGTACATTCCTGGGTTGTAGGCCATAACCCCCAGCAACCGCACATTGATCTCTCTCTCTCTCTCTCTCCCCCCCTTCCTTCCCTCCCTAAAAATAAATAAATAAATTATTAAAAAAAGTAAATAAATAAAATGTTTTAAATAAAATAAAAAAAATACACAATTCTTGGAAGAGTTGCACAAATCTAGTTGCAGAAAACTTGTGGTTCTATTTATAAATAGTGGGTTTTAGATGAAATGTAACTTTTACAACAAGATAATGGTTATTTCACCAAGGGAAATAGTGATAGTTATATCTTTAAATTTGCTTTTCAATAAGAGGTCTACTGGTTCTTCCCACCTACTATCCGCTTGGCTTCTCCAGAAAGGAGAGTGTCTGCCACTGAGCTTTTGTTCAGTATATTATTTTGGTCAAACCTCTCTGAGATTCTGAGTGGCTGAAAAATTGTCTCCCAGAAAAAGCTTATGCTATCTAGAAAAGTAGATATCTTCGTAAAATAAAGTAATCTCAGAGGTAATGCAGACACTACCCAACTAATTCAGGGACTGGTCACCCCTATAATTTCCCTGGAAACCATGACTCTCAAAGTTTGGAATTTCATATTCCAGTCATTTTTTTGTACTTTGTTTAGCCATTTGTATACTTGAAACAGAGTAGGAAATCAGTTCTAACTGTGTTTGAGTTAGATGACTGAACTTCTGAACCTGGGAAGAATTATACCAGAAATAAAAAGTAAATGTCCCGAGTTTAAGCATCAGAAAGAAAATGGTCCCGCCCAGCCCCTGCTTCCGGGATTACCCCAGTGGGTCCACCAGTGGCTTCATTTTACAGACTTCAGATGTTACCCACAGATGCCACCTCTTGCCCAAGGGATTGCAGAAGAGTATGTGGAGGTGTGCAGCTTCTCTTCCTGGCCCACAATGTCTATTTTTGTCAGATGATGATGGAGAGATGTTTCCTCTACCCAACTGTGTACGTGCAAGTTGTGAATCATTATACAAAGTAAAAGGAATTCCCAAAGCTCTTACATATATCCTTTAGGTTTTTTTCAAGAAATTAAGTGAGTTCTCACGTATCACAAAATAACACGTACAAGTTGTGTAACAATTCATAAGCCTTTCATAGAAGGGCTTATAGTGGTTAATTGCCATAAACTTCATCCTGCCAAACAGTTATTACTCACTGGGCTGTGGATGACTTGCACTCTTTCCAAAAATAGGTCTTTCCATAAAAAAGCACAATAGTTGTTGCTGTATGGAATAAAATTACAAAAGCAGTTATTTTTATAGTCCAGACAGTTAATTTTGTATTCTGAATGGAACTATCAAAACAGTTTACAAAAGAAGAAAAAAAAGGAAACCAGACATCTGGAAATTTGCTATGCTTTTCTTTTTCTCCAGATTGCCTTTCTAAAATACCTTTTCCTATTATTATATGAAATCATATTATCTAGCAAATTACGTCGGATCATGAATGTCCCCAGCTTTTAGAAGGCAGTGAGAGTAAATTCAAGACACAAAAACAAAAGGAGAATAAGGAGAGGGAGAGAGAGAGAGAGAGAGAGAGAGAGAGAGGGACTAAGAGAGAGAGAATGCCTTGTTTTGCTAACATCTTTATCCCAGGCTCCACATTGAAAGGCAGTGCAGTGTTTTGAAAGAACCTAATTTATAATTAGAAAGATTGGCATGGGAACAGGAGCTCCATCCCTTGCCAACTGTTCTCGAATGACGTACTTAATCAGTAGCAGCTCATTTTCATCATCTGTAAAGTGGAGAGAATAGTGCCTCCCTCATCGAGGGGTAGGATAGAATGAGATATGTGCATAAAGGCCAGAGCCCATGACCTGTCACTCACCAAGCTCCACAGGGATTGGCCAGTAGGACCCTCGCACTTAAACAGAATTTTGAGGAAGAGGTGGTTAGGAACAGAGAGAAGGAAAACTAAAACAAGACATGAAAGGACAAGAAGGAAAGAAGAGGGAAGTGATGTCTGCTGACCTGTCCAGGTCTTGAGGTCCTCTAAGTACTGCAGCACTGGATACCACAACTACCTGCCTTGGCAGTTCTGATATTAGACATCAGTTATTTTCCCACCCAATGTTTGTAAGGTGACTGGTCATAAGCTTGGGTTTTCTGAAGGCCATGCTGAGATACTAAAAATGTTGGAAGCCCCAAGGAAGAAGCCGGAAAAGAAATCTATGGCTTATGGTGTAGTCATTCTACTGCTCTCTGCGAGCACTGGAAATGGGTAGGATTGTCATTTCTGTGTATTTTTTGTTTTGCTTTTTTAAATTTATTTAAATTTTTTTTGGTGTTGTGTAATGACAGTTGTTCCCATTCCCCTCCATTACTCTCCCCTGCCCTACCCACCCCCACCTCCCGCATTTAATCACCCCCTCCTGTTGTCATTTCTGTTTAAAAGACATCTCTTATACATGCATTTAGGTAAAAAAATGCAGTGTTTATTATGATACTGTGGTATTGGTTAAAATTGTGTATCATGGGCAAATAAAAAGTTTGTTTTTGGTTAAATTATATACCATGTTTGTGTTTGCTTTTCAGTATTTAAAAATTTTAGAATAAAAACTACACTACCCATGTAGATAGATCTTAGCACAGTCAATTCCACTCTTTTCCATCCTTCTTTCCAGCTTTTTCTCTAAATGCTAAAATCTGAAATCACTGGTTGATAAGTGAAGCCTTTAGCAGGCCTATCTTCCTGGAAGGTTCCCTCCCATCTAGTTCCATGATGTATGGATACTCCTAAAAGATAATTTCCTAGTAATTGTGGCCCATCCCTAGCACAACTGCCTACCACAGACCAAAGGAAATACAAAAAGAAAGTCAGCAATCACTGAGTACTAATTGCCATGCACATGGTTTTTAAATTTTAAAGGCAGATTCTTAGGACTGGCAATCTAAAAGTTTGAGCGCCACCGCCCTGAGTGCTTGACTACCTTAGAAGTACTGAGTTACTAGGTAGTCCAGAGCTGGAAGGGGCCTGTCAGAAGGATGCTCATTATCAACATAGAATCCAAGAAATGGCAACGCTTTCTCCTGAACCCCACTGCCACACAAAGCAGCATGGAAGCATTGTGCACTGTCAGACCATCATCCCACCTGAAGCACATGCAAGAGGAGGGGAGAGAAGAATGAGGTGAAAGAGAGCAGTGAAGGTGAAGAGAAATGAGCAGAAGAGACTTCTGCCATTCCCGAGTCCAAGCTCCTTTGTCAGCTAAGACCGCTGAATGACAAGCTGCGTCTTGAGCAGGGAGCACTGTGAATGGGCAATTCCACGCAAGCTGATGATACCTTCCAGACAATGCCCTACGGGCTGCCCACGGCTGGGACAATCCATCCTTTTCCTTGAGAGAGGCAACAACATTCCTATTTCTGGATGAGACCCACAATCTCACATTCACTAGAACTGCCACTGAGAAATTTCCAACATTGCATTCCTGTTCCTAAAGGAAACTCTGCCCTTGTGACCAGTTTTGAAATGGCAAACAGGGTATTTTTCTATTTCTTAGATTTGTATGATTATACATCCAGCACAGTCATATAACAAAGAGTTGGCTTTTAGCCAGCTTTATTTCCCAAGAAGCTTGAGAATTTCCCAAAAGTATGATATGTGGACTTTGATTCACAGTGTCTTAAAAAACTGTGCACCAAACATACATGCACACATAGCGTGCAAATGTTTCGTAAGCATTTCGTTAGCAAATGTTTTTCTAACCATCTTGGTCCGCTGCCCCACTTCCTGCCTTCGTGAATAGGATGTGACCCAACAGGATGTAGCTTTCCCTTGTTCTTCATTGTCCAGTTCTAAAGACCCGATGTCTAGGTTTGATGACGATCACTGACCTCTGGTGACCAGGGCCAACAAGAGGAAAATCCACACTCTAATAATCTGAGCCTCGGAGACTGCTGTTGGGCCCTCAGATCTTTGCCTAGATGATAGGTAGTCTTCCTCTCAAGAAGTAGGTGAAGAGCAGGTAAAAACTGGACTGCTAGTCCATCATTTGACTGGATCTGTAATTGTCTGGTTCATCTCTGCCAAGAGCTATGTGCACTGAAGGGGGGACATTTTACACCGTTGGAGAAGATGGCAGGGTGACAGGTGAACCCATGCCCACCCACGACACCGCAGCCCCCTGCCTGGACATTCCACGTAATCATCTGAGATCTCGGGCGCTTGCTCAGTGGGATGTGTGTTGAGGCTCTGGTCCTGGCCACCACAGCTGACTCCTTCCAAGGGCTGTCATTTATCCAGCATTCATAAATGAGTTAACGGACGCATGGAAAGGTTAAGAAACTTTCTCAAAGACAAAGCTTTTCTCCTGCAGCACACTTCTAGGGGAGCAGTAGTAGAGGAAAGTGGAGACTTAGAAACTGCCGAGTATGGCCAAGAGCAGACCAATGAGAGATGCCATGGGAGAGCCCGGGTGACCTCCTGCAACTTCAACCCCAGCTCCTCTGTCTAGTCACTTGCTGTTCACCAATGTGAGCAACGCTTTTGGAATCTGTTTTCAATCTCTCACCTGTGCCAACCCCCAGAATGACAACTGCTGTAGATACGATACTCTGCTGTCTCTGCTCCTCCAGGACAGTTCTGGGACCAGAGCCTGGTCCTAGTGGGCCTCTGAGAGCCTCCTGTGAATAAGGAAACAGCATTAGAGATGTAAAGGAGCCTCTGTCTTATTGCAAAGCACAACTGTCCAATCTGCCACAATTAAAGGGCAGTAGATGGGCTTGGGGAAAGGACAGAAGGGAGCTAAGAACGCTGTTAGCAGATACGTGAACTGCGGGGCTCCGGAGAACCACTGAGGTAGACTGTCGTGTGGAAAGGCTATCTGATGAAACCCTGAAATACTAATTGGCACCTTGTCTCTCCCACAATATGATTTTGTTCATGAGAATCTAAACTATCTTCCATGAGTTTCGGTGCTTTAGTTCCTCACTGAATTGGACTTAAGTGAGCATACCTGTGATTTGTGTGGCTGACAGTTTGTAAGCCTGAACTGGAACCTTCAGATGACTCTGATGTTTTAAAAATATGTAGTATTTAAAGGGCAGACAAGTCTATTTTAACCAGCCAAAAAGTGTTTCCAAAATTTTCTAGTTTTGTTTTGGTGTAAATAATGAAAATTGTCGTAAATGAGCTATACTATAAAGATACTGAAAACACAATTTTTAGAGGTTTTATCTCTAAATTTATGATTATGAAATCATCATTCTCTTCATGGTGTGATAGTTATTTGCATGAGTAGAATTCCTAGTATATGGTGAATCTTTTAACCCCACAGGTCTGACACTGTACTTTGCACATAGTAGGCTTGCAAAAAATATTAGGGGACTTAAATAAAGAGTTACTCAGGGAAGTGACACATGCTTAATAAGTCAGAACTCATGATTAAACAGAATATTTTAGAAAGTTATTCATATTTATTTGTTCAAATTCTTGTCAAATAAATTTTAAAATAAATGTCAAACTCAAAGGGATATGAGACCAAATGCAGTTTTACAAAGTGACACTTAGGTAAGTCATACAACACCATCATGTAAGTCTCTAATTTATACGATGACTGACTACCACATTTGTGCTCAGCTTTGGCCACACATTTTAATATCTGGGCCCAATTTCTAAGGATTATTTTGTTCAGAAATTAAGTAAAGGGTGAGGTTTTTTAAAAAAATTCTAATGTGCACTGGAAGTTGAGAGACAATGAATTATAGTTTACTCTTTCCAGAAACATGATTTTCTGAAATGTTCAGCCTCTTAAATAATTAAAGAAGTTAAAATGGAAAAAACTACTCATTTTCTCAGATTGTTAGATACACAAATACTAGAAAGAATGTTAATATGTAAGCACTGACATAGTGATTTTTCAAACTGATTTACTACCCATTCGTGGGTCATGTAATCAGTGGGCTATAATTTGGTATTTAAGGATTTTTGAGAAGGAAATAAAGGGAGAGGAGAGGAGAGAAAAGGACATTGTATCTAATCTAAGCAGTGAAGTTTACTTAGTGTGTGTGTACACTGAATGCGTGTGTATACTGAGTGTGTGTGACACTGAATGTGTGTGTACACTGAATGTGTGTATACTGAATGCATGTGTACACTGAATGTGTGTGACACTGAATGTGTGTGTATACTGAATATGTGTGTATACTGAATGCATGGGTATACTGAATTGCTGTATAAAATGTACTTCTTATACTAAGTCAAAGTGCAAAAGTTTGTAAAACACACTAGAATGTGGAGAAAACACAGCCTCCTGTGCTGCCAGAGGGAATGTAGAGGCACAACTTTTCTTGAGGTCTTTTGACAAGTATTTAAAGCCTTAAAAATCTTCCCTTTGACCTAGACGTTTCTTTTCTAAGGATTTATCCCAATAAAATCATCTCTCAAATGCTCATTTGCATGTTAGGATGATTGTTCTTTGCTGTTTACAATAGTAAAAAAATTAAATGCCCAAACTATATGGATTATGGTTTAAATACATTACGAGATATTCATGAAATAAAATATGATGCAGCCATTGAAAATACTGAAGCAGAGTTACCCGTATTGATTTGGAAGGATGTTCACATCCTACATTAAAAAGAAAAAGCAGGTTATAAGGTATTAGATAGAGTATGATCCCACTTTGGTGAATGTGTGTTTGTGGATATATCGAAGTTGAGTGCACAGACGTGGGGCCAGAACCCCTGTGCTCTGCGTCCTGGCTCAGCCCCTCCCCACCAGCATGGTCTTGGACGGAAGCTGAACTGCATCAGTGCAGTGGGGATAAGTATTAAATCACCTCAGAAGAATGCTGTGTGGTTAACGTAGTTAACTCGTGTAAAGCTCTCCAAGCAGTGCCAAGCACTTGGCAATCACTCAAGAAATGGTAGCACTGTCTCTATCAGAGAGGGAGTGAGACATTTCACAGGAGAGATCCCCCTAATAGGGTCATGCTCTGGGCACTGGGTTATAAAAAAATTCATTACTTCATACATTTTGTATATATGAATTTTATAATCAGAAAAAACAAAGCACAGCATAAAAATTAAAAGCATGTAATTCTGTCTTTGAGTTCTAAAATGTTTTTGATTTGATGACTTTAGGCTAAAAAACACAGTTCTAAAACATGAATGACAGTAACAACATGCTTTAATTGAATTTTGCCAACTTCTGTAAAGAGATAAGGTTGAGAGATTCCCCCCCAAACAGGCAATGAATTCTGCTCTGGAATTCCCTGCTTTTGGAACTTTTGGAACTTCTGTGACTGGCACGCAATCTGCTTCCCCACCCTGTTCTCTAAAGGTGTTCTGCTTTCTCTCGTTTTATCAGTCCAAGCAAGGCCACTGACAGAAACCTACACGAGATTGCCCCAAAGCTGGTCCCTTACCCTGAAGGCAATCGCATTTCATGAAACAATGATGACAGCCTTTCTAAAAAAAAAAAACAAACAACAAAAAACAACAGATCACACTCAGCTCTCCTTTGTGTTTATCCACAGAGTTATGAACCTGGACTTTATTTAAGTGGCATTGTGTGTGGGGTCAGGATTCATTATTAAGAAAGACAGGAATTACAGAAACGCATGGAAAAACGGGATTTAAAAATCATGCATTTTTTCTCCACTCAAGATCTGTTAACTTGCTAGTATATTTCCTTCCAGTCTTTTTCTTTGTGGATTATCACAGGTTGCTATAGTCATATTACAGACAGGAATAAGTAAATCATTTCCCCTCACCCCCCGTAGTATACCCTAAGCTTTTACCATGCTATCATATAAATTAAAAAAAAACATTATTTAATGACTGCATACAATTTTCTTGAGGGAATATTTATCATTTCTCTTTTAAAGGACATTCAGAGTTTTTCAAGTTTTAATTGTTACAAATATTTTGTGAACGAGCTTTTTTATGTATGTAAAATTGTTTTATGTATGTAAAAAATGTAATTGCTGTGTTAAACGTAATGAACATTTTAAGTCTTAGGATTGATGTGAACTTATTGTAACCGGAAAAGACACTGGTGTTTGGGCTGCCTGTCATTACCAAATACAATAAGCAATGACAGTGATTGAATCTTTTATGGGCGCTTTATTCAGATGGCCGGTGATCCAGAGAAGATGGCGAATTCATACCCTAACAAAACCATCTTCTCCTTTCTTTCCTGGCCAGATCTTTTTATAAGGGGGGTGGGGAAGGACAAACAATGTGCCGTGAGGGCTTTGAGATTCAGCAGCTGCAACATTCCTGGCCTGGGCAGTTAGCTGTCTCCAAGGGGGCGGGGTAGTCGCCTGCTTCTTCCTGGTATGGATGTCTCCAGGTGGTCATCTCTAGCCTGTACCCCAGGAGGTTGGCTGCTTTTCCCAGGTACCAGGATGGGCCTTATCTGTAGTTTCTGAAACAAAAGCTTAACATACACATTACCTGCTAGATTTATGGCTATTTACCTTAAGCTAAAATTTTCCAAGTCTTAAGCCCCCTATCTAATTACTCTTCTATATTGGCACAAACATCATGAATTGATACAAATCTTTAAGAAGACACTGCCAAGATGTATTATTAATTTATAGGCAACCTTGTTCCAAAAAGAATTTGAAGCAGTTTATAAAAGCAAACCCAGCTAAACAAATATTTTTGAAAGTGGGAAATTTAGGATGAAGACCGGAAAGAAGAAAAGCTACAACTAGCATTTATTAAGTACTTACTGTGCATCAGGGGCTTTGTTAAGTCTGTCATATACAATCTCATTTAATTCCCACTGC
Organism: Phyllostomus discolor; assembly: GCF_004126475.2. Lineage (NCBI taxonomy): Eukaryota > Metazoa > Chordata > Mammalia > Chiroptera > Phyllostomidae > Phyllostomus > Phyllostomus discolor. The sequence continues at coordinate 72,923,895 of NC_040907.2, forward strand.
AAAGGAGAAGGTATTATTATGCCCATTTACAGATAAGAAAACCGAGGCCTGGCAAGTTAGTAACTTGCCCAATGTCACCAAACCAGCAAGAGACAGAGCAGATCTGAGGTTTGATAACTTTGGAACTGGGCTGCTAATTATGAGGCTGCACTTCACTGGAGGCTGCACTGAGGTACCTTCACTAGGGGCCAGCCAGCCTGAGAGCCAGCCTGAGAGCCAGCCCTCCCGTGGTGCGCACGCAGAGGGAGACAGGGGATACTAGGAGAGTCATAGTGCTCAAAAGATAATCAAAACCGATTTCTTCTAAGTATGAACCTACCTGTTACATCATAGTCTGTCTTGCAATGGATCATTTTATTTTAAAATGTGTATATTTAAAATGCTCACATCAGTTTATGCTATATCACTGTTGTTTTCATGTAAGGAGTTGATATTTTTCCATATGTGTATTTCTTTGTGTGTCTCCTTTGTGAATTGGTCAGTTTTTTTTCATTTGCCCATTTTTCTATTGTTTTTCCTGATCCTGCCTTAGAATAAAGATACTAAGGTTTTTAGAAACTCTGTAACAAATATAATGATCTCCTATTTAATTTCTTAAAACATTTTTTATTGTTGTTCAATATAGGAGAACATTCTGCATGGTGTGGGCCCAGGTCCCACTCAGAGATGCACAGGACCCACACCCACGGACAGGTTCTCCCGTGGGGAATCAGGCCTGCTCTGTACCTAGACTGCTGTGAGACTTGCTTTTGCTAAAATTCTCTCACCCTGAATTGAGAACATTTACTGCAAAGTAACTTCCTAAAATCCATGCTAAACCTTCCAAGAATAAGTGTAACCGGTTCAACCACTTTTTCCTTTTCATTTGCAAATATCCTTCTTCTGTGATGTGATTAGTGGCATTGGCTCCTTTGTTTTCTGTAAAAGGTAACCACCTAAAGTGAACCTGTGCATAGTAAATGAGGACCATCATGTAATGTGTCCAGAAAAACAATAAAAACTCATCGAGGCTAGGGCCGAGGCTTTTGTTCCCCTTGAGAGAGAAGCCACTCGCCCTTTTTCTCCGCAGGATTCGGTAGTCCGTGTGAATTTCTTTTGTTTCAGCTACAACACTGTGGACCCCATGAGCTGGGGTCTGGGACAGTTGCATAGTTTTCTGCGTTTTCCCCCTCCACCCCAGCCCTCCCCACCTCCCTCCCCTGTTCCTACCCGCCTTGTTATTGTTCATGTGTCCTTTATAGTTGTTCCTGTAAAGCCTTCACCCTTTTCCCCTACAATCCACTCCCCTCTCCCCTCTGGTCATTGAATTCAGATAATGTTACCTTAATGTATGCTCTATAGTCAAGTTTCTTGCAATATGGTTTTCTTCCTGTCACTTGGAAACTTAGCCCTTCATCTTCTAGAAATTTGACAAATACCAGAACTTATACCCATGAAGATTTTCTGTGATATAATGTCTGTTTAATTCATCAGGACCATATTTGAAGCCATGGTGTGAGATGAGAATCTCTATTGATTTTTCCTCTATATTTATTACTATTATTTATTACATTACCTTATATGTTTGTTTACCTATTCCAACAGGGTTCATTTTACTTATTATTGTTTATTTATTCTTTCTCTTTATCACACATGTCGACTTCCTGTGCGTGTAATGTGCACTGCAATTACTGACTCTGCCCCAGGGAAGTGCGCCCCCTTAGTGCACTGCCGTTTGTCACCGCTAGGGTGCGGCCGGGTGCCAACACCAGCACTTCCTGAGTGGCAGTCTCCTCCCTCTCCTAGTCAGAATCCGATGTGTTCTTGCCTGAATTTACATTTAGATAACTGTTCAGACTGTTTTTATCAAGACTGCTCCCCGCTGGGTTCAGTTTAAAATTGCAGCTGCGTCTGAAAGCAGTCACATTTTCACCACGGTTCATTCCCTCAATACGGGGGCCTTCCCCTGCATTGCTCAGTAAAATCAGTGCCTTTATTTCTATTACCACCTTTGGTTCCCCTTCCTCCCGTCCCGCTTTAGTTTCACTTTGCATCTCCCTACTTCCTGAGAGAAAGCACATCCAAACACAACACAATAGAAGTTTCCTATACTCCAGATAAGAAATCCTGAGAGGTTTCATTTAATTACACAATTAGCCTACCAAACTGCTGCCCAAGAGACCTGGGCTGTAACTAGGAGGGTAGAGTTCTCTAAGACGTTTGTGTTATGTACCTAATAACCACTTAGAATATGAGAATCATGTGTTCTTTTTCAAGTTACTTGGCTCCATCTTCAGGGTCAAATTCCAATATTGGGAGCAAGGATGGTTGGGAGTCCCCAGCACAGGGCCAGAACAAACCTTGGTGAGGTGCTGAGGGTGCAAAACCTAAGGAGGTACTCGCTCTCGCACACCATGGGTGTGTGTCACTCTCGTCGTCCTGGTCGGGCCCCTGTCCCAGAGGGACTGGCTGTGGTGTGCCAGGTGGTGCGGGGCAAGCAGACTGTAGAGGAGGCCACCCCCTAACTCTCCTCAGAGCCTGAGGGGTGGGAGGGAGTTCACTGTCCCCAGCTATGAGCAGCTCTTCACCCTGCCTGACAGATGGTCCCCACCTTTGCTTATTCAGGTCACTTCTGCATTTTGATAACAAGAGATCTGCAAGCTAGAACAGTGTGAGAGCCTGAGGCCCATTCGAATGCTCTTCCTGAAGCCAGTTAATTTCAGTTTGAGAAACACACTGAACTGCTTCATTGGTCAATGGAGTTTATGACCTGCTCTCTGGCCTTTGCCACCCTTAACTGTCTAGAACAGCCACTCACTCAGAAGCACCCAGAAAAGCCTCGAGTACAGGAACCGGTTTAAAACAAACAAACAACCCAAGAAGAGCTGGAGATACTCAGATGAAAGCACTTGTAGGAAAGAACATTATAAAACTTACACGTCACAGGGGGAGATAAATGTGAGACTTGGTTCCACAGCCTTTGCATGCTGTTCAGACACACACAGAAAAATGCTTTTGGTTCTATGCTGTTTATGGTTGGTAGATGTTTCAATATCTTTATGTATATTTTTATCTTCAGTTCTATGCCTTTGGAAATAAATACTAATCAGTAAATCATCAAAAGATGAAGAGGAGGTTTGGGCAAGGAAGAATTAATTTAATTGTCTTAATTAAAATAGAGCGCTCATTCTCATTGGTTAGAAATGGCTCTAACTATGTAGCTAAGATTTAAAAATTCAGAATGAGAGCTGAAAGAAAAAAGAAGGGTTGTCAAATGGGTGAAGGGGGTCAAGAGGTACAAACTTAGTTATTTTAAAAAAAGTCATGCAATATTATGTACAACATGCTGATTGCAGTTAGTTACTAGTCCTGTTTTGCATATTTGGAAGTTGCCAAGAGTAAATCTTAAAATCTCTGTAACTATGTATGATAACAGATGTTAACTAGACTTACTGTGGTGATCATTTTGCAATATGCACAAATACTAAGTCAGGTTGTAGACCTGAAATGAATATAATATTGTATGTCAATTACATCTCAATTTAAAAAAGAAAAGTTGTGAGCTAGTAAACCAGAAGGGGATATCAGGGAGTGGAAAGAGGGCAGAAGGAGCAAAAGGCACACACAGTAGGACCAGAGCCACAAGTGGGACAGAGGCACGAGGCACAGAGAGGGCTGGGCCACACTGGATGTGGGACAAACAGGCCTGCCCCCACCTCCCCCCACACACTTCTCACAATAATTCTCAAAGTGAGAATTACGCACCACACAGTAATTTGTGTTTCTAATAATGGCCTTGTGTCCTTAAAAAGTGGAGACACACTCATCACTCCCCCATTTGAAGCAGGTATGCTGCTCTGTCATTAGAATGCCATTTGTCTCTGCAATGATATACCACGAAAGTAAAGAGATGTGCCAGCATGTACACAGGATGGCCAACCTGTGCAGGGGTCAGTATTCTATGGTACTTGTGTATTTTCCCACAGGCTGAGTGTTGTAAGCTACGAGACAATGACAGCTGTTCTTGGGTGGTCAGTATCCATTTACATCTGCAAATGCCCTCAGCCTGGAGTCCATTCCTGCCCCACCCTGAGCCACATCCAGTGCTGTGTGTGGCTCACCCAATTGTGGTCTTGTCTCTTGTCATTTCATTGTGTCCTAGAAAACTATTTTGACCTCGTGTGGTAGGTAGACCAAGTGTACAGAAGAGATAGTGCTACTAGACCTGCCACCAAATATATATATGCATGTGTCTGTATATATATGTGTGTGAACACATAGCTATGTTTTCAAGCTTTTTGACACCTTAAGTTGCCTTCCAGGAAAATATTTGAAGAGGAAGAAAGTTAAGTTCAGCAAACAACTTGATATTTTGAGGGACATCATAAATATCACTAGAGCCTTGAAGGTCTGGCCAGTAACTGCATGAGTAGCAGCCAGAAGAGCCTAGATGCCAGTCATGACTGAGAGGATTGGAGGGGGCTGGGAGGTGCTCTTCCCAGAAACCTTGTTGTGTGTGGAGAGCTGGTCCAGCTGGCTCTCTCTGCTCCAAATACCATGCGCTCTCTTCCTTCTGTTCTGTGTCCTGAGAAAGAGCCTGAGCCTGGGACCCAGAGCCTCCCACAGGATTTGTGGAATAAATAATTTTCATCAAAAAGTGTTAAAATACTGTTCACATTTTAAAAGTTAAACATCATTTATCCAAAACTCTTACTCATCTATCTAGAATTCTCATTTTCTGACTATTGCACATGAAAGAGATGATACTTTATCACTGGCATTGCCTTCGTGCAAGACATGTTCATTTTTTTTAAACATGTTTTAAGACTGAGATATAATTGATGTATAACATTGTGCAAGTTTAAGAATCGTGTTGATTTGATACACTTATGTATTGATTAGATACACTTATGGATGATTAACACTGTAGCATTAGCTAACACCTCTATCTCACCACATAATTATTTTTTTGTGGTGAGAACATGTAAGATCTAGTCTCTTAGCAATTTTTAAGTGTATAATTCAGTACTGTCGATTATATAATCACTATGGTGTGAATGAGATCTCCAGCACTGATTGATCTTTTAGTTGTAAATTCAAAACCCACTCCTAATGCTGGCAGAAGCCACTGCCAATGGAGCTGACTTGTGAAAGATGAACCACACATAGAGGGAGGCAGAGAAAACAGAGGGAAGCAGAGCTGCCCTTAAGTTTTGTCTTTCTACCCAATAAACAAACAGATAAAAATAACTATATTGTTCAGGTATTACAGAAATTGAGCTAAATTAATATGATCCTAACACTAGTCTGTAGGAAATCACACTCTAAGTCAGTTATTATATTTAGCATTCCTACAAAAAATATGGAGAACTTGTTTAAAAGACCTTCTGTGTCCTACCTCCAGGGAGTGGAATTCAGTAGGTCTGTCTCACAAACACTGCAGGGGAATGATGGATGGAGGGGACAAAGCAGCGCCATCCAGGACGAAGCCCAGGTGAGGGCCAGCAAGGGCCCACATCTGCTGTCTGCAGTCCAGCTAATTCCCCGAGTAGCACAGGTGCATGCTCCTTATTTGTTGTAAATTAATAGGGATTTGTTTTGTGTTTCATTGTTAAACTAAGCTTTTTAAAATTATGTAACACTAGCTGGAGGTTACTGAAACTGTTTTGAGCCAAATTATGGGGTAGCCATACAATAACAATCTTCCAAATTAGCTATTCTTCTCATCTGAAAGATGAGGAATCCGAGGCTTATACACGATATGAAACTTGCCCATGATCAGAGGGCTGGTAAGTGTCAGAGCCTGGTTTCAAACACCTGGGTCTGTCCAAACAAAAGCTTCTATGCATGATTCTCAGACAACTACACAATGCATCACTTTTGATTCTTCAGTAGGAACTTATGTTCAGTGGTTTTGAATAGTCTCTACAGGTAATTAATTGATTCCAGATAGTGCTAGGGTTTATATTGAATGTCCTCCATTCTAAGACAATGTTAAAATTTAATAAGAAGCAACATCAGTTTAATAACATCTTTCAGGGGGCATACAACTCTGCAGTAAATCCATATACTGAGTGTAAGATGGTTGACAATTTTGGAAATGTAAAAAAAACAAAACAAAAAACAAGCCAACAAAAAACCCTAGCAGGGTAGCTCAGTTGGTTAGAGCGTCCTCTGAAAGTCCTCTAAAGGTTGTGGGTTCCATCTCTGGTGGGCACATACAAGAATCAACGAATGAATGCACAAATACGCGGAAAAATAAATCGGGATCTCCCTCTTTCCTTTCCGTTTCAAGAACCGGTTAAAAACAACAACTAAAAGTTGGAGGAAGAGATCTTCAAATCAACGGAAAAAATCCATAGGACAAGGCTAGTCTGACTACATATCCACTGGCTTTTAGCGCCACCTGCTGTGAGAAAGTGGGGACTGCATTAGTTCTCAGTGCCAGGGCTTCGTTAGAACACTGGTCTGAGGGATGTTAGGTTCCTTATTACCCCCAGGTGTCTAACACAGTGAGTGCAAGTATCAGATATAATGCGTGGATATAGAATAAAGGTGAAAATAGAAATAAAAATAAAATATAAGGGAAGGAAAAGTAAGGAAGATGGGAGAGAAAAAGAAGAGCTAAGTAGGGAGGTGGTGTCATATCACCTGTAATTGTGTCATTCATATATGCCAAGTATTTTGCATATTTTATCTCTAACCTATTTGATTGATCTGTCTGACACAGGCTTGCCTTTTTCCTTTTCATTCTTTTCAAAAAATCTTGTCTTTATGAAGCATCTCTTATGTTTTCACTTCTATTTCACTTATTTCATTTCTATTTCACTTATTTCTGCTCATCTCTGTCATTTGCTTCTGTTACAGTTTCTTTACCTATGCTATGTGCTTTAAATAATAGAAGTTCAGCACTGGAAGGAGACAGAAGAATGTGACTCTCCTCCCTTATTTTACGAAGACGCCCAGAGAGAAAGGAGCTTTCTGGTGCCCTATAGCTGGCAACGAGGCTGCCACATTCTCTGTTCCCTGCTCTTTCTCCATTCATCCCACCACGTCCCCTTCTCCTTTCTCTTCCCTCACTCTCCCCTTTTCCTCTTCCCACAGACGGACAGAAACAGGTAAGATTCTTGGACTGATAAAATTCAGGAGAAATGGGAATATTTCCCCCTCAAAAGATTTGCATGTAGGAATTTTAAAAATCACAGCACCTTTGTGTTGGTGGTTATTTTCCTATTTTTTACGTTACACATTTAATCCAAATGGACAGGTTATCCATTGACTTGAGAAGAGAGAAAAAAATCACAGGTAATCAAATACCACACAATTGTAGAAAAATAATTCAACCTGCCTTCTAAAAGTTGATACTTGCACCTATTAAAAATTCTGATATTTATATTAGATATTTGGCAAGAAGCAAAAACAAATGGTATCTTAATGTATCAATTATTGGTGTCATATGCAAATGTAGTCTTACATTTTAGGTTACACAGATGAGCACTTCCAGCCATAAAGTGTGTTGAATTGTGTGGAAAAAAAACCCAACCTATTTTTCACCCTGAAAAGGTTAAAAAGAGGCAGAAGTTTGGCCTCTGGAATCCCGGTCCTGCCATTTCGTGGCCCCCTTGGGTCTCACACGCCCTGGTGGCCTTGGGTCCTAGGCCTTTTACTCCCTCGATCAATGGCTTTGCTAAAAAAGGAAGCCAGTATTAGTCATTCATATCTTAGCATGGAGATATTACTCAAGGCATTTGTATCATAGATTTTCCTTCAATGTGGGCTCAAAGGCTTTCTTGTCCAAGGAATCTGAGGTAGCACCTGCCAGGCCAGCAGGCATGGAGGAGGAAGTCTTCCTGATGCTTTGGAAATCACTCTGCACACTCCATCTAAGACCCTGCCAGTTACAACACACTAATTTGACCCTGTCCTTGAAAAATGTATGGTCCCTAACAATACTTCCCAAAACTTCCCATTGTGTGATAGTCGTTGGCACCTGTGGCACGAGTGTGCGCGCACACACACACACACGTGCGCGCGCACATACACACAGGGATCCAGTCTCTAATATAGTGATAAACCGTGTGATGCTCCAAGGCAGATACAGAGAAGAATATTTAAAAGACTTATCTAACCACAGGACATTTTCTTTTAGTAACATCTGCAGGTCTCCAGTGAGGTAAATAATCCCCTCGATACGTCTATGTGGAACCTTAGAATGTGAGTCTTTTTTAGAATAAAGGTAATTAAGGAAAGGATCTTGAGGTGAGATCATCCTGTACTGATGAGGGTGGACCCCAAATCCCACCACAGGTCTCCTTACAAGAGACAGAACAGGAGAAGACGCATGGCACTCACAGAAACCAAGGCCATGGGAATAAAGAGGAAAAGGCTGGAGTGGTGCATATACAGGTGGAGGAGTGCTGTGGACTTTCCCTTCCTGATGCCTCTGGACTGTGGCCCTGACCGTACCTTGCTTTCAGACTTCTAGCCTCCAGAACTGTGAGAAAATACATTTCTACCATTTCTAGTCACCAAATTTGGGGCAATGTGTCGCAGAGCTTTAGGAAATGAATACGAGACCTATGTTCCTCAGAACACATGAGAAGGGTCAGGTCAGGTGCTGCCTTCCACTCTGTCTTCAGCCTACCAGAGTCATTCTGGAGGCTTTCCTAAGGCCATGCTCTGAGAACTCTTGTTATTCACTGAAGGACACAGAAAAAAGAAATTAGTTTCCGAAAACTTGTGTGGACGTAAAAGGCTAAAGCAAGAGGTGTCCTAGAGACAGGCACAAAACTTGGTGAAGGAAAGTAGGAAGTGTCTTGAGGTCACTTATGGAAGGGCTTCCCCTGCACAAACGCTGACACCTAGGGGGTTAGAGATCTGGCTGGTGTGCAGGTAGCATTACAGTCTGACTAAATGGACATGGACCAAGGAAAGCCCACAAGTTAGACCAAGCACTCAGATGCTAGCAATGAAAACACTTTTTCATCAACAGAAAGTGAGGACTCAGAATCTGATGGTTCTGCTCTTCCATATTACAGTCAGAAAGTCAGATTAAATTGGTTGGTTAAGTCTACAAAGGACCTGCTTCACTTTTAAAGCTAAACATGAAAAAAAAAATGATGACTGAAAAAAATTCCAGATGACTCTATATCATATGCTACCATTTTTATGTTATCCCCCCAAAAGCAAACAAAGCACATTATTTAAAGAATAAACTAATGTGAGATAAGCATGTTTAAGCCAGAGATTGGTAAACAAAACATAAACAAGTGGTCACCTCCGAGTGAGACAGAAGGTTTGGCAGGGCTTGTGTTTGGGAGAACATTATTGTAATGTTCTAGTTCTTACCTTGGGCAGTGGGGTCAGGGCGTTCATGTTACTATGCCTTATTACATGCTTATGTTACATATATAACGTGTTACTTATAATTTTATTATGTAATATTTGATATATACAAAAGACTATGTACCATAAATAATGCAATTTAATACACATAACCTTTTGTAAAAACATTTACCAAAGTGAAAGTCCCTCTGGGCTAGAGAGCTGTGTTCCTAGGATTACATTTCAGAAGGGAGTATTGTGGCTTTAGTGTCCCTGTGTCCCACCACCCCATAAGGGTTTTCTCACTGGATTCTTGCTGCCCCCACTAAGCCTAGCCCTGAAACTCTCACGTTTGCTCCTGACCCTTCTGAGGTACGAGACAGAAACAAGCCCCTTTCCTTCCACTCCTCTGAGCACAAGCAGGGCAGGATAGCATTTTCCAAAAGCTGCTCTACAAAGTGAGGGTGAGCGGTAAAGATATAACTACAGAAAGACACCTGCTCGTCAGGTAGGCACGCTGGGCCCTGCATGGCTGGGCGTCTCTGCTCTCAGACTCATCAAACCTTCTTTCCTCCCCTCACTCACGTTCATCCCCTAGCAGTACCACATTGCTTGGGGTTCTCTGTGCAGTTCCATGCAGTTCTGTGGCTTATGTTTAAATTGATGGTTCTGGTTATGTTGGGAAGAGATTACAGAAAGGCAGGTTTGTGGAAGCAGGGATATGATTGGGTGGTTTGGGCTGAGGTGGAGGTGATGGAGAAGAGGAGACAGGATGGGCTTTGGTGCCGCGTATTGAAGGCTGGGTTGACAATTGCTGGTGGGATGTAAGTAAAGAGGCATAGAAGTTAACTCCAAAATTTTGGGCCCAACAACTGGGCCATCTACTGAAATAAGGAGTTTGGAGAGGAGCAAGTTTAGACGAAGAGCAGGTTCTGGCGTGTGTTTGATCCTGGACATGTTAAACTTGAGAGCTCTACTAAGCACAGATGTGAAAAAAATCAGTCTGAAGTTTGAGGGGAATTTTGGAGCTAGATACATACATTTTGTACTATATAGAAGCATTTGAAGCCATCAGATTGGGTAAGATTTCTTAAGAAGTGAGGCAGCCAAGAGAAAAGTTCCCATGATTGAGCTTTAGACCCTCCAGCATTTAATGGTTCAAGAGAGCAGATGCATCCAGCAGAAGAATCTGAAAAGAAGAGGCCAGGACTACAAGGCCACTGTAATCAAAACAGCCTGGTACTGGCATAAAAACAGGCACATGGACCAATGGAAGAGAACAGAGAGCCCAGAAATAAACCCAAGTCTCTACGATCAATTCATATTTGACAAAGGAGGCAGCAACATAAAATGGAGTAAAAATAGCCTCTTCAACAAATGGTGATGGGAGAACTGAACAGCTATGTGCAAAAAATGAAACTTGAACACCAACTTACACCTTATACAAAAATAAATTCAAGGTGGATAAAAGACTTAAATATAAAATGTGACACCATTAAAGTCCTAGAAGAGAACATAGGTAGGAAAATCTCAGATATTTCACGCAGAAACTTTTTTACTGACTTGTCTCCTAGAGCAAGGGACATAAAGGAAAGAATAAACAAATGGGACCTCATCAAAATAAAAAGCTTCTGCACAGCTAAAGAAAACAGTATCAAAATTAAGAGAGAACCAACTGTATGGGAAAACATATTTGCCAATGATACCTCAGACAAGGGTTTAATCTCCGAAATATATATAGAACTTACACAACTACACTCTAAGAAGACAAGGGATCCAATGAAAAAATGGGCAAAGGACTTGAACAGGCACTTCTCCAAGGAGGACATACAGAGGATCCAAAGAGACATGAAATGATGTTCAATATCGCTAGCTACCAGAGAGATGCAAATTAAAACCACAATGAGATACCACTTCACACCAGTCAGAATGGCCATCATAAACAAAGCAACAAACAACACGTGTTGGAGAGGTTGTGGAGAAAAGGGGTCCCTAGTGCACTGTAGGTTGGACTGCAGACTGGTACAACCACTATCGAAAGCAGTATGGAACTTCCTCAGAAAACTAAAAATGGATCTGCCTTTTGACCCAGCAATTCCACTGCTAGGATTATATCCTAAGAACCCTGAAACACCAATCCAAAAGAACCTATGCATCCCAATGTTTATAGCAGCACAATTTACAATAGCTAGATGCTGGAAGCAACCTAGATGCCCATCAGTAAGTGAATGGATCAAAAAACTATGGTACATTTACACATGGAATTCTATGCAGCCAAGAGAAAGAAGGAGCTCCTACCCTTTGCAACAGCTTGGATGGAGCTGGAAAGCATTATGTTAGCCAGGCAGTGAAAGACAAATACCATATGATCTCACCTTTAACAGGAACCTAAATAGCAAAACAAAGAAACAAGCAAAATATAACCAAAGACATCGAAATAGAGGACAGACTGACAGTGACCAGAGGGGAGAGAAGAGGGAATTTCAGGGGAGAATGGGAAGGGTTTACAGGAACAAATTTAAAGGACACATGGACAAAAACTAGGAGGAGGGTGGTAATGAGAGGAAAGTGGGGAGGGTTGGGTGGGTGGGCTGGAATGGGAGTAAAATGGAGAAAACTGTACTTGAACAATGATTAAAAAAAAGAAGAAGAAGAGGCCAGGAAAGAGAAGTAAAATCAGGGAGGGTGGGCTCTTTGACACCTTGTGAAGAAAGTGTTTCAAGAATGAGAAAATGGCCCTGGCTGGCGTAGCTCAGTGGATTGAGCACGGGCTGGGAACCAAAGTGTCCCAGGTTCGATTCCCAGCCAGGGTACATTCTTGGGTTGCAGGCCATAACCCCCAGCAACCGCACATTGATGTCTGTCTGTCTCTCTCTCTCTCTATCTCCCTCCCTTCCCTCTCTAAAAAATAAATAAATAAAATATTAAAAAAAAAAAAAAGAATGAGAAAATGGTCTATTATGTCAAATGCTACTGATAGGTAAGATGTGAAATAAGAATTGTTGGACATGACATGTGGTGTTTACTGGTGATTGTGATAGGAGCAGTTTTTGTAGGGTGGGAGGGAATGGGATCTGGATAACAGTTTTAATTTTTATCCCAAGCCATGACAGGATCCTGGAAGATTTCTGCACCTGTATAACAATTTAATCTTAATGTTCTTTACTTTCTTTTTTAACTATTGAGCTCCAAAGCACATTGGTTACCTAATCTCAGCCTCACACTCTGGATTGTGTTCTCACTCAGAACTGTTTTACCTCAGAAACTCACTTTGGCCATAGAGTCTTGGAGACTTTACACTCACAACCATTGTATTCTCCCACCAGACCCTTTCTGGATGCTCCTTCTTCTCTGTGCAACCTGGATTATATAACTGATCATTTGAAACATGACTAGGTACATGGAAGGTGTAGCACTCAATAGGTATAACCACAGGAGCTGTTTTATTTTTGTCCCTTTAAACCAGCTGAGTGGGGCTAGTCCTTCTGCCTCTTGAAAAGTTGGACAGGTTCCATGGCTTTTCTGGTGTCTCAGTCCTATGTTCATTCTGGTCTCAATTCAGTAATTTAAAGCATCATTCTATATACTAGTTTCAGTTTAGTAATTTGCAGTGTCAGATCCAATATGCTAATTGCCACTTCAATCTTTGTTTAAAGGAAAGACTTGGTCCTCTCTCCTTGTTGGGCCTGAGGGCAAATAGGAATTTTTGGTGTGGGCAGAGGTTCCTGGCAGTCTCCCCGCTCCTCCTCCTTTTGTCTTTCTTACTCCATGGCTATTGTTTTTGACTTTGTTAGTAAGGATGAACCAAAGTTTTTTAAACAGTGGCATCTTGTGCTCTCGTGGCAGTGCAAATTTTAAAGCTGATTTCATTGTGGGCATGTTCATGGGTTCTCCGGAAGCCCTCCCTCCCACCCCTGCCTCCATCAGCACCCCCACCGGCCCCCAGCCCGTGTTCATCTAGTTGCTGCTTCTTTGATACAGGCAGTGACCCTCCTGATCACTTTCAGATTCATCCCCTTTTTGCCCCAAAGGACTAGGTTCCTCTCTTCTCTGTCTTTTCTCCTGCTCTCAACGCACCTGTCACCAGCAGGCATGGTTTTCTAATGAAAACATTTCAGACCCACCTGGAGTTATTTTGAACAATTTCACTTCCTTTGTATTTCCTCAAAGGACAAGAATATCTGAATTTATATCTAGTGGTGGCCATCAACCAAAACACTCAAATACATCTTCTATTTTCAAAACAATGACTAAACATTGTATCACAGTATACGACAAAATATATAATCTGAAAGAACCTAGTCAGACGTGAGACTGAGTTAAGAATCATCTTTCCTGAATTTCTGACTTTATTACTGCAATTTGTCAAACTGTATTTAGTTTTGCATTTAATAAGTACAGTTTCCAAGATGAAGGCTTGCATACTGCACATGAATGACAACGATAATAGAATATTCTCCTACGGGGTGTTTAACCTCAGCTCTATCAATATGTCGGGCCAGATGGGTAGTGGCTGGTGGAGGGCTGTCCTGTGCCTTGCAGGGTGTTTAGCAGCATCCCTGACCTTCACTTCCAAGGTCCGGGTAGCATCCTGCCCCCAACCTGTGACACCCAAAATGTCTCCATATGTTGCCACTCTCTTCTGGGGAGTAAAATCACTCCAGACTGAGAACCACTGTATTTTATAACAATAATAAGAATCCACACACATCAAGAGCATTTTCCCCCTTAGATGACATGTCCCTTTAAATGTAGAAAGACATTTTCTTCACACATGGTGGATATTAAAATTGCAAATCTAATGTTACCAGACTCCAGCACTGACTTATGTTTCATTTTTCTTCATGTTGTTCTGACTTAAACATGTGTCCTGATTTATTAGTGTTCATTATCCAAAACTGAAAGCCCAACTTTTAGAATTGTGTTCCTGTTCACACACAGCAGCTGTCTGCTCTGTAAGTGGGCCTCTCCGGAGTCTGGGCCCATGACCTACTGGGGCTGCAAGAGATGGCTTTCCTGTTTGAAAATGTTCAAGGGATTTGGCCACAGGAGGGAGCACTATTCCTATGCTTGCTTATTTATATAGTAACTGTTTTAATACATGTTTGTTAGAGAGAACTGATGCAGGTAATTTCAAATCTAGAAATCAGAAACACAGCTGGTATATTAATCAGGATTTCTCATAGAAACCGAGCAGGAGGATAAAAGAAGATTTATTCTGAGAAATTGGCCCACACGGTTGTGAAGGCTGAGTCCCAAGGTCCGCCCTCTGCAGGCTGGAGACCCCGGAAAGCAGGTGGCGCCCTTTGGTCTGAGTCTGCGGCCTGAGAACCAGGGAGCCAGTGCGTTGACCGCCAGTCTGAGGGCAGGAGAGGGAGATAAGATGTTTCTGCTCAACAGTGAGGCAGCAAAAAAAGGGGGGATGCCTTGGCCTTTAAAAAACATAAAATTTATTGAGGCAACATTGGTTAATATCATTGTATTAATCTCAGGTTTACAATATTATAAATTCAGTATCTGTGTACTCAGTTGGGTGTTCACCACCCAAAGTCTACTTCCACATATTTGACCCCTCTACCCAATTCACCCTCCCCCCACCTCCTTCCCTCTGGTCACCACCCTACTATTGTCTGTATCTATGAGTTTGTTTTTGTTTGTTCTGTTCATTTGCTTGTTACTTTTCTGCCTTTTTTAAAAAATTAGACCCTCAAATGATTAGACAATGTCCACCAACACTGATGATAACAGTTCACTCAGTCCACTGATTTGAAAGTAAATTTCATCTGGAAATACCCTCACAGGCACCCGGAACTCCTGTGTAATCTGGCTCAGTCAAGTTGACACGGAAAATAAACCATCACAGCTAAATTACATTAAGAATCTAACTACGTCTCCATTCTTATGATCTGAGCTCATGCCCACCTGTTACTGCATTCATTTTATTAGTTATACTTTTTGAAATTGGTAGTGTAAACACCTGTAGAAGAAGGATTGCTGCACCGCACAGTTGTTGGAAAGAACTCAGAATAAAGGTATTAAAACTAACATCCTGTCGCTTGAAGAAAACACATGGTATATGGTGGCATTTGACAGTTGGTACAGCTGCATCTTTATGTATTATCTACAAGTGTATTGAGGTATTAAGTATAAGGCAGCAATTTTTCTTCTCATAAAGATTTAGTGTCTGTCAAAGTGCTCAAAATTTTGGCTTGTGAAGATGGCCTTAATAAGTGCACACCTATCTGAATGCTTTAAAAATATATGTGCACATACTTCTTACACTAATATGCTAGATTGTAGACAATAGCTATGAATGACATAGCAAATTTGATAAAAATTCACTCTAAAGTAGTTTAGATTAGGAGATATAGAGTTAAATAGAGTAAAAACTTGTATGACATGATATGCTATTTGTTAAATTTTACCATATTCCTCTTCTAAAACTAGCCTGTCCTAGCACAAACCACTGTATTTTCTACCCCCTCTGCCAACACAATGGAAGTCGTGTTCAAATGTGAGTCATGTAAGATAATGTGAGAAGAATTTAATTTCGTTTTTTCCATGAACGTTGGAAATGTTCTAGACTTTCTCCAGTTTACCAAACATTGAAGTGAAGCTTTGAACCTTTTGAGAGAGACACATCCATACATCTTTAACATAATAACCCTCAAGTCTAAGGACAGGCCTCATAGGATCCAAATTGTGATACAGGATGGCATTAACTTAAACTTACGAGAAAGTGCAGGGAATGGGCTCCAGACATAGCCTGGTGGGGGGTTAGCTAGAGCCCATTTGTGTTTCCAACCCCCTTGTTTGGAATATTTCTAAGCTATGTTATTCTTTTCTGCAACAATAAAATCAATCTTTGGTAATCTGATTATGATCCTAAATGTAATAGTTATTGGTTAATATCCTAGTGCTAGTTTTTATACCAGGTAAACTTACTTTTGATTTCCACAATATCTGATAATCAAAGTTGGCTGTGAAAGTAGAAGATGATGGCTGGACCCTGACAAAGCAGCCTCTGGCTTTGCCTCCTCCTTTCCTGGGAGACTCTGATTTTGGAGATGGAGAAATAACGGTGGCACCTGGGGCATGGACTTGTCAGGGAAGATCAAGTCGGTGTGTGTGTGTTTTGCGGGGGGATGGGGTTCCAGCTGTCGATATAATGCTGTGGGACAGATTTATGAATACTGACCCTACAAACTGGAGTGATACTACTACTTCCAATCTAAGATATCTCTGATTACAATTGCACCATTATGTTATATATCCCGAACAAAGGAAAAAATTTGAAATAAATCTCAAATTTGAAATGACATAATGTTTTCTTATAACTTAAATTTTATACTTATTAAAAGTGCTCCTTTGAACTTACTTAGACATGGATTTTTATCATATCACATTCTTGTACATAAATGGGACAAAATATTGGTTAAGGTGTTCCCGAAACTGATCTTTGTTTTAATGCTAAGTCATGGTATAATCTTTAAGAATTATTTTATTTTATCTTATTTTATTAACTTTAATTTAACTTTTAATTTTTTTATTGTTATTCTATTACAGTTGTCCCATATAACTCAACACCAGGAACATTTTATTTTAGAAGTCAGTGAACTGTAATTTTTATTCTTTGTAGTGTCTTTTTCTGGTTTTAGAATTAGTATAATGCTGGACATGTAAAATGAGTTTGGGAGCCTTCCCTTTTCTTGAATTTTATGAAACAGTTTGAGAAGGAGAGGTGTTAGTTCTTCTCAGAGTGTTTGGTAACATTCACTTGTGAAGCCATCCGGTCCAGGGGTTTTATTTGTTGGGAGTTTTTTAATTACTGCTTCAATTTCACTAGGTATAATCTGTCTATTCATATTCTCTGATTCTTCCTTATGTAGTTTTGAAAGATTGTACATTTTTAGAAATTTATCCATTTGGCCAAGGTTGTACAATTTCTTGGCATGTAGTTGTTCACAATATTTTCTTACAATCTTTTGCATTTCTTTGGTGTCAGTTGTTATCTCTCCTCTTTCACTTCTGATTTTATTTATTTGGGTCATTTCTCTTTTTTTTTCTTGAAGAGCCTTGTTAAAAGTTTATCAGTCTTGTTTATCTTTTCAAAGAACCAGCTCTTGGATTCACTGATCTTTTGTATCATTTTTTAGACCCTATTTCATTTATTTCTGCTCTGATCTTTATTATTTCCTTCCTTCTGCTCACTTTGGACTTGTTTTGTTGGTCTTTTTCAAGTTCCTTAAAGAGTAATGTTAGATTGTACATTTGAGCTATTTCTTGTTTTTGTTTTTGTTGTTTTTTTTTTTGAGATAGGCCTGCAATGCTATGAATTTCTCTCTTAGGATTGCTTTCCCGGTGTCCCACAGATTTCGGATTATTGTATCCTCATTTTCATTTGTTATAGGCCAACATACTGATTGAAAATAGATACTACAATCTTCAACAAAATATTAGCAAACCGAGTACAGCAATTCATCAAGAAGATCACACACCATGACCAAGTGAGATTTATTCTGGGAATGCCAGGTTGGTCCAAGATTCGCAAATCAATAAGTGTGATTCACCACATCAACAAAACGAAGGGTAAAAGTCACACGATCATATCAGTAGATACAGAAAAAGCATATGATAAAATTCAGCACCCATTTATGCTAAAAACTCTTAGCAAAAGTGGGATCAGAGGGAATATACTTAAACATAATAAAGGCCATATATGACAAACCCACTGCCAGCATCATACTCAATGGGCAAAAACTAAAGCACTCCCCTTAAGATCAGGAACAACATACTTCTCTTGTTCAACATAATACTGGAAGTCCTAGCCAGGGCAATCAGACAAGAAGAAGAAATAAAAGGCATCCAAACTGGCAAGAAAGAAGTAAAACTGTTATTGTTTGCAGATGACATGATCCTGTACATAGAGAACCAATAACAAACTAACAGAAAGGGAAATTAAAAAAATATCCCATTCACAATTTCTTCAAAAAATACCTATGAATAAACTTAACCAAGGATGTAAAAGACCTGTCCTTGGAAAATTATAAGACACTGAAGAAAGAAGTAGAAGATACAAGTAAGTGGAAACACACACCATCTTTATAGGATAGGAGGAATTAATATCATTAAAATATTTCTACTGCCCAAAGCAATCTATAGATTCAATGCCATTCCTATCAAGATTCCAATGACATATTTCATAGAACTAGAACAAATATTTCAAAAATTTATATAGAACCACAAAAGGCCCTGTATACCACCAGCAATCCTGAGAAAGAAGAACAAAGTTGGAGAAATTGCACTACTTAATATGAAACTAGGACCATAGTAATCAAAACAGCATGGTACTGGCATAAAAATAGACACACAGATCAATGGAACAGAATAGACAATCCAGAAACAAACCCATACCTTTTTAGTGAATTAATATTCAACAGAGGAAGCAAGAACATACAATGGGCTAAAGATAGTTTACTTAATAAATGGTGTTGGGAAAATTGGACAGATACATGCAGAAAAATGAAACCAGAACATCTTACACCACATATAAGAATAAATTCAAAATGGATCGAAGACTTAAATGTTATACCTGAAACCATAAAAACTATAGAAAATATGGGCAGCAAAATCGCAGACTTTGCTCATCACAATATTTTATCAGATATATCTCCCCAGGGAAGGGAAAAACAAACAAATGAACAAACAAACAAACAAAAGAAATGAGACTACATCAAACTAAAAAGTTTTTGCACAGAAAGGGAAATCATCAACAAAATAAAAAGACAACCCACAGAATGGGAGAACATATTCGCCAATACATCTGATAAGGTGTTAATATCCAAAATTTACAAAGAACTTACAAAACTCAACACCAAAAAACCAAACACCCTTATTAAAAAATGATTAAAGAACCTGAGTAGACACTTTACCAAAGAGGACATACAGATGGCCAAAAGATGTATGAAAAGATGCTTAATGTCACTGAGCATCAGAGAAATGCAAATTAAAACCACAATGAGATATCATGTCACACCTGTCAGAATGGCTATTATCAATAAATCAACAAACAACTAGTGTTGGCAAAGATGTGGAGAAAGGGGAACACTTTTGCTTCATTGGTGGGAATGCAGATTGGTGCAGCCACTATGGAAAGAAGTATGGAGATAGCTCAAAAAATTAAAAATGGATCTTCCTTTTGACCCAGTGATCCCACTTCTGGAAATATACCTGAAGGAACCCAAAACACTTATCCAAAAGAACATAAGCACACGTATTCATTGTAGCATTATTTACAATCACCAAGATATGGAAGCAGCCCAAGTGTCCATCAGATGAGTGCATAAAACAACTATGGGACGTTTACACAATGGAATAGTGCTCAGCCATCAGAAAGAAGAAAATTTTACCCTTTGCAACAGCATGGATAGACCTATGCTAAGTGAAATTCAGAGAAAGATGAATACCATATAACTTCACTTGCATGTGGAATCTAATGAACAAACTGAACTAACAAGGAAAATGCGGACAGGCTCATAGATGAAGAGCAGGATAACAGCAAGGGGAGGCTGTTCAGGGTGGAGGAATTGAGCAAAGAGGAAAAGGGAAAACGGATTCACAGACATGGACAGCAGTGTGATGATTGCTGTGGGGAATGGATTATAAGGGGACTAAATGGTAATGGAAAAAATATAGTAAAGACTAAAAAAAAAATAAAATAAAACAAATATATCCTTGGGTAAGGATTTTTAAAAAAGCAGTCAATGAAATTTTACAGATGAGGTACTCACCATGCACATATCCTGGCTCAAGTGTGGCAATGCGAATTATGTGGCCACGTGTTTCTTACTTGCTCTTGAAATATGCCAACTGGTCAAGGACAAGTGTAAGACTCCTTTGACTATAAGGCACATCCTGATTTCAGAGATATAAAAAATGTGACAAACACATGCAGTATGTAATAAATGTAATGCTGTGTTTAGTTTCTTCCTTACTGTCCTCCTCCTTCGGACTTGAACAAATTCCTGATATTGTCTTGTTTTGTCATTTGTCTCCTTCAGGCTAAAATTTTTCTTCGGAAAAATCAGTCAGGCTACAGAGTGTGCTGGGTTCTTACTAGATACAGATTTACTGCATTTTACCTTAAATGTTCTTAAAGCCTTTTCATTTGTTTACATAGATGTTTTTAAAAGAGCTTTTCAGATTCACATCCAGTATGGTTTTACTGCAAAATCTGAAATGATCTGTAGTCACTGGGAAATGATCAAATAGGTCATAAAATTGAGGGTTAAAAAATGTTATGTTGTGCAATCATTGACACTTGTGGGGTTAGTTTATCATTAAATTAGAAATCAACATATGTGGGTAGAAGACATTAGGGTACCTAGACTTAATTAAGGTGTCTACTTCCTATGCTAGTCATGGTCTTATAAGCCTGGAAAAAAAAAAACCCTTTTAAATTAGAATGGGCAGACTTTGAATGATATTAGAACATGATAGTTCACTAAAGCAGCTCTTTCCATTAATCCAGAAACCGGAGTGCAGTTAACCAATAACTTCTGTATCAGTGACATAATTTCCTGCAAAATTGCTATTTTGTAATGGTTAACTTCTCTCCTAGTTGTTCACAGCAGGGGGTAGTTTTCTTTTATCAGAGTCTTCTATTCATTATAATTCACTGTGGCTTTGACATTTTCCTCTGAAACAAAAGTTTCTCAGGCACTGGGAGATCATGCTGTTTTACCTCAGTGATTGTTTGTGAGCTGCGATGGATCCATTGAAGCACTAACTAAAGAGCCGACACCCAAGCCGGACATTAACAGCCCCCCAGCAGAAGCCTCCCTGTGAGGACGGAGCCAGAGACAGCCATCCAGGCACCCTTGGCGGTGGTAAAGAACAGGGACTTGAGTTTAGGAATTTAAAAAATGGGGGAAAAAAGAAAGTTTTGTTCCGAAGTTGTGCAGAATTAAGTCAGTGGAGAACTTCAGCCCGTTAGTAGTGTGAAAATATGAAAGAAGCTTCTGGAATGTTGGAGACAGGCCTAAATCCAGTGTGATTGCATTGTTCTATTGCCCCAAATTTGAATCTCAAGAGCATTAGCACAGTTTAACAACAAAAATATCAAACTTAGATATACATTACTACAAGTTTTACTTTAATGAAATCTGGTAATAATTTGGATAGGTACTAATTCAAATTATTGACCTGGAATACCTTGAATTCTCTGGGTGTTGAGGTGGGGAAGCATTAACTGCTTACTAAGCTTTGGCTTGACTTGTTTTCATAAACACTGCTTCTGACTTGTGGAAATAAGATTTTTATACCTACTTAATGATTATGCAAATAAATAATTGAAAGCTGAGAGATAGAAAAACAGAACTTATTTTGACATAGTAAACCGATTCCTAAAGTTTTTGCCAGTTTGTAGAGTCAAGCCCTGCCACCCCCACCCCCACCCCCCCAAAAATGAGTAGCAATCTTAACTTGGAATATAAGAAAGTCTTGCTTCTGTTGAGACTGGCAAAAATAATTTATTTGTAAGTGAAGAGAATGGAGATGTGCTTGAAGTGTTGAAAGACTTTTCAGCTTAGGTTGCCTAGTTTCATGAAAGTTTTTTTCTCCCCATTGCTAGACTGTTAAGTCTTAATGGAGGAGAAGTTGCTTTGTACAACAAATTCCTTGTGAGACACAGTAAACTGGGCTGTAAGTGGAGTTACTCAATGAAAAATTTCAATATTACATCTACTTCCAGTTGTCCTGTGCAAGCCAAGTCTGCATAGCAGCTCCTTACACCTCCACTGAGGAAGACATTGTTTAAAAAGCCAGCTGTTTGCTCTAGTCCTCACTTGTCGTCATTGATTGAGTCTCACAGGGGTTCTGTTTTTCTGTAAGGCAATGTAGTACTTTGCTCTTCCATTTTCAGAAACTATAGTGTATGAGAACTAAGCAAGTGATTGATACAAATGACATGTACATAACAGATCCATTGAAACAAATCAGAGTGAACAAGTGGCTAATCACTTCAGCGAACGAGTTCATTATCACTGTAGTTCCAGCTCCTACTACTCCTTCTCTGGTAGCTCATGCACTTAAAGGCCCTTCTAGCCATGGTATGGTTGGTGTGTTTTCACTTACCCCTGGCTTTAAGCTCAGCTCCAGTTCACTCTAAAACCTGTAGGCCCATCCACTTTTCTAGAAAGGAAATGAATGGGAATAACTATGCAATAGATGTGTAAAATAAAAAGAGTGATGATTGGCTAGAGTTGGTGCTCCTGACATTATAAATAACGGATATTAGGAGTTGAATTGTGGACACCTCAAAATTCATATGTTGAACTGCTAAGCTCCTTTGCCTCAGAATATGAATATATTTGGAGTTAGGCCTTTAAAAAGGTAACTAAGTCAAAATGAGGTCATTAGGGTGGGCCCTATTCCAATATGACTGGTGTCCTCATAAAAAGAGGAAATTAGACCATAGGTGCAGGAGGAAGACCACTTGAAGACACAGGGAAAAGATAGCTATCTACAAGCCACACAAGAGAGGCCTCAGAAGAAGCCAACTCCATGGACACCTGGATCTAGAACTTCTATCCTCCTGACTGAAGCAACGAACTTCTGCTGTTTGAGCCCCTAGTCTGTGGTGGTTTTTAGTGGCAGCCCTAGCAAACGAATGCAAATGATATACGAAGAGTCTACAGGTAGGAAGGGTCCCTCCATAGCAACCTCTGACTTTAATAAATCTGAGGTTATGCTGTCCTTTTAAAATGTAAATATATAATATTTTCTCTACATTATGGACTAAATGTTTTAGCTTCAGAATGTCACCATCATGTATTTATCATATTTTTTCTTAGGCTCATACAGAAAAGATGTTTTGTAACGTAAGATATTTGTAATTTGAGGATTATTTAAAGATATAACAATTAGAAAAAGAACTAATAGATAACTTTTCAAAACAGAACAAGTACTAGAATCTATAATTAGCTATACTAAATGCTCTACATGCATTATCTCATTTAGTCACCACTAAAACTATGAAACTGGTAGTATTATTCCTCTGCCATCTCACATATGAGAAGACTGTGGGAACAGAGAGGGTCAGTAGCATGCACGATGTGCAGAGCCAAAACTCAGTGCCAGGCAGTCTGCCTGGTTCAGAGAGCCCACTCCTCCAAACACTACATTTCTTCATTCAAAACACACATAAAGTGCTTAGCGTAGTCTGTGCTGGGCACACAGTAGTTATTAAATGCTGTTTGTTTCCCTCCCCTTTTCAAGACATACTTGGCACAATGGAAAAACTCATAACCAGATGAACAACATGCTGATATTATGCACCATATGTTAGGACTTGGAAAAGTGTTCTTTTGAAAACTTTAAACCCCAAATTACAGTGGGTACCCTACTCAAAAATGGCAACATAATGGAACTATAAAGTAACATTTTTTATTTTGACAAATGAGAATTTATTTACAGAATGGTGTTCATTTGCAACCACCATGAAAAAAGAATTTGTATAAAAAAATCTGTTTTTTTCCCCATCGAGAAACATAATGAGTTTCTGAAATAGTAGACCAGGGCAGTCCTTTTTTATTACTGAGAAGAATATACATATATATTCTTCTCAATAAGGAGGCCATATATATGGCCTTGATATTTGTATATGTTGTGGAATAATCACCACAAAACTGTTACCATATATAATTGCACACAAAATCTTTTTCCTTGTGATGAGAACTTTTAAGATCTACTCTCTTAGCAACTTTCAGTTATGCAGTGCAGTCTCGTTACCATAGTCATTCATCCCGTACATCACATCCCAGGACTGACTGATTAGGTAACTGGAAGTTTGTGCCTTTTGACTACCTTCACCCATTTAACCTGCCCTCCACCTCTGGCAACCACCAGTCTGTTCTCTATACCTATGAGCTTGGTGTTTTGTGTTTTGTTTCATTTGTAGATTCTGTATATAAGTCAGATTATATGGTATTTTTATTTGTCTTTGACTTATTTTACTTAGCATAATGCAGGACAATCCTTTTAAAATAGTTCGAGATTTCTGTAAGAATCTGAGGGGATCCAGAAACCTTGTCATATCATTGCAGGACTTCCTGTCTCCTCCCTTCAATAAAATACCCTCTCAGTGTTGGTTAGATGGTGAAGACATTGTGCCTTCACTGTGCCTAAGTGAAAGTGGGTCTGAAAATTGACCGATGAGGAGGTACCAAAGGCCAACTTTGTTTTAGCCCCAACACTGGCTGAGTGTTGCATTAGGAATGTCTTAACAACTTAAAAAAATTGACCACATCCTG
Source organism: Phyllostomus discolor (assembly GCF_004126475.2). NCBI lineage: Eukaryota > Metazoa > Chordata > Mammalia > Chiroptera > Phyllostomidae > Phyllostomus > Phyllostomus discolor. The sequence continues at coordinate 72,948,509 of NC_040907.2, forward strand.
GTCCTAATTTGCATGTTATCACAGGTGAGAGAGGATGAGACGAAGCTGATGCTGTGTGTGTGTATGTGTGTTCCTAAGATCTACTGCTTGAACTCAGATAACTCCAAACCTTTCTTCTCTTCCTTTTCTTTCTTCTCTTGTCCTCTTCTCCCTTTCTCCCTTCCTTCTAGGGTATACAGTTGAGTGTTGGGAACTCCAGAAAAGAGAAACAAAAGGTGGAGGGGGGTAGAAAAAGGGCAGATTGTTAGCTCTACTGTATAAATGAGAAATAGTGCTTTGCCCAGAGTAGGTTCTGAGCTGGTATTTGATAAGAATAAATGAATGAATGAATGAATGAATGAATAAATGAACAAACTAGGTAGACAGGTAAGGCCCAGGAATGGAGGTTAAAGAGTCAGAATGTGAGAGTAGGAAGGGCCACAGGTTTGGATACAGTGACTTATTACAGAAATGCTTTCAGGGTAACGGATAAGAAGCTAGGGCAGGGTATGATTTCAGACAATATGCTACCGAGGGCAGCTTCAACTTGATTCTGCAAGAGAGCTCTGAAGTATACTTTATGCCTCAGAATTAGCCCAGCCCAAAGCAGGGGAGGTTGGCTTTTGTACCCTTGCACACTGGTTAGAGGGTAAGGGACAGTGGAAAGAAGGGGGATGCTGGTAGGTGGAGGTGGCAGGAGACAAATAAATTCTCAGGCACTCTTTGTTCTCTGTTAGGTCAGATAATGCTATTCTAGTACCTGAAGCCCACCTATGAAGAAGAGTCACACATGTGGCACATAGAAGCCAGGGGTGGGACACACAGGGTCCCAGGGATCCGAGAAGATCTGGGTTGATCACTGACAGTGTCTGTCCACCTCAGGTAGCAGCTGGCTTCATGACTGCAGCAAGACAGGGTTGTTTTCCCCCTGCTTTGTTGCATTCTGTGAGTCTGGCCATTTGTTGTGTATGTGTTGGTGGGAATTAACCATACTCACCTGCACAAGTAAAGAAGAAAGATTTATCTTAAAAATGTTGTTCATTTTATAAATGAGGAAACTCAGGCTTAGAAAAGTTAAGTAACATGCCCATGGTAGCACAGGTATTAGTGATGGAGCCAAGATTCAAAACTAGTTTACACATTTCATGTATAAATAAAACAACAGAATCTATTTTGAAGTATATTGACCTGTTAGTTCAGTGAAACGAGTTAAAGTCCATTTTGAAACCATCCCTGTAAAATAGATGCAAATTTTCCTAAGTCAAAAGAGTTAAATAATTTGATGAATGCAGTGCAATGTGTATACATTTAAAAATATATCTCTAGTCAGCAGTTTTTCTTAATCTTTCTCCTACTACCAAGAAATATTGAGTGAGTCAGTTTCCAAGGTCGAGTCTGTTGTCATCTGGAACGCAGGGGTTTGCTCACACCCACATGCGCTCTAATGTAGGGAGCACAGCCCTGAGATCGACGTTCCGCGCCTAACGGGCCTGCGGCAGCTCCACAGGTCATCCGACATGTTTATCGACTCCAGTGAATTTGATTCTCATTGAAAACCTCAGGCAGTATTTTTTTCTTCCTTGCTGTGAAATAATTGTCTAGAGACAGGGAAACCTCCAGATGGGTAGTTAAATGCCTCCAGAAGGCATGGGTCACTGATGAGTCCCTTTGAGGATTTCTGTAGTTTACAAGTGGCCTTATTGGTCAAAGGATCTCATTAATCATAACCCTTAGAATGGCAGCTCGAGAAGTTGTGTGTTTGTGAAAGAATCATAAAGATGCTGCATCTCAATATCTCTGCATGGAACTTTCTAATGCAGAGTGGTTTCTCATCTTTAAAAACCCACACTGATATTTAAAATAGTTACTAACTTGTATTTTTCACTCTTACAAGGTTCTGTTAAGGGTTTTTGTTTTTTCATATACCTTTCTCCCTTGTCCTCACAGCTCAAAGCCCTATGTTTTCCCAGACCATGTTGGGATGTTGGGACAAGGGGTAAAACTGGTCAGAATTAGGCACCACTTGGAAAGCTCCTGCTTCCTATGAAAAGTACATGTGCACCCCATATCCACCCCGTCAAAGTTCCTCCCAATTATTTTGTGAGTTCCCAGGGAGTGAACCCCTAAGTTTGCACAGCTTCTAGCTGACCCTCACCCCCTGCTGCAGCTTCTTTGGTGCTGTTACTACTGAGACCTGCACTGCTTGTGAAGGTCTGGCACTTGGGCACCTTTGTCACTGTTGGATGACAGTCTCTGGCCAGACACCACTGCCATGGGTGCCACGTGAGGGTCTTTGGGTTCTAGGGAGGCTCTGCCACGGTAACTCTGCTCCCTGCTTCGGAATGCCTCTTCCCTTCTCCCTCACCCTCCCACATTATACTTTACATACAGTATAAAAGAAGGGCTTTTTGTGCTTAACGCTTTAGAGAGCTTACAGTGAAATACTTGTTTCGGGTTTTCCTTATAGTTGTGTCTAACTCCTCAGAGTGGCTGCACAGGGACTGGAAGCTGACAAATGAGAGCTAAGCCTAACTTTGCCCTTCTCCACCCTTTTGGCATCTCTGGGCCACACTGGAAGAAGAGTTGTCTTGGGCCACACATTAAATAAACGCTAATGAAAATGGATGAGCCAAAAAAAAGGATTTAAGTAAATTTATGATTTTGTGTCGGGCCACATTTGTAGCCATCTTGGGCTGCAGGTTGGACACCCCTGAGCTAGGCGTTGTTACTGGGACCAAGTTTACTCTTCTCTTACTACCTTTTTCTTCAGGATGAGTACTTTTTCTCAGGAGATGCCTCAGTTTCTCACAAAACCTCATTCCTACTGGGCCCATCTAACGGTCTGCCACACATGCTCAGATATAGGTGAATCCCTGTGGTGGACCTAGAGCCAAGACTCAGGCTGGGACACCCTTCCTTCGCCTTCCACCTCCCTCCCCCGCCCATCCTCCTCTCCCCTCAGCTCTTATCTCTCTGCTTTTACTCATACCCATACATAGTATTCATTCACTCACTGAGTACCAAGTATGTGCTAGGCACTGCTGCAAGCACGTCAGATAGAGCAGTGACAATCTATACAATGGCCCATCCTCCTGGACACTAGCCTAGAGAGTGGAAAGTACTGTGGACGGGTAATAGAATAGAGTGACAAACAGTGACGTTTTACATGGGGATACATAGTAGCTAGGGGGCACTTTACATGGTGTTATTAGAAGACCTTTCTGATGAGATAAACATTTGGCTGAGATCTGTGTGACAAGACTCAACCATACAAGAACCTGTTATCCAAGCATTCCATGAGGACAGAATAGCAGTATTTTTGTCTTTATTTATAGTATGTGTTTAATCTGCCTCTAGAACTTCCCTTGTCCCCCATATATGTAAGGAGTCAGATTTTACACTGAGCCCACCCCTGGCCGGCTGGTTCCATCACCCAGGGATGACAGTGGAGCCCGGCGGGAGCAAGGTCATGGGAGAGGCCCCGTCTCCCAGGGCCCTCAGCAGCAGCGATGCTCTGTAGATCCCTCTTGGGCACAACCACATTCCCAAATCACTGCACACTCTAATGGGGCCGCTGGGCATATGGTTTTCAGGGTTTCTCACCTCACTCCACAGGGAGGGAAGCTTCAGGGAAATCCCAGCCCAGGAGCAGAATCAGTGAGGAGGGGGCAGTTGGAAGCCTACGAGTTCCTCATTCTCAAGGAATTCCAGATTCCACATAATCAAGCTCTGGAAAACGAAGAACAGGGCTTTCCCCAGCCACCACGGGGCATTTCTGACAGAGCAGGGGTATTCAGCCTGGATTGCCCAAGACAGTCGAGGGACGATCAGGGAGCTCTAGCTACCCCCGCCAGGGCATGAAAGTCCAGGTCTTCCTTTCAGCTCCTCAGAGAGGACACTGGGCACCACAGGCTGGGCCTCCTCCTAGGCAGCTGTACTGATGTTTCCTGGCTTTCACCCGGTCCCCATCATGGGACTCTGCCACGTGGCATCCCTGTCCTTCAGCACAGGCTGCCAACAGACATAAATCTCTCTGTCTCCTGTGCAAGCCTGGGACAGATGACTATTTGCCTCTTGGAGTCTTCCCAGTTTTATTTCTCCATATTGTCTCTGCTCATCTCCTTTCCCTCACAAGGACTCCTTTTATTTTCTCTCCATCTCTTTCTTGTATCACATCCAAACAATTCTTCAACTCTTTGAGGTGAAGACTCACCTCCTCTGGGTGGCCCTCCCTGATTGTTATTGCTCCCATTAATCTCTTCTTATTGAATACCACATGCACCTAGAATCTTACTTGTACACTCCTGGTGGTTCCTCTCCCTCCCCCTTTGTCCTCCTCTTCTTTCCCCACCTCCCTGGCAACCCCTTTCTTCCTCCCTTTCTTCCTTCCAAATAAGAATAAACTTATTCATCTCAACTCTTTTTTTAAAAGGATTATTACTAAATTTTGAATATATAACAATAATATTTTAAATGTATGTGAGGGGTATAAAATATTAACAATAATACAAAGACATGGACCGTTCAGTGGTTTTTATTATATTCACAATATTATACAATCACCACCACTATCTAATTATAAAACATGTCCATCATCTCCAAAAGATACACTTTCCCTTCCGATTTCCCCTCCCCCCATCTTCTGGTAACTACTAATCAACTTTATGTCTGTGGATTTACCTGTTCTGGACATTTTATATACATGAGATCATATAATACAGTGTGTGTAAGCTTCTAAAACTTTATCCATGTTGTAAATGCATCAGCACTTTTAATGAGTGAATAGTATTTTATGGTACAGATATTCCAGTACTTTAGCCGCTTACTGGATAAAGTCCAGTATCTGAAATCTTTGTAGGTTTTTGTTTTTTTTTGGTCTGTTGTGTTTTTGTGCTGACTCTCTGAGCCATCTCAGGGCTTTGCCAACCCAGAATCACTTTCATTCTCTGCTTCACATTGTTTGGATCATGAACGTAGAGCAGTTTGATTCAGTAGTTACCCAGGAGTCAACTGTTATAATTATGAATTATCAGGGGAAATTCTTTGATCCCTCCCTCCCACCTCAGCCTGCATCACAAATGTAATTTTTAAATGTAGCTACTTCAGGCTGCAGATTCACGTGAGGGCCTCCACTTACACTGCCTGTCTTAGGAAGGACACAGACTCCTTTCCCGTGCAGCCGTCAGAGCTGCGGTTCCCCGTCTCCAGGGCAGGGGCAGGGATACTGAGGGTGAAGGCTGGTTTCAGGGCTCGCTAACCTGCCAAGGTTTCTGTTTTCGTTCAGCTCTTGTCTTTTCTGAATTCTTTTCATTCTTGCCAAATTAGCAATGCATTTTTTAAAAAATTAAACATTGTTTAATTTTAAACAAAAATTAACAAATTAAACATAAACATTAAACAAAACATTAAATCTAGCATTTTTGGTTGTTTTAGAAGGAAAGTGATTCAGGATATTTTGCTCAGCATGTTTTTGGAAATGGAGTTTTATTAAAATCTTTTTAAAGAATCACTAAAAAGCAGAAGCCATCTGTGAGCACATGCATTCCACAGTGGCATCTCAAACAATGCTAGGCACATCATAGCAGTTTTTCAACTCTCAAGGTGCCTCCCTTCTTTCATGTCCCTACCCCCCTTCACTCTCAGAGGAAGTCATTTAAGAAATATTTATTAAACACCTGCCTTTGCCATGATACTAAATGCTGGAAGAGGCAGGCAAGATAATATTTCCTTCTGTAACAGAGAAAGTAGAAGCCCTCAGTGTGAATTCTCTCAACTTCCCTTCTCTCTGCCTCTGAACTTGCCATTTTAATGGGCTTGCAGATCATGCGCTAGTGAACTGACAACTTTTTTTCACTACAGTAATATGAAATCTCCTAACATAAGATTGTAAATGTTTTTCAAAGGAAGAAAATAGTAACTTAGAGAAATGTGATATTTGGTTTATATGGAATTTAAAGATATATAGGTAAAGGTTTCTTTGGAGTTTGCTTTGTGACAGGAAACAATATTAAAATAAAAGAAGGTTCAATGTTTATTATTTCAGGAGATTGTGATTTTTCATCTCATACTCTAAACATCAATAAATCAACTGAAGAAGGAAACTATTAGTTTTTGTTATTCTTAATGTCTTAGTCATGTGGCAATGCACAGAGCAGCATTTTTACTAAGCTCTAAACCAAGGTAGGGTAGGGCTTTAAGACCTGTTAAGCAGGTAGAATCTACATGATTTAGTTATGTATAGGAGTTGAAAATGGTCCATCTTACAGTCACTTTTAGGTACTTTAAATAAGCCAACTGGGGGAGGCAACCAGTTCATGGACATGAAGAATTAGCCTTTACCAGATGCAATGTGTTAACCACACAGGGGACATTCAGGGCAAGTCAGAAACCGTCACCGCTGTCCCAGTGTGCATCCAGGAAACACTCTCAAGAAGCAGAAATTCTTGCTGTTTCTGAGATTGAGATACGAACACGGACACTCTTTAAAGAAAACCTAGCATAATATATTCTGCATTTCATTAACATCTTGATTGGCCTGAAAGATTATGGCATCTAAGTGCCGGTAAGAGAGCCCACTTTCCTGTGTGGGGGCCCGCCTCCGCACCTGGCTCTGCATTCTCTGTCCAAAGCCAAGCAATTTTAGAATCTCTTTAGTTGTGCAACACTTTTTATTTGCTGATATGAAGATATGCTTCCTCCTAGAGGAGCAGTTTCTAAAGTTTCTCTTAATTTTTAAACTTTATATATTTTGCATTCATTCACTCATTAAATAATTATTCAGTACTCATGATATACCAGCCTCTTTACTTGGGCACTGTGGATACGCTGATGAATAGAATGGCCGGTCCTTTCTTTCAGTGAATTTATACATATAACTATCTAATTCTACAAAGATTAAACATATACCTATAAAAAGACAATTAAACATAATTAAACAAAGATTTATAATTACAATAATAAGAACTATGGAGAAAAAGTATATAATACATGCAGGGCTATTCTGATCCTTGGAGGGGGATAGAAAGCTTTCCTGGTAAATGATATTTCAGTTGGGGCTGAAAGTATTATTTGAAAGGAGCTGAAAGAGTGTCAGAGGTGGAGAAGGGGCCATGAAGGAATATTCAAGGAAGTGCAAGGGTAATTCTTGACTTTGTAATGCCAAAGGGTAAGTCTTATGAGAACGTTATTAAGCAGTACTGGGGTTCTGCTGCCTGCTGCCCTGTAGGCAAAAATTCCAGAGGCAAAGGTTTGGCGATAAAGGAAGGGAGTCTTTATTTAAAAGCAATCACTTAAGCCTATCAAGTCATAGCTTTAATCACTTAAGCCTATCAATTAAGGCTAGACTCTAACACCTCTGTTCTCCTATCTTTTTCCCTGTTTTGCCATGCACTTTTTGCCAAAATTTTTGAGGGAAAAATAAGGATGTGCAGCATACATGGGTAGTACTAATTCCATTACTATAGAAATGTTTTTTAATTCTTTATTTATGCATATGCATTAAAAGTGTAACTCTGGAAAGCAATAATGATATCCATATGCAAAATAATACAATAGTTGGTTTTGTTTCTAAATATAAAATGTGGGTGTGCATTATATACAGCAAAATACAGTATCATGTTTCTGTAGGATTAATTTACAAACGAAAACAATATAATATATAAAAATGACACCAATTTGGAAGAATGGCAGGCTTCTGTCTCAGAGCCTCTTTCCTCTAGAACACCCAAAGAATGAACCTGCCACCCGCTGTCACACCAGCCTGATCCTAGGCGGTGCCCAGAGTTCCCATACAAAGACTATCTATTGGGAAACGTGGGGAACTTCCGAACCATCATCCTGGCATCCTTGAGGAAGAAGAGCCTAAAAGCCCCAGCCTGAGCCCGAGAGCCAGCTTAGGAGCCAGACAGCCAGGCTTCTTTTTATTTCCATTGGCTCTGGAGGCATTCCGTTTCTCAGCCAGTCCTGTCCTAGACTGTCCACAATTGCTTCCGCTAACTCCCCCTACCGGCCTCTCTACTTCTCCCCAGTGGTGTGAGTTGTCTTAATCAGATCCTTGTGTATTAAGAAGAGATGGGAAGCTGGAAAGTGACTCAAATAGATTTTTTTTTTGCTAGTCTTTCAGGCTGGGTGTTCTGTGGAGAATGTTTAGCAGAGAAACAAATTTGGAGATAGGGTGACCTTTTAGTGGGTGATGGTGTTCTGAATTCAGAAAGTAGGAGTGGATTTTGAGATGAACGAATAGGTTTAAGAAACATTCCTAAGTAGAACTGATAGTATTTGGTGATTGAAGAACCCTTGTAAACCCAGGATGCAATGTGGTCTGTTTTTAGTGCAGTGTTATGTTAAAATAATTATCATTTTGGAGGAGAAATATAATTGGAAGCATATTAGAGATTTACTCAGGCTCTTGAGGAAAAGGCAAGTATCTTTATGGTATTATATTTTAATGTACAGTGAATCTTCTTGAAGAATCCTCTTTTGCTATTTCTCACTCTCTATGTCTTCCACACACTTCGGAGACAGCTTTAAAACAAAACTCTCCCTTGCCTCTCATTCATTCTGTGTGTGTTCTCAAAGGTCCCCCAGCAACTATCTGAAATGGCTTCTTCTTGATCAGGCCTGACAGTGCCTTGTAGTGAGTGCCTTGAGGGAGTCAACTGTTAAATTTCCAGGAATTTTAAACATGGTTTTTATTAAAAATTAAATGGTTAAGCATACAATTAATTACATTACATTAAAAACAAAAATAATACTCAAAACTCATCACCACCTACATTTTACTATTATCTCTGAGGTTACATGTGTGATAGAAGTACCATATATAATGGCATGCTACTGAGCATCTCTTGCCATCAGTGACATCCGAGTGGTAGCTGGAAATTGGTCTTGTTTTCAGTACTTAAACTACAAAAGTTGGCAAATGCTACGGATCAAGGCCTTCTTCACCCTGGAAACCATCATCCCCACATTATCACTGTCTAAGAGGAAAGTGGATAAACGGGTCCAGGCTCTGGATGCAACCCTGGGCAGGAGATAACTGTCGTGGGAGTTAGAATATAGGTGTGCGGTGCCTTCCTGGGCTGGTGGCAGGTTCCCACACACAGAAGGAAGAGGTGCTAGGTTTAATGCCCTGCTGTTGCCATCTTAAAATGCTTAATTTTCAAACAAGGGGCCAGGTGTTTTCATTTTTCACTGGGCTGGTCTAGGCTGTGGGGAGTGAGGACTATTTGGAGGGCTGCTTGATTTACTGCCTTCCACCTTTAAAAACAGGTGTTCTGCCTCATTAAGCTACTTGGTAGAGCTTTTGCAGATATTTTCCCCATCCATTCCCTCAACCCACAACTAGCTCACAAAATTTCCTTGTTTTTCTCTCTGTAATACTCCCTTCTCTTTGCTCTTCTTTTGAAAACTATTAACTTACAAGACATTAATATAAGCAATTTTAATAAAAATGTTTCTGCCCAGATTGCAGTGCCCCACACGCTTGCCTTTCAGTTTGGTATCACATGGTGTGTTAGGTGGTTCTGGAATCAGAGGGCTGGGTTTGAATTTTTGCTGTGATTTACTATAAGTTCCTTCGGTTTCTCTACATCTCGGTTTCCTCGTTTGAGTAGAGAACGATATTTACCTCTGAAGGTTATCGTGAACGTTGAATTAGATAATCTATGTAAAGTGCCTAACAATGCCTGGAAATGGTAAGTGTTCAATTAATGCTAGTTACTTATAAAGATTATTTTATTCATATATGATGAATTATAAACACTCAATAATCAATTCTGCCCATGACACATAGTACCAAGGTCTTAGGAATAAATGGAACACTGGCAGAGGTGAGCTGGAAGATTTCAGTTTTTTAAAAAGTACGTTCCTGATCCCACAATGTTTGTCCCAGCGTGGACTGAACAAAGCTCCTCTCCCTTACTAAATTACCATACACTGAACTAATCTGTACAAATAGCATGGATGTGTGCTGCCGGGCACAGGCAGCTGTGTAGCTAGCTGTGCAGCCTTCTCGAGGCTCTGAAAAAGCCTTTGCTGGGCGTAAAGCTAGGCCTGTAGTAGGCACTCCAGTTACTGCCCCGTACTCTCTTCACTGCTGTTTCCCCAACTCCTACCTAGCACGGTGCCTGGCACAGTCGGCGTCTATTTATACGGGGCCTCTAAGCTTCGCTTCAGCCCCCAAATCTCTGTACTTCTTTCTGGCCTTTGCCCTAGGCTGTGGGAATGCTCAGGGCTCCGGGCCAGCGCCGGGCCCAGTCCAGGAACCCTGCTCCCCAGTTGCAGTTGCTATGGGAACGGCGGGAACTAACAACTTGGGTCCCAGCGGGGCGAGCGGGCCCTCGGAGGCGACGGCAGCGGCACGAGCAGCGCGAGCGACGCCCGGCGCCTCGGAGGTCACTGCTCGGCTGCGACAACCCGGCCGGCTCCGCTCGCGCCCCTCCCCCACAGGCCCCACGGCGTCGGTAGGGACCCGGCAGTCCTGCCCTTGCTCTCCTGCGCGCGCCGCCCGCCCTCTGGGGGCGAGGGGGGGGGCGCGGGTGGGAGACCCGCCGCGGGGGGCCGGCCGTCGGGAGGGGCGGCGGGTCCGGGACGCTCGGGTCTCCGTCAGAGCGACTTCCGAGTTCACTCTGCCGCGGAGAATTATCTGGGCAGTTCCAGCGTCGTCTTAATTGCTTTAATTTGAGAGTCAGCAGGAGGTTCGGAGGTGGGGGAGTAAGCAGAGATAGAAAATGAAGGTTTTTGCAAGGAATAACGCAAATATGGCATGAGAAATTGAGTCTCATTTTCTTCCTAACGTCTGGGTCCCCACCTCTCCTTCCTGCGCCCACGCGGCTGCTGTCCCAGGTGGTCGTACCTGGGCGCTGCCAGCGCGCTACGGCAGGTGCGGCGCGCACGGCGGCCGCTGATTGGCTGCGGGCCCGTGAAGTGCTAGACGGGGCGCCCCGAGCGGGGCCGCCCGTGGGCTGTCCGCGGGGCGCACGCCGGCCGCTCGCTCGGCCGTTGCTCGCTCTGACCCCGGTCTGACTGTCTCCTGTCCTTGCAGCCCGCGACCCGGCGGGTGCGGCGAGGCCGCGGGGCAGCGGGACCCTGAGCGCCTGCCCGCGGCGGCGGCGGCGGCGGGAGGATGAACGGCACCCGCGCCCGGGCCAGCCACCGCGCCCAGCCGGTGGTCAAGAGCGTGCTGGTGTACCGCAACGGGGACCCTTTCTTCGCGGGGCGCCGCGTCGTCATTCACGAGAAAAAAGTGTCCAGCTTCGACATCTTTCTGAAAGAGGTGACGGGCGGCGTCCAGGCGCCCTTTGGGGCTGTCAGGAATCTCTACACCCCGCGCACCGGCCATCGCATCCGTAAGCTAGACCAGATCCAGAGCGGGGGCAACTACGTGGCTGGGGGCCCGGAGGCCTTCAAGAAACTCAAGTAAGTCCGTGAGTCCCACCGTCCACCATTTCTGGGCGCCCAAGGTGTGCGGTTGGCGCGGGGAAAGGAATGCCACTCCCCCCTCCACCCCCGCCCCGCCCCGCACTTCAGCCAAACCTCAGTGGGTTCGGGGACTGTGACCGCGCGGGTTAGTGCTGCTCAGAGCTCCCGCTGCAGTTGGTGTTAGAGGCTGAAAGCGTGATGGAGAAGCAGTTTCACTTGGGTGGCAAGAGGAGCAATCGTAAAGCTCATGCGTAAGGAACAGGAATCTTTAAAAAAAAAATGTGGCCAAACGGGTACTTAGCATTTTGTTGTTTTTTCTTTTTCCTTTTTATACTCCCCCCCATTTTGCTTGGAACCTGTCTTTTTAGTTAAAATAATTTTTAAGCATTGAATGCTATATAATTACCAGAGGAGAACATTGCTCTCTGCATCACCCCGCCCCCGTTTAAATGCTTTCAACCTTTCATTCCAGGTAGAGCTGACCACGCTCCACTGTGGCCGTCCCCCCACCACCTGCGTGTTTGTGCTATTGGCATAAAGTTGATTGGCTCACTGTGTTTGTCCACATGTCTTTCTCTAAGTAACTGATGGCTAGACCCTCAAGGACAGGAGCCATTATTGCTGCTCATCCTCAGTTGCTGAGCTTGCTCAGTGAATCATCAAATTGTGTTTAGGTCTGTGAAGGGAACTAAGATGAACAAGACATGAGTCCTTGTCGTTCTTGCAGCGTTTGCAATCTAACAAGAGAAACTATGTGCACACCAGCAGTTTTAATGTAGAGCACAACAGAATAGGTACAGCTAGAAAAACAAAGTTATGTGGCAGTTCAGAGTTGAGAGAAATTATTTCTGGTATGGGTGAGTATTGTATGACAGGGAGAAGTCAATATTCTGTAGGTTATTTTCTTTTTAACAACTTTATTGAGATGCGGTTTATGTAATATAAACCTTGTCCATTTCAGTGGGTCTTGGTATATTTACAGAGTTGTTCACCCATCACCACAAACTAATGTTACAACATTTCCATCACCGTGAAAAGAAACCCTGTGCCTCCTTATTTCCCCTTCTCCCCATCCTCTGGTACCAATAATCTACTTGTGTCTCTATGAATTTGTCTGTTCTGGATGCTCATATAAATGGAACCATACAATTTGTGGCTTTTTGTATTTCTTGATTCTTTCACCTCACATAATATTTTCAGGGATCATCCATGTTGTAGTATGTATCAGTACTTCATTTTTTTAAATCATTAAATAGTATTCCATAGTATGGATATACCACATTTTATTTATCCATTAATCAGTTGATGGATATTTGGATCGTTTCACTTTTGGTTCTTATGAATAATGCTGCTTTGAACAATCAGGTACAAGTTTTCATTTATCTTGGGTGTATACCTAGAAGTGGAATGGCTGGATCACATGAAAACTCTATATTCCATAGTTTTTAATATAACATTTTAATTAAAATTCAGCTTGGACTTCAAGATATTGAAAAGAAATCTTTACCATAAAATCTGTGCTTGTGAATCCTAATTTTAACTGTATAGAAATTTTTTTCTAGGTATCATTAAAGTTGTCTAATGTCATTCTTCCTTTCCTAAGTTTGTTTAAATTGAGTTCTAGGTATTATACTTTTATTATGCCAGACATTTTTTTTATGGAAGGTGAGGGATGCATTTGGATTTAGTTTTCCCTTCCCTGAAACCTCTTTTAGCACTATTTGTCTAACCTTGTAGAAAAATGCTAAATGAAAAGTGCGCTTCAAAGAAACTTAAAACTTACAACTGAAAATCAGGAGACTTGAGACTGAGCTGTTTATTAGCTCCTTGGGCAAGCCTCTGGACTCAGATGGGCAGTATCCTAATACAGAAAAGGAATATAATTGTTTCTACCTCACAGGGTTGTGATAAAAGTAATTGGCTATGGATGGGAACATGTTTTGTAAACACCAAAATGTTACATAAATGTAAAGCATCTCTATGTCCAGTTCCTTTTATCATATACTTTGTGTATTTTCATTAAATAACTTTCATATAAAATAACATCATGGGAATGGAAATCTGCTTCAGAATCTACTAACAGCTTAAAATTGTAGACTTACTTTGGTAATTTATGTTCACTTGTTTATTCGGCACTACCAGGTCAAAAGATTAAAAACAGGTACAGTTCCAAAACAAATACAAGGTATGCTTCAAAATCACTCTTTATAGAGATTTGCATAGTTACTTTGGCTTTTAATTCACACACACACACACACACACACACACACACACACAGTGAGCTTGCTATAACAGTATCCATTGTTAGTTTTCCATGCTGACAGATGAATAGTTTATTTGTGTTAAAGTAGTAGTATCTATGGTTATACTGATGGAAGCCAAGATGATTTAAGTCCTGAATATATTTGAAGCTTAGTAGTTGTAAGTTTATATAACAAATGAATCACCTGGCAGAAAAAAAGAAAGTCCAAAAGATATAAAGGGTAATTCATGTCATTTAGAGCCTGGATGATGTTGGGGAAGAGAGCAACAGTGGAAACATATTTTTCAAGTGAAAATGATCAACTTGATTCGTGAATTTCTTTTACTTAGATTTTTTCTAATACTTTTGTAACCGTATGAAACTTCAGGTAGCTACTTAACCTTTGTTTAATAGCAGAGAATTCTAGAGATTTGTTATTTTTCCTGTGCATTTTTGGAAATTGACTCTACTAGATTCATCTTGTGGGTCTGTGATCACTTTCCTCCACATGACAGAACTTTTTCTTTAAAATCAGAAACCAGTCCCTGCAGATTTGCAAAAGAGCCATTTATTGCTAATCAGAGAAGAATTTGTACTGCCTTGTATAAATACTGTTACGTGAGGTAAATATATAGCAATTTCCAGAGGTATGGATTCACTAAAGCATTCTGTCCAAAGAAGCAAATAACAATAATGAAACATAGCCAAAATTAATTCTAATATAACCTTTTTTTTTGCAGCTCAGCAATTATGGTAGTTGAGGTAGAGAATCTACCTATTTATCTTTCTATCTAAGGTTATAAATTAAATGCTAGATTTATACTTATTTTTATATTAAAGCACTTATTTAGCACCTTCTATGTATGAAGTACAGTGAAACCAGATCACAGTGTTGGGCTTATAGCTTGAAGTTGACATAGGTATAAAATTGTCAGGTTGTGCTTATGCTATAGCTAAAGAATGAGCACTAGTTAATATCTGTAACAAATTGTAATAGAATAATAGATGTCTCCAAAGGTTAACTAGTCCACCTGTCTGTGTGTCATTTGAACCAATCACTAAATCATCCCACATGGCTGAGTATTTCTGTATCATTAAAGTGCTCTTATAGGGAAAAAGATATCCCAGTCTTTTACAGTTATTCTAATGCATGCTCTCTGTACATTTTTAAAACCTAAAGTCTGTGATTAATGGATCTGTTAAGCAGCCTTACACTCAAACTGCTTTTTATATCTAAGTTGATGTAAGAATTAGATGTATATATATGCCATGTATATATATAGAGTAGCTAACCATTTTGGGGGAAATGTTTCCCAATAGAAGTGTGTAATTCTAAGATTTCAGTTATGTTGAAGTTTAGGGTAGACATGTGTCAGCTCTGGTTGGTGATGCTGAAAGCTTTTTCTACTGTAATTGCTTTTAATCAGTAACAACTGATTTTCTCTTTAGGCTTAAGTATTTCCTATGGCATGCTTTGCTATTTAATAATTTTTAGAAACAAACTTATGCGACTGGCTCAAATGCCATAAACGAAACCCTTATTGTTTTTTTTTTTCTCTACAGTTACTTGGACATAGGAGAAATCAAGAGAAGACCTATGGAAGTTGTTAATACAGAGGTAAAACAAGTGATATTTTGAAGGTTAAGTAAATAACACTACCATTTTTGTGTGTTTCTTATGAAACTTAGAAATTTAGACAGCATTCTAGTCATAACACACAAGTTGACTAATGTTTATAAATGAGACAATACATGTTTTAAAGCAATGGCATCTCTTTCTTTGGAGCATTATCATAAATGAAGAGACTGAGTAGGTATCCTAAACATGTAGGATTAGATGAGTCATGTTCTTATTTTTCCCCTTTTCTAGCTATGTGTTCTCTAGTTGAAATCCATAGGAATTTTCCCTGCCAAGTGGGAAGAGATTCTGAGCACTTTATACCAAACTTGACTGAAACTACACCTCTGTCCTCAGTTGCTTCTGACAGCCCTTTGCCTGAGACAGCCATGATCACCCGACTGCCCTGAGGCTCTCAGAGGACGCTGTTGGACTTCCTGAGGCATCAGGAAAACCCCTCCATTTCTTAAAAGATTTTATTTATTTATTTTTAGAGAGGGAAGGAGAAAGAGACAGAGAAACATCAATATGCGGTTGCTGGGGGCTGTGGCCTGCAACCCAGGCATGTGCCCTGACTGGGAATCAAACCTGTGACACTTTGGTTTGCAGCCCGCACTCAATCCACTGAGCTATGCCAGCTAGGGCAAACCCCCCATTTTAAACTGCATAAAAGTTTATTTGAGCATAATCACCAAAACTTGCATGAAGATTGGAAATGAGTTTTATGAAATAGATAACAGGAGTATTCAGAACATCACTTTCTATATAGTTTCTGAATCCCTAGTAGAATTTTCAGATATTCTTTAGGGTGTATTCTTTAGTTTGTTGATAAAAATTAGGTTAAAACATGGTTAAAGCAACAGCCTTAAATATGTCCCAGTGAGATAGGGAAATTATAGTTAAACCCAGCCTGGGACTCTGTTCACCAGCCAAGACTTCCCCTCTCCCTATTTTGACCTCACATAAACTAGTGCTTCCAAACAGTGTGCTCTGCCAGGGAAGAAGTGGCTGAGAGAAGAAGTATTTTCTCATTTGTAGTGAAGAGCCCCGGAGAGACTTCTCAGCTCCCACCATTTTCTCCAGCACTGTGTTTATATCCAACAGGACCAAATAGGTCTCTCTAGGGAGCAAAAATAAAGTATGTAAGCAAAAATTCTAATTGTGCAATATTTGAAGAATGTGAGGCTAATTTCATTATTCAAATAATTTGTGGAAAGAGGTGCTAATTCCAGACATTGTTTAAAATAATTAATATTCTTGTTTGTAAGTTAGGTTTTCAATCTATGTCAAACTGCTTAGTAGTGAAAGTGATGAGCTTTTGAGCTTAAAGTAGACAAAAGCATATGTTTTTTATGTTGTGCTTATGTTACAGCTAAAGAATGAGCACTTGTTAATATCTGTAGCAAGTAGTCAAGAAAAGGGAAGATTAGTGAATTCGTTCTGGGTGTAATCTTGTTTGAAGGATACCCACTGTTTGAAGTAGGCTACCTTGCATGAAACTGGTGACTGCACCCAAATTTCTGCAATAGGATTTGAGATGTGTGACTTCTTTTTTTTAAAATTTTATTTATTTATTTTTTTAGAGAGGGAAGGGAGGGAGAAACAGAGAGAGAGAGATAAATATCAATGTGTGGTTGCTGGGGGTCATGGCCTGCAACCCAGGCATGTACCCTGACTGGGAATTGAACCTGCGACACTTTGGTTCGCAGCCTGAGCTCTATCCACTGAGCTACGCCAGCCAGGGCTTGATGTGTGACTTCTTAAAAAAATCTGAGCAGATACTTATTCTGGATTCCAGTATCTTTGATATAAAGACTGTACCTGGCAAAGTACAACAGGGGTGCAATGAATTTTTCAAATATACTTTTTTTAAAAGGTTGTGTTTAACAATGGAAGCATTTGCAAAGTCTCAAGTTAATTTAATTTTCTAAGTGTTCTTCCACTTTGGGGTAGTAAATATTGTTTTCTCTTTACTTTGGGCCTATGCATGAGCCACACAGACAAGCTTCTGATTCATGAACATACATGTTGTGGTGAAAAACCCACCCCTTATCTCCAACTAGAAGACTGTATCTCTTCCACTTTATTTCTTCCTGGTAATTGCCTCCCCTTCTTCTCTCCTCTTACTGCACAGACACTGCTGTAGCCATCCATTTCCTCTCAGTCCTTCCCCTCACAGCCTTCCAAAGGAGGGTAAAGGACAGAAGTAGAAGAAATTTGGGGATGCAAAGGAGATGGGAAGAGGTGCTGAAAAACTGGTGGTCCATGCTCTTCAGCACCTTCCATCACCTCCCCAAGCCCCACACTCCCGCTCGCTCCCCGGAACCCTCTCTTCCACTGCTGTCTGCCCAAACTTTCCTCCCAGTCTACACAAGCAGTGTGTTCCTTCCCTCACTTTGCCTTCCCGGACTTGATGTTCAGCACAGAGACCCTCCTCCCCAAAGGCCACACCACGGACATACTCAAGCCTGCTTGAACAATGAGAACCTTGACTTTCATTGCCTGAAAGGGAGAGTTTAGGGTTCCTGGCATCCCAAAGGGAACTCTGAATGCCTTTCCTCATAGAGATATCACTTTAACTGTTGGTCCTACAGTATTATCACTGCTGTTTTAGGGAGAACACAAGTTAAAATGTCTTTTGTGGGCTGCTCTGAGAACCTAACTATTGTGTGTGTAATTCTCACTGTGGAGAAATACCTCTTCCCTCGCCCAAAACTTACTTACAATCCAACTTTTAAATTTAGTAATTTAAGTTACAGGCATATCTATTGTAGTTTGCTGTGTGTAATACACACCCATGTTTTAGTACTAATTCCCATGTATCATGTGAATCATACATGGGAATTAGTACTATGCATGTAATGTGCATTCTTATTTTTCCCTTAAAAATTTGGGCAAAAACATGCGCATTATATGTGGCAAAATGTGGTATGTTGAGAACATAGTCAATGCCAGACTTCCACAAAAATTATAGATACTATTTTTTAAAAATTTAAGATGGTAATCTTCTTTCAACATTTGTGTCTACCCAGAAAAGATTACACCCTTTGTTAAATACTATGGATAGCCACTATTCTTTGGAGTAAGATAACATGTTTTACTTTCAGTCACAGAAAAGGATTCACAGAATTACTTCTGAAGGGTTTAGAGTTGCTTCAGTGTAATAGTAGCATAAATAGTGTCTATTCAAAGATGTTTCAGTATGAAGCGTGACTAAGATTAATTATCAAAATTGGAGGCATTTCTCTCAAAGCTGAGGTAGTTTAATACTGTTTGAATTTTCAGTGCCAGGGATGTGTAATAAAAGCCACCATACCAGTGGACGTGATTCAGTGATCCTAACTGCTTAGAGCATATTAATTTTAATTATTCCTAGAACAGGTTACTGTAGAAAGGCCTTGACAGTTGATTGGGGTTACATAGAACATGTGATAGTGAGTCCCATCCACTGTGGTTAAGCTTTCAGATGTGACAGGTAACACAGCCAGTGTGGACTAAGAGTTAAAAGCATTCCTTCCCTCCCTTCAGAGCACCCTCACCCAAGTGCACACTGTATTCTGGTTGCTGTTTAGAAAGTTAATAGTTTAGACACGATGGTATCTACTTGCTGACTGCAGGTCGTGATAACTCGAATGCGTACACCTGGACATGCAAAGGTCCTTTGTGGTTCCTGTCATTGCTTTTCTGTTCCATGAAGCTCATCTTTGAAGAGACGCTAACTTGACAGCCCAGTCCTCTTCCACTTCCTCCTTATGAGTGGGTCATCAAGACAGAGAAAGGCAGAACTCTGATGGGCTTCTTCCGCTAACCCAGAAGAAGCACGGGCCTTGTTTGGCCAGCTCTCCTGGCAGCAGGAGGAAAGGGAAGGGGAGGACTTGCTTCTGCTAATATTCAAATAAAGAGATTTCCTAGAGACCTCTGCACTCTCAGCGTTTGCTCCCCAGTCACCACAAAGTGACTGTATACAAATAGGTGTATTTTCATCTTACTGCTTCCCCTGCATCATTGGTCATTTTAAAAGTGATGGTTTTCTCATCTGACCTTGGTAGCTCATCCATTCTGTCTGTCTTCCCAGTCATCTCTTTGCCTCCTCGCCCTTTTCTCAGCCCAGTTTCAGATGTTGTTCTCTGCTTCTGTGTTCTAAGCCACCCCCAGCTTCCCTCTTTCCTCTCTAACAGAAGCAGTCTCAGGGAGCCCACTTTCTCATGGAAGCCTCTGATCTGCACGTGGGGCACCTCCCTCTTCCTTACTAGCCTGGGCTGTGCTCTTACCTTTTTGTTTGAGTGCGATTTTTACTGCCTTTCTTCCTTTTTTGTACCTTATCTGCTTTGCTTCCATGTGACTGATGCCTGCCTGTACTGCTTAGCACGCCAGGCAGAGTGCTAGGGGCAAAAATGAACAAGATATGCAGAACATCTCACCTCCAGGAATATATAGTTTTGATAAAGGACATACATATGAACTTTTCTGGTACCACATAGTAAGTGACTCAGTTGGGTAGGATTCAATTCAGTTTGCATTGAGCTTTTATTTGAAGTGCTTTTGACTTTGTCATGTTGCAACAAAGCCATTTGTGAACTCTTGAAATGGAAACTCCCTTCTTTTTTAAATTACTATCATTATTTTTAAATCCTCACCCAAGGGTATGTTCATTGATTTTAGAGAGGAATGAAGAGAGGGAGAGAAACATCAATGTGAGAAAGAAATATCAATCAGTTACTTTCCATACATGCCCCATCCAGGTATCAAACCCCCTTCCTAGGTATGTACCCTGAGCAGGGATTGAACCCACACCCTTTTTGGTACACAGGACAGCATTCCAATCAACTGAACCACCCAGCCAGGGGTAAGCTTCTTTCTTTTTTGACCTAGAGTTGTAGATCCTGCCAGTCATCACTGGCCCCATGTCTCATTGTGTAGTGAATCCTTCTGATTATGATATTCATAAGTACTTATTGAGTGCAAAATCTGTTTTATTGTGTGAGAAGCCTTGGTGCATATTTTATACAGAGGCAATTAGCAGACAGCTTGGCTCCCGAGCACTTGGAACGTGCCAGGAGCTGTGCTAGGCAGCAGGCATGAAATAAATCCTTTACTGTTTTTGTTCTTTTAGCACTTAGGGAGGAGACAGGGAAACAGACCAACTATTATTATCTATTACAACTATGATATATTACAACTATTATAGGGCACATATGCTGGGCTCGAAGATTGAGAAGGTATGGATGGAATTAGGGATGTGTGTCAGCCAGTTTTAAAATGGTTTTAAATATAATAGAATCTTTTAATTTTGGCCTGTTTCTTTCAAAGTTTTGAGGATTTCCTTTCTATAACTTGATTAAGGGGGATTATTTAATACTTACATGTGTGCACAAGTCAAAGCCTGTCTCTGACAAAAAGAGTGAAAATTGGCTTGGAAGGAAAGAGGCAAAGGCTGCCTTGCCATTCTTCAGGCTTGGACAATAGACACAGAGCAAGGCACCTGCAGAGTTAGAGGAGAGCAGTGCTTCTCCCACAGTCCTGCAGCAGCTGAAAAAGGCCACGAGAGCCCCTGTTGAAGTGATTATTACTTCCTCACTGCTGTCACTCCCAGACCTGCTGTAACCATATTTTCTGGGGATCTTTAATTACTTAACCTCCCTCACTTCACAACAACCCCTAGTTAATCCCCACTTTTCCTAATCTCACCTCAAAACCTATAATCAGTCCAGGGATGATCTTTGCTTTCCTTACTCTCTTCAGCAAGAACCCAAACCTTACTGAAGGTGATCCCCACCTCCCTCTTCGCAGTATCACTCTGTGGTTTCTCCCAGTGACATGCCTTGCTGTACCAAGTCAGGAGATCTGACTTGGTTGGACTGCAGGTTTGTTCCTGTTCCTGGTAGTTTTTAGGTGATCAAGTGTTAACTTATGCATCAGAACTGCCTGTTAGGTTGTAAGTCTCTAGGAGGTCTGTTAGCTCTGCACAGTCCTAGCATGAGTAGGCTGGAATCATTTTAATTCTCTCATTTTGAATATTCTTTTCAAGCAGCTAAGGAAGACATCAGTTTGCCTTGTATATGCCTCTTTATTCTGAATTTAACATAAGGGTGGGATGTCTCAAGTAACTCGAAAGTTGTCATGGCTACTACCTGTTTAGATTTTGTTTCAGGGATAAAATTAGTTGTAGTTAAATCTTTGTGTGATACATTTATTATTATGTTAATATAATTTGGAGTTATATTAAATGACTGCTGTTCACTCAACAGGGATTTATTGTGTACCTGCTATATTCCAGGCATAGTGCTTATCACCCGAGTACTCAACAACGTGGCCCTGACCTCATGGAGCTTATACTCTTTAGTCTTCCTAGCCCGCTGTGCTTCAATTTTAATTCTACCAATATTGATCTTTGCTGCAGAATTTGGTATAAAGTAGACTTCTTTGATTCAAGAGCTATATTTTGAGGGCTAGATAAATAGTTTTTGAACTTTATTATTAATATTGGACCAGGGAATTATTGAACTAATTTTTGAGGAGTAGTAAACATATAATTTCTGGAAAAGTAGTTCCATTTTTGTGGAGTTATAAACATCTAAACTAACTGTTACCTGAATTAACAGATGGGATATCCCTCTCTTCACAATCAGGATAAAATTAGCTTAAACCTGCATTACTTACCCTTTGGAATGTCCAACATTTTCCCCACGATTTCTGTGAATTCTTGCAGGGATTATCATCTCATGCTCACCTCTTCTGAGCTTCCATTTCCAAAGTGTTAGTTGAGATTATGGGTTGTTTTGTTCCCCTACAGGTTCTGTCTGTTTAAGACCCCATCAACTCAGAGGTGAAATCTTTCCATTGATATCCACACAAGGTCCGTATTTACACAAGCTTGTGTGTGGTGGAGTTTACCAATGATTTGTCAAAATGGAGTAGGTTTTGTAGTTGTATTGAAGCATCAACAACTCAAAACTCAGTATCAGACACTCTCATTTTTAAAAATAACTTGGTCTTATATGTCAATTCAGTCTTCAGCTTTTGGCCTATTTCTGGCCACCTATCTCTTTTTCTCCTCCTGTATGGCTTTTCTCTGTCCCCCCAACCCTAACCCCAAGTACCTATTGATTTCTAATACAGAGCAACTCAGGGCAACTCAGGGCTTTATTTTGTTAGCTTAAATCTTTCTAATCTGTATTTTCAGGGCCAGCAGAAAAGGGTAATTTTTTTTGTCATTTCCTCACATTTATATTTAAATAAGCCAGTCATAAACAATAAAAGGCAAGAAGAGAGAATAGAAGGTCTTGCTCACCCTGTGCTAAGTGACCCATCCATGGGTAAGTGCACTACAGTGTAGTTTCAGTTAGTGCTGCTGTAAAGAGAAATCTGCAAATTGAAACCTGGAGTAAGACCCCAGTGAACGCCTTCCCAAGGAGTGGCAGCCTCCTTGTTGGATAAGCTGTCATATTGCATTCCCTTGGATACTCTCCCCTCACTTTAGATTTTCGTTTATGGAGAATTTGGATAAACATTGTCTCTTCTTAGTTGGTTAGAACACTGCAGGAATTGAGAGAGAGGAAGAGAGTTTGTGAAATCTCAAAACGTTGCCTTGTCTGAAAAGTGTGTGGGAGCATGGGTTGTACTTTAGGTTGGTTACTCCAGTGAATGTCTCTAAGGTTTTTGAATATCAAAATTAAAACTTCACATTCCAGTTTAATCATTAGGCATAATCTCTAATGAAACATACTATGAGATATGCTACTTAAAAGCTTTTGGTTGGGAATGGGATTCTACACATTAAATTGAGTGTTAATTATTAACCTTATCACAGAAAGGCATGGGGCTGTGTGGTTTAACTCACTAACCTTTAGCCTGGGAATTCTGGGCTCAAAGGGGGAACTTCTGAATAGTTAAACTCCTGAATTTTTTTTTAACTTGGGAAAAGATTTTCAGATTATGTTAGTCAGGTTTGTTAATTTCCTGAAAAATGAAGGAAAGTAGAACCCACTTTTGTGAGTTGTATCAACAATAATCAAAGCACCTCCCCACTTATTTTACACCTTTCCCACATCTCTCTAATGTAGTTGCTAAGTAAGATGCATTATTTTAAGGAGCCAGTTCACATCAATGGCCATGGCAATTCCAAGGTGAGCATGACCTTGCCAAGGCTCTATGAAGACAGAGTTTTCTGTTAAGGAAAACTGGCTATATTTCAATTCCCTTTTACAGTTATTTTATATTTTTATCAGTATTGAATTGTGTGTATGTGTATGTTAGTGTGTTTGAACAAGAGTGAGAGAGAGGTGTTTACATCAACCTGGAAAATATTGGCATAATGAAAAATATCCCTTAATAAACCCTAATTAGCACTGATAAAAAGCTTAAAGTTTGATGATTTTAGTTTGTCCATTAACATGTATCATGGAAGTTGTTCCAGACATTTTGCATTCTATTTGACACTTAGACATGATTTTAGGAAATTGAATGTCTGTGAAATTGGAAGACATGCATATTAAAAGTATTCTAATTTTTTAGTTATGGTAATTAGCTGTTTTAAACAAAGACATAAATTTAATAAATATTTAGTAAATAATTATCAACCTTCTAAAAAAATGGAAGAAGTATCCAATAAAACAGTAAAATTGCTAGCTATAAATGTGTATGCTTAAAAATGCCACTTAATGGAAGTATCAAAATATACTCAGTGAGAAATTGCAGTTAAGTCCCCACTAAAAAAAGATCCATTTGGCAACTCCAGCAGCAGCCCCTGCTGAACAGAGAACTTCTCATTCCTGCATTGCATGAGATCCAGGAACAAAGAAGATAAATTTGGGGAATTTGTAGTAAGGTCTGAAGTTTTGCCCAGCTTTATCACACTTTTGATTGATGGACACTTGTGCACCTACTTGCTAGAAAATCAGTTCTTCAGTTTGCATTTTAGGATAATTGTTAGAAGGAGCTTTCTGAGTTTTCTGATGAAGTTGAAGAAGTCTTCATCATGGATGTATGATTATTTCCATATGGTAGGAATAATGGGAAAATGTGACTATGTAGATAATATAGTCAAGGAAGACAAATTATACTCAACCATTTATTAAGCGTTGCTCATATGTAATTTCACATTTCATCAAGAATATTTATTAAGAGCCTGTGGAATGCCAGGCAGTGGGCTAGATTCTAGCCATGAAGATGTAGAAGGACACTGACCACCTGCCAATCGGATATCACAACAATGTGACAGTTGTAGGAGGACTGAAAAGTTTTAAAAGAAAAGTTACAAGAAAATAATATAATTGAAAGGCAATACCAGAGATTGTTAACCCAAGGGAAAAATGATTTATTTGGACCTAATTAATAATTGGCTTCCAATTATTACAAGAATATGTTGACTAGCTTTTCTCCATCACCGCGAGGTACCAAAAGGGGGTGGGGAGAGGCGGGGAATTAAGCTGTGGTGTGAAGGTGGAAGAATTTAGATCAGAATAAAAGAAAACATTTTTCTTTAACTGCTAAAGACTACTAAACACTCCCTGAAAGAAAGTGTCATGTCTTCTACCTTAAAATATAAATACATTCTTCTGACTTAACATAAGTCAATTGTATACTGAAGATGAATTGAGATTGACTTAACTTACTCCCGCTAGTCTGAGGTTTTGTGGGTTAGATTGCTGTCAGAACCTTCCTGGGCCAGTGGCCAAGAAAGACCACTGAGCAGGTTGTTACCCTCTTCCATGGAGCAAGTGGTGTGTGGGAGAGAACTGGGGCAGTGACTGGCAGCAGTCCATGATGGTCCCTTCTACTGTGAGTTCTCAAGTTTCAGAGAGGTCTTCGGTGTCAGTAGTAAACATGTAGTGCTGTGATTTGCTGGTAATCCTGGTCAGAATATTAAAAAAGAACAACAACAATAAAATTTGAAGCAACACCATGAAAGTAAAGGGTTTGGAGAAAATTCCTGTTCTGGAGTGTGGTTTGTGTATTTAGAACTGAAGGTAGCTTAGCATCCTCCACAGATATAGTACCATCCAAAGAGATGTTTCCATTTTTCCCCACCCCCTGCCCCACACACATTATACCCCCAGGAAGGAAAATTCAAGAAAGGAATGTGTTAAAGGAAAAAGAGAACTGAAACTCAGAGGAATCAATAATAAGAAACAAGAACATAAATTCGTCTGTGATAATATATTGATTTTCATTAGACTATAAAAACCTGTGAGTTTAGACAATTTAAATTTTATTTTTCTCTAATTTAGAACAAATTCTGTGTGTGTGTTTGTGTTTTGTGATTACTCTTTAATGTCTGACTTTGTTTCAAAGATCCAGGGCAGCACAGGGCAGCGTTAAATGCTTGTTTGTTTTTTTTTTCTAGTGGAGTAGCATTGTGCTGTGCTAATGAAGCCAAGGACTTTGGATTAGACCTGGGGGGGAGGGGGCTTGGTCCTTGGCTCCAGACTGTCTTCCAACATCCAGCTGTCCTCTCAAGTTTGGTGTTGGTTAAGGCATGGGCAAGAATGTATGTGCAATTTAGCTTTCATCTATCACCATACTGGAAAAACATATTGGATAATCTCATCTTTATGTACAAAATAATACATATTTTAGTGTACTTCAAAATGGGTAGAGGCATTTTTGAAAGGTAGGGCTATTTATTTGCCTTTGGTTGATTTCAGCATGAAATATGAAGGTGGTGTGGCTTAGTGTTTAGCTTGGTCAACAATGAAAATTTCCATTTGTCATTCCCATGTGAAAGACTCCTTTTTAAGCAGCCAGCCAGATCAAGCTCAGATGTCATCCCTGATTACATAGTTTGGATGTTTGGTTTGTTGAAATAAGGTTGATTTCAGCCCACCGGTTAGCTGGGGGCAAAACTAAGTGATGAGGGATTGTGGGAAAGAAAAAACTAAATTGACTTGGTATATTTGTGATGTCTAATGTTTAACCTGGGACATTCTCCCTAGGAAATTTCTAAAGGCAGTTTGTGTTGCTTTGTGTGTGTGTTTTCTCACCTTCTAGCAGTAAGTAGTTTTGAACTTTAAAGATTTATGGACCTCCATGGCATCCTTGCTATTTCAATTCATACAACTTAATGTATAGAAATTGTTATAATACAAGTCATCTAATATTACCCAACTTACATTTTGTAAACTATATGCTGATTGATGAAACTCCACTTTCACAGCCTGTTTTCCCAAAAGTGAACAGATAACTCATTTTTTAGTACTACAAGTTTTGCATTAGCTAGTATGAGATTTTCCACAGCTGGCTTTCAAAAGCAGGATTAAAAAAGGATTTGAAATATCAATTTTTAAATTATATATATTTTTATTATTGCAAAGAGATTATTTTAGTATGGCTTTTGCAGATGTATAGCTAGTTTCTCATGAATGCTCAACTGGCTGATACTTAATTTAGCCAAGTGGTATATGGAAATTGGATTAAATTACCTTTCTCCTAGCTGGTACTTCCCCTAATCAGATTCCTATTCCCTTCTGTTATTCTTGTTTCAATAATTTTATCAATAATATTGATGAACTTTGGCTCTTCTCATCTATTAGTCTGAACACATACGTGGGTACATATATAATGAAGTATAGGTAGTGTGATTTGTTGCTGGGAATTTTCAGCATTTTCACTTAATGACTTTTATTTATTCCTAAACCCTTGCCCTCTCCCACCTCCCTAACCCACTTGCTTATATTTATTCATATTCAAATTATATTTCTCCATCAGTTTAGGAATTGAATTCCCTTTGCTCTATATTGTGATATCAAGTTAGTAGAGTCCTATGCATCAAATTTGATGTCAAGAGAACCTGTCCAATGCTTATTAAGAATGTATTCATTCATAGAAAGACAATGTTTTAGACTTCTGCAATTTAATCTGTAACAATGTTGGTTTAGCTGTGTGTCCGGATGCCACAGACCAGTCAGAATTATAAAATCATAATGGCAGCCTTCCAGTGATGCTAAAGGATTACAGAAGATGACTTTGCTTGCAGTAACATGGGAAGGGGAGTCTGGAGATTAAATGCTCTATGACTCTATTATTTTAGGTCTCCTTGTGTGTGTTTGGGTTTGGATCTCAAGGGAATGACACCAATCACAAATTGTTTTTCTCGCTTTTTGGTAGTAAAAACAATATCACAACTTCTTTCACTGAAATTTTTTAGTGCTTATTTATGTTCCAGTCATCATAATTAGATTTACAGTGGCAAGTAAGCCAGACAGAGTCACAGCCAGACAAAGTCACTGTCTTTATAAAGCTTGTGGTCTGGTGGAGAAGACACATTAAGACTTAGAGGGGATGAGTAGGTGTCAGCCAGGCCAGTAGGGCAGGAAGAGTGTTCCAGGCAAAGGGCACAGCATGTATGCATGTCTGCAGAAGAGCAAGCATATGGCACATTCAAAGGATGTACACAGGTTCTGTTTGGCTGAAGCATAAGTAGGTGTTGGGATGGAAGAGTGGGGTGGATATATTCAAGAGATGAGATTTGGGACCAGTCAGAATTATAAAATCATAATGGCAGCCTTCCAGTGATGCTAAAGGATTACAGAAGAAGTATGAAGGGACTAAGCCATAGAGGGTTTTTAAAAAGAGTTTTGGCTTTCTCTTAAAACCAAGTGGAAATTATTGAAGAAGTTTCAGCACTGGATTGGCATGATCACTCTTGCTGCCATAGCAAGGTTGGAGGCCAGAGACCACTTAATGGAAGTTAATATGGTATTTGTGGTGGAAGAGGCTATAGAGATGGTAGAAGGATCAGATCTGAGAGATGGGACTTAATGTTAGGCTGAATGTGGGGGAGATGAAGAGTGGATAGTTGGGCGATTCTTGGATAACTGTCCTCGGCCACTGGATAGATGACACATGGGAGAAAGCTGTTTGTTTTTTTAATTTTTAATTTTTTAAAGATTTTATTTATTTATTTTTAGAGAGAGGGGAAGGGAAGGAGAAAGAGAGGGAGAGGAACATCAATGTGTGGTTGCCTCTTGCACACCCCATACTGGGGACCTGGTCTGCAACCTAGGCATGTGCCCTGACTGGGAATCAAACCAGCAACCCTTTGGTTTGCAGGCTGGTGCTCAATCCACTGAGCCACACCAGCCAGGGCAGGAAAGTTGATTTTTGATAACAATGACAATGAGAAATATTTGAGGTGTTAACTGCACATTGAGCCACCCTGAATGTTGGAAAATATACAAAACCTGAACTCATTGTGAGTCTGTGTGTTTCTTTACTGTGTGCTTGGTAGTGTTCTAGACAATGTACACAGATTGTCTAAGTTAATCCTCACAGCAGCCTTATGAAGTAGGGATGGTTATTATTCTCATTTATGCAGCAGGACGTTGGTGACTAAGACATGATCCTGCAGAGCTCGCAGCCAAGGGTGTGTGTTAGTGTAGAGGGAAGCATTTTCTACCAAGTTCACAGAATTAAATAAAATTGATCATTTAGTGGCTTCTTGTTCTTGAAAGGACATTTGGAGGTGAAAGGATTTATTTAATATACTTTGATTTAATGATGATAGGAAGAATATATATGAACAGACACTTCCCCGAGGAGGACATACAGAGGATCCAGAGACACATGAAAAGATGCTCAATATCGCTAGCTACCAGAGAGATGTAAATTAAAACCACAATGAGATACCACTTTACACCAGTCAGAATGGACATCATAAAACAAAGCAACAAACAACTAGTGTTGGAGACGTTGTGGAGAAAAGGGGACCCTAGTGCACTGCTGGTGGGATTGCAGACTGGAACAACCACTATGGAAAGCAGTATGGAATTTACTCAGAAAACTAAAAATGGATCTGCCTTTTGACCCAGCAATTCCACTGCTAGGATTATATCTAAGAGCCCTGAAACACGAATCCAAAAGAACCTATGCATCCCAGTGTTTATAGCAGCACAATTTACAATAGCTAAGTGTTGGAAACAACCTAGATGCCCATCAGTAAATGAATGGATCAAAAAACTGTGGTACATTTACACAATGGAATTCTATGCAGCAGAAAGAAAAAGGAGCTCCTACCCTTTGCAACAGCATGGATGGAACAGGAAAGCATTATGCTGAGTGAAATAAGTCAAAGACAGTGAAAGACAAATACCATATGATCTCACCTTTAACAGGAACCTAAACAACAAAATGAATAAATAAACAAGCAAAATATAGTCAGACACTGAGATAGAGAACAGGCTGACAATGACCAGAGTGGAGAGGGGAGGGAATTCCAGGGGAAAAGGGGAAGGGTTTACAGGAACAAGTATAAAGGACACATGGACAAAAACTGGGCGGGGGGTTAGGTGGAAATGGGAGGAAGGTGGGAAGCACTGGGGGGTGGGTGGGCTGGGATGGGAGTAAAAGACAGAAAATTGTAGTTGAACAACAATTAAAATAAAAAAGTTATAAAAAATAAAATAATTAAAAAAAGAATATATATAAGAAGACTAAAAATTAGGAAGTGAACCCAGAAAAGGGTCACAATTTAAAAAAATTTTTAAATTCCCTTCTTTAACAAGTCATCGTTAATCACAAAATCTTGCCTAGAGTTTTTAGTTATATTATTCTCAATTTACTTTTTTTTGTCCTTTGCTACTATTCCCTGTAGGACAGGTTATTTATGCTGAATGTTTCCAACACAGCGCTTGAAATGGCTTTGGCACATCTGCTTATAAAAGGGCTCCCGCAGGAATCCCAGAATATTTCTACATGGAAATTTACTATAGAGTGTGAAGAGATTAGGGGAAAAGATATTGAGGTGAAAACCATAAATGACTTTTTAAAAAATACTCATCATGTTTACTGTTAAAGAATCATTTGGCTTCTTTAATTATTCTGAGCAGTTACTGCATTCCTTTTGAGTAACATATGTCAAGTTACCAGGCAAACAAAGCAACTTGCAAGACTGGAGGAATGGAATATGGAAGGCATCATGTGTTGGAGACAAACTGCATTTTTTCACTAAGATCTCAAGGAATGAGACCCTTGATCTCTATGAGCCTCACTTTTTTAAAAATCTCAAATATGGAAATAGAAATATCTTCTTTAAATAATTGTTGTGAAGGTTAGAAATACAGAGACATGTACGAAGCCCCTAGCATTATGCCTGATATGTAGTTAGAACTCGGGAAATGGAAATTATTCTGTGCTGCTGCTGCTGCTGCTAAGAGCCATGTGACTTGAGTAGCTGGTAAGTGGAATAAAACATCGTGTTGAATGTTTTCACAGGCTCGGGTCAAAAGGAGAAAGTTTCTATGTAAGTGCTTGTTCAACTACTAAGCCCTTTGAAGATTCGAGGTGATGCTTATCACTTCTCTGCCTGGAGTGACCATAGAGTAGATGTTTGATAAATGGTTGAGTTATTATTGTGTAAATACACAAGAGGAAATATAGTAAACAAAATAGCATGCAATAAACTTCCATTTGTGACTGAATCTTGGAGTTGCTCTTTAAATCTTGAGGGTTTACATAATTTTACAGAGACCGATATATAGAGAGTAAAAATATATACATGTGATTAGATAGTGTACTTTCAGTAGCCAAAAGAAAACATTTATGTCTTATTTTAGCAGAAAGGGATTTTTGAAAATATGTTAGATATCCTTTAAAGCCTCTGACAGAGCTGAAGAACTCAGCTCAGGGAATGACAGTTACATGGGTGTGGAGACAGTCAGAACCCAGGCCACATTACATCATTAAGGACAGCACTGCCACCACCATCAAGCAATAGAGACATTTTGCTTCCCAGACCACTGCCCCAAACTTCTCGCAGTGGATGCTGCACGCACTACCCAGGGAAGTTGGACTTTGCTGCTCGAGGGCACATTTCCACCTTCTCTGCTTTGGTGTATTACCAGCAGTGGTGTCGAGCCCTGGGTGGGACTGTTGGGCCAAGCAAAGTCATGTTCTGGAGGCTTCACTGCAACAGGGCTAGTGAAGTGAACATCAGCCTTTTTACACTCTGTTTGGTGGTGGGGTCTGCGTCTTCTCAAGTTTCTTGTGGTGGGAACTCTATTCAAGTAGAAAGTGTGTTTAGATGCTAGAAAGCCAAAATACAACAACTATTTACTACACTTCCCTTGCCACTGCCATATCTTATCTTGCCTGACTTAGTAGTCCTTCCACCTGGTCTCCTTGTACCCCAAAACTAAAATTCTTCAGTGACTTTCATAGAGACATATACCTTAACCTAAAGGGCCTTACATCAGTGTTTTATTGTTTCTCAAACTTTAGTCCATGACCCTTGAGTACATTGAAAATTAATTTATATATATGTTATAATACATTGTATATATACATATATATGCATAAAATAGATTAAATCAGATTGCACTACAGGTAGTGAGGGTAAGTACTGTTTTGTTTGATTTAGTGTGTGTGTGCACATGCGTGTGAATTAGGTGGCAGTGTAAGATGTATTCTTTACTTCCCAGTGGTGGTCAGTTAAAATCTGAAAGATAATGCCCCGTGTGCTCTTGTGCTTTTATATTCCTTCCAGATCCATTCTCCTAATCCTTCCTTTTGCTTCATTTTCTCTGACCATGACATTTCCTGTCAAGAGGTAGAGTCTATTCCCCTACCCCCCATGAACCAGGATGCATTTTGGGGCTGCTTGGAAGATTAGAATGTGGTGAAAGTGATGTTGCATGACTGCCGGCCTCCCTTCAGTCCACGGTGTAACCCGGCCTACCTCTTGTCTCAGGGCCTTTGTGTGTCTCTGTCCTCCAAGTTTGGAATATTTCCCCCCATTCCTCCCTTCCTTTCTTTAGCCCATACTCACCCTAGCTCAAGTGTCATTGCCTCAGGGAAGCCCTCTGTAATCTTTCTAACTAGATCAAATTCCCTCCCGTTGGTAGGCGTTAGGCCTTTCTACTTTGTAGCACTTGTTACTGCTGAATGTACCTTTGTGGAGTTGAATAGATGATTGAAGTCTATTTCTGATTATGGACTGTAAACTTCAAGAGGTCAGGTATCACACCTCTTTATTCTCATCTTTGTACCACCACACCACTCCAGGGTCAAACACAGAGTCTGTCATACAGCATTAAAAAAAAAAAAATAGTCATGTTGCTTTCCTGGTATAGGAAAATGACTGTACTCAGTTTTTGCCTTAAATACCACTGTTTCCTTCATGTTAAAATATGTTTAGATTGTTTAAAAAACAAGGTTTTCTAGTTATTAAGGATACATAATAAGTTACCTAAAAACTTAGTGTCATAAAACAATGATTTATGTTGACCACAGATACTGTGTGTCAGGAACTCAGGGAGGACACATCAGAAATGGTGTTTGTCTGGGGCATGAAGTCTGCAGTGCTTGCTGAGGACTTGAAGGCTGGACACTGGAATCATTTAAGACTTGTTTCCACACCTGAGTGGTGGCTAATGTCGGCTGTCAGCAGGGCCTTAGTTCTGCACCTGCGCTTTCCATGTGGTCTCTCCTTGTGGCCTAGATTGGGTCTCTTCATGGAATGGTGGTGGGGTTCTAAGGGTAAGTGATGAGACGGGGAAGGAGAACACGCCACTTAGAAGTCAGGGAGTGTCACTGCTATGGCAGTCTGTTCCTCCAGGCATTCCAATGTCCTGTCCAGGTTTTCAGGGAAGGGAAATAAACTTTGCCTCTAGATGGGGAGTGCCAAGACTCTAGAAAAGAAAGTAGGCCAGAAATATTGCTGTGGTCATTTTTGGAGCACGTGGTCTGCCACATCAGGAATTTCTTTCGCTTACTGCTTATAGATATGGTTATTGCATGCCTCAGGTGTCAATGTGTTTAATGTTTGCTTCCTGAATCGTCACACAGGCTCTCCTTTGTTTCTGGAAATAAAGAATCGATTGTTCACTTAATTACTTCCAGAATTAACTATATCATGGTTTATTGCAATCTGTAAACAATTTCTCTTCTTGGTTTTCTGGTTGTTGAGGAAGTACCACTCTGCCCTGAGGTATTTTTTCCATAGTATCGCCAATACAGGGAAAGAACATGAAGAAACCATTGAACTAGATCTTTAGAAATATGAATTGTCACTGGAATTGTGTAGGAACATATTATTAACATGTATAATTTAATCTGATAAATTTGAATATTCATATGCAGATAATCTTAAAAAGTGATTTTATATAATTATGACAAAATATATGTATAAAAGCATTTAGGTATTTCTAAATATGTATCTATTTTTATATCTAAATATACATATTTGGATATAAGTACTAGAGAGATTAATTCTAAATATATTATTTAATAATTTCTGTGCCTATTTTTTAATTAGTTCACATTTACAGTTTTTCCAAATACTTTTTCTTTTTGTTCATATCTTATATTTAGCATTTTGGAGATCTCCATTCCACACCTCTTAAATTTTCCCATCTTCTCTTCATTTCTTTATCCTCTCACTTTGTTTACTAATCTTTGACTTCCTTGCATGTTCCCCTTCCAGACTTTACTGTGCCTATTAAACAAGATTGTAAAAAAAAAAAAAAAAAAAAGAGGAAACTTCAGCAGCCAGCTTCTCACTTCTCTTTCCAGTGTGTTTAACATCTTATTTTCTATTTCTGTATTTTTGGGTCAGGTGTATGCATTGTCAACCCCTACCCACAGCTCAGTTGACTTGTATTTCTTAACATTTTTTTATTAACATGTTAATTTTGGCAAAAATACTCCATATCATTTTAGTAAGTGGTTTTCTAAGTTGGTATGAATTAATGCTTAGGCTAGAAAAATGAATGAAATACCAGGGAGTCAAAGTTATAGGTAAGCTAAAACAAATTACAGTAGCCACATTCAATAAGTGAATGGGCTGCTTCATGAGAGGTGAGTGCCTGGGTAACCCTGTAAATAGCACACCAATCAGAATGTCCTCTGAACGTCATGGACTCTGCACCATGTTTAGTGATTGCTGTCTAGTAAAGGGTTGGATTTAAAATATTACCATTTTACATATAATATATCATCCATCGTATTTAAAGGAAATAGAATTTCCTTCTGCCAGTTCTTGAAGAGTGATGTGCTAAAATTACTTGTGGTCATGGAGAAGAATATGATATAAAGTTTTCCTATCTAACTGAAAGACTTGTAGAAAGAAAAATCATTAGTAATTTGGCAAAAGTCATTTCTGTTTCCTTCAAATATAGTAGATGATGTATATGATTTAGAGGTTAATAAAAGTGAAAGATTTTCATATATTTATTAGAACTGCAGTTGCAAAAAAAGAATGTGTCAGTTTCGTTATTCAAACCCCACAAGGATTTTTTCCCTAACTGATTTGAAGTACATTTTCCTTTTCAGAAGCAGATACCTGTCCATTGCTACTTAAATAAATTAATAAAGACCTCATGGAGTTATACAATAAGGCTGTTTATATCAAATCATTTGCACTGAATGAGGGCAAATCTCTTCCTTTCTTGTGATGTTTCAATATCCTCGTGCCACCGTGCTTGGTTGCTTATCAAGAAGAGAGCGGCAGTCATTTAGGAGCTTGTAATGTAATGCCAGAAGCGCTGATACAGTACAAGACAAGTTAAAAACACTGGAGTAAGGCTTAGATTGATTTATTAACATCTTGTACAGGCAGTGGCTCAATGCATACTATAAGGCTGGAGTGAAGGGGGAGCAGGGGGAATTACAACTCACCAGAGAGAATTCTCTTCAGTGTTCAGTTAGAGGGGGAAGATTTTATAGGATGGGTGAGATTCTAGCTGCTGTTTGAGTAAAAGAAAGGAGACATCTTGAGGAGCTGGGAACACA
Source organism: Phyllostomus discolor (assembly GCF_004126475.2). Classification (NCBI taxonomy): domain Eukaryota; kingdom Metazoa; phylum Chordata; class Mammalia; order Chiroptera; family Phyllostomidae; genus Phyllostomus; species Phyllostomus discolor. The sequence goes on from NC_040907.2 coordinate 72,983,494, forward strand.
AGAAGGCAAGCTGGTAGGTACCAGCGTGTTGTTATCAACTGGAAAGGACGAGGAGTGCGCATCTGATTTTTGCCATTTATTCCAGTATTCCTTTTCCTCAAGTATTGTATTTGCAGAGTAGGGAAAACGGTCTGTAGCATCCAGCACACGCGAGAACCAATATCGGAGACTTTCAGGGTATCAAAGGTGTTACTTTATTGGCCAAGTTTAACCTGCGCAGGGGCGAACTCTCAAAGTGTCCAGTGACACAGTGCCCACAAGGAGCTGCAAACGAGAGACACGCCCAGCGCTTACAACTATGTTCTTATATAGGGGCGGGCAAGCAAGCGTTATACAGAAGCAGATGTGGCAGTTAGCAATTCGCTTACAAAGACCGAGAGCGGGAATTTCAAACCAAGCATTCTTGCATAAGGTGGGAAGGCAGGCTGTTTGTTCATTAACCTAGTAATCTCCTGGCTCTAGCTAGCTAGTTTTCTATTTTCTCATTAAAAACTACAAAGCATTGCTTATCTAGCCTATCCAGGGGAGAGCGTCTGCTAGACACAAGATGTTTGCTTAACTGCCCTGTGTCTCCCTTATCATTTCCTTTTAGCTACAATGTGGTTCTTGTCTATTAGAGGAAATTTAGTTCTTAATTTCCTTATTCCCATCATGGTCCAGTGCTTTTAACTGTAATTCACTGTAATGGTGAAAATACCTAGTTTCTAAAACTGCAATTTAAGCCAAAAGGCTTAACTGAGATCACAACTGGGCACCTCTGTGCTATGGAAAGTTCATCACAGGATAGGAAAATGTATATTAAACCCCAGCCAGGCCTTCCCTTATTCAGACTGAATAGTGTCCATTGAAAACATTATTCCCTGTGGACCCTACGTCCCTGCCGCTCTGTGGCTGTGGCTCTCTCCACTCTTTCCTTCCAAATCCTCTCCATCCCTCTCGAGTTGTGGGATCCTATCTGCCCACAGTATTCTAGAAAGAGATGGTCTAGCATTGAATCAAGAAGATAGCCTTCCTTCAGCATTAGCAAAGCACATTTACATAATAAAAATTCTTAAGTGTTCTTCCTGGTGGTCCATTTTAAAAGGCCAAGTTTTCAGACAGTTTAGGAGGGCAAATTCCTCCTCTTTTAAAGCCAGACAGAATGACTTTTAGGGCAAGGTTGCCCAACCAATGCTTTTGTACAGGATGACCCATTCCTTTGGTTTATTATTCTGTTCCCCATGGGTGTGAAGATTGCAGTTTATCTCTTGATGCCTATGGCTGGTTTTAGAGTCTTTGGAACAGCATGTCTGGAAGTTACTTTCAGCCCAGGGTTGTTTGGTAGTTGGTAACCTAGAAACCTAATTGCAGCAACAAGCCAACCAAAGAGTTATTCTTCTGAGTGCTCATAATGAAAGTAATACCAGGAGGAATCAGCCAGGAATTGACTATCTATTCTTTGCAAAGAAAATTGTCTTCTAGTTTACGGTTATTGCTAATTGGCATACAGTAATTCTGAAGTAGATTTAGTGGAACTTAAAAAAAACAATTACACAGTCCCTGGTAATGTGTCACTGAAGAAGATTTTAGTAGGAACTAACATTGCATGAAGTATCATTCTTTTTCATTTAAAGGTTTAAGTAGTTTATTTTTATCTCTATATCTAAGAAAATATAAGAGACTGGCTTTCTTAAATGAATATGCTTTTTAATTTTTAGTATTTCATATCATGTAAGTTTTACAATTAAATGAAAAGGAACACAGCATGGGCACTTGAACACAAACAAGCCCCTCCCCCCACGTATTCACTCGTTTCTTCATTATAAATCCGATGCTGATGGACTAGAAAATAGAGCAGGGAAGCCTCCGTGTTTCATGGGGGACTGGTTTTGTGTCATCTCATGGACCCTTTCAGTTATTCACACTGAGTAAAATTAAGGCACAAAGTAAGCGAGGCCTCGAGTAGTAAGACATGGATTCATCATGGAAACAGGTTGATCTTGATTTTGGGGTGATAGAAGCAATCCCTCTCCAGTTCCCCACTCTGTCGGGAACATTAGGAGGTTCATGTTAAGTTTTGCCTTAGTTGCATATCTCCACCTCTAGCCCCGAATTATCACCACTTCTCTTTCCCTTTCCTTTATAATTTTGGAATTGCAGGGTAAAAACCAGCAGTTGAAATTCAGTGGTATTTTTGCCAACTAATCCTTCAATAAACCTAAGTTGATAAAAGATTTAATTGAACTTATTTTTTTCTTAGTATGATACTTTATGCTTAAACAAACAGACAGACAAAGTTGATTAAGGCTTCCCAAGAAGTCTATCTTATGTGCAAGGGGAATGATGGTAAACTTTCTCCTCTAATTGTGTTACTTATTATTCTGTATGTCTCCCTGCTTACTGCAGATCTATATACATTCTGGGTAACTAAGTTTATTTCATCTGACTGATCTTTCCAAACCTTAATTTATAAGTTTCTGTCAGTAGGGAATGTCCATCTGTTTTTATTTGAATGCTTCAGTTTAGCAATGTTTCATTGAGAGATGGCATGTCATAGTGAAAAGAACATGGGTTTTTGGCACAAATAGGCCTGAGTTTTAATCCTGATTTTGGGACTAAAGTACAGTTTCCTCATTAGAAACCAGAAAAAAGTTATATTTGCCTTGGCACTGTGATAAGAAATACTAAGTGAATATCTACCAAATGTCAGATGATGGGGGTGAAAAATGAGAAATATGTGGCTCCTGCTTTCCAGGGATTAGTTTGTTGTGGAGCCAGGATGACAGATGTACACAGATGTGAACATGGACCAGGGTGTTAGGTAAGCCCAACATTGATGTGCATACAAGGGAGATGCAGTTAATATTCCATGCCAAGGGATCGGAGAAAGGACTCTTCAGAGAGGAGGTGGCTCTTGGAATATCAGTAATTCAGTAAATTTACTGAGGACAAGGTGAGAAGGCCATGAGCAAGGGCATAAAATGTAACATTTCATAGGTGTGCTGGCTACTAGTTTGGGCAACGGACCTCTGGGGTATGATAGGCTATAGGCCATGGACCACAGACTTGATAGAAATGCACTTTGGCTTTAATAAGTCCCCAGAGTAGTGATTCTCAAGCCCCCTCTGCACAAAGGTATTTATATAAGTTGTGGCCCCAGTTAGTTGTATTCATAAGCATTGTATGCATAGTCAGATGTCCAAAGCACAGCCAGTTCAAAAATCTCTTTTAGCATATTTTACAGGAATCCAAACCATTTATTATCTGGAGATCTAATTACCTGTAAAGGCAAATCTACACAGGGGAATTCACTTAAAAATCTTCATTGTTGACAACTCATTGCCAAAAGGCAGGAGATTTAGCATTACTCCCTGACCTGAGCAGGAAATCTTGTCAAGTGTCTGTATACTCGTATACGGAGAGATGTATGCTCTGGGAGGAAGTATTTCTCTTTGGTTCTTGAACAAGTAACATTTACAGGCAGCTATGACACGCTAACTCTTCTTGTTTATTATCAGGGAATGTATACCTCACTCAGAAAGTAGTGTATACTTTCTTCCTTGAAAGTGGAAGAACATTAATCTAGATCTTATTTTCTTGGTCTTGTCATTCTAGCCATCTGTTGGAGAGTGACAAATGTTGGGCATTAACGTATAAATCAAGTAAAATATACACTAAGCAGAAACTAATAAATGCAGGAGGAAAGACAAAATAGAACATTAGAACATTGGTTAGGCTTTAAAAATTCTTTTATTTAAAGAATGTTCATTTTGTTTACTAGTAACATCTTGTATCTTTGTTATAAGATAGCATTAATAGACTATTAAAAGTGAATTGCTACAGTGGAAACTATGTATGTGAAATTTAGACACATCAGTGCTGCCAGTTTTTAAAGACCCTGAAGGCATTAGTTTCAAGTAAGTAGGTTAAAGAAAATGTCAATAGAAATTCACACATATTATGTAAAATATAATGAGCTCAGGGTTTATAGTAAAAAATCCTGGGTTATGTTGCTTCAGGACTCAGTTCCCTCAGTTGTGAATTGGTGGTTACAATACCTTTTCCTAACCTGGGTTTCCTTGTAATTCAGTTCAACTCAACTCATTGAACACATACACTTCAGTTGATTGTAAGCTCTTACAGTCCAGGAGCCCTGACCGACATGTTCATGGTCATACAGAGGACTCCACAGGTGTCTGCTGTGGTTGCTTGCAATGTGCCAGGTATTGGGCTATGTTGGTGGAGTGATGAAGCACAGTCCCTGGATTCACACAGTGAGTCGTCTGTCTGGGGAGGCAGCAGTCAACAAATACTGTTAGCAGAATACAGTATGGTATGTGTTATATGAGGATGCCAGTGAAAGTTCTTCATGCATTCTTAACTTGTTTATTTTTATTCTTGGTTTTTATTGATACAGATGATGATATTTATATTTCTTCTGGTAGATAAACTTTGGCTTCTTTTCTATATTTGTTTTCATTATAGCTATGTCAGCCAGCTCTTAATCTTTGTGCAGTTTTCAAGAGGATGTCCTTTTATTGGTTGACATGTTCTAAAACTGAAGAGTCATTTTAACATTAGCTTGATTCAAAAAGGGAGATTGTAAATATATAGCATAGTCAAGACGAAAAGGGCTGATTTAATGAGTTTTAATTTTAAATGTCTTTTGGATTGGCCAGCACTTTGATTATTCATATTCCTTCTCTTCTCCATGAACAGGGAGAATAGGAAGTTTTCTGTAGGTGTGCTTGCTAACAAAATTGCAAATTAGCATAAGTACACATGCTTCTTCAATTACCTCGGTTTGCTTCTCCCTTCCTTCCTTCCTGTTTTTGAACTTTGTGTGAAACTTGATCAAATTCTGTATTGCCATATATGATGGTAATAATGAAAAATTATACTAGCTTTTACTCTGGGATTCAATATGGTAGTGAGTAAGGGAGGCCTGAAAAAATGGCAAGTAAATGTTGAGGTAGTAAGAATCAGGAGGTTTTGAGACTGAAAAACCATTTTAAGTCTTCTTAATCTTATTAAAAGTGAGGGTTGTGGTAAAATAAATGTAATTTATCTTGTACTTATACCTACGTATTTGATTTTTGTAAATAGGCCTTGCTCTCATGCTCAGGAAGGAGCCTCACTGTAGGCTGAGATATGAGTGTGGTGACAGAGAAGAGACGTGCAGTAAGAAAAATGTCTTGGATTTTCTCTAGCAATTTATTTTAAAAGAATAATAAAGTGCCAACTGCTAAATGTACCTTGGAATTACAGAAAATTTTGTGGAACACATTTATAAAAAACTTCTGGAGTAGAACATGGTGCTAATATAACTGAAGTTTTTTTATTCTGGTTTGTGCAACAGCCCTGTAGAGAGGACGACACTGGGACTCCCTGGTGGTGTCTTCAGGGTATTGTTACTAGGCTGAACTGGGTCCAGTTACTCAGTAGCTGCCCGCCAAAAAGACAACTTCAAGAAGATTTTATGAGAAGGAATGTGCTTTATTGCATGCTGGCATCCAAAGATACACAGGGGTGGGGTGAGGGTAGCGGGGAGGGTCATTTCCCCAAAAGATTGGGTTCATTTTTATTCAGGGAAATCATGCATAAACACCAGGGTGAGCTTTGTCATTACATGTATAGGTGGGGACATCCTTGAAGTTCAAAAACATGCTTATACATATACTACATGTTTAAAAATGGTGAAAAATCTTTGCCCCTGGGAGGAGATTTTAGTAGTATAGTGAGGGTATAATGAGAGAAGTTCATGAGGAGGTCAATAGAGGATCCTCCTGCCCCTTCTGCCAGCACCAGGAGGTTTGCGTGGGATCAGCTCCCTACTTCTGCAAATCATCCTAGCATTTCCCTGAAAAGACAGGTCTGGCAATGGTCAATGTCAGGGATGGCATAGGTATGGAAGAAAGTTTAACTAAGTCTCAGCCCTATTGTTAAACTCTTAGCAAATTGCAAGGGGTGGTTATGCCAACCTTATAGTATTTTGTGTGATCCAAATGTTTTATAGGTTAACCTAGGTAAAGTTATGAATTCTAAATAAAAATCAGTCTATGTAAGGCTGCTTGCAAGGCTGTGTATATGTGTGTACACTATGTTATACTATGACGGACATCTGCTGTCTCAGAATAGAGGGCAAAAACCCCAGCTGCCTTTGCAAATGGGAGCCAAGGTCTAAGTGATCCTTTGAAGCTGGAGGGCTGATTGAGGCTTTAAGACTTTCAAAGTTCTTCCATAAAGCATTATAACCTACTTTCCATGCTGCTTTTCCTGTCACCAGGAGGACTTTACGATTTATTATTTACTGTAATGAAAAAACTGTTCATGGAGTAATTAAAGATGGTGGCCTGCAAGTTTGAGAAACAAAGGGGTATAATGTGAGGAAACAAAGGGGTATAATGTGAGGAAGTAGACATCTTGCTCCCTCATTCCTAGATGGAGTATTTGAATTTGGGCCAGGTGGCTCTGGAGATTCTGGTTTCGGATTATTCTGAGATGCGAGGTTCACTTTAGGGACCTCCTAATTGCAGGCTTCCCCTGCAACAGGCAGATTGGGAGTAAAAGGAACTTGGCCTTACTTAATTGCATTTGATGTGAAACCCTTTCTTCTTTTTCCTGTGTTTGTTATCTTTGGTTTTGTTGAAATACTTCAGATACCAAAGTGCCAAGGATCTTTAATGAACTATAGGGTCCAACACAAATAACACCCCCTTTTATTACATAAAAGTATATTTTTTTAACAAATGGTTGAGAAACATTGCTTTTTTAAAAAGATTTTATTTATTTCTAGAGAGAGATGAAAGGAGGGAGAAAGTGAGGGAGAGAAACATCAATGTGTGGTTGCTCCTCCTACTGGCCCCTGGCCTGCAACCCAGGCATTGTACCCCGATGAGGAATCTAACTAGTAACCCTCTGGGTCGCAGGCAGGGGCTCAATCCACTGAGCCACACCAGCCAGGGCACATAAAAATCTTTTATTACAAATCATGAGCATCTAATTCTATAACATAACAATATCACACTCAAGCACACCATATGACATTTTAGGTGAAATGTTCAAATTGCTGTCCATCTCATGTGAGACATTCATGTACCCTACCAACCGCACTCAATGGCATTACTTCTGCTGAACCTTCTTCTATACTTGCCCATGAAATCCAGATAGAAAAGGAAGCAAAATATAAAAAGGATGAGACAAAAAGAGGAAATGAAATGTGATCTTGCCAACAGTTACAAGTGAGACAAAAAGCATAAAACTTGTTGTTGTTTTTTTGCAGGTCTTAGGTTTTGATAGGCCAAATACAGATTTAATTTCTTCATGTTTTTTCTTTAAAAGAGTTGCACTCACCTTCATTTTCCATTCTCAGGTGCATGTGTTTCACTGGGAGCAGACTGGAGATAAGCTCACATTGGGCTGATTACTTAAGGGTGGTCACTATGCCTTTGATAGCCTTGAACTGGCACTTTTGGACATTTTCTTAAGCTTTTAATTAAGAAAAACCCTCACTGAACTTGAACATTGTTTTTCATCTGCATCATGTGCTTTGACCTCCAGGATGGTGCAGTTTTGGTGTGAAGTGAGTTTCTTTTGACCAAAATCTATTCCAAGGAATGCGAATATTTTCCCCATTGAGCTAGGGTTCACTGATTAACAACAAACCATTGTTTTTTACTGTTCTGAGCTAGTAAGCCTGGTATGTGAAAAAAGACCCCCTCCTTTTGAACATTAGTGACAAAACCCATAACTGATCTTCAGGAGGTAGCTGTGCTTTTTTCTCTGTTATAGTGGCTCAAGAAATAATTTAGGGTCAAATTTAGCTTGACTTTTGTTGTTGTTGTTGTTATTGTTCATTTCAACCTGTCTCTTGGCTTCCAAAGAACAGAGGCTGAAGTTTCTTTGAAACTAAACCCGAAGCCAAATGTGATCACATGGCAGAAGTGTTTAATTTTATTTTAGTTACAAATGAAAACCATCGTTGGGTGTCCCAGGAGGTATTTTTTTTCTTTTTACACTTTAAGTGCAGAGTTGGTGGTGGCTGATTATTGGGAGCAACAAGGGTGGCTTCCTTTGTGTCAGATGTTTAGTTTAACATTACAGGTAACTTTTTATTTGGAAATAACTTTAGACAAAAGTGCCAGATAGTACAGAGAATTCCTTATATACCTTACTTTACCCAGCTTCCTCTGGTTATATACATCATACATAACCATAGTCAAGTTCTTGAAAGCAGGAAATTAAAATTGGCACAATCACCTAATTTACAGACCTTACTTGAATTTTGTCAGTTTCCGCACTACTGTCTTTTTTCTGATCCAGGATTCAATCCAGGTTCTCGCACTGCATTTAGCTGTCCTATTTCCTAGTTTCTATTTATGTTACTGTTCCTCCAGTTTTTCATAACTTTGAGAACTTTGAAGGTCAGTTATTTTGTAGAATGTTCTTCAATGTGGTCTTGTCTGACTTGTTTCTGAGGTTATTTTTTTTTTGCAAGAATACAGGAAAATGATGCTGTGTCCTGCTCAGTCCATTGTATCAGAGGGTACTGTTGGGGAAATACAATTAAAAAAAAAATCTTCTCTTAATCCAGAAATCCTCTCCACAGAGGTTGTAGAGGAAGAAAACACCTTTATTATTGAATGAAGAAAGCAATCACTTTTAGTATCATAAGTGTTAAACCAGAATATGATACACATCACAGCCAGTCCACTAAGAGACTGCAGAGATAGAAAGAGACCTCACCCTTTTATGCAGTGAATCAGATGCAACCCACAGCAAGCATGTTTTCCTGGCAAATTGTAACCGTTCCTCCCGTAGAGGACTTGACAGCACCATCTGGCACAGTTTGTTCTGTGCTTACCCTGTAGTTGGGGTGACCGTCTGTGTTAACTAATCGGATTTATCCAGAAGGTAAGCTGTCCATAGCTTTATGATGGGAAGTAGTTTTGCCACTTGGAGCAAGGTGTCGACCAAAATTAGGCCCCCATCCTCCCACAGAAACTGGGGAGTAGGGGTGTTGTTTCCCCTGAAGTTTACATTATAGGTCCTTGAGAAAGACATTCCTGGGTCATCAAGGTGACAAAAGGATATCTAGTCTTCAAAAGATTTTGTATATAGTTCAAAGGGAGGAGAAAGTGCTTATGATGGCAAGTTTTCTAAAGTAAATGTTCTGAGAAAAAAAGTGGGTGGGGGAAATCTCTTAGTTTCATCAGAGGGAGTTAATCCTCTGAATTTGTATTTGTCCTCTGAATACGTGATGTGGATATACCCTCTCCCGGGACATACCTGCTTTGATCAATTGGTTAAGGTGGTGTCTGCCCAGTTTCTTCACTGCAAAGTCACTGTTTTTTTCCTGTAATTAAAGACGCTTATTAATTACAAAGTCACTATGTGATTAATAAGCATCTTGTGGGGAGATAATTTGAGACCATGCAAGTGTGCTGTCCCTCCTCATTCAGGGTTTCACCCACAAATTCTATTATCCATGGATGAGTCTTGCCTGTAAAACTTATTTACATGATGTTTATCTATTGATGATTTTCTGTTTTCATCATTCCTTATCCATTTATTAGTTGGAATTGTCTATATAGAAGACTTGTCCTTTCTCTTTATTTATTTAATCATTTATTTATATCAGTATAGACTCACAGATATTTATTTTATTCTCTGGGTTAAAATCCAATACTGTCATTATTAATTTTGTTACTTAAATTATCCCTGCTTTGGCCACTGAGAATTCTTTCAGGATGGCCTTTGATTCCTTTTAACATGCCATTTTCTGAGCATGTCACTACTCTCTAGCACCACAAAATGTCCCAGGCTCATCTTCTTTGTTTCCTTCTCAGTCCTAGCTCCTTTTATTGGGGAATGGTATTTAGAAACCAACATCTGGGCATTAGGTGTGCTTGCTACTGAGAAGTCAAGAAAAAATATGTGTATGTATGCAAATACATATGAGGGGGACCCCCAAAACCAGAATTATCTTTTGGAAGGTGGGCCCCTTATTGTACTGGTTCCCTTCACTAGGTGAGTGTTCTAGGAACCCATCTGTATCAGTGTACCAGCTGGTGGTGGTGTGAGAGGCTGTGAGAAGCTTCAGTGAATTTTTTTTTGAAGGCTCTTTCAGTGTGTTTGCCCATTTCATGATGGGTGATTTACAAGCATACTTGCTCACACTGCACTGAGTGTTCAGCAGTTTTTGACAGAAAATGGCGTGACCCCCCATGCCTTTACCCTCCCTATTCTCTTGACCTTGCCCCAAGTGACTTTTTTTTTGTTTCTCCAGATGAAAAACTCCTCAAAAGGAGGTTTTTTGTCAGTGTGGAAGAGGTGAAACAAAAAATGGTAGGAGTGCTAAAAGGCATCAAAATCCACTAGTTCAAAAACTGTTTTGAGCAGTGGGAAAAATGTCTTGATAGGTGCATTGCATCAAATGGAGAGTACTTTGAAGGTGACTGAAACTTAAACATGTAAGAATAAATACACAATTTTTTATAAATAAATTCAGTTATTGGTTCTACCTTGTACATCTATATTTATTTCTCTATCCATCCATGTATATATGCAAACATTCACTTAAACTGAGCTCACACTGACACCTCCAGTTCCACACCAGCACCGCAGAATTCATTCTAGCTTTTCCCAATCCTTATCTGTAACTTCTTTTCTAAAAGTGAAAAACCTGCTCTCATTATCCACAATGTATGTATTTGTTCAGTTTTAATGTATGCACAAAATAGTTTTAGAGTTGCTAACCTATGCTTCTCTGAGAAACATTTACTTAGCTAGAGTAACTACTTGTATAGTTCTTTTTCTCTTTATCCTTCCAGTATAAGTAAGAATACAGTTTTTCCCCCTTACCTTAGGTCACTGATTTCCTTCCTCATCCATTTCAGTGTGGTTGTGTTTATTTGTAACACAGGTTTATTTGTTGCTGTTTATGCTCTATTTTGAGTCCCTCGCCCACACGTCATGGTTGAGTTTCATTATTTGCCTTGGTCCTAAAAGTCATAAGCTGTGCCATAATGTACACTGAGGGACATGCCCCTTCTTTCTGTCCATCCCCACATTCTTTACACCTGGCTCCTGTCCACTCCCTGAAAGAAACCGTTTTCCTTAGCTCTATCCTTCTTTTCATCCTATTTACACACACTCACAGATGTATTTTTAATTTCCTTCCTACATGAAGGACCCACAGCATAGATATTGTCACTTTATCTTTCACTTAACAATATTTCCTGAAATCTCTCTGAAGAGGCACACAACAATCTCATTCTTCATTGTGCCTTTGGAGCCCTACATGGTACTCCTGCACAGTACTTCTCTCAACGGTTCCTGTGTGTGTGGGTGTCAGGTTTCTAACATTTTGCAGTTACAAACAGGACTGCAGCGATTAACCTGTACATAGTCTTTTTATATTCTCTGAGATGTCATTTATGATAAATTCTTAGAAGTGGAACTGCTGGGTCAGGAGATACGGGAACCTGCAGTTGTGTTCGACAGCGCCCCGCCCCTCCCCGGAAGCCCTGTGCCCGTCGTCAGTGACGGGCGTGCCTGTCTCCACAGCATAGAAAGCAATGTGTTGTCAGGCTTTTTAACAGTTTTTAATGATCTGATAGGTAAGAAATTGTATCTTGGTGTTGTTTTAATTTCTCTAATTGAAACTTTGAATATTTTCATGTGTTCAAGTGTTACTTTTAGATTTTGGGGGGTCAGTTCCCTTTCTTTTCTCCATGTCAGGTTTTTGGTCCATCATTATTCAATTTTTAAGAGTTCTTTGTATATTAAGGCTATGAGTTGTCTGTGGTATGTCTTGCTAATATTTTCTCCTTGTTTGTTGTGTTTTGACTTTGCTTATGGTGTTTTATGGTCATGGAAAATATTTTTTTTTTTATTTTTATGTGGTCAAATTCATAAGTATTTATTGAAGTCATAATTAGAAATCCTTTTTCTATACCAATGTTAAAGAGGAATTCACCCACATTTTCTTTGGGGACTTGTAGAGTTTTATTTTTCACTTTTATATCACTGTTCCATTTTGAGTTTGCTCCTGTCTATGGTGTGAGATAAAGATCTAATTTTATCTTTTTCTAAGGATATCCAGGCTACTCATCTGTCTCAGCGTCATTTATTAAAAGCCCATTTTTGCTCCAGTGATTTGAGATGCCCACTTTGTCATATACTAACTTGCCAATGTATGTACTTTGGTCTATTTCTGGGCTTTCTAGTGTCTTCCACTGCCCCATTCATCTCTTCATGCAGAAGTACCATCCTGCTAAAGTTAATTTTTTAAATTATATATATATATTTTTAAAGATTTTATTTATTTATTTTTAGAGAGGGAAGGGAGGGAGGGAGGAGGAGGAGGAGGAGGAGGAGAGAGAGAGAGAGAGAAACATCAATGTGCGGTTGCTGGGGGTTATGGCCTGCAACCCAGGAAAGTACCCTGGCTGGGAATCGAACCTGGGACACTTTGGTTCCCAGCCTGCGCTCAATCCACTGAGCTATGCCAGCCAGGGGCTAAATTATATTTTAAAAAAATAATTATCAAAATAGTAGTTTAGAATAAGTAAAAAAACCTTTAGATTGAAAACTATATTGTCCCTAAGTAAAGCATTCAAACAATGGGATTTTATTTTTGTAAATTCTTTTTCAGGTTTTCTCCATATATGTCTGCCTTTCTGTATCTATGTATGTAGGAATTTTGTTTTTTATTTAGTAAAACTTGTGGATAAACATATATGTATTTATACATATATAGAGTTGTTATCATAGACTACATATTTTATGCAAAGATTTTTCACTATATTTCATTTAGATTGTTATTCATATTTTTCATATATGTAGTCTTCATTTTTGATGGTAATGTATACTGTTTTATTGAGTTGATGTTGTAAGTTACTGTACTTAATATAATTATATTTAGATACTTTCCCTTGTTTTCAGTATGTAATTAATATTCTAGTCAACATCTTCATGCATGTAGATTTTTCTACTTCTGAATTATTTTATCAGGACAAATCAGTAAGAAGTTCAGTGTCAAAGAGCATACATAGCACATTTTATGCTTCCAAGTGCATAATTCCAGGGTTTTGAAAAATATTATATTGATTTAAAATGTTATCAGTAGTGTAGTTTTGCTTCAAGTTTTCTAGTATTGGAGGAATGTTTTTTGATTATTCTCAAGAGTATGTAGTTTAGGTTTTCTTAAAGTATTTGAATTTGGCAGTATTTTGGCATGTATTTCTCTGACTTAAACATTTTTCTGTTGTTAAGAAAAAATTCAAGCAATCTTTTGGAAACAGAAGACAGTAAGACAGTAATTTAGTATGAATTTCCCCAGGTACCAGTTATATTGGATATCCAGCTCACTGACCTGGTGCAGATGTGGTGATTGCTTTCCATGGGCTCAGTCTTCCCTCTCCTTTGCCCAGCCAACCTACTCTGTGCTCCTTCTCATCAGCAAAGTCCCATGTGGGTCCTCTCCTGGTTGGGGTCCACTCACTCATTTATGAGGCTGTACATGTGACACATGTAGTTACGAGACTTCAGAGTTCTGCCCTTGACTAGCTTCTTGAGTTTAGCTGCTTCTCTGCTTCTGGGGAGGCTGGAAATCCTCTTTCTCCCTGTCCTAAATGCCTCCTGCATGTCCTGGATTTTACATATGTATATGTATGGTAAGAAGCTTATCTTAAGTCTATTCCTTGTTTCCTACAGAAATTAATAATGCTAAGCACAAGGAGTCCTCTCAAACTCCTTTGCCTACATTTCAAGTCCTTAACTCACTACAGTTGGTTTCTGGCCCTTGCATTCCTGTCATAATGCTCCATCAAGCTCTCCAAGGATGTCTGTGGTGACCAACTCAGAGGGTGTTTTCCTGTCCTCATCTTAATCTGTCTCCTAGCATCAGATCCTTCTCTCTTAACTTCTAGAACATTGCAGTCTTTTGGTTCAGCTCTTAATTCTCTGTCCACTTTTGTTCCATCTTCTTTGGAATTTTTTCTCTTGCATTGTTCGACTCCAACCTTGGTCTTGAGCTCCTCTTTTTGCTTTCAACTCCCTTTCTTGGTGAGCTCATCCAGGCTCATGGTTTTACATGCCATCTATATACTCATTATCTGCAAATCTGTATCTCTAGCCCTGACTTCTTCTGTGAGCTCCAGCCTGCCTATGTGGATGACACCGCTGCTTGGAGGTCTCATAGGCATTTCAAATGTAATGTCCAAAACTAAACTCTTGATTCTGCCACCAGTGCAAATTTTTCTTCTGTCTCGTAAGTAGCAACTATTTTATACCCAACTGCTCAAACTCTCTTTCCCTTACTATCCAGACACTTCTTCCAGCAAGTTCTAATTTCTACCTCTAATTTATATTTCAGATCTACCTATTTTTCTCTTTCTCCTTAGTCATCCCCTAGGAAAAGCTATCTCTCACTTGTATAACTCAACAACTTTCTTTTTGGTTTCCTTGCTTCAACATTGCATTCTCCAATCTACCCTCCATATAGCAGTCAGAATGATCTTTGAAAATATCTGCAGTAGGGTGTAATTGCATTTAAACTAAAGTCCAGCCTTCTTCCATTGCTTTATGAGGCCCTGCATTGTGCCTGCCAGCTTGTCCTTCTCTCTTACCTACTACACCCCAGGTGCTGCAGCCTCCTTTTCATTTGTAAGTGTGTTCCTCTTGCTTTCTTTATAGGTTTGCACCCCTGTCATATCTCATGACAGCTTCATTTTCCTCAGAACCCTTTTCATAGTTTTTGATTACATGTATTTTTGGTTTAGTTTCTTACAGTTTGTTTGTTATTGATCCCGTATGCTATTTTATGGGCTTCGTGAGGGCAGTGATCTTGACTTAATGAACAAGTGATAAATGTCATTGAATGACCTTCTATGCTGACAGGTAAACTATGAGATGTTGAGATGATTTTAATGCATACAGCTTCAAATTTCATAATGTGAGGTGCTTCTTAGAACTTGCGTATTCCTTTGGAAGCAGTGTCACCTGTAGGTGGCTTTCTTTTCTCTCGGCATTTCTTCTCGGCTTCCTGTGTCCACAACTACTTCAGTAATGGTTGGTGGTTGATATGGGTGCCTTGATTCCTGGGAGGTTCCTTCATTTGAAAGTACTTACTAAGGAGCTACAGAAACATGTGTTATCTGGGATGATTTATGAGAATGGGTATTTGGAAAAAAGCATAGGTAAGTATGTATTATTTTATAGCCCAAAACCTTGACCTTAAAGCATATTCCTGGAAGATAAAGTGTGTTTCATCAGTACTTCTATTAGGGAAGTATAGCAGTTAAACAAAAATGGGAAAAGAGGACATGAACTTTTGAGGCTGGATGAATTTAAGAGAGAAACATGCCTAAATTTTTAAATTTAGGTTGTAATATTAGTCCAAGAAAAATATATTTCTTTTAAAAGGTCTCAAGCATGTTGCACTAAAACATCAGATAATTTTGGTGCAGGTAGTGATATGTGGCCACTACAAGTATCTTTTAACCTCTTAGTCAGAACAATGCATGTCAGTGGTGTCAATGGTCTGCTGTGAATGGTATCAAGTATTGCAACCAGTTAGGAAGCATTTCTGGTCTTCAGGACGTCTTTGAAACATTGACTCTTGTTATTCATATTTAATTACTATCATCTCTGCATTGGGAAGTGTATGGTTGTTTATGTGCTATCTTGGTCAGCCATTGAAACTGAAGTTTATAGATGATTTTATCAAAAACCTAGTTAACCTAGTTAATTTTCCATACTTCTCTAACAGTTATGAGATATGTGTATCCCATTACATTCTGGTGTACATAAGGATGTTTTCTCCCAAATCACAGAGATCCCAATGGCTTTAGCAACTCTTTGACACTTAGGGTTAGCAAGGTCATATTTATCATGGTTTAATTTTAAAACCTTTTTTTCAAGGTAAGTTGTATTTTAATAACACTTTAATACTTTTGGAGAATGTGAGTCCCTGAAGGAAATTTAGAGACAGTCAAAATGCAATCCCCTTATCCTACAGTTTAGCATGCAAGACTACACAGGTTGGTGAAGGGGCTTGCCTCGGGTGACTTAGTGAAGTGTTGAGCTTCCCGGGCTTGAAGCTGACTCCCAGAGCGGCGCTACTGAATAATGCTGTGCTACTTACTCATTCCTTTACTCCTTCGCTGTCCCCCACTCCCACATTCCACCCCACACATAAGCTCAATGAGAGTGGAGGCCCCTGCCTGCTCTCTGTAGTACTGAGTCCTCAGCTCGGGGCACAGAGCCAGGGCAGTGTGGGAGAAAAACTAAGTGTTGCTAAAAATGTTAGTGGCACTTCCCGTGCTATCAGTTGGTGGTTTAATAGTGTGCTTAGTATTTCTGAAGGACTGAATGTAGATCATGTACAGCTGGCACATTCTTCAGTGGGAGGCCTGGGGACTAAATGACTTATTTAAATGCAGGTGGAAGCTGCATTCCACCCACACAAGGGCTGCCCCTGCATACTCAGCATTGTTAGCTTTCATCTTGCTGTTGTTATGTATACACTTCCAGGTGCTCTGCATTTTTAGTGGAAATTTTACATTCCATCGCCTAGATTGGTTTGGTAACCAAAATCCTGTTGGGAGAACAAAAGAAAATGACAGTGGTGAAAAGTAAACATGACTAGTGAGCTAGGGAGGAATACAAAAGAAAAGAGATAATTAAAAAGTTATTTTTCAATGCTTGGTTAGCGGTAAGTTCCCGTAACTTCTTCTAAGAATTCTCCTGGGTTAATGGGTTATTTTTTAACTTTATGGGGGTCATATTATTCTCTTAGTATAACATTACGGAAACCCATGCAGACTTAACTTATGAATGCCTTAAAAATGAGCCAAGTCTTGTTCAGTTTCCCTGTAAGATAAAGTGGCCACTGCAAATAATTACTGTAGAATAAAGTTAATAAATGTGAGGTTAATATTATATATTCAGAATGCTTAGGATTATCTGATTTTTAAAAATAGTCCACAAAGTACAATAAAGAGAAAATTAAAACAGAATGACAATAGTTTAAAAATATGTGGTATGCTGGGAAATTGATCTGATGTGTCAAAATTGGTAAAAATTGATGGGTATATTTTTTAAGGGAAGAAGATTTAACAATATGGACATTTTATTTAAATATGTGCTTACACTTAAGTGTTGCCAAGGAAGATATTACTTATCATAGGTATCTTATCCTTTGGGTCACTTATTTAGATGTTATTTTTTATTTTTTTGATTTATTTTTCTTTGTGGAAAGGTTTTAAATAACCGATTGTTTTTATTTATTTTTAAGTATTTTTTATTGATTATGCTATTACAGTTTTCCCAATTTTTCCTCCTTTATACCCCCTCCACCCTGTCCCCCCAACCTTCCAGCATTCCTCCTGCCCTTAGTTCATGTCCGTGGGTTGCACATATAAATTCTTTGAGTCCTCTGTTTCCTGTACCATTTTTTATCTTTCCCCATCTATTTTATGCCTACTAATTATACTTCTTCTTTCCTGTACCTTTCCCCTCCCTATTTCTCCCTTTCCCCTCCCCTCTGAACTCCGTCTGTGTGATGTCCATTTCTCTGATTCTGATCCTGTTCTGGCTGTTTGCTTAGTTTTTGTTTTCATTGTTTTTCTTTTCTTTTAGGTTCATTTGTTGATAGTTTTGAGTTTGTTGTCATTTTATTTATATTTTTTATCTTTTTTCTTAGATAAGTCCCTTTAACATTTCATATAGTAAGGCCATGGTGATGATGAACTCCTTTAACTTGACCTTATCTGGGAAGCACTTTATCTGCCCTTCCATTCTAAATGATGCTTTGCTGGGTAGAGTAATCTTGGATGTAGGTCCTTGCTTTCATGACTTCAAATACTTCTTTCCAGCCCCTTCTTGCCCATAGGTTTCTTTTGAGAAATCAGCTGATAGCCTTATGGCAACTCCTTTGTAGGTAACTGTCTTCTTATCTCTTGCTGCTCTTTGGATTTTCTCTTTATCTTTAATCTTGGGTAGCTTAATGATGATGTGCCTTAGTGTGTTCCTCTTTGGGTCCAACTTCTTTGGGAGTCTCTGAGCTTCCTGGACTTCCTAGAAGTCCATTTCCTTTGCCAGATTGGGGAAGTTTCCTTTCATTATTTGTTCAAATAAGTTTTCAATTTCTTGCTGCTGTTCTTCTCCTTCTGGCACCCCTATAATTCAGATAATGGAATGTTTCAGGTTATCCCAGAGAATCCTCAGCCTCTCTTCATTTTTTTTGATTCTTGTTTCTTCATTCTTACCCAGTTGGATGTTTATTTCTTCCTTTTGTTCCAAATTGTTGCTTTTAATCCTGGTTTCCTTCTTGTCACTGTTGGTTCCCTGAATATTTTGCTTTATTTCATTTTGGGTGTCTTCCATTTGTTCTTTCATCTTTTGACCAAGTTCAATCAGTTTTGTGAGCATTTTGATTACCAGGGCTTTAAATTCTCCATCAGTTAGGTTGGCAATGTCCTCCTTGCTTAGTTCTGAGGTTTTGCTGTGTTCTTTCATTTGGGCCATATTTCTTTGTCTTGGTGCAGCTGATAGGTGGTAAGGGGGTGGGGCCCTAGGTATTCACCTGGGCAGGGCAACCCTCTTTGCTGCCTTTGGGGGAGGGCCAGAGAGGGAGCAATGCAGCTTTCCTGCTTGTCCCTATCACACTTCCCAACAGACTCTCCCATTAGACTGGAAGCATCTCCCAAGGCGGCAACCCCAGCCATAGCCCACAGTCAGCTCTGAGTCTCAATTTTCCCCTTAAGTCAGTTCCTCCCACACAGCTCCACTGAGCTCTGCAGTCAGCCCCACCCCTCAGCTGCCTGCCCTGCGGGGTCCACCTTAGTGGTCTGGTCATTCTGGTTGATTTTTTCCTTAATTCCTTGGTTGTCGGAGTTCCATGCAGTTTGATTTTCTGGTGCTTCCAGTTGTTTGTTAATTTTAGATTGGTTGTTATCCTCCTTTTGGTTGTGAGAGGAAGTGAAGGGTTTCTGCCTACACCTCCATTTTGGCCGGAACTCTGGATGTTATTTTTTAGAGCAGTTTTAGGTTCACAGCAAAATCAAGAGGAATGTACAGATTTCTCAGTGTATACCCTACATGCCCAGCCACCCCCATTATCATTATCCCCCACCAGAGTGGTGCATTGGTTACAACTCATGAACCCACATTCAAAATTTGTTTTGAGTTGTTTTCCTGTTTTATTTCAGAGACTAGTTCAAAAGACAAATCTGTAAACTGATCCATTGTTGGTGGAAAATAACCTTCTGAATAAGAGATGATAAATCACACCCAGCAGGTGAACCCTAGGCCTTCCTCAGGGAATCAAGCCCTGGACTGGGTGCAACAAACATGGGGACCTGCAGAGGACCCAAGCTCAGATGAATAGTTTCATCAGCTCATAGAAACTAATTGCACCCTTCTGGGAATATTCTATACAGCTTGTTCATTATAATTAGAGATATCTTTCATAACTAGGTTCTTACTGAGGTTTAAGTGGTTGGAATTTTTATTATTATATGACAATGCTGATGAAAACATTCCCTCCAAATTATTTAAGTGGCTGGACTGATTTTGTCACCAGGCCTTTCTGGAATTTCTACGAGTTTTAGGGTTTAAAGGATTTCAGTTTTCATTCAATTGGGATTCCGTAAATTATGCTGATATCATCATGTAAAGAATATTTGACAGGTGCTAGAGAAGGAGAAACTTGAGTGCCCTTGAAAAAATACTGAGACCACTGAATAAGAGTGCAGTCTAACTACACCAAATAAATAAATATTTGCATATCTTCATTGTATAATTCAAGAAACATCTCATTTAAATGGGTGCAAATATGTATCTACTGTTTCTACTAGTGGCCAGTTACTGTCTTGAGCAATGTTAACAGTAGGAATGAACCCTGGACTGGGAAGCAGAAGAAGTGGATTCTTTGACTGCTTCCTTGCTTATCGTGTGCCTTTGATGGGTAGAGAGGCTCATCTTTTCCCACCTACAGCCAGAATAATACTAACCTCTCAGTATTATTTTGAGGAACAACTGTCACTATAAGTGAAAACATTCTATAAATTTTGATGTGTTTTACAATTTTAAACTTAGTTGAAAATAGCTCTTATAAAAATATTGTGAAAGTCAAGGTAACATGAAAGTTATTTGATACAGTTTTGGGCATGGTATATGCTCAAAATCGGTTCTAATTTTATTTAATTAAATAAAATTGTTTTACTGAATGAATTCTACATATAAAAGCACCATGAATTGGTCTTTGCTAGGTTCTTTGCTAAAAGATAAGGTTCTTTGCTAAAATAACAAAAAAGGGGAGGTGGCCCACATATATGTGTTATACCTATGAAAAATGTTCTATGAGCTATTCAGACAAAATGATATGGAATTTCTGAGGAAAGGGTTACACCCAGCTGAGTGAGGGGTAAGGACAGAATTGTGAGAAGTGAGGTCAGGGTATGGCAGGATGGCCCCAACTCCATATGATTTCGAATATTCAATTCTAACACATGTTGACTTTATATGAAGTCAGTGGCAGCCTTGGAAGCTCTTTGCCTGGGGAAGTCACGTGTTTGCCTCTGTGCTTCAGGAAGGCTAATTCAGAAGTAAGTAGATGAAAGAGGAAAGATGCTGGAGGTAGAAATACTGGTTGGACCATGCTGGATATCAGGATGTGTGAGCACCTTGACCTGGGCCATGGGTGTGTAGAGGAGGAGACAGATGAAGCAAATTTGAGGAGGAAGAAGCTGTTGGACTTCATCATTGTCTGTTTGTAGGAGTAATGATGTGTCTTATGGTAGATTTTTTTCAACTGCCTTAAAAATTGCAGGAGATTTTTGCAAATTTAATAATGCAAAAAAGTTCTTATAGTGACTGCTGAATTGATGAGGGTTTAGGTACAAAAGACTTTACAAATCTTTGCTTTAACTGTCTGTTAGCAGTTATAAAGAATTAGACATGTCTAGTTGGTTATATAGGTTTGGTGTCTGTAGAGGGATCTGAACTAAAAATTGAGATTTGATGTAAAGGAGAAAGACCGGGCTGCGATAGAGATTTGATCATCATTAGCAAAATGATGTTGATAATAAATAACACTGGATTGGATAAATTTGGCCAGGGAGAGAGACTTTGCTTGAGTTACAAAGAGAAGATGGCAGGGATGGAGCCCCGGGGGAGGTGCCAACACTTAGACATAGTCAGAAGAGGAGTCCTTTGTATGAGAAACTGAGAGTGGTCACTGGAGGATAGAGTTCAGACCACATACACTGCTCTGTGATGGAGTTTCCAGGTGACATTCCTCATTTGTTTTTTTTTCTTCCATACCATACAAGATCAAATACTCAAAATATTTGGGAACTATACTATTTCAAATTAACAACATTTCTGGAGCTTAATTTTCTTAGTCTAAAAGAACACAAGATATTTTAGAAAAAGATATTTTACTATGTTAGATATTGTATAGGGTATATTTTGTAGGAAATACCCAAGTTTAAAATATACATTTGTTTCATTATTTAAAAAAATTAAATTTTTTTTCCATTATCATTTAATCCCCTTATACTCTGCCCCCCCCTGCAATTACCATACTGTTGTCCATGTCGATGAGGCCTTCTTCCTTTTTGCTCAGTCCATCCACTCCTTTAAATCCCCCTCAATAGCTGTCATGCTGATCTCTATCTGTGAGTCTGTAATTTGATTATTAGTTCAGTTTGTTCATTAGGTTCCACATAGAAGTAATATCACATGGTATTTATCTTTCTCTGACTGACTTATTTCACTTAGCATAATGTTCTTTAGGTCCACCCACACTGTAAAAAGGATAAACCTTTTTCTTTTTTATGACCAAGTAGTATTTCATTGTGTAAATATGCCACAGGTATTTCATCCACTCATCTACTGAATGGCACTTGGGCTGCTTCCATATCTTGGTGATAGTAAATAATGTTGCATTGAAAATAGGGGTGCTTATGTTCTTTTGAACTAGTATTCTAGGATTCTTTGGATATATTCCCAGAAATGGGATCTCTGTGTCAAAGGCAGATCCATTTTTAATTTTTTGAGGTATCTGCATGCTGCCTTCCATAGTGGTTGCACCAGTTTGCATTCCCACCAACAGTACAAAAGGGTTCCCTTTTTTCCACATTCTCACCAGTACTTGTTTGTTAATTTACTGATGATCACCATTCTGACAGGTGTGAGGTAGTATCCCATTGTGGTTTTAATTTGCATTTCTCTGATTATTAGTAACACTGAGCATCTTTTCACATGCCTGTTAACCAACTGTATGTCTCAGAAAATTATAAGATATTGAAGAAAGAAATTGAAGAAAATACAAATAAGTAGAAGGACATAATGTGCTTATAGATAGGAAGAGTTAGATCATTAAAATGTCCATACTACCCAAAGCAATCTATAGATTCAACACAATTCCCATCTAGATTCCAATCTTATATGTCACAGAACTAGAACAAATATTTCAAAAATTTATATAGCACTACAAAAGGCCCCACATAGCAACAGTGATCCTGAGAAAGAACAAATTGGGAGGAATCATGTTACCTAATATCAAACTATACTATAAGGCCATAGTAATCAAAAGAGCCTGGTGCTGGCATAAAAACAGACACATAGATCAACAGAACAGAACAGAGATCCCAGAAATAAGCCCATACCTTTAAAATAAGGCCATAGTCAATTAATATTCAACAGAGGAAGTAAGCACATACAATGGGCTAAAGATAGTTTATTCAATAGTGTTGGGAAAATTGGACAGATACATGCAGAAAAATGAAACTAGGCCACCTTTTTACATCACACACAAGAATAAATTCAAAATGGATTAAAGACTTAAATATTGGACCTGAAACTGTAAAAATCCTAGAAGAAAACATAGGCAATAAAACCTTGAACATTGCTTATAGCAATATTTTATCAGATATGTCTCCCCAGGCAAGGGAAATTGAAAGAAAAAATAAACTAATGGGGCTACATCAAATTAAAAAATTTTTGCACAGCAAAGGAGATCATCAACAAAATAAGACAACCCACAGAATGGGAGAACTTATTTGCCAATATATCTGATAGAGTGTTAATATACAAAATTTAAAAAGAACTTAGAAAACTCAACACACAAAAACCAAACAATCCAATTAAAAAATGGACAAAGATCATGAATAGACACTTCTCTAAAATATACATTAAAAAACCCTTTAATATAAATGTGTTATGTAAATTAATGGAGCATTATGTATCCCTTGTAATTTTTCATGGATTGATAGAAAACCTGCATTTCCTTGAGTAATATCTGTATGGTATATGTTTTTGTCCTCTTTAAATATATTCATGTCTTTGTATTTAAAGTGTGTCTCTTGTAAACAGTGTATAGTTGGATCTTGTTTCTTTATTCAATCTGTCCATGTCTGTCATTCTATGGAAGTTTTTTGTTTATTTGCATTTACTGAATTATTGGCATGATTTGTTTCGAGTCTACTATATTATTGTTTGTTCCATCTAACATTTAGTTTTTGTTCTTTTTTTCCTTTTTTAGATTCATGGAATTAAAAAAAATTACTCCATTTTATCTTTCAGTTGGATTTTTAGCTATGCCTCTTCATGATATTTTTTTAGAGTTTACATTGTGTGTCCTTAACTTATTTAGTTTGCCCTCAAATAATATTTCACCAAGTCATTAACAATGAGGAGCTTTACTACAGTATACTTTAATTTACCTTCACTTGTACCTTGGCATTGTTACTAAATATTTTCCTTCCAAATATTATAAGCCCTGTGAGTCATTATTATTCTTTTTGCTTTAACATAATCTTTAAGATTACAAAAATTTAAGACTTTAAAATTACTCACAGTTTTCATTTCAATGTCTTTAATAATTTTGTGCAGATCCAGACATTCATTTTGAATTACATCTTTTCAGTCTGAAGAGATTTCTTTACAATTTTTGGTAGTGTGGGTCTGCTAACAAAATTATTTTGGCTTTTGTCTGTCTGTAAAAAATGTTTTAATTTTACTTCCCATTTTGAAAGGTATTTTCTCTGGGTATAAAATTCCAGGTTAACATTTTTTTTTCTTTCCACACTTTAAATATAATATTTCATTATTTTCTGGCATACATTTTTTTTTTCTGAGAGAAGCCATCATAAATCTTCATGTTAGTCCTCTGAATTAAATGTGTGTATTTTCTCTTATGGCACTTTGACTATGGTGTGACTTGGTGTGGGTTTTTTAGAAAAATTTATCCTGATTGTGGTTTACTGAAGCTTTTGGATCTTAATTGATGTCTTTCATATTTTAGAAACTTCTGTCCATTTTCCTCTGTAAATATTTCTTCTAGCCCATTCTCTCATCTCCTTGGCTGCAATTACACATGTTAGATCATTTGTTTTACATATCTCTGAATCTCTAACCAGTTTTATTTTTTTGTGCTTTACCTTGAATAATCTTTGTCTTTGAGTTGACCCATCGTTTCTTCTATTGTGCCTAATCTGCTATCCAGCCTGTGGAATGGCTCCTTTATTTCACGTACCCTGTTTTTTAGTTCTAGAATTTTCATTGGTTATTTTTAATTTCTGGGCTAAAATTTCCCATCTTTCATCTATTTTTTTCTACCCATTCTATTGACTTAACATACTTATAATAAATGTTTAAAAATCCTAATTTGCTAATTTCAACATCACAATCATTTGTGAATTTGACTATATTTTTCCTCTGATAATAGGTCATATTGTCCTGTTTATTTACATGTTTTAAAATTGTATTGTATACTGGTCATTTTGTGGAAATTGAAAGTAGATAATATTTACTCACAGGAAAAGCACAACCCTTTTTTCTCAAGCTGCTGGTGTGAGGGGTTGATCTCAGTGTGATCCATCACTGAGTTGGGTCAGACTAAGTTGCAGCTTTAGTTGGTTTCTGTGCACCAGTGGTTTCAAACATTTTGTGGGCAAAATTAGGGCTTGCTCTCTCTCCAGCAGGGCTTTGGGTTTTATACTGGTGAAATTCTAGAGAAATCTCTCTGCTTTTATTTCAACTGTTAGCTGTTTACATCCTTGAAGATTTACCTCTCTCCCTCTCTGCTAGCTGCCCCACCCCACAGCTGTCCACACCATGGGCTTTCCTCCATTGCTCTTTTACCCTGCTCTTAGCTTTGTCACACTTCTGTGCACGTAAAGAAAGTGCCGGGGAAAGAATTGGTGGGCAGTGCAGACTTGCTCTTGGGTCTCTCTGTCATGCCAGCCCACACACAGGCTGGCCATTTATGAGAAGGTGTGCTCCTCTGCCTCCTGTGCCCCGGGGGTGAAAGCAGCCCTGGGTTTCCTCTCACTTAGAATAGGCTCATCTCGCTACGGAATTTAGTTCATTTAGACTTCTTTGCATCCTAAGCTCTTCGATGCATTTTTAAAAATTATGATTTCTAGCTTATCTCTCAGTTTTTGTTGTCATGTTAGGAACAATAGTCTTCTACAACGTTTTACCTCCAGAGATCAAAAGATCTCTTAGTTTACTTGAAAATGGAAGAAAAACACTGAAATATTTAGTGATGTATATATAATCTTAATGACACAAGCGCAGTAGATGCATTTTAGTTCTCAAATTTTGTACCAATTATCAGAATTTATTTCCTTAGATAGGAAAAAAATGGCAGATTGCCTCTAGGGTAAGCTATTTTCTTACTCTGGTGTCTTTTAAAATATTTTTTCCCTTCTCATTTATCAAAAGTGGTGAAAACTGATTAAATGTTTTGTAAAGGACTTTGTGCTCCATTTTGATGCTGTGTTCTGTCTTTTAAAAGTAGTAACAAAATTTTCTCAAAGATTGCCCTTCTGAGAACTCATTTTTTCTTAAATTCATAGAATAAGGAAAATAGAGTCAAAGCATCTTTGTGCAGGTTGGCCTATAGTTTGCAAATAAATCACTTTAGTATTTAACCTTTTCCTTAATGTTCAAGTCTGCTTTATGGACAGTCACAAAATCCTCATACATTTTTTAAAAGTAAGTGTTTATGTATGATTTAAGCATGAGTTTCTAAATTGCACAGTAACTTTTCACAAGAGGTCAGTGGTCATTGGGTTTTTGTGATGGTGTTTGTTTAACAGCATCATTTTCTCTGGTCCTTAGACTGAGTTTGTTTGATTTTTTGGTTTAGGGTTCTACAGATGGTGAATGCTAAGATTTAAGGCAGATGGATTCTCTGAAGCATGCAGACTACAAACCCCAGGGGGTTATACTGTCACTTCATTAATTAGCTCATGGAACGTTGCTTTGGGCTAGTTTAGTAGGATTATCTCTGTTTTTACAGATTAACAAAATGGGGTGTGAGTCATTAAATTGGTCGTGATTTAGTCCTGGAATTTAGAATTTTAGACCTTTAGTCAGTTATTCAGCTTGTAGATTTTAATCTTATTATTCCAAATATATATTTTCACAACAATTTAGTTTCACTGAGTTATTTTATAAGAAATAGATTCATATTTTCAAGCCATGAAGGTTTTAACTTGAATTTTACCCAGCTGCTGTGATGTCCTGCTATGTGTCATGTGGAATTCATGAACTTAAGGTAAATTATTGATACATACTTAGAGTTATCATTTTCACATGAAACATTGATGGAAATTTTCGTTTGTTTTACATATGATTTAATGTGGAATGGCCATTGGTGACACAAATTCAACATGAATAGGGTACCAGAGACAGCATGATGTATTGGAAAGAACATGTGACTGTTACTAGAGACTTGGGCTGGAGGCTTGGCTTACCCCATTCTAGCCCAATGAACATGGGTAATTCACTTTTTCCACCTTTGACTTTGGGAATATTTCTAAGAAGCAAGTTAGCCAATATTTAGTCTGTCTATCTATTTATCTGACTCAAGGAATGACTCTTCTCTCTGGTTCACCAGGCTCACATACTTCTCAGTGTCCAAGTAAACTGGGTTTCCTAAGATATCGTTGGCCCAGTGCAGACTGAAGGCAGAAGTTAGCTGTAAGCGTATCCTACTCTTGCTTGGTGCTGCTTCCCTCACCGATTGACAACACCAAACAGAAGTATTAGCTCGGCTGGGTCCAAAGTTTGAGTTTTAATTCATGTATTTTCATTTCATTTGTGTGGTCACAGATCACACAACTAATGCTGGTCAGCCTGCTCACCAATGAGAGCCTTTCCTGGTACAAAGGGGTCTGGGCAGGAGGCACAGTCTGTCCCTAGGAGTGTAACTCTCTGTAACTTGGTATGTTGACACTCAACATTATTCTCATATTTTAAAGGGTAGGGGAAGTCTGTGGGTTACTAAGAAAATTTATAAATTTAAAGAACATTATGTTTCTTATTATCTAACCATGATATCTCCAGATTAGCACCAAGTGACCAATACTTAATCCCTGAATTGGGCTCTACAAAAGCTCCCTTAGTGTAGTGAATTTAGCTTAATTTATTATTAATTAAGTTTTTGTTTAAAATGCCAAGTAGAAAATGCATTTTAAAGGAAAAATGATATTGTTTTCCAAAAAGTTTCAGTTGTTTTATACAGTGATCTTACATATTTTTTTCAATTCAGATGTATTACTTGGATCATTTCTTAAGATTCTTTTATTAGTATATCTAAAAACAGACTAATTCAGTTATTTCAACTATAATGACTCAAAGTAATATATAGTAAAGATTAATGTGATAATTTGTTGGATAAATCATGAACCTTTGGGCAATACTTTTGTTATGCTGAATGAAGACAACAGCTTCAAGCAGATGGTTTGCTTTAATTCAAGCAACAACTTTTAGACCTAGAATAAAGTTATATAATTATTTTAAAACTCATGTGTATTTATGAAATTCTGTATGTTATAAATATGTATGCTCTGTTGAAAAGTAGCATATTTTAGCCAACTCAACACAAGTTCTAAAGTTATTTATTTATGTAACATATTCATCTTTATCTTGACTTTAACAATCCAACAAGGTATTAAAATCAAGGTTGGTAGGTGAGACTTTTGAAAAATTAACAACTGAGTATAAAGTATGTTATTATAAAGTATAGTACTAGTTAATATTGAGAGTCAGTAAAAAGTAACAAGAGGAACAAGAAAATGAAAATCAAATAAATCAAATGTACAACAGGTCAGATGATGGCGTTATGGAAAAAAAAAATAAGTCAGGCAAGGACAGCAGAGAACCAGGGATGGGGCAACTGCTTTAAATCAAGTGATCAGGGAGGAAGTATAGCACTATTGAAAAAGTGTGGAGGCTTTCAAAAGGAAGACACTGTTAGCACAGGCAAAGAGTTAGAAAGGCCTGTTCTTCACACAGGTAAAGACTTATTTGCAGCTAAGCATGCTGAGTCTTACAAATAAACAATTTGATGGGAAAGGGATTTGTAATCACCTAAAGGCATTGTACACCACATCTGGCCTCATAACAGCATTCCTTGTAAATCAATTTATCTTATAGTATAGTATGAACTAAATAAATCAAGGGACTCTTGAGATAGGAGTAAGCTGGCAAGAAATTCCATTTAACAAAAAAATCACTTATCCTTTATTCAGCAAGTTCTCAATTTTAATAATTTATTCTATAGATATACTTACATATTTGTGCAAGTATTTTCAAGGGAACATATCATGACATTATTTGCAATAGCAAAAGTTTAGAAACCATCATTATGGGGCAGGTTAAATAAACTATGGCATAGTCATAGAGTGGGATATACACAGCTCTTAGAAAGAATGAAGCAACCTTTACCCTAAGTACTAATATGGAACAGTCTCCA
This sequence comes from Phyllostomus discolor, assembly GCF_004126475.2. Classification (NCBI taxonomy): domain Eukaryota; kingdom Metazoa; phylum Chordata; class Mammalia; order Chiroptera; family Phyllostomidae; genus Phyllostomus; species Phyllostomus discolor. Next base: position 73,012,256 of record NC_040907.2, read on the forward strand.
TGATACATTTTTAAGTGAAAAAAGAAAGGTGCAGAAGAAGGGGTGTAGCAGGATATCACTTCCATTTAAAAATTATACATACATAAGATAATACGCATGTGTATGTATAACCTGTCTTTGAAGGAATGTTGCAACTCGGTGGTTGGGAACAGGAGTAGGAAGGACACTTCCATTTTGCTGTATGCCCCATTTTACCATTTAAATTTTGTTTAGATGCCTGCATTACATATTAAACACTTTTTTTAAAAAGTTAACATCACTGTAAATGTTAGTTTAGGTCCAAGAATGTCTGGGTTTAAAATGTAAAATTATTATGATTGAGTTAAAAATGTTATATTCAGTATTGGAGTATTTTTCTTCTATGTTGTACATCGAATCCTTATACCTTATTCATCTTATACCCAATCGTTTGTATCCTTTTACTCTTCCCATTTTTCCTACCTGCCCCTCCCCTGGGAAATTGCTTTTCTACTCTCTCTATGATTTTGACTTTTAGAAAAAAAAAGATTACATATATTGGGTTGACCAAAAAAGTTTGTTTTTTCTATTTTTCCGTAAGATGGCTCTAGTAGCACTTAGTTGTCATTAACTTCATTCATAACAATTTTGTTAGATTGTTTTGTGACAGCTGTCATATCAGCATGCATTTAAAAAAAATCAAAATTAATGAATTTTTGTGTAGTCATTTTCATATTGAAGATGGAAGAAAATATGCAACATCTTCAGGTATTATGCTTTATTATTTCAAGAAAGGTAAAAACGCAACTGAAATGCAAAAAACAAAAAGATGTGTGCCATGTATGGAGAAGGTACTGTGACTGACCGAACATGTCAAAAGTGATTTGCAAAGTTTTGTGTTGGAGATTTCTCCCTGGATGATGCTCCATAGTCGGGTAGACCAGTTGAAGTTGATAGCAATCAAATGGAGACATTAATTGAGAACAATCAATGTTATACCATGCAAAAGATAGCCAACATATAATCAAAATACCTAAATCAATAAAGTTGGTGAAAATGAAATATGTGTCTTTTATTTTATGGGAAAAACCATACAGACTTTTTGACCAACCCAGTAAGTGATATTGTGCAGTATTGGTCCTTCTTTGGCTTATTTCATTTAGCGTAATGTCCTCAAGGTCCATCCATGTTGTCACAAGTGGCAGGATTTCCTTTTTCTTTGTGGCTAGATAATATTTGAGAGAGGGAGGGAGGTAGAAAGGGAGGAAGGGACAGGGAGAGATCTCATATTTTATTATTCATTTATTCATCAATAGACACTTAAGTGGTTTCTATGTCTTGGCTGTTGTGAATAATGCTGCAATGAACATGGGGCTGCAGGTACCTCTTCAAATATCCTCTTCAAATGTTGTTTTCCTTTCCTTTGAATAAATAACCAGAAGTGGGATTTCTGGATCTTTTGGTAGTTCTTTTTTCAATTTTTGGAGGAGCCTTCATAATGTTTTCCATAGTGGCTAAGTCAATTTGCATTTCCACCAATAGTGTACAAGGATTTACTTTCCTCTACATCCTTACCAACACTTATCTCTTATCAAGGAGCTTACTACCCCCCTATGTTTTCTTTTAGGAATTTTGGGTTTGGGTCTTACATTTAATCTTTAATCCACTTTGAGTTGATTTTTTGTGTATGTTGAAAGATAGTGGCCCAGTTTCATTTTTTTGTATGTGGCTGTTTAGTTTGCATGAAAAGACTGTCCTGTCTCCATTGTACATATATTCTTGACTCCTTTCTTGTAAATTAATTGACCATGTACTTGTCTGTGTGGGTTTGTTTCTGTGCTCTCTATTTTGATCCATTGGTCCATGCACCATAAATTAGAGCATCTTTTAATTAAATTTTACCAAACATTTATTGTATAGCTAGCAGATGTTGCAATGATTTTTTTTAGTCGCCAGTGAGAGAAAGATTCATGCCTTTTGTTACTCTCAAAATGGCATATTTTGACAAAGGAAAGAGTCCTAAAAATTATTTAGGCTTAATATTTGATCTGTAAAATAACTAATAAAATGTATAACAAATAGTTAGAGGTTCATAGATATGGGTGCACCAAACTTGGTCCTTTATTATGTGTGATTTTAGACTAATTATGTTCTAGTTTCTTTTGTAAAATGGGGCAGTAGTGCTACAGGGCATGGCTTTGATGATTAAATGACTAATGATGCTTGTAGATTACTTATTACTGTGTATTCCTTTAAATATAGTACAATAAATGTTAGCTATTTTTATTAATCAGTTTCCTATGCTTATAGCTTTTCTTTTTCAAATCAGAAAGGAAAAGCCCTAGAAGGAAAAGTGCCATCATTTATACTATAGTAGCAGTAGCAGTTTGAGACAGAAAGCTAATGCAGAATAAATAGAGAAAGACAAGTGCTAACTGAGCTGGGCCCAGCAAATAGAGAAAGGAGGGCACTGTAAACAGAGGGGCAAAATGAACTAAGGCATGGCAGTAGCTGTGTGGTGTGTTTTGGGAATGGAGGGGAGTAGGCTTGTTTGACTGAAGTGCATGACTGGTGGGAGGTTGGGACCTGAGTAAGCAGTGGTTGGCCATGGGGGTTCTTACAGGCTATGTTTAAGAGCTGCTCATTATCTTTCAGTGGTAGAAATGGAGACCAGATAGCAGGGGATGGAAGAGAGGATGGGGCAGGAGGAAGTGGGAATATGAAGGATGAGGAGGACAGATAGGATAGATAGGGACAGAGGACAGGTAGTGCTTGATAGGGCCAAAGGGCCAAGGAAATTGAAGATACCAGATGGGTTGGAGAGGCCTAGATAATTTATGGGAAAATAGAGGCATTAGGGGAGGGGACAAAATCCAGGTGGGAGTTAGCTTTGTAAAAGGATACAGATCCTTCTTCTGCAACAGGCAGAAAAGGCGAAAAGCAGTGAAAGTGTAGATGAGTGGGCTGGGCAGGCTACGGGGGTTGAAAGGCTGCATAAGGTGTAGGCTCTGTACTTGAAGTATGGAAGGAAACAATCTGCTGAGAGTGAATGTGTCTGGAGTGGGACGGTAGGGCTTAAGATGAGAGCGGGGGATTGGGATTATCCACTTTAGGAAATGTAAAAAGTAATTGACTTGGGAGGAGGAGGAGTCTGGATGATACAGAAGCTTTGTCACAGGTGAGGGTACCTCCCGGGGTCATGTGATTCTTGCTAACAGCAGCTTGCACTCCAGAAGCAAAGAAGAGGGAAAGATGACTAGTCCCACCCAGGTACAAGGAGTTCAGGAACTGAGGGTGCTGGTTCAAGGGCACTGATGGATAGGGGAAGAAGCAAAGTCAAGAAAGGGTGATAGAGTCAGTCTAAAGAGACTAGGATGAGGTCAAGAATGTGTGGGGTCTAGATTCAGGGAGAAGGTAAGTGAGGAGAGGTGGGAAGATAGGATGTGTGGCTGGAGGAGGAACTTTCAGAGTTCTATATTTTATAGGGTTATCTTATTTTTGTTTTACAGAAAGCATTGTTTTAAAAAGTTGCCTTGAAACTCTCCCACAGCCCAACAGTTTCTGTGTTGGCACAGACCATGAGCAGTGTTTCCAGGAATTCAAGGAGGTTTTTCTTGAGAGCTTTGTGAAAGCCACTCAGCACGGATAGAGGGCGAGCCCAGAGTGTTTATATAAATGGGAAAAGGCAAGATTTTACCATAGGCACAACAGGTCTCAGCCAGTTCTCTGGAAATCTGTAGTATTTCCTCAATAGAAAAAGCAACTAACATAAGCTCAGTGATTTGTATTTCTTTGCTTTTAAAGGTAAAACCAGTAATCCACAGCAGGATAAATGTGTCAGCTCGATTTAGAAAACCTCTTCAGGAACCCTGTACTATCTTGTAAGTTCAAGGCCTTTACGGTTCAAATTGAAATTGGCTGGTGGTTTCCTTTTGGCTTGGGGTTTTCATTGTAGCTTTAACAGCATTACTGTTTCAAATGGTGTGGCTCACTGGCTTTGGTTTTTGTCCAGCCTCATAGCAAATGGAGACCTCATAAGCCCAGCTTGTCGCCTCCTCATCCCTAGAAAAGCCTTGAATCAGTGGGATCATGTCCTGCAGATGGTCACGGAGAAAATAACTCTGAGGAGTGGGGCTGTTCACAGGTAAGTCAAAATCTTGTGAGTGGATGGTTTTCAGAACTGTTGACAATATTTCCAGAAGGCTCTCAAGCCACTGGTCCCAAACTTGAATTTTGGCTCACCACTTAGGCTCTATATGGCTCAGTTTCTCTATCTTTATATAATAGTACTTACCTTACAGGGTTGCTTTAAGGAATAAGATAACACACATAAGGAGCTTAAAATAGTTCTTGGCACATAGTAACATGTCAACAAATATTAACTAGTTTTCTTCTTCTGAACTAATAGGCAGCATTCTCTTTGTTGAGCACTTTTTTTTGAGTGAGCCAGCTTCTTGGCTCTTAATTAACTGTCCTTTTATTTAGATGTTTATGATTCTTTTATGGTCCAAACTATTTGCCTGGCATAGAACATCAGACATCAGGAACTGTTAGTGGATTTAAGGAAGAGGCAGGTTAGAAAGGGTAATCAAGTGGGGTTTTTTAAACTTGAGAAATCAAAAGCATTTTTTCTCAATTTCTGAATTTTAAGTGAAGATTAAAATCAGGGCTTTTTAATTGTGAAGGCCATGAAATTATCCCTTGATGGAGGCTGACTTATTTTCTTATAGGTGGGAGGGTTACAAATAATATATACAAATATATATATATATGTATATAAATACTTGAACTCTAACCAAGAATTTTCTGGTAGGTCTTGAATCCTGTCTTCACCCCAATCTCCCTAACATACTCCGCAGGTAGAATACACCCCTGCTTTCAAGATTTTATGCCTGTTTTCATGGCTATGTATCTATCTATAGACATGTGATAAAAATAAATTCTAAAATGATTATACATTATGTCTTTCAGTTTATCGTGTATACATATTCCTATATATTAATATATGTGGTCTCATAGCCATTTGGATTTTAAATGTAATTAAGTATATATAAGTATATATTTAATGTATAAATATAATTGAATGTAATACTTCACATGTAGTAAAAAAAACATTTCAAATAGGACAAAAGATATAAATAAAAACTTTTTCTCTCCCCTCAGGGTTCCCAGTCCACGTTCCCAGTACTTTTCTGTATTAACCAGACATATTCCATATGTGTAGAAACCCATGCATCTTTTATTTTTTTTAAACACACATAGGAACACACATACACACATGAGTAAATATATAAATATACCTTACTTTTTTACTGTAACAACAAATCTTGGAGATTTCTATTAGCACAAATAGTTCTATCTTGTTTTTTTAATGACTACAAAATATTTATGAGTGTGCCCTAATCTACTTTAACAGTCTACTCTTGATGGAAACTTAATTTCTGATATTCCATATATACATGCTCATGTCTTTGTATATAAGTAGAGTTTATCAGCAGACTGAGGTCTAGAAGTGGAATTATTGTGTCTAGTGGTAAATACATTTTAAATTTTGATAGATGCTGCCTATGGTCCTTCAAAGAGTTTGTACTAACTTGCACTCTCACTAAAAGTGCACGAGCGGGCCAGGTTTTCATACTCTCACCTGTGCTGTAAAGTTAACATTTTGTCTTTGTAGTCATGTTGAGTAGTATTTCATTGTTGATTTTTTAATTTACTTATATACAATAATGACAGCTATTGAGTATTTCTTTTGTGTAATTCATTATTCCAAGTGCTTTATATTATTAATGTAATTTAGCAATCCTATGAGGTAGGTAATGTTATTATTCTCTTTTAATGAATCATGAGACACAGAGAGGGAAAGTTACGTGCCCAAGATTATGTAGATAGTGGCTAGCAGGACTGGATTCAACCAAGTTAGTGGGCAGTATGGTTCCACAGCCTGTGCTCGTAATTACTAAGCTATTCTCTAAATAACTGCCACATGTTTATCTCTTGTTACATATGAACTATCTATCCTGGCCTTTGTGTATTTGTCTTACTGATTTACAGGCATTCTTTACATATTAGAGAAATTGGCCCTTTCTCATATGAGTTTTAAATATATTTCCAGTTTGTATTTTTGATATTCTCTATGCTTCTTTTTGCATTCAGATATTTTGCATTTTCAATCTTATTTTATGACCATTAAGTTTTATAACTTGTTTAGGTCTTTCTCACTCCAAGATTATAAAAATATTCCTCTATGTTTTCATCTTGTGCTTTTAAATTTCATTTAAACCTGTGATCCTTTGGATTGTATTTTGGGGTTAGGAATGAAGGCAGATCTCAGTAGTCATATATTGATTTGTTTTAGATATATAGTTGTGTGTTTTGACACATACATAAATAAATAATATACCCACTAAATTAATATAAAGTACAGAAAGATAAATGCACATAATTGCACAACCAAGATACACTTATTCATGCATATATTGATATGAACAAATTCAAAGAAATAAAATTTATGTAAGTACAAATATGGAAAAGAAAATATAGTTAATATGTCCCCTGAACACGTGAATATTTAGAGAAAGTTTATTCTTAATGTAATGCCAGATATGAGTGAGGTTTTGTTGCTGTTCACTTTGGACATGCCTGTTTTTCTTTAACAGAACATTAAAGAAACTTACGGTTGGATCCTCCTGCATATCAATATATTTATCTATTACAAGCATCCCATAAAAATTGGTTCAACTTCCTTTTTGTATTTCTTGTGTTCTGCAGCAAAGGAAGAAAGCAGGTGGCAAGAGTCACAGACAGAATGGCTAAAACCAGTACCCTTTTCCCACCTGCAGAGGAAACCGGTCAAATCTCAGCTGTTTCCAGATCCATAGCTATGCTGCCTTTTAGTTTCTAGCTATAGAAGTTAATTATTGATTCAGATCTTTCTGTTTTGAAGGAAAATGAAATAAGAATGTCTAGGTCTAAACCAGTACTTCTCAACCAGGGACAGTTTTGCTCCTTGAGGAAATTGGGCAGCATCTGGAGTCATTTCTGGTCACAACTGAGGATGGGGCAGCCACTACTACCATCTAGTGGGTAAAAGCCAAGGGTGCTGCTATCCTACAGTCCACAGGACAGTCTCCCCACCTCTCCAACAGAGAAGAGCCAGGTCCAAAATGTCAAAACTGTTCAGAAACCCTAGGCAGGAAAACCAGAACTCTGGGTGAATTGTTGACATTCAGATCCATAGGGATAGGAGTATAATGTTGTAAAAGGAGAGACTTTGGTATCTTTATACTAACTCAATACAAACACACTCCAGGGATTTTGGTGGCTATTTCCTTTGTACTTCACGGCTCTGTATGATATGGCCATTTACATAATCAGTAAACAAGCAGACAGATCAATGGATTTGTTTAAATTTGCAAATGTCACTGATCTTTATATGTAAGAAGTCTGAGAATTTTTTTAATGGTTATCTTGAAATCCTTCCAATTGCTAACTCTTGTTTATAACCTTCAGATATATGCATTGTTTTTCTGTGCAGTTTTTCTAATAGTCTGCTTTTTTCTTGTTCTTTAAAAAGTTCTCTAAATACTTTAAATTGTTGAGAAAATTATTTCTGTTCTTTTAATAAGTACTGTATTAATTGTAGCTCATAGCAGCAGTTTTACAGTAAAGGTTGGTTCTTGTGAAATCCATTCTGGGAAGATGAAGGAAGTAAGGGGGAAAAAAAGAAAGAAAGAAGCATGAATGTTATGCAGTTCTGCATCATTAATACTGGCAATAGGTTCTTTCACCTCCTGACCTCCCACCTCATATTTTCTGATCCAATTTTGTGTGTTTGGATATAATATATTGGCAGACAGCTGCTCATATACAGAATGCTTTAAAAGGCATATCAATCTGACAAATAAATTAAGAAAATACATTTTAAAAGTGCTTACAAAATATAAATAGGACAAACTTCAACAGAAGCTGAGCTTTATTTAAAGCACCACATTCTGTGCAAATTAAATCTTTCCCTCTAAAATCTTAATGTGGCAGCCACAGGGGATACTCATGTTAGATTGTCAAGTTCATTGGGATGAAACACTGTACAGACAGATAGCAAGTGTGTCTGCATTATAACATTGGCATTTAGCTGAATCTAATGACTTTGAAGCATTTGTAACTCAATAATTAGGATAGTAACAGATGAGCCAAATTAAGAACAGAATGTTTTTATTTACTTTGTAATTTTAAGCAGTTCTTTCAATGCTTGTTAAAATTTTAATTGTTGGCATTCATATTTTGGCAGACTTTATACTTTAGAAGGAAAACTTGTTGAAAGTGGGGAAGAGTTGGAGAATGGACAGTTTTATGTGGCTGTTGGCAGAGATAAGTTTAAGAAATTGCCTTACAGTGAATTACTTTTTGACAAGTCAACAATGAGAAGGTCTTATGGGTAAGTTTTCATCCTCATTCACTTTGCATATTTTAGTTACCACTTGAAGTGGCATTGAGTCTTTTGCTGACCACTGGTATATATTACAATATATAATCTTCTTTATCAGTGAGGCTGAAAAACATGGATGATATACATTGATCCTTTTTTTATTTTTCCCATGATTGGAGATTGAGAACTATTGAACAATAATTTGCAGGGAACCTATGAAATACTTGTAGAGATAGACCAGAAGATCACCAATATGTTGTCCATTAATTCTCCATTTGTGAAGCCTAGTGGAGAGGCCAGCTGTTCCTAGATAAGTATTAGATGAAATGAAATTTCAGGGGAGTTGTTTGAAGCACATGCTTTTCCAGCACTTTAGAATTTATCAGCAGACTTATTGCTAACCATCCTTATCCATCCATGAAATCAAATCCTTTCACAATCTGCTAAGCAACACTGGATGAGTCTGCTGTTAGCTCCCCTGTGTAATTGATGGCGGTGAGAAAAGTATAACTCATGGTGGCCTTTCTCAGACAAGTTAGTGTGATTTACATTTATCTATCCTCTTACTTACAGTGAGGTTCATTTGGGTTCTAGAATAGGTCTTTTCCTAATAATATAGACATTCATCTACAAAACAATATTCCCATAGCTGAAGAAAGTTTTTTTTATTTTTTGACAAGAATAACTGGTTTAGAAACTCACTGAATATAAATGTGAGTGTGTTACCAGTCTAAGCCTCTATCAGAGGTAGACAGAGTAGACATTAAAAAAGAGAGAAATTTATTGTTTTAAACTTAATTTGGCAAAATCATTACTCAGCTTGAGAAATGATTTGAAATTCATATAGAAAATTTAGGCAATTAAGTCAAAATGTTATGAAAAAATGTAAGCTGGTACTAAAAGTTGATTGTAACTATCAATTATAGTAGTACACAGGAAAACACTGAATGCCTTTTGGAATAGAGTTTGGAAGTTTTATGGTGGTCTTTGCAAAGCTGGGGTAGTACATAGTACTTTTTAGTGAAACACTGACAGCAGTAAACAGTTGATGTCCAGGTTGGGATGACAAGTTGGGATGGCAGTTGTCTTCTACTGTTTATTATTTGTAAATAACACTCATATTTCTAAATTGCAATTTGTCTCCTCAGTCAGAAAGCTTCTTCACTGCCTCCTATTGTAGGATCCCGAAAGTCTAAAGGGAGTGTAAGTATCAGATGGTTTACTCATTAATGTTCTCTATTTCTATACAATATAGAGAGACTGTCCTTTGGGTTTCAATTAAATTTGAAGAAATAAAACTTAGCTGGTATATAAGCAATTATGTGAAACAGCACTAGAACATCAATGTTATAAGTAAGGTCTTAAAAGAAAGCTAACATTTTTAAAATATAGATTTCAACACAGGTATATTTTCCTTGTGTGTGGACCTGATACAGTTTAAGTCACAGTTGAAATCCAGGCAATAATACCTAAAACTAGAAGAAATGCTGTGGTGCAGTTCGCGTTAGTGGTCCATCAGTCCTGTTTCCTGCCTCTGACAAACACTCAAAAAGAAGTTTTTGTAAGAACATGGTAATCCTTAAACACAGTTCTTTAAAAAAATGAGAAACATTTCAAATATTTGTTTCCCATCGGAATCTTTTCCATTCATCATCCATTCATTTATTTGTTAATTCAGCAAACATCTATTAAATACCTATTTATGTGGGAACTGCAACAAGTATTTTGTAGGTAATTTATTAACTTCTTTGTATTTTTCGTCTGTACTCCCTCATGGAGATGAGTTTTATGTCATGCTGCTGTATTGCTGTGACAGATTTTTCTCTAGCTATGGCTTCTCTTTCTACCCAGCTTGAGAAATGATTTTAAAAAATTCCACATGAGTAGTTATCAGGATTGATTTGACATTTTTCCTCTCTGAATTAACTGAGCAAAGTTCTTGTAATGGTGTTTTGTGAAATAAGTGACTCTTTGGCAATGAATTCTGTCTCCTAGTGATGATTTAGATATCTCTTCCATCCTTTTGGTTGTATCATGTGAAAGCCCTAGAAAAAAGAAAAATAGTTTTGTGTGAGGAAGAAGCACTGAATTCAGCATAACAAACAATAGACTTATTACCCACTCATTCACTGAGACTCATCCTACTTGTTACAAAGCACTTGACCTCAGAAATTTATAATCTCATTGAAATAAAGAAGATGGCTTGAAAATATAACTAACAAGCTAAACTGTTTATCTGTGGTGAGATTGGTAAACATGAGAAAGACAGAAGGAATGAATATACATTGGTCAAAGTATATGGAGGAAGTTGAATTTGAACTATGCTTTTGAGGACCATTTAAGATTCAGGCAAAGGTCAATGAGGGCAGAGGGGTTTCAGATAGAAGGGGCAGTGTGGGGAAAGGTGATGAGCCCTTGGAGAAGCAATAATGCCAGCTGATATTTAGTGAACACTATGACAGTGTCTTTACAGATGTGATTCACTTAATCCTCACCACACAAGGCAGGTACTATTATTACTGCATTTAAAAATGAGAAAAGGAAGCACAGACAGTAGGAGTGCCACATCCAAAGGCTCATGTTGAGCAAATGGCATGGGAGGGACTGCATCCAGATGGCTGGCCTGGAGGAAGCTCATGCTTCTGACTCCAGGAAACAATGAGTTTCTCAGGCTGACTGGAACAGAAGATCTATTATGGTGTATGGAAGCTGATGTGCCAGAAATGGTAGGTGATGGCAGTTTTAGATGACTCAGAATGTCAGAGTGATGAGTTCAGTCTTTATTTTTGAGTAGAGGGCAGCTCATGAGGGCTTCTGAGAGGTTAGAATGTGAATCCAAGTACACTCTAGGAAGTCAGATCTTTTATTCAGAGGAAGACCTAACATTGTGAGAGGCCATAGATGAGATGTCAATAATTATATGGCAATTACAAGCTGTAGTCTTGGTAGAAAGTGTTGACAGTCTAGATTGGGTAGGTGGTAGAGGAAGCAGGAGGTGATTACTGCTCATGAAGAAATGAAAGACTTGCTTGTTAATTGGATACACAGGGTTTTTGGAGAGGTTGGAGCCAAAGGTAACTGCGAGTCTTTGAGCTTGGATGCCTGAGAAAATGGCAGTACTATGGCCAAGAAGAAGGCAGTCAGAGGAAATAATGACCTGCTTAATTTCCAACATGTAAATTGGAATTGTCATCATGAAGTCTAGTAGAGAGCAATTATAAATGGTGGAGTCTGAGGCCTGACATAAACATTAGATGTAGATTTGCAAGTTCATCCACATAATGGTCATAGCTGAAGAGCAGACACATGTCATTGTAGTTTTCCTTTCTAGAACTCAGCACAGCCTGGCAGGGAGCAGGCCTCATCATGCTACTGAGTGAGAGGATGGATACATGGAGCTTGGAGAGTGCAGCGAGAACCACAGAGCACCCAGGTTTGAGGCAACTAATATCATGAGTATAGAGACAGAAGACAGAGGATATTCCAGTAGCTAAAAAGTATGTTAGTCACTGTAAAGCTAAATAAACCATGAGTTTAGGGTTTGGAAATTTTGTCCTCTAGTTCTTCTTCAGGACTTTGGAGTGCAGCCTCTTCTGTGTACGAGGCAAACATGAGCCCACTAGTCCTCACAGTGCAGCTGGAAGGATGATGATTAAACAGAGACTCAGTGAGGCTGACAAATGACCCTAGGTCAAAGGGAAAGTTGATGTTAGAATCAAGAGTGTGACTTGACTCTTTGCATTCACAATTAATGAACTTTGTAATTAGATGCTTACTATTCTGTAATTTGGAATGTCTATATTTTTTATTAAAAATGTATAATGTATTTCCTACTTAAAATTCATGTGCTGGAGGCACTCACATGCAATTTATAATCTCTGTTCTGAATACTGGGTCATCTAATAATGATTGATTGAGTTTTCCATGTATCTGGCCTGGAACTAAGCCCTAGGAAGACAGTGATAAGCAAAGAGACATTACTTTCTCTTAGTTTATGGCCTACTGGGGGAGAAAAGGTTAAACAATTCTACAAATTCATATATAATCACCAAGTGTGATGAAAATGAATGAATAGTACAGAGCCATATGAGAGACAATCCAGGGAGAACTAACTTAGATAGGTGTATCAGGAAAGGCTTCTTCGAGTAAGTGACAGACTATTTTGACAGACTATTTCCATCTCACAGAAAGTACAGACTCAGAATTATATTTCCATGCTCTGACTTAGAAAAATAAAATGATAGCAGAGTTTGTTCCTTCTTCTACTGTGCTCCCAAAACATGCTGAATATTTGCCCATCCATTCATTTGCTCATTCAGTCATCCACTGAAGATATATTTATTGAGCACTTACTAAGTGCCAGGAACTACTCCACGCACCTCGCATATAGACAAGATTTCTGACCTGAAGGGACTTTCATTCGAGTGCCTATGAGGGACAGGCAGAGGAGAGTGTGGAAGAATGGGACAGACAGACTGTCAGCCTCCAAACAAATACCAGGTCTGTCCAGAAAGTATCCATCCATAGAATATGAAAAATAGAGACATTTACTGAAGAAGATACAAGAAACATTGTACATAGGACATAAGGAGACTAGTCTCCTTCAAAGTAGGCTCCTTGGGATCTCACACAATTCTCTTAATTGCCATCAGTTGCCTCATCATATTTTCATGAATCTCATTGACAGTCTGAAATGTCTTCCCTTTCAAAGGTGATTTTACTTTTGTGAAAAGCCAGAAGTTGCAGGATGCCAAATCTAGATTGTGGGGAGCTGAGTCACATTTGTGATTTGATGTTTTGTTGAAAAACTCTGCAGGAGATGTGATGCATGAATGGGCACATAGTCATGATGAAGCTGTCAATCACCAGTTGCTCATGGCTGTGGCCTTCTGAATCATCTGAATAGTTTCCATGTAGGAATGTTCAAGCTTAATGCTAAATTTGATGCAGACTCATTGCTCTACTCACTCAGTAATTTTGAATGCAATGGCCACACAGTACACATGCTCTTTCAACAGCTTCTACCACCCCCACTGACTAGTACAGTGAAATTGTCATTGTTCACGCATGTGCATTCTAGGCCACTCTCTCCTTGGATGCCAGGTTATATGGGTGTTGTGCAAACTGTTCTCATTATATTACCAATGGGTGGACTTTTTTCTGGACCAACCTCATATATAAATAATTTCAGACAGTGTAAGTGCAATGTGTAAAATAAAATGTGGCAGGGCACCTACTGATATAAAATTTTGTGAGACCAAGATTTTAATGATGGAGCCAGTCATATAAGATTGCGGCAGGGAAGAAAGGAGCCTCTATGGCAGAGGAAAAAGTCACAAAGTCCCTTGGTAAAGAGCTTGGCATGTGAGGAGGGCAGGAAGGAGGCCAGGGTGTTCTGAAATGAAACTGAGCCAGCAGCGCCTGATGCTGAGGCCATGTAAGGAGTTTGGGTGTTATTCCTTGAGGGCACACCATGTGAGGGTTGGAAGAAGGCAGTGATACCATTTGATTTATGCTTTGAAAAGATCATTCTGGGCCTACAGAGGAGTGAGTTGGGGCAAGAATAGGAGCAGGAGACTGGGAGACAGCTGGAGTCCAGGCATGTGATGCAGGGGACTTGGACAGATGGCAGCAGGGGCAAGGGACACCTATAATAATTCTTCTTTGAGTGTATTGTAATGGTCTGTTGTCATTGATTGACTCATTCATCATAATCGTTTACTGAGTATGTATTATGTTCTGGGCACTGTTTTAGTGTTTGGCCAGGAGGGGGAGGCATAGATTTCTGAAAAAACATTAAATGTGTGGAGCTTACATTCTGGAGGAGGAGAAAGACAAACAAATATACAATATATTTGCTATTAATTAGTGAGAAGCTTGATGAAAAATGCATCAAGACATGGGAAGTGAAAGTGAGACAGTGTGCCAAATCATCTGGGTGGGCAGGGCAGGCCTCTGTTAGGAGGTCATATCTGAGCAGAGAATTATAACCCACATGGCACACAGTAGGGTCTCAGAATCTGTTCAGTGGACTTGTGCCCGACTGGCCGTGAGCCGCACAGAGAGAACATCTTAGGTTGTAATTTTAAAGTCAGAAACTCAGTTTTTATCAGAAGGATTAATTTACTCCTTTCCTTTAATTCATTGGTTCCCTGGAGAATGTTGTGTGTTTTTAAGATCATTCATTGCTTGGCACTGAGTTGTGGGGATGAGTGAACTGGGCTGTGGGAAAGCTAGCTTAAAACTTGGGGAACCACTGCCAAGTCAGCAGGGGGAGCATCCCTGAACTCATGCTGCAAATCAGGGGACACAGGACTGGGTTTTAGGGATTCATGTTTCCACACAACTTTCTAGGAATTGCTCTGTCACATAACGGAGGGGAGTGTGGGTAGAGTCCGAGAGAACTTCAGGAGAGAGAAAGCTGCTATAGTTTGCACAGTGCATCCCTGCTGGTGTACTGCAACTGGTGGGCACCCACCCTTGTGGTGGGAAATGTGGGGAATGAAGGGTCTGTGGGGTCAGGCAGACCCTTTCAAATCAGCCAGGGAATGTCTTGTGTAAAGGAGGATGAGACTAGAAGCCACCCTGATACAGATTCCAAGTGCTGGGAAAGTCACAGAAATGAGCAAATTCTGATTATTTTTAAGTTGTGATTCTAACCTTGAAAACAAAAGGAAGATAGAAATGAATTGTCTTAAGTTTTATAGTTTGAAAAATAAATCCTCAGTGAAATAAACCCATTCTCTAGCTGTGAGGTCACCTCATATGGAATCCAGGAACCCTCTAATGGGAAAGCTGCAAAATCAGAGAACTATTTGAAAGTTAAAGTCAAAGACTAAATCACATTGTCTTTTGTTGTTCTTATTATTGTGTGGCTAATATTATCTTGTGCTCAGTAATTTACCAATTCAAATATTATAATTGGTAAGGTTTTGGTAAAAAAAACCCACATGATTATCCACATATCACAAAGTCATGGTGAAGCAAGAAAAATTGTGCATGCCCCTCAGTCTCCACTTACCTGGTGGAGAAACTGAGTCCAGTGTGCATGAAAGGGCTTCTCACGCTCGCTGTCCTGCAAGTGAGAGAGAGAAACAGCAGCCTGAGTCATGCCTGGGTCCTGCTCTTCAGCTCTCCCTTTCAGGGGCACCCCAGAGACACACCTGGCGAGTGCTTCACCATCGGGCAAAACCCTCACAGAATTATTTTAAACTTGATGTTTTATGGCATGTTGTCATGTGGACTAGAAATGGGTTTCTGTAGTAATGAAAGGAGCCTGAGTTGATTGGATCTTTTTGGAAATTGTCTTAGGAAGTATTTAAAAATCCCACTTGGGGTAGGGTAAGGGGCTGACTGAAGGGCTCTTTTTAGTTGTTTGTTTGAGCTAGAGGTTGTTAGCTGCTCCTATCAGACAAGCCGAGATGTGTGTGAGGCAGAAGGCAGGACAATGGCTTAAGTATCATTGGAGTCGAGTTCTTGCACAGAGCATGCTGTAAAATTAGGTTGCTTCTTGGTTCCTTTCACTTTGAGATAAAGCTGTCACTTCCCAATGGCTTTTTTTAGGGAACCATACTATGTAATAGCTTTTTTTAGTGGCATGGCAGCAGGAAGCTCCAGTGTAGTGCAAAAATTAGACCTGGGTCATCTTGAGAAAGTGAATTCCTTTATCTGTAAAGTGAGATAATGAAAACTGCCTATGAGTTTGTTAAATATTTTTGTTAATGGGTATTTAGCACATAAATTTGGTAAATATTTGTATTAGTGGGTATTTAGCACATAAGGGGTACTAAGTAATATTGTTTTCTCAACTGGCAAAGCTGTGTGAGATGACAAAAACTCCCTTATTCACTGTGGTCCCAAGTGGCAATGACAATCTATGTGTCCAAGTGATTAGTAACATGTGGAAGTCTGTAAAAAGAAAGGAATACCTCCCTCTTCATTCCTTTGTCCTCTCTTTCTCCCCCCATATATATATATACACACTCACACATATATATGTATATATAAATATACACACATAAATATATAAATATATAATTTATATATTTGTATATAATTTCATATATATTTGTTTTATGTTAACAGTTTGATGAATCAACATTTTTTAAAAAGGATAAGCATTTCAATTATTTCCAGTCTTCTGATTAGAAAACAATTCTTCCCTTGCTCTCAGTTTTAGTTCTTACAAAGTGCCTGGTGATTAGTCATTAATCAAAAATGGAATGCATGAGTAAGAGTTACTAACACCATGCTGTATGCAGTTACTGGGATCAAATAGTCTTTCTTGATCCTCCACAATCACCCTTTCAAGTGTCACTACCAGAAATGCAGTAAATCAGAACTTCTTGAATATTCAGCAAGAGAGTTTTTTAAATTATATAAATCCCCCAGCATTCCATTCCAGGACGGGACTTCCACTTCTCCTTTGTTATACCCCTTTTGTGATTAAGACTTCTCCCAGACAGCTGTAAAAACTACTGTGCCAAGATCCAAAGTTTCTCATTCACGAGGTTCCATTTTAGTCCTTAAAAGTTCCACAGCATCTCTGAACATTCCAATAGGCTTGATAGAAGGGTTACTCCTTTCGTTCAAGGCTTTTAAAGTCTTACAATCTTGGGATGAATAGACTTGGTTGAAAATAGACTGGAATCTAAGAGCTGGCTGATAGTTTTTGAGTCTCCACAATAATCATATTATCTATTTCTTCTGCCAGGCAGTTTATGGCTTTGTAAGAAAGATTCAGTGAAGGAAAGGAAAGAAAAAACCCAACTGTGGTAGCAGTTAATGCAATAAATAAATTAGAACTGTATATTTAAATTGCAGTTGGAATAGAAAATTAAATTATGCAAAAAGTGTTACAGATTCGGACATGTTTTCATACTGTTAATAAATCTATGCATAATTCATTTTTTGTAGACTATGACAAATAGCATAAATAACTTCATTTATAAGGCTGTGAATTTTGCTATTCTTAATTGGGTGATATCTAAAACACTGTAAGTGCTTCTGAATGACTGAATATATAAATGTTTAAAGTGAGCAGTTATGATAGGTTTCTAGGCAGATTTATTTAATATTACTACATTTATTTTCAGATACTAGTATAGTACAAATGTTGCATAAAGATTACACTCAGTATGGTGTGTTTGATATGATTTTAAGAAGTAGATATTATCTTTTTGCTCTTAGAGAAAGCACTCTGGTACTCATTGAATACATACTATATGTCAGGCACTCTCCCAGTTACTTTATAAACATTACCATTTCATTCTCATTATAGACGTAGAGGCAGGTACATTAGCCCCACTTAACTGGTGAGGAGACAGGCTCAAACAAGGTAGGAGTTAGCCCAAGTTCCTATAGGTGGTTAGTGGCAGAGCAGTGGCTCTGAGCCAGTTTCTAAAACTTGTAGTTTTTCCATTACTCATAGCTTCACACATTACACCTGTACGTGTAGCACCTGAGCATCTGAGAGCCAAGGATCTCTTATTCAGAGGGAGTGTTTGCAGCAATGGCCAAACAGTAGTTGAAGTCAGCACAGCTATTCTCGAGCACTTACAGTAGCCACCACTGTAGTGGCTATTATTTGGCTCCTCAGGAGCCATACTTGGGCCAGTGACAGAAGCTGCTGAAAGTTAACCTCACCTTCCTGCTGAGGACCCCACTTTGCAGATGCAAGGTCTTTATTTTGAGTGGCATGTGGGGACTAGAGGCAACCTCCAAAGGTGTGATCATTGATGGTTGCCTTGCAGGAATGTGGACATGTGGTCTTGAACTGCTAGGGTCTGTGTTATTCTGGACTTGTAATTCACAGAGACCATTGTAGTCACCCACAGATGAATAAATATTGGAGATTTACAAGCATAGTGTATGTCTGTTCAAATGATGATACCTATTCATTCACAGTGATAACTAGTTAGGAAGGCATTTCTTGATTAACTAATCAAACTGAGGGCTGCACTATTCCTCATGCAATATAGATGCTGATTCTTCAGAAAGCACAGGAGGGAGGGAATGAGTAAGGCAGAGGACCTGCTCTGGTTTTTGCAAGCTGTGTGACTTTGGACAAGGCTTAATTTCTAAGTCTCCTTTCTTCCTTACAATGGGGTGATAATAGTACCTGTCTCACAGAGATATGAAAGTTGAGTGACATAATTTTATAGAATACCTGGTAACATTAACTACTCAACAAGAATAATTCTTCTCCCTCCTCTTCTTCCTCTCCTCCTCCTCCTTCTTCCTTCCTCCCCTCTTCCTCCTCCTCCTCTTCCCTCTTCCTCTTCCTCTGCCACTAGGAAGAGTTAATCATAGGTATTAAAATGAACAGAAGCAGAATCAGCACAATACACCCACCTATGGCCCCTGCCCTCTTTATCGAATGCCTGGGTAATGACTTGTATTTGACTAGGAATCACTTTGGGAGTTCAATTAGCGATATTAAGGGTCTAATCTTCTGCCATTCAGGGAAATGATCGCCAGTCTAAGTCAACCATAGGATCCAGTGACAACTCATCTCCTCAGCCCCCAAAGAGGAAAGGGAAAAAAGAGGATGTGAATCTAGAAAAACCCACAAAAGGGAAACAAAATCTGAAATTAAAGAATTCACCACAAACAATTCCAAACAGTGGTAAGTTTGTTGTTATGATTATATTGTTATTGCTTATTAGTCTCTTAAGGCTGTGATACAATTTTAATGCTTAAGTAGGTCCATTTCTTCCCTGGGTACACAGAAGATACTCCTAATTGTCATGCATGAGAGTTTTCACAGAAGACTATGTGTGTATAAGAGGTGCTGTTTTTCATGATTAATTTCTGTTTATAATTAGAGGTTGTGCTACAAAGACACATGTTTTGAGGTAAAATATTTTTAGTGGTGGTCTCATAAAACAAGGTAAATTTTACCATTCTGTGCTCCTACTGAAATTGCTTGACTAACATTTTTACCAGCTGCTACTGACATTGGTTTCTCTTATTTGTGTGTCTACAGTCCTTGTGTATATTCATTATAAATTACCTTTTAGTCACAGATCACTTTCCAAAAAAATGTTTTACTAGTTTTGCTGATACCCAAAAGAATACTACACATACACAAAAGTTTACCAGTAAACAATATGTACCAAAATTAGTTATATGTCTTGCATTACCAGGTGAAAGTTGGTCTAAAATGGTTTTTAAAGAATTGTATTAGTGGATTTCAGGGAAAATGTGTGATGAGCTAAGGACATATGCCATCAGGATTGTGAATTTTCCCATTAGTTTTTTGTGAAGACAGGCTCTTTTGGATTTCATCCCACGTGGGTTCTCGGCGAGGTGACCACATGGCAGAGGAGTGATGCTCCAGGCATAGAGGGCTGGCTGGGCAGCCCAGTGCAGTCCCTGCTCCTCCTTTTTGCTGGGACCCACTCTGGCACCACGCAGAACATCCTGGGGCACCTAGGAAGAGGGGAGATGGGATGAGGTTTCAGATTGATGGCCAGAGCTCCATTTTCTTGCCTGGGAACTCCAGCTCATTTTAGAATCTATGAAAATTCACATTAGAATTACAGCTAAGGTGTGGGTTTCACAACTGAAAAGAGCATGAATTCATGTTTAGAGGATGCTACATAGATGAGTGAAGAGATGGAAGAAAAATGTTTTGAGACTAAGTTAAAGAACAGGCTAAATGAATGAGCTGATTATACAGAGAACAAAAGAATAGAGGGAGTTTTAAGTCTTCAAAGATTGAAGCGATGGAGATTAGCTGGAAGTTGAGAGGTCTAGATTCTTATCCTAGTTCTGCTATTGACCCCGCTCAAGTCACATTTTTGGGCCCCCATTAGCCAACTGCAAAATGTGGGTTCACATTAAGATTTATCTGTAAAGTTTTACTTATCTTTAAGTGAAATCCTTTTTAGTGACCATGAAACAGGGAGGCCAGGGTGAAATCCAGTGAACAAATGTTTATTGAATGCTTGCTGTCCAGCAGACACTGAAAGAAAAAAGCTAGCCTACAAGAACATGCCATGCTTTGAGCATTAAAATATTTAGTTTAATCAGTACATACTAGACTGTGAAGCTTCCAAGGCCGTGGGCTTTGTCTTATTAATTTTTTTAATCCCCAATGACTTGCACAGACCTGACAGATATAAGACACTTAATAAATGTTGAGGAATGAATAAAGTTACAAAATAGAGAAGTCTCTGTAATACTTTAAAACTCACTAAGAAACAGGACCTGATGTCCTTCAAACGAAGGTTTGGGGGACTGAATATTTTATTAAATATATTGGGGTGACAATGGTTAATAAGATTACATAGGTTTCAAGTGTAGATTTCTGTGACACATGATCTGTGTACTGCGTTGTTTGCCCACCACCCAAAGTCAAATAATCTTCCAACACCATATATTTGGCTCCCTTTAGCTTTTCGTATTCCTTTATTCCCATCCCCTCCGGGAATAACCATACTGCTGTCACTGTCTATGAGTTTCAGTCTTCTATCCCACATATGAGTGAAATCTTATGGTTCTTAGCTTTTTCTGACCTACTTATTTCACTCAGCATAATATTCTCAAGGCCCATCTATGGGCCTTGTTGTTGCAAATGGCAGTACTTTATTTTTTCATATGGCTGAGTAGTATTCCATAGTATATATGTACCACATCTCCTCTATCCAGTCATCTGTCAAAGGATACTTTGGTTGTTTCCATGTCTTGGCAACTGTGAATAACCCTTCAGTGAACATAGTGGTGCCTATATCTTTCCAAATAAGTGTTCAAGTTTTTTTGGTAGATACCTAGAAGAGTGATTGCTGGGCCATATGGTAATTCTACTCTTAATTTTTTGAGGAACTCCGTACTGTTTTTTCATAGTGGACATACCAGCTTACATCCCACCAGCAGTGAACGAGGGTTCCTTTTTCTCCACAACCTCTCCAACACTTGTTATTATTTGTTTTGCTGATAATAGGCATTCTAAAAGGTGTGAAGTGGTGTCACATTGTAGTTTTGATTTTTATTTTCCTAATAAGTAGTGAAGTTGAGCACATTTTTATGTATCTGTTGGCCATTTGTGTGTCTTCTTTGGAGAAGTGTCTGTTTAGGTCCTCGGCTCATATTTTAACTGGACTGTTTGGTGTTGAGTTGCATGAGTTTGGATATTAACCCCTGGTCAGAGCTATTGTTTGCAAATATCTCTCATTTAGTTGGTTGTCTTTTTGTTTTGTTGGTTGTTGCTTTTGCTGTGTAGAAGCTTTTTTAGTTTGATATTGTCTCATTCATTTATTTTTGCCTTTTTACTTTCTATACCTTTGGGGTAAAATTCATAAAATCTTAGTATGTGTGTCTTCTTCTATGTGGGTTGGCCAAAAAGTCTGTGTGTTTTTTTTCCCCATAAAACAAAAGACATATTTTTCATTTTCACCCATAACTTCATTGATTTGGATATTTTGAGTATGTTGGCTCTTGCTATTGGCTTCTAGTGGATAAAGGCCAGAGACGCTGATAAACATCTTCCAATGCATAAGGCAGCCTCACAGCAAAGAATTATTTGTCCAAAATGTCAATGGTACCAAGATACTTCGCAAACCACTTTTGACACATTTGATTAGTCACAGCACCTTTTCCATAAACTGCACAAATCTTTTATTGCATTTCAGTTGTGTTTTCACCTTTCTTGAAATAATAAAGCATAATACACCAAAATATTCCATGTCTTTCATTTCAATATTAAAATGGCTGCACAAAAAATCCCCAATTTTGATAAGCTTTTTAAAAATATATGTGATGTGACAGTTGTCACAATATAATGTAACAAAATTGTTTCAAATGGAGTTGAAGACAGCTAAGCTCACTAGAGCCATTGCACAGAAAAACATGTAACAGACTTTTTGGCCAATCCAATAATTTATTGTTTCAGATCTTATGTTTAGATTTTTGAATTAAATTTTTTTGCATGGGGACTAAATATAATCTAGTTTCATTGTTTTGCATGTGGCTTTCAATTTTCCCAGCATTATTTGTTGAAAAAACTTTCTTCATTGAGTGTTTTGGCTCCTCAAAAATTATTTGCCCATATACTTGTGGTTGTACTTCTGGGCTCTCAATTCTGTTTCATTGGTCTGTGTGTCTATTTTTCTGACAATATCATGCTGTTTTCATTGATCTGTAGTATAATTTGAAGTCAGGTACTGTGATACCTCTGGCTTGTTCCTTTTTCTCAGGATTGCTTTGGCTATTTGCGGTCTTTAGTGGTTCCATAAAAATGTCGTAACTTTTTGGTTCTATTTGTTTAAAAAATGACATTGGTGTTTTGATGGGGATTGCATTAAATTTGTATATGGTTTATGGTAATATGGCCATTTTAACTATGTTGATTCTTCTAATCCATGAACACAGACTATCTTTCCATTTCATTGTATCTTTTTCAATGTCTTTTAATAATGCTTTGTAGTTTTCAGTATATATATTGTTCACATCCTTTGTTAAGTTTATTCCTTGCTAGTCTATTATTTTGGTTGCAAAAATTGTTTGTTTTTAATTTCTTTTTCTGAGATTTCATTGTTAGTGCATAGGAATGCAGTGGATTTTTGCACATTGACTTTGTATCCTGAAATTTTATTGTGTTTGTTTATTGTTTCTAATAGATTTTGGTGGCATTTTTAAGGTTTTCTCTACATAGAATCATGTCATCTGCAAAAAGTGACACTTTTACTTCTTCATTCCCAATTTGGATGCCTTTTATTTCTTTCCTTTGCCCAATTGCTACAACTAGGACTTCCAGAACTATGTCAAATAAGAGTGATGACAGTGGACATTGTTGTTTTATTCCTGATTTTGGAGGAAAGGCTTTCAGTTTTCCACCACTGAGTATGATATTAGCTGAGCATTTGTAATATGTAGCCTTTATTAAGGTACTTTCCTTCTATACCCATTTTATTGTGTTTTTAAATTATATATGGATGTTGTATTTTATCAAATGCTTTTTTTCTGTATCTATTGGTAAGATGATATGCGTTTCATCCTTGGTTTTGTTAATATGCTGTATTCCATTGATCAACTTGCTTATGTTGAACCACCCATGCGACCCCAGAATGAACTCCACTTGATTGTGATGTATTATTCTTTTAATATGTTGTTGTATGTGATTTGCTCATATTTTGTTTTGGATTTTTGCTTCTGTATTCATCAGAGAATTGAATATATTCTCTCAGTTTTTTTGAAGAGGTTGAGAAGGATAGGTATCAAATCTTTGAATGTTTGGTAGAATTCACTAGTGAAGCCATCTGGTCCTGGACTTTAATTTTTGGGGTAGGTTTTTGATGGTTGCTTCAATTTCCTCACCGTTGATCAGTCTATTTAGATTTCCTAATTCTTCATGATTCAGTCTAGGAAGGTTGTATATTTCTAGGAACTTATCCATTTCTTCCAAGTTATTGAATTTGTCTTTTATATAGTCTTTCATAATATTCTAGTGTGATTTTTTGTATGCCTGTGATATCTATGGTAACTTCTCTTTCATCTCTGATTTTGTTTATGTGAGTACTTTTTCTTTTTTCCTTAGTGAGTCTAGTCAGTGGTTTGTCAATTTTATTAATCTCTTCAAAGAATCAACTCTATGTTATATTAATTTTTGTATCATCTTTTAGTCCTCTCATTCAGTTTTGCTCTAATTTTTCCTATTTTCTTTCTTTTAATTTTGGGTTGCCTTTGTTCTCCTTTTTCTAGTTCTTTAAGATGTAATGTTAGGTTGTTTACTTGAGATTTCTCTTGTTTCTTGAGGTAGGCCTGTGATGATATAGACTTTACTCTTATTACCACTTTTGCTGCATCCCAGAAGTTTTGATATGTCATATTGTCATTCTTATTAGTCTTTACTTATGTATATCTTTTGACCTCACTCTTTATTTCTTCTTTGATCCAGTCATTTTTTAGTAGTATGTGATTTAAGCTCTGCATATGTGTGGGTTTCCTTACTTCCATTTTGCAGTTGATATGTAATTTCAAAGCATTGTGCTCAGAGAATATGCTTGGTGTGATTTTAAACATATTAAATTTATTGAGGCTAGTTTTGTGAACCCAGCATATGGTCTGTCCATGAAACTATCCCATGTTGACTGGAGAAGAAGGTATACTCTGATGGTATGGAATAAAATGCTCTGTAAATGTCAATTATGTCCATTTAATCTACAGTGTCATTTAAGGCCAATATTTCTTTATTGATTTTCTGTTTGGATGATCTATCTAAAACTGTCAATGGAGTATTTAGGTCCCCTACTATGATTATAATTTTGTCAGTTTCTCCCTTTAGTTCTGTGAGTAGTTGCTTTATATATTTTGGTACTTCCTGAGTACCAAAGTACCTTTGGTACTTCCTAAAAATTATATTTTATTGATTATGTTATTATAGTTGTCCCAGTTTTTCAGTGTTATGTCTTTTTGATGTCTTTACCATTATAAAATTTTCATCTTTGTTTCTTGTTATCTTGAGATCTATTTTGTCATATATAAGCATGACTACACCTGCTTTTCTGTGGATGCTGTTTGCTTGGAGAATCATTTTCCACCCTTTCACATAGAGTTTGTCTTTGTAGCTTAGATGTATCTCCTGAAGGCTGCATGTTGTTGGATTTTGTTTTTTTTTTTAATCCAATCTGCTACTCTGTGCCCTTTTATTGGTGAATTCAGTCTATTTACATTTAGGGTGATTATTGATGTATGAAGATTTTCTATAGTCATTTTATCTTTTGTTTTCTGGTAGTTGTGTGCCTCCATTGGTTCTTTTCCTTTGTGTTTCTGTCTGTTGTTTTCATTTGGTGGAATTCCATACTTTTTTTCCTTTTTAAAGTTGTGTCTCAGTTTTGGGTTTTTTTTGTGTGGTTGATGAAAAAGAAAGTTTCATGTACACTGTAGTCCTTTTTTATTTTGAATGAAATTTGTGTCTACCCTCTGCAAATTCAGACCTTTATTCTCTCCCCTTTTGTGTTTATATTGTCACAAATTATCCCTGTTTATGCTGTGAGTTTGTTGGTGATCTTATTCATAGCTTTGTGACATTCCATCTCTGTTTCAGATAGAATAGTCCCCTTGAGTATTTCCTGCAATGGAGGTCTTCTGGTGATAAATTCCCTCAGCTCTGTATATCTGGAAAAGTTTTTATTTTTCTTTTATACCTAAAGGATACTTTTGCTGGATATATTATTCTTGGCTGATAATTTTTCTCTGTTAGTGGCTTGAATATTTGGTTCTAGTCTCTTCTAGCTTGTAGTGTTTCTGCTGAGAAGTTTGATGATCACCTAATGGGCTTTCCTTTATGGGTTACTTCTTTTTCCTGACTGCCTTGAGAATTATTTTTTGTCATTAATTTTTGACAATTTTAATACAGTGTGCCTTGGAGAAGGCCTTTTTGGATTGAGGTAATTAGGTATTCTGTTTGCTTCTTGGATTTGAGTAGCTAGTTCTTTCCATAGGATTTGAAAGGTCTCATTAACTATTTGTTTGATCAGGCTGTCTGTTCCTTTTGCCCTCTCTTCTTCTTCTGGCATGCCTATTATTCTTATATTGTTCTTTCTGATGGAAGCAGATAGCTCTTGTAGAGTTCTTTCATTTTGTTTATACTCTAGTCTCTCTCTTCTCCCCTCTGAATCATTTCTGGATTTCTATCTTAGATATCACTAATTCTTCACTCCATCTGGCCAGCTTTATTTTCTGTGCTTGCTAGTTCATTTTTGATGTCTTCTACTGAGTTCTTAAGCTCCAGAATTTCTGTTTGATTCTTTTTCAAAGTTGCAGTCTCTTTGGTAATATACTTGTTTTGTTCATTGATTTGTTCTCTGAGCTCATTAAATTTCCTGCCTGTGGAGTTTTTTTTTTTTTTAAAGGTTTTATTTATTTATTTTTAGAGAGGGAAGGGAGGGAGAGAGAGAGACAGACAGACAGACACAGACATCAATATGCGGTTGCTGGGGGTTCTGGCCTGCAACCCAGGAATGTACCCTGGCTGGGAATTGAACCTGGGACACTTTGGTTCCCAGTCCGCGCTCAATCCACTGAGCTACGCCAGCCAGGGCGGAGTTTTTTTTTTTTGTTTTGTTTTTTTTTTGTTTGTTTGTTTTTAATCTCATTGGGTTTTTTCAGAACTACAATCTTAAATTCTCTATCATTTAAGTCACATTTTTTTTCCATGTCTTTAAGTTTATTTTCTGGAGATTTTTAAATTTTCTTTCTGAGCTGCCTCATTACATTGGTTATTCACACTATTTGATGGATTCCTTTTGTGTCTAGGCATCTATGTATTAATAGATGAGTAGTATTTATCTAGTAAGTTGATAAGAAGTCATCTTTTTGTTTTTTTCCAGTAGGTGACACTTAATCGCAAGTGTTTTTGTTGTTGTTGCTTTTGTTTTTAGCTCCCTTGCACTTTTCTGGGTTTTCAGATCTCTGTAGGGTAGTGGAAGATGGCCTGTACTCCCTGGAAAGGTGGTTGCATCTCCTGTGATTAGTCATCCTGGTCTCAGGGGACTGGAAAGGTGGTTGCATCTCCTGTGATTAGTCATCCTGGTCTCAGGGGACAAACCCTGTAGGGACATGTAGTCGATGATGTGGCTCCAAATCCACAAAATCCTAGTACTGTCCCCCATAGGCACTGCAGACAGTTTAGCTGTGATGTGTGAGGTGGAGTGAGTTTTGGGAACCCGGCTACTTCTTCTGTCACTTTGCCCTACCAGCAGTGACCAGTGGACCTCTGTGGTATCCCCACTGCACCTCCACTTGAACCTGGGATTAATCACAGAGTGATTGTGTAGTACCAGTTCTTGGATTTGCAGATTATATGATCTGCAACCTGACACCAAGGGTGCAGAGAGGTGAGCTCTGGGAGGTTAAGGGGCAGCCAGGCTTCATGGCTTTGCTTCTCTGCCTGGGATGCTGACCATCAGACAACCAAGGCCATATCTCTGTGCTTTGCCTTTGCCCAGGTCAGTGGGCTCAGCCATAGCTCATACTGTCCACTCCTGCAGGAATGCTCACTAAATCTCTTTGCTCCTCCTGGCTGTAGGGAGTGCCAGCCACAACCTGATTCCTCCCCTCTCCAGGCTGAGCCCTGCCATGAGCACCCAGCTGCAGGGCAGCATCCCTGGGCAGCTCATTTCGGCTTTTCTCCCTGTGCACCTCCCTAGTTTGTTCCCACTTCCCTGCCTTTACATGTTTCAGTGCATGGATCTCCCAGGTGTGCTTTGTGTATTGAGCAGGGAATCCTTTGTTGAATTATAGCTGTTCAAATTATTGAAACTTCAAGGGGAGAGACCAAGAGAATCTCACACTGCCATTCTTTTCTAATTTTTTTCTTCCATTAAGAAGCTTATACTCCTGATTCAGAAGCACATGTAACAGTTTGGATGAGGCATTTGGTATTTTTTATCTTGATAAAGAGAGCATATGACCTAGGAAATTAATCTTGGCTTCCAAAAATTCATCTTCCAGGGGAAATGAAAAAAAAATTGTGTGCAGTTCACTAGATTAAAACATCATTTCATGAGTTAAGGATATTAGTTTAAATCCATACTTTTGAAAACTGAGCTATTTCTCCCTATCAGATCTCCCTCCAGGGAGTCTTTGGCTATAGAAATTTTCCAGGTTATAATATCAAAGGTATATCTCTCTCCCTTTTTTAATTCCTAATTCAACCTTCATATTTATTTATTATTGCAGTTTATTTTTGCTTTAATGTCAATTATTTTAGCAATTAGAACCAAGTGTATACTTTTGGATATTCATGTTTCAAGAGTCTCTTACTCTTTGGAAAGGAAGCAATAATAACTGGAAGCAAAGTGAAAAGAAAGGGATGTGGTGAATCAAGAGAATGAGAAAAAAACACAAGAATTTAACATCGCATTGCATATTTAAAATTTGCTGAGAGAGTAGATCTTAAAAGTTCTCATCACAAGAAAATTTTTTGTAATTATGTGTGGGGACAAATTTTAACTAGGTTTATTGTGGTAATCATTTCGCAGTGTATACAAATATTGAATTAAAATGCAAGAATTTGATTTTAGAGATGAAATACTTTATCCTGCTTAAAATGTTTCTAATGTGGAATTAAGTAGTCTATTCAGTTTTATTTCAATGTGTTACATTTTAGACTTATGATGAATATGATTATTTCATAGTATATGTTAAAATGTGCAAAATTTTGATGCAGTATTCTTTACTTGTATATTGTTCTCAAGTTAATTAGATAAAAGAGGTTTTTTGAATTTTTCATTGGCTCCCTTAAGTGTTTTATAATTCAACTTATAGTTGTGCATTTTGCCCTCCTCTTTACTGTTGTCTACTGATGTCCCCGCACACAATGCTGTGTGAGTGAGCAGTGCTGGTGTTAGTCTGTAGATGGCAACCTGGGTCTAATTTTATTTCTTTTGCCTTTTTTGTTCTTTTCTCCCCCACCTCCCCAACTACTGTTTCTCTCTGTAATAGTAAAGCTTAATAATTCAAGCAAAGCAGTGACATATTTCTTCAGGGAGACAAATCCCATTTTCTTTTGGTAGCCAAGATGCAAAGTAAGATTGGTTGGTGATTGATGAAGTTGGGTGTGAAATGCATTTTTAGCGCTGCATTTAAATACCAGCTTAACTGGCCAGCCTATGTTTTTGTCATACTTTCCACTTGAGTGCTGTGCCTTGGGGTATGTTTTAGAGGCTGTTAACTAGCTACACTCTCCACTCTAAGCAAAGTAGTGATGGTATTGTTTTGAACTAGTATTTTGGAATTGACTATAGACATTGATATTTTAAATATTTTCTTTGTGAAAAAATTTAGTGTTTTTCAGTACCCTTAGAACACAGGAAGTATAGTGAATTTAGTGGTTCTTAGAAATAATGTAAACACTGCATGGAAAATAGCCTGGCCTGTGCTGTTATAGCTTATGTGATATTGATAATTATAAATACTTTTTAAAACCAAACTATTAAAATGTAAGCAAAACCAAGATTTGTTTTCTTTTGAAGGGTGTAATTCTCTGCATGTGTAGTGCACACACACTAGTATTCTTATTGATGCGGTTCCTGGCTTATTCCCAGCATCATCAGTCTGTGATAGTTCCCAAACAACTTGTGTTGTTTAGACTCCTGATGAATGATAGGGAGCAGGTGCCATGCCTGGAAAGGATGTTGGAATATTATGACCTTGCTGGGTGACTGCCCTTGAGCAGTCATGCTCTGAATTTTCTAATAGCTACAACCTGCACATGGCTTGCTGCATCACACCGAGCATGAAGTATTACTGCAATCCATCCTCAGAGTCAGATCACGGGGCACTGAAACTTGAGCTTCTTTGGTTCAATTGATGAACCAGCTCAGGCACTTGCATGGTTCCTAGTCACAAGGGATTCGTAAGATGGAACAGGCAGCACATTTCCAAATGTGCCCTCCCAAGTCTCACTCTCTAAGGAGGATCATGTACTGGAAGAAAGTATATGAGAAGGCACTAAGGTGACTTCAGAAGGCAGGGCCTTGGTTTTGTTTAACAAGCTAAGATAAGATTTTTGATTCTTTGGTGTCTGTTGCCACTATACTCATCCTAGGACAGAGAAATACAGGTTCTCTACTCCTCTGTTGATCCTAACTTCTCATCACAGTGGCAGTGTTTATATGGGTCAGATTTAGTACTAGCATGTTAAAAATTTATAAAATAAGCATTTTACTGCGCCTCAGTGACCCTTGTTGGAATTATATATTGTACAGCTAAATTCTAGTACAGCAAGGAGTTATAGTCATTTCTTGAAGTTTTATTATGGTAATCTAACTCTATTGATAAAAATTAGTTTAGTAATATATACTTTGCTGGTCACTTTAGTACTGAGAGATTGAAGAACTAGCAGCTGTCTGAATACCACTAAGGTGTTCATCTCAGCTTGAGAGGAGTATGATACTAGCCATTTATAGAAAAAGTTTTTATCACATTCTGCTGTTATACACTTTGTACACTGGACAGAGAAGTACTGTGAAAAAGCATTTTTTAAACCACTGATAGAGGTTTGAGGCCTCTGCAGCAAACCTCTTTGGGGAGTTATTTTTTATGTAGCCTAGTGGTGGGGTGTAAAGATACTTTTTGTTTTTAAAAGAAGGTTATGAGCTGTTAAATTACATAGATATTTCCAAACTTTGGGAAAATTTTATTCCAGAAATTTATTTTAAGTAGATATTTTGGTACTCAGATGACATTTTCCATACAAGTTGCCCATAGAGCTCTGTATAACCCATAATGCATCTTAATTCTTGCACTATACTCATGATGCCTCGTATGGTACTGCTCTATGCAACGTTGCCTCTGGTGGGAAAGTTAACTAGAAGTTCCATTTCAGAGTGCCAGTAACTCACATTAACCTTGCTACCAAAGGATGCAGAACTGCCTTAGATGCTACCAAAGGATGCAGAACTGCCTTAGGTGCTACCAAAGGATGCAGAACTGCCTTAGGTGAAATCACTGGTGTGGATCAGGCCACAAGGTAAGGGATCAGCTGGGTTTGGTCTGAGGAGGAGTGTGAAGATTGAGGGGCCAGACCTGGATACAGGGGTGGGGACACCAAGATCTGGGCCCAGGTTCTTTTATTAGTTGATCCTTTGCAAAAGGATAATGTTGGGAATGTTTCATCTTTATTTTTTCCCTAGCTTCAGGCTTTGGCTTGCCAGCCACCCTTTTCATAGATGTAACCCATTACTTCAAAGTCAGGGCTCTTTCCTTCTTGGGCCATCAAGGACCCAGACAAATTTCCCAGCATTTTCTTGATTCTACCTCCAAAGTTATCTCTGAAGTTGTTTAAAGCTTAGTGTAAAGGAAACATGTGTCCATCACAATGCTGAGTTCCTGACAACAGCCAAGACTGAAGTGCAGTTCATCCACTTTTCAGGAGGTAACTAAAGTTGGGTTACTTTGGCTGAGCATTTCATTTCATCATCTGAGGTAGGGCCAAACTAAGCCATGGTTAGGGAGGGGTCTGAAGTCAGGAATGTCTCTGAGATGCTGATCATGGGGGTCACAGGGTGGAGGGAGGAGGAAGAAATAGCCATGGAATTTATTACTCTTCTTATTTCTCCAGCCAGCCCTGTGGTGAAATAAAACCAGTATGGGGGCCTAGAGTATCAGAGGCTCCTCAGTGGTCATTCACAAGGGAGACATGGAGAAGCATCCAGCAGAACATCTGCTCCGAGTAGCGCTTGGCCTTTGTTGTGTGTGTGTGCGCGCGTGTGTGTGTGTTTGTAGGTCCCTTATGCCTACATTTGTGCTGACAATTGAAATGGAGGGCTACAAATTTCAAACACTAAGCAATGATATAGTTCTGATGCCCATGCTTTAGAACATCTCAATTGTGGATTTTAAACTGATATTTTATAAGCTTTATCTACAAAGCCTCAGAACTAGATAAAGAATATTTTCCTGGTATTACAAATGGGGGGAAAAGAGATACCAGTTTTCTCAGAGTCAAAGGGAATATGAATGGCTAGTGAACTCTGGAAATTGCCACTCTGACTGAAAGTGGGCTAAGAGGTGGGCATGCCCGTGTGATTATTTGTAAGGCACTGGTGTCTGAGAATCCAGGGGGGAGTGAGGGAGACCTTTGTGTCTATGTGCTCCAACCTGTCTTCCTTTAGTACTAAGTGTTAATGTGTCACAGTCGACCCTGAAGCTTATCTGAGATATTGTTAAGAGTTCCTGTTTTTCTCCTTTTCTGTTTTTCAGTCTTTCATATGCCCTTTGTAAATGGGGATGACCGATTGGAGCTTTTTCTGTTTTGTAAGGTGGTAGGAGTGAGTTATTACTTCAAGGAGATTTCCTCTTCAGCAATGTGATATTAACAGAGGGTCCTCTCTGCTCTCACACAGACCAGCCCAGTGCCAAGGTTGTTTTCAACATTTACACCCACTTTTTCAGTGTCTGGGAACCTTGAAGAAGGTGGATATTTTGGGGGCTAAGCTCTAGTTTATTTATCACATGACCAATCATATATATATTTAGTTAGTTGAATTTCCTTGGACTTAAACTATTATAACCCAAGCCTTTCTCTGCATCTGAATTTCCTTCCTGTGTCTCATTATTTTTCAGACTTATGAACCCCACTCCCTTTCCAGAATACCACTTTAATTTCTTCCACAAAACTTTACTGAGTGCTAACCATGTATTATACGCTTATTAACCACCGGGGTAACTCTGTTTTCTCTGCTTTGTACTAACTGCTCAGCATTTACACATTTTCTTCCAGTAGTCAGATTTTTATCTTTATCAAGGAAAGTTCCTTGTCCTGCCTGGCTTGGCTCAGTTGGTTGAACATCATCCTACAAAGTGAAAGGTCTCCAGTTTGATTCCCAGTTAGAGCACATGCCTGGGTTGTGGGTCTGGTCCCTGGTTGGGGCATGAGTGAGAGGCAACTGATTGATGTTTCTCTCATACATCAATGTTTCTCTCACTCTCTTCCTCCTTCCCTTCTCCACTCTCTAAAAATGAATAAATAAAATTTTTTTAAATGAAATTTTCCTCAATGAAGAAGAAGCAATTTCTTTTTCCATTTCAATGACCCAGCTCAACTCACTACTTGTAAATGCCGAAATATGTTTGTGCTGTAAGCATTGGCAGCTTTTCTTTCTTGGTAAGTCATCTCTGAGGCCTCTGTATCAATTTTGTTCATGTGGGAAGTACCAGCTTAGAACCAGAGAACAAGGTCATTTCTGCTTAACTGTGTTTAGCACAGTGTCTGGAACAATTACTAAATACTACCTGGTACTTAACACAGGGAAAGGATATTTCCCCACCCATGTAACAGGCTGGGCCTCCTTTGTAGACTGTGACCTATTTTATATATGAACTCTATTTTTATCCTCAGTTACCCTAGTTGTTTTTGAAATAAGATTTCCTAGGAGGAACCTTTATTGCAAATCAGCATGCAGTATTGTATCACAGTGGAGGTAATGATAAAGAGAAAATATTTATAAAGTGCCTTTGAGCTTTGCAGGTTTAAATCTACCCATTTATTCTTATTTTATGCAATTGGATGATAATACCAAATTGTTCCTGTGATATTGGTCAAGGTTTCATTGCTTATAAAATGCCATAATAAAAACCACTTTTCACCCGGAAGTTGGCAAAGCTGCAGGCCCCCTCTGCTGCTGCACAGGTTAGGAGGAGCATGTGTCTCTCACCTTTGGACTGATTGTAGCTGGCTTTCTCACTGGCTTAGTTTTGCTTAATGGTAAGGGTGCCAACACACAGTGGGAGTCATTTTTTTGGAAAGTCTTATGGCATACAAAAAAACGGGAGCCTCCACCCAAATCACTGAGGATGATCTGTAAAGCCTAGGCTGGCAGCCCCTTGGCCTGTACTGCTCCATAGTTCCGTGGGATTGCATTGAGCTTCTGAGTAACCTTAAGAGGGAGGCTCTTACCCAGAGAACGTACTGTCATTTCCTCAAGTGGGTTCCATGGAACAGTAGTTTTATGGACTTCTAATAGATATTTCTCATAATGAGTTCCATGCTCAAATATAAATTTGGGAAATGTTGGATTGCACAAAATTGAGCCATTTTCTTTGCTACAGGATTTCTCAGAGCCTTTCATATGGAAATATTCCATGCTTTTTCTGACTCTGGGTCCCTGTAGCTGAGGATCATGGGGTGGGATTATTGTTCTCTAGAGCACAATTTGAGAAGCACTAGGGTACTCAAAGAGGCAGTGTTCCCACACATTACTGCTTCCCTGAAGATTGTGGGGCACGAGGGAATTTCTGATGAAAATCAAATGAGACACCTTCTTGTGTGGGTCTGACCAGATCAGTAGCTAACATAAACAGCTCACAGTTTCCAAGTGTTTACTGTGTGCTAGGGATTAGGCTGAGCACTTTAGGCATATAATCTCATTAATCTTCATATCGGCCTTATGGTGTATGTGTCATTATTGTTATCACCATCCCTATTTTACTGATGAAAGAATGAAAGCACAGAAGGGGTAAGAAGTTTGCATGTGAACAGTCAACCAATGGTGGTAGGTGAAACCAGAAGCTAAGGTGAAGGAGAAGTTGCCTGAGGTAGTATGTTCATAGCCTTAGAAGAGAAGGGCAATGCTGACTCAGGAGCAAGTGCAAGAAGAGGATGCAAAGATGTAGAAATTAAAAACACTTGTATAGCACTTATATTTCAAATTACCTCACTTATTTTATGGAACAAACACTGAGGGATTGGTATTATTTATAAATGGAAATTGTGTTATTTGTAAATGGAAATCAAAATTTCTATTTCATATATCTGAAGAGTAGAATACAGAAAGATTTCGTGTATTGCAGCTTGCAGCCAGCCAAAAGGCATTTAATAAATTATAGCTCTTCATTTCCAAGCTATCATAGCACCTAAACCCTCAAGTTTAGAGTTTTTCCTATGATTATAGTGACCTTAACCAGACTTTATAGTTATCTATAGCCTAATGTGTTGGAGAGATTTTGTGTATGTTTTATGTTAAGCTACAGCCAAACGCAAGGCACTAAACCCTAAGGCTTATAAATGCAGTGATCTTCCACATAATTTACCTAGTGCAGTGTTAAAACCTGTGTGCACAGCACCAGTAAATGTAAAAAAACATTGACATCTCAGATTAAAAAGAGAGGCAGAGTCATTCTGTAGAGTAATTGAACACTAAGAAATAATGGCAAGAAAATGGATTTAAACTATACTTAATGAAGTATACGAAGGAAATGATAGTTCAGAATGCTAATTCTTTTTTTGTATGAGGTGAAAATTTTGCAATCTGAGAATGAATGACTATTTCTTTGTAACTGTAAAATCAGCAAAAAAAGTCCAATTGAAAGAATAAATGGTTTCTATCTCAGACTAGCCCAAGAACATATTAGAAGCAAAGGGGAACAATGGCTGTTTTTCTTAATTAAATAAAAGAATACTATTATTCACCCCTCATTGGTACCAAAATTCTCAATAATTTTTGCCTAATTTTGGACTAAGTGCTGTGGGCCATCATTGTTCTGGGAGTCAGAATGCGTGCGTTGACAGCCGGGACAAAAACTTCACAGCAACCAGTGGATGCCATGGCAGACAAATGTTTTCTCTGGTGCTGTCCATCCTAGCAGGTTTGAGATTTATTACACTTTCAGTTTGGTAAGGCTTGCAAACTAAAACAGAGTTCCAGATCTAATTAGTCCAGCACTCAATAATGTTTAGATGGATGAGTCTACCCCTTAGCAATTTTTATTTTCTGAGCAAGTCTCAGACAGAAGGGACAAAGGAATAAGAAGTGTCTTTAGTAGACAGATGGATATAAGGCAGTTTTTCACTTGTGAGGCAAGTTTTCTGTTTAATTTTTAGAAATTAGTTGGGAGAATAATCAAATTCTCTTTAGACTTTATTCCCAGGTTCACCCTGAGGTTATAATTTTAGAAGCACAATTATTTAGCATTTTATAATAATGAAACATTAATGAAAATGAGTGAGAAAACACTTTCATAAAATAGAAAGTGCCTAAAAAGGTTATTGGTTAATATTACAGTGTCTGTGTAAGGAGGTATAAATTAGTTTGGACTGTTCTCCAAGCCAGAAATGAGGAACTTGAGGACCTGGAACTGGGGAGCCTGGGGATGGGAGGGAAAGTACCCGTTGTTCATTCCTGGTTCCCTAGGTAGGTGGCTTCTTACTGCTTTCCCCCGCTCCGCTTCCCAAGACTCAGTTGCCACTCTGTTCTGAAGCCCAGTGCTGAAGAAGACTTCGAAGAACAATGTAAAAGTTAAAGGAGGTCAGTAGGGTTAGAAAGGAGTAAAAGGATATATAGAAGAAAAAAGTCAGCTGGGCAGACAAAATCATTCCTTCTAATAAAATTTTTAAAAACTAAAAATAACCAAAAACATTCACTGTCTTTCACTATGGGTAGCTTCCAGGTTGCTTTCCTTACTCCACCTTGCTCCGTAACATTTTATCATCAGCATGGTGAGTGCTCTCCTTGGAGGACAGGCATACAAATGAGGAAAAACATGGTTTTCTACTCATGGAGATTAAAATTGAGTTGGAAACTCAAAAGCTAGGTTAAGGTAGGGGGTGGCAAGTAGCAGAATAGAGTAATGTAAAGGCTTGGAGAGAGGGGAGAGAAGTTAAATATGACTGTTGAGATTATGAATGGATGTTTATTTGAGACAGGAAGTTCTGAGTATAGAATTTGAAGGGAAAAAAGGAGGAGCAGGACTATTTCAGAATTTAAATCTCTAGTGCATTTCATTTTATTTTTAAAGATTTTATTTATTTTTAGAGAAAGGGAAAGGGAGGGAGAAAGAGAAGAAGAGAAATATTGATATGAGAGACAAACATCAATTGGCTGCCTCTCATCTGTGCTCCGACCGGGAGTTGAACTGGAGACCTTGAACTTTGCAGGACAACACCCAACCAACTGAGCCACACTCACTGGTCAGGGCTAAACCTCTAATGCATTTTAAACCCAGAGTAGTCAAGTGTTAATTAATCCTCCAAATTAGAATAGTAACTTAATATAAGCAGGGGAGGAGAGGTATTGTTCAGAAATTTGTTTATTGGACAATGGAGAATTGCTATAATTGTTTTTTTGTTGTTGGTGGTGGTGGTGGCTTTTTCCCAATAGTTTAATCTTATATTATTTTTATGCTCCTTCTCAGATTAGCTCAAAATATTTCATTATACTCTTCTTAAAATCATAATAGGAACAGTGAACATCACTGTTGATACCAAAGGCCATTGCCTAGAAAAACGACGCGAAAGTGTAACTTTATTAAAAGGACTGATAGCCTTTCATTTTTTGTAGCCCTCACTAAATGGCCCTTGCTTTCTCAACAGTCTCCTTATAGATGTGGGATTGGAATTTGTTCCCAGGCTCAACTGCTTTTTTTATATCAAGGCCCATATTTCTGACTACTTGAAATTTTACCTTGATTTCTCACAGGCACCCTAAATGCATATGGTAAAAAAAAATATTACCGTATTTTTTGGCCTATAAGATGCATCTAGGTTTTAGAGGAGGAAAATAGGAAAAAAATTTGAAGCAGAAAATGTGGTAAAATATTTAATAACATAAATAACATAATATTTCACCAATGTAAATGTAAACAGAACTCAACAGCAGCATTATCAACCATTATTACTGATTTTAAACTTTAAGTACAGAAACCCCTCTAATCATCAGGGAACCCCAAGAATTCCTTGGCATTACTGTCCACATTTATGAAACTCAGTTCCTCAGAATCACTGCTGTCACTGTCTTCACTCTCTTCATGGAGG
Organism: Phyllostomus discolor; assembly: GCF_004126475.2. Taxonomy (NCBI): domain Eukaryota; kingdom Metazoa; phylum Chordata; class Mammalia; order Chiroptera; family Phyllostomidae; genus Phyllostomus; species Phyllostomus discolor. The sequence goes on from NC_040907.2 coordinate 73,049,899, forward strand.
ACATCATCTTCAGAGCCATCTAAGGCATTGCTGATGCCACATTTTTTGAAAGACCTCACAACGGTTTCATCCTTAACTGACTGCCATGAGGTTTTCACCCACTCACATACTTGGGTAATAGTGGGCCTCTTCATTCGTCCAGTTGGTGTCAGATCATGATTTCCAGCAGCCATCCATTTGTTCCACTCTTCTCTCATGAAAACTTTAAATGGCTTGATGGAAACATCCAAAGGTTGTAACTGGCTGGTAAGCCCCCCAGGCTAGATGGGTTTTTTCTTCTTTAAATCTCTTTTTTTTTGTGGCTTCAGTGATATGTGCCCTAAACTGGTCAAGCACTAATAGAGCAGGTTTTTTCAGAAGCCCTCCAGGACATTTGGACCACATTTTTTCTATCCATATCTTCATGCCATTTTTGTCCATCCATCCATCCTTTGTCATGAATATGAACAATAACTCCTCTTGGGATTGCCTCTTTCAGCATGTTTTTTCTCTTGAAAATCAGCATTGGTGGCAGTTTGGTGCCATCTGCACAGCAGGACAACACAGCCATGTAATGGGTTTTATCATGCCCTGAGGTTTTCATGGTTATGGTTTTGGCACCTTTCACATCAACAGTCTTGTTTGATGGAACATCAAAGGTTAACAGGACTTCATCCATGTTCCCAATCTGGCATATTTCAAATCCATTTTTCTTTCTTGCATCCAGTACAAATTTGTGAAAAGACACAATCTTGGATTCATATTCTATAGGCATTTTTTTGTGCAGTCCTAGTTTTGGTGTGCACAGCAAGGCCACATCTCTTCATAAATCTGTGGCACCATGATGGTGATCCAGTGAAGTCCTCAATGCCTTTCTCTGCAGCAAGACGTTTGCCTTCATACATGATCATTTCTGTAGATACTGAAAAGCCATCGTCCCTGTGGCTTGTGATACAATCTTTCATATCAACTTCTAACTGTGGCCATTTTGCAGCATGCCTATGAAAACATGGTTTCGTTTTGTAGGTTTTTTTGCAGTTGATCCTCCTGTTTCCTCCATTCCCATACCATTTTTTTCAGTTGGAGGTGGCCCAAAGTGTCTCTCCACTGCTTTGTTCCCATGTTCTTTAGTGTACTTCACTACCTCCAGTTTAAAAGGGATTTTATATGAAATCCTTTTCTGCTTTGACATCTTTCCACAATTACGGTAGATTCAGCAGGGGACTATGGTAGGCTATTGTATCTTTCTACAACCAAATACAATAATGACAGAACTATCAGCACTGTGACCTTCATAGTTATGGGGACACTGTAGCTGAGAACATCAGTGGATGAAGCAGTTATGAGGGGATCTGCTGCTGACACTGTTATGGGGGAGATCTGCCGCTGGAGGGCCACAGGTTGTACAACACTCTTGTATGGGGACAGCAGTGTTGGACAACCTGTGTGACTCTGCAGCTGTTGCCAAATTACAGCCAGCCCCCATCATCCCAACCTGTCCAAGCATGATGGGAGTTGTAGTTTTGCAACAGCTGCAGGGTCACATTGACAGGTGACCCTGCAGTGGAATTTGCCTGTGTTAATGTTGATGGACGGTCACGTGATGGAGGCACATACCAGTCACGTGATGGAGGCACAGACGGGCGCCACAGGCTTTCTTCTCCTAACGTTCCTGCACTGCTTGTACCCTCCTCTCTAGCACTATAGTATGCTGCAGAGGGGACTCCGCTTCTGCCTCTCTTGCTTCGCATCACCGAGACACCCCCTCTTCCCAGCCTAGAGCCCACAGCATCACTTGACTCCTGCCACCGCTGGCTTCCTACAGAGGCGACCCTGCTTCTGCGTCTTGTGACCCCGCTCCACCGCTGCCACTGCCCCCCCCCCCCCCCAGCCAGGCAAACTACATTTGGACTGTAAGACACACCTCCTTTCCTCCCAAATTTGGGAAAAAGTGTGTCTTATAGTCCGAAAAATACAATAATAATATTGATCCTGCAAGCCCTGAATTGCCTCTAAATATTCTGTTTTCCTTACATATTCCCTGTGTCAGAGTACCATCAAGCCAGATACCCAGCAGTGATCCATATTGGCTGATGGGGGTCCGAAGAAAAGTGCATAGTTTTTATCAGTTTGAAGTGATAAATTGGTATATGAGTAGACCTGACTTCATTCTTTTCTAATCCCTCCACTGTCACCCCCTCCATCCTTTTTTTTTAATTTTACTTTTCAATTACAGTTTACATTCAATATTATTTTATATCAGTTTCAGGTATACAGCAAAGTGGTTAGACAATCATATACATTACAAAGTGGTCCCTCTTGATATTTCCAGTACCCACCTGGCCCCATATACAGTTATTACTGTATTACTGAATTACTGACTACATTCCCTGTACTGCACTTGTACTCTCTGACTGTCTTGTGACTACCAATCTGTACTGCTCAATCCCGTCACCTTCTTCACCCAGCTGCTTAATCCACCTCCCTTCTGGCAACCATCAGTCTGTTTTCTGTATCTGTGAGTCTGTTTCTATTTTGTTTGTTTATTTTTGTGCTATTTAGATTCCACGTATAAGTGAGATCATATTGTATTTGTTTTTCTCTGTCTGACTTATTTCACTTAGCATGATACCCTCTAGGTCCATCCATGCTGTTGCAAATGGTAAGATTTCACTCTCTTTTTTTGTGGCTGAGTAATATTCCATTGCATATATGTAGTACAACTTTTTTATCCACTGGACTATTAATGGGCAGTTGGGTTGCTTTTATCTCTTCCATCCTTTTAATTCAATTAAATTTGGAGTCATCCTAGGCTTTTCCTGTTCCTCATGCTTCACATAAATTAGAGCTAATTTGCATTGATTTTACCTTCTCAGAGTCTCTTGATTATGGCCCTCCTCACTTTCCTGATTTAAGCTCTGTATTTCTCACAGAGACTACTGCAGCCTTCTAGATGGTCTCCTGAGTGCCTCCAAGTCTGTCCTTCATAGCTCTGCCAGAATGGTGCCCTAAAAACGAAACACTCTTCTAATGAAATTCATTCAGGAACTTCTCACTCTCCTGGCCTTTCTGTCCAGCCTTATCATCCTACATACATATTTGGCACTCAGAACTTCTTAGAGTTTTTCAATTGTGTGAGCCTTTTCCATGTCCCTATGCATGTGCCGAGAATACCCTCTCAGTTCCCATCAACTTTGTTCTCTTGAGACTCACACTGGCATCATCTGTTCTGTCAACTGTTCCGACACTCTAAGAGCAGAGCCTTTTATCTTTTCTGTCTCCATAGCAGCCCGGGCTTGACAGTACTGTGTCTTGTTCTCATGCGCTGCCCCATTGGTTCATGAACTGTTCGAGAGCTAGGACGACTCCTCATTATTACCTTGCCTTACTTATCTTCATGGGCCCATCATCTGGCTCCATTTCTAACAGGCTGTTAGCTCTGTGTAATGTAAAAGAATGAATTTTTTTCAAATATCTTATGATTTTTTTTGCTGTTTTTATTTGAATTTAATATCACAATTATTTATGATAGTTCTTAATCAATGTTATTTTGATTAAATCAGATTTGCTAATCAAATATTGCCCCTATGGCACAGAGATTAAGAGGGTCTCCATCTGCCACAGCCTTGAGGCAAAGTAGATAAATATCTGTGTAAGCAGAAACATTTTATTCAACTTCAAGGAGAAGTAATAGGTTAGAGAAAAGACAGCTTACTTGACTTAAGATACCAGTGTAAGAGCTGAGGTGCAATAATATATGGCTCTATATGGGGAAAACTGAAAAATTAATGTTGTAATTTAAAAACAAAACAAAACAAAATCAAATGTGGTCAAATGGCCCCTGACTTGGCGCACTGTGCTGCCAAGAAAACAGCCTTAAAAGACGCCACTAAAAATTGGAGACTATTAAAAACCAAACTGAGTTGATAAATTTTCCTCAGTTTATAATGTGAAATTATTCTTTGTGTAGAACTGTCCGATATTGGATTTTCCATTATTAAAAGATTTAAAAGCCACTTTGGTCTAGAGATTATTTACATTTCTGATTTCTCACTTTAAGTGGTAGTATATAACTTTACATTGCATCCCCCTTCCAAAACAATGTTTTATAAAGCCTCAATCCTCAGCATCTTGTTGGATTCATCTTCTGTTCCCACATAGACTCAGGGCACGCATTCTCCTCTGTGTTTATTTTTTCTTATGCTCTGTTCTCTTAGACTCTAATAGAAACATCCCAGTTTTGGAGAGTCTTCTCTTTATTTGAACATCTGACTATTATAGGGTGAACGGCTGCACACACACACTCCACCCCACCCAGGGCACATTTTTTTAAAATGAACTTTTTACTGGCATATGATCTGCATGCAGAAGAGTGCTCAGATCTCGAGTGCACATCTTGATGGATCTTCTCAAAGTGAGTAGAAGTATGTAATCAGCAGCCAGGGAAGGAATAGCACATTACCAGTATGAGGACTGTTTCCTTCCTGATGCAAAACAAAGTAAGTGGAGTGGTTTCCACACCATCTTTCTGACTCTCTAGCACCACCTAGGGGGTCCTACAGCTCAATCCAGTTCTGACACAAATTCCCTGGAAAGTTTCCCGTTTTTGTTTGCAAAGATGTTTTAAAATTTTAGATTTTTGAATCATACAAAGTGACTTTTCTGTATCTGTTGAAGTGATTTTATGATTTTTTCTTTTTATTCTAGTAATGTGGTTAATTACATTGAGTTTTGGGCATCAAACAAATTTTGTATTTCTGTAGTAAATCCAAACTGGCTGTGATGTTTTACTCTTTAGATACCTCACTGCTGCAGTCACTTATACCTGGAGTTCTTTTATTTTTTTTGGCTGAAGATTTTAATTTCAGGTTCAACTTCTTTTAAAAGTTTATTTCACTTGAATTTTAAAATTTATTGTTGCAAAGCCATGCCTAATATGCTCTTTAAAAACACCTATGGGATTTATACTGTGTACTGTTTTTCACTTCCCTGTATTGGTAAATCTCATCTTTTCTTTTTTCATAATCAGTCTGCTAATGGTTCATCAGTTTTATTAATTAGTCTTTTAAAATAACTAAATTTGACTTTGTTGATTTTTCTCTATATTTTTTTCTACACTTGTATCCAACATGTTTTAATATGTCTTATTTTCATTATTTACATAAAATATTTTAACATTTTTATTGTCATATTTTGACCCAGGTTTATTTGAAATTATATTACTTATTTTAAAATAGTAGTTTTTTGGATTTTCGAGTTTTCTAGTTATTCTTTTTTTGATTCCTAGCTTGATTCCAACATGGTCAAAGAACGTATTTAAATATTTTCAATCTTTAAATTGTTGAGACTTGCTTTATGGCTCAGTCCAGGGCCAAACTTGGTAGTTCATCCCCTTGCTCTCTCATTTGCTTTTGCCATGACTTCCTCTTTCGGTCTAGCTGTGTTGAATTTGTATACTACTATATTATCACGTGGTTCCATTTAGCTCTGACCTGTCCTCTGCTTAAAATTCTGGTTTCCCTCATTGCCCTTATCCCTTTGGGTGTGCAATTTTGCCCAGCAGGCCAGCATAGCATTCTTCCTTTCTTTTAGACTCTACCTCTCATAAGGGCACATCAGGCAGCTCTGTCAGCAGGAGTTCACTCAACACAGGGTATGGTATTCCAAAAATATTTGATATAATCCATGCCCTTAATGGGCTTGTGATCTGGGTGGAATCAGGACCCCCCCCACACAGAGATTTAACAATACAGGGAAGTGTAATAATACCAACTAAATTAGTAGTAGGAAGAAAAAGGCAGTCATTATGGGCTGAAATGGATTTGTAGAGAACCTGTTATTTGATCTGAAGTTAAAAGACTGGGAAAACAAGGATTTGAGTTGCAGGGAGTTTGCCTGAATGAAAAGCCAGAGGCAAGAAAGCATAGCTACTCTATATTTGTATTTCCTAGATCACAGCTAGTGGGGACAGGATTAGCAGAGTGGTAATCGCCTGGTCCACAGAGGTGGGTTGAGGTCAGATCATAAAGGGTCTTAAATGTCAAGCTAATGCATTTAGATATTGTACTGCAGCTACAGAGCCAAGGCATTGGCAATCATGAGTATGTGATTAGTAATCTGAGGTGGTAAAGCTAGTGTTTTAGGGAGAATGGTCTGATTGCTGTCTACAGAAAGGAACCCAGAAAGATCCTGGAAAAATTATGTGATTTGAGATTATAATATTTGTAGCAACAGATTAATAAGGAGTATTTTAAGGGAAGCAATAAGGTGGATTCAATGATAACTGAAGAAATCGAGCCTAGGTTTTAAAAAAACTAGCAGTGCTATCAGCAGATATAGTGATTTAAGGTCATGAAGCAGAATTTAGGCACGAGGTGTCAGAACAGTGCCCAAGATCAGAGACCGGAAGCAGTGCTGTACAGGTGGGGGTTGGCTTAGGGGCTCTGAGAATAGAGAGAGCATGGGTACTGAGACAAGCTTTGGAAGGTGGTGAGGACAATGGATGGCATGAGCTCACCCAGAGTTCTCTTGAAGACTGCCGAGTTTCATGAGATTTGTGATAACTTATGTTTAGCCATATCAGATATGGAAGCCAGTATAACCTAACATTGCTGTCCAAATTCCATAATCTCTGAAATAATAGACCAAAGTGAATGAACAGTAATTGTTAAACTAATAGTAATAAGGGAAAAACACAGCCTTCCTAAACCACATATGAAATGCATTTGACCATTTGGGGTTCAGTTTTAAAGGGATAATCTATACTTCACATGTGCTCCTGTTGTAAAGCATCCAACAAGGATGGTTCCCTGCAACCATCCAAGTTTGCCTTAACAAAGGTGATTTGCTAGGGAAACAGGACAAAATTCTAAATTCCAATTAGCCAGTGCTATCAGAGATTAATAACACCTTAGACCTGCTGGAAGTGACTCACATCTGAGCCTTTTCCTACTGTGTCATGGCAGCAGTTTCAGAATTTTAATAATAGATGTCCTCTTTGAGAAATTGCCTTTCCTTGTGCTATGGGAGTTTTTATGATTAGAACTATACCTCTTTTCCTTGCAGTTGTTTTCAAGGCATTTATGTTACCATTTTTGCTTATCAGTAATGGTTCAAAAATTTTGTAACACAGAGCAATTAATTTTTGTCAGTAGAAATAAATTACATTTTTCATTGCTTGTGACACACTTTCAAATGCTGTTTGAAAGTGCCATAATTATGCATCATCATGGTATGTAATTTTGATGCCTGGTGTAGTAGCGCTTTAGGAGTATGATTTATATTTTCTGTGTGTGTGCTTTTAAGTACTGAATTAATGGGATAGGTGTAAGGATTGGGATGTAAGTTGGGAAATGACATTTTTTTCAGAATAATTTGTATTATATCCATTCTTCTAAATCAGTCTGTTTTTTAGAATTGTTCACATACTTTATTTATATTTGTGTATGCAAATTGTGCATATTGTGATTGTACCACCGGTAACTTTTGCCTGATAGCACTGGAAAGCATAACATGCTTTTAAAAATGGAATGCATAGAATCTATGTATGTTCACGGCATATTTTTTTATTGCCCTATGGAAGAAGTATGTAATATTTGCATAATTGCTACCTTTATTGTGTCCCTCTGGTCCTTGCCCTTTGAGCACAATGGGACTACCCTAGTGCTATACATTAATCAGCTATAATTATGGGCAACACACAGATTCAGTTGATTTGAGCCACCTGCTGCTTACCCTTGGCTTTATTCTCCTCTCTTTGGCCCTGTAACCTGGAGCTGACTTCAGAGTTTGGCCCTTTCACTTTTGATTACTGTTTGCGGTCACCTTGGCTTAATGGATTACAACTCACTTGAAGATTCTTTTGGCCAGTTGTTGTCTTCTACCACTCACCCCCCCAACCTCTTACTCCCTTAGGTGAGAAAGTATCAGTTGAGGTGAGGAGGATGGAAGAGGCAGGCTTCCAGGAACTGGGGTAAAAACTTACAAAACACAAAGGACTTGAGCCTACTAATTAAGACTCTCAAATTATAGTTGTGCTTAAGGCACAAACCACTGTTAATGAATGAGCCTGCTGCTGTCTTCACTCACTGCTACATTCTAGCCATTCTTAAAGTGAGGGAGGGGGATCAGAATATGCCACCCCAAAATGTGCCGCTTTGGCATAAGAATTATTTTGAGCTAATGAGTAGACATTGGGTGAACTTTACAAATTTTGTAAAGTTGTCTCCTTTTCTCAGTACCAGCTCTTCATAGCCAGAGAACACTCCTGTCACTGCAGACAGCACTGACTTGAGACTTCATAAATAAGGCTTACTAAAATAACCCTTATATTCTATTAGTTTTCCTCTTGTATTTACCATCTCATAACTTACCACCCCCAGAAACCCCTAATTTTTCCTTTGTTAGTCTATCCCCATAATTTATCATCCTTTGTTAGAATATATGAGCCTCCCACCCTAACCACATTTTGTTTTCTGTGAAGCTCCCATGTGCATGTGAAATAAATCCTTTTTTCCTGTTAATTTTTTTGTTAGTTTAATTTACATATCTCAGTCACTAAACCTTAGAGGGAAAGGAAAAGTTATTTTTCTTCCCCTACATAACATATTTCACCCTGTTTGACTATAATCATTTTTCTCATTCTGAATTGGAAAAGAAGAGCTCTAACCCCTAAATTTACAATTCAAAGAATATATATATATGTGTGTGTATATATATATATATATATATATATATATATGTATGTATATTTTGAGGACATGCTTATTGATTTTAGAGAGAGGGAGAAAAATTGATGTGAGAGAGAAATATCAATAGTTTGCCTCTCGCATGCTCCCTGACTGGAGACCAAATCTGCAACCCAGGAATGTGTCCTGACTTGGAATGGGACCTACAAACCCTTTGGTCTACAGGATAGCACTCCAACCAACTGAGCCACAATGGTCAGGGCACAGTTCAAAGAATATTGAAATTTAAGTGTAGTTATTGTAAAGGCAAATATGGTCTGGGAGGGACCAGAATCATCAGTCACTCAACAAATCTATATGGAATATCCACTGTCTCCAAGCACTGAGCTAGGGGACAATATTCCTGAGGAATGTGATTCTGAAAACAATCGTCAGTCATACAGTGAAGTCTCTTCTCACTTTCTGTCCCTTACCAATTTTGTTTTTTAATTTAACACTTTTGGTTGGGTTTATTTAGGTTTGGATAAAATATACACAGGCGTATAATGAAGATAGAAACCTAAAATATAGGCGCTTTGAAACTACCACATCCACTTCTGAAATTATTCCTTCAGGAAAGGCTACATTACTTACTGTATGTCAAAGCAGCACAGCTGTGGGCCAAGTGGGAGCTGTACTATTTGCAAAGTTTAGAAGTGAAGCTCTATTAAATTTCTCAGTTGAATAACAACAAAGTGTCTTAGTGAAAAGAGAATTGTCTTTCTACATGGAAGTCAAGCTATCAGATTCCTAAGTAAAATTTTAGCAATTTATACTAGTTAAATAGATTTCTGCAATTTAGCCCTATCTCCATGAAGCTGTGATTGTAGTATATTTTTAATTATGGTAGAATTGAAAGCAATCGGCTCACATTAACTTTCTTTTCAATAGGATCATAAAACAGAGTCTTTCATTCTGCTAATTTCTTTGTTTAGGGAGTTATCAAGTATTCTTAAGTGAGTCACTTCAGAATGAATGGCTTATTGGAGAATTGAGTTTTAATATATTACATAAAAGTAACAACCAGTGGGAGTGACAAAAGTGGAAGTAACCTTTGAGATTATGGTCACTGACTTTACATCCTTCTATTTCATTTCTAAAAACAAATACCTAAAATGATTAAATGCAAAAAAGAAACTAAGTTTTTCATTGGGTGGCACATTGGTAATTGGTAGTTATAGTTTTAAAAGGAGTAAGGGCATTAGGTTAATTGGCATAATGTGGAGACAAACCCTTTATATTTTCAAACATCTTAGTAGTTATTCCCTGTTGAGCTTCCATTTTCATCTAACATTTATGCAGAAGCTCATATTTTAAAAATGTTTGTCGTGATTTTTATTTGTTGTGTCTTTTGTATAAGGAGAGTCAGCGCATCTCTTTTGTATAGCCATCTGCTATGCAGTACTCAGATGTTTCTGCCCTAGAGGGAATTACAAATTAAATTTCGCCACTTAGTGTCTTGCTATTCCAAAAGTCATTCAGTGACCTTTGCTTAATCACACATCCCCTGCCGGTTAAACTGGTTTTAGCAAATTGTGCCTAAAAATAATAATAATACCTACCATTGATTAAGGACTTCCTATGTGCCGTACATCCTGTATAATTTAATTTTTATAACAGTGCCATGAGGCAGCTACTCTCTCAGTTTTACAGATAAGAAATCTGATACTTGAAGATGTTTAGATCATGTATGCACCTTTGTGTGCAATTCTAGGTCTGGCAAGTGAAGGGGTTGGTGTTTACATTAAAAGCCCTGCCCCCCAGAGCTGTACAATGCCACCTCTGACCGTGACAGGGATTGCTAACTTTTCTGAGCAGCGACTTGGTGCTGGTGTTCTACTAAATACTTTACAACATAATTTTATTGAATACCCACAACAGCCGAAGGTATTTTGTTTCCAATCTGCCAGTGCAGAAATTGAGCTGAAGAGAGGTGAGAGAACACGTTAAGGCTGCGGGGCTGTTAAGGGGTGTAGCCGCACCTGTGGTCCAAACGGGCCACCTCTAAACCAGCTTCTCTGTGTGTGTGGTAATGACATGTAATCAGAGGCCAGCGTGTGTTTGGAGTGACTGAGCAGAGTTTTGTTCAGAGAGTTTGGAGCATTCTCCTTTCTCCTTCACAACCCGTTTACCTTTTTTGGCACACCCATCAAGTGTGCCCATCTTTATATGACTAGAACCTCAAACCATCTCTTTTTCCTTCCTTTCCCCAATAAAATAGCATGTTGAAAAGACTTCAATAAGCTCGGCTGCATCAAGTTACAAATAATGTGTTATGGTTTGGTTCTTCCCAGAGATATGAACGTGTGCTAGGATAATTTAGTGGAATTCTAGGGGCACTGGCTGGAAAAGGTTTTTCATGTGGTTTTCTTGGGATTCTTCAAAACATAACAGTAGTTTACTCCCTTTATGTATATTAAGGCTAGCCTGAGCCTGAATACACTGTTTTATAAGATGTTTTCATCTTTTTTAGGGTTACATTTTTCTTTGGAACACACTCCTGATTTTACGAAAATTAGTGAGAAAATGGGACTCATTTCACAAACAGTTCCTCTTCACTTCAATTTATATGCTCTGTGAAGCAGAGCCAGAGGAAGTATATGAATACAGGAAAGACACGAGTTTATTAAAAAATGGGTTTTCTCCCCTTTGCCAAGTTAAGACTTATTTTATTATCTAAGACAGGTCTTAGAATCAGGTTCATTACATGAATGCCTATAAGATGGCATCAAATTTAAATGGGTTAGGGAATTTATTTTCTTTCACATTTCATCACTAAAAATCTAGTGATTTGGAATGATAATTTTTTTAAAGATTTTATTTATTTATTTTTAGAGGGAAGTGGGGGAGAAAGAGAGAGAAACATCAATGTGCGGTTGCTGGGGGCCGTGGCTTGCTACCCAGGCATGTGCCCTGACTGGGAATCGAACCTGCGACACTTTGGTTCCCAGCTCACGCTCAATCCACTGAGCTACACCAGCCAGGGCTTGGAATGATAAATTTTTAAAGAAGTATAAATAATTCTCAGAAAGTAAACATTATACCATTTCATGAATTATAATTATTTTATGGCAAAATTTGCAACTTGCTTTCTTACCCAGCAACTTACTGGCTAGATAGAATTCGGTCTCTCATGATTTTTACTGTTTTGTCTGTTGCGTTCTGGTGATTCCTTTAGATCTATCTTCCAGATCACTAACACTCTCTTTAACTGGGATAATCTGTATAATCTATTTGATATTTAATCTGTCCACTGAGTTTTTTATTTCAATGGTAATGTCCTGGCTGGCGTAGCTCAGTGGATTGAGCGCGGGCTGTGAACCAAAGCATCGCAGGTCAGGGTACATGCCTGGTTGCGGGCCAGGTCCCCAGTGGGGGCCACGTGAGAGGAAACCACACATTGATGTTTCTCTCTCTCTCTCTTTCTCCTTCCCTTCCTGTCTCTAAAAATAAATAAATAAAATATTTTTTAAAAAACTATTTAATTTCAATGGTAATATTTTTCATTGCTGCAATTTCTATTTAACCCTTTTCCAAATCCTTCAGTTTTTGTTTACACTCTTCTTTATACTCTTCTTTTCTATTTTCTTTTATTTCTCTAATCATTTTAATGTATCTTGATTTTTCATTTATCTTATTAAGTTAATGTTGGTTTATAAAATTATGTAAGTGTCATGTGTACAACATCATAATTTGACATCTGTACATCATGCTCAACACCAAAAGTCTAGTTTCTATCCATCACCATACCTCATACATCTCAAAACAGCAACAAAAAACCACAAGACTAAAAAATAGGCAGAGGATTTGAATAGACATTAAAAAAAAATCTCTAAAGATGGAGAACAGGTGCATGAGAAGGTCCTTAACATCACTAATTGTTAGGGAAATGCAACTGGAAACCACAATCTGATTTCACCTCATACTGTTAGAATGGCTGTCATCAAAAAGGCAAGAGATATGTGTTTGGGAAGATGTGACGAAAAGGGACTCTGGTGCACTGTTGGTGAGAATGTAAATTAGTGCACTTTTATTTATTTATTTGTATAAACTTTTTCCAACCAGTATTTTTTTTTAAGATTTTATTTGTTTAGCTTTAGAAAGGGAAAGGGAGGAAGAAAGAGAGGGAGAGAAACATCAATGTGGGGTTGCCTCTTGTACAGCCCCTACTAGGGATCTGGCCCACAACCCAGGCCTGTGCCCTAGCCTGGGAATCAAACTGGTGACCCTTTAGTTCCATATTGAGGCTGGCACTCAATCCACTGAGCCACACCAGCCATGGCAATTCATGCACTTTTCAATAATTTCTTTTAAAATTGTGTTATTATCTCCTGTACTTGGGGGTACTAATTCTCCTAATTAGCCTACTGATTCTCCCTCATGGTGGTTAGTTTCTACTCTACATTTGTAAATTTCAAAGAGAGTTTGTTTATTTTGCTAAGTCAGTCGTGTGCCTAGGATGGAGGAAGCATCCTTTCAGAGTGTTTGCATTTGCTTCTGCTGAGGCCATGAGAATTTTCCTGGTTTGGCACTAGTATTACGGTTACTTCTTTGACTGAAGGGTTTTTTTTTTCACTACTTGAGTAGTGTAAACTTAGATCTTACAGCCTTCTGCACAGTACATGGTTGAAGCTTTGATTCCTCAAGGGCCCCAGGGAGATGCCAGGCTTTCTTGCTGCTTTCTTTCTAGCTCAGTTTTAAAGCCCCCTTTTCACAGACTGGGAATCCCTGCAGTGGTCCAGGTTTTATGCTGTGGTCTCAGTCCTAGCCCTCCTCCAGCTTGTAGACATTGAACTCCTAGCTCCCAGCCTCTGGAGCCTGAATCTCTGTCCATTTTCCTCTGAAGCACTGAGGCACTGGTTTTTATTTATAGTATCTGCAGAAGGCTCTTTCTTTCGAGCTTGGCCATAAATAAAACTTCTGCATTCACATTTCATGTGCGATTCCGTGTGTTTGTAGCAGGAGGGACCCTGTGTCCCTTTAGTCCATCATGTCACTTTAGTTTTAGCTACATTGGAAAGGACTGACAGGAGCTGGGGAAGAGGACAAGGATCACTGGTCTGCAGGGTGGGAAATGGAGAGGAAAAGGAGGAGAGAGAACAGAAGTGAGATGGGAAGGGAGGGGAAACCAGCTTCATATTCTCGCATAAGGGTGACTCTGCCCTCACCCTTCAGGTACTGAATTTGTTGTTCTCATTGAACATGGTGACATTTCCTCATCCAGATTACATGAAGGAGAGAGTCTCAGGCATCAGAGGCAGTCGTGTGATGGAAGGCCAGGACAGTTCCTACTCACCACGTGTAATTTTTTAGTGGGCAAGTTTTTTGTCCTTTTCTCAGCTCCCCTGACTCATTTTTAAACCAACCTCACATACTTGTTTTAAGAAGTGTTTTGATTAGGAGTTCTGGCTTCAAATCATTTTGTACTTACTAGTATTTTCATCTGGACTCTCAGAACCAAACTCAGGAGGTCACTATTTCTGAATTTTCCTTAAGAAATATTAGGAACAGAAGTAAATTTTGTTTATTAGCACAATATAATCTATTCCTTTTGACGTGTTCTGGATTTTACTATCTGTGTTGAAAATGTTGTTTATGCCAACTATTTGCTCTTAAAGCAGAAACTTTGGCTGTCTGTTTAGAGGCCTTTTGGATGATACTCTGTTTGTTGATCAGAAGGTAAGTTCTCTTTAGCAGGAGACTGTAATAACAACCTTGTTAATGTTCATTATAGGTGTAAGTTCTGAAGTGAAAACCAAGCATTGCAAGTAGAAGCAAATATTAACTCAAATTATAAAACAGGTGGTGAGGGCACACTGAGTTTTACCTCTAGACTCTTTGTCTCTTTCCTCTGCCTCTCTCCTGAGTTCTCTTCACTGCCCACCCAACCTTTCCTCTCCCATTCCTGTGTCTTTTGGGCTGCTTCTACCTGTGTATCTGGTTGTGCAGGCCAGAACCAGACTTACCTCAGAAGTTGGGGTTCCTGCCACGTAGGATCTCCAATGTGTGGCGGAATCAGTCGCAGATCAGTGATGACAACTTGATTTGGCTATGGTCACAGGCCATGCCTGGGCCCTCTTTCCAGACTAGCCCCTCAGCTCCACGTAAACCCTGCAGCCCCTGACAGCAAAAGAGGTTTTGCCATTCTCTTAACAACAATAACAATAATACAAATAGTAGTAATTATAATAATATAATAGCCCACACTTGTAAAGTGCCAGGTGTTGGTCTGTATATTTTAAATTTAACTTATTTAGTCCTAACAATGCCATGACGTAGGACTCTTATTAGCCTCATCTGAAAAGTGAGGAAACTGAGGCACAGGTAGGTTAGGTAACTTGCCCAGAGCCACACAGCTAGCTGGTGGAAGAGCAATGGATTCAATGCCGTCTGTTTGACACTATAGGGTGCAGTCTCACACTAAGCCTGGTTTTGGTTCCATCTTATGAGCTGCAACTCTGTTACCCTGCAGGTGTGGAGTGTCCTGCCCTATTCCCCCCCCCCCCCCGACCCCCTTCTTTCCAGAAGAGGAACCCTCAAGCCCAGGGTTTCAGCCTCGTTCACCACTTTGATTCTCCATTCTGTTTTTTAAAAGATTTTATTTGTTTACTTTTAGAGAGAGGGGAAAGGAGGAAGAAAGGAAGAGAAACATGATATGTGAAAGAAACAGTGATTGGTTGCCTTTCTCATGCCCCAGCTGGGGACCTGGCCCGAAACCCAGGCATGTGCCCTGACTAGGAATTGAATCAGTGACCTTTCAGCCCTTAGGCCTGAACTCAGTCCATTGAGCCACACCACCCAGGGCCTCCATTCTGTTTTGGATTAATGAGAGGTTTAGCTCCTTTCTAAGTCTGGCTATGTCTTTTTATTGATGGGAAAGACCTGGTTCTTCTTGTTGATGCATGTAAAGAATTACATGCCAGAAAATCTAGTAGTATGTAATCAGTTTATTAGTGGCCTGTTCCCATGGAAGAGAACAGGACTGGATAGAGTAGGGGGTGAAAGGCAAAGTTTCAGGGCAAAGCAGGGCAACAAAAGCAAAAGTGCTGAAGAGCAGGGTGGAAAGCCCCTGGGCATCCTGAGGCCAGGTGGCCAGAGGCCCTGTGGCCAGAGGCCCTGTGGCCTGAGAGCCAAGAGCCCCTGAGCCCCCGAGAGAGAGTCCTTTGTTCTCAGGACTTACATAGTTGGTGGGATAGGAGGGTAAAAAAGTTACATATTAATTAACGGGTAATTGTGGTGCCAGCTTTCCTGGGGGAATGTGACTACCCAAACTTAGATATGTGTGGGGGTCTGTTAGCCTGAGTCTTTACCTTGCCCCAGACCCCATTTGTTCATCTTGTTGTAAAACAAATATGTGATAGGAGGCAGTTAATTAAAATTGGGGCACTTTCCAAAGTTATTTATAGGCTCTTTCTATAAGCATCAGGGACTCCCTTGTAAAACAGATAGTGACCAGAGGTAGGCAGTTAACCAAAGTTGTTTTACGGGCTCTTTCTTTGGGCACCGGGGACCCTCTCCCACATTCCAGGCCCTGGGATGAAAGCACTGTTTCAAGGCTTTCTTTCCCAGATAGTGGAAATGCTACATAGAATTTCAAGGACTTCCCTTCTTCCTTGCTAACATAGTGTTTCTTGTGATTTTGGAACACCTGGCAATATTATCAGACCAGGCTCAGGACTGCTGAGTTAGGGTGTGAGACTTGTCTCCTTCCTCCTCCCTGCCTCGGTTTACTGTTTATTCTATCTAATTGTAAAAAAAAAAAAAAAAAGAAGTACACTCGTGCACTCATGTATCTTACTGTCTTTCAGGAATAAGGCTATATTTTAAAACAGGCTGAAAGTAAACAGTCCCAGGTATGAAGAACTCGGGGGAGGGTGGCCTGTTTAAATAAGTTCTTTGGAAATTATGCTCTATCTTCCTTTCTTCCTCCTTTCCCCTCTCTCTAAAAGTAAACAAATAAAATCTTTTAAAAAACAGAATGGAGAATCAAAGTGGTGAATGAGGCTGAAACCCTGGACTTGAGGGTTCCTCTTCTGGAAAGAAGGGGGTGGGGGGGGGGGAATAGGGCAGGACACTCCACACCTGCAGGGTAACAGAGTTGCAGCTCATAAGATGGAACCAAAACCAGGCTTAGTGTGAGACTGCACCCTATAGTGTATTATACAGAAGTTTCCTGGCAACCAGGGTGCTAAACAGTATTGCAGTCTCAGAATTCTTCCTATGCTGTCTCCTACCTCATTTTCAGTTTTTCTCTTCTATTTTCTTTCTCATTGTGTTTGGATAGAGGAAATACCTCAGAGGATAGACTCCTAGGATGTCTTGACTGGAAGTGTCCAGTGCTGTCTCAGTGGAACATATTCACTCATTCATTCATTCACTTCACTCATTCATTCATCCAGCATTTGTGGACCACCTGCCTCTGTCAGGGCCTGTGCTAGGTGGACAAAGTGCAGTGTGTGTCCTTGGGGAGCTCAGTGTCTTCTGTGAGGAACCAGAAGTGGCTTCCGTGCTGTGGTCAGGGCTGTAGCAGAGGCTTGACTCTGCCTTGGGGTGGGTGTGCACAGGGAAGGGTTTGGGAATACTCTGGAGCTGAAGCTGAAATAAACTGAAGTAAACCTCCTTAAAACAAAGGAAAGATTCTCCAGGCAGAGAACCAGCAGGGGCCCAGGCTCTGAGGCCTGAGTGAACAGTGGGCCAGTCAAGTGTGAGGGATGCAGAGGGAAGATGCAAAGCTGGAAAAGAAAGCAACGCTTGCGACTCAGAGGCCCTGGGAGTGAGGAGTAGGATTGTGTTATGGATGATATGGGTGCCACGAAATAATAACAAACAATTAATTTGCTATTTGGGCCACTGCTTTTTGTGAGAAAATTGTATTTTCCATTTGTAAAGCCTATAAAATATGAAGTACACTGGTGCACTCATGTATCTTACTGTCTTTCAGGAATAAGGCTATATTTTAAAACAGGCTGAAAGTAAACAGTCCCAGGTATGAAGAACTTGGGGGAGGGTGGCCTGTTTAAATAAGTTCTTTGGAAATTATGCTCTGAGTTCTTTGTAAATACTTAAAAAACACTGCAAAAAGGTACATAAATATTTTCTTCATTAACTTTTCATGAATATAGAAAATTTTTTGGTTTCATTTGCTTTAGTGTATTTTTAGTTAAGGAATTTTTAGAAATTATTTTAAAATTCCAAAAGATATGTCTTTTAAAAATATGGTCCACCGCTTGTTTTTTCTCTAAATCTTTGAATGTTGATTTCTTTATTGAAGGCTTCCCGTAAAAATACAAAGCAAGCTGGTGATTATACCTTTTATTGTGACCTGTAAATGAGATGTTATCTTGAGACAAAGTCAAGTTTTGGTTTACTTTGACATGAAATATATTTGTGTCAAATACCCTGTCCTCCTGGAGGCTCTGTGTTGGAAATGCAGTGTTGTAGAAATTTAGGACTCACAGTCCATAATCTTGGGAAGGCCTATAAGTAAACTGCAAAGTAAACACATTAGCCATGCCTTTTTCTTTAAATGTTTATCTTGGCCACTCGTACCCTATGCATGGGTACAATGGGTGCCCAGACTGCTCCATTTCCAAGCCCAGCTGGCCATGGGTCATGGGTCTTAGAAACCAATGGCAAAACATCCTTTACTCTGTTACAGGGATTGACAAGTCCTTGAATCCCACAGTTAGCAAAAAATTATTTCACTGGAGGAAGCATTTACCAATTACTTTCATTGTTACTGGTTGTCTTGATACCAATATCAGACACTTTGTGAACAGACTTTCTGACTTCACACAAATTGTTGTGTACATGCAGGAGCCCATTATGTTGTTATACTATTCAGTTTCCTTCCCATTGTCTTAATTGAAATGAAGTTGCCCCTGCTGTGTTTGGTCAATGGAAGCTTTATGAATACCCTAAACTCTCAGCTGCAGCAGGGATTGATCCTTTATTTTTCTGGCTCTATCTGGTACTTCATCATGTGGGCTATTCTTGTTCCTGCTGGAAGCATGATATTAGTAAACATAGTCTGTCAGTCCAGCCTGCGTGATGGCAGAGCACTGGTTAGCCTCTTTGGGTTACTTTGATTTTGAAATTCACTAGTCCTTTAGTCTGTAAGCCCTTTACTCTAAATGCTTGTTAATCAAAAGGTGAAGAGGGAAAAATTGCAACAACTGTAATAGTATAACCAATAAAATATATTTTTTAATTTTAATTTTTTAAGATCGTATTTATTTATTTTTTGAGAGCGGGGAAGAGAGGGAGAGAAACATCAATGTGTGGTTGTGTCTTGCGTCTCCCCTATTGGGGACCTGGCCTGCAACCCAGGAATGTGCCCTGACTGGGAATTGAACTGACGATTCTTTGGTTCTCAGGTCCATGCTCAATCCACTGAGCCACACCAGCTAGGGCCAGTGAAATATAATTTAAAAATAGCGCTAATGACTTTCCGCTATGTAGGCCTACTATGTAAATTGCTAGTGGAAATAGTTTGAAAAGCAACATGACTGAGTAGGTCTATTCTTACCTTGTTGACCAAATAATTTTGTAGAGGTCCACTGATTTCATATTTAGTCCAAAAGTCCCATGGAAGAAACTTCACAGTTCAATCAGCAGGAGTTAAACTGCTTGATGCCTATGATCAGAAAAACTGGCATAAACTCCACGCTCAATTGCTGCCTCTAACCTTTTCTTGCTTCTGATGTATCCTTTTAAAGCCACGGAGGATTCAAGGATGATAGTTAATTTTTAGAGTGAATTTAAAAGAGTAATCTGACTATAATCAGAGCTGATTTTCAGTTGGTACTTATTTCTATGGCCAACAGCCACACCGTTTATGGTTTTCTAACTGGTCAGTGCTGATGTTCACTGGTTCTGAAATATTTCAACTTTTTAACATACAAATAATACCATGTGTGATCCTTGTGCATATTTTAGCTACATTTCATCTATATTGAAACCTACATGCACTTATATTACACACACTTGTGCTTGCTGGTTTACATACCTGTTTGCTCTGTCCCCAGCACCTACACATAGCCTGTGACATTGTTAGTGCTCAAAAATGCTCCGAGTTGGACAAATGAAAACACATAATCTCTTTTTTATTTATATCTTTTGCACATCTCACACCAGCTTAGATTGGCATGTTATTTTCTAAGCTTTTTTATAGAGTGATCTCATTATATGTATATTTTTGTTGAAAGTGACTTTAATTTTTTAAATAGATAATTTACAGAATTGCAAAATAGAACTTTAAAGACAAGGGCAAAACAAAGGACTTTGGAAACTGGACCCAGGGACTCAAACACCACCTACACTATTCTTATTGTTCTTCAGATCTAATTCTTCCAGCCCTGGGCCTCTTTTCCTTATTGCCCACGAACTTCCCTTACTTAAGGGAAGATGGCTGTAGGCAGCTCCTGGGTTATATCCTTTTAGCCCAGGAACATGAAAATAAAGAGAACTTTTTTCCTTAAATTTAAATAGAAAAAGATTACAGGGAAGGATTCTAATTGGCCCAGTTTAGTATCACGTGTCTACCTCTTGGACCTGTCATGGTCAGGGAATAGTGATTTATGATTAGCTGGGTACCCTGACCACCTCAGTGTTTGCAGGGGTAATGCTTGTTACAAGAAGAAAAGAGGATTGTCTGTCAATCATGAAGTCATCCCAGCAGGTACCTCCAATAGCTAGAGTGAACCAGTTTACAGAGTAAAATAAGCATGACCTTGACCTAAGGAGGCCCACCTAGGATTTAAAATAAGATATGGTGCTGGGGAAACATGTGTTTTTAAAGGGATTGAGGTGTGGCAGGAGGATAGTATCCTTTTCATCTTCCTTTTGGCCTGAAGGGAGTGCTGTTCATTTTCTTCCTACTTCAGGTTGGTACTACAGCTCATAGTTTAAGAATTTGTTCACAAATCTGCCTCCTTCTTGGACTGTGAGCTATGTAAAGGCTGGGATCATATCTCATTTATGTGTGAAATGTTCATGTTCTGATGTAATGCTTGTTACTTACTGAATGAATGAATTTAGGAAGTATAGCAATCTATCACAGAGGTAAGGCACCAAATGAGAATATAGTTGGATTATGCATGCCTTTTATTCTAGAGATGCAAAACAAGGCTGTTAAAGCTAATAAACTTTTCTCTAGCAGATAGAATTGCCTACATACCTTCAAGGAGTTCATGTCCTCACAAAGCAACCATTTCTGTTACTCTGAATGGGTTTAATCCCTTCCTGTGTTAGCCCATAATCTCCTTTCTGGTAATCTCCAATCTTTGCTCCTGATAGCTCCTGGTGAAGCTATCAGGACTGAGTGGAGAATATGACTCATCTGTTTCTTAGTCCTCTAAATACTTGTATAATTTCAGTCCTTCTCCAGCTAAAAGATCCCTGATTCTCTCAGCCACTCCTCAGTGAGAAGGATTGCTGGATTCTCTCATGCTGGTTACATTCTACCTGTAAACTCTTAGGCATTTTAGTGGCCACCTTAATATGAGATGCCTGGTACCAAACACAACCATCCAAGATATGGCTTGACTTGTGTAGAATTTAGTTTGGGGTGATTACATC
The DNA here is from genome assembly GCF_004126475.2 of Phyllostomus discolor. Lineage (NCBI taxonomy): Eukaryota > Metazoa > Chordata > Mammalia > Chiroptera > Phyllostomidae > Phyllostomus > Phyllostomus discolor. The sequence continues at coordinate 73,071,183 of NC_040907.2, forward strand.
TTAGCATCAGAACCAGAGGTTTAGGAAGTAGAAACCTTTAGTTAAAGGGAAATTTTCACAAAATCCACTCTGTCTATTTAAATAAAGTTATTTTCTGGTTGAAGGGAGTTTTCTGGATAGGTGGGTAGGCTCACCTGCTCACACTTTCCCTCCTCATATACTGTTGTGGCCAGTGAAACATTTTGATGGGACTCTGAGGGGTTTGTGGCCCACCTCAAACTGAAATTGTATTGGTAAAAAATGTATTATATTTTCTATGAATTGAATCCTGAGTTTTGAGACTGAATAGAGGTTATATTAAGTTTAAGTGCTACTAAAATTTTTATTTATTTTTGTACGAAAGCTGTCAAGTCACATCTTACCATCCTATAATGCAGGATTTTTCATATTTTCTTATTAAATTTAACTTTGTTGATCTATATTTCAGCTTGTCAGGATTATTTTGGATCTTGATTTATCTTTTTTATCTTACCATAATTTATATATTTGGCAGTGTGCTATCTATGTGGTATTCTGTTATTTTTATAAGTTTATTGACACAAATATAGGTTAATGGGAGAGACTGTTCTTCAAATTGACACCTGGACATTGCTGAACATTTTGGGGGATTCAAAAGCCTGTACCTAACGTTTCTAAAACTAGCCTGGTCACCTTCCACCCCAAGACTTTCTCTTTTGGTCCATGTCATCAATATCTACCTATGCCTGACATCTAGGCACAGCCTTCCCTTTTTTCTTCCCCTTATCATATATTACCAATTGTTTACCACATGCTGAATCCACTTTACAAGTATTAGGAAAGTTTCCTGATTTTCATCTCTCTACCACAGCCATTGTTGAGGTTCTCCTTTGCTCTCAACAGGCAACAGTAACCTCCTAACTGGTCTTTCCTTCTTGAACTTGGTTCTGCACTTCTTTCTAATGTCATCTGTCTGAACTGAAATTTGACCATGTGCAATTCACGTGATCGAAGTCCTCCAATGGCTCCCTATCCTGCAGGACACAGTCAAAGGTCTTCCACACGGCACTCTGGTTCATGATCAGACTCTTCGAGTCATCTTTCATCACTTCTGATGCTTTCACAACCTTAAATGGTTTGTAATTTCCTCCTTGCCCCATACTATGTCTTGATTTTTATGGTCTTCTTTGTCTGAAATTCTCCCTGTTCATACTGCCATCCAGACTTCTTGTTGTCAAAACTTATTCGTCTTAGGGTTCAGTTTAGGTGTGTCCCACCATAAGATATTCTCAGACCTTCTGAAGCCCGATTCCTGCTCCCATGTGAGTTTGGCTTATTAGTCTTTATTACTATACCTTTGTGCAGAACTCTATCTACATTTTATATTTATCTCCTAGTAGATAGTGAGCTAGTTAAAGGCAGGCCCATGGCTCACTCATTTTGGTATAATTTGCATTTCATCTAATCTGGTCTCTAGCAGATACTCAGTAAATATTTGGTGAGTAAAATAATGGGTGAATGAGCCTACTTAAATGCATATAATTACCTTATTTCCCAAACCAACTTTACCATTATATATACAAATATATGTGGACTAGTAAACCCATGAACTATAATGATGAAATGCAAATATTCTATGTTTGATGTTTTCTTCATTTATCAAGCTAGCAACTCTGTTTTTCTTTAAAGAAAGAAGTTTTCCTGGCTGGCATAGCTCAGTGGATTGAGTGAGGGCTGCGAACCAAAGTGTCGCAGGTTCGATTCCCAGTCAGGGTACATGCCTGGGTTGCAGGCCATGACCCCCAGCAACCACACATTGATGTTTCTCTCTCTCTTTCTCCTTCCCTTCCCTCTCTAAAAATAAAAATAAATAAAATCTTAAAAAAAAGAAAAGAAAGAAATTTTCTCCTTTTTTAAAGATTTTATTTTATTTATTTTTAGAGAGAAGGAAAAGGAAATAGGGAAACATTAATGTGTGGTTGCCTCTCGTGTGCCCGCTACCGGGGACCTGGCCCACAACCCAGGCATATGCCCTGACTGGGAATGGAACGGGGGACTCTTTGGTTCTCAGGCCAGCATTCAATCTACTGAGCCACACCTGCCAGGGCCAGAAATTTTCTCTTTAATGATGTGCTGAGTGAATTTATTTTGGACTTCTTTTCCCTACTGTGTCCTTTCCTGAACACACACAAACAATTCTGGAAGGGGTGTATTTCTACTTAAACTTACCTGACCAGAGAACACTCTTTACATGGTTCTTTCTACCCCATAGCTTAAAACAATTAAATCTGAATTTATTGACTACACCCTCTGATATTATAAGATATGCCTCCTGACACTAAACAGTTTCTAATCTCTTTGGAGGAAGGGGAAACTTGCATGAAATAGGTAACAGTAAATTCAGCAAAACGTCAAGTATCCAAAACAATGGCACAGATGATAAGTACTTGATGTTTTTATGAAATGGCAATGATTTAAATAAAGAAAAAGCAAATCACTAACCACACCACATAGGAATGAGCAGAGGCTTAATTTATAAAAATTATAAAGTATTTATTGAAGAGAATCAGGCAAAGGTACAGGAAACAGAATCTCCTTTTATTTTATGTTGAGCTACTTGTGAGGGTAATTGGGTTACTCTAGAAATAGACATAACAGAATACCTAAATTTAAAAATTATATAACATTTGGAAATAGGGGTAGATAATTTTATCCCAACTTTCTCACAAAGTCTGATAGCACTGGAATCAGGACACTGAGTGTGTGTTATTTGGAAATATATTAAAAAGAAAAAGGAGAATTCAACATAGGGAAATCAAGTGCTTCCCAAGATGCTTCAGGCTGGGAAAGCTGTTTTCCATGTTGTTCCTGGGCACATGCAGAAAGGGAAGGCTGCTAGGTTTTCTTATGGCCAGAAGGAAGTATACTTTGAAGCAGATACACTTTTTTTTTGAGAATTTCTGTCATTCATTCATTCATTCCTTCATTCTGTTCATTCCCATTTGGCAACTATTTACTGAGCACCAAGTAGCTGGAAGACACTGTGGTAAGCTATAAGACAATTCCATGGTTGCTAAAGCAACATTATGAATTGACTTCCCATGTTCAACAACCCCCCCTCCCAATAATATTTAGTCTATCAGGCAGATGTAGCCTACTGTAAATTAAAGAGCATTGCTTCTGTGAGAAATATAGATCTAGTCATGCCTTGGGCAAATTTTTCAACAATTCTCTTCTCAATTGGAAAATGAAAGGGTTGAACCACTTGCTTTCTAGAGTCCTCTGAGGCTCTAAAATATAATTATCTAATTAATTTTGATAGTTGCCTGGCTTACACTTTATATTTGTGAGTTTGTTTAGTGCCTGGACATGCTGACTGAGTTGGCTTTGTACACATTCACAGAAGACAAAGTTCTGAAATACAGTGACAACAGTGTGTTCATTTAAACCAGAAGACATCCTTCTGTTTGTGGGAGAGGTATAAACTTTCAGTGCTTAGGTGTTTGAAAACTTAATGCATTAATATTTATTCTGTTATAAGAGAATAGATAAAATTTCTGTGCCTGGTTAATTGATATGGGGTATCAATATATATCAATATATCTTTAATGCACTGCTTAATTGCATGGATTTACTATTTCTGATGTGGCATAAACATATATCATTTTACATTTCTTAGCATAGATAAAATTGCTGTGCATAGTTTAAACTATTCATCAAGTAGATTTATATGTATATATCTGTGTATGTATACACACACACACATATTTACCAAAGTCACATAACAAATATTATCTTAGACTCTTTTTTGAAGGGAGTATTTTAATGTTTTCAGTGAATAATTTCTCTCTGCCTGAGACCTCACTACTGTTGTATCCTGGGAAATATTCAGAGGGGAAGATGAAATTATTTAGATTTGCAGCTTCTTGTCATGGGAGATGAAGGCCCTTTTTATTATTATTATTAATGTGATGGGAATAGTTCTATCATATCGTGTCTCTGCACAGCATCCTGAGAACAACCTTTTCATCACATAAATAATTATAGTTCTATTTTTTTAATGCCTCCTGCCATTATTTCCCTGCTCTTCTCAACTCCTTTCCATTTGGGTGAGGAAGATAGCACTCTCAGATAAAGGTTTCCCAGTGGCAGAGGGCATCTGGCAGGAGGGCTGTTTCTTTACCCCAACAGGACCCAGGTCTGTGCTGGCTGGAAAGGAGTATATCAGGAAACAGTTATGTAGTCTTTTTTTTTTTAAGATTTTATTTATTTATTTTTAGAGAGCAGAAGGGAAGGAGAAAGAGAGAGAGAGAATCATCAATGTGTAGTTGCCTCTCACGTGGCCCCCACTGGGGACGTGGCGTGCAATCCAGGCATGTGCCCTGACTGGGAATTGAACCTGTGATGCTTTGGTTCACAGTCCACGCTCAATCCACTGAGCTACATATGTATTCTTTAAAAGAAAACTTTCCTTGCCTGTAGAAATTGCAATATTTTTCCAGAGGAAGAATCAGCTTCTGGCCTGGTATTTTTTCCTTTCTCACAGGCCTGCTTCTGTAACCAAGACTCCTGGCCTAGTCTCAGAAAGGACATCCCACACAGAATGATACCAAGGGTTAGACTTGACCTGAGTCCTCTTGGTGATGTGAGGTGAGCAAGTCTGGCAAGATTCCTACTTTTAGGGAGGGAACACTCTCATGAAGGAGGTGACAACAAGCCAGGAAACAGACACAGAAGTCAGGTCAGGTCAGGCAGCAGTGAAGCTGCGAAGGAAACACTGGGGGAGGGAGAGCCGTGCCCTGAGCGCACACCTTCTCATTGTTCCCACTGCTGCCTTTGGAGTTCTGCCTGCATACAGGGCAAGCTGTGGGTCGGGCAGAGTGCATCCCTGAACCCTTCCCTTTCTGTGTCAGTGTTGCCCGTTGGTGATGATGACTTCTAGTTTCTCTTGGTCTGTGAAGAATATTTGATGATTAAGAGAATAAAGTAGATAGGATCTCAAGGTAAAAAATGAAGACAGTTGTAGAGTAGAATTTTTAAAAAAGGATTGGATCTAGTGTTTTTGCATATGATTTTAGGGGTAGTTTTTGCACTGAAAAATTTATAGCCTCCTAATACTTGGCAACTTTTTCTGTCTTTGCCCCCTCCTCAGGAACTTTGTGCCATCTATTCCCTCTGTTGGATCAGTCTCCCTTCACATATCCATTCCTCATGCTTTTCAACCCTTTATCACATTTGCTGCTCTATTTAAAGTTGCACCCTCTTTCTAGCATATTATGATATATTCTTGCTTATTGTGTTTATTGTCTCTCTCTTCATTGTTCCTCCTTCTGCCACCCTCCATGAGGCCAAATTTCTGCTTATGTTCATGTCTGCATTCATAGTGCTTATGACAAAGACTATTCAGTAAGTATTTTTGGACTAATGAAGACATTTTAGTCCTGACTGGTGTGGCTCAGTGGGTTGGGCATCATCCCACAAACTGGAAAGTCACCAGCTGGGTTCCAGGTCAGGGCACATGCCTGGGTTTCAGGCTAGGTCTTCGGGTGGGGAGGTGTAAGAAACAACAGGTAGATGTTTCTCTCTCACATGTGGATGTTTCTCTCCCCCTCTTTCTCCCTCCCCTCCCCTCTCTCTGAGAATAAGTAAATAAAATATTTTTTTTGAAAAAAAAAGATTTTAAAAGAAACGATTTTTCAAGTATTCCTAACAGTAAAAGCCCTTAGAACAACCTTACAGGGTTAGGTTTGTTTGCTTTTGAGACTTAGGGGTTGGAGAAAAGTACTAAACCTGGTCCAGAGAAGGAGAGGGAGTGTGGTCCAAACAGCAGGCAAGGTTGGGGCAGAGGAAAGCTGTAACCAAACCATGGGCCCCTCAAAGGCAGACTGGCATGGTTGGAGGCTGGCGAGCAGTGGGATTTGAGTTGTCCTATAGTCCTGATCAGTCTGTTTTAAGTGTGGACATGGTGACTCTGGTTGTTTGGTTCTGAAGGACATTAGTGTAATACAATCTATTAGAGAAACATCTATACTTCACTTCATTTTCAGGTTGTATAAAGACATAGGATAAGTGGGATTTATTTTTAATCCTCACCAGAGGATATGTTTATTGATTTTAGAGAGAGAGGAAGAGGTGGTGGGGGAGAGAGAAAGAGAGAAAAATTGCTGCAAGAGAGACATATGGATCAATTGCCTCCTGTATGTGCCTAGACCGGGGATCAAACCTGCATCCTTTTGGACCTTTTGGTCCAACTAACTGAGCCATCCACTAGGGTGATGATAAGTGGGCTTTAACAAATAATAACATTTGAATGTGAGTGTTCTGAAAGAACAGCTCCTATAGACTAATCCAGGTTGTTGATTTGACTAGCTAATTTATTTAAAAATGTCTTGAACACCTTTTGCATTGCTATTCTGAAAGATATATTGGGTTATAGAATAATGGCCCCCAAAGGTCTACATTCTAATCCCCAGTATCTGTGACTATCTTCTGTTATAAGGCAATGGGGGAGCTAAGTTTGCTAATTAGCTACCTTAAAACAGGGAGATGGTCCTGAATTACCTTGGTGGATCCAATGTAATCAATCATGTGTCTTTTAAATGTGGGATAGGGAGGCAGAAGAGACAGAACCAGAGAGACAACACTATACGAAAGACTGAATGGCAGGTCATTGCTGGCTTTGGAGTTAGGACTCCATGAGCCAAGGAATGCAGATGGCTTCCAGAAGATGGAAAAGGTAAGAAATTGGGTACTCCCCTAGAGGCTGCAGAAAGAAGCACAGCCCTGCCCACACCTTAATTTCAGCCCAGTGAGGTGCATCTCTGACTCTGACCTTCGAACTTTAAAATAGAAAACTTGTGTTTTTTTTTTAAGCCACCAAATTTGTGGTCATTTGTTATAGCAGCAGTTGGAAGCCAATACAGATAGAGCAAAGGAAAACCTGTCCATGTGTTTTTACCATATGTCCACTTTTCAATGCTATGATTTCCACTACTCTCCCAGGGAAAATTAAAAGCGAAAAACAGGACCATGAAGTACTTTGGAAGTCTGTGACCACTGTGGAACTGTCAGGGAGGCAGACCTCTCTCCAGGAATTGGGATCCATGGCCCCATTCCATCCCATTTCCAGGGAGTCTCACCTCACACTCACTTCGGGGCAGTGACCAGAAGCTCACAAAGTGCGACCCTCTCAGGGCAGGCCTTTAGCCTTCCACCAAGGTCGGCGTCAGGGAAAGAGGCGTGTATAGGAAATGGTAAAAATTAGTTCACAGAGCTTCTCTTGGAATTCTTCATTAGCAGATGTTTAAAAGTCAGCACTCTAAAATTACTCACAGAAGCTTATAAATATGGATTTCCCGTAACTCATATTTTATAAGAATTTCTATCAGCTGTATCACAGCTTGAAAAATACCAAAAATGCATTAGAAAAATCTTTCTGTTTAAAACTAGATTGATCCCACATTTACATGGCAAAAGAAGGCCATTACGCTGCAGGAAGTAAAAGCTTCATTTCAGAGAGCTTGAAAAAAAAACTCAAAATAATTCATTTCTACTCAGGCCATTTGACAACTGTTAAGACTTTTTCTCACAAAATAAAACAAAATGTATACCACCTGCTGCTTGAAATCTCCAATTAATGCTGTAAAAGTTGTCTTCATTTAAAAAGCCAGTGTGTAAATTTGTGCGAGCTGGATGCTGATGTTTATTCACATTCACTGTGACCTCTTGCTCCTGTCTGCAGTGGGAAGCACTGTCTGACTCCAAAAGGAAGCCAGACTGATTTTCACCTACTTATTTAAGAGCTAAACCCATTTCTGTTCATTGGTTCAGTTATTTAAAATCATGGGGACTCACATATAATCTGCTGTTATGTATATTTAGTAAAAATTGTGAAAGAAGGTTATCAAAGCTTGCCAACATTCTACCTGTGAATTAAAACAAGTGTTTTGTCAGGAACCATGGAAGGGAAGAAAGGGCAAGGGAGAAAAACAGTACAGTATTCTTTCTTGCCTTGCAAGGGTCTTTTAAGAAGGAATCAGCAGGTGTGAGAATCACCACCTTCCAGCAATTTTAAAGGAGTGAGAAAATGCAGGTCTTTTATCTCTTCTTTCCCATGCCCATAATCACATTAATGAGAATTTCCAAGGGGGAGCCATGGGACATCTCCGAGGTGCCCCCTTCTGTTTGTCAGATGAATCTGGGACAGCCAGCTCCAGAACACTGGGCAGGCAGGGGCAGCTGAAAAATGGGCAGGTGGGGCTGGCAGGAGTCTGTTGGAGGAGAGGAGTCTTGAGGGAAGAGTTAGGGTGTTGTGAATGGCTCCCTGCCATCCATGGGACAACGTTCCTGAGAGGGGCTTGCTTCCACGATCTTCCTCACCATCTGGTTTCTGCCACCTCCTCAGTTTCAGGCATCAGCCCACACCACACACAAGTGCATACAAACACGTACATGTGCTTATGCACCCACCCATACACACACTCTCCAAATGCTTTAGCGAAAGACAACTGAGCAGGTCATATTACAGAAGACTCAAATCTTGTTGGTTTCTTTAAAACAGTACTTTAACATTGATACCTCTAATTCTTTACCTACAAGTTCTGCCTCAGTATATTAAAATCATTTTTCAGTTCTCACCCTATCAATGAAAACACACTACCAAATATTGTCCTGAAGTTTAAATCCAATTGTCCTTGACCTCCTGAAATTCAAATCCAATGGTGTCTTTAGAGGTTCATCTTGCTTGGCCTCATTGTCCTAGAGAGGTGGCTCTGTCACTTAACGCTAGTATAATTTTGGATGAGTTACTTAAATTATCTCTGTCTCAATTTCCTCAATTATGAAACAAGATAATAGTGTTATTATTATCATCATCACAATCCTATAAGTATTAATTGAGTTGATATATGCAAAGTGCCTGGTACAAAGCAAACACACTAAAGTGTTACTGCTATTTAACTCTTTTGATCACTTAAAAAAAATCTGTGTTGGTAACTGTGACAGCCCTCTTTGTTTCTCCCCCTACCTCTCTGTGTCTTTCAGCCTTCTTCATTGACCCCTCTTGTTTATTCTGCCTGCCCTCATATGTTAAGTTCTCAGGGTTTGTTTCTGAAATCCCAGGTTAACACATTGATTCACCCCCAGGCCTCTCCTCCCTCCCCCTTTGTCCTCAGTAGAGTTCAAATTTGAACTGCCTCCAGAGTGGTCTTTCTACAATTGAAATCTCATCATGTTTCTCCTCTGCTTAAAAGCTTGCCAGAGGCTCCCCTTTAAAGGATCAACCCCCTTTGCTTGGCCTACAAATCTTCTTCGACTGGCTGTCCTTGGCCCACCCTGTACATCTTGTTGCTTACCACTTGACCCCTCTTTGCTAGAGCATCATCCATGAGGCATCCTTTGCCATTCCTCAGATGAACCTGACCAAGTGGGCTTTGTAGCTTGCATGACTCTGCTCATGCTGCTTTTTCTTCCACACTAGAGTAAGCATCCTTTCCTCTGTGTCCCTCACTTTCGGTATTCAGCTACTCCATCCTCTGCACACCATCATTCCCTGAGCTGGTGTCCATCACACCTCTGGAAGACCTGGTGTGCTAACTTGAGTACATGGCCATTTTCTTGAAGGGTCCACTGAAAGAGCAGCTGCAGTGGTGTATATAGGGTTGGTGCTTAGACTGCAAGCAAATAAATGAACAGATAAACCAACGGAAGTGCTTATTAATTGTGAGCTGGATCTAGAGCCTGTTCCCAGAGCAGTGAGGATGCCAGTTCTGTGCTGCCTCTGCCTGTCAAGGAGAAATTTTCCCACACCCTTTTTTTCTTTTCTGAGGGGGTTAGGAATTCATATCTGGATGGGCCTCTGCAGATGGTCCAGATTGTCTCAATCCTCTGTGTTAAGAGGAAGGTCAAGGTCATTTATTGAATTAGCAACTTCTCACTTTTATTTCCCACTGACGAGAAAGCTTAGTACAATGAAATTGAAGTGTTTTTTACTCCTAAACTCTTTCAAATGAATAGTAGTCTTAACTATTTTCTCGTTGTCAATTTTGCTTTACTTTGTAAGTGCCAGTTAGGTGGTTACATAGGCAAGTATATGGCAACTCTTCCTAGCTGCAAATCCTCAGACACAGGATAATTTATAAACAGCCTGGCTGGCACAATTCCTATGCAATGCAATTCATAGCTTTTTGAAAGCTAATAAATTCAAGGACATATGTAAGATGTGCAAAACATTTGCATGGATTGTTTAGTATAAAAATTCTTTATGCATTTATTTCTTTAGTTATTAATTTGCCAGCATGTTCCTTCTCTGACAATTCAAAGGCCTTTCCAAAATTAAGGTAAAATCATGGCAACCTGCATGAATTCTGTAAAGTAGATAAACTGGAAGAGTGAAAGAAGATGCTTAATGCATAAAAGATAGTTTCACGATGGTGGAGTTAAGCAGGAGCAGTGAAGTGCGGTCTTTGTTGGCATAGAGTTAGCTCTGCTCACATATGTGCAGAAACATCAGCCTTTGTTTCCTTTGTAACCATGTAAAACCAATGCATATGGTTTTACCATCTAGTTATAAAATGTGCAGCTTAAAATGTATTTAAGAACATGTAATAACTTTAAGTATAAAATTGGACTGTGTGAATGTTCTTAGAATAGCATCTGTAATGAACTCAATTCACTTAGACACAATTTCAATATTATGAGTTCCCTCTTTACTTAAAAGCTTTTCTGAAAGTTTTTTTGATAGAAGTTTGCCAGAATCCATTTAAACCCAGCTGTGAAATTCATTAATGTGTGCTAAATTTATTTGGCCACTGACTTTTGAAAATATGTATATTGATTTCTTATACACACATACCAATATGAAAATAGACACTTTAATCAGTTCTGTTTTTCTATGAAAGTTTAGATTTTGCTCCCCCAAAAGGAAAATACTCATATATTCTAATAAGCAAATATGGTTAAAAATAAAAATAGCTTGATTATGAGGGAACTCCGTGACTTCACTTTTTAAATAATTATCCAATGTTTTGCTTGTTTTAAATTGTATTCTAGTTTATCCTGCTACCTTATGGGTATGCTATTATTATATATGTAGCTTAACTCATTCTTTTCTTATTTTTAATTCTTCTTTCAATGAAAAAATGTATATATAACTTTAGGAACACCAAAGGAAAACAGATGGTTTTTTCAGAATTTCCTTTGCCTGAAATTAAATCTCTTGCTTTTCACTTTTGAGCTAAGAATAAAATTGTTATGGATGGTTCCATACTGCGTATTAGTGCGTGTTCCACTCATATCTCACATTAGCATTTATATTTCCACTGGGGTTTCTGATACAATCAGGTATTAAACCTGTGGTTATTTTGGCAATTATGCCTTTTATGGACAGATTTTAACAGTTAAACCTTAAGGTAGGAAAAATATAGTTTTACTTTATCTGGAGGAAGAATTATCCTAAAAGATGGTTAGAAGATTCAATAATAGTTTAAAATTCTTAAAGAAAAACTTGCCGAGTTCTCAACTTTCCATTTATTAAGCAAAAAACAGACAAAAATGTTTCTTTCTCCAAGTCCATCTAAGGCACACACCAGACTCAAACTCATGCCTTATGTTCTATGTCTGAGTGGCCAAAATTTTTTTAAATTGATAACTCTTTGTTCTCTATTGTTTCTGCAAAGTTTAATTTCTTACACTGTCATAAAACTTTTAAGAGTATTCTCTTTGTTTTTCTCATTTGTTTTCCCAAAATGATCTCACAACTACTTACCCTTCCCCCACATGACCCTCCAGCTCCTTACCCAGGCCTGCTATCAATATTTTCATGTTTAACTTTTGAATTTACTTCTTCTCATCTGTAATTTAGAAGGCAGCCTGAAAATACAGAAGTAAAATATACATTCCTTGTGACTCTTAAAATGTTTTTTAAGATTTGGTCTAATTGGTCTAAATTGCAATCGATCACCTTAATAGTGTGATGCTTTCTCCAGGGCTCTGCTGAGGTGGATGTCATTTATAATGCGTTGTGGTGGGAGGAGCTTGGCTGTGGTCCTGGCCCCATGTAATCTTAGGCAAGGTATTTAAACCTCAACAGGATAAAATTACCTACCTCATACAGTATGGTGAGGAACATGCTTAGCTTAGCACTCAGCACATAGTAGGCATTCAAAAACAACTAAGTCCCTTCTCTCTCGTTTGTAGCCCAACCATGTCAGATGTTATGGGCTTTGGGAGAAGTGAGCATGAAACAATCTCATATCTTCTCTGTGTCAATATCTGAGTGATCTATAATGTGGTACTCTTAGGGTCCAGAGAGTAAGTACGAATATTTCAGAGAAGCGAAAGACTTTTGGGGAGGTGGCCCTTGAGTTGCATCTTAAAGGGAAAATGGACAGGCACCATGGCTGTGAGGAGAAGGCTGGAGTAAAAGCACAGAGGTGAGGAGGAGCCAGCCACCTGAAGGGAGAGGGGAGGGGAGGACAGGGAAGAGAGAGCCCTCCTGGTTCCTCTGGGGTTGAGGTGTCTCATTGCAGAGATGGGGGACATGTTGGAAAGTTAAAGTTAGGTCACGTTATGGCAGTCTGGAGTATAGAACATAACAGGGAGCAGGAATTCAGGTAACTGTGTTGCCCTCGTAAGTGAGTTATCTTTCAGGGTGGCCAGGAGAAAGTATTCTTACACGTCTTATTTTCTTCGGTGCAGTGAAATGGTTTTTAAACTTTCTGTGACCTATACTATGGAAGAATTTATATCACGATTCCATATCCCTCCATATGCTCATGTATATTTGTTTCGTGAAATACAAATTTTGTAAAAAAGTAGGTACTCTTAACTATGTGTAGTATGCAGGACTGACTATAAAATTCATAGGCTCCAGTGCAAAATGAAGATGTGGGACTTTTTGGTTACAAAACAGGGAAAATGTTGTTAAAGTTACTTAAATATACACTTTTTCCTTTTTTTCTGTGGTCTCTTGCTTGACTTGTCATGGTGCTTTTTATTTGCTGTTATTCTAAGTAAAGAAAAACCACATTTAAACTAATCTTTAAAAATATGTTTTATTACTTATGCTATTACAGTTGTCCCTCTTTCCCCCCTTCACTCCCCTCCACCCTGCACACCCCCTTCTATCCACATTTCCCCCCTTTAGTTCATATCCATGTGTCATGCATATAAGTTCTTTGGCTTCTACATTTCTCATACTATTCTTAGCCTCCCCCTGTCTATTTTCTGCCTACCATCTATGCTACTTATTCTCTGTACCTTTCCCCCCATTCTTCCCCCTCCCACTCCCCTGTTGATAACCCTCCATGTGATCTCCATTTCTGTGGTTCTGTTCCTGTTCTACTTGTTTGCTTAGTTTCTTTTGGTTTTGCTTTAGCTGTGGTTGTTAATAATTGTGAGCTTGCTGTCATTTTACTGTACATGTTTTGTATCTTCTTTTTCTTAGGTAAGTCCCTTTAACATTTCATATAATAAGGGCTCGATGATGATGAACTCCTTTAACTTGACCTTATCTGGGAAGCACTTTATCTGCCCTTCCATTCTAAATGATAGCTTTGCTGGATAGAACAATCTTGGATCTTGGAATACTTCTTTCCAGCCCCTTCTTGCCTGCAAGGTCTCTTTTGAGAAATCAGCTGACAGTCTAATGGGAACTCCTTTGTAGGTAACTGTTTCCTTATCTCTTGCTGCTCCTAGGATTCTCTCCTTCATTTTAATCTTAGCTAATGTAATTATGATGTGCCTTGGTGTATTCGTCCTTGGATCCGACTTCTTTGGGGCTCTCTGAGCTTTCTGGACTTCCTGGAGGTCTATTTCCTTTGCCAGATTGGGGAAGTTCTCCTTTATTATCTGTTCAAATAACTTTTTCACTTGTTGCTCTTCCTCTTCTCCTTCTGGTACCCCCTATAATTCAGATGTTGGAATGTTTAAAGATGTCCTGGAGGTTCCTAAGCCTCTCCTCATTTTTTTGAATTCTTGTTTCTTCATTCTTTTCTGATTGGATGTTTCTTTCTTCCTTCTGGTCCACACTGTTGATTAGAGTCCCAGTTTCCTTCCCATCACTATTGGTTCCCCGTACATTTTCCCTTTATTTCACTTAGCATAGCCTTTATTTTTTTCATCTAGTTTGTGACCAAATTCAACCAATTCTGTGAGCATCCTGATCACTAGTGCTTTGAGCTGTACATCTGATAGATTGGCTACCTCTTCATTGTTTAGTTGTATTTTTTCTGGAGCTTTGATCTGTTCTTTCATTTGGGCCATTTTTTTTTTTTGTCTTGACGCACTTGTTACGTATGAAGGGTGGAGCCTTAGGTGTTCACTCGGGCGGGGCAACCCAGTTGCTGGATAGTGACTTGTATGTGGGGAAGAGGTTCAAGAGGCAATAATGGCACTTGCTCTGCTCTTTGCCAGATTTCAGTCACTTCTGCTGTTTTCCCCAAGCAAACTGGGCCCTTCTGGTGCTGATTCCCAGGTGGGTGGGCTTGTGTATGTTCTAGGACCCTGTGGTTCTCTCCAACGAACTCTCCTGTGAGGATGGGAGTTTGTCCTGGCACCTCAACCCCCACAGGTATTTTTCAATTGGTGTTTTGAGGCTTTGTTTCTCTTGTGCTGGGACCCTGGGTTGCATGGTCTGTCCCACTTCCCATTTTCACCTGGTTTATCTGCATGTGAATGTGGGACTGCCTGGTCCACCAGCCACCTTGTGCACTGTGCCCCTCCACAATCCACTGCCTCACTGGGTCCGCCAGCTGCTGCTTTGCCAAGAGCCCTTTCAGCCCAGCCACCTGACTTAGCCCCTTCTATTGGTCTGGACAAATGTGTCCTCCTTACTTCCTTGGTTGTCAGACTTCCATACAGTTCGATTTTCTGCCAGTTCTGGTTGTCTTCTGTTTTTAAATTGTTGTTGTCCTTCTTTTGGTTGTGCAAGGGGGCACAATGTGTCTACCTATGACTCCATCTTGGCCAGAAATCCACATTTTAACTAATTTTGATTAAATCTTTCTATTGTGCAGTGCCAGTTTTAAATGAAAATATAGGAGCATTTAACTAACATATGAAATCACCACAATTGAACACCTTGTGTTTCCTAGCTCATACCTGTATGTCCACTTTTTTTTTCTTATCAGACAACTGGAAAAACTGCCTAAAACTAACTGAACTGTTTGTTTCACTTCTTGACATGTGTATATTCTACCAATATTTGCTACCTTAGTCTACTGACTCATAAGGAAGTTCTGAGGAGAGAAGGAGCTACAGGTTGCTTTATGTTTCCCCTTTCTTCTCTTTCCTCATTTTTCAGAAGCTGATTGACTACTACAGAGAAGTAACATGAATAAGAAAGAGTACGGGATTATCCTTGGTCTTTCTTATTTCTTAGAATGCCTTTGCTGTCTTTCTTCCTTAGAAGCGAGTTCTGGTTTTAAAAGAAAGTGTGGCCTCTAAGGCTCAGTCTGCAGCCCCACCAGCCCCTCCTCAGATGCAGATATTACATGCTTGCATGCATCGTGGGTCCACCTGAATTCTGTTCTCATGGGACACTGTGAACACTAGATGTGAATGGGGACAGGGAACCATGGCCACACATGTTGTGTACATGTCCTGTCCTCATGACCAGGCTCCCTTGTCCCAATGGACTTCACTTACAAAACGCAAGCTCAAAGATACAATTATTAAGAATCTCAAGATGGTGACTGCTCAGCATTAAGCCAAGTGGGAGGCTCTCTGTGACTGCCCAGTTCACATGGCCCACAAACTCTTTTTCTGTTTTCTTAAATTTTATTCAGAAAACACTAGTTGCAACCCATTAAACTGATGTCCTAATTCACTAGTGGGTCATGACTGGCAGACTAGAGAACCTGCCATTAAAAGCACGGTGAAGCCAGTAGGAGCCTCCACTCTGGTGTCAGACTGCTGTATCTGAATCCTGCTTCCCCCTCTCTCTGTGAACTTTAGAATGCTTCTGTTTCTCATACGTACTATCAAATGTTGGCAATAGTGATTATTTCATAAAGTCGTTATGGGTATTAAATGAATTAATGAATATAATATGCTTAGATTGATGGTGGTCAATCTAAGTATTCAATGAGTATAAGCTAATAATCATCATTATTGATATTGTTACTGTTATTGTTAATTATATCTCACTCTAGGTAAATGCTGAAGAAAAAAGATTTCTTGAGTGAAGAGTAAGCATTTCCATTTATTCTACAAAAACTGTTTCCTTAGGTTTCAGTACTTGTGTTTATCTTGATTAGAAGTATGTAAATTATTATAATAACCAAATGAGTTAATTTATATCAAATGTAATATCATGAAAATACTTAAAAATTTTAGCTTAATGAAAAATCCAATAAAGATTGCTTTATTTCTGTTTCCTCTCCCAAGATTAACACAAGTGGATTATTAGTATTTCTCAATTATCAGTTAAGAAATAAGCAAGGATATCGAAAAGATATCATTTTTGGAGCATAAGGGGCCAGAATTATTCCTTTTGGAATGAAATTATTAGATAACATAATAATGTCTCAGTTACTGGTTAGAATGCTGGAGGAGAATGTTTTCTGTCTGTGCAAAAATACAGCATCCATAGACATTCATTGTAGGCACAGACTAAGTCCCTAAGTCGAAACACTGAATGAAGAGTACAGACTCTGGGGGACTCTCAGTCAGCACCTGCTGTTGCAGCGACATTAAATCAAAGTGAGGAAAATGTTGGCTGGTTTGTCTTGATTTGTTTGAATTTTCTTTTTTGATAGTTTCATAATAAATAGTACTTTTGTAGCTCATTTACATATTTCTCATCATCAGTTGAGGGTGAGATCTTTTCCCACTGATGGTTTGGCATTTTACCTTTAGTTGATTCTCTCAAATTTGACACTAAGTTGATATACGGGCATTTTGTAGCTGAATGTCTATATCAGTTGCTGATTTGTGATTAGATAATCATCTTGAAATGGAGTTCAATAGCATCATTTAAATGGATTTATCCCAGGCTAGTTTAAATAAAATTTGGAACATAATACATGTTGCAGATAAAAATATCTTATGAAAATGTTTGCTTTTATCCACCATTCATTATTGACAGTAGTTCCTTGAATTGTAGGATTTATGCATAGTCAAAGAAGATAGGCTAAATTGAATATATTTTAGCTTCTATTTTATGTTAAGATTGAAGCTTAGCTGCCATTCAAAGAAAGCTAAGTTATATATCTTTAGCAAGCGATCAACTCTGATATAAATTTATTGTCCTCTTAACAAAGTACTACGGAGCCTATATAAACACCTCAAATGCTAAGCATTCAAGAGATCTCATTTTGGTGTGGAAGCAAATAGAAGCATACTAATCTGTAAAATGTGGAACAGTTAAATTGAAAACACCCTCAAGCAGATTTAATGAACAATTTAGGCATGTTTTCTGTGCCAATTAGATTAGATGAAAAACAGTTCAATCCCTTTATTCAGGATGACTGATTGGGGCTGATTTTCACATTTGCACTGCGTGTTGCTTTACCCTGAGTGAGGACCGCAGTTCACAGAACTACTAGAACCTGTTTTACTGTTAGATTAGCTTTGAAGGTGGTAATACCTGCTTTATATTTGTAATAGTGTTGGCATTGTTAAGCATATTATTTTACAGCACAATATGGCTAATAGTTGAAAGCTAATGTTGGAGCCTTAGAGTATCAAAGCTGTAATTTAGTAATAATTGGGATTAATAACCAAGTCTTGAAAATGAATATTCAGTTAATTTTTATACTCATATTTGAGCTAGGTACTTAATCCTTTAGGTATCAATTTATTATATGTATATACTTTGGAAACAAATATTTAGAGAATATTTAGTTTATTCTCCCATCTCAAGTTTATCAATTGCACCTAGATTTTGAAAACTCACAATCCTGGTTCCACTTTTGCCTCTTGTTTATTAGCTTGCTTATGTGAATTCTTCGTCTTCTGAAGCTAAGGAGCCTTTTGTTTCTTTGTCTGAAATGATTATTAATGACAATAACATAGAGAATGATTAAACTCAGGTGGACACCTAGAAGGAGCCTTGCTCCCTGGGATGGGTGCTGCTGTGCAGGTTTCTGTCTTTCTTGCCCTGTCTCCTCCTAGCCTCTTGCTTCCAGCAGCCAGAATACCAGGCTATAATCCATTTAAGTATTTTAGGTAAAGTTCAAACTCCAATAAATGTCTGTGAAGCAAGAATGATTGGTATTTTTATGAGATACAGTTCTAGTTATATTGGTATTATCAAGATGCAGATGACCTGTTTTGGTTTAACTGGATCATAAGTAAACAGGAATAATGTTAGTTCCTACAAGAATGCTAGGATTTTGTTAGACCCACTTGTGCATTAGAGATAGGTTTAGCAACATCTTTAGGGTGCTGACATCTGTGACAACTTCATTGGGAGGCAGAAGTCAGAAGATGCAGATTTAACCCCTTTTTATCCCTTACAGACTCCATGGTCTGAGTTAGGTTTCTGTTTTGTGTGTTTGTTTTGTCTATGGTCTGTCTTCTCCACAGCCAATTATCTTGAAAGAGTGGCCTGTATTGCTTGTCTGTTCATACCCCTATATAATCTGATTTCTATGCTGTATTAAAATTGCCCTCACCTAGTTGACCAGACCATTGAGATGCCAAAGCTAGAGGACACTTTTTAATACCAATTACTTATTTATTGACGACTTTCATTTTTCCTGTGGCTTCCTCAGCAGCTCACTGTCTTATCTTTTCTTGTACCTCTCAGATTTTTCTATCTGCCTGTCTATCTATTCATTTATATTGTACTTTTCTTCAGTCTTTGCTTCTCTTCTGCCTATCCCTTAAATATTGTTTCCTAGAATTTTGTCCTCAATCATCTTCTGTTCTCAGTCCAGTGCTCGTTCAGACCCATGACTTTACCAACTGTGTTTTGGTGGTTCTCAGATCTGTGTCCTCATCTTAGAACTTTATCCTAGTTACAGACTTTCATTTCCAACCACTTTCTTGACGTTCTGTCATGGTACTCCCGGGTGACTCAAACCAATTATCAAAATTAAAATGTATCATTTCCCTTCTTACTATCCTATTCTTTTCTTTTTCTTGTCTTAGCAAATAACACTTCTAATCATTTAGACACCAAACCATAAACCTTAGGGTTCTGTTTGACTCTTTTATCTCTCTCACCTCCCGTACCCAGGCATTTACAGAGTTGTCGCATGAGTCCTGTCCAGCCCACTCTCATTGCTCTCATCCAGGACATACTGTGTCTAGTGCAGTGCCAAAGTCAAAGAGAGCAGTGCCTGTCCCTCTACCACAGATTCCTGTGCTTCAAACCTCATGGCACCTTTCCATGCTTTCTTTCCCATTTATTGCTTTAAAGTCTCCAGGCTAACAGCCTTTTGTCACTTCAGTCTGACCCACATTCCAGGCTTCCTTTTGACAGTCTCAGCTAGCCTTCTCACTCTGACCTGGTATCTCCACCTCAGCAGCATGGTCCTGGAGGACCTTGAGTGACACCTTCCATGTCTCCCCCTCCACACACACCCTGCCATGAGCCCTCACTCCCCATCTGTCTGGGCACCCCTACTTCCAGAACACTCCCCTAGTCCTGTGTGTCCTACTTCCAACTTAAAGTTCTTTGCTTGTTCTTCATTATCTTCATTATCAAGTTTGAATTCTTGGTCCTATCAGACAGGGTGTTCTGAAGTACTCCCCCCCTCATCTGTCAATCCCCAGCCCTGTAACCTCACTGCAGCCATGCTTATCTAACTGCAGTTGCTGAAACATACCATGAGCTTTAGAACCCCCAAGTCTTTGCGTACACTGATCTTCCTGTGTAGGACACCCTTCCTCTGCCCATCAGTGACTAATTCTGTCTGTCTTCCAGTTTGCAGCCTCTGTCTCTCAGAAGTTTTCTTTGACTGTCACCCCTCCACCACCAATACCCTTCCCTATGCACCTTTGACAGCTGGTGTAGCACTTGTTACATTTCCCATTTTTTGCTGTGATTTCTCCCATTTGTATTCCCCAGACAATTAGCATCTTGAGGCCAGCACCTTGTTCTTCTTTTATAGCTGGTGTCTAGCGCATGCCTGACCATGAGGAGGATCAGTAAATATTGATATATAAATGAATGAATGAACAAAAATTCAGGAATTTAAGAGTACTGTGTATTTCTGTTATATTCAAATACCCCATTTGTTACTATGATACATTTTCCATTTCCTAGAGCAGAGAAGTATTTGAAGTGTGGCTAGCTCTTTTATGGACTGGACTACGCAACACAGGTTAGCCAGAATCAGGAAGAAGAATTGTGAATCTCAGGCCACTTATTAAATAACTCCAAGTCACTGGGGTACAAAGAAGAACAATTCACTTGCTCTGATGAACCAAAAAAAATTTGCAATACAATTTTTATAAGGTTTCAAAATTAGAAGTGAGAAAGTAAAGCTGTATATACTTGTTGGTTTAGGTAAACATACTCAGGTGTACTTTATTTCAGTCCCATCATCTAACATAAACTTTGGAAATTATACTAAAATGTATATAAGTTATAAAGTAGTCTGAAGTTATAAATTCTACATATTATAAATAAATATGTGCTTTATTCTTAATACTCTGAATAGCTCTGACTTTGATGAAAATTGAAAAATGTGTCTAAAAAGATTAAAATAGAATATACAGATAAAGGCAAAATTACCTGTGATCTGGGGAAGTCAATGATAATAATCCTACTTATGCTTTGAGTCTGCACTCAGAAAATTTTGTTACACACATTTAGTGTCAAGGTAAAATAACTATGATGGTTCCAATAAAATCTATATAAACAGTTAATAGTTAATTTTAAACAGCAACTGCATAACTGATGATATTTTCAATACCCTAGAATGGGAGTCAGGGAATGGGAAAAAGCCAGATATTTCAAACTGCATTCGAGAAAACTCAGCCTTTGTAAAAGTGTATAGATAAAGTTATTCCCATGTAATATTTTAAATTGCCAAAAATATCACTTGTGATATTCTTGTTTTTGTGAAGAGTTCCCATTTGTGTTTATGAGCCATAACAAAATATACGGAGAAAATTAGTGATTAAAAAACCATTTGGATTATATTGCTATACTAAGTTAGATGCACTCAGAACATTAGCTGTTATTTGATTAGTTTTTCATCCTTCCTAATGATAATATACTTTCGTTCAGAGGAGTGTGAGAAGGATGTTGCACATTGTTGTAATAAGCCTCAGAGGAGGATTGGCTGATATCCCCCCATGAGGAAGTGTCACGACTCGTAAGTGCCCCTCCCTCTCCGCCTCACCCCTTGCTCGTCGTGGTGAAGTCCGCTGCACGTCAGGTCAGCTGTCTGGAAGTGCTGTTTTTAAACTTCAATAAGATGTTGGGATGACAACAATATGTATCTATGAAGAGTTATAAATTTAATGTATCTCACATGTGAATGTGGTTTACATTAATATTAGCTAATGAAATTCATTTTCATGTCACATTCTTACCAATTTTAATTTTAATTTTGCCTCTGGTAACATATAAGACACTTATAAAGAGGGCATGATTTTCCTTGTAAATCTAAGTATTTTGTTTTTCTTAAAGTATTATAGCTGGAAGTCATAAATTCCTTATTTCCCACATTTTTCTCAGTAATCTACTGAATTTAATGAGCTGCTTTCTAAAATTAACATTTTGTTTTTTAATGTAATATTTTTGTGAACCAGTCTCAATAGTAAACCATAATAAAATGTTTATAGTTGCACTAAATGTTCTTGTTTACATATGGAGTTTCCACTTAATAGCTATCTGGTATTGGCATAAAGTATTCAGAACAGGCATTATTTTGTCATTTTTTAAATCTTATTTATCCTGATAAGTTTCGACTAGTTTAAAACACTGAACATATTAAAATATAGTTTAATAATACTGAAAATAATTTTTCATAATTCTGATAAGGTGTTCTTTACATAAAATTATTGGGACTAAATCACTGATTATCATCAATTATATAAATATATCATAAATTAATTATTTATAACTTTTTTACTTGAGAATATTGAAGTATTATAATGTTACTAAGCTGCAATACCGATGCATTGAAACTAGGAAATGCCTTTATTTCAGTGGTTCTAGTTGCAGAAAAGCTAAAAAAGTTTCAAGCATTTGTTTTCCATTTCTGTGTGGGAAACAGTTTCATATTTATTAGGAACTACACAGTAATAATATGACAACCCTACCTCAGCAGCTCTGCTTTCAATTTTTAGGCAATAAAATTCATAAGGGGTAAGTGAGAAATAATTGAGGAGCATTTTTATTTTTATTCGAGTATTATTGCTTTACTGTGTAACATACTCTAAAGTGTCTATTCTTGATTCAAGAAGAAAAGGTTTCAGCTGAATTTGGGTTCAGGGTGCTTCCAAGCATTGCATTTGATCCTCAGTGTAATAATTGAATGAGAGCAGTATCGTGTATCCAATTTATCCTTGCTCTTTAGTTTGTTAGCAAATAGCTTTTACTACAAGGGTTTTAGAGTGAGGGGAGCTTTTAAAAAAATCTAACCCCTTTTCTTCAGGCAGATGTGTGCATATCTGGGGGTGGGGATGGTCTTTGCACCTTCTAGGGGGAACAGAGGGAAGTAACAACAGAGGAGGATGGGAGCAGAGGTGTCCAGCTGTCTGTCCTTGCCCAGCAAGTATCTGCAGGAGTCAGAAAGGTTTACAGTGGCTACTGCCCTCAATATTCTTTGTAGACCATACTTTTTGGACTCAAGATATTTCTTATTGATTCTGTAACAAATAACCCCAAACTTGGTAACTTAAAACAACACACAAACTTACAATCATGCAGTTCTGGAGCTCAGAATTCCAAAATGGTCCATGCTTGGCTATATAGTCAAGATGGTGGCCAGGCTGTGTTCCTTGTGGAGTCTCTAAGGGAAACATCTGTGCCCTTGCCTTTTCCCACTTTGTGGAGGTTGTTGGCCATTCCCTGGTTTATGGCCTCTCCCTTCTTCAAAGCCAGCAATGGCTAGTCAATCACTCTGACCCTACCTCTCCTGCCTCTCTTGCCTCTCCCTTTAACTTATAAGGACCTTTGTGATCACATTAGATCCCCACAAATAATCCAGGATAGTCTCCTCATCTCAAAATCAGTTAATTAGCAACCTTAATTTCTTCTTCAACCTGCATTCACCTCTGCCATACAATGTAACATATTCATAATTTGTGAGGATTAGGATGTAGACATCTTGGGTAGGGGCGAGGAGCTACTACTTTATCTACCACACAGAGTGAGTTGTTGATCCCTGTGTAGGTTGTACATCAGTCTTCTTTCACTTTAACTCTCTTTATCCCCCTACTCGTCCAGATGTTGTATTGCCAAGTGTGTCCTGATTGAGCCAAAAACTCCATAACAACATGAAGAATTAATGGACTGGGCTAGTGGCTTTAAATTCTGTGCTCCTTACATTCTACCTCATTCTACCAAATATTTTGAATGTCTGTTCTTCATTCTTTCAACAGATACCTTTCAAACACCTGTGTGTTGAGTTACATACTGGGGATAGGGCAGTGAACGATGCGGGCATGCTGCTCACCCTCCTGGAGCTTACTCCTTGGTGGAGACTGACAAATACTAAAACACCAAGGAAAATATCAGCTAATAAGATATGCTAGGCAGAGAATTAAAACAGAGCAATATGGATGACTGGATGGCTACTCGAATTGGAACCAGGAAGGTTTCCTGAGATCTGAATGACAAGGAACAACCAATCATGTAGAAAAGGGAGGGGGCATCCCAGGCAAAGAGTGTAAGAAGTACAAAGCCATAAGACAGGAAGGAATTTTCTGTTGAAGAAACAGAATGGAGCTGGAGTTTAATGGTCCAAGGGAAAGTGTAGTGAAATGAAGTACAAGAGGGAGGTAAGTGCCAGATCACATCTCTGTAAGCCCTGGTAAGAAGCTTGGAGTCTATGTATGAGGAATGACATTAGAGAGTTTCTAAATATTTTTAAAAATCTATTAATATCACTTGGCTACTATACAGAGGATGAATGACAAGATAGCAAGAGTGAAAATGAGACATTAATTTGTAAGCTGTTGCAAGTAGCCCAGCCAATAAATAATGATGATCAGACCACATTGATGGAGGAGATGGAAATGATATTTTCAGATTTGGGATATATTTAAAAGGAGATTGACTTGATAAGGCAGCAATGGAATATATGCAGGGAGTGAGAGTAAGATGGAAATAAGGGTAATTCCCATATTTCAGGATTGAGTGGTGGTGCCACTTCCTGGGATGGGAATATAGAGGATGAGGTTTAGGGTGGAGAACCAAAGTTCTATTTTGACCATGTTGAGGTTGTGATGCCTGTTAGACATACAAGTTGAGACATCAAGTTAGACAAGTGGATATATAAGTTTGGGATCTATGCAGAGGCTGATATAGATTAAAGTATCATGGGCATATCGATAAGTTCAAACCATGATCTTGGTGAGATTATCAAGAAGAGTGTATAAATAGTGAAGTAGACTCATGATGCAGTTCTGGGGTGATCCACCTCTTAGAAGTTGAACAGAGGAAGATGTCTTGCCCAAGGAGACTGAGAAAAAGGAGCTGCTGAAACCAGGAGAGTAAAATAGAGAGATAGACAGAAACAAGTGTACATGCACAAACACTGAGAGAGAGGGAGGGAGGGATGGAGGGAGGGATGGAGGGAGGGAGGGAGAGAGAAAAAGTGAGAGAGATTGCCTGTATTAAAAGCTGATGAAAGATTGAGAGATTGAGTAAGATGTAAACATGAAGGTGACCATTGTGGTTACTGCTCATTTTGACAGGAGCCATCCTTGTGGGGTGCTGCCTCAGAAGTTGTATTAGAAAGTATGTGGGTGAGAGATGGAGACAGTGATGCTAAAGCTAATTCCATGTTCCACTGGAGCTAAACCCCCTACTGCAGGTGGTACCTTCCCTGATGTGTTGTAGCTAGCATGTCTGAAGTATCTACAGCGATAACTACACAACCACTGCACATAACAATTTCCATTATGATCTAAACTCACCAATTTATGGTGCAAGTTTATTAGCAGTAATAATAAAGGGAAAGTGGTAAGGTTTTGAAGTGCTTAAATAATATTGCCCTTGATGAAAAACTTAATATTTTTGCATACTTCTTATGGAATCTACCCTTGCAAACAGGGGTTTTGAATTTTTAATGTTTTATCTTTGCCTTCTTCCTTGGAGTGTGTCCTTAGTTGCTCTTCAGCACTGACAGAAGGGAAGCATCTTCTTACTGTATTGTTCAAGTTACTTTCCATTGTAGTTTGGTCTTCTTGGCAACTCTTTGGCATTTAATAATTTTAATTTTGTGGTGTTAAGGCCTGCCTTGGAACTCTCATATTGAATATTCACATCATTTTGAACATTCACCCTGGCTCACTGATCTTAGTCCTAGATGAAGTATGTACACATACAGGTTCTATTACAAGTAACACTTTTAAACAATGCCAAAAATTTGGTGTTTATGTAATGTTTTGTATATTAGTTTTTTAAAAACACACATCTTTTTAAAACCTGTTTGGTGGCTGACACTGTGCTAGGCACAGGACTTAAAAAGACAAAAGTTATGGCCTGTGCTCAAAGGGGCTTGTAGCGAAGGGGGCAGAACTGATGCAAGAAGTCATTAAAACCAGAAACCATTAAAGGAGGTACATGTGACAGGGAAGTCATGCCTGGGGAAGCTAATGGTTCTGTTTAGTTGTGGGATGAGGGGATACCTGAGGCTGTTTTATGGAGCTGAATAGGGTCTGAAGCATGATAAGATGACTCCAACAGTCAGCCACCCAGTGATGAGGGTACAGCAGCAAACTAGATGTTGAGGGCAGAGGTGTGAGACAAACTAGCATCACCATACCATGACCCGCACATTCCTTGGTCATGATTGCACATGGGCTGCAACCAAAGTCTCTCTGTGTGGTGGGAATGCTATGTGGTGAGGAGGGGTGACAGGATTGTCAGTGGGTGGAACAGCTCAGCACATGGGCATTGCAAGTATGGAGATGGTAGGGTACAGGACAGAGGGAAACCTGGGCTGGTGAGGTTTCTTTTGAGGAGATGTAGAAGGCACATTCAGTGACAAGGCTGAGGATTTATAAGAGTTAATTATCAGCCTGAAGGTCATAGCAGGGAGAGCTAAACACTGGCAGAGTGTGTGAGTTGGAGGGTCGTACAGAGCATAAAGAAAGAAGGAAATCAATCCGTACGTGAGAAAGAGATTAAAACAGCAACTCGTCTTTGGTCTCCCTTCAATAGAAGTTAATTGAAGACTATGTGTTCAAGAATCATGCTTACTCTTGGGAAACAGGACTTGTAAGGCAGGAAAGAACGCATATGCACGTGGAAAGAGACATAGCGCGTGTCTCTGTGATCTTAACACAAGATGCTTAGCCTGTAAAGATCAACCTTTTCAGGTTTCCCAGAATGCCCTTTACACAGCAGGTCATGACGTATACAATAAGTCCTTGCTCAACATCATCAGTAGGTTCTTGGAACCTGTAACTTTAAGCAAAACAACATATAATAAAATCAATTTTATTGAAGTCTTAACTGATAGAAACAAGAGTTAGTTTCCTATGGCATATATCTAGTCACAAAAACATCACCAAACTTCTAAGTAAAGACCCTAAATACTTCTAATATTAAACATTGAAATAAATATGAGCTCTACATATTTTTAAGAAAGATGAGTGAAAACAAGTCAGATCATTATTTTCTATCCTACCAATTCTAGTTCCTGGCCTCAGGTGGCCAGAGCCTATCCCAGCAGGTCTGGATGCAAGGTGGGACCCATGTTGGACGAGATGTCCTTCCATCTCAGGGCCACTCATACACACCCACACTCAGATTGGGACCTTTAGACTCGCCAGTGAATCCAACATGCACATATGTGGGACGTGGGAGGAAACCAGAGTCTCTGGAGAAAACCCAGACATGGGAGAATGTGCAAACTCCACACAGACAGTGGCCTTAGCTTTGAATTGTTGTATGTTCCTCATTAACATTATAACAAAATGATGTTAAATGAAGTGATGTTATTCAAAGACCCACTGTATTTATGCTGGCCGGTGTGGCCTAGTGGTTGGAGTATTGTCCCCATAACTGAAAGGTTGTGGGTTTGATTCCCAGTCAGGGAACATACCTGGGTTGTGGGTACATCTCCGGTTTGTGTTAGTACAAAGGTAACCAATCGGCGCTTCTCTCACATCAATGTTTTTCTCTCTCTCCCTTCCTCTCACCCTTCCTCTGTCTCTCTCTCTCTAAAATGCCCTCAGGTAAGGATTAAAAAAAAACCACTCCTCTATTTTTTTTTATTATTCAGCATTGTACATTAATTACAGTATGGTACCACCATGTGCAGCAATTTATTATGTGTTAGAATAATATTAATTAACATGGGAAATGTTCCTGATGTGATTTTAAGGTAAAAAACCTTTAAAAATTATATACAGTATGATCCCAGTTTTATGAATGTGTATGTGTATGTTTGGGTGAGGGAGAGAGGGGAAAAGAGAATGTCAGTTGTCACAATATTAGTCCTTACCTCTGGTTCGTGAGATTAGAAGAATGTTTATTTTCTTCATCTTCCAAATTTTGTAAAATACTTACATATTATATAAACAACTTATAGTCAGACCGTGCTATTTAAAATATTTTTCCTAGTCATTCATATAACCCTTTTTAAATTTATATAGTATGTACAGTTAAAACATGAAATCCTAATAGGCTTTCTTCTACCACAAAGTAACTTTTTAGCTGTTCTTCCATTTTTCTTCACCGTTTATTCCCATGAATTTCTTTCTGACCTCATTTCTATCTCCATGCTGCCAAGGAAGATGGCTTGTGCATCTCAGTTCACTGCTGACTAAAACCTCCCCCACACCTCAGCCAAACCCTTTTATCTCTGTGTTCTCTGTCTGTGCCACTGTACACGGTGCTGGGCTTTGCTGATTGTGTCTCTTCTGTTTAT
This sequence comes from Phyllostomus discolor, assembly GCF_004126475.2. Classification (NCBI taxonomy): domain Eukaryota; kingdom Metazoa; phylum Chordata; class Mammalia; order Chiroptera; family Phyllostomidae; genus Phyllostomus; species Phyllostomus discolor. The sequence goes on from NC_040907.2 coordinate 73,099,151, forward strand.
ACCCCGATGGTTGCCATTTTCCATTCCAGTGCCCTTTCAGTTCCATTGTATTTATGACTATCGATCTTATTCTTCTTTTCTGGTGAAATGTTTATTCTAACACACATCTGCAAGCCACTCATAGCACTGCTAGGATACAGTTATTCATCTCATTGAATGTAGGTATTTAAGAATATATTTTTTTGTATCAGTAGGTTTCTCTTTGTAGTATCTTTGAAAGAAAGTACAATACTTGGATGCAAAAATGTCACCCATCAAAGTCCTGCATGTAGGTCAAAGCTACTGAATCCAACATCTGTCTCTAAAGGTTAACTCAAGGAACGTTTTGTGGATGAGTGTGATTGTTATCTTCTAAGGCAATTTAGAAGGTAGAAATGAATGTCAGACATACCTAATTTTCCTTTTTAACCCATTCTGGAGGTAACAGTTAATAAATTGTACAACCCTTTCTGAAATTAGTTTATTCTGCCTCTGCACATTCTCAGAGTTAATGAACTCCACATGTGAATAAAACAATTTATTTTTTTATTGTCTCTATTATTATTTCCTTGAATTCCAAGATCCAGGATTTGATGGAGGGCCATGTATTGGCTTACCCTGTCCCTTTGACTCCAATTTTATAGGCTTGGATTTGCCCCTTTCACTCTCCTCCTTTAGGACAGAGTGATTGTTATTTGACTCACATCTTGGTGTGTCCCTCCCAGTGCTTTGCTGAGAGCCTGAGCAAAGGCCTGTGTTGACTCCAGGCCCACACTTGTGAGAGCACCACCCCATTCTCTGCTTTGTTTTCTAAATCCCTTCTGGTATCACTGAGCTCTTGGCTGCTGTTTCATTCTGGACCCATGTCCTCAGCTGTAAGACACAACAGAGTCAGGACGTAATCCTTAGCTATGCTTTGTGGGGTACATCCTTGGGGGGATGGTTAGTTGTAGAGATAATCCAGAATAGCTGCCACTGCTAAAGCCACCATTCAGTAATGATTTCATAGTACATCCTGTTATGTGGGTATATTTTCAATTTACATGCACATGTAGGATGATTTAACTGAGACAATTCGAGTGAATGAAAAATTGCTTTGCTTAAGTATACAAGAGCTGATGGATGGAAAGAGAGAGTGAAAATATTTTGTTGGAGGAGAGAAAAATCCAGTGTGGGATTACATGAATGTTGTAGGTGATCTTCAACATGAATTCATCCTTGTGGGTTAACGTAACATGCATAATCAGCTGTGAGAGTCTCTCTGCTATCCCTAGTTTTAAAAAAAGGAGGGTAGAGCAGCCATCATCCAATCAAGTTACAAAAAATGTATTTAAAAATGAATTTTTTTGTGAGAAACCAAAAGGAGTTCGGCTTTGTCTTCCTCCTCTCCACGCCCTCCCTCTTCTCCTCACCTGATGGACCCTTCCCAACCTCCACAGGGCCCGGCCTCGGCCCTTCCCTACGACAGCACTTGGTTGTGTCTGTGTCTCCGCTGGCTCAGGGGCCTGGAGGAGACTTGAGGGAACACTCTCCGTCTCGTTCCCTAGCTTGGAGTGTCACATTGTGCCTTCCTTAGAATTGGTCCTCAACAAATGTAAAAATATATTTTACATTTAATTAAGAACGATCTCATTCTTTAACAACATGAAGTGTTATTATGTGAAATGGGTTCACTGTGTTCAGGGAATAAGCTTTATTTAGAGGAATAGAAGAGGTTTTAAGACAAAAGATAAAAACGTATTTTGTAGACTACAGGGGTAATGAATAGTATAATAGAGGCCCAAGAACAAGGCAAACTCTCCATCCCTGGAGATCCTTAAATATTGGACCAAGAAAACTTCAGTGAGAGTGGCTGATGCATGAAACCTGTCTTGAGGCAAGTCAGCAGACATAATGACAAAGGGTCCAGTGAGTCTTTGATTCCTTGGCCTGAAGAAGAGAAGAGTGAGGGGCAAGATGTTAAAACTACTTCAAATATGGAAAATCTCTATTGTTGCTTCCATAGGAAAACAAGTCAGGGGAGCTTAGAGATCCAGGTTACATTTACAGTTAGGGATTTTAAGACGTAGATTGTGAAAATCCTATGGAAATCTTCAAAATAGAAGATCAACTTGTGTGCGAAGTGGAGTCATCTCTGTGATTCTGTTGCAGTAAAAATATTTTATGTTACTCTGAACAGAGAGAATCATTCCAATACATTATATTCAGTGTATAGAATTCTCTTGGGAAAGAAAAACATATAAAAGTGGTATTTTAAGGCACTAAGCATCATCACTGTTTTAGGAATAATAGGGAAGAACAGAGATGATAAGTGTGAAGTCCTTCCCATCCAAATAACTTGGCAGTGTTGTGCCATTCAATCAGAGCCAATGTACAGGAGGAGTGTGGGACAGACCCCTTCTCTGCGGGGTCGGCCTTGCTTTAGACCTTTTCCCCGTGAACTTGCAGAAGACTTGTGGGGAGAGGGCTACAAAACTCCTATCCATACAAAGGGCACTAATGTACCTACTAAAAACAATCTTCCTCAGGTATTTGATTGTAATTTCTACATTCAGCCACATGATGTCACAATTGGATTTCAATTTCACTGTGTATTTGTCTCAAATAATAGATGAAGGCATTTTCAAAGCTGGAGCAGAGAGATCTGAAACACGGGGGGCAGCAGAAGTCCAAGAAGATGAAGATACTCAAGTTGAGATTCCAGTGGATCAGGTAATCACCATGCCTTTAAAAATATGTATATCAATTACCGCTATTTTTATTTCAAGTTTATGTTATCTGCTCTGTGCTGTTTCTGTGCACATGGTGGTTAAACCTCTCAGGTGCAGTGTGATTGAAAACCTTAAAAACACAAAGAAACACCTTCAGTTCTTCCTGGTATTCCCACAAAGAATAGCCATTTTCATGTAGTATTTTTAAATTATTACTATGAACAATGATATATATTTAATAAAGAACATTGAAGAATTTAGTGGATTGGAGTTAGGTATGAGATATAAAGAGGGAGAAAGCTTGATACAGAAAAAATAATATTGACTTGGGGTTTTATCTACAAAAAAAGTCCTTCATTAGAGAAGCAGGGTTTTGTTGTTTAGTTTTGTTTTTAAAATATCATGGTATTTTCTCCTTTAGCCTCCTCGAAGTTGTGGTGGTTGGAATTCTGTCATAAAGTAATTGCTTATGTAAATGCAACTCAAATGTTTGCTGCGTGTATATTGATTTTATTTCCTAGGCCAGCAGGACACTGCACGGTGTGTGTGTGTGTGTGTGTGTGTGTGTGTGTGTGCGCGCGCGCATGTTTACACACATTTGCTATGGAAGGGACTGAGCAATATTAATTTTAGCTTAATGATGCCAGAAATAAATCAGACTTTTTCATACAATTCAATCAGGTTTCTTATAGTCCTGAGTGGAAGATGGGAGTGTATGTGAAGAGGGAAAATCATAATCCCATACTCAAGGGAATGAGAGGTCACTAGGAATTGCCACTTTTTCTTTAACTACTGTGTGATGATTCCTTTTAAAAAGCAAATTTCACAATCCAGCTCATTCCATAAATGACCTTCTCAGTTGTGTTTGCCATAACAGGGTGTCAGTGCAGTTGCTGCTTGATTATTCCGCAGGCATTGTCTGTAAGCGTCACTGTCCTGATGGCAAACCTGGTGTGTCAACAGTTGCAGATTTCAAAAATCCAATTTATTATCCAGGATTAGCTACAACTAATAATTTCTTATAAACTCCAGTTATAGATATTTTTCCTGAGGTTAAATGGAATTTTAAGTCTCCTGAAACTGTAATTAAATATTGTAAGACAAAGAAGAGGTGTATATACCACAGCTAATAGCTGCTGAAACCAAGACTAATTTATATTCCAAAGACAAAAAGCCAAATACCAAGAAAAAATCATAGCATTATTACCAAGAGAGAAATCTCTTTATCATTTAATGAGTTATGGAATCTGTGATAGGTATTTCTCTACTGGTAAGTTTGATGATCACAAGGTAGGGTGGCTGGCAGGGGGCACTGATCACTGACCATAGCTGAGCAGCCTTGGACAAGTGTCCTCAGAACTGGATTTCTTGTTTGACTGGAGAATGCTAACTTATTATAATACAAGTATGCCAGAGAGACTGATTAGACAGATTGGCGAAAGCTGAGCAATATCGACTAATTGATGTCATTTTGAAGGACATAAAACCAGGTAATAAAAGACCAGAATTATTTTCTTCTTTGACTCCCTGAGTAATAGAGTTGGGGTTGTCTAGCTCATGTGGTTGGCATGAGCAGCACATCTTGTCAGGGCTTAGAGTCACTCTCTGTGTGACATGGTGACCATTGGCTCTATGTCCTAAGCAGCTATTTATAAATATTGTGAAAAACAAAGTGAGAGTGTGGAGAAATTAGGGCCCATTATATTAACAATAACAGTGGGGATGTGATCTCAATGGCGATCCTCATGGAACAATAGCTGCTGTTCATTAAGGACCTACTGAGTGCCAGGCACTGTAGTAGGCACTTTTATCTCATATAATTGTGGTGATAACCCTTTGACATAGGTTTTATTATTATTTCCATTTTATTTAGAGGAAGAAGGTGAGCTTACATAGGTATAATTAGTTGTCCAAGACTGTACTGTCAGATAAAGGGGCAGGTCTGTTTAACTTCAAAGCACTTGAGTGACATGGAGGAAGAGTATCAAATATGAAAAACAAAGTGAAATTAAAAAACAATTATTAACCCAGGGATCAAAATTTTTGTGTAAGAAAGGAAATGTAGTTATCTTATACAACTTGGCTCAGATACAAATGATACTTACACTTCCTTTCGGGCTATTCCTAGTTAACTTCTTTGAGTTGGTTTCCTGTCACTGGAGGCAAACACAAGGCCCTCAGGCCGAATCCAGCCCTCCACCTTGTTTTATCCATCCAGAACCTTGTTTCTACCTGGTGGCAGCACGGAGCTCCTTGCCCCTAGTTAAGGAGTAGTTACATTTACACAGTCCTAAAATGACATCCGGCCCTTGGAAGGCAATGGTGAGGCTGATGTGGCCCCCAGTGAAAATGAGTTTGACACTTCTGAATGGTTTATGTTGTAACTTCAATGAAGAAGGGTATGTGGGGGGTGTGTGTGTATGTGTGTGTGTGTGTGTAAATGTCATGAGAAAATTGCCCAAGTAATTTAGCTGTGCCTGAAAAGCAGATAAACTTTTAGAAGTAAATATCAAGACCTCTGTTGGGACGCAGTTCTCTGCAGAGGTCTTGTGTTTATACCTTGTGAGCAGAGGTACTAATTGCCTTTGTTCTGGACTGCCTTTTTAAGTATAGTGGATAGGCTTGGAAAACAGGGATAGTGACTTTCTCTGGAGTAATCATTCTCAGACAGAGGAGATTTGGGCAATTTCTGGGGACATTTTTGATTGATAGAGCTGAGGGAATCTAGTGGGTAAGCAGCCAGGGAAGCTGCAAAACATCCTGGTACCTGATAGCGCTCACACACACAAAATTACCCAGTCTAAACTGTCAGTAGTGCTGAGATTGAGAAATCTTGCTGTAAAAAAAGGTGAGGTTTGTTTATCGTCTACTGTAATAAAGGTAATGTCTCCATATGGTGCAAAAGTCAGGCAGGTTCACTATCCATTATGGAATATTGGGTGTCATTGAATTGTATACTCAAACCTAGTTAAAATGGCAAATTTTATGTTTTGTATATTTTACCACAATAAAAGTATTTGAGAACAAAAGATTTGGGCTCTCTAAGCATGGAGTTTTCCCCCTGAAGTGCAGACCACTGTCAAATCATCTAGCCCCTTCACGTTGCCCTGTGGAGTGGGGCCTTGGGTCTCAAGTTCAAGCAGTGATGCTCTCACTGCTGACCTTGCTGTGAGCAGTGCAGTCCTGTTTCTGACCCACAAGTCTGATGCCTTCTGCCAGCATCCATACCACTGTGGTAGGCCAGTGTATTAGCTGGCAAGTTCGGTAAAATTTCAGACTTTTCAGTCCTCACCAGCTTCTACTGGCATTAACTAGCACATGTGTTTGTGTGTGTGAGTGTGTGTAATCGGGCATTGTGGATAAATTCCACCCAAGAAAGAGTCTGAACTCTGTCTCAAGGTCGAGACTCTTTTTATTTTTTAGCGACAAGTTAATGATACTTTCCAAACTTATGGAAAACTAAAGAATGCCACATTCTTTGACATATTCAGAAAGGTCAAAACAAATATCTTTTCTTAGGGAAGAGTTTAGGTCTAATAAGAATTTGGTACTATTATTAGAGTACCACACACATCCCAAATCAATCTGGTTGTCCAAAAGCAGTGGGGCAGGTGCCTTACTCACTAATACCTGTGGTTCTACCCTGGCACTGATGATTCATGTGACATCATGCTCTATTTATGAAATGTTGCTTTTCCAAGTTAAGGAAGCAAGAAATGAGCCTGTTCCATTATATTCATGTAGCTTGCCCCTAATAAGTGAGGATTAGGAAGGGGAATTTACCATTTCAGAAACAGTGGCAAATAAATATGTATAAAATAGGTAAATAAGCAATTATGTTTTAGATTTTGTGCCATTTGACCGAAGAGAGTACAAGATGGAGACGGTAACTTGACAGTGGTTTGGGATTGTTTTATAGCACTCGCCGACAGTCTGCAGTTGACTTTGAGCAGTACAATAGTGAGAAGTGCCGAACGTCTCTATGCTAGTTTCATCAGATAGCACTTAAGTCAGTGTCATGAGCACTGGAGCAGAGCAGTGAAAGCTTTTTTCTTTTTTTAATCGTAGGTTGTGATATTTATTGTTTTCTTATTTATTTAAAACTTCTTAATCCAAATTACACACATAATATTTTTAAAAGTCAACCAGTTCAACAAAGATGATAACAGCAATGGTGATCTCCTGCTCCGTTTCTCCCCACCTGGGTGCCTTCCCCACAGAGGTAACCTATTTGAACAATAAAGATCCTTTCAATTGGTGACATTTCAAATTTGACAAGATATATTTCCTGATTTTATTCTTCAAATTTAGATATTATTTACTAAGTTTAATGGCTATGGAAGATGATTATTTAGATCTTCTACCAACTCTTTCCCATCCCCCCTCCCCAAATAAGGCCACATAAACAAAAAAACCTCACACACATGCCTTTCCCCTTCTTTCTTTGCATTATAATTTCATAATAATTTTTGGCTAAGTCAGTATTTAAACTGTACATTATTTTTGCTATGTAAGGACAGTATTATTCTTTGCTGAGCATAGAATAGTATAGTATGGATACTCTGGGTACATTTCCTTTCTTGCATAACCTTTTATTCCTCCTCCCTATTGTAGTATTTTAAAAAATTATTTGCTTAGTGTGCGTGTGTGTGTGTGTGTGTGTGTGTGTGTGTAGTTATTACCTTGCCATTTCCAAACTCTGCCAGAACTGCAGATCTCCTCTTGGTATACTCAGGCATATGTAGTGATACTGAAATCTGTTTCATCTTTTAAGCCCTTCAATCACCTGCCTCAAGCTGGTTAATTGTTCTGTAGATCTGCTTTTCAGGGTTATCCTGGTATTTTTCTTCACCATTATTTCAGGAATTTCCTTTGTTTCTCAGTGGATGGACCCTCTATTTCTCGGATTCTTACTCTTTGTTGGTTACACCTTCATGGAAGACACAATTTGTCTGAAACTTTGCATGTCTGAAAATATCTCTTTTTTTCTATTCAAACTTAACTATAAGTATGACAAGGTATAAAACTCTAGGTTAGATATCACTTCTCTCAGAAATGTTAAAGTGTTGCTCAGTTGTCCTTCTCATCTACAATGGCAGTTGGGAAAGTTTTGTGCCATTCTGTCTCTTGAGCCCTCAAAAAATAACTGCTTTTCACTATCTGGAAGCCTTTAGGCTCTTGTGTTTGGTATTCTGAAAATTTCCAAACCTGTGCCTTGGTGCAAGTTTTTTGCTTATAGGACTGGATGTATAATGAGCTTTTTTATTATTGAGAAAAATTGAATGATGTCTTTGATAACTTTCTTCTTTTTATTTCTCTCTTTCTGAAACAACAAGTACTTGGATATAGGCCCTTCTGGACTCATCCTATACTTGCTTCTCTTACTTTTCATCTCTGTGGATATTTTTTCTATTTTCTCAACTTTTTTTTAAAATTCAAAAACCTCAGTGTTTATCTTCCATATGTTGATTTTTCCAGTCATTATATTTTTAATTTCTAAGAGCTCTTTTATATTCTCTGAATATTCCTTTTTATAGCATCCTATTCTTGTTTTTTTGGATGTGATATCATCATGCCTTATCTTTACAAAGTTTGGTCTATTATTTTAAGCTTTCTTTTTTTACATATTATTTTCATTTCTTCTGAGTTTCTTTTTTCTTTCTATGTTTTGATGTCCATCTCCACGTTAGGGGATTTCCATGCCTGTCTGGTTAGCTTTTAAAAAATTGAAATTTATTTGTCATGTAACATGAAATGAATTTGAACTCTGTATCTGGTTAGATTTTAGCATGAAGCAGTAGAGACACTGTGTGTGCATAGGCAGAGCTCATCAGGTTGGGGGAATCTCACAGCAGGGTGATTGGTTTTTGCCACTTGGTTGGTAGACCTCCAGTTTCAGTATCAGTATTTAGAGGGGTATCAGAAAGGAGTGAGAAAAAAACCCCCACATTTGTTCAATCTTCGGTGTTTAACCAAAAATCACTTTCACACTAATTCATCTTCCTAGAATTTACACAGGGGATGGCAAATGGGCAGTGTGTGACCGGATCTCCTGTGAGAGAATCTTCTTTGGCTTGCACAGGGCTTATGATTCCTGAATCTCTTTAGCAGGCCGTGTACCCCTCAGTTCACCATGGACCGCAGCATTCCCTGTTATCAAACACCTGTCCTGAAATCACACTTGTGTTATTTTCCCAGCCTTGGGGGGCATTTGAGTTTGTGATTACTGCTCTACACATAGAGCACATAGTGCCATTTTTAAAAATCTGCAGCTTAGAGGTTATATAACCAGAAACAGGAGGGTTGAAATCCAAATATGCCCATTGACATAGTTTTGTTCTCCATGCCCTGGTCTCATCACTTGCTGCTACTTAGGGAGAATCAGTGATCACTTACAGCTTCTCTCATGAAAGGCAAGCTAAATGGAGAGCTTACTTGTATTACTTTCTCATATGTATTGGAATACACAGAAAGACAATGGAGTCCACTTCCTCTATCAGACCCCAACTCTGTTTCAATGAAATGTATTTATTAAAATAAGAATTATAGGGTATTTAGAACCAAAAGGGAAGCTGGTTCAAATTCCTTGCTTCACCATTGAAGAAACAAAGCTCCATAGTGAGGAAGGCCATTTTCCCACAGTGATAGCTATTGACGAGGGAGTCTGTATAGTCGTGCAGGGCTCCTGGCTTCCAGTTTGGTGCTCTTTCTGATCACCTCAAGGAGGGAAGTGAGGAGGTTAGGGACTTACTATCCTACCTACACACAGCAACATATCCCGTCTGTGTAGAGGGCCACTCGGCCTTTACTGCCTTCCCTGAACTGCAAGGAGTGATGTGCGAACAGCGCTGCCACCAGTCTTTATTTTCTAGTCATAGCCTTTCAGTGAATCATACTCATGTTTGGTGCTGTAAGCATCACACACAGCTGGAAGAGTGGAGGGGAGGATGCTCTTGCTTCTTAGTTTCTGTGTAAATCATCAGGCTTTGTGTGACATCATGATTGTAGGTTTATGATTAATTGGTAGAAATGATATTCAATATTAAACTGTAGCCTTCAGGGAATTTTGATGTAAGTGAAAAAAAATCAGTGTTTACTTCTAAAGTGAGAAAACTTAATGGGGACTTTTTCCTAATGACTAAATATCCCCTTGCTATCTAATCTAAGTCTCCAATGTATTATATCTTCTCATATGTGTGCTGCAGGAACTTGTGGAGCTTGAAAGGGCCTGGGTGAGCTAGCTCTCAGCATGTAGCTGGCCCGAGTGTCACATTACTTGTGCCTTTACAGAGTCACAGCCTCACTTTCTGTAGGTTATCACACTTCGAACCGTACATAAACCTTTCTTCCCCTCTGTGAAAGTAAGTCTCTGCAAGCTGAAAGCAGGACACAGTACTTGGCAATAATGAAAAATTGAAACTGATTATTTCAAAACACCTCATTGCAATTGGATAGGAGATGATTTTAGTTTCCATGGGGACAGAAATAAAAACAAGTGCAGTAACTTCTGTACTTTCAACAACTGTGTCATAAAATCCACCTCAACACTTTCCACCCAAACCCTGTAATGCGCTCACTCTTACCAGATTTCAAGTATAGCAAATGTTACACAGAGAAGTGGACATCTAAAGTAGTCTTGTGGTTTGGGGGTTGGTTCTGAGCTCCAGTTTCTAGGTCCAGGGAGGAAGACCTGCTAGGTGGGAATGGAGGGGGTGGGGTGGTTAAGCAGGATATCTTGACTGGAAAGTTTGAACTTGAGCCATTATTTCAGATAGCAAAGGTCTTAAATATTAAAATACATTACTCAGGGAATTCTGATGTAAATATAAGAAACATTAACATGTACTTTAACATGGGCAGGACATCGGCTGTAGTTTGTGTTTACATGCCTTTTCCATTTCTAATTTTTGGGGCTGCTGTTACTGTCAGGGATGTGAGCTTAAAGTGTAAATCATTTGAGCAGCTCCATCTGTCTGTGAAAATACCTTCAAATAACTGATGCTTTTGATATTTTGTGGCTTATTTCCATATTCCATCTTCTCGTATCAGTCAGGAATCCTGAGTTCATCTCAGTAACTACACGCATATTCTCTAGAAAAACTGAATACTTACGGTTTCCCCTGAGCTATCCCTGCAAGGATGTAGCCAGCGATAATAGCTACCAGACCTTTTCTGTCTTGCCATACAAATCAACTGTTTTCTCAGAGGGTTCGTCACAAAATAAATAGTAAGATACACAAGTAGGCAAACTCAGGCAAAGACATCTGAAATGCCAATGTTGTTGTTAAAGAGAAAATCTGCTGTCACTTTTCTAATACATATTAATAGCAATTGCTTGTGATAAATAAAAGTCTCAAAAAAGGAAAAGACCTCATAGAGGTCTTATGAAAACCTCCCTTTAAGGGTACATAGTACCTGTAATTGTACATATGTGTAAAATGTCTGTTAATTTGGTTGTGCTCTGATGTTCTTGATGTTAGAGAGGCAGTGAGGCTGGAATCATCTAGATGACTTCTGCAATCATTATTTTGCTGTACTTCAGTTTATGTGGCAGATACTGTCCTGCAGTATCCATCTTGGCTGCAGATGCTCGTTGAAACACGAGAAAAACATACACAGAGACAACCAGGTCCTGTGGGGAAATAGGAACAGAAGGGCCACTCTCTCTAGTGGAGAGCACACCGTATCTCTTCCCAAGCAGATTTTTATTGAGAATACAGACTTAGTTTGTGGATTTACAGTCTGGCAGAAAAGATCAAAAGAAGTAGGTGACTTACAAAGGTGCGGACAGAACCCCCACTGTGATTCTGGGTAAAGTTTGGGGTTTTATCTAACAGGGCTCAAAGGGCAGTTTTGGTTTCCCATCTGTGCCTTCAAATTCTAATCTAATAACATCCTCCAGCAAACAGATCTCACAGGATTTTGCATATTCTATGTCCCAGGCCTGATTACCCCAGGGGTCTGCTGTTTCTGGTTTGGGCTGTGCCACCCCTGCTAGCCTGAGTTAACAGAGAAGACAAAGGCAGCCAGGAGACTTGGATTTCTCACAAGGACTCAGGTTCTGACAAAGCCGAAGGGGTAGGGGTTGATGTCCATCACCCCTTCATATCCACAGCCCCGAGTCTTTTCCCTTAGGGCATTCTCACCTGATCATGTCTGTCTTAGATTCATTCTTTCTTAGAAAATTGTTACCCATCATTGACTGCTGATCATGCAAGGGAGCCAGGCATTAGAACAGGCAGTGTCCATGCCAGGGAAATAAGTTTTGTCTCCTTAGTGGCTCCTGGTCCAGAGGTCTTTCACTCAGCCTAAGTCATGGGGGGTTACAGCTTCCTGAGACCAGGCAGGGTGGTCCCCAACAAGTTTAGTAAGTATATAGGACAGAATATAATGGATACCCCTTCTTGATTCTAGTGAAACACAAGAGTTGTTCTTCCTGTAGAATGTAGTATTCCACAATTACTCATAGGTATGAGCTACTCCTGAAATGCCAGAAGATGTATATACTCTTTGGAGAAATGATTTCTACCTGAAAATTGGTTCTCCTTAAATTATAGTCACGAACTAGCCAAAATTTGACAGTCAGGGCAGAAGACTTTAAGCATAGGTAAAAATATCTTCCTGATTTATTGTCTCTACAATGATATGTTTCTGTTTTATAACATGAGTCTTAATAAACAGTGACATGGTGATGGACTTAGAATAAATCTAATAGTCCTGTCTTTATGGCCAAACATCATTCTGTCAACAATTACTCCTATTTTCTTCCAGTTTTCAATAAAATTTATATTTTTAGATAAAAATTTGATCTTCATTTAAAGAGGGATTATTTTAAGGCATTACTACAATTAGAAATTTTAAGCAAGAATGCTTTTTTGAAGTGACATTTTTATGACCATCTTATTTTACACGTGGTTTAGAGCTTTGCCGTGCAAAGGGTCATCTGGGGATGTGTTGGAAATGCAGAGGCTTGGAATTGCTGACTCAGAATCCTCATTTAACAAGATCCCCAGGTGAGGGAGAAGCACTGGCTGAGAGGACACTAGCTGGAAGGAACTATTTAGCATCATATTGAGTTGGGGGTATTGCTCTATACATTATCTCGAGAAAAGAGTTATTATACTCCAGTGGTCAAAAAGGAATTCCTGTTCCTCTCTCAATTTTGGACAAGTCAGTGGGATTTGGGAGAAGTTTATGCCTTTTTCTTTATCTGTGAATTTGGATAATAACAGTTTTTACCTCAAATAATTGTAAGGTTAGTTTCTATAGAGCCAAGGTTGATATTTCCCCATTATTTCATAATTATTCCAAACATTGTTTGAAGTGTCTACTTGATAGCAATCCACATGCACCGTTTTCTTACCACACCTAAATAAAAAAGAACCACACACTGTGATTAGAGTGTGCTAGAGAAACCTGACAGGTGTGATGAGGGCACAGTTGACTGATGGACTCAGGAAGGCTTTATTGGAGAAGGGAAGGTACATGTAACAGAGGGGAAGGAGAGCATTCTGGGTGCAGGGGAAGCAGCCAGGGCACTTTCCAGCTTCTTCCACAGAGGACGCGCACTCGCCCTGCCTCTTCCTGCAGCACTGCTGTCATGGAAAGGAGGGCTGGGTTTGGCCTTCCCACTCTGCCAAATTCAGACAGCCCTCTCACCTTTATGAGGAACCTGACTTCCCTAGGCTGTGCCAAAGGGCTCTCTCCCTCAGACAGAGGGAGAGAGAAGAAATAATATGCATATAAATGTGAATGTGTGTGGGGGACACAGAAGACAATGGTAAGGGTTTGAAGGCCTGCCATAACAAAATATCACACACTGGGTGGCTTAAACAGTAGAAATTTATTTTCTCATAGTTCTGGCAGCTAGAAATCTGAGATCAAGATGTTATCAAAGTAGGTTTCTTTTAAAATCTCTGTCCCTGGCTTCCAGATGGCGTCCTCTTCCTCTGTCTCCCCATTGTCTTTACTCTGTACAGGTTGTGTTCTAATCTCTTTTTCTTATCAGAACATCAGTCATTGTAGATTAGGGCCTGCTCTAATGACCTCATTTTTAACTTAATTACCTCTTTAAAGTCACAGTCTGAGGTACTTACAGGGAGTTAGGACTTCAACATATAAACCTTGAAGGGACACAATTCAGGCCTAAACAATGAGAAAATGGGGTTTGTCTCTGATTTGATGCTGCCTAATAAGTCAGAAAATAATAGTCAGGAAACAGAGTCAGTTTTTTATGTCTGTAATAAAGACTGGCAGCAACTAGTACCAAAGGGAGAAGCAGAGACTTGGAACCCAGCTCAACCCAGCCAGTCCCTCTGCCTTGTCAGTCAATTAGTCATGTATTGTGGGCGGGGGTGGTGGTGGTGCTTTTTAAGTGACTGGTTTCCATGATGCCCAGGTTATAAACTACCAGGACCACTGTCTTTCTATTGGAACTTTTGTTTATTTTATTTTTTATGACATAAATGAAAGATGTTGTCACCTACTGGTCATATACCCCTTGGCAAGTTGCTTAATTTTCTTCAGGCTCAAATTCCCACTCATCATGCCTGCCCTACTACTTGGCAAGTTATAAAGAGAAAATAGATATGGCAGTGCTTTCAGAAGCATAATGTGCTGCCGAAATGTCTGTCATTATTATACCCCTGACTGGCTACTGCCAACCTGTCATTCCAACTGAAGACGGTTGTGTGTTACTTAAGTCCATATACTAATTTATGTAAATCAACCTTGTTTGGTATCTCTTTTCTGGCACATTTGTATTCCTTTTAAGAATAGATAGCAGTTCAGAGAGAAAAAAACTATTGGGTGTTAAATTTGTTGTGAAAATACATGCTAGGGAACTCAGAAGCCAAGAATAAACATAAGACCAGTGATGATTAGTTTTGATGATTAGTTTATGTGAATCACACCTAACAGTCTAATGGACCAGAAGGTGAACATCAGCATGTGTTTTAACTGTGTTAACTAATAAGGACAAGATAGTTGTTAAGTGTCTTGATACCATTTTTGGTCTGTTTTCATGAACTATAGAAGGGATAGTACTTTAACTGGCCCACTAGTTTATAATTTCATTAGTACAAATCCTGTATTATAATGTTTTATCAGACAACCTCTCAGCTCCTTCTATTCAATAGCAAGAAGAATGGCATGACAACAATAATAAACATATATACGAGTACATGTAGCTTGTTTGGTTTACAGTTGTCTTCTATGTTCATGGTCTCATTTGGGCCTTACTATAGCCCTGTGAGATCATTACTATTATCCTCAAATTCCAAAGGGGACTCTGAGACCAGGTGAGGTAAATTCTCTGACCTGAAGCTGTAGCATAACCATCAGACCATAGGTGCCTCATCCTGCACAGTATAAAGTTTGCATCGCCAGTTGATGTCCCCATTGCAGAAAACCTCAGAAGACATATCTTGCTCAGGAAAAAAAAACCCTGCCCAGTGATTTTCCTTGAGCATGAACACAGTCTCTTGGGACCACATGAGAAGTGGCTGCTGCAAGGAGGGGAGGCGAAGTCATGTGTGGGAGCCCTGCTTCCCTGCACTATAGAAGGATGGTCAGTGCAGATGGATGCTGGAAAAGGCTCTTTTTCTTCTTGTTTCTCTTCCTCCTTCCTCGTTCCCTCAAACTGAATTTGTAATTCCTTACTCTTACTTTTTCCTCTGGTACCCCTGCTCCTTTCTCTATATAAATTGTTAACATGAGGATATATGTGAGGCTCCTTGAGGCGGGGTGGAACATGGACTGCTGTGCACGTGACAGCCTTTGCTCCAAGAGCTAACACTGGTGTCACTCCAGCTGTGACTGTCGCCACTTTGCCGGGCACTCAGGCAGGTTCAGCCAGATGGGAAGAGGATGAGAAATACTTGGGAATTTTGAAGAAACAGAAATATTTTTTTTCTGGGGGTAGGAAGGGGAGTGGGAACCCATTATTAAAACAGAATGTAGCTATGTAATAAGTATTTTTCTAGCACTTTCTATATTTCAATTCAAAGTAAGCTGATTTCTCAAATTTTGTTAGTTTCATTCAGCTTCCTCATTTATTCAACACTACCATTGACCTACTACCAAAAATCACACATTTTGTGAAGGGAAGCTTTTTATACTAGAGGCAAGTAAGGTGGCTGTCAGGAGTCAGATTGTGGAGTAAAACAGGGAAATAACCGTAGGTCCCTAATTTAAGGGACACATTCTTTGGATGCCTTAGTAGACACAGAGAGGTGGCCAGATAAATAAGTAAGTACCTGATAGTCAGAAGTTTGGATATATAGCTCTAAAAAAATTGAAGTAACATTTTCATAACAAAATGAACCATTAATCATTGTTAAATATACGATTAGGTGGCATTCGGTGCACTCACAATGTTGTGCAACTATTACCTCTATCTAGTGCCAAGACATTTCATCACCCAAAAGGAAGCCTCATACCTGTTCAGCAATCACTCTCCATTCTTCCTCTCTCCTCTCCCCTCTCCCCAAGCCTGGCAACCACTAATCTGCTTTTTGTCTTTACAGATTTACCTATTCTGAATGTTTTATAGAAATTAAACCATACAATATGTGATTTTCTGTGTCTGTCTTTGCATATAGCTCTTTAGCTCATGGCCGGGCTCTCAGGACAGAACTGTTCTAGCTGTGAAATGTGAGGAGCCTAGTCTTGCTGGTGGTCTTCAAAGAATCCTGTTTGCCTGAGTGAATCCTCCTTTGTGAGAGTTCTAGTGCCAGGGCTGGGTGTCAGTTCTGGGTTGTGGGAGGGGTACCAGGTTCCCCTTCAATGTTTTTTCTATAGCAGGAAAAGAAGGAAGGGGATTGAGGAAGTGTACAAGTCACTCACTTTGTCTCTTATATTTTTCTTTATCCTAAGGAATAGCTCCCTTCCACCGTGGACACCCACCTTCTTGCAGAGGAAGGCTTTTTTTCTTCTTTGCAGGCCCTCACGATGGTATAGATTTTATCTATGTGTGTGTGCATGGATGTAAAAACCAGTGTTCCTTCTGGGGATGATTTGATTGATGTATACACTGAAAACATCTTTAATAATTTAATGCCTACTTCAAAGGAGATTACACCAAAAAGCACATTGCTTTTCATTTATTCATTACAGATCTGTCATAGCAGCATTTTTGCCCTGAATTGTAGTGTCATAGTAATAATAAATTTTGTTTTACACTCAGTATATTTTAAAGGACTATAAGCCTTTTAACTAATGTTACTGTCTTATTTAAATTGATCAAATTGGTATTTCAGCACCATGATCTTGCATTTCTTGAAGCCGAGCTAACTAGATATGGATTCATTTGATGACTACTGCAGTAGCTGTGCTGGGAAAGTCTCACAGAAGTAAAGGGATGGAAACGTAACCCTGCTTGTTTGTGGTGGCGGTGGTAATAAGAGTGAAGAGAGCAGAGCCTGAGTATGGGGCTTTGCATTTCCTTCCCCTTCAGAAGAGATTAGAGCATTTGTCAGCCCTTTGCATTAAAAGGAGAAAAAAAAGTAAATGTATTTGGGAATTGGGAGTGAAGAAAGGGGTAAGATAGGAAATACAAACTAAAAGCCAATGCACATTTTGCAGCTTACAGGTATAAATCCAGATGTCAAGAAAGGAAAACAGACCTTTTCTCATTTAGAAAAGAGGTAGTCAGTCACCTTACCAGAGTTTAGCAAGCCCTTGTAATATATTCCCAGAGAGTCAAGGAACATATCCAGATTTTTAAATGATTACAACAAATTTTTAGGGTTTTTTCTTTGAATATTTTATTAAAATATAACCTGTCTTTAAATCAAAACTAAAAGTTTCCCTGAATAGGGAAGTGTAGGCACAGTAGGGATTATAACAATTTTAGGAGAGTGATCTACATTTATCCAATTCTCAGAGATAATTTAAAAAGAAATCTTATTGGTCATTAGTGCTGTAGTATTTCTGAATTTTTTCAAATGTACTGCTCCAGGTACTCTGCCTAACAAACTTGGTAGTGTGTCCTCCCTAAAGTAGTGCTGCCGGCTGCAGATGTCACATTTCCAGCCACTGAAAGTACACCTGAGTGTGCTTACACGGCCATGAGGTGACATAGTGTCATCTGTGATTTGTGTAAGGGAGAATACTGGGACTTTGGGGAAGAACTGCCTCAGTGTCAGATCCCAGCCCTGCTTGTTCCCCTGTGTGATGCCAGAAGTGTTGAGCCATCCCTCATGGTCCTTGTTTGTGAAGTGGGTATTAGAAGCATGCTTCGTAGGTTTACTGTGAAGGTTGCATGAAATGATGAGCACTGAGCATGACCTTCGGCACAGACAGGTGATGAGTATGCCTCTTGTCTATTATATTCACCCACAAACACCATTCATACCAGGTTTTGGAAGTCTCAGTGACCAGACGTGAGAGCAGGCAGCAGCCTGCCACGTCCCACCTTGGATGCCCCTTTCCTGACACGTGCCCTTACTGCTTCTCCCCTTGTGCCCTGTTATAGCACAGTTGTTACCGCACTGCTCTGAGTTCTCTGTTGTCACAGATGTGTTTGTCTCCTAATGCCCGGCATCTGGGGTACAGCTTAGCACACACCAGTGCTCTAGGCCCATCTGCTCAAGTCATGGTGGCTGAGAAGCCCCCAAATGTCTGCTAGGGTCCCCTGGTGAGTGTCCCCTAAATCCCTCAGAGCCACCAGGAAGGGACCTTGCTGTCTCTGGGTCTTCTCCTGGCATCCTCTGACATGCTAGTGGGGAGCCACCCACAGTGATTCTCTGACCGGGCTCCCCACTCCAGCCCACTCCCATCTGGAGTCCCCTCCCTGACTTCGTGTCTTATTGTGGAAGGTCTCCGACTTCCTGGTGCTATTTCCTTTCCTGCCCCCCAGAAGCCTTTGCTCCTCAGTGGTGTCTGACCCAGAACATTCAATCAATTCTGTTTTTATAATGACAGTAGCCACCCTTTTCTTTGCCAAACTCCTCTGCTCCTGACTTAAAGTGTGTCTGCTTCAAGGCATGGTCACATTTATTCCTATAGAGTAGGGGTGGGACATGGGTGTAGAGATCAGGATATACTGTTTTCTTTATTTTGCTTTATTTTTTATTGTATTTTTCCATTACCATTTATCTTCCTTAAAACCTCATCCCCCCTGCAGTTACCACACTGTTGTCCATGTCCATGAGTACTTTTTGCTTTTTGCTTAATCCCTCCACCCCCAACCTTCCCCCATAGTTGTCATCTTGCTCTCCTTTATGAGTCTGTCTCTATTTTGTTTGTTAGTTCAGTTTGTTCATTAGATTCCACCTATGAGTGAAATCGTATGGTATTTGTCTTTCTCCAAGTGGCTTATTTCACTTAGCATAATGTTCTCCAGGTCCATCCATGCTGTCATAAAGGGGAAAATTTTCTTCTCTTTTATGGCCAAGTAGTATTTCATTGGGTAAATGTCCCATAGTTGTTTTATCCACCCATCTATGGATGGATACTTGGGCTACTTCCATATCTTGGTGATTGTAAATAATGCTGCCATGAACATAGAGGGCGCTTCTCTTTTTTTGAATTAGTGTTTTGGGTTCCTTCAGATATATTCCCAGAGGTGGGATTGCTAGGTCAAAAGGCAGATCTATTTTTAATTTTTTGAGGTATCCCTACACTGTTTCCACAGTGGCCACACCAATCTGCCTTCTCACCAACAGTGAAAAAGTCTTTCCCTTTCTCCACATCTTTGCCAGTACTTGTTGTTTGTTGATTTATTGATGATAGTCATTCTGACTAGTGTGAGGTGACATTTCATTGTGGCTTTAATTTTCATTTATCTGATGATGAGTGACATGAGCATCTTTTCATATGTCTATTGGCCATCTGAGGAATATACTCTTCAATTCTGGGATATTTTCTCATCTTTATTCATTTAGGTCTTAGGCATAAAACCCAGAAATCCTTAGCAGCAGTGTGGGTTACATTTCATGAATCTCTTGTCTTTCTGTGCCATCTGGCAGATCTATTTCCATTCCGCCGTAGCTTCTGCCCAGCATTTGGCCTTCCCAAGGGCCTTGCCCTGGTCAGCACACTTAGGCATGGCCAGGGCCCTACCTATACTGTTTGACATTAAGCATCTGAATGAAAATTTGAAAGATGCAGCCTCACTGTACTATTATTAATCTGCATGATGACAAACTCCATGTTTTTGGAATATCTTAAAAGCAAGTATTTTTCCCTTAATTTTAAAAAGTGCATCTTTGATATCATGTAATCAAATTTAAGACTTTATTCTTGACAGAGTATAGGAATTCATGGTTCAACTTTTTCTTCTTCAAAATAATGTTGTGTGGAATTTTATCCTGAATTTTTAGTTTATTTCTTTACTTCTAAAACTGAAAGCTTATGTTAACTCATTATGTAAACTGTTAAGACCATTAAGAGTTCCATAACAAGTATTTGGGCAGTGAGAAGAGAACGGACTTTCAGAGCTGGAGGGGAGGTCAAGGTTAATTGTGTTTCAAACCCTCATTTCACAGATGCCAGAGGATTAAGCAATCTGTCCAACATCAGACAGCTGGAAAGAGGCAGGTCTGCAGTCCAAACATTCTATGTTTTTTCGAAATAGCCTAGAAACCGCCCCCCCCAAAACCTATTATTTTATTGGGCAATCTTGAAATATAATAGCTCCAGGAAAGAATGTATCATAACAAATGGGAAGGGATTTTAATGTGCTTTTTTTCTTTAAGGATTTGTGATGTGCCAGGCACTGTATATAACTTGTTTCATTTGGTCCCCATGGAAGTTTTATTGTATTTCCATTTTATAAGTGGGAATCTGAAACTCACAGGAGTTAGGTAAAGCCAGTAAGTGCCTGGCTGGGACTTGACCCTGAGTCTTTCTCCCTCCAAAGTCTTGGCTCTAGAACTTAGCCTCCTGCTCTCTTTTAAAGAGGGCTTACATGCATCCAAATAATAGTAAACATGCCTAATTATACTTTTTAAAATACTCAAGCATTTATTATTTTTATAGACAGGACTAACAGTTTCTCAGTCTCATATCTGCATAACAATCAGTTTTGGTATTTGGAGGTATACTGTCAACTTTCTTGAGTATTGTGTAGAAAAGTGTCCACATCTGGCGCTAGAAAATCTGGTGGGTTCACATCCTGGTGCCATTACCATTGCCTCTTTATTTAGAGATATAAATACACATCAGGCACCAGTGGTGAGGATATTCTCTCCACCAAAAATTTCTCTTACTTCCTCCTCTGGGTTAGACACTCCACTGACCGTCAGCAAGGACCTTGCAGTATAGATTTCTCTCTGCCATGGGGGTTAAGAGCATTGGTTTTGGAGTCACATGCTTAGTTCTAATTCTGGCCATTCCATTTAGAAACAGTGGGATCTTGAATTAGATATTTGATTTTTTTGTACCTTAGTTTTGTCACCTGTGAAATAGGAATAAATACCAACCTCACAGGAATGTTGTGAGGATTAAATGAGAATACATGTATGAAGACTGGCATTCATTAGGCACTCGGTCAAGGTTAACACAATATATACAGTAAAGTATTAAGCAAATGTGAGGAAGTTTTACATAATAGTTATTATGTTATAGTCAAGTAAACTAAACATTATTATAACATGCAGAAAATGTCTGTCACACTTCTTATTGTAACCCATTATTCCTTTTGATCCATCAGAGACTAGCAGAAATAGTAGATGAGGAAGAAGATGGAGAGAAAGAAAGCAAGGATGCAGAAAAGAAGGAAGAGCTTTCAGGAATGAATGATGAAGTTGAAGAGGAAGGAAGTGGGGAGGCTACAGCTGCCTCTGAGAAGGCCGAGGAGATGCCGGAGCACCGGGATGAGCAGGGAGGTCCCGAGCGTGTCAGTGGAGGCACGGATGAAGAAAATGGTGAGGAACTGGATCAGGTCAATAATGAGCTTCAAGAGGCAGTGGAGGAGAAAATAAAGTCTCAAGGAGCGCCTGGCAATGAACAAGAAGAGGTATTTCTTTTCTTTTTTTTTCAAGATCTTATTTATTTTTAGAGAGAGAGGAAGAAAGGGAGAAAGAGAGGGAGAGAAATATCAATGTGTGGTTGCCTCTCACATGCCCCTTACCGAGGACCTGGCCTGCAACCCAGGCATGTGCCCTGACTAGGAATCGAACCAGCGACCCTTGGATTTGTAGGCCAGCACTCAATCCACTGAGCCATACCAGCCAGGGCTCAAGAAGAGGTATTTCTATTGCTTTTGCTCACTTGTGTGCATGCATGAATGTGTGTGTGCATACTTAGGGAGTTATTCTAGCACTTAGGACTTGCACTGAAACCACTTGTTGAATAGGGGATGGTCAGTGCCATTTACATGACTATATTATTTTAGTAAGTTAAGAAGTACCCTCAACCACCAAACTTGCAGTTTATATGTCCATCCTTCTTGCCATTCATCTATCCATTCATCCGTGTGTCCAACCATCCATCTATCCCATCCATTTCCTACCTTATTCTACAAAAAATTTAGGGAGCCTCCTAAGAACATATACAACAAAAGAGAGACACAAGTAAGAAATACAGTTGAGTTCAGACCAGGGAAGTTATAGACCAGCAAAGACTATCAAGACCAGTGAGACACAGACATGATTTAAACAACATTGTCTCTGTTATAGGTGACTTCTTTGCTCTCTAGAAATGTTACACTTTAGTTTGTTTAGTCCACTTTAAATGGATTAATTGAATTAAGTACACAATATTCCAAGCACTTAATAATATGCGGTACTATTCATTACTCAGCAAGGGGAAGAAATACATGTTGAAGACTCCTGCCCAGCCTGTTTTACCACCACAGCCCTAGAGCAGGATATTCTCAAGTCCTGACATTCCTCCATAGGACTGACAAAGTTCGACATGATGGGTTAAGTTAGATGCCGATGATGAACAGACTGAAGTTGAGTCTTTCAGTATAAGAGGCCAGTGTGCCCCGCAGCGTTCTCACAGTCTGCTTGTGCCCTTCCTTCATGTCTGTCCAGCAGCTCCGGGCCCTCCTCCCTCACATGAGCCTTGGTCTCTTCATCCCTGACAACCCCGTGATGAACGGGGTCTTCTTGATTGTTTTTTAGTGATTTGTCTGTTTTATCTCTCTTAGGGAGACTAAGTTAGTAATGGTAAAATGCAAAATGTTTTTGTGGCCAGATTTGAGTAACTAGTACCAAGTTATCTATAATCCACTGTATGGTTTATACAGAAACACTCTTAACATCTAAACACTCAATGTGTCTCGTCTTTTCTCAGCATGAGGTAATCACAGTCCAATTCTATAAGAAATTTCCCATACACAGTTCTACATGGCTATTAAAATTTAGCTAATTCTGAAGTTGATTGTAGCTAAATTAAAAACAGAATTCAGTCAATTACATGATTTCCTTTATTTCCATTAGGAAACAAAATTAATTTCCCAAGGAAGTAAAAAAAATGTTTATCAAGGGAAGCAAAATCTCTTGTGTGAGGAAGAATCTCATATAGGAAGCACACCGATGTAGCATGTCTTCGGTGTCCTGAAGCTCTTTGTTATTGTAGTGGCCTTTGAGGAATGTTTACAGCATAAAATCAAAGTATAAATTCCATGTGGGACAGACAGTAAAATCCAATTATGCATTTTTTTCTGGTAGTTTAGCTTCATTTAATGTTATAACCCAAATGGTTTTTTATAGAAGTAAATAGATTGCATGCCCTTCCATTCCATAAATTTAACTTTTAAAAACAGGCCTTTCATAGGAATTGGGTAGCAGGCAAGATCAAGGTTATATAATTTGAAGTACAGGTGTTAATGGTATGTATTGAGGGCAAATCTAAATTCTTGGGAACCAAATGAATAAGTTCCTGATATGTGACTAATTAGGAATTTTAAGGACTATATAACTGCCTAAGACAGAGTAGTTACCCACAAGAGATTCAACCTTATTTGACTCATCTCTCTTATAATGATACTGTATTTGTTTTCATTCTGTTTCTATTAGTATAGGTGCACTTTAAGCATACCAATTATATGAAAAACCAGATTTATATGAATTATTAATTATACATTAATAATTAACTTTTTCAAAAGAATTATTTACTTATAAAATGACTAAAAATTCAGTGTGCCACGTAACATTTTATTCCATGTAACAGTTCTTAGGGACAGTGTGACATGATTATAGGAAAACAGCAGGAAACACATGACAAATACACAGTAACCACCTGCCGTTTACTGAGCTTGTACTGTGTTCAAGATGCTACTTGAGACACTTCAAAAGAGAACAATGCAAAGAGATATTTTCAGCAATCTTTCTGTTTTAGAGCATAAACCACAGCCTGCGGGGAAAGGGACCTGGAGCTCATCCTGTTCTCCCCACGTGGGTGGCACTTTGGGGGCTGTGGAGCCTCCAGGATTCCATGAAGCAGAGCTTGAGAATCACCTAATTCTAACCACGGCCCCTTGGTTTTCAATCTAGTGGGGAAAGACAAATTATAAATGAGATGATATCATTAATACATATGAGGTGTCCGAGTGGCAGGGGCAAAGGCTGCTGCTGGAGAAATGCTGCCTCTGTGTTTTCATATCCTGTTCTGCTCTTATCTGCTTGCTAGTTTGTGCTGCTTGGTGCCATAGTCACAAAGAACTGGAGAATTCTAGTAGAAAACTAACAGAAGAACAGCTTGCATGGGACTGGATTAATGTGACATGAGGGTAGAATCACATTTTTCTCTTCCCTTTTCTCTGAAAATGCTAAAATGAAAAAATATGAACATGCTGTTGAAAAGAAAGGCTCAAAGGAAAATAAAGAAAAACATCAAGAGAAGAAAAAGCCCTTAAAAAGCACACAAGAAATAAGTCTGTGCACTTAAAGCACAGAGTGGCTTTGGGCTCCAGAAAGGGCTTCTGCACAGTGGTGTGGAGACTGGTGTGTCCACTGGGTAATGATTCACTTAAAAACACAGCTACCCAATTTCTGTTCTTAACTGAGTATTTATATGGTTAAATGGAATACTGAGTGTTTTTTCCTTGTAAGTGTTATTACCTTTGCAACTAAACCACTAAATATCTTTGTTTTGATCTGTTTTCCTCAGGCTGACTCAGACCCTCAAAGACCACCAAGGCCAGAAGTAAAGATCACTGGTCCACAGGAAAATGATGACAATAAACAAAGCGAGGACTATGCTGTTGTAGCATAGATGGCTTTTAAAAAGAGAGTATATTGATCATAAGAAAAATGAAGGGTTATAATACTTGGATAACACATATACTTATTGCTAAACATAACATGACAGTGTGGTTGAGAACTACTTACTGGATTCTAAAATTAGAGACCTAAAGGAAAGACTAGATAACTTTGAGTAACTACTAAAGGAGAGTGACTTCTTAAGGGATGTGTTCTTCAAAGTCGCTAAGTCAAATAAGAGAAGAGCAGTAGAGGAGAATTTGACTGGGAGGCAGTTGGGCACTGGTTTCTGTAAAGGCTGAAGAAATGAGATTACGTCTGTTGCCTACTTTCTCACAGTTAGAAGTGAAGTTGTTAGATGGCAGCATATGCTAAAGCACTTACATAAGAAGGCATAGTTTTAAACAATAATAGGAAAGCATGTATTATTTTTTAAGCAATAACTCTTGAATAAACAAATTATAATTTAGTTTCAGAGATAATTTGAAGATGGCAGTAGATTGAAATGTTTCCATGACTTGTTGACACTCTGTTCTTTCTTCCTCCTTAGCCAAAATCCACCTAAAAAGAATGAAAAAGAATGTGAGGTATCCATTTTGGAAGGAGGAAGTATTCATGTAGTGTATTGGTGATTAATATTGTCATGTTCCTTCCTTAAGTGCTTCAGGTTTTGATCCTTGTGGCTTTCAGGATGGAATTATAAAGGAACATCCAATTATATTACTGAGGCTGGCTGGATGGTGTGCAAATTCCTAGTATCCTATGGATTTTCACTGACCCAGTGTCCCTTTACCAGTAATATACCTCCCTGCTTCTTCATGTTAGGAAACTCAATATTGACTGTTCCAAAGACTGAATTTTGCAAAAGGAGAATGTAGGCTTATGATGAGTTTCTCATGCTCGATTTCACTTGCTTTTTGCCTTATTTCTGTTAGGAGACTGTCTTGTTACATTTTCTCCCTAAGGATATCAGCAAATACTTATTTTCAAGCCAGTTATATTTAGACTTTCTAGCAGATTCCTTTCCATATAATTAGAAATTATCTCATAGAAATTGTTGAAAAAAGTTTAAAATTGGTATAATGAAACCAGTTCCAAATTACTAGTTTGTGGGATTAGTAACTCACAATTGCCTTGTTAGATATATATGAGGAGAAACATATAAATAATATTTTTGTTATGTAGAAATTATAAATTTGAAATTTAAGCTGCTAGTGTTTTCATAGAATTCATTATTAATTGTAAGTTTAAAATATTTCCCCTCCAGGTTTTATAACCAACTATTTGGAATCAGAGTAGTTATATACAATACTTAATAATGCTATAGCAAATGGATATATTTTTCCTAGCAGCCACTTCAATATTTTCCACAAATAGGAAGAATAAGCAGAGACTATAATGTAACAGTATTAGAAAGAGATAATGATATGAGTATATTAATCTGAGAGGTTGAATTAGAGATGAGACACTATATTTCTAGCTTGAAATCTAGATCGTGCTGTCTACTAGTATGCATATTGTCAAATGGGATGATAAAATCGTCATAGATGACAAGCAACAATCTTGTGTTGCTAGGGAAAAATAGACTACCTGGTTTTTCAATGTTAAATTCCCATACTGGGCCTGGGTTAATGATTTTAAATCATCTGTAAAAATAAGGGATTAAATATAAGAAATTATATAACTGATTATCAAGGCATTTTTTTCTTTCTTTAATGAGATTTTCTCTGTTTTCCTTCCAATAAAGATATTCTGTGTCTTGTTTTTCTCCTTTTCTTCATCATCCTATAAAGCTTAGGTTTTCAGGAGCTTTTAAAAATCATATTAAAAGAAAACTATGTTGTTTTACATTAAAAACAAAGTTTTATATTTTTTTGCAAAGTTTTATATTTTAAATATATTTCAAGAAGGTGATAGGCCACAACAGTGATCTAACTTGAGGGGATGAACAACTACTAATCACTTAAAAAGAATAAAATGTATTATCTAACCAATGAAAACTATGGACATCATTTTGGAGATGACTTTAACATGAATAATGAAAGTTAATTCACCTCACAGATGTGGATGTTTTCTCCATGGGAATGGCAGCTGCCGGGGTAGAGTAGCTCCACACATGGAGACTCCCTGGCAGGTTGGAGACCATTACATGTGGAGCAGTGGAGATCTCGGTTAGGCTTCAGTTAGGGGCCGGGTTTTACAGAGCGAGGGTGCTATGGAAACTCATGTAGCTTTTACGTGATAACCAATAGAATGCTTTAAGGTGTTAGCTTTTATGATAGATTTCACAGTTTTAATTTTATGGAACTCTTGTTAATCTTAATTGATTTTATGATATTTGTAATCAAGTGGTTTATCAGTTGAATTAAAACATCAAAGTTTTGCAGATCAAATGAAGGAGATTTTAACTAAATCATTTTCATGCTAAGGATGTGTTACCCATTTTAGCATCTCTTAAGGTAACTATTGAGAATTCATGGGCTTCTAGTTATAAAACATGACACCATGATCATAAGATAACTTTTTACTCATTATTTTTTTCTGTGGCCATAAGGTGACTATTTATGAAAACATTTTTTAGTTATTTTTGGGGGGGATATTAGAATGCAAGGCTCATAGGAAGATTGTGATAGTCCATGCACTCTGTTCCATTCTGAGTGGTACTTCCTGCTGTTGTCTATAGAGACAGAACGGCCCATGCATGTGCGTGTGGCCCAGCATCAGCCAGCGACCTCTGTAGACCCACGGTTGTGCAGATGTACTAATACGAAATTATTCATACTAACTCCTTCAACTTATAGCTAATAAATCAACATCCTAAAAAAATTCACTAAATAACCTATCTTCTTCACAAAAGATGAAGTTAATTCAGCAAGGAAACATTTGTGTATTTAAAATTGTGGCTGCAGAACAACAGGGAGGCATCTTTGTCTTGTTAACGGACTTTCCTACAGAATTAGCTCTATACTTTCATTTTTTTCCCCTCAGTACATAGCAGAAACAAAATTTCAGAAAGTAGAATAGATTAATTGCTAAACAGAAAGCATCGCATCTGAACTGGTGCCAATTGGAATAGAAATAAACTATATAGACATACACATATACATAGGAAATACTTATACAGAGGCACTCACACAGTTTAAAATATTGAAAAGGCCTCTTCATTATTAATGGAATAAAGCTGTTTTGAGAGAGGCAATGCATTAAAAACATGCAGAGGAAATGCTAAAAAATGATGGATATCATGGTGCTTTAAGACTTGGTTCCCAAAGACTTTAAGAGATTTAAATTTCTTCTAAAAATAAGAAAGCCACCAGAATTTCAGTGAAAGATTTATTTTAGAGATGGGTAAATATATAGAAATCTTAGTTCTTGAAATAGTTACTGCACGTAGTTCTTTACTTCTTTGTCACCAGTCTTAAGTACCATATACTTTAAGTGCAGGATATTTTATACCAACACAGGCTTGGGCAGAAGGTTACTACTGCTTGTGAATGTGTGTGTGATTTACATGAGTGTATAGAGGACTCTTTGCTAACAAGCAGTCAGATTCACTACAAATAGTATAAAACTAGCCAACTCACGTTGAAGTTCAGTGCAGCAGCTTTGTAGCTTCCTTGTGTGAATGCAATGTCCTAGATGGACTCATTTTTTAAAAAGGTTAGTCTGTCATTCCAATGTGATGGACACAAAGTTTTGGTTATTAAATATCATGTATCTAAATATTATAAGATTTTTGCTTCTCAGAAAATGTCCTGGTATTATAGAAGGGTCTGATTTTTGCTCTTACCACATGCAATTAGTATATTTCCTACCATGAGGTCTAAGTGACTTGGGTAGAGAATGAAAGTGTGTCCCCACAGGCCAATAAGGAAGAAAGATATTGTTTATGAAGAGGCACACCATTCTGTAGGATATGGGGAATTAGGAAAGAATTTTAAAATATCTGGATAACCATAAAGCATCTACCAAATCAGGAGGTAACTAACAGAGCTAGCTCCATCATCTTAAGCCAAAACAATTTAGCTTAAATCCATGAATGGTACCAAATGAAATCTCTGTAGTTTCATCAGCTTGAACCACCTACTATAACTGAGTGAGTTATTGTCACCAATGCAACGGCATCTAAGAAGATGGGATGACTGTAGTTAATTTTAGAAGACGTTTAGAGAAAATCTGTGTTTTTGCTTCAATGTTTTCTTGTGCTTTAAATCTTTAATATGTACAGTGATAATGGGTGGTTATCAATGTTGTAAGTGAATTTTGAAGTTCACTTAATCAAGGAAGTAAGATTAAGGTGTGTTCATCCTCTTTATATGATTTATGTTTAGAACTTCTCTGTAATAAAAATTATTTTTTGATCAAATTTTGAGCATTAGGCTTTTCTTTATTAGTGCTTACTCTAAATCATAAAAGTTCACTGTATTTTATAAATAAATAGATCTGTGTTTTTATAATCAAAATGTGTCTGGATAGTTTATGATTTTGTGATGTTAATTCTTTGCATGACATTTTTCAAACACAATAGAAACTTGGTTTGAGCCATGTGGAAACTTAGCACATTAAAAGATTCTTCTGTTTCTGCTTGGCATGGATATTAAAGTTCATTATAAAGAAAACATCTTTATATCTATATATGCATGTTGGCAAAAATTTTAGGTATATTTTTTAAAAATAATTTTTTTCTTTTATAAAATGGTATTAGAAAAACACAGGTGCAGAAATTTTGTTATGATAAAGATTTAAAAGCAAAGAATAAGTTACATGCATTACATATTTTGTAGTGATATAGCTATAGGAGTAAATTCAGTTTTACCAAAAGATTGGCTAAAATTAT
This sequence comes from Phyllostomus discolor, assembly GCF_004126475.2. Classification (NCBI taxonomy): domain Eukaryota; kingdom Metazoa; phylum Chordata; class Mammalia; order Chiroptera; family Phyllostomidae; genus Phyllostomus; species Phyllostomus discolor. The sequence goes on from NC_040907.2 coordinate 73,128,832, forward strand.
GCTTCCATTTGTGGGATATGTATTACTTTCATTCTAAATGAATTCATTCTGAATTAAAGTATTTAATTCAGAATGTTTGTTTTTTCTTCATGTTTGAGAAACAAAAGCCGTTAAGCACAAGCATTTTGCCTCCTCGATATGTAGTAACGAAGTGAGTGTGATCAGGGACTCTCGCTGGAGAGGGACAGCACTGCAGCCCTGCGCAGACGGCCCCTGTGTCTTCGTTATTCTGTGGGAGTGGAGAAGCAAGCCTCCTCAGCAAAGGCAGCATTGAGGTCGTCAATGTCAAATCCCTTTAGACTACATGGCTAATCAACATTAGAAACCTTCCACAATCAACAATAGTGGTAATTTCCCTCAAGATATTGTAGAATGGTTAGCATGCATTGGTTATAAAATTCTTGTTTATGAAAATAAACATACAGTTCTCCTGCAGGTTTCCAAGTGTTTTTTCTCCCCCAATGGGACCTTAATCTATTAAAATCATCGCACAGGTCTCTCAAATGCCAATACAAACTCATCTTCCATTAAAGAGAAAAATGATGCAGGGGTGGCTTGCACTTCAAATGCATTGGTTAGTAACAACAAAAATGATTTGAAAATGCAAAGCAAAAACAAAGCACCAATAGGAATCTCCCCTCGGTTGCACTGTATCTGTTCTTGGCTACAATCCTCTCCCGTCTTCATGAGCAATCTCAAACACAGCCATGGTCTGAACAACTACCTGTGTGCTCTTGACTCCCAAATCTCCCTCTCTGGGCCAGACAGCGTCTCCCTGGGAGGTGCAGACCTGGTGTGCAACTATCAGCTGGATACCCCTCAGTTACCTCAAACTCAAATATTTAATTTTTTTGACAATATGTTTCTACTCTTACATCACCTATCCTGGTTAATGATGCATCTTAGTGCCCAACTAGAAACATGGGAGTCATCTTAAATTACTGCCATTCTCTGTACGTCAACTCAGTCATTAAGTTTTATGTCATTTGTTTATGCTTAGAAATGTGAGTTCACTATGTATTAATAGGTATTTTCCTGATACTGTTTATTGGCCATGAGAGTTCTTCTTTATTGATTTACATGCTTATCTCATTTTTTTTTCTACTAGGTTTTGGGCTTTATGTTATTGCTTTGAAGGGCTTCTTTATATATCCTTATAACCTCAGCTGGTTATATGCTTTGTAAATATCTTTGCTAGTTTATGGTTTACTGTGTTTGCTTTTCTAAATGTGATAGCCTAGAGATGTTTTTCATATTAATGTAGTCAAATATATTAATCTTTTTTAATAGTTTATAGGTTTTTGTGGTTTACTTAAACATTTTGTCTGAACCTTGATATTAGTTACATTCTGTAATACTTTCTAATGTTTTTAAAGTTTTGCTTTTCACATTAAGGACTTTATCAGGCACATATTTTTGTGTGCACTGGAGTTAGTTACCTAACTTTCTTCTTCATATGGATAACAAAGTATCTTAGCACCGTTTACTGAACATGCTGTCTTTCTCCCATGGACGTATAGTCAGAATGACATCAAGCTGTCGTGTGTTTGAGGGAAATTCTTGGCTCAGGGTTAGAGGATATTCCTATTGTGGACTGAATTATGTCCAAATTGCATGTTAAAGCACCAACCTCCAATGTAACTGCATTTAGAGACAGGGCCTCTATGGAGGCAGGTGCGCTCCAATGAGGTCATACGGGTAGGACCCTAATTCTGTTGGACTGGTGTCCTTACAGGAAGAGGAAGAGATAACTCCAGTTCACTCTCCCCCCCAGATTATTTATTTATTTATTTTTAGCCTCACCCAAGGACATACTTACTGAATTTGTTTAAGAGAGAGACAAGAAGAGAGGGAGAGGAACACCAATGTGAGAGAGAAACATTGATTGGTTGCCTTTTGCATGCATCCCAACTGGGACTGAACCTGCAACCCAGGCATGTGCCCTGACCAGGAATCGAACCCACAACCTTTTGGTTTATAGGATGATGCTCCAACCCACTAAGCCACTCTGGCCAGGGAAGAGCTCATTCTTGATCTGTACACACACAGAGGAAAGGCCTGGTGAGGGCACAACCAGAGGCATCCATCTGCAAGGGGGGAAGAGAGGACTCGTCAGAAACCAGAGACCAAACCTGCCAGCATTTTGGTTATGGGCTTCTGCCTCCAGAACTGTGAGAAAATAAGTATCTGTTGTTTAAACCACTCAGTCTGTGATATTTTGTTATGGCAACCAGAGCAGACTAATCCAAGTCCCTTCTCCTTGCCGAGTCCTAAATTATATAATAGGAGTTTATTTATTACTTTCTTGGTAAGTGAATATACAAGAGAAGATATTAGTTTAGAAGTTTTTTTCCACAAGTTCTTCTTGTTTTATAGTCGAGATAACATTAAGTTTTTGCCTTGTATTATCCATATTGGTTTCTTAGTCTTCTGCTAACGAGCTTCCATCCTTAGAAGGGTATTAGATTAGTGGCTGTAGTAGTGGAGAAGTGGGCCCAGAAAGGGCTGTCTGGGGTCCAGCTATTCAAATGTAATCTGGGCACAGCTCCTTCACCTGTGTGGAGATGATTCTCTTTTATCCTGGATGGCTGACAATAGTGAGATACAATGGAGAATGTGTCCCATCTCAAGTATGGAAAGGTAGGTTTCTTCTCTAATACAGAAAATAGAAAATAGTAAGCATAAAAAAAGATCATTACAAAGTGTAATATAAAAGGGCATTTCATACTCTATGTTTATTCCTTCCCTTTTTTGCCACTTTTAGATAAGATCTTCTGGGGTTGAATGGCCCAAGCCTGCAGATACCCAGCTGTCCATGTCGCAGCCTGTTAAGTCCTTGTGCTTGTAGAGGCAGGAAAGGTTGTTCATGAAAAGTGGCCTGTGGGGGAGGGCTTACCCACAAATTCTCTGCCTGGTGTTCTATTTCCATTTTCTTCCACCACCACCAGAACCCCTGTGTCAAAACTTCACTGAATTTTACATGATTGTAGCTGTATAGTAAGAAGTGGTATCTGGTTGAGTGAAACTCTCAACTTCATTAAAAAATATTTTGGCTCTTTAGTGTTAAATAAAAATTGAGGTGTCAGATTCAGTGAAAAAGCATGTTGAAATTTTCATTAGAATGCATAAGTCTTTACAATATTGAGATATCCTATAAATTTGAAACATCCATTTATCTGGGCCTTAAAGTCCTTCCAAAAATTTATGTAATTTTTAATGTAAAGGTCTTGAATGTCTTTTTTAAAAAATCTGATTCATTTATATTTAGAGAGAGGAGAAGGGAGGGAGAAAGAGAAGTAGAGAAACATCGATGTGAGAAAGATAATTTGATTGGTTGCCTCTTGCACGCCCTCTACTGGGGACCTGGCCTGCAACCCAGGCATGTGCCCTGACTGTGAATTGAACTAGTGACCTTTTGGTTCTCAGGCCGGCAGCTCAATCCACTGAGCCACACCAGCCAGGGCAGGCCTTGAACATCTTATATTTACTTCCAAGTAGCTTATAGTTCTGTAGCTATTGTGAATGGAATAATTTTTAAAATTGTATTTTTTAATTATTGATATCTTGGGATGTCATGATTTCTATAAATTGATTTTCTATTTAGCACCTCGCTGAACTGTTATTAGAAGTGGTTTGTAAGTTTCTTAAGGATTTTCATGAAGACTATTATCTGCAAAAATAACATTTTTCTGCTCCATTTTTCAAATCATTTTTTCTTATCTCATTGAACTAGCTAGAGCAAACTGAATGGAAGCAATAGCATGTATTTTTGTCTTCTCCTGACATTAAGAGAATGCTTCCAATATTTAACATTAAATGCAATGTTTGCTTATATTTTTGGTACATACTTTATATCACATTAAATTTCCCTTTTATTCCTAGTTTTCTAAGGGTTGTTTTATTTGAAAATTCTGAAAGGAGGAAAGACTCTGAATCCATTAAGGTTTTCATTATTTTTTCTTCAGTTTTTTAAATGTGAATTACATAATTTTCCCCTAATGTTAAACCATTCTTACATTCTTAGATAACTATGCTTATAGGCTCCTAGAAATGCCATGGACCTTTTGGTATCCACCTTAGCTTCTTGGTGGGGAAAAAATCAACACAAAATAACAATTCACTCTTGCGACATTCACATTTATACAACTCAGTAGCATGGGACTCCACAATCAAAGGATGTACATAGAAGAACCTGAAACCTCTAGGGCAGAGGTAAAGAAACTGTAAAACCTCTCCACTAAGGTGTAGACACCTCTACACCTTGGAGTCTGAGGCACAATAATTCACAAAGAGCGCACAAAAGCTGTGGAAGCCACTCAGGGAAAGGACCCTCATGAGGTCAAGTCAGCAGACACAAGTGGGGAAATAGACACCCAAGGAAGTAGAAATAATAACTTTTAAAGTCTTCTGAGTCTGTAATTAAATATTAAAATTTAAACATGTTCAAAATTATTAAAATTGTAAAATGGGGGGAATACAGTAAAAACAAGACCTTGAAATCGGCAAAAGAATAAATTTGAAAAACCAAGTAGAGTTTCTAAAAACGAACACCATTTATTTTGAGATTTATTGAGATACAATTGACATGAAAATTATGTGCACTTAAGGTGTGCAACATAATGATTATATATAAATATATATATACGCATGTATATGTGATTACCAGAATCCAGCTAATTAACGCTCCTGCAAAGGAGAAAATAATAGTAGCTACTTTGTTGACCTGGAGGATTTAAAGAGAGAATGCAATTACAGTACTCAGCACAGAGTAAGCACAGCGCAGCTGTTGGATATTATGGTTATTAGCTTTCTGACTTGGTTTTTGGCATCTTCTTTTGAAACACCTGCCAACTTTCCCTGGCTTCTAACTGCTTCTTTACTATCCACCTTTGAGCCAAAATTGATTCTTTATTTGTGCTTTTCCATTACTGACAAAATACTCCCCAATGCTGCATTCATCTTCGTGTATATTACCTTGGACTGGCTAGGTTCGCAGCCTTTGTCTATCACTCAAGCTGCTGATTAATTTTCAGGATGGGTCATGCAAAGAGGGGAAGACGGTGTTGATGGTGATGGCGGTGTCCAAGCGTATGTGCGTGCGTGCTTGCGTGCGAGAGGGATGGATCAAGCTTTATTGCTTGATGTTTTCTCATCTTGGCATTGGTTTTTGGTAGGCTCTACAATATTGAACACATGATCATTTACATGTGAAATTCAGGGGTTTTGACTTTGTATTTACCTCGGAGCCTTGATTACTGTGGATCCTAGCCCAAGTGGCATAGCCACAGAATCACAATAATATATAGTGGAAAGTTTGTACTTTCCACTATAATATGCAAAATAATATGCAAAATATTGCATATTATGCAATATGGTTATTTTTCAAGTAGTCAGTATTAGGCTTTTTATGAAATCTAGTGGGTGTCCAGGTACCTGTTTGGACATCACATTAATGTGAAGCTTTAAAAATACCATCTTTATCATCAACAAAATATTTATTGAGCTTCCTGCCATGCGCAGCATTCTCCCTCCAGGCTCTGTGGCCCCGCCTCTCTACTCCTCTGCCAGAAAGTGGCTCAACTCAGTGACGGAGTCACCAGAGAGCCCTGTGCTTTCAAGTCCTCCTCCGCATCTCTAAAGACAATCTCCACTTAGAAAATAAAATCGAAGATGGTGATTTGGACCATCGAGACAAGGAAAGGCAACTTTACCCTTCATTTCTAGGAGTGAAATTTTTAAGTCCACTGAGATTGTTTCAAGGTCCATGTTCAATATATTCATTTTTCTGAAGAAAATTTCCTAGGAAGAGTATCTGGTTACTTGCCACGGAAATTGCTTTCTTCTCTTTGGCTGCAGACCATCATCCTCAAACTAATTTCCTGTTTAGTGTTCACTATTTGAAAGCAGGAAATTGTCATATAAGTAGGAAGCTGGAGATGATGGTGGAAACACATTCAGAAGTTTGGTTGCTCAGGAAATCATTTTTGCTTACTTTATTAAGAACCCAAACCTTACTTAGCATTTCTCCTCTCATTCTTTTTCTCATCAATAGCCATTATCAAAAGAACTTTATTAAATATTGAGCTCTGCTTGGCACTGTGAGGAAGTGATTGGGCCCCTGTCTACTGGCAGATTGTAACAACTACAAAAACACAAATTAAACTATTAACTTGATACTTAGTTATTGAAGAACACTCTCCTAAGCACCTTAGCAGTTTTTTAAAAATTTAATTTTCATAGCAGTCATATAAGGAAGGTTTTATTATCCCATTTTATTGAAGTACATGAGACATGAAGTAGATAATTTTGCTCAAAATCACACAACTGGTACATCAAAGAGGAGGGGGTGGTTTCACCCCCTCCCAGCTTACATTTTCAATGTTCTACTGCCTTAGTGATCTAATGCCAGAATGTGGAAAATATGAGTGTGCACCTATAGACAAAACACATAAGTGTGGATTTATTATTGCACATTTTGCAGGATGGGGGTGAGAAGGAAATTTGGGGAATTGCATCTTGAGTAGCACTTCTGCTCTCTACAAAAAAGTGAGCTTCCACAAAGACTATCCTCTTGCAATTTGATTGAAGGAACAGGGTGAGGCAGATGGGCAAGTGGCCGAGGTTCTGTTTTAGAAAAGGAGCAGTTTGATGGGCCACACAGAGAGATGGAGTAGTGAGGTTGCGGGCTCCGTCAGCGGGTCTGCAGGAAGCGTGGTCAGCACCTCACACAGACCCAGCTCCTTGGAAGGGGCTCGCTCAGCCCACTCAGCCGGTTCCGCCCCGCAGCAGGGAGAAGCAGGATGTGAAGCCAGCCTGACTGTGACAGGGCCACAGCCTTCTACATGTCACCAGAGGCAGGTGAGTTTTAATCAACCATCACACTTGTTTAAGCTCTTTATGCTAATGTTGGAGCAACATGATCTAGTGACGCAAATGCCACCATAGGAAGTCAATAAAGTCAGATTCTATTCTTGGTCTCTTCGGGGAGAAGTCACTGGCTGAAAGTAGCAGTCATTCTGAGTAGCTTAAAATAACTAACAAGACATTTTAATGAGTTAATAAATCTTTCTCACTGAACTACATGGGAAGACATGAAACGTTACACTCTAGCTACTCACCAGCCTTAATTAACTTGATGTTGAAAAGGTCACTGCCCTGTCTGGCAGGTTCCAAATCACTTCAGACCCGTCAGCAGGGCGGACTGGAGGACTGACAGAAAATGTGTATGCAGAATGGGGGCCTGATGCCTTCCGCTGGAGATGTAAATGGGTGTGTTTTAAATGAGCTACACCCCAGCTACTAACAACTGGCATTTATTAAGGGCTAGCTCTTTGTAAGTCACTCTTTCAAGCGCTTTAGATGCATTAACTCATTCAGTCCTCAACAGCAATCCTGATAGGTACATGCTGTTATAGTTTTTGATAGCTGAGGAAACTGAGGCATGGGGAGTTGCAATGATTTGACCAAAGTTTTGCAGTCTGCAAAGTAACAGAGCCAAGACTTGAATGGATGACGTCTGAGTCAAGAGTCTGTGTGCTTAACCCCATGGCTCTCAGTCAGCTGAGAGCTGCCTCCCTCAGTCGGGCTGGGCTGTGCTCCCACAGTTAAAAGTGCACACGCCACCCTTGGGTTTCGAGGCACTGAAGCCTTCCAGGAATTCCCATAAATGCGTTTTAGGATAGGTCAAATCATGCAAGGTCCTTGGATGCTGCACAGGGAATACGATTCTTACCAGTATCGTACAAAGTGGTGGAGGTCACCAAGAGGTTGGGTTGGTCAGAAAAATCATTGCAGTTTTTTGAACCAAAACCTGGCTTCAGCAAACATTATTAAGCTTCTTCTGTAAACTGGATAGTGTTAAGTGCTGGGGAAAAAATATGAATAAGACATGGTATCGACCTTCAAGGACCTCACTGATGAGCAGATTTGGCCTTTATAAAGTTTCTGAGAAAACAAAAAAATAGTCTGGGCTGATCTTTGGTAAACTCAGCACAAAGGAGTCTCTCCTTGATTACTTGCACTGAATTCACATGCAGCGGTAACATGTATATTTCTTACTGGCTTTTTAAAATGCTCTGTGAAGAGAGATGAAATGCAGCTACTTTCTCAGCCTTTCAGGAAGAATCTATTCTCAGAGAGGGATGGATGTCTTAGAGTCAGCCCGCCTGGGTGGAAATGCCAGTTTGATCACTTCTGGCTACATATTCTTGGGTGAACCACTTCATCTCTCTGAGCCTAGACTTCCTTATCAATAAAACAGAGAAAATAAAAGTGGCCACTCTTTGAATTCTTTCAAGGATAAATTAAATGCAAAATTGCACGACAATGTTTATCATATTGCATGCAACGAAGAAAGCTCTCAATAAGCGTAAATAAGCTCTTTTGATTATTTTGTTGGCTTTGTTCCGCTTCTGAGTCCCATCTCCTCACGCAGTAGCTGGGAAGAGACTCTCGAGCAAAACAAAAGATTGTAGATCCTCTCATCTTTCTTTTTCCCCAAGGGCAGATAGTACATTGGCCCAGGGGCAAGGTGTGGAAATAACAAACTCGGCATTTCTTGCTGCTATTTTCCATTTATCAGAAGGCAAAGAAAGTGACACAGGAACGGTTCCTCTGAGACAGACCGAAGTTGGTGAGCAACTTGAGACAGAAATGTTGAGAGAAAGCCAAGGCCACCATAAGCATGGGGGCCCAGAGCATTCACTCTCCTTGTTAGCTCTGGACTCTACTTGGGTCGGGCTCCCTGTGGCGCTCCCCACAGGGCTGCTCTGAGCTGTCTTCCATTATCCTTAAGCTTCCCTTTTGCTTCTGGCCTGACCTTGGCCTTCTGTGGAACACCTCACCCTCCACCATGACTCAGCACAATTCTAGAGGGTGTTGTCCACATTGGAGCTGCGCAGCTTGGTGGCCTCATGTTCTGGGGTCACAGGTGCTCACTCTCCCCAGGGCTGGGGGAGGGGGACTGCTCCTGTGAAAAAGCACTTAACACCATTCTTTCAAAGTGGTGCGCCCACTTTGCTTTGGGAGCAGCTCATATGTGCTGTTGCCTCTGCCTTGAAAGCTCCTCACTCTCTCTTCCCATAGGCCACTCCTCACCTCAGGCCCACAAAAGGAAAAAATTCCTCCTCAGGCAAGGGTCACTCTGCTTAACTTCTACTCAGATTTCAAGGTATAGTTGAAATATCATGTCCTCAGGGAGGCCTGCTCAGAATCTTAATCTAGGATATATCCTTTTGTATTAACAGAATCCCTTGATGCCTTTTTTAAAAAATAGCTTCTAATACAAGAGTCATTTGCTTAAAGTCTCTCTAAAGGCCACAGGGTCAGACCCTGCGTCTGTCCTGGTCGGCACCATGTGAACGACGCAGTTGCGCCTCTGGCCTCCCCCAGCCTCTCTCCCAGGAGGCCTTTTTCAGTGTTTCCCGCGATACACTCTTCCAGTGGCTTTGTCCATAACTCTAAGTAATATACTCACTATTTCTTGATTCATAACTGACACATCTACATCTCATTTTATTCCCTCCTTTCTTTCCAAAGTTTGGAAAATTTTATCTTTTGTTCTTTCATTAGGTTATCTTTATAACTGCAAGTTATAAGTGGAGGCCATTATATCTTTCCATAAATTAGATGAGGGTATTAGTGTTTCTACCATTATCTTCTCTTACCTTTTCCCATCTGCTTTCTAAATTTTGTAAGTTCTACCTTTATTTTAATAGCCTCAGGTTTATCACATGTGCGGTCTATTTAGTAATCATTACTTAGGCTTTTCTTTTGTCTCTAGTTTGATTTTGGAAGTTGAAAAGAAGTAAATGCTTGTTTTGGCTTTGTAAAATGTTTGTCTCTAAAAAAAACTGTTGTCTCTGCAGAGCTACTGGGACGGCAGGACTCAGCTCTTCTTCTGTGGATTCAGCGTCCTAGCCCCTGTTCTACTAGAAATAGACGGTGCCTGATGGGGGATCAAATTCCAAGTGGCTCCTTTTTCTTCTACTCTGTTGACACTCTCCCACGATTCCACAATCATGCTTAATATTTGGACCATAATTTTCTTGTGTAGTTTATTTTTAAATGTTATTGTTGGAGTTTCTGTCGCTTCTTTTCTTTTTGATAAGAGGATATCTATTTTCTGTAGACTAAAAGTTACCTTACCATTATCGGTTGCATGAAAGCACAGCTTCCTCCTTTTCCCAGGCTAAGTTTTATTGCTCTGTAGATGTTGGTGGTTCTTTCTGGAAGCTTGTTGAATCTTTTGTTCTCTTTTGTGTTCTCAAATTTCACAAGGATGTTTCTAAACCCTGGCTGGCATAGCTCAGTGGATTGAGCTTGAGCTGCAAACCAAAGTGTTGCAGGTTCGATTCCCAGTCAGGGCACATGCCTGGGTTGCAGGCCACGGCCCCCAGCAACCGCACATTGATGTTTCTCTCTCTCTATCTCCCTCCCTTCCCTCTCTAAAAATGGATGAATACAATCTTAAAAAAAATGTTTCTAACTTTTTTTATTGGGATTTTAAAAGTTGTTATTAAATTTATTGAGTTAACCAAATTATATAGGTTTCGAGTGCACCATTCTATAATACATCACACGTATGTTGTCAGGTATGATTTGTTTTAACCATTCACATTGTCGAATCCTGAGCAGGCACTTCCAGTATGAAGATTTCTGTATTCTATAGCATTGAGAAGTTTTCTTCCATTATTTTATTCATAATGTCTTCTCTACTTTTTTCTGTTATTTTTTTTCTCTTTGACTCTCTCTTCTACTTTTTTGTCTCATGTTTTTATTTTTGTGGAGGATATTTTACTTTTGGGGAAATGCCTTCAACTTATTCTCTTATGAATGTGTTGTTTTTCCATTATTTGGTGCTCCTTTCCATAATACTCTACTTTTATGTTATTTATGCATTTTTTCCCTTGAAGACTAATTAGATGTTTTAGAGTTGTCCTGTGATTTCTGAAACATATTTCCAACGGAGTCTATTATTTTGTATATATATCCTCTTTCAAGATGCTGGTTTGCCTCAGCTGTCTGATGATTCCGGTTGCATGTCTTATTTAACAATGAAGGATTGGGGAGGAAATTTCAGGGGAAAGGGGGAAGGGTTTACAGGAACAAGTATAAAGGACACATGGGCAAAAACTGGGGGGGTGAAAATGGGAGGGAGGTGGGGAGGGATGGGTGGGTGGGCTGAGATGGGAGTAAAGGACAGAAAACTGTACTTGAACAATGATTAAAATAAAAAAAAATAAGAATGAAGGATCGGGTTGTTTATTCAGGACTGCTGTGAGACAGTTTACTCTGCTTTTAACTAGGCAGGTCCAGCTCTCCCCTCAGTCTCTGCCAGGAATGAGAAGTAAGACTGGTAGCTCTGTCAGTGAGCAGGGCTCATAGGCTGGAGGATTTTGCTTTTAGATGGAACAGTGGCAAGATAGCCATTAGGCTGTGCTGCCTCAAACCCAAATGTTAGATTGATGAGAAGATTTGCTCTGGGGTTCCCATAGCCATACTCTCAGTCTTAGTCCAGACACACACACATTAAATATGAAAAAATTTTAATCTCTCTATTAAGCATTTCTTTGTTTTCTGTAATGTCAGCACAATGCCTAGCTCTAGGTAAAAAATGCAATAATTGTTTTAAATGACCACATAATGGTAGCACACAGCTTTTATGTATTTGCTTTTGAGGTTTCACCACTCGTTAAGTCATGTTCCCTGTACCCAAGCAACTAATGGTGTAGCTTCTAATGGAAGAAACAGATGTGTAAACAAATCACTACAATAAAGAGAGATAAGTGCAACAGAATGTGTTTGTACAAAGTGCTGGCACTTGAGGAAGAGACATTAAGTCTGAACTGGGAGATGGAAAAAGAGAGAGAGCTGCAGGGAGCAGGTGACATTTCCAGAGGCGGGAGAGTATATGGGATGAAAGGGCAGCTGCCGCCCGTGGAGCCAGGCCGCTCAGGTGTGAACCCTGGTTCCTTCGCTTACCGGTTCTCCTTGGACATGTTCTCTCTGTGCCTGTTTCCTCCTGTGTAAAATGGGCATATGACAATAGCCCGGACTTTCTAGGTTTTTTGTGAGAATTAACTGGATCACTATACATAAAATTCTTCAACAATGCCTTCCATTCAATACGTATTAGCTCATTATTATTGCTATTGTTTCTTGATGTGGTCTTGAATAAGTTCAATAACCAGAGAATGGGCAGACAGTTATTGCTGGGAAAATAAGCTTTGTGAGTGCAGGCGCATTTAGAGGAGAGAGTGGCTGAATTTGACTAGAAAGCAGGCCCAGGACCTGTTCCAGAATAAAACTGGGAGGGAGTAGGGCGGGTCACAGGAGGCCACGGAAGTGCGTAGAGGAGCTGCTTATACATCTCTTGTCATCAGTGTCCTGGCTGGAAGTTCCGTGTGCTTATGCATTGCATCAGTAAGGCAATTAATGAAGTTAGGGAATCTATAACCTACATAAAATTTAAAACTTCTAGGGACTCCATTTAGTGGGTGGTATGGACAATTAGGAACATTGGGACAATATAGAACAAACCCTAAAAAAAAGTCAGGGAGATGACAGGATTAAAAATAATTGAATAAAAAAGAACTCATGGCCTGGGGTGGTGGTGGTTTAGGTGGTCCTTCGTAAGAGGGGTCAGACTTGTAGGTAATTTTGAATTCTAGAATTTGGTCCTGTGTGTGGAAGGGTGAGAAAGGCAGATTTTGGAAGGACATGAAGGTAAGCTTTCTAACCAGAGAGAGCCAGGGTAAGATGGGGTGGCTGGCCCTCCGAGGCAGTGGGGGTCTGGCCCCTGGAAGCACCCAAGCACACAGAGATTGCCTGGTCAGTGCTGACAGGAGGGGCGTGCGGGTCTTCTGCCTGGGGTGGGCCCATATCATCTAAGGTTTGTACCAACTCTATTTGCCTCTGTGTACATGATCTCCAGGCCCGAACTCATTTCTCAGTTTCCATGCCTCCTCTCCCACCTCCATGCCCATCAGCAGGTACATGGTTTCACTTTGCTCTAAACGTTTCAGTACTGAAGGGAAGGCCTGGCTCGGTGCCAGCAAACAGGCTGAGGCCAAGGCTCTAAGACTATCTGGTTTGTCATACCATTGATGTCTCCTCAGCTGGGCCTGAGGACCACTTGAAAAATTCTTTTTCTTTTTAATCACCACCCAAGGATATGTTTATTGATTCGAGAGAGAGTGAGAAAGAGAGAGAGAGAGACAGACAGACATTGGCATGGAAGAGAAACCTTGATCAGTTGCCTCCGGCATGCACCCAGACTGGTGATCAAACCTACAGCCTAGGTATGTGCCCTGACCAGGGAGGGAACTCGCAACCTTCCAGTATATGGGGCAATGCTCCAACCAACTGAGCCCCCTGGCCAGAGCCACTTTTAAAGTCTTTAGTCTGCCGCTCCCTGCCCTCTGATTGCACATGACCTGTACTTTTTTCCAAGACCAAGGTGTATTTCTTATACCATTCAGCCTCTTCTTCTGCTTTCCTATAAGACCCCTCATCCCTCCTCCTTACAAGTTCCCACTCCCTGAGCCCAGACAGCCGGAAGGCAAGATAGGATGAGTTACTCTTTCAGACACAGCTCCTGCTTTATCCACGTTGGTGTCTTTCAGGCCTTTGAGGAAGAGAGCTGCTTTTTTTTTTTTTTTTAAATTGCTGCTATCATGCCTGTACCTTAAAGTTTCCATGGCAGACAGCAATCATTTGTCATTTTGGAGGCTTTTAAAAGTCAAGTCTCATTTTCAGAGACTCATTGGTACCCAGCACAGAAGCAAGCATTGAAAGCTTCAAATGCTATTGCCTTGATCAGGTACTTGGGGGCTTGTAGAAGCCTTCGAAGAATAAAATTAAAATGGCATTTCCACAGGAAGGTAGAGAACCTGAGGAGCCTGGAATGATTTCTCCCAAATCAGGCCAATGATTCTAGTTGAGGGGCTGATTTGCCCTGTGTTTGATGCTGGACTAGGCAAAATAAACACTGTGCACAAAGAGCACTAATTGCTTCATTCATTCCTCCATTGAGCCGGGGGAAGGGCAGAGCTCATTCAGCCTCAAAATGGAAAATCACATGTTGGAGAGAAAATGGCCACACTGAGGGAATGACAATGCAATTCAAGTTCTGCTGGTTCACATATTTTATTTACCCAGTGAAGGAAAGGGAGAAGGGGGAAAACACCACAAAGGGGCACTGATTCTGAGAGAATGAACACCAGGGTCACATCTTCCATTTTCCTCAGTCCATTTAAATTCACAGACTAAATAAAAGTGCAAAGAGATGTGATGAATATTTTGTTGGAGAATAAATGTCTTATTGGAGAAAGACATTCCTTTTAATGTTAATATCTACTCAGTGGTTTCTTATTTGAGGATGGCTTACTTTGTCTTTATAAAAATACCACAGCCTTGTATAAACTGCTGGGGTTGCATATTTAAGGGTGGGTGGTTGGAGGTCGCAGACTTGGAGACATTCCTGGAGTCTAAGTCTCAAAGAACCTCTGCACACTGTGGTGAGAGCCACAGGACATTGTAAACATACTCGGGGTGGGGGAAAAACCAGTGACACGTGGCAGAAAAAAGGATCTCGGACATTATAGCCCAGGACCCCCACTATATAGATGTGGAAACTGAGGCCTGGGAAGTGAGTGATTTCCCCAAGGTCAAACAGCTCTTTAGTAGTAGGAACTCAAATATCTTGACTTCTAATTAAGTGCTTTTGGACATTGTGTACATCAATAGATACTCCCAACATGACCTTCTTCCCCAAGATTCTATTTTAGCTTCCATGAAAAAAAACCTATAGAAAACAAAAAGGATTTGTGAAGAACTCTGATAAATACATCCAACGCAAGAACCTCATGTTAAGATATCATTAAAAGACTAAAATGTTTGGGTCAAAATCAGGAAACTTGATTTTTCTAAGAACACATTCGACAATATCTTACACAGAGTGAAACAGGAATGGAAGGTAGCACCACACAGGGAAGATTAGAAAAACCAATATTAGAAAAAAAAAAAACAAAACGGACCACACTGGTGATTGGTAGCCTGGTCTAAACTGTCCAGGGCTTTCCAATAACATGGAAAATGACACTAAACCACAATTTATGGGGGAGGGGAGTTTCAGAGGGCTCCAGGCAGGTGCACAGCAGCACCCTCTAAGCAGCTGGGTGCCCGTTCTCAGGCTGACACAGGGCGTCCGCCCTCACCGGGGCCACTGAGCCCAGTGAGTGTGAGCTCATTTCCTATGCTGCCCTTAGCCGAGCATAGCCATGGGCCAAACCAACGCCAGATCCTCATCACCTTAAAAGCTGGCCGGCTTCCTTGTAACCACATGTGTAAATTAGAGAGGACGGGATGAGGAGGTGGGGGTGGGGTGGGGGTGGTTCAGGTGGCCAGTACAGGCTGGACATTTTGAACCCTGGACAGAGTGACTGGTATCTTTGTTTCGCCGGGACCCGGAGCTTTTGTGATAGGCTGGGTGTGGGCCTTGATGTCTGCAATTTGCTCTTTAAACTTTTGTTGCAGGAATTTTTCTTCCTTGGAGTAGCTCTTAGCAAACACTGACATTAGCAGGCACCCAGCCATGGACGTGCCCCCAATGCAGAAGAGTATGGCTCCTGCCAGCTTGCACATGTCGAGGGCTCCGTTAAACTGCACAGCATGTGTGTCGACTACCACGAAATCGGCTTCGCCAAAGGCTTCGATTTTGGTGGGCACGAGAAAGCCCACCGCCAGAACAGCGAGTCCCAGAATCACGAAGACTGTGCCGGAGATGAGGCCGACCTAGAGAAAGACACAGTGAAACGAGACAGGTAAGCACAGTGCCTCAGCTCTCCCCGCTCCCTGCAGGGCAGGGTGTATCTTTAGGGCAAGTGTGTTTTCCCAGTCACTCCAAATATGTATAAGAAGCCTACATCAACCTTTCTGGTTAAAAAAGGTGAAAGGGGCAGTTTTCTGATTTTCGTGCCAACCAGAAACTGCATCACTGTCTTGATTTTTCCTTTGAGCTTTTGGTGTGTACAATGCTTTGCAGGTGACAAAGTCCCCTTTTGCTGGCATTGCCTCCTTCGGTCCCAAGGCAGAGGAAAGTGGCCCTGGTGTCCAGGAGCTGGCCTGACTCTATTCACTAGGCTGTGACATTGCTAAAGTGGCCTGGAGCTCACAGCAAGGCCATGTTCTCCTGTTGGCACAATCAATCCCACAGAATGTCATCAGACAAGCTCATTCTGCCCCTGTGATGAAGTAAGACTACTTCATAGTTTTCTCTGAGCACGGACAAAAACAAGGTCAAATGCCCAGCACCTCCTCTCTGCCAATGTAAATGACTGCTGCTCCCTTACTCATTACAGCTGTTGTCTCACTCTAGGCTGCCCTTCCTGTAGGTAAGATTCACTAAGAAATTCAATCATAGAATTGCCCCTGACAATCCAGGGTGAACTTGTCTTTCCTTCAACCCTCCCCCAAATCACCCAACATCCTATAATATGTCCTTCCTCACATTCCCTTACTGGAATGCCCCAGGACCCCTTACGGTGTCATTTTTCTCACTGTGATGGTAATAAACTTACCACCATCGACATATAGATACGTCCCGGTGATTGTGGCTGGAAGGCATTGACAGTCTGTGACTATTCACCCTTTCTTTCCCCAGGTAAGTGGGGAAGGACCATAGGTGCCACTTTACAGCTGAGGAAATGGGCTCTTTCTCTAACATGGAGCCATTTGGTTGGACTTCTGCAGATGCTGAGAAGTGTTAGGAGTAGCAGATGGAAATGACACTGCATCAGCTCAAGTTCTAATAAAATGTAACATGCTAAGGATGGAAGAAGTATACCATTTGGTGGTTTAAACACAGAGGTTTGGAATTAACAGACACAGGCTTGGATTCTAGCACTGGGAACTATCACTGAATCATTTAAGGAAAGTTACTTAAATGCTCTTGTTGTTAATTTCCCCACCTATAAAGTAGTAAATGATATAGTACCCACCTCATAGAGTTGTTGTGAGAATTAAATGAGACAATGAATGAAAGACTTAGTCCTTTGCCTGGGTTAGCAATACACTGTCAAAAGTAGCTGAAAATATATTTGGAAATGTATCTCTTGTAAAATTGTGCTACATTGGCAACTACATTACAACAATTACTCAGTATTTAGAATAAAGAACAGATAATGTAGTTATTTATTTTTAAACACAATTTTCATTTCTTCCAGTTTCTAATAGCTTTTAGTTAGAACAACAAGGTTGGAAAAATAACCCAATGCATAACACCATTTAATCTTGAATATTTAAAGTATGTTTATTTAACATATTTATTTATTAAAATCCAGGGTAAGACACTAATAAAGAAGGTTTACATAATAAAAGGAAAATATTTGCAAATTCATCACTTTAACAAAGTGGGGAAGGAAAACTAGTATTATTGAGCATTGTGAACCTCAAGAAGAAATACGTCTGCCAGGAAGAACTCCTCAAGGTTAACTGGGCTCCAATTCATAATCAGAGTCCAGCAGCCAATGCTGGCGGAGGCCTCTCATACACACATTTCAGGGGAAAGCTGCAGGCTGAGCTGTGAGCTACCTGCATTGTGCTCCTGCACAGTGTGAGCTGACCCTTAGAAAGGAGTTCCTGGCATCGTATTTCAACCAACAGGCTGAGGTCAGAGCCACGCAGCTATATCCTCATTTGAATATTTACTAACCAATCAGAGCAGCTCCATAATGACCACTAGAACAGGCAATTCTGGCCAATCAGGACAGTGCTATTTAGATCAATCAAACTGCAAACTTGGATTCGTAATTTACACAAAAATGGACCCATTAGGGACCAGGGTGGGAGCTTTCTCTATATAAGGTAGACTTCCCTTTGCCTCTGGGGAGCTGACTTTCAGTTTCTCCCAGAGGCTGAGTTCCTCCCATTTGCAAATTATTTTATCTGAGTAAAGTTTCTCTTTTTGCCACACTCCAGATTGGAAACCCTTGTTGGCATTGGATTGGTGGCAGCGATCTTTTGTTGACAGCATCTGTTATGATTTAGGCATAGTGTTAGGGGTGTTTTTCATTTTATCCTCACCAGCCTTAGGAGAGGTAGATATTCTTATTCCTATTTCACCTACAAGAAACTGAGATTATAGGGTTGAAGAAGCATAGTTCAAGGTCCTACAGTTAGCAGATTGCTTGACTGGACCCTAACCCAGGTCTTCTAAGCCTCCCCACCTCCTTTATCTTCCCACGATATTTCACTGGTTACTATTTTGTATATTACCTGCTATTATTTTTTTTAAAAACAGAGTTTTTGTTACCATAGATGGACAAAATTCCATTATGTAATATTGTGAGAAAACTGAAAAACAAAAAAGAGTCAATATAATCTCTGCTGAAAAAAACAGAAACTATTCTCCATAAGATATAAGTAGTACAGGGAAAATTGGGCTGTAAAATATAACATTTCAAATGGCTTTCTACATTTTTCTAAAAATGGTGGAGAATAAATTTACCTTCAAAGGCTAACCATTATTTAAAAATAACTTTTAAAAAATGACTCACATTGGAAATTCTGAATGCACAAACTAAATTAACTTAAATATCCATGGTGACATGCTTCGTATGTCACTAAATTACTTCCCTCCTCAAGAGCTGGCACTAATTCTCGAAAATTGAGGGCAGCAAAAATGTGTCCATCTTAGCTTCTGAGGTTCTTAAGAGCAACTGAGGCCAAGGCTCTCCATCTTCTATTTCTGTCTTGTCTCCCTGCAGTTCTTATTCCAGCCTGTGCTCAATAAATATTCCTGACAGACTAACCTAAACCGCCCGCCAGACTGCTGAATATGGAGCCAGGTGATTGATTCCCAGAGCAGTCTGCTTCTCAACTGAGCAAGTGCTTCACTTAAAATCGACTCTTGGGTTGTCACTCAGAAACTAAAAAGGCAAACCATGACTTGCAGATGGTAGAACTTCTGCTCACTTCAAGAACTGGAACATGGCTGGCTCCCTGAGCCTTCTCCCTTTTCCTCGGTATACCCATGTATCAGAGAGATGTCTGCTGTCTGTGGAGGGAAGCACAATGTAATGACTAGCTAACTCCAAAGGTTCTGGAGGTGCCATCAATGCAAATCTAATGAGAATCTTCAAGAGTTGTATCCAGAGAGGAGCTCCAAATTTATTAAAACATGCCAGGGAAAGCCTGGGATGGGGGGCATGAAGGAAAAATGATGGAATCACAAGTTCCCTGCACCTTAACTTTCTTGAGCATGTAATAGAGGTGAGGAGGGGCGTTGACATATATTAGCTGAATTCTGGTACCATGTTGGAATACTGGAAAGAATTAGAAAAATGGAGCATGGGGCTATGCAGTATCCTAACAATTATTCTGACAACTGTGTCCCTGGACACAGCTCTAAGTTGAGGTGTCCTAAGTCTAAGAGGATAGGGGCTCTATTAAATAGAGTGTTAAAAAATTCAACATACAGATCTTTTAAAAGTCTAAGAGATCAGAGCCGCCCTGTGTAGGGCCATGCAGACGAGTTGAAATGTTGCTGGGCATGGGGCACCCCCAGGCATACCAGAGCAGCCTGGGAGGTGGGGTGGCTAGAGCAATACCCATAGTGAGAGATAAGAGCCTTCCCAGGCTGTGACAAAGCTTAAAGGCAGCAGCAAGAACAGCATTTGAGCTGTAACTTGTGATGACTCCCCTGGCTGTGGTGAGCATGTGTGGAAACTCAGTTCCCACTGTTGGCAAAGAGGACTGGATAGGGAGAAGAACTTGGATTCCAGAAATTCTGCTGCTGGGGCGACAAGCCAGAGACTGCTGTTATTTTGACCAACATCCCCTTCGTTGCATCCCTGTGAGCTGATGAGTTCTGAAAATGCAGTTTCCTTCAATAAGCAGAATTGGCAGCAGTAGCAACGCAGCTGTTCTGGCAGGGAGGAGGCAGTAATGACTGTTGGAAGCAAGAACTATTGTGGCAGGGGAGAACAGCGTGTGGGGGGAAATGCTGGATGGAGCTAAATGTGGAAGGAGCCATCTGGGTTAGAGGTAATTCAGAGGAAGCACATCAAGAGTGAAGACTGGCTTTTCTTCTTCATTAGCCCCAGGGGGCTGCTGCTGACCTCTCCTTAGCAGGATCTGAGCTATGAGTGGTGTCACTTGCCAGCAGTGATGACAGATTCAAACTTATGTCCTGACCTTCTTGCCTGACCTGCCTGTAGGGACATGGAGCTTTACAAAGTCAAAAACCTATGCCAGGCTATGATCTAGGTCCTTTCACATGCCTTACCTCCTACCATCTTCACAGCCCCCTTCATCTGGGTAGTGATACCCATTATCCTGCATTAGCTCTTCTACTTTACAGAGGCTCCATCCCTTTAACTTGTGAATACATTCAGTCGCTTCAATCTTCAAAACCTATTTTGGATCCGTGTGTTCCTTGCTAGCTACTGCTTGAAGCCATTCCTCCTTTTGACAGCCAAGCTTAGTCCTCCATGATTTCACTGAAATTGCTCTCTCTGAGGTCACTAATAACCTCCTCATTTTTAAACCCCATGTTTCTTATCTCATTTGAATGTTCTGCAGTCATTGATGTAAAAAACTCATGCTTTCTTAAAATGCTTACCTGTTGCTATCCCTGATACGACTCTTTTCCCTCTCCTTCTACATCTACCTCCTTAACAACCTACTCTCAACCTGCTTTGCCAGGTTGTCCAGGGTTCCATCCTTGACTCATACCTTTTGTTCAATATTTTCTCTAGGGTTTAATCTGTGGCTAAAGTTTCAGCTACCACCAATATACCAATGACTTCCAAATCTCTAACCCCAGCCTAAATCATTCTCCTGGGCTCTAGCCTCATATTTCTAACATCAATAGGAGGACTGTTATAGTCTGAAGTGATAAACACTCCCCTAAAAGTAGTCATAGTAGTTCATGGGAGCACAGGGTGGGGTGGACAATAGGGTGTCTGAAAGGCTCATCAAACCCAAATATATAAAATTATACTCCTTCCTCCCTTCTTTCCTTCTAATTTTTCCTGTGTTCCTGCCAGCAACCCATGCACTGACTCTTTCCTCACATTCATAGTCAATAGTTAATTATCTCTTATTGGTTCTACCTCATAAAGCTCTCTTGAATCTTGTATCTCTTCTCCATCACCATAGCTACTCTGTTGGTGCAGACCATTATTATATGTTGCTCTGATCATTACAATTACATTCTGGTGGTCTGCAATGCTAGTCTTATCCTTTTTATACATTCTTCAAGTGTCATCTGAGAAAACATTTAAAAACAGAATGAATACCACATGGATTCTCTCTTAAGAGGCCCCCATAGCTCCTCTCATTTCTAGTGTGAAACTATCTCCTTAATATCTAACAAAACTTTGAAGAGAAATCTAAGGTGTAAGTTTAAACTCTGACTTAGCCTAAGGGGCAAACTGGAGAGATTGGGGCATATCAGAGGAGTGTCTCAAGAGAAATGAGAAGGATCAGAGGGTCACTTTCACTTTTAGTAAAGCTGTGGAGAAGGTGCTTGCCTTGACTTTTAAGTAGTTTCTCATATGGATTGAGGAAGGAAGGTAAAAAGGAGAATAATCCTGAGGTGGGGAGAGTATGATTAGGAATGAGAAGACTGCTCCCACTAGTTCATACCTGCCATACTGAAGCTGTTTGCTGCGCAATTAGGTGGCAACAACCCAATTAGGTGAAGGTCTAGTGCAAGGATAAGAAAGAAGATGCAAGGATTAGAAAGAATTCTACCTTGGCTGCAGCAGTAGGTGGCGGGGGGTAGGTGGGACCATGTCACAGAGTTTTGCATATGGCAGCAGCTGCAGGCACTGGAAGAAATTAGTAGTGGCTGAGGCAACCATGTGGTAATACAGAACCTGCGGGCCACAGAGAATGTATGTAATACTGTGTGTGTGTGTGTGTTTACAACTGTATGTGAGGCAACCTCCCCGAGAAAGCATAGACTGGGTATTATATTGCTCCATCAATGTACTTAAACTGGAAGGTTCTAGAGAAATTTCTGTGTCACAGCTTTTCAAAGTCATCTGTGATATGACTCAGGTATGCATTCCAACATTGATCTCTTGACCCCTTTCCTCTAACTTCTAAACCTCTACCCAGCCACCCTGAACTATTTGCAGTCTCCTGAGCATGCCATCTTCTGTCACGATTCAGTCTTCACAATGCTTTCTTTCTGTTGGGTGCACTGCTCCTGCTTGTTCACAAATGATATTTTCTGTGGAGCTATTTCTTGCTCAAACTGCATCAGGTTCTCACCACCCTGTGCTTCCAGTAATTGACTATTTTTAGGGGAATGTTTATCACATTCGATTGTAACAATCTGTATATATCTCCCTTCTTTGATTGTTAATTCTTTTAAGTCAAGTCTATATCTTTTTCACAGGTGAAGAATAACATCATATTCACAATTGAATCCTAGAGCCTACCACGTATTCTTGTGTACAGTGGACATATATACATCCATGGAAAGAACAGCACTGAGAGATAGATGCTATGTAGACCCATGTGACAGAGCAAAGATTCTAACTCTGGCCCATTTGAGTCCCATCTCCATTCTCATCAAGCACCTCCATGCTGCCCACTGCTGAGGAGCTGGCTTGAGGGTAGAGTCCTATTGAGGAGGCACTGCGAGCAGAGGCCCTACTATGGTGGAAGATGGGGAAGGGGAAGCCCACAGCTTGAACCACCTATAGATGCAATTTAAAATGAAAGAAAAAAACATAAAAAAAGAATCATAATAGAAACATGCATAACCAGTGATTTTCTTTGTATTGGTAGAAAGCACTTCATATATCTACTGAAATGAATTCACTTAAATTTCTGAGAAGAGAAGGCAAAAGTGGTTGGTTTTCCCTTGGTAGAGGTGAGGTCTCTAAGACAGTAATTCTTAGGTTATTCAGGTTGACTGTGGGGTTCTGAAAGCCCAGTTCAGTGTTAGTGATTATAATATGAAACTAAAATTTGGATTTTGCTGGAATATAATCCCTATGAGGCCACAGATTTTGCCTTTATTGTTTTTTTTCTGTAGTAGGTCTAGCACGACAGGGACAAATACTTTTGGATCTTGTTTGTATGAAATAAAAGGGAGAAAATATTGAAATCTGAATTCTCGGATTGGTAATTTACTGTTAGTTGTTTGTTTTAAATCCATACCTTTAGATTATTTGATGAATTTATAGCATCACAAATCATAGAACCACCAGTGCTTTGGATCCACAGAAATGCTGACAATATTTTATATGTCAGTGGCATTTTAGGCTCTTGGCACAACAGATCAGTGAGGCAAATATTTGTTTTTTGACACATACTGAAGCAACCACCCACTTATGTGGGTAAATACAATATGTGCCAAGCTTGGCTATTAATTTCGTTAGTCCAGGCCAGTAAGGATTCATCAGAGGTGGCAGGGATAAAATGTAGCTCAACTAATTCTAATACAGAGCATGTGACACTACTGAGATTTTGAATAAACACAGGTCTTGGGTAACTTATATTACCAACTATGTTATCTAATATTTTATTAAATAGATTTCTAGTTTTATTTCCATTTCAGGACTTAATGTTCCATGTGGCATTGAATGAGTATTAAGTGCATATCAGACATTGTTCTAAGCTCTTTATAAATATTATCTTATTTGTTTCTCACAACTTGATGAAGTTGGTATTATAAGCATTGCCATAAGAGTCCCATTAAAGTCAATTATTTGCCCAAAGTTACAGAGCTATTAAATGGAAGAGCTGAAATTTGAACCACACAGTCTGAGGAACAGAACCTGTGTTCATAATTGTACTGCATTGTCCCCTGTTACACTATTGCCAATCAATTGCAAGTTTATGTCAGTATCGACACCAAAAATTCTGAAATCTTTTGGGAAAAAGTCAGGATGATTGGCAACATCTGAGGCACAGAATGCTAGAGCTGGAAGGGAACAGCGACACCATCAAGGCTGCGTCAGCATCCCTTTTAAAAATCCTCAGCCTTTCCTTGATCTCTAAATGTTGGAACATCCCAATGACTCTTCTCTTCTATGTCCTTACTGTCTTCCTAGGCAGTGTCATCTAGTTGAGTGCCATATATACATTCTATATACTAATGACTCCCAATCCATGAGTTCCAGATCCATATATTTAAATTACCACTAGAGATCACTACTTGTAGTGGGCATCAACAATAAAACATGGCCAGAATCAAACTCTGGGCTCCCCACCCATCCCACTGCTCTCCTTGGTTCTCCATCCTGATAAATAGTATCATCATTCTCTAAATAGCTCAGGCTGGAAGCCATAGAGTCACATTTGACTCCACTTGTTTTAAGTCTAATTCATCAGCATGTCTTCAGAACCTGGCCTCTAAACGTTATGCTACATTGGACTACTTATCACCATCTCCACTAACATCACCTTAATTTGAGTCACCACATCTCTTGCTGGGGTACTTTAATAGTCTCCTAAATAATCTAGCTGCTACTACATTTTTCTTCTATAACCTCTTTTCTGTACATTAGCTAGAATTTTCTTGTTAAAATATTAATTGCATCATATCACTCCTCTACATAAAATGGTCACATGGCTTCTCCTGTCTCTCACGGTAAGAGCCAAAGTCCTCACTATCATCTATAAGACTCTATATAACCGTCTGTGCCTTCTTATTTTTCTGAATCCATTGCCTTTCCTTTGCCCATTTTCATTCCACTCTGATCAGACTATACCTCTTGCTATTTTTTCAAACACATCAAACTTGTTTTCATATCACAGTTTTGTATTGCAATTTTCCTCCCCTGGAATTGTTTTATGGTCTTTAGCTAGATGGTTTTATGGTGTGCTCCCCAACTCATCCTGGTATTTGCTTGAATGTCACCTCTTCTGAAAGCCTTTTTATGATCAGCATATCTCAATACCAGCCAGCTATTACTCCCTGACTGATCTGTCTTCATTGCACTTGTCACACTACCTGACATTCTAGTATGTGGCTTATTTGATAATGGTGTGGTTACCATGGTAGATGGTAAGTTCTATGAGGGCAGAGGCTTTCTCTTCTCCTGTTTACCACTTTCATCTCTAGCACTTTGCAAGTTTTGGGCACAGAATAGGTGCTCACTAATTATATGTTGAATAACTGAATACATTGTCCAATAAGGCTCCTTCACTTGAGGAACTTTAAGCTCAGGGAGCCTCATGTTCACATATCTGGTAGAGCTAGAACTGGAATACTGAGCACTTTATTATATCTCAACATTATCCCTCTCTAAATACTCAATTACTTATTTTTAATAATTGTTGTAAGTTGTCAAATGATACTTACAAAGACTGTAAGGGATGCTAGGAGCATATAGTATTTTGCCTATGGATGGCTTCACAGTTGGTGAATTTAGTGGCACATTAGTGACAGTAGCAAAATAATAATAATTAATGATGGTAATTATACCGAATCATGTTTAAGTTAAAAACCAACAATGATGCTGTGTAGAGGCTTTCTTCAGCCCATGGTTTGTTTTACTTTCCTAAGGGAAGAAGACTGCATTTCATATCACCAGAGTCCTGAACCTCCCAGTTCTCTTCAGCTATAGTATTATACTCACTGTATCTGATGATGGTTCCATTTCCTAAGTTAAACATACGCTTTTGACGTACCTTCCAGAATACTGAGCTCCACCTGTTAGGCGATCTCTGGATCTGGAAATCATCCTCATACTCCCAGATTGAGGTGGTGCAGTCCTCATAAAACTGGTGCAGGTAAGACCGGACTCCATAGCGCTGGTACCCGCCCTCGGCAGCAGCCCGTGTCTGCTTGGACCCACAGAGATTGCTGCAAGAACTCATCCTTCCCAGCTGGAATGACAACGTCCACATGCATCAGCCCCATGGGCTCTGGCTCAGCATCAAAAGGCATATTAAAAAGGGGAACCAGTCTGAGTAATATCAGTTTATTTGAACAATACTCTTTTCTTAAGAGAAAAGACACTTTTCAAGGCATTCTTATAAGCTTAATACAAACTTTCTCTAAATTATTAATGATTACAACTGGTTTTCCACAAGTAAAACCAGACATAACATCACAGGTCACTTAAGTTATGCAAAAATTTAAGCATGAAGCACATAAAAAATGGAAAGAAAGAAGCTGAGATTTTCATTGTCTTGACAAGTAATCTTTGTTTACGGCCATACCACCGTGAATGCTCCCGATCTCATCTGACAAGTAATCTTTAATCTCTTGGAACCCACCTAAAAAGAATTAGTCAGGCACACACTTTCTACAGGTGGAATTTGTGTTGAGCTGTCCTCTCAAATGCTTAACTGTGTTCTGTTGTGAAAACTACATAGTGTTACTCTTAGCAGTTTGGAATTCTGCGTTTCTTTGGATCTCATGTATCTTGCTCTAACATTTTAACTAATTGTCAAGTTGTACAGAAGCTTTATTAAAAAGACGCTGAGCAACTTACACTTCATACTTTATTAGTCACAAATGATGTGGACAGTAATTTATACCTCACTAACTCTAACAGCAGGTAGTTCAGTAGTGATTTGTGGATACATCTGTCCATGTGGGATGCTACAGTGTAATGCAGAGAGTAGACCCAGCCTTCTGTTCTTTTCCATGAAGTGTCTAGTATAAATAAGAATTCAGAGAATTATTAAATGAAACTCTATTTCTGATACATTGTTTGGGACTCTACCTTCTTCTTGATTGACCTAATAACTATTCATAGAAAGAGGAATCTGATTATTAATTCATGGTGGGGGGGAGGAGTTACTAAGAGGTAACAATTTTGGTGAGAAAGGGAATTCTGAGTTATTCTGTTCTTTGGTTTTCTGATCTTCATATAAGCAGATTATAATGTAACTGGAGACATGAAATATTGTTTAGATTTTTTAGTTATCTTCTAGATGGTTTTCCCTGTGTGGACATAGTCTGAAAATGAGAAAGCAAGGAACAATATAGAAGGGTATTTTTTCAATGGAACCAGGTTTTCTCAGGTCTTGTGCATAATTCAAGTTAACAGAAGACATATTAAATGTTTCCAGTTATTTATCAAGAAACCAAGTAGCCATGTATACCTACAAGGAAAAAACTAATCTAAACTTCCGTTAAGTGCCCCTATGTAGCCACTTAGTTTGGATGGATAGAATCATGGGCTAAAATCAAAGTCGAAGCCAGAGATATTTAGCATTCTCCTGTCCCATGGCCAGAAAGTGAACCCATAAAAATGTCTCGTAAATGTTTGCCCTTAGCCATAAATGAGTTTTAGTTAGAAAATGTAGTCAACTTCAGGAAAATACGGTCCTGATCTTTAAAAACATGATGCAATCAGGTGGTAAAGATGATGACCATAACCTCATCTTTATAAATATTTGTTAATATTACACATCAGGCCCAACTTCCTGTGCCTGGGCCCTCTTCCTGTTTCAGGTAGAGCTACCATAGGAGAAATCAGCCAGGAGGAGAGAGCAGGGGTGGCAAGTTTTTTAACTTTTAAATATTTCAGAAGGATATTACTATCTCATTTAAAAATCAAGCTTTTACAATGTACTTTGCCTGATTAGCAAAGTGGGATGAATCAAATTCTTTTGTTAACCTAGTTTTCATATTTTAAATGCTGAGATGACCTCTTCAGTACCTTTTATTTAATGCTTGTACAATGAAGATGATTAATAAGGGCCTATTACTAGCAGTATATAAGTAGAACAATTTTAAAGGCAGTTTCTTTAAAGACATTCTAACACAATTTCAGTCAAAGGGAAACAGGATTATTATTACTCCTCTGCTTTGTCATTGAAGAAACTGAAGCATAGAAAAAGCATCTGCTAAAGGTTATACCATGAGTCAAGGAGCAGATGAAACATGGCAATACATGGAATGAATCATAAATTTAGATAATTAGAACCAAATCATTCAGATATGGATTTTTAAATTTTTTTTATAAAGTATCAGACACTTTAACATGAGAAAGGACAAAAATAGATATTGTAGGGGTAAGAAAAATCCCTCATAGCAACAGTAAGATTTATTTTGCTTAGATCTGAAGTCATTCTTGCTTAGGATTGAGCTTTCATGCAGAGGAACACCGTGTGACATATTTTAGTCATTCCTTGCACAGCTGATTTCCAGCATACCAGGTTAGCTGTTTCTGCTTTATAGGATGAGACTCAGTAATCCAACTTTGTTAAACACTATATGAGTAAAATCATAAGAGAGATAGAAAGTGTCATGAAACAATTGTTTTTCAGCCTGAGTAATGGAAGGCTCTACTCTAACTTAGAATGGATTTTTAGTGATGCTAGATATATTCCAGGAAAGGAGTCCTAATGAGCCTGTTCCCCCTCCAAACACAAGAACATGGCCTGTGCTGTGCTAACCACACAGAGCAGAGAATGCGCTCTAATTCTAATTCTTGATCTGCCACTTACTGGTCATGACATTTTAGGCAAGCTTATTAACCTCTCTGGGTTCTGGTTTTACCATCTTATTAACCCAAAATAAGATGGTTGCACCACATAACCTTGAACTCTGTCTATATATAGTTGTCCAGGAGTCTTTGGCCATGAAACTACAGACTGAGTAAATTATTTCTGTTGCATTAATAACTGGGTTTACTAATTTCCCACCTCTTCCTAAACCCTCATTGATTGATTGTCATTGTCCCAAATGCTGCTATATTATTGTATATCTAAATCTTCAGTTCAAAAGAGCATATGAGCTACTAATTAGATTAATTGCTTGGTATTAAGTAAAATGAATGGTTGTGTATGGTTTGTTTAATAAGTTAACTTCAACATCATGTATGTGGCCTAAAAGAGTAGTCCCTGGGGGTCTCAGAGGTTCATACATCTTACCAAACATACAACTTGGGATATACTTCTAGAGGAGAATGATCACTTGGATGAACATGGATTTGAAAATATAACACATTATAATGAGAATTTTGCCCCTATAGAATCTGAACAGTTATAGTCCTCATAGGGAAGTCAGTAACTTTTTGTCCCAATATAGAAAATTTGGAACCTACTTGGTTGATTGATACCTCCAGTATTATAAAGAAGATACACAAAGTCACATTATAAAGTCAGTTTAAAAGGTGGGAAATTATTATACAATAAGCAAAGGTTGAGAAGAAATGAAATATGTGTCAAAGGCTTTTTAGTTTGACCTAGCATTTACTTAATGAGCAAGTTTCATGAGAATTCTGATATTTATATTTCAATAGTTATAGTAGTAGCAGCAGCAAGAACAATAATAATTCTTGTTAAGTGACAGATTCTGGAGGGCCCCCCCCCCCTTTTTTTTTTACAGAAAGCCTTAACATTTCAGGAAGTGCATAAATAGTGGGGAGAGGTGAGTGAAAATATTTTCCAGTATTGTGCTTAAATGAGTTCTGCAAATATTCATTTTCTAAATGCTTTCGTGGAGCCTGTTGCATCCTCACTGCCACCATGGCCATCTTGATGGAACACAGGCAACATTAGTGTCCGGTTATCTAGGAAGAGGCAGTTGTTTGTGTTCTTCCTGAAGGACATTCTCGGGGCTGATAAGAAAGGATCTGTCCATGTTTTTATGTTTATAATCTATCTCAATTGCATGTACAATTACATATTAAATGGATTTTCAGTTCTTAGCAACGTAGCGTACCTATCATATCATAAGGAGAAATCATACCTTAACTCCTAATTTTTTCAAGAGGCTTTTGCAATCAGCATATTAAATATCAGTTCTCTATCACTCTCTGTCCCCTTGTCCAAATTTGTTTGTCTTCATAGCATTTATTACTGCCTTATACTGCATTATATATTGTCTGATAGCCCAGGTACATGACAGACTATAAGCTCCACAAGGGCAGGGACTGTTACCACTTTGAAACTTATTGGTGCAGAGTTCTTCATAGGTCAGTGTGGGTGACAGCCAGAGTGGTCCTTCATTTTTCATTCCTCTATTCCTCCAGTATTTTTAAAGCCCTCATTATGTGACATATTATGTGAGATAATGGTTACAAAGATGAGCGGGGCACAGTCTGCCCTCAATAGACTTCTGGATTAAAAGGAGAAGAATTCATGAGGCAATAATTACAAGAGAATGAGAACCAAAATGAGATGTTTGCAGCAGGAGGAAGTACAAATGCTGAGACTCCCTTGAAGAATTCCTCTATTTGTCAAACAAACCCATATGTGTGTTATTTCTATGTGTTCCAATATACTACAGTATATCTCTATGTGTTCTCTCTATGTTGATCTCTATGTGTTCCAATATACTACAGTGTCAACTTACTGCAAATCTGAATTTGTCTAATATATGCATTTACTTTTTATTTTATTTTAAAAGTGTTTATAACCATAAACACAGAAAAAATATGAAACTCAGAAGAACCCATGAAACTAAGAAGATCACAGACTTTATATTATTTGTCTTCATGGTCTCCTTGAGAGAAGGTTGACAGAAAATTGAGGTGCAAAAAGCATGAGTGTTTTCCCATGGCTCTGCCTGTGAGTCATTCGTGAGTTCAGGCACAGTCCCTGTTCTATTTATTCTATTTGAAATTATCATTCAATTTTCATACTGCTTTTCTCTCCCATAAAGTCATTCTGAGATAATGAGAGTGAAGTTCCCATTACAGTTGCTTTTCCACAGGGCCAATGCTGCACAGTGTAGGTACACAGCTGATTTAGACCATTTATCCAGCACCAAACCAAAAGGTCAATTCACTTAAAAGACTCAGGGTGGATGCAGGAAGACATGAAAGGCTGCTAACAGCTTTTTCACTTTTAAATCAGGCATTATGGAATTATGTAAGCATGAATTTAAAACTTGAAAACGTGTTTTTACCACTGGATCATTGCAGTGGTAGAGATTTTGTCTCTATATGATGAGATTATTTTATACCCTCTAAGTCACTGGCTATGCAGCCACTATGTAATCTTTAACAGAGGGATAATGATATGCAATTATCTTAATACTTTACTCCTTCAAGATGTATTTTTAAGAAAGGTATGTAAAGTCCAAAACCAAAATGAAAAGAATCCATATTGTCTGTAAATCTCTTCTTTGTCTACATGCAGATCACAAGGTGCTTATAAATCCACATGTGACAATGTCTGAGTCTTACCTTTGAAGTCTTCCTCTTCCTTTTTTTGTTGTTTACTCTTCAGCCTTTCTTTTTAACGGTGCATTCTTCAGTCCTATTAAAGAAAAAAATCTCTGCAGAATGTGATCTGGATGAAAACCTAAATTTCATAAGCCATTCTTATAAGTTATAAAGAATAATTTGATGTTGACAAAAATATTGACAAAGAACTTCTTGTTCAAGAGCAGAGATAGTTCTTTTTTTTTTACAAAAGTATAATATATTTTGTAACTTTTTCATGGATTTTTATGAGAGTTTATAGAGTAAGGCAACATAAATGTGAAGAGCTCTCTAATCTATAACACACTGTACAAACATTATTCTCATTTTGATACAATTATGTCCCATGTAGTCGATAATACCAATTAGACTGATCCATTTGTATTTTACAAATTCTAAGTGAAAAGATTACTTGCTTCCTAGATACTCCAGAAACTGTTCCATTATACTGTAAAATAAGCGAATCTTATAGCCATTGCATTTTCTGATCTATTTACATGCATTTTAGGCTTATTAAGTCTCTATGGATAATTTACTCATTAAGTTGATCTTTACTCCTATATCCATTTTCTTCCTATCATGGTCATTTTACTTTCCATCTGACTAAGAAAACCAGGTGGCTGCAAGATTTAATTAAAAAGCCATTGCCTGCTATAGAGCTATTGGTTTCCTGCATTACTCTAGTCGTGTAAAATAAAATAATAACTGGGGCATGTTTTCCAAGAGGCCATTAAGAATTCTTTCTGATAAACAGTTTCCCATCCATTTGAAGGAGAACCTCCAAGACTTGAGGTGAGGAAGCCTAGCTGAGAACTAAAAAACTGCTTTCAGTATTTTGAAGGTTCACTGTATATGAACCATAGCCAAACCTACTCCAAGATTCATTTCTTTGCTCCTAAATTTTATTTTGTGGGTATCCTGAATCTGGATAAGAAGAAGCAAACAAGTCACTATTATCTTTCCCCTTTTCCCTCTTTCCTCATCCCTCCTCCCTCCTCTCCCTCTCTGTCTCTGTCTCTGTCTCTGTCTCTCTCTCTCTCTCTGTCTCTCTCTCTCTCTCATCTGTGCCCATGTCTTTCGATTAAACCTCCGTTCTGTATCTGTCGCCTGCCCTATTTTCCTTGTAGGAATTGACTCCACATTGCCCTTCACCAAAGGCTGGCCTGGAGCCCAAGGAGCTCTCCAAGGTGCTGAAAACATTTCTGCTGCTGAGCCAGGAACCAATTAAACAAACAACAGCTGTTTAACTCCAGCTCTGTTTTCTTTGAGGTCAGGAGCCTTGGTCTGACCCTCCCCCACCACAACGCCCCTTTCTAACCACAAGAGAAGTGGGTCTTGAGATAATATCAAAATACTCAAACATTTTTAGACGTGGCAAAGGAGTGGGGAGGGCAGGTGGGGGTTAAATTCATCCTGGAAAACAAGTCAAACCAGCTTTCCAAACTCCAAATACATAGGATTAACTTTAACCTAATATACAACTTTTCTTGTCTCACAGGAAAGAAACTCTTAAGTTTTCCCTGTATACCTCCCAAATTCTTACATAACACAAACCCCAAACCGTCAAAGCATGGAGTTGGCTAACCCTTATTTGTTCACAGAATTTAATACCATGGTTTTTGAACAGACTTGTGCACATATAATAAACGTGAATGAGTAGTGTGTGTGTGTGTGTGTGTGTGTGTGTGTGTGTAAGGGGAGGGGGAGAGAGAGAGAGAGAATATTTGTGCGTGAGGAAAGAGAAAGGAAAGAGAAAGGGAGGATAGGCAGAACTGGAGAGACAAACCCAGTATAGATAGGCTTTACCTGCCCCCTCCGATCCCCTGACCCGTGGAGCAAGTGCAGCCAGCTAGCCGCAGATCTCTCGCCGGGGTCCCATCGCCGCCTCCGCCGCCGCCGCTCCCTCCGCACCAAGCTCAGCCTGCGCGTGATTGACAGCTGGGCGCCCCGCGTGCTCGCGTAGCTGAGGGTCGCGCCGCCGCCGCTGCTGAAGGGGCGGATCCGCGCTGCGCGGGTGCGCAGCGAGCGGGCGGTCCCGAGCGGTGAGTAGGCGGGGCCCCGGCCGGCTTCCTTCCCGCTGGCACCCCAGGCCTATGCTTCCCAGGAGAGTGACCGTCTTGTGAAGTTTGGGCTCTGTGCTCTGAGGAAGCTCCACGGGCCAGGGTCGGGCACTTTGTCTGGTTTTCTGCCTTGTCCACCCATTTTTCCTCTTGCCCAGCATAACGTCTGGGCATAGCCGACTGAGTGAGTACACGTGTATTTTCAGCGAGTGGAGAAGGCAGACAGATGTCTGCTTCTTCCACCACCACCCCGTTTGGGATGTGTAGAGTTTTCTCCCCGCTCTGTTTTTTTGTCCTTCAGGAGACACAGGTGAACAGCGTTTCAGGCTCTCAGAGCGCTGTCCACCTGAAAGGGCCTTCTCTGTCAGCATTGGGCTTGTTCCGTTCCTACTTTGCTCCTGACCCCCACCGACATCAGGAAGTCTCAGTGAGTGAGGTGGAAGAACAATGAAGAAAATTGATTAAACAAAATATTCAAGAACAACACACACACACACACACACACACACGAAGACAAGAACAGACCAGAAAATACCTGTGAATATCTCAGATCTGTGTGGGTGTAGGCACGATAACATGTAAACACAATGACCCTTTGCTTCATGAGACTTTCTGGAGACCACTTGTAAGTGGCGTGTAATGAAAATTATTCCTAAGATAGTTAATACTCCTGGCTGGTGTAGCTCAGCGGATTGAGTGCAGGCCTGCAAATGAAAGCATCGCGGGTTTGATTCCCAGTCAGGGCACATGTCTGGGTTGCAGGCCATATCCCCAGTATGGGGTGTGCTAGAGGCAACCATACATTGATGTTCACTCCCTCTCTTTTCTCCCTCCCTTCCCCATCTCTCTAAAAATAAATAAATAACATCTTTTTAAAAAAGATCATTAATACTTGCACAGCCATTCTACATATACAATAACACCTAACATTTATATAATGCTTACTATGTGCCAGGTCTTGTTTTAAGTACATAACATATACATTAATTATATGCATATGAAGTTATTCTATCCTCTCTTCAGCCCTAAGTGGTAAGTATTCTTTATTCCCCCAATTTTATAGAAGAAGAGGCTGAGGCACAGAGAGCAGTGACTTGCATCCATGATGATACAAACTTTATAATTACTCATTGCAGGCCACACAACTAGTAAATGGGAGAATGGTCTGGAATCTACAGGATTATCTCCTAGAGATGTGGGGTATAAGTGATAATTTTGCCTAAAAAACACAAGAAACAACTATTTTTATTAAACAGTGGACAGACCAAAGCAATTGTTAGCAAACGTTTCAAGAAGAACCAAGGACAGGGATGGCTGTGTGTCTCTCTGTTCCACCTGTTCATGACTCTTCCCATTTGAACAGGACAGCAGTCCCCCACCCCCCATCCATGGAACATATGGTCCCAGGCCCCAGATAGTTGCCTGATACCATGGGTAGTAGTGAATCCTGTATATATTGTTTTTTTTCTATACACACATACCTGTGACAAAGTTTAATTTATAAACTAGGATTTTTTTCTTTACTAACTCAAAAGCTTCTACCTTTCTCTTGAAAGAGGCACTTTACAGCTTTTCTGTGGCATATTTGAATTGTCAGCATCACTATTTGTGCCCTTTCAGGACACTGTTAAGTAAAATAAGAGTTACTTGAGCACAAGCACTGTGATGCCTCAACAGTTAACCTAATAGACCTGATAACTGAAGGGCCTACTAAGTGACCAACAGGCAGGAGCATCTACAGTGTGGAGACTCTGGACAAAGGGATGATTCTCATCCAGAGTGGGGCAAAGTAGGATGGTGTGAGAGTCCGTTATGTTAGGCAGAACAGCGCACAATTTAAAACTTCTGAATTGTTCCACTAAATATTTTCTGACTGTGTTTGACTGCAGGTAAATGAAACCTCCAAGAGCAAAACCATGGATTGGAGAGAGGGGGGCCTACTGTACTTTTCAACACTACTTAAGCCTGCAGGTGCTATTTCTGTCTTTCTCCTTCTCAGTATTTATGGAAGTACACCTTATGGAAGTTTTGAAATGTTGCTTGTTAACTTCTCATATTTAATGTGTGGATCTTTAAACATTTATTCTTAGATTGTGGCATGGCCAATGTGTTTCCCATTCCTCAAAGTCTGTAAAAGACAGCACACATGCAAAAATCCAGGGCTTCTAAGTGATACTTTGACCAGAGACTGGGCTTCAGCAAGGGCAGGCTGACTTCCTGATGTTACCATGTCGGTTTCTGCTAAATGTCCTGGTCTCTTTTGACAACGCATGAAGAATCCATCATCCATTAATTCAGAGGGGTAGTTTAAATAGAGCTTGAAATCAGACAGACCTGGGTTTTAATCCTGGCTCTGCTAATTCCTGCTGTTTAACCTGGTCAGGTTTCTTCACCAGTCTGCATCAGTTTATTCATCTATAAAATCATTATAATAATGTCTACTTCATATAGTAGTTATGAGAATTAAGTTACATTTATAAAGTACTTATAACAAATAATAAATACTGATATATAGTAAATGCCCAATAAATTATAACCATAATTACTACTACTACTATTATTATTATTATCTACATATTGTGAGAGTCCAGGAAAATTTTCAGCTTGGAGTCTCAAGTCTTCTAGGTGTTCTAAGCACCCCCTAGTCCCTCATTTCTTCTTCTGTCACCTATGCTTCGACCCTGTGCCATCACTAGCCTCTTCGTGGAAGTTTCTGATGAGATGTCACAAGAGCAGATATGCCTGTCCAGGAGCCTGGGTGCAGCACAGGTCCACCAAATTCCACTAGGACATCTGCTTTTGCTTTTCTCTCAGCCTGAAGTAACGTGAATTAGTGAGATAAAGTAAGGCCTGATTTATACATCCAAGGACATCCATATCCAAGATGCCCATAAAATGTAAATTATCATCATCATCTTGCACTTTGTCAACCATAGCTGTTATTTATTAGTTTTATAAACATTAAGGAACAAGGATGATCACTGGAAACAACTAAGTTTTCGTTTATAACATACTGCACAATTTCCGTGGTATAGTCACAGAAGCATTTACCAGTGAATATCTTAATTCATTATTCAACACATATTTATTGAATGTCTGTCACTTAGAGCACAAAAAGTGAGCTAAAAACATGCATTATGGGATATAACAGAGAAGAGGGGTCAGCAGAGGTTGTATATTCCTGGGTTGTTTTCCAAAAGGATGCTACGATTAAACCTCAACCTGTCCTTGTAATCTTATATTTCATAATCCCCCTTAAAAGTTTATTTCTTATCCTACTGAATATATCCTGTGTTTTTCAAACAAACTTGCATTTTCTTCCTTCCCTTTATTTACTTTGGTGGCTCTCTGTGCATCTTCCCCATATATGTGTGCCTCTGAGCACGACCAAGTCCTGGCGTGACCACTACCTATTCGACAAAGCCTTCCTTGAATATGCTTGGATCCAATTCATTGTTATTTATTTTAAACCCCTAAAGCATCTAGTCCTACCTATCTTACCTGCAACTTTATTTATTTATTTATTTATTTATTTATTCCATGGATTGGCATTATTTGGGTGTCTATTTACTCTCCCCTGTTAAATTTGTAAACATCATGAAAGAAGGACTTATCCTTGATTCACTTTATATTCTACAAATGACTAATACATCACTTTGTACAAACTAAGTACTCATTTTTGGTGAATGAACAAATTGGTGAATGAACAAATTAGCAAATGAATAATGTGAATCTAGAGATGAGCTTTAACAGGCAGATAAAATTTGGGAAAAGGCAGGAGAGAAGAGCACACTATAACAGAGTTAGGTTATGAGAAGCACAAGATGAAGCATACAGGCTCAGTTCTTATATTTGTTCCTGAAATTCAGGGTCTGAAAGAGGAGGATGAGACAGTGATGGCGAAGGAGTGTCACATAATTCATTCACTTGCCGTTGTGAGGCAGAGTCTTGAGCCCCTAGACACTTGAACAGTGGTTTACGTCACTTCTGGGAGGACTGCCTGGTCAGCCTCTGTCCGCCTGGCTGACAGCTGTCCAAGCTGAGGCTACAGTGTTCTGTACCAGGCAGTAGCTTGTAATTAGTATGCTCTCTGTGTTCCCAGACAGAACAGATGTCTGTCTGCTCTTTCTGCTTAATGATGATGGCAGGTTCTCAATGATCAAGATCCAATTTCACATTTTCTGAAACACTGTGGATGAGAAATTCAGTTTGACCCATTGTGAGGCCCAGCCTCCCTTTTTGCAGGGAATTTTAGCTTTGCTGATTAGTACTGACAAAGGGTAGAGTGGATGTGAGTGGCGGCAGTACTTAGCCTTGCTCAGGTGAAGTAGCTGATTGGAGGGAGTACCAGGCAGAGTCTCCATCCCAATATATGTCTAATGTATTTGCTTTTCTGCATTTCTTTCACTTCTACTGACAATAGAACCTTTGCTGATCTTGTAAATCTATTGCTAGAAGAAAAATATTTGGCATTTGACATAATTTCTTCTTATAAGATTCTCTCTGGAAGGGGAATTATGTTAGCTGCTCTTTAGTTACCAGTAAAAGAGTCAATCAGATCCTTTCTTGTAACAGAATGATTTGGGGATGGAGAAGGAATTGGTTAGGGCCAGAGTGGAAGTATATGTTCAGAGCCTGAAAAGCTGCCCCAGGATCTTAGAGTGGTACATCTACATAATAGTTTTTCTCTGTGCCCCCTGCCAGTTTTATTGAGATATAATCGGCATATACCATTGGGTAAGTTTAAGTTTTACTGTGTTGATTTGATACACATATATTACAAAATGATTACCACCATAGTATTATCTAACACCTACCTCCCTTACCTTACTTAATTATTGTTTCTTTTTTTTTTGGTGAAAACATTTAAGGTTTATTCTCAGCAAATTTCAAGTACATAATACATTATTATTAACTATTATTACCATACTTAAATTAGACCTTCTTCATCTTATCACTGAAAGTTCATGATTTGACCAATACCTATCCATTTCCTCCATTCCCCAGAACATGGCAACCACTATTTTTCTTTCTGTTTCTATGAGTTTGACTTTTGTAGATTCCACATAGTAAGTGAGGTCATAGAATATTTGCCTTTCTCTTTCTGGCTTACTTCATTTAGCATAATGACCCCCAAGGTCCACTGATGTTGTCACAAATGACAGGATTTCCTTTATTGTTACTAATATTCCATTGCATATACTCATGCCAAATTTTCTTTATCCATTTATTTCTTGGTGATGTATGCTTATGTTGTTTTCCGAGTATTGACTATTGTAAATAATGCTGCAGTGAACACTGGGGTGAAAGATATATCTCTTTGAGATCCTGTTTTTATTTCTTTTGGATATACCCTAGAAGTGGAATTGTTGGACTGTATAGAAGTACTATTTTTAATTTTTTGAGTAACTCCCATACTGTTTTCCATAATGGCTGCACCAACTTTCATTCCCACCAATAGAGCGCAAGGGTTCCCTTTCCTCCACATGCTGCCAACACTTATCTCTTGCTCTTTTCTTTATGACAACTATTCTAACAAGCACAGAGTGATATTTTATTGTGGTTTTAATTTGCATTTTCCTAATTATTAGTGACGTTAAGCACTTTTTTCATGTATCTGTTAGATATTTGTAAGTCTTCAGAAAAAATTTTCTACTTAGGTCTGTTGTCCATTTGTTAATTGATTTGTTTTGCTATTTAGTTGTATGAGTCTTTTATATATTTTGGATATTAACACCTTATCAGATATGTGAGTTTGATTTGCAAATATTTTTTCTCTTTTCATACCTTGCCTTTCATCTTATTAATTGTCTCTGTATGCAAAAGCTTTTTGGTTTCAGGTATCCCATTTGTTTATTTTTGCTTTTGTGGTTTGTACTTTGGTTGT
Source organism: Phyllostomus discolor (assembly GCF_004126475.2). NCBI lineage: Eukaryota > Metazoa > Chordata > Mammalia > Chiroptera > Phyllostomidae > Phyllostomus > Phyllostomus discolor. The sequence continues at coordinate 73,167,918 of NC_040907.2, forward strand.
CATTTCATAAAAATCATTGCTAAGATCAATGGCAAGGAACATTCCTTCTAGGAGATGTATGATTTCAGGCCTTATGTTTAATCTTTAATCCATTTTGAGTTCATTTTTGTAAGTGGTGTAAGATAAGGTTCCTCTCTACCTATTACCCCATACATGGGTGGTCAAGTTTCTCCGAAGTCCCTTAGCCTAAGGGGCTGGATTCCATATTTCTCTCAGAGACACTTTTGTCTGTGGAAGGATGACAGTTTTTTGTGGAGGGGCAGCAATGAGGGATGTCTTATGCCGCCTTGGTGCCACTGTCCTTGCAGCAGCAGCAGTGAGGCCAGTGGGCCGCAGTGGCATGGTGACTGTGGCAGCAGCGGTGCTGGAGTCCCCTTCACAGTGTTTTTCAGGAGTTGAGTGGGTGATCCTTCAGGGGAAGACAGAAATTTCACCTATTGCTTAACTTTGTTCAGATACCCAAAGTGACTGATTTGCAAGGTATAGGAGTTATCCTAGGTTGTACATGCAATGGCTTGCAGTGCCCCACAGATCTGTCTACCCTCTGCCACCCCATTCTGTTCCTCGCCTGCATCAACCCCACACTTCTGTCTAACTCTGTTGCTTCTGGACTTCTGGACACATCCAGCTCCAGTTTCACCAGTATGTAGACAGTGCCATGCTCAGGCGTCTGTGCTTGCCATCTGGTCCCACCCTTTGGGGTTTAATGTTCTGAAGCTGCCACGTTGGAATTCTTAATAATTTTATTTTTGAATTTTTATTTTTTAAGTGAGTGTAGTGGGAGAAGGAAACATTGCTGGGCTCTCACAAAGGCTCTCTTGTTTGAGGGTAATTGTCTAAGTGTTTTCTAGGGGCTTCTGGACCATAGCCAAGATGGGCTGGAGCCAGTTTATGAGCCACTGCAGGGTCTGCTGCCATGACTGAGGTGCTCTGGCTTATAACCTGAAGCACGAGTGGCCTCAGTTTACATGTGGCCCCACCACCGGCTGCCTCCCCACCTTCCCTGGATAGAGTCCTGGCCACTTGCTCTCCTGTCCCTGCCCTGGGCTGGGTGGGGACACTCGCAGGACTGGGGTCAGGACTTGTGCCCTGTGTGCTGAGCAGAGCCCTGGACACCTGAGAGGGTCTGCACTCCTCTTGTGAGTATCCTGTGCTCAGTGGGGAACATCCTTAACTAGCAAATATAAAGCACCATGACAGGTCAAGGGAAAAACTACAGAAAAAGGGAAAAAGGCTTTTTTTTCTGATTTTTTGAACAGGAAGCTCTGCATTTTTCTTTTATACCAAGCTCTGTAAATTATGTAGCCAACACTGAATTATGTATCAAATGAAGATCTACTTCCAACTATTGTTTAATTTCATTTTCATGCTTGGAGTGTTCTCCTGCAACTCTGCTTCTTTAGTATTTTTCATATTGTTCAACACTGAGGTCTTGTTCCACTTAATTTTAAAAGGCTAATTACTGATCATTCATTACTCTGAATTCTTTCCCATAGAACTCAGTTTATCATATGTTTAATTAGCATCAGTGTATTGGGAAGAGTAGTAAGACATTTGTTTCTTGTCAAAGCCCTATAAGTAAGCATTGTATGCCAGGTGATATTCAAAATGTTAATGACTGGTTTGGCCAGAGTGTAGAACAGTAAAAGTGGGTGTCAGCTGTAGAACAGATACAGTGCCATGGAAGTCCTCTGCTCTGCTGGTTAGCACTTTTGCGCTTGCTAGATGAGGGATCCAAGGCATTCTAAAGGACAGCCCAGCATAGCTGGGACAGCAGGGGGCCACTTGGGATGGGTAGCTACTTACAAACTGACATAGATGTGTCTCAGTATTCTCCCATTCTGTAAGGTCTTACTGGGGCTTCCCAGCTGGATATCAGCCCCAATGGCATGACCCTCCACAAGATACTTAGTTCCTCCAGTTTTTAATTGTTTTAACTGTCAAATGACAGTTATAAAACATGATAAAGTCCTCAAATATTTATTACCTAGTATGGTCAGTGTTTTTTCTTGATGATGTTAAGATTCAAATATAAATAGATTCGGTCCCCCAGAGGTTCCTAATTTCATCTGGCCTGGGAAATAAGACATGAACGCAAATAATTATGATACAAAATAGAGGGTGTCCTGGGAGAGAAATATAAGCTGCTGTGGAAGCTGAAAGAACTGAGAAATCACTTCTGATTTGGGAATAAATGAGATAGACCTGGGAAGGCTTTGCAAAAAGTGTGGCCAATGACCTGGATCTTAAAGTATGAAGTGGGATTTTTAAAGTCATGAGTACAGGGAGGAAATGCAGAAATGGGACTGGAGAAATGACCACAGTGGACCCCTGTAGCTCAGGAAAATCTGTGAGTTTATGTCCAGTTTTTTTCCCCCACTTATGTCCTACTTCCTCTGATTAGATTGGAAGCTTCTCAAGTATTTCTAATTCTTGCTCCTAACACATGATCAACAAACACTTTGGGACCATAATGATTGCTACCTTCTGAACTTTCATGTTCTTTATGAAACTAGAGATATGATGTGTCAAGATTTAATCATGCATCATATTTAATGTTTGGAGAAAGAAGCTTTTATAACCAGTTGATATCATGTGCAATGACTGGGCTGTGTTTATGTATGTGATGCACTAAGATTGGGGATTTTACATGCAGGTTTCTGGTGTGCTTTGTGGTGGTCACTACAGAGAGATCACTATACTATGGCTTCAGTGTCAAGAATAAGGTTATTAATGGAGACAGGAGTTAGTACATATACACATATGTTGGTTATGCATAGCAGTGTATGGACATGGGTATGTAAAAGATGTTGGGGAGTAGGACCAGAGTATCTCTCAAATATAGTTCAGAGTTTTGAATTGTTTCTCAAGAGGCTAAAACACATTCAGTTGCCTTCTGGGGCAGGTCAGGGTTAGGCCTGTTGCACTGAAACCTTAATGGTACACTAAGAAATAAAAAATTGAAGGATGTGACTGGTAAAACATGAAATTCCCCTTAAAATCATACAGAAGAGTACAGACCTGGCCTCCCCACTCCTGCTAAGTTTAATGTGGTATAAATGGCAATATGCCTGTGGATCTCAACTCCTCTGACTTGGTATATTCCTCACTTCACACTGGCTGCTAAGCTACCAAACTTTGCATAGGCCTGTGAAGGGATGAGGTAGGTAAGTCAATGTATACATTACCACCAGGAATGTTTAATCACCTGTCTTTTTGCTGCATGGCATAGTAAGTGGTTCTGTGGTTAAATGGAGTGACACGACAACTCACCTGATTCTGAGTTGCACTCTTTGTCCATCTCTATACTTGGACTAGCCTTTGAATATTATCCTACCTTATCTGACCTAACTCAAACCTTGGCTCTGGGGTTATATCAGAAGTGAGAAGGCAAATGTAGACATAGAGTCAAAGAGGTAGAATTCATTAGATTATCTCCAGCTCTGCTCTAGGCAGAGGTCCTCAAGTGATTTCATTCAATCACCATTGCTTGGTGCGTAGAAGGAAATATTGATTCCCTTTGTTTTAAACTTTTGCTAACCAGGAAACCTCCTGATTTATTTTGAAGGGTAACATGGGCCAGGTACATATTTCTCAGGCTCACTTTCACAGCTCTAGGCAGTTTCAAAAATCATTTCAGACTTAAGTGTTCAGTTTTAAACCATAGGAAAAGCTGGTAGGGCCTGAGCTGACTTACAGATAATTGGTTCATGTCACAAGTTGCTGGTGATCCATAAAACCATGCTTGGTTGGCATCGTGCCTGCAGAGGGAATTCTGTGCGACAGGATACAAAGTGGGCTGACGCAAGGGAGTGCTATGATTTCCGTGGCTCCGGAGAAGCTCAGTGCTCAAAAAGTCCTTTTCCAACTTCTATCTATTTTCTAAAATATTCCAAAATATCCCCCTTCCAGTGTATAGTCTTATCCAGTTAATTTCTCCATGAGGGGTTGGTGATTCTTTATGTCTATTGATCAATAAAGGGCCTGAGGGCATCAAAGGAAATGCCTATAATAGCAGTGGGACCAGAGAAGAAATCCTGGGTTAAAGGTGGACAACTTCCCTTTTTTAATTGTGGCAAACATAAACACTATCAGTACCAAGATTAGCATATTTATACTACTTTATAACATTAATGGGATAACTCAAAAAACTTGAAATGTCCCTACCTCTTGGTAAGCAAATGACTAATGCTTCATTTCATTGTGAGTTCTGTTTTATTGTCCAGCCTAATGGTCTGATGAATGAATTCTTTGAATTTTTGGAAGAGAAATGAAAGCAAAGTTTTATAATTTAAAATGACTGTGTGCTATAGCTTCTTTTTTTTTTTAGAAACACAGCCAATTTTATTCAAATTCTTCAAAATATATACTCAGTATTTTAATTGTTTCTAAGCTATGCCACTCTTTAGATAAGTTTTGTTATTTCATCTTTTATAGGTTTTAAAAATATTTTTTTTACAGTTCTTCAGTAGAAGGTGGGGTCTTAAGTTGCCAACTTGGAGCCTCTGACCACCAGTCTGATTAAGCTTCTTCTCAATGTTCATGATCAACATCTGGTTTCTAAATGAAAGGCTTTTGTCTTTCAGTCACTGGCTGATAGGGTGAAACAGCATTGTTATCCATAATCACATGATCTAATTTGGAATCAAACTTGACATCCAGTCTTGCATTTCTAATCAAATTTATAATCTGCCTTCAGCTTCTTCTGGAGTCATATTCAATTTATCTGCCAACATGTTAATGCTGATATTCTGGCAGATGTGACAAAAAATCCCAAATATGAAGAGACAGGTATTTTCAATGCAATTCTCAAGACAAACCACCAAGAAGAAGTCATTCACAAGCACAAATTCACATTCCCTCAGCTATTTCTGAGACCCATCAAAGTCAAAGTTAACATGCTCTCAACATGGGTCTCCATTTGGGCCTTTCTATGTGTGAGACTCCTGTTGAATAACTTTGACCAGATCTTTTAGCACCTGCCAGCGTTTTTGAACATCTTTCTTTGTTTTGACTGCTGGAGTCTAATATCGAAGAATATGTGGATACATCATCTGCATTAAGATACTGTGGGTGGTAAAGGAAGAGATCAATAATGTTATCATGCCCTTTGGGGTGGCCGGAAAATAACAGAGACCAGTGAATGAGCCATGTTCATTGCTGGAGTGGAGAACTCAGAGTTGTTATCTAAGGTCTTCCATGGTTGTATCCCAACTCTGCATTAAGATTTCAGCAGCCAGTTTCTGTACTATAGCCTTTTTCCTCAGCTGATCTGGGATACAGCTTGGCCAGCTGGATGCAAATGCCCTCAAAATGTCCATCTAATGAAATGGCAGACCCTATATAAAGCAGCTTTTCTCCTTTGTGGAGGAATAAGTGCCAGGGGCTTTCTCTGTTTTAAATTGCTGTCATGGAGATAAATCTTATGCATAAGCTTGGTGTGTTTTTCATCAGATGTCCAAATACCTGGACTGAGTACTTTGTTCTCCAAAATACTCAGATAGTGAAAATATAAAATCTGTTTTGTAATAAACAGCAATTCAATTAGATTTGGAAGGAGTAGTCAAGAGTCAAGATGTTAAAGTTTAATGGGGATGCATTTTAGAAAAGAAGCAATCAAAGATGCCTAGAGGGACTTTTGCAATATTTTATCATTAATTAGAGGTAAAAATTTAAGGTGCCTGATTCATATTTCCATGGTCTTTTGGTGTAGTGTCTGATCCATTTGCCTCTCACTGAAGGAGGAGGGGGTGTCATTAGTCATTTTTTGCCCAAGGTCTACTCAAACCTGATGCAACAAAAATGTTACAGGAGAGTTATGTGTCACTACTGTATGCCCATGTGACTACCAGGGCCATAAAGGAGAAATGGAACTTTGAGGGATTGTTTCTCCTTTCAGGGAGCAACAGATTTGAGAAGCAGTTTGATTTACACAAGTTAGAAACAGTGCAGTTAACTTGGCTTGTCAAAATAATGAACGTGGATATGTAATGTAATCTAGTCAGGGTCCTGTGGCCTGGAACTTGGATACTGTATCTTGGAAATAGAGAAGAAAGGGTACTGTGATTTTTTTCATGTTTTGAAATTCTATTAAACCCATTCACCCAGTAGTGAGACATTAGTTCAGCTGCTGTAACCACCATCTCACCTTTTGTCAGATGGCTCAGAACATGGACATGAGGACCACAAATTTGGGGTTATTTAAATAGTCCTACAGTTGCTCAGTCAAATTGGAGTTAAAGCAATGTTGCTGTGTGCTTCCTAGAACCTTAGCAATACAGAGAATGGTAAAGCCCTGTCCATCCTTTTTCCTAATTAGGTATCCTTAAGTGTGACTTCTAGAAATGCATCTAAACCTAAGATTCATCCTTTCAAGACCCAAGATTCTGTGCTTTTTAACATCTTCTAAGTAATCCTCCTCTAATCTCAGTGCTAATTGTTTTCTTCCTTGCACTAATAGTTTTCTCTTTAGTTCTTCTTTGTTAATATTTATACTTTCTGCCTATTAGCCCTCTTCCTTCTACTCTGGTTCCACTTAGGTTAACTCAATTCAAAAATATTTATTAAACAAAAGTGTCTATTAAACATTTATGCAGTTTCTGTGGGAAGATATAAAGGAATTAAAGATGCAATTCCTAGCTTGTTTTATAGGGATCAGTACTAAGGCAAACTACATGAACCATCTATGAGACATTTCTAAAGCAATGGGTAACCCACTGGAGAGGTGGAGCTGAACCCGATACTTATTCCTAACAAAGCAACCCAAATTTTACAGATGGTCAATGTGTTTGTCGAATGAGAAAAAGACCAGTTGGATTTAAAGTAAGGGACATACCACAGTAAAATGATGATGCTCATTATTGATGAAAAGTTAGTATGGAAAAACACTGCAACTTCTTGCACGTTTCCATTGGGTTCTTTCCCCACTATATGCTCCAGACACACCAAGTAAATTATAGTTTTCCCAAAACTTGCCTGCATACTATCTCGTGCTACTCTCTGCATCGTTTCTCATTTTAATTTGGTGGAACTATAGTAATCTTTGAAGGCCCAATTCAAAGATCCCCTCATCTGGGAGACATTCTTCAAACTGCTCCAACTACCACATCATGAGGGTATGCCTATTATCCCTGCACTTCTTTCCACACGTCCTGTCCCACTCAGGCAGAAGAGATCCAGATTAAGCTCTCAACACTCTTTTTCAAATAGACATTGACCACACCAACCATGTACCATTTAAGATACAAGCTGGCAAGATACAAAAATAAGTAAATCATGATTCTGAATTTAAGATCTAATAGTCTAGTATGGAAATCCATACACATGCATAAAACAACACAGAGTGCTATGGGCTACATTAGTCAGGGTTTATGCTTGGCAACTGCTTTCAGTATTCTTAATTTGAGAGCCATTAGTTTGAGATTAAAACAGATAACAGAGTACTTGTGAAAAATTACAACTGCAGATTATGGTTAAAAGTCCCTACATATCATAAGGGTATATAGTTTGAAGCTACTCAGTAAGCAACTGATACCATAGTATGTCCTTCGTAAAATGTCCTACCCCTTTATCACCAGCCTTGCCCTGTGGCCAGCTTCCTCTGGAGAAAGAAAGAGGCTGTGGTTTGCCATAGATAGTGAGGAGAGCTAGAAGAAGACCAAGTCTGCAGATTCTCATGCCTAATCCCCACTGCAAAGTGTTGGGTTTTGAGAAGGGCTTGGGTGAGGAAGTGAAGAAATAGGAAAAAAGTATACATCCTTCCCAGTTGGAGCCATCTTAAATTCCCATGAAGCTCAGCCAAGAACCTGACAATAGTTAAGAACACAATTAAGCAATTTACACAATGTTTAATTTTCCTAACCTATTGTACTTGTATTAATTCTATACTCTTGAAATGTATTAAAAACATTAGAAGTAATTTAAGATAAATAATTTTGTAGTAAATATGTTATATGCCAAAGATGGAGCTTAGGTCAGTGGCCAGACCACACCTTGGAAGGAGACTAAGGGACAATGGAGGGGATCAGATTTGAACCCTCAGAGTATTGCGTTCCTACTCAGAGTAGAGCAAAGAGACTTGGTGCTGGTCAAGAGTTCATCCCTGGAGCACCCAAAATTGTGGGCTGGAGTGGTGACTAATTCTGAACCTTAAGAATTACCTTTCCTGGAAGTGTTTGAACAGAACATTCACAAAAGAAATTAAGAGGGCAAGTAAACATGAAAAATACAGGGTCTGGCACAAATAATGCCCCTTATTATAAGCTGGTAATCTACACCAATCTTTTATTACAAAATCATAAACATGTAATTCTGTAATATCACAATATAACACTCAAGCCCACCATATGACATTTTAGATGAAATGTTTAAATTGCAGTCCATCTCGTGCAAGACATTCATGTCCCCTACCAACAGCACTTGGTGGTGTTACTTTTGCAGGATGCTGTATTGGCTCACTAGGTACCAAATAAGAGTTTGTGTCATTTGTTTTTTAACTGTATATGGTGAGTGTATAAATTTCTTAGGGCTGCTGTAACAAAGTGCCACAAACTAGGTAGCTTAAAACAGAAATTTGTTCTCTTTCAGTTCTACAGGCCAGAAGTCCAAAATCAAGGTGTTGGGAGGACCATATTTGTTCTGTGACTCTGGGTATAATCCTTCCTCGCCTCTTTCTAGCTTCTAGTGGTGGCCTTTAATTTTGAATGTTCCAGGGTGTGCAGCTGCATCTCTCCAGTTTCTGTCCTCACGTGGCCTTTTCCCTGTGTGTCTCTGCCTTCACTGGCATTTTCCTCTCTTTATAAGGACACCAATCATACTGGACAAGGGCCTGCCTTAAATGAACTGATCTCAACTTAATTACATCTGCAATGACCTCATTTCCAATAGGTCACATTCACAGGCCCTGAGGGTTAGGATTTCAACATACCTTTTCTTTTTTTTGGTGGAGTGGAGAGAAGCAACACAATTCAAGCCATGACAAAAAATATCATATTTTGTCATTTTTTAAAAATTTAATTTTAACTGGCTATGTGCTGCTCCATTTTATGGATATGGCATAATTAAAATACCTATCAAGATGAAAAAATGAAATGATTATACACAGTTTGTTAAAGGTTTGGAAGGTTAGAAGTTCTGCCTATATCCCTGCCTACATATTGCCTCTCATCTGGTTTAGTCTGGTTTCTCAAGGCCCAGAAGTGTGCAACACCCAGTGGCAAAGCAGTTGCTGGTCTGAATTTTCAGGGCACATGACATGGAGTGGGCATGGTTAGGGCTTTCCAGGGCTTGTGGTACCTGCAAGAGGGACCAGCATCCTGAGGCCTAGGTTCTCTGTAATGGAATGCACAGAGAACATAATTTACCTTGCTTACTATTTAGATTATATTAACTCTGTTTTCTATCCCAAAGACTATAAACCTCCTGTGCAGCAGTCAGAGGCTCAGGGCTAGTTTGCAAAAAGAGCCTTAGCTTCTGAGCTCCTCAAGAGCCAAATGAGGGCTGTGTTCATTTTTATATACTCAGCATTAGGACAATGATCTACTATGTTGGTGGAACCAAGCAAACTTTTGTGTTGGCCTTTCAGGGGTATTCCTGGGAGACTCCTGGTTAGTAGACAGCTCATGCAGAGACAACTGGAAGGGACCACCCAGATTTCCTGTTACCTTAGAAACACTCCGAGCCAACTCTGCCTCCCATCTCACCGCCTGCCACAACACTGTGGCTTTCTCAGCTCCTGCTTTGTGTTCTGAATCAAAGGTCTTTGGCGCCCTAAAAGTAGGCCAGGGGGTGCCTGACCCTACATCCAAGCTGAGCCATTTCTGGTAAGGAATAGACAGCCTCCATCGGTCATTGCAGGCTGAGCCCAGGTGAGCTTGCCAGAATTTTGACAGGCTAGTGGGGAGTATACCACTGCTCTTCTCTCCTGGAAAGAAACATAAAGCAAAGGCAATTCTGCTGGGGAAAAGCTCAATTTTAAGAAAGGGTTGATGTGGAGTTAAAAAAACACCACAATGTCCTGAATTTTTTTTCTTCATCTTTGTTTTCTGTGCCACTCCGTGACATTTTCTTAAAGATCTTGTGTTGGATGGTTTCGGTGAGAAGACCGGCCCCGCCTGGGCTCTGCCCTGCTGGTGTAGCTCACTGAGGGTATCATGGCAACCCTGCCAGTGGGGAAAACAGAGCTGCGCTCCTGTGATTGGTGCCGCCGTGTTAACAACATGAATGTGGACAGTCTCAGCTGGGAGAGGAGAGTGATAATAGAAAATCTTTTTCTGTTTTTTTTTTTTTCCATTTCCCTAGTGTTTTTAGACTCTGAGCAAAACTGCTAAAGGATACATCTCCAATGTAAAGGAATAACATTTTGGTACCATGTTGGAATAGAGACTCTTTATTAATAAATGTGACTGAGATGCAAAAGAATAGCAAACTGGGACATCACTGTTTTTTTGACACAAATCAGGTAGAAAAACATCAGTTCTTGGGGGCTGAGTGATGAAACAGCAAGCCTTCAACTAGAACACATTTTTCTTACAGGATCCCCAGTCGTACCCGTGTGTGTACAAGGATGTTAGAAAGGCTGCTCAAGCGAGGGGAGAGATGCCTGGGGTGACTCCAGTCTTTGGTTTGGGCTGGCGGACCCTCTTGGTGGCTTTCCAAAAGGGTGGCAACCCAGTCTGAGAGACCCCTCTTCCGAGAGCTTCTGTGAGATTGCCGTGGTATCAAAACACTGACCTGCTTCTGCTCAGGACCCAGGTTCCCTGCTCTTACACACACACACACACACACACACACACATATGTATGCATGCACACACATACTGCACACATACAGCTTTGTTTAACATGCTCTCTGCAGATATTTTGTGGCCATTCTTTTCATGTTTATTCCACTATGTCATAATTAGAAACTATTAATTGTTGACTGCTTGCCACTTATCAGATGCTATACTTTACTTGCCTTATCACATTGATCCTTCATATCCCTGCTGTGTAGCAATCATTACTATCTCTGCTTTACAGATGAGGCAACAGAGGCTCAGAGAGGGTGAGTGATTTGCCTCTGTCCACGAAGGTGGTAAGGGACAGAGCAGAGATATGAAGTCAGGCATCTGCCCTGTTGCACCATATTTTGATGCAAGAGACGTCAGCAGCCTGAGGGAGCAGGAACTCAGGGACCTGCAGTGCCTCAGGGACTCCCCTGGGCTGCACCGAGGGTTCTGTTGGCATCCCGAGTCTGTACTGCACAGGCACTCACAGCTGGACGCATTGCTTCTGACCTGGACAGTTTGGGCTTTCACTCCTCTAACAAATGCGGAGGAGGCTGCTGCATGCTTTAGTTTCCATTCTTGAGATACTGTATTTCATATTAACCACCTCCTGCCTGCCTATTTCTTGGCAGAGGTGAAGTTGAATGGAAAGAGGTTCTGTCTGCAAATAAGACCTGGAGGCAAATTTGCTCATTTTCCCTCCCACCTACCCCCTCCCTCTCCCTCACATACTAAGTAAATTTTTGAGCACTTGTGTGCATGTGTGTGTGTGTGTGTGTGTGTGTGATATATATATATCACAGTATATATATATATACTGTGATAGGAGCCTGGCATATTGAAGGGGAATCAGTCAGAGAGCTCTGCCTTTGTAAAGTTGACATGGAGAGCCCTGACTGGTGTGGGTCAGTGGGCTGGATGTTATCCCACAAACCAGCTCGTAGTTTGATTCCCAGTCAGGGCACATATCTGAGTTTCCAGTAAGGTGCCCGGCTGGGGGCTTGTGAGAAGCAACAAGATCTGTGTTTCTCTCGGACACCACACATTGATGTTACCTTCTTTCTCCCGCCTTCCCCCGTCTCTAAAAAATAAATAAAATCTTCAAAGTAAAGTTGACATGGTTTATTCATTTAAAATTTCTGAATATTTCCTTGCACAATATGAGAATGTCAATGGTAACCTCAAGAAATTGATGAGCATACTAAATTAAGAGAATATATGTGAAAGTACTTTATAAATTTTGATGTGCTAAGGAAATCAGAATTATTGCTGTCATTTATATCTTAGCGGGTTCTTGAGACCAAACCTTGTCTCAGCTCTTGGGATTCCTGCCAAGAATCTCTTCTCTTTGCTGGTTGCTTATAATTCAAATTTGAACAGTATTGGAGTTCTTACTGTGTTAAGAAACCTAACATTGTTTAATTCCTGAAGGTCAATCAGGCATCATTGTGCAGGGTATAATTTAGCTCCTGCCTACTTCCTTTTCACATTAAAATGGCAACATTTTACATATGTATGTTATGCAGTTTGCCTTATCCATTTAGTTACCTTGAACAAACTTCCAATTACAGCCCATTCTTTGGACCACTTGACTTTTTTAAAGAGTTGTGTAGTATTTTATCATATGGTCAGGCACTACGTATTTAATTAGTCCCCTCTTCAGGGGCACTTACGTTGCTTCTAATTGTTCCCATGGCAAACAATGCTTTAATGAAAATCTTTATATACATATCTTTGTGAATCTGTGTTTGTATTTCTGTGAGATAAAAGTGAAACTGTGGGTTGAAAGGAATTTATGATTTATATTTTGATAGATACTGTCAAGTTGTCAAAGGAAGATACTGTCAAATCTTCCAAAAAGGTTGTACCAATCCATACTATTTTTCACTGTGTATATGAGTATCCAACCTTCTTGCTAACATAGAATATTATCTTTTTAAAGACATTTGACAAACCTATGAACAAAATTTATATTTCATTATTTACTTTGTATTTCTTTAATTGTTAACAGGACTAAACTTGATTTTCGTTTTTTTTAATTTCTTTCATAAACTACCATTTCATAATATTCTGCCTTTTTTTTCTGTGGATTGTTAATATTTTTCTTTGCTGAATTGTAGGAGATCTTTATGTATTTTGGATGTTAGAATTTGTTTATTAAATGCATGATTGGGATTTACTTTTCATACTTTTTGAAAATATATATTTTATTGATTATGTTATTACAGTTGTCCCATTCCCCCCCATTCCCCTCCACCCTGCACACCCTCTCCCACCCACACTTCCCCCCTTTAGTTCATGTCCATGTGTCATAAGTTGTTTAGCTTCTACATTTCCCATACTATTCTTGTCTCCCCCTGTCTATTTTCTACCTACCACCTACGCTATTTATTCTCTTTACCTTTTCCCCCATTCTCCCCCTCAGACACCCCTGTTGATAACCCTCCATGTGATCTCCATTTCTGTGGTTCTGTTCCTGTTCTAGTTTGCTTAGTTTGTTTTTGTTTGTGTTTTAGGTGTGGTTGTTAATAATTGTGAGTTTGCTGTCATTTGACTATACATGTTTTTATCTTCTTTTTCTTAGATAAGTCCCTTTAACATTTCATATAGTAAGGGCTCAGTGACGATGAACTCCTGTAACTTGACCTTATCTGAGAAACACTTTATCTGCCCTTCCATTTTAAATTAAAGCTTTGTTGGATAGAGCAATCTTGGATGTAGGCCCTCGCCTTTCATGACTTGGAATACTTCTTTCTAGCCTCTTCTTGCCTGCAAGGTCTCTTAGGAGAAATCAGCTGACAGTCTGATGGGAACTCTTTTGTAGGTAACTGTCTCCTTATCTTTTGCTGCTTAGGATTCTCTCCTTCATTTTAATCTTGGCTAATGTAATTATGATGTGCCTTGGTGTATTCCTCCTTCATCCAACTTCTTTGGGACTCTTTGAGCTTCCTGGACTTCCTGGAAGTTTATTTCCTTTGCCAGATTGGGGAAGTTCTCTTTTATTATTTGTTCAAATAACTTTTCCACTTGTTGCTCTTCCTCTTCCCCTTCTGGTACCCCTATAATTTGGATGCTGGGATGTTTAAAGATGACCTGGAGGTTCCTAAGCCTCTCCTCATTTTTTTGAATTCTTGTTTCTTCCTTCTTTTCCGTTTGGTTGTTTCTTTCTTCCTTCTGGTTCACTCCATTGATTTGAGTCCCAGTTTTCTTCCCATCACTATTGGTTCCCTGTGCATTTTCTTCATTTCACTTAGCATAGCCTTCATTTTTTCATCTAATTTGTGACCAAATTCAACCAATTCTGTGAGCATTTTGATCACCAGTGCTTTGAACTGTGCATCTGATAGGTTGGCTATCTCTGTTGCTTAGTTGTATTTTTTCTGAAGCTTTGATCTATTCTTCCTTTTGGACCATTTTTTTTTGTCTTGTTTGCACCTGTTATGTATGAGGAGCGGAGCCTTAGGTGTTCACAACGGGGGGCCAACCCAGTCACTGGGTTGTGATGCTATATATGGGGCAGGGGTCAGAGAACAATGATGCTTGCTCTGTTCTCTGTCAGACTTCAGTCCCTTCTGTCACTTCCTCCAAGCAAACTGGGCCCTTCTGGTGCTGATTCCCATGTGGGAGGGTTTGTGTACATCCTGGGATCCTGTGGTCTCTTCAATGCACTCTCCTGTGAGGCTAGGAGTCTCTCCCGGCACTTCAACCCCCACAGGTGTTTTCAATTGGTGTTTTGAGGCTTTATTTCCTGGTGCTGGGACCCTGGGTTGCTCGGTCTGTCTCACTCCCCAATTTTACCTGGTTTATCTGCAGGGGAATGTGGGACTGCCGGGCCAGCCACCTTGTGCGCTGCACCCTGCTCCACTATCGCCACCTCACTGGTCTGCCTGCTGCTGCCTTGTATGCCTGGGGTCTGCCAGCCTCTGCTTTTTTTGCCACAATCCCTCTATGCCTGGCCACCTGACCCCACCCCTCCTACTGGTCTGGATGAATGTGTCTATTTTAACTCCTTAGTTGTTGGATTTTCATACAGTTCAATTTTCTGTCAGTTCTGGTTGTTACTTTGTTTCTAAATTGTTGTCCTTATTTTGGTTGTCCAAGGGACACAGTGTGTCTACCTATGCCTCCATCTTGGCCAGAAGTACTACTTTTTATTCTTGATTAAACCTTCCCTTACTCCCTGTTAGTGGGTATTAATTTTCCTTTCCCTGAGAAACTCTGTGGGTCATAAAACCCCCTCCCTTTTGTGGCATGGCAGACAGAATCTTGACACTGCCATTCTGAGAAGTGTCTACCATATAGAATGATGTCATAGGGGCATTGAAATGAACAGAAACTTTAGAGATGGATATTGAGTGTGGATTCTATTATTTACCAGCCAGGAGATATTGGGAGAGTTGCTTAACCTCCTTACACTCTGTTTTCTTAGTGCAAGATGGGATAGTAATATTAGCTTTCTCTTAGTACCATATCTATCCTCGAAGGCAGGAGATGTTTAGAAGCCCCTCTTTTGGGAAATTTGGGCATATAAAGGGTTTAAGAAGGAAGAACCTCTATGTAGTAAAGTTATACAGACCAAGAAGATCTAGGAACTATGAGCAAAGCTTCTTTTGCCAAGTTGTCAAAAGGCATTCTTTTCTTTTTTTAAACTGAGAAATACACAACATAAAATAAAACTCATGGATTTAAGAGATTGATCAGTTTTGACAAGTATATATACTTACAGAGTTACCACCCCAAATAAGATACATAAAATTTCCACTCCCCTCAGAAAGCTTGTTACACCCTTTAGGTAATTTTTACTTTCAACAGATTTCTGATTTATATCACAATATATTAATTTTCCTTATATTTGTACATTCTATCAATGGAATCATACAGTATACACTAATTTGTGTCTGGCTTCTTTTAGTCAATATAGTATTTTAGCAATCATTTATACTATTTCATATATCAGTAAATTGTTCTTTTAAATAACTAAGTAGCATTCCATTGTATGAATAGACCACAATTTACTTATCTATTCTCCTGTTGGGGGACATTTGGATTGTTTCCAGCTTTGACTACTATGAGTAGAAATGCTATAAACATTCTCATGTAAGTCTTTTTGTGGACATATATTTTCATTTCTTTTGGGTACCAGAGTGAACTTGTTAGTCAAGTGTGTTTTCAGTTTTCTCAGAAACTGCCAAATAGGTTTCCAAAGTGACTGTGCCATTTTACAATCTCACAAGCAAAGTAAGAGAGTTCCTCTTGCTGTTTGAGATTTTTTTGTTTCTAGCTCTTATAGTTGGTGTTAAGTGGTATCCCATTGGTTTGGCAAGTTGGAATTTAATGTCTTTGTTTTCAACTGCAAATTCTCTGTCCTCATCTATTTACATTTCTCTTTTTCTATGTGTGTTGGCTCTCCAATGAGATTTGAAATTCTGTGAGGTCAGAGGCTCTGCCTAATATACTTCCCTTACATACTGAACTGCACCAAACACAGGGCCAGAAACATAGCAGATGCTGAATTATTTTCTTGGTTGATTTCTTGCTACCAAGAAACATTCGTAGACTGTTTAGTAAGGAGGACAGATGAGAAAAGGAGGTCACCATCAAATGCTTTTCAGACCCTTACAAATGTGTTGGTTTTCAAACATCTTTGGAAAGACTGGCTCTGGTTTATTCTCTTTCTTTCACTCTCTCATTCTCAGTTTCTCTGATAATTAGATAATTAGGTTTGATCAGTAGTCAGAATTTCCCAGCAGCCTTGACTGGTAAGAAGGGTGTGGGTGGCAATTTTCTGTGTCAAGATCTGGCCAGCAATGACAAGTTCAACAAGACAGAGAGACAAATGAGTTGGGCTCTCTTACTGGTCACCTTCCCTCTTCAACCTCAGCTGGCCTCCTCCTTGCATTTTTTTTTGATTGGTGTTATATAGTGTTATAAAAATTATTCTTTTTTTGATTTTTTAGAACTTTTTCTCTTCCAATTTTTTAAATGAAATGGGCAAATGCCTATACTGTAAATTTTTCTTCCAAAACTTTGAAAAAAATAAAAAACTATTAACAACCTAAAAATAACCTGACGATAATCATATATTGTATGATGACTCATTTTGCTCTCTAACTGCTGTGTAAAAGAATCCCTTAAATGTCTTTTCTTTGTTAGAAATCAGATTTTTTTCCCATGTGAAGTACTGGGTGGTCAGGTAGAATGGAGAACATTTCAGGCAGGACTATCTTGTGCAGGCTGTAGTGACACCTTGTATGAGGACTTCAGGCAAATTACAAATCTCCCGACTTTTATGGCTTGTTGTTGGAGGAAGTCATTAAGAGGACAATGTCACCAGTTGATCTGCAAGCTGGACCTGGGCTATTGGAGGTCTTCAGGGACACAGCCTTGAGAGATCCATGTGGTGTTGCAATCATCTGGACGGTGTCTGGAACTGAACCTAGGAAAGGCCCCTATCTGAACTTTTAAGATTTTGGCAGGCAGGTGCGACATCTACTTCTCTTCCAGCTTATTGAGACTGTCACTTAACAATCTGAGTGGCCTGTCTCTTTCTTTCACCTCCCCTTGCCCTTTTTGTATGGAAATTTCTGAGGTTGTGAACCAACACTTGTCTGTCGAACCCCCAATCTATTAGTTTTGAGAGATTTACAAAATTTAAAAAATCAGAGGCTGAAAAAAAAGTTGAGATTTTATGCAAGTGTTGCTGTCTTTTTAAAAATTTACTTAGGATAATGCATATGAAGTACATTATACTTACTCAGTGCTTCTTGTTTTCTTCCATATATTTAGTAGATATCAATTGTATATCTACTATGTTCAGGCTTTCTGCTAGGTGTTGTAGATGTAGAACCAGACAGGCTCTACTCCTGGCTTGGCAGAATTTGAGCAGTGTGGCCACGACCAGCAGACAAGCAATCAGAGCATGACTAAGATGGTGGCAGATGCAGGCCAAAGCTGTGAGTCCCTCACTCAGGCCTTGGGGTTAAGACAAGCTTTCCAGAGAAAACTGCATCTGACCTAGGTTGAGTCAATTAGACTTAATTACACAAAGGAGCAAGAGGATCATTGTTTTTGCCAGACTGAATAGGTGTGTTAAGACCTATGTGAAGGTCTTAATGCAGAAGTGAAGGTCCAGAGATGGGAGAGGGGTGGTTACTCCAAGACCTGAAGTTCAGTGTCACTGGAGCATGGTGACAGGGTGGGTTGTGGTGAAGCAGAGATGAGGGATGAAATGAGGGATAAAGGAAATGACCAAATCATGCTGGGCCTTCTAAGTCATGTTAAGGAATTTGTCCTGCATCTTAAGAGCAGTAGGAAACTTTTATATTGTTTTAAACAGAGTAATAAAATAATGAGTTTTTTTTCTTGAAGAAAGATCATTCTAGGTTGTTATATGAAAGTTAGGAAGGGAGCCTGGGTACAGGAAAACCTTCTGGAGAGGACTTGGATCAGAGCTAGGGGGATCCAGTGAGCTGGGGAAAAGTGCTAGCTTTAAAAGATGATTTGGTCCTTTAATGTTCTTGCCTACTTTCCTCAGCAATAGTGGTTGACCAGGTGACCAGGAAGATATGGAAATATGAATCCAGATGACTTCTTTCAGCTTCCTGTGGTGCCATTTCTGAGCACTGAATCACAGATTTAGAGCTGAGTGAGACTTAATAAAATCTCTAAGATGAATTCTAGGGTATCTCTGACTGTGTGAGACTCTCTGAGTGTGTGGGCAGTGTGCTAATTGTCAAGCTACTTCTTTTTGAGCTGTGTGATGCTAAGGACCAAAACAGTTTATTCTGATGAGAAAAAATATCCCAGTATTTCAAAACACACAGTTCTTTCATAAGTCTATTGTCCCTGAGTTTATTCTTCTCTGTGTCAAAGGGACAAAAATGACTCAGACAGCCAGAAGTGACATTCCTGGTCTATAACACAGCTGCTGTTACTGGGCTTTTTGGGTATTTGGTATTCAGTCATGCTTCCTGGTTTTTATTTTGCAGATTGTCATAGAGTCCATTAAAATATTTTTCTTCCATCACAAAAGCTGTTATATTGTGTTTTTCTTTATGGTTTCCAAAGGTGAAAAAGAGTCACCCAATTAGAGTCAGCAGGCTCATTTCCCAGGGGTGAATTAGACTGATCAACTGAAAGGAGGTTCCTCTTGAGAATGGGCTTCCCACAGAAAGAAAAAGTGACAAAAGATGATGACTTGTCCATCTGTAGTTTAATCAAGGAAGTTTGTAGCCTACAGTGTTGACATGTAACCTGAGAGCAGAACTGAGAGACCATTAAAATCACCAGAGGAGACTGTCAGCTGTAGCCACAGGCTGTGGATCCCCTGCCTTTTTCCAGCAGTGGAGGTTATAGGCTGGCATTTGCTTGCCCACGTGGAGGAGGGAGCACCGCGCCTGGGCAGAGAGCATCCACTGCTGTCTTGGTTGAGCAACAATCAAAGTCCCCCAGTGTCATGTGGGGAAAGCTGTCCTTTTAGCTCCTGAGCCATTTATTAGGATGCCAGCCTCCCCCTCCTGCTCCTGCTCAGTCCCTGGTCCTGCGAGTGTAGCTCATCTATTTTTGGCTCATTGAATTTTTTTTCCTACTCGACTGTATTGACTTTTTGGACTAAGAATTTTACTTGCCCATTTGGAAAATGCTTCCCTCATCTTCCTCCTTCACCTGTGCTTGCCTGTTAGATTTTGGTTCAGGTCTCTGTTGTGCATATGGCTGCTGACCTCTTGGCCAATACTTTGCTCACATCCAACTTTATTCTCTTTTCTATTTTTGTCAGCTGACCTTAGGACTTCGACTCTTCCAAGTTGTCCCCTTGCCCCCTTTGTTTTTTTGTGTCTGACATGACACAAAGAGGCAAAACGTGAAAGAAAGCCATTTATTTTGACTCTGTAATACAGATGTCCACTGGGGCCACACAGGTGTCTAACGTTCTCAAGGTTAAATGGAATACACTTGAACCTTTCTTCCTCTGGTAGTAGGATGCTTCCAGTCTCTCTCGGGGAATTTCAGATGAATGCAGTGAGATGGGCAGTTTTCCTTCATTAACTTTATTTACCTGCTTCTTTTGAGTTCATCTAGTTTGTTGGAATTGTCTCAGCTTCCACACTCTCTGTGTGCTGCTCTTTCTCCTTTTTATATTACTACGTGCTGGAAACATCAGGTATGCTCTTGCTCCCAGAATACTATCTCCACAGAAGCTAGAGAGGGAGGCTGAGTGCGTTTACCTGAAGTGTCAGAATTATAGAGTGAATTTATATTATAACATTGCAAATCATTTAAATAAAATGAACATACCATGCCTAATTCTTAAATTCTTAGAGGAGACCATCACAGGAATTTCTCTTTGGCTTCCTCTTCTCCCCAAACCCCTCTACTTATTGCTTTAGTTGCTTAAGTCAACTGTTCACTTCAATGAACAGATAGATCAATTCAGTTGCTATTTGTTTTTCTGCCATTGGGGCTTACCTTCCCTAATCAAAGAATCTGGTCAGAGTCTTCTGTATGTTGAACTCAGCTGGGCTGACTAGAAAGAGCTGATCATTGAATATTCAGGAATTTGGACCCTATTGGTAGCTTGGAATTGGCCATAGTAGGAATATTTATACCACAAAGAATGGCAAATGCTATAAAATAGTTGTTTGTTCTTGTGTTGTTTTGATGAGTCATTTAGTGGCAGACCACCACTTCAGAAAGCTTAACTTAACTGTGGAGAAATATCATTCCCCTTTCAGGCATAAATGGCTGCTATAAATTGTGACATTTTTCTCTTCATCATGCAGGTAGAAGTAAACCATGTTCATGGTTGATTCTGATGCCAAGCTTAGCTGAAATCTATAGAGAATGTGCTAGGGTTTTAGATATGGACCTACTTGGGTCCTTGTTGGTGTGAAAAGAAATAGGGTCTAGTTTCCTGAGTTAGTCTCTTTTTGTGCAAAGGTGATGTGATGCTTAGTACCACTGGGGACTGGCTCTTTAAGAAGACATTTGTGAAGGTCTGAGATTGAGCCACCTCTCTTTTCTGTGCCATGATTAAGACAAAGACCAGAAAGGAGGAACCAGTAGAATGACAGTTGGATGCCATACTAAGGGACTTTATCCCGATTTCCTGGGTTAGTGAAAAACAGGGGCAAGACTGAGCAAATGGAACTTTACCAAGATTTACCTGCGAATTGGTACAGAATAAATGGGGCTGGGAGGTCTACTAGAAAAAGGGAGACTATTGCTGGGGCTGTTTTAATACAAAACTCTCCACTCTCCCATATCCTATATTCTTTTTAGTCTGTTCCTTCAAAACTTTTTTCTTCTACCTCAGATGAAGCTAATGCAGGTCATGTTTTCTTTTTGCTTGGCCCATGCTAATTAATTCATTAGTGTTTCCAAGTGAGACTTAATTGTTATATCTCTTTATGATAAAACACTGATGAAAAAATTGCTTTAAAAGAAACCCCAATTAGCACCCACTGTCAGTAGCTGCAGAGTCCCTTAAATGGAAGATTAACAATGTTTGGCCTTTGACTCTCACTTAACAGATGTTAACCAGTGCCCCATCAACTCCAACATTTGGATTTGGGAAACGTTAGTCTGGGCCTGGAATGAAGTTCTATAATAAGCTATGGCAGAGTGTGTAAGACAGTGACCTTGGATACTGGGACTAATCTATGGTTCCTGGGCCAGAGTCTCCTCCTCTGAAAACTGAAAGCTTTAGTGGAAACTGACACAGAAATTTCGAGGGGTTAATTTTCACTGAAATCTGTTGAAGCTGAATCTGTGTATACTTTATGAGCCAGAAATTCCGATTCCTGACATTTGTTCTAGAGAAAGACTTATTCATGGGCAAGGTGACAGGACATCCCTAAGAAACCCTCAAATCCAGTCTAAGAAAAGGCAGCAAAATGTAGCTACCGAGGCTAGGTAGACCCATAACTTATGGTCCCTTGGGTTCAGCTTTCTCAACTGCAAAATGGGACTAATAATACATGGAGGCTCTTTTTTGGCTTCAGATAATATAATTCACATAAAGCACTTTGTATAGTCTCTGACACATAAATTTTCAATAATTACCAAGTAACGGTTTTATTTTTAAATTAAGTTTTAATTATATGAAAAGGTACTGTCTCTCTAAAAAAGGAGAAAATATTACAGATAAGGTCAAAGTTCCCTTCAAGCTATACATTATCCCCAATATCAATCATTCTTAACTCCCTAACTCCCACCTCCCACCCCCTAAGAGTTAATTACTCTTGACATTTTTGAATACATCTTTACTGGTGTTTTGCTATACATTTCTCTATCTATATAGCTATATCTATCTATCTATTATCTATCTATCTATCATCTATCTATCTATCATCTATCTAATCTATCTTTCTCCCAGAAAAAATATATAGTGTTATTCTATAGCTTTTTTCTACTTAGTATATTTTTGAGGTCTATCCAAGTTAACAGATGTAAAATAATCTTATTGTTTTTAACTACTGCAGCACCCCCTTTTATATGTGCATCATATTTTTAAAGACAGCTCCCCTTGAGGGATATTTAGTTTTTACTTGCACAAGCAATGTTGCAACATCTTTATTACTTACTGGTGCAAGTATTTCTCTAGGGGAATTACCAGGAATGAGATATGTAAGATCATAAGGTATTTACATTCTTAGCTTCAATCAGTTCTGCATAAAGACTAGCAAAGTGGCTATACCAGTTTAAATTTTAACCCACAGCACATGAGAGTAATCTTTTTCTTATACTTTGTCAAACTTGTCAACACTTTATATTTTTTTGATAATCTTGTGGGTAAAAAAGAAAAGATACATCATTTGTGGTTTTAAGGTGCTAATTAACAGTGTGGTTGTGTTTTCTTTCATAAACTTATCTCCCCTTTATGTTTCCTTTTCTGTGGATTGCCTGATAATAAATGGTGTTTATTTTTCTCTCAGCTGGTTTGACTTTTTCTTATTAACATGGGATACTAATTCTTTGTTTTCTATGTTGCAAATATTTTCTTCCAATTTTTGCTTATGTTTCAACTCTGTGGTATCTTTTGATAAATAAATTTTTTCAAATTTTGATGTAAATTTACCATTTTTGTGATTTTTGCTTTTTTGCATCTTGATTAAGGAGAATTTCCCCTACCCTCAAAGTCAGAGATGTTCTCTGATGTTTTCTTGTACATATATATATATGTGTGTGTCTGTATGTGTATACATATATATTTATATTTACATCTTTAATCCATATAGAATCTCCATATGGACAAATTTTCTTTCGCTGCAAAATAGTATATTGTTCCTAATATCACTTATTGACTAATCTTTCTTCATGGATTTACAATGTCACCTTAATCAAATATTAAAGTCTCACATATATCTATTTTAGTTCTTAACTCTTTTCAAATGACCTACTTATTCCTACATCAATATTATCTAATTCTATAATTTTTAATATATATTGACACCTAGGAAGGCTTGTTATTCTTGCCCATTTATTCTTTTAAATGAATTCTAGAATCAGTGTGAGTGTTATGTGAAGAAATTGGCTGGATTTTGATGGAAATTATATTGCATGCCTAGATTTATGTTTGGAGAATCAATAATGATAGCAATGCTGTTGATGAGGGTGACAAGGACTGATTTCTGACCTCTGACAGAGCATTGTCTGGAGTTCCAAACAGGATCAGTTAGGTCAAGTGAAGGCAGTGCTAGTGATAAACCATCTTCTTGGTGTCTCCTTTCTTTCCTTAGGTGAGCTCTTTTGTTCTCAATTAAGTCTCCTTAGAACACAGCACAGGTGACATCTGAAGAGAGCTCTAATTGAGGTCCAACAGCAGTCAGAAGTAGAGTGGTACTTATGGTAGGTACTCCAATCAGCCATCTGACCTGCTAACATGTCTCCTGAGGGTGATGTGGGGCTCAGAAAGCAGAGTCCACCCCAGATCTTATACTGGTGCTCAGGCAGTGAGGCCACCTATCATATGAGAAACCCTCTCAAATATGACAGCTCTCATGGAAAGCAGTTACTCTAATAAGTATTGTTTGAGAATACATATAATTTAAAAATGCTACTGTGAGTAAAGTGATTCTTAAATTAAATGTGATTTGTCATTCACAAAATGGATTCATACATTTTTAACATGCCACTGATTTAGCTGTAGGAGGCGCTTGGTGTCTGTCAGTACTGGAGAATCCTTTGTGCTGATAGATAAGGAACTCCTCTTCCAGGTCATTCTTGGTTTAATTAAAGATGCAAGTCTATCTTATATCATCTCCTTTTTTTGTCACATCCTTTTATACTCCTGAGAGGTTTGTGAAACTAAATCCTGTATTCAACATTATCCAAACCTTTATTTTGTGTATAGCTCACCTTTCCTCTCCTGCACATGTGTTGTATAGGTATACAGGATATAAAAATAACATAGTAGCCTTTTAAGTAAATGGCCTAACTGTCCATAGATAAAGCCACATTTGTATGTGCACAACCCTGGCCATGTAAGATAATTCCCACCCCTTAGGATTATAGGTAAGAACAAGTGGGCTGATGCAGAAGAAGCCATGTGTAAGCTATAGGACATTATACAAATGTTATTTTGCTACCCAGCACTGTAGAAAGTTATAAATGAAATGGTCATCTTAGTTCGTCCCCTCAAGACATTTAAAACAGCTGGAAGCTCAGATCTAAGTAGAATAATTAAAGAGAAATTGCAAGGTAATTGGGAAAAAACTCCAGCATATATAATGCAAAAAAATGTAGCCTTATGTGCTAATATAACGCAGGGAGCTGCTGTCCCCAGAACTAGCTCTAATGTGCTCTGCGTGTCCGGCACCCATTGTTCCGTCCTCAGTGAAGGTGGGAGATTCTCTGTGACAGCAGGGTCCCACCACTTCACCTTCCTTCCTCCTCTGCCTTTAAAAACTTCTGGAGAACTTTCAAGTTGAACCTCCGAGTTACTTGGGGACTCTCTTTCTAATAGCTCTTTGCTCCTTTGGCATTTTCCTCCTCCCACATGGCAACACTGAACCCGTTCTGCTGGCAGTCTTGGGCCTTGTGTTCTGCTGTACTTGATGCTGATGAAAACAATGTGGGAAAGAACCCACAGCAGGCTCTCTGTCCTGGGCTCCAAGTTGGAGACTTGTGTTTTGATCACTTCATTTATTATGCTCACACTTTGAAATAGTGAGCACTGGTACCCACTGTTCTTTCATTTAAGAAAGTCCAGGGTTGCTGGGAGGTATTCACAGGTAATTAATTTGTCAGGGTAGGAGAAGCAATCTTACCAAATACAGGCAAAAAAACAAAACAACAAAAAAAACTCACCTCGATTCACACCTCCTTTAGTAGTTGATTAGTTTTACAAATGACCATGAATAACATAAAAAAGCAGGAGTGGGGAGGTGGGTAGTGGTAGGGCAGACAGACCTGTAAATGAATGAGGCTCTACTGCCCAACTTGATGGATTCATATATTTTGTCTCAGAGAAGCCTGTAGTTTCCCTTGTAAATGCATCCCTTGTGGCTACCATATCAATCTCCTGGATAAATGCATGCACTTTATGTGGTCCGCATGTGAGGAAAAAAAACACAGCTTTCTCTATCTCTCTTCCCCCTCCCTCCCTCCCTCCCTCCCTCCCTCCCTCCCTCTTTCCTTCCTTCCTTCCTTCCTTCCTTCCTTCCTTCCTTCCTTCCTTCCTTCCTTCCTTCCTTCCTTCCTTCCTTCCTTGTACTTTTTCAGTTACCATTTAGTCCCCTTATACCTCCCTCCCCTCTACCCTGCCATCACCACACTGTTGTCCATGCCAGTAAGTCCTTTTCCTTTTTTGCTCAATCACTCCACCTCCTAAACAAACCCCAACGAACCCTTAGCTGCCATCTTGCTCTCTATCAATGAGCCTGTCTCTATTTCACCTGTTAGTTCAGTTTGTTCATTAGATTCCACATAAGAGTGAAGCCATATGGTTTATGTCTTGCTCTGACTGGCTTATTTGACTTACATGATGGCCTTCAGTCCATGCATACTGTTGCAAAGGGTAAAATTTTATTCTTTTCTTTTTATAGCTGAGTAGTTATCCATTGTGTGAATGTCCCGTAGTCATTTTATTCACTCATCTACTGATGGACACTTGGGCTGCTTTCATATCTTGGCAATTGTAAGTAATGCTGCAATGAACATAGGGGTGCTTATGTTCTTTAGAATTAGTGTATTGGGTTCCTTTGGACATATTCCCAGAAGTGGGACTGCTGGGTCAAAAGGCAGATTGATTTTTAATTTTTTGAAATATCTCCATAGTGCTTTCTACAGTGGCTGCACCAATCTGCATTCCTACCAACAGTGCAAAATGTTCCCCTTTCTCCACATCCTTGCCAGCACTTGTTGTTTGTTGATTTATTGATGATAGCCATTCTGACAGGAGTGAGATGATATCTCATTATGGTTTTAATTTGCATTTGTCTGATCATTGGTGATGTTGAGCATCTTTTCATATATCTACTGGCCATCTGTATGTTATTTTAGGAGAAGTGTCTATTCAGGTCCTTTTCCCATTTTTTAATTGGGCTGTTTGTTTCTGTGTTGTGTTTTGTAAGTTCTTTATAAATTTTGGATATTAACCCCTTATCAGATATATTGTAAATAAATACTCCTATTCTGCAGGTTGTCTTCTTAATTTTCTTATGATTTCCTTTGCTGAGCAAAAGCTTTTTAGTTTGATGTTGTCCAATTTATTTTTTCTTTTGTTTTCTTTGCCTGAAGAGAGATATCTGATAAAATACTGCTATGAGCATATCATGATTTTGTTGCCTATGTTTTCTTCTGTGATTTTTATGGTTCTAGGTCTAACATTTAAGTCTTTGGTCAAGTTTTAATTTATTCTTGTGTGTGGTGTAAGAAGGTGGTCTACTTTTATTTTTTTGCATATAGCCGTCCAGTTTTGCCAATGTCATTTTTATTGAATAAACTCTCTTCAGGGCATTGTATGTGTTTTCCTCTGTATGTGTGCTTCCTATGTCTAATATTAATTGACTATAAAGTTGTGGCTTTATTGCTGGGCACTGTATTCTGTTCCATTAATCTATGTGTCTCTTTTTATGCCTGTACTATGCTGTTTTGATAACTATGGTCTTATACTATAGTTTCATTTTAAGTAGTGTGATTCCTCCAACTTTGCTCTTCTTTCTCAGGAACACTGTTATTATGAGGGGCCTTTTGTAGTTCTGTATAAATTTTTGAAATATTTGGTCTAGTTATGTGAGATACGTCATTGGAATCTTTTTTTTTAATAAGGACCTTTTTAAAAATTTTATCTATTTATTTATTTTTAGAGAGGGAAGGGAGGGAGAAAGAGAGAGAGAGAAACATCAATGTGTGGCTGCTGGGGGCCATGGCCTGCAACCCAGGCATGTGCCCTGACTGGGAATCGAACCTGTGATGCTTTGGTTTGCAGCCCGTGCTCAATCCACTGAGCTACACCAGCCAGGGTCATTGGAATCTTGATTGGAATTACACTGAATCTATAGATTGCTTTGGGTAATAAGGACATTTTAATTGTGTTAATTTTTCCTATCCATGAACACGGTATGTACTTCCACTTATTTGTATCTTCTATTTCTTTCTTTAGTGTCATAATTTTCTGAAAACAGGTCTTTTACATCCTTGGTTAGGTTTATTCCTAGGTATTTCATTTTTTTTGTAGCAAATGTGAATGGAATTGTTTTCTTAATTTCACTTTTTGCTCATTATTGGCATATATACATGCAACTAATTTCTGGTTATTAATTTTGTATCCTGCTGCTTTGCTGAATTCATTGATCAGTTCTAACAGTTTCTTGGTGGACTCTTTGGGATTCTTTATGTACAGTATCATGTCATCAGCAAATAATAACAGTATTACTTCTTCCTTTCTGACTTGGATGCTTTTTATTTCTTCTTCTTGTCTGATTGCTGTGGCAAAGGCTTCTAGTACTATGTTGAATAAAAGACATGAAAGCAGCCATTTCTGTCTTGTTCCTGACTTAAGGGGAATGCTTGTAGTTTTTGCCCATTAAGTATGATGCTGGCTGTGGGTTTGTCATATATGGCCTTTATTATGTTGAGGTATGTTCCTTCTTATCCCACTTTGCTGAGAGTATTCATCATAAATGGGTGCTGGATTTTATCAAATGCTTTTTCTGCATCTTTCTATATGATCTTGTGGATTTTATCCCT
Organism: Phyllostomus discolor; assembly: GCF_004126475.2. Classification (NCBI taxonomy): domain Eukaryota; kingdom Metazoa; phylum Chordata; class Mammalia; order Chiroptera; family Phyllostomidae; genus Phyllostomus; species Phyllostomus discolor. The sequence goes on from NC_040907.2 coordinate 73,195,873, forward strand.
CATTTTGTTTATGTGGTGAATCACATTTATTGATTTGCAAATGTACCAACCTTGCATTCCTGTTATACATCCCACTTGATCATGGTGTATGATCTTTCTGATGCATTGCTGCATTTGGTTTGCTAATATTTTGTTGAGGATTTTAGCGTCTATGTACATCAAGGCTATTGACCTATGATTTTCTTTCTTTGTAGTGTCTTTATCTTTTTTTGTAATTAGGATAATGATGGCTTCACAAAATGAGTTTGGGAACCTTTCCCCATCTTGAGTTTTATGAAATATTTTGAGAAGGAGAGGTGTTAGCTCTTCTTGGAATGTTTGGTAAAATTCACTCTGTGCAGCCTTCTAGTCCTGGGCTTTTGTTTGTTGGGAGTTTTTTTTGAGAACTGCTTCAATTTCATTAAGTGCCATCTGTCTATTCAGATTTTCGGATCCTTCCTGATTTAGTTCTGGAATATTGTATGTGCCTAGGAATTCATCCATTTTGTCTAGGTTGTCCAATTCGATGACATACAGTTTTTTATAAGATTTTCTTAGAGTCCAGCAAGAAAATGTATTTCTTTGGTATCATTTGTTATTTCTCCTCTTTCATTTCTGATTTGATTTATTTGGGTCTTTCTCTTTTTTTCTTGATAGGTCTGGTTAAAGACTTGTCAATCTTGTTTATCTTTTCAAAGAACCCACTCTTGGGTTCATTGATCTTTTCTATGTTGTTTTAGACTACATTTTGTTTATTTCTGCTCAGATATTTGTTATCCTTCCTTCTATTCACTTTGGACTTTGTGTGTTTTACTTTTTCAAGTTCCTTTAAATGTAAGTTAGATTGTTTATTTGAACTTTTTCCTGTATTTTTGACATAGGCCTGTAATGCTATGAATTTCCTCTGAAGAGTGCTTTCCCAATGTCCCACAGATTTGGATTTTTTGTGTTCTCATTTTTCTTTGTTTCAAGGCATCTTTTGATTTTTTCCTTGATCTTGTTGTTGACCCATTCATTGTTTAACAATATGTTATTTAGCTTCCATTCTTTGCATGTATTTCAGTGTTCTTCTTGTGATTGATTTCTAGTTTTATAGTATTGTGGTCAGAGAAGATGCTTGATATTATTCAATCTTCTGAAATTTATTGAGCCTCATTTTGTGTCCTAAGTGTGGTCTATCCTAGAAAATCTTCCGTGTGCACTTGAAAAGTATATATATTCTGTTGCTTTTGGATGATACACTCTGAAGATACCAATTAAATCCGTTTGATCTAGTCTGTCATTTAAAACCACTGTCTTCTTGTTGATTTTCTATCTGAAAGATCTATTGAAGTCAGTGGGGTTTTAAAATCCCCGACTATGACTGTATTTCTGTCAGTCTCTCCTTTTATGTCCATTGAGATTTGCTTCACATAGTTAGGTGCTCCTATGTCGGGTGCATAAATGTTTACTAGGGTTAAATCCTCTTGTTGGATTGTTCCATTTATCATTATGTTTATCCTTCTTTGTCTCTTAAGATAGCCTGGATTTTAAAGTCTGCTTTGTTGGATATAGGTATTGCTAGCCCAGCTTTTTTTCCCTTTCCATTCACATGAAATCTTTTTTTTCCATCCCTTTACTTTTAGTTTGTATCTTTCTATCTGAGGTTTGTCTCTTGGAGGCAGCATATATATATGTCCTATTTTCTTATCCATTCAGCTACCTTATGTCTTTTGTTTGTAGCATTGAAGCCATTTACATTTAAGGTGATTAATGATAGATATATATTTAGTGCCATTTTATTGTTAGAGAGTATTTTCCTCTTTTTTTTTTCTCTTTTTCTTCTTCATTTTCTTAAAGCAAGCCCTTTAACATTTGTTGCAGTACCAGTTTGGTTTAACAAACTCTTTTAGCTTTTTATTGTCTGGGAAGCTCCTTATTTCTCCTTTCATTTTAAATAATAGCCTTGCTGGTTAAAGTAGCCTTTGTTGAAGGTCCTTGTTTTTCAACACCTTGAATATTTTATGCCACAACATTCTGGCCTGAAATATTTCTGTTGAAAAATCAGATGATAGTCTAATTTGTGCTCCCTTTTAGTTAACTATCTGCTTTTTTCTTGTGGCTTTCAGGATTCTCTCCTTGTCTTTACAACTTGCCATTTTAATTATGATGTCTCGTGGTGTAGGCCTCTTTGGGTTCATCTTATTTGGGATTCTCTGTGCTTCCTGTGTGACCACTATGTATACTTCATATTGTTATGCATAGTGACCTCATATACTTCTATATTTATCCATTTCTTTTACAATAGATTGTTGAGTTTATTGGTATATAATTGTTCATAGTATTCTTTAATGATTCTTTATATTTCTGTGGTGTCAGGTACAACTCCTCTTTCATTTATAATTTTATTTATTTATTAAATCCTCTGTCTTTTCTTGACTAGTTTGACTAAAGTTTTGTCTATTTTATTCATTTTTCAAAGAACCGGCTCTTAATTTTATAAATCTTTTCCATTGTTTTCTAAATTTCTATTTTGCTTATTTCCACTTGGATTTAATGATTTATTTCTTTCTGTTTACTTTGGGTTTTGTTTGCTCTTCTTTTTTTCTAGTTCCTTTAGGTGTAGAATCAGATGATTTATTTGAGATTTTCCTTGTTTTTTTTTTTTTTTTTTTTTAAGATGGTTCTATATAGCTAGCTATGAACTTCCCTCTTAGAACTGCTTTTGCTGCATCCCATAGATTTTGAAAAATTGTGTTTTCATTTTTATTTATTTAAAAATTATTTTCCATTTCTTTTTAATTTCCTATTTGATCCATTGGTTGTTTAGTGGCATGATGCTTAGATTCCACATATTTGTATCTTTTTAGGTAGTTGATTTTTAGTTTTATGCCATTTTGGAGAAAAATGTGCTTGATATAATTTCAGTCTTTTAAAATATGTTGTTCCTTATTTTGTGGCCTACTATGTGATCTCTTCCAGAGAATGTTCCATGTAAAAACAACATGTATTCCGCAGTTCAGGTATGCAATGTTCTAAAAATGTCTATTAACTTGAGCTGGTCTAAGGAGACATTTAAGGTGATCATTTTGTTATTAATATTCTGTCTGACTGATATGTCCATTGCTGTGAGTGGGATATGAAAATCCTCTGGTATTATTGCATTACTGTGGATTTTTCCCCTTATGTCTATTAATAATTTCTAAATTATTTTAGAAATACCTATTTTAAAGGTATTGTTTATTTATTTTTAGAGAGGAGAAGGAAGGGAGAAAGAGAGGGAGAGAAATATCAATGTGTGGTTGCCTCTTGCGCGTCCTCTACCAGGGACCTGGCCCACAATCCAGGCATTTACCCTGACTGGGAATTGAACTGGTGACCCTTTGGTTCACAGGCTGGTGCTCAATCCACTGAGCCACATCAGCCAGGACTAATTTCTTTATATATTTATGTGTCCCTATGTTGGGTGTGTAGATATTTATGATTGTTGTTTTATATTCTCTTCTTGGACTGACTTTTAAAAAATAATTATGTAATGTTCTTCATCTTCTTACATTTTTTGTTTTAAAGTCCATTTTGTTTATACTAGCATTATTACTCCAGCTTTTCTTTTCATTTTTATTTACATGAAATACCTTTTTCCATCCTTTCAATTTCAGTCCTATGATTTGAGGAATCTCTGATAAGCAGCATATAGATGGGTCAAATATTTTAATCTGTCCAGCTACTCTATGTCTTTTTATAGGAGCATTTAAACCATTCACATTTGAAGTAGTTATTGATAAGTATGTATTTATTCTATTTTGTTAATTGTTTTAGGCTGCTTTTACAGTTGTCCTCTGTTTCTTCTCTTGATCTCTTCTTTGTGGTTTGCTGTTTTTCATAGTGTTTTGTTTAGATTCCTTTCTCTTTAATTTTTGTAAGTGCTTTGTAGATTTTTGGTTTGTGGTTATCAGAAAGTTTATGCACTCCATTCTTTATCTATAGCAGTCTATTTTACACTTATAAGTGTTTAAGCTTACATATATCCTATAAGGATTACATTTTTACTCTTCCTTTCACGTTTTGTGTTATTGATGCAATATTTTAGATTTTTTTGTGTGGTGTGCATCTCCTACATATTTATTATAGTTTGAGTTGAGTTTGACACTTTTTTCTTTTAATGTTTGTAGTAGTTTTTTTTTGTAGCAGCTTTTTAAACGTCTTATTTGCTGTACTGATTAAATATTTGATTTTACCTGTGAAAGTTTTTTCTTTTTCGTAATTTCTCTTTTCTGGTTATGGACTTTCCTTTTTTACTTAAAGATGACCATTTAACATTTTGTACAGCTGGCTTAAGGTTGGTGAAGTCCTTTCATTTTTGCTTGTCCAGAAAACTATTTATTTATCCTTCAACCCTGAATGATGACTTTGCTGGGTAAATTGTTCCAGGCAGTAGGTTTCTTTCTTTCAACACTTTAAAGATGTCTTGCCCATTCCTTTTGGCCTGTAAAGTCTCTGATGAGAAATCAGCTGATAGTCTTATGGGGTTTTCTTTGTATGTAATTCATTTTTCTCTTGCTTCCTTCAAGATTGTCTCTTTATCTTTAATATTTGCCTTTTTAACTACAATATCTTGGATCTGGATATCTGTTTCTTTTCCCAAGTTAAGAAAGTTTTCAGCTATTATTTCTCTAAATAAAGTTTCTCTTCCTTTTTCTCTTCTTTCTCTGGCATATTTATAGTGCAAATATTTGAGCATTTGATGATATCCTAGAGGTCCTTTAATCATTATCATTCTCTTTTTAGTTCTCTTTTCTTTCTGCTGTTCTGATTGGTGGATTTCCATTAGTCTGTCTTCCAAGTTGCTGATCTACTCTTCTGTGTTAGCTAACCTAGTTGATTCTTTCTAATGTGCTTTTCATTTCAGTTCTTCAGGTTTGCTTGGTTCTTTCTTATACTTTCTAATTCCTTGTTTAAGTTCTCCCTAAGTTCCTTTACTTCACTCTCAAGTTTAGTGAGGGTCCTTATGATTCTTTCTTTGAATTCTTTAATCAGACAAATTACTTACTTCCTTTTCATTAGTGGTTTTTTCTGGGGATAATTTTTGTTGCTTCACTTGAGAGATATTTTTTGTTGTTATTGTTTCATTATCTTTGGCTTTCTATGTTTGTTTTTATGAATTAAACAAAATAGCTATTTCTTCCTGTCTTGGAAAAGTGTCCTTATGTAGAAACAGGCTCTGTGTAGACTGTGATTGGAAGGTGGTTTTGTAGGCCAGTAGGAGACTACTTGGAGCTTATATCTTCTGGGGCACTGGCCTACTGAACTGAGAAGCTCCAGGTGGGAAACTGGTTGCATGTAGTAATGTCCTGTTGATCTTGCAAGGTCCATTTATTCAGGCTAAAATAAGGTTGGGAGATGTGTTCAGGAGACCATACAGTAATCTTGCAGGTAGGCCAGAGCACCTAGAGAGAACTTCTGCCCACCCTGAGGAGATAGAGTAGATGTAAACAATGGGGCCTCTCTGACCCTGGAGAATTCCTATAGTTCCTGGAGAGGTCTTTTGGCTCTTCAGTCTTTCTTATACAGTGTCTCTTTTTTGTTGTGCTGCAAGTGGTCCAGTATAGAAAAGAAACTTCCGTGCAGGCTTTATTTGCTGAATAGTTTTGGGGAAGCAGCCTTGAGCCTGCACAGTACTTCACCCTGGGACACCAGCCTGCTGACACAGAACAGCTCTGGGGAAGGGAAGTTGGGTAAGTGTGGTGAGGCCCTGTTACTCCTGCTTTATCCCTTTGTTAGAAGGGAAAAGACTCCAGGCCATGTAGTTGTGTCTTACAGCTGATGTGTGATCTAGCATGAAAGCCAAAACACTCAAAAAGACCTGCTGTCCACTCTGTCAAAGTGAAGGAGAACGTAAACAATGGTGCTCACCAGCTTCTCCAGCCCAGGAGAGATCCTGCAGCTCATGGGGTCGGGGGGCTCCCTGGGGTTCCCAGACAACTTTATGCCATCTCTGTTGTTGTCAAAAGCTGTTTATTCAGCATTCAACTCTCATACAGGAATAATTGCTACCTATATGAGGTCTGTCCAGAAAAAATCCAGCCATTGTTAATATAATGAGAAAGGTAACATAAATGTAACCTGGAAGCTAAGGGGAGTAGACTGGAATGTGCATATGTGAACAATGATGACTTCACTGTACTAGTCAGTTGGGGTGGTAGATGCCTTTGAGTATATGTACTGTGTGGTGGTTGAATTCAAAATGACAGAATGAGTAGAGAACAAATCTGCATCAAATTTTGTGTTAAGCTTGAGCATTCCTCCACAGAAACTATTTGGATGATTAGAAGGCTGCAGCTATGGGTGACTGGTGATTGGCAGCTTCATTATGATGACATGCGCACTCATGCATCACGTCTCATGCAGAGTTTTTTGGCAAAACATCAAATCACCCAGGTGACTCAGCCCCCCTAAAGCCCAGATTTGGTGCCCTGTGACTTCTGGCTTTTCCCAAAACTAAAATCACCTTTGAAAGGGAAGAGATTTCAGAATATTGATGAGATTCAGGAAAATATGATGGGGCAGCTGATAGCAATTGGGAAAACTGTGTGAGGTCCCAAGGTGTAATGTACGATGTTTCTTGTATCTTTTATCTTCTTTAATAAATGTCTATTTTTTATATTACATGGCTGTATACCCTCTGGACAGACCTTGCATGCAAGTATATATGTTTGATTTTGCTCATGGGAGGCAGCAAGTTCAGGATCCTACTATGCTATCACCATGTTGGACCTCTTGCCTTATTTTAAAAGCATTGAAATTAATACCTACAAAATAAATTTGTGTATGTAATGTATTATCTGTGAGTCCTTCAACTATTCTAAAGGGTAGTATGATTCAATAGCAAAAGTATTCAAATTAATTTTATAGGATAAGCATCTATGTGTTGCCTGGAGGATGCATATGAAGTGTTTGGTCACAGTGGTGGAGTGTTTTGGAAAATTGGTAGTATCTAGAAGGTTGGGTATATGCACTTTTAGGTTTAGTTTGGCATCTCCAGCAGAGAAATCCTGGTTCCCTTGAATATCCCCCAAATATCTACCAAAAGATTATCAGTGAGAACAATGCCTATAGTAGTCTCCTAGAGCTGCTATAACAAAATATAAGATACTAGGTGTCTTAAAACAACAGAAATGCATTCTCTTACCATTCTGGAGATGATAAGTTGAAATAAAGTTATTAGCAGGGTTGGTTCCTCTGGGGGCTCTGAGGGACATCCAATCTCATGCCTTTCTTCTAGCTTTGATGGTTGCCTGCAGTCATCGGTGTGTCTTAGGTACAGAAGCATCACTGCAATCTGCCTCCATCTTCATATCATCTTCTTCCCTTGTGCATGTTCTAAATCTCCTCCTTTCTCTTATGACGACAACAATCATTGGATTTATAATACACTGTAATCTAATGTGACCTTCTCTCAACTAATTGTTTCTGCAAAGACCCTTATTTCCAAGTAAGATTGCATTCTGAGGTTATGGGTAGATATGAATTTTTAGGAGACATTATTCAACCCAGTACAATGCAAAGGTACAAAAGGTACATAAGGAGGAGGGGACAACCATCTGTAGGTGGACCAGCTCTATGGAACTTGGAGGGCAAAACCTGCTTTAACATGTGATGATCTGAACATACATGGCAACAAATAGCTTTATAGTATTTGCATATTACAATTGTGGTGTGCATACCTTTAATTATTCAACTATTGAATAGCAAAACAAATAATGGTGAGGGGATGAGTGAGAGGCAAGGAAGCCAGTAATCATGTGTGGTATCTTAGGCTGATGCTTAAATCGTTGAGCAACCAGCTACCTGCAGCAGGAGCTGATACATCTTTACATTGGCTCTCCCTTTTCCCTGTTTTATTCTTCTGTTCCTGGAATCCCACTCTATAAATTATTTATATACATGACTTTGTCTTGGCGTCTGCTTTCTGGGGGAACTGAGGCTAAGTCAGGGCCATTTGAAGCTACTGCTTTCTGGCTTTGCTTGACAATAGAGTGCATGTGGTTGACTGAGGTGGTTAAAGTGAGGCCAGGCTAGTGAATACAGACTTGATGTGTCCCAGTTAGCTTCATTTTATTCCATGACTAGGTTTCCATCCTCAGGATATGCACCTTCTTGTAAAGAACAATCATTCACTACCAAACTGCTTGAGAAACTTCTATTTTCTTCCTTCCCTCCTCCATGGTATGGCTATTATCCCACAAGTCATTGCAAAAATTTTCTTAATTTTACTCTCTTCCTCATCCCAGGCATCCAAATATCACTAATTTCTTTAGTTTATATCTCACAAATGCCTTTTAAGTTTGGCCCATCTTCTTTCTTCACTGCCCAGGATCCCAACCTTTTCTTCCTTGACCATTGTGACAACAGCCTATCTGGTTTTATCATTTCTACATTCTGTATCTACTACATTCTTTATGCTTACTCTAATGATGTTTCAAAATAAGAATCTGTGTCACTTCCTTATTTTTAAAACAAAAATGAAATTGAAAAACAAACAAAACTCATTATTTGTTCTCATTACCTACAGGTTAAGCCCCAACGCCTGAGTGTATTTTGTAATGTTCTTCACGCCATGCTTCACTCAGCATTCCCTGCCCATCTCTCCAACATCACACCCCCAATTCTGTGTCACAAGCAACAAACTTCCACTTTTGTTCAAACATGCCAAGCCTTTTTCTATTTGCCCTTCTCTCTGCCTAGATTACATTTCTCTATTTTCTTTGACATTTCCTTGAGATGTAATGTAAACATTATTGCAGATTTAATTGTGCTGCCTTGTGTGTTCCCACACTTTTTAAAAATTATTATTACACTTACTATATTGAGAATCTTCATCCTTTCCCTTAATCTTCCATATAGACTTCTGTGTCAGAGCTCCTTAGGAGGAGGGGCCTGTGTTTTAGTTGTCATTCTATCTCCAGGAGTTATTCCTTTTACATATGGAGAACTTTTTTTGGAGAGGGGCAGAGACCGGAAGGATTAGGAAATTTATCATAACAACAACAACAACAACAACAACAACAACAACAACAACAAAACAATGGTGCTGAATCACCAGCAGTGCTTTGTACCTTATGTGAAAGAAAATCTAGATATGAAGCCTCAGAGTGTATTTTTTGCCCGGTCCATCATGCTCCTACACAAGGTCATTTAGAAGGAAAGCTGGGATTATATCGTTCACATCTTATTTGGCTAAAATCTGCTGAACTGCAGGCTAGATCCAGAAAAGGAATGGCTTTCACTGGCTAAATAGAGTAATAGTCTGCATCTCTAGCTACTTCTAGATATCCAGAGCCTGTTAAATGATGAAATCTGCAGCTTAGTAGCGTCAAGCATTTCCTGTGTAGCTGGGAGGTTGAAGTTCATAATTATCTAATCTGGACTCCACTGAGAAGTGATAATTAGGTGCTAAATGTTAACCAGATTACAGCAGGGATTGTTCTCATCAGCCATTTAACACCTCATCAGGGGTTGGACCTTGGATGCTATTTTCTATTTACTCTTCCTATGCAGCTGGCCCTTCCTGACCTTTTCTTCAAAAGTCTATCTTTTATCTTTCTTCCAGTTTTGGGAAGCTGCGTCTGTTCACCTACTTGATAGAATCAGCATTTACTCATGGCACACAAGTAAAAGCCAAGACTCTTTTAAGAGGGTAGAATGGGCCGAGAGCCTCGTGGTGTCACCACATTTCTCTTAGGAAGAGAATTCACTACAGTCATAATGACAACCACATATTGACGATTTTCTGTGTGCATGTATAGGACTGTTTGCTTTATGATGGGTTATATAATGTGGCCACCCTTATGCTACAGGCGTGGAAACCAGAGCAATAGGCACTTTGCACTTAGGCCAGATGGACTCAGAGTCCTTGTTCTTAACACTGTGTGTGCTGGGCGGTTAACTTACTTTATCCTGGGCACTTCCTCCTACTTTCTTGGCACCCAGAATGAAAAGGGAATCACCATTCCACTACTCCCCATCGGGTTTTAGGAGTGAGGAGAGCATGGCCTTGTCTGCAGTGAATGGACTGGTATGTCTACTGTGTCTGGGAACAAGTGTTTCCATGAAGCCAGCTGGGAAACTTTCCCAGGCAAAAAGTTACCACTGGGAATGTATGACAGTCTATTGCCGCCCTTTTTGCTCCTTTTGAAAATCCAAACATACAGGCTGTAGTAAAGACCTGCACATCCATGGGGTTATATTTCATGGAATGTGAGCTGATGTAGAGAAGTTTAGAAAGCCACAGACAGGGAGGTTTGAGGGTATGAATTCAAATATTATATTTATTCATCAGTGTCTCAGGTCACTTTAAAAGTCATTGGCAAAGTTATATGATTTTATTTCTATATTCATTATGTAACAAAATTTTAAGACATTACTCATGTAGTGCTTACAGATATTTTTCAAATGGTGTTTTCTTTTTTACAGTAATATTTGGTAAATAATAAATTTCCTTTCGTTTTTGGCTTTCAACTGTGAACTTTTCAGAGTAAAGCTCTACACAACTTTGGGCACCTTTATTCTTTTGCAGTAGGAGATCTACCAGTTCTTACAGTAATTTTTGGTTTCTAACTCACGTTCTGTTCTGAAATTTGTTTATCAACATTTAGTATGTCAATAAAATGGACTTTGTTATTGTCCTTTCTTTTCTGAACCAGAACCACTATGAATATACATGTTAAGTTGTTTGTTTGACTGTATATATGTCTTTCTAAACCGCTGAGCATTGTACTTTCCAAAACGCAGTTTCGGCCACCACTGACTTACTTGCCATTGGAGCCACTTTCTCTGGTACTGTTTGTTATGCTGAGGTTTTCTCTAGGTGGTGTTTTCACACCTCTTCAGCGTGTATTTCCTTAGTGTTAACCATATATCTGGCTTGATCTTGGTACAAACTCACTTAGCATTTTAATCTGAATCTCACTTAATCCTTGTCACTCAGATGATATAGCCTGCACATTTACAGTGCTGCTTTAATCATTTTGAAAACATTTGGTCATGAATAAAAGAACGCTGCAGCTGTTTCAACTTGCAGGCAGAACAAGACACTTCTTCACGGAGCTGTTTCAGGGGCTACTGTAAATTCACAATGACCTCAATTCCTGGCTTGTGAGGGAGACTAATAACAAATAGGATGTTTTTTTTTTCTTAAGCTGCCACAGCTCCCAAGCTCATCAAACATTTCAATAAAATACTGTTTATTTGCTGAACTTGACTAGTCAACTCCAGGAAACTTTGGAGGTCTTTAGGGTCATTTTATCTTTCCTCTTTTTCCTTATTGGTTGGGGAAGGTAATTTGTACTTGCTGAGTATCTGAGAAACAAAATGGCAGGGGTGGGAGGACATGTTGATTTGGTCAAATTTGTTTTCTTTGCTTCAAATTTATTTGCTGCTGAGACCATTACAAATGAACTGTGCTGATGCTATTGTTTCTGAGGGTAAGTGCTGATAGTTAACAAGGGGCTTCCTCTCATTCCTCATATCTGTGTGTGGCAGTCTTCCTCCCCATCATCAGAAACATTGTTGCCATGCACCCTGCTGCTTCTCCCCAGCTCCCTCTCTAAGTACTGCAAAGGACGCCTTCAGAATTTGTATGTGTCCTCTGTATCCATCAGGATAGGCTCAGTTATGAAAAAATAACTGCACAGTCTCAGTAGTTTAAAACAACCAAGGCTTATCTAGCTCACAGAACATGTTTGTTGCAGGTGGTCAGGGGCTCTGTCTTAGGGACTTGCTGAGGGAAGTTCCATCTGAACTACAAGGCAGGAACACATAGTACCTGAAGCATTGGCCTGTGAACTTTTTGTCCAGATGCAATGTAATCACTTCCTGCTCACGTTTCATTGACAGAAAGTTTCCATTCAATCCTACTTGTGTCTGGAAGAACTCCAAATATTTGGTAATAAGTACTGGTGACTACCACACCACTGTCTAGGTTACAGGGGCCAGCAGGCTTGCTGAGGTGCTTCCTCACTCACATCTCAGGTTCAGCTCAGTGCATACATCCAGGGCTGACTACATGATTTGTGAGGTATAGTGTGAATGCAAATATGTGACCTCTTGCTCAAATCTTACTAAGCATTTCAAAAGAGTGACATCAAAGCATTAAACCAAACATAGGACCCTTCTAAATGCAGGTCCCTGGGCAACTGTGCAGGTCACATGTCCACAAAACTGGACCTGCATACAGCCCAGGATGAGATGTGGGAAGACAGGTCATCTATGAGAAAGCACCTGAGGATGCTAAATGAAATACACGTTCTTGCCCAGAGTGGGTGGATGGAGTAAAGTAGATTGTCTGCTTGTCTCACCGGAGGTGCTGTCAGGATGAGTAAGTCAATGTAAGGGTGAGGAGTTTTCCCTTGCAAATCCCTGCAGGGAGGTGACCTCTAAATTCAAGGCATAATCATTCCCCAACAGCGATTTAATGACATCAATTACAGTCCTGGAACTGCACTGTCTCACTGGTGTAATTTCCTTATAGAAGGAAGATTGGGAACACTCTTCCCTACCGTAACTTTTCTGGGGGGGAGGATATATAATAGTCTGCCTCTAAGCATTAGGAATGATTTCTGTTTGTCTCCATTTCAGCAAAGCTAAGTTAGAACAGGTTTATTCAAGGAATGAGCAAGAAGACTTCACTGGAACTTCTTGTTGAGATGAACCCAAGCCTACTGAGTCTCCTCCTAAAACAAAGGACCCTGGAGAGTCTGCCTGGCTTGGGTAGATCTTCAGGATTCAGAAATTTTATTTTGATTGTTTTAAAATGTAAGAAGGCAAATTGACCATTTAATCTTTTGGATTAAGCTCTTCATGGAGTCATATGCTTGTTTCCAGGGCAGGATGAGCAATGACTTTGCGTTTATAGTCCTACTGCCCAACAGGACCAGTCCAAACCCCCTCACTACTGGCACCCTGTCCAAACCACGCCTACCCTCCCGCTGCTGTGGGATTGGCTCCCTGGGCTCACCCCTTGCACCATTCTGAGTCTCCTGTGGAACTGTGCTTGGCTTCCTTCCACCCTGAAAGAAGCTCATGGCTAATGACTCTCTGATAGGAGGGTACAAAGGACCAGACCCCTTTCCTCAAGGTGGGGACAAAGTCATGGTGAGATTTCTGTTCTAGAGTCCTCCATGGATCAGGCTAAGGCTACAGTTTACCTAAGCCCCTCTTGCTTGCTTAATTCTTTTCCTTTCCCTCCCCTTTCAGGTTTTTCATTGGGGACGTCCCCTCACAAATCATGTTTGCCAAATCTTTGTTTCAGGCTCTGCTTCTAGGGATTCCTAAATGAGACAAGAGCTATATCTATTTTATGTTAAGGGAGATTCATTCCAAATAGACAATTGCCACTGGATCAGAATTTCTCTTAAGGAATGTAAGTATAGATATATTCTTTTCCAAGAAACAAGGGTCTGATGTTGGCGATGTTGAAGAAAGAGCCTCTTGCTTTTTCCTGGTATGTACTTGGCTAAACAAGCAGCAGATGAAAGGATGAAGATGTATGTTAACGTCACTGGTGACGGCTGCTCATACATGGTGAAAAAGTATTCTTTCACCGTGGGGTAAAAAAGTGGGGGCTGAAAAAGTGTTCTTTCTTCCTCTCACCTTCTAAGTTCTTCTAGCTGGGCTAATAATCAACTTAACAAAGATTAACAGGAGAAAATCAAGTATTAATATATACATGTACAGGGAATTTACATAAGCATAAAAATTCCCAAAGACAGAGGGGGAAAATTAGGTATATATGACATTTTGGACAAAGGAGAAAATGGGAGAACAGGGTCTCAGACTTCAAAAGTGAAAATGGGCAGTTTGCAGGTGTTTGAGGAAGAGCTGAACACACGTGGCAGCACATTCTTGCTAGCCAGGCCCGGGATGATGGGACATGGGGAGTGATCCGGGCACCAGCCTGTGCCTGGGGTCTTCCTGTCTGTCACACTCCATTCAACTTAGGCTGGGGTGCCTGCGCTCAGATGTCCTTCCTGGTGCAGGTCTTCTCGTCTGAATCTTTAGGGTGAAAACAGGGGAGGGTCAAACACATTTTTTTCTGAGTCTTTTGTATCTTAATAACCAGCTTAAAATTAATATCTCATAAATCAGTTTTAGGGTGGCAAAACTTTGTTCCCCTTCAGTGGCAACCATCCTCACTAACAGTGCTCCTTTACGTTTCAGAGACCTGTTGGATCTGTCCTCACTTCCACTGTTCCCACTCTCTGGAACCAGTTAGCTATTGATGGTGTGGCAATAATCAATGAGTGAGTGCTTTCCATAAGTCAACTCCTTGAATCATCAAAACCAATCCATGAGCCCTGGCTGGTGTGGCTCAGTGGATTGAGCACTGGCCTGAAAACCAATGGGTCACTGGCTCGATTCCCAGTCAGGGCACATGCCTGGGTTGCAGGCCAGGTCCCCAGTAGGGGAGAGGCAAGACACAAGCACACATTGATGCTTCTCTTTCTCTCTCTTTCTCCCTCCCTACCTCTGTGTCTAAAAATAAAATAAATAAAATCTTAAAAAAAGAAAACAATCCATGAGGTAAGTCCAAGGTGATAGAGTGAATAAGTGGCAGAGCCAGATTTGAACCTATGCAATTTGGCTGTATGTTCTATCTCCTTACCACTGTGTTCTACTGCTTCACAGGTAATAGAGGGTGATTCTCACCCACTTTATAGGGTTGCAAGGATTAAATGATTTAATGTGAGTAAAATATTTACCATAATGCTTAGCACATAGTAAAGACTCCATAAATAATAATAACAGCTATTATTTTGTGGAAGAGGTCATAGAAACACCAGAAGGTGAATAGCTGGAATCCGTGTCATCTTAGTCAATTCCTTTTAAAGTACTAATGTTTCATGTCCAGGGTCTTGGCCCTGCCTCAGTGACCTCTGCTCCTCCCTTGTGGACCCAGCCTAGAAACAGTCATGGTTGTAGTGTCACCCTTCATAAAGGTGGTGGCAATAAGCACAGAGTGTCGCCATGCTCCAAGTGTGTTCATGGTTCTCACACCACTTTCTTAAAACATTGCCCTCTATGGTCTTCGAGTCACATAAAGAAAGTCACAGTTTAGTCTGGCTGGAAGTGAGTTGGATATTTTTATTGTTTTCAAGCAGAAAAAAAAAACATACAGGAAATGGGCAACAAACTCATGATCTTATAACTGAGTTGGCAGATTGGAAAAATATCACTAGATGAAGTCATTGCATCGGCGGTATCTCTGGATTTCACAGTGAGTCATCTGCATCCTTCACCAAGTGAGTCAGCTGTGCCTGACTGGCCCCGAGCATCTATATTTTTGTTGAGTGAAGAAAGTGTATGACACCTGTTCTAATCAATTGCAAACTTGCCATTTATGCCACTTACAATAATAACTATTAAATTGTGGTATATGGATTGTTTACCATATAACACTGTGTATGGTAAGCTAGTTAGGGCTTTCTCAAATGACCATAAAAGTCATAGAGAAGTTGTGGGAGAAAGTTATTTTCGGGAGGTGGTGAACAGTGAAGCCATGCTGGCTAGTGAGAGCCGGGGCATTCTTGAGGACACAGGGACGTGCCTTGTTGGCTTAATTGTTCATGGATACAAATGAACTCAAGTTAGAAATAGCTGGACAGTGAGCTAATTTTAGGGTGTTATGCTGCCTGGAGTTTACATTCTTTCCTTGAACATCCACGGGTTATGGTTGACTGAGAATGAGAGTGAGGGGCGTGCAGGTCATGGGGGTGAAGATGGGAGCAGAAAGGGTGAAATCATGTGTAGTCGATGATGTCATTTTACTCTTAACTGTGAATTCATTAAAACATGAGTAAATAAAATCTGGGACAAAGTGTTCAAATTGCACACAGGCCAGTTTAACCTCTCTTTTATCATCACAGTCGGTACACTTAGTTTCTGATCGAGGGCCATGGGAGAGAGGGAGTGTGGGTGGAGCAGTTGGAGAGGGTCACAGGAACTGGGGAATAGTCAGATGAGTGACTTCTTTGGTTTGCTGATGACTTCTGTGTTTGCTGTCACTCTGGGAGATGTGACTGCTGGGTGGAAAGTTTCAAAAGAGATCAAGTATGGATCGGGCTGATGACTGAGCCTTTTGTTAGGCCCTTAGATTTTATTTTTACTTATTTGTTTTGCTTTAACTGCATTTGTCTGAGCAAGTCATGGTTAGTTTGCTTTGACTATCTGGAAATATTCTTTTTTGGTAGTTTGAGAGAATTAATTTGTTATTAAGGCACCAGATCCAATTGAGAAGAAATAAAACAGATGTCACTTCACTTGATGACAGGGATGTCAAACTCATTTTCATGGGGGGCCACATCAGCCTCACAGTGGCTTTCAAAGGGCCGAATGTAGTTTTAGGACTGTGTAAATGTAACTGCTCTTTAACAGTTAAGCCAGAGTTTGGTTCTGCTGCTGGGTGGAAACAAGGTGCTGGGAGGAGAAAACAAGGTGGAGGGCTGGATTCAGCCTGCAGGCCTTGTGTTTGCCACCTGTGCTTTATGAAAATTGGAATGTGAGTGGAGGAGGCATTGTTGACTAGGAGTTACAAGCATGGACTTTGTAATAAAACTAGTTCAGATAGAGTTGGAATTGATCATCAGCTGTGTGACCTTGGAAATGTTATTTAATCCCTTTAAGTGTCAGTTTCTTAATCTGTAAAATGGGGATTATACTTCAGGCTTCATAAAGGATTAAATTTGATAGCATATGAAATCCCCTGTGTGGTGTGTGTTTACAGAATATGAATTCACTGAACAGTAGCTATATAATGGCAACCATGACAGTGAAAACTCTCATCTCTTTCATTAGTGAACCCATATAAGGTAAGTTTCCATCTCTTCCCTCACAGTGAGTGGAAGGTTGCAGGAAAGATAGTCATTAGCTTCCATTATGTTCTTTATTATAGTCTGAAGACCGCTCTTTGCTGTGCTGATTGAGCCTCCCTGGTCTGAGGGTGAGGCATCCATAATGAGTGAGGACCTTGCTACTTATGCTGGGTTATTTCCTTTTCAAAATGGCATGACTCTTTAGAATGTAAAACTAGAATTATTAGTATAATATTTTTCAAATTTGCAGTAATGATAAGTTGCTAGGTAAGCCTTGAACAATCCTTTTCTCAGTTGAAATTTCACTCATAACCTCAACATAGAAAAGACAGACACAGCTATTTTAACTGAAATTAGTAGGCCTGTTTCGAGAATGGAGTTTCTGGGAGTACTGTTGACACCACCTCTCTGTCCTCCACCATGACATCCTCAAGGCACCTCCAAGGAACTCTTGGACTTGTTAGGGAGCTGCCTGGTATCCTGGTGGTCAATTAGAATAACAAATCAAATGGATAGCAACAATTATGCCTTTATTCGCTCATTGTGATATTGGAAGAAAGGCCAAAATGAGAGTGCTAGTTCTCCTCCTGTCCCACTTCCCCCCATGGAATGGCACTGGGCAGGGCCAGACGGACCAGCATAGATGTGGGCTGGGGGTGGTCTCACTCCTAAGGGAGCCATGAATAAAAAAGCTTCCTGCTATTTTATGGGGCCTGGAAGAATGGAGAGCAGCACTCTCTCTGAACACACACAAAGAGGCTTCTGGATGGAAGTGCCTAGGCTAGGAACGCAAATATGTGAGAGCCTGGCCTGTGGGAGGATGCGCAGGGCAGCGTCCTTGACAGTAATGCCTTCTGGAGACTGCAGTGCACTAACCATGCACCCACTAATATGCGGACAGCAGCTTTCTCAACGTGAGGCCTGCCAGGCAAAGCGTGTGCTTGGGCCCAGAAGGTTGAACATAGTTTGGAAACTACTGTAATACTTGATAAAATATGGATTACTTTATGAAGGTATGGTCATTTAGCTTTTAGGGAGAGTGAAGTTTAATATATTTTGTGATAGCAAATTGTTTATATCTAATTGGCTTAGTAAACTCACTTTAATATATCAGTTGATCTCGGTTTTGAAGGCATGCTCTTTATCTTGCTGATGGAAACTTCGAAGTTTTTCTAGTTCCTAGAAAATATTGTCATTGACTGTACATGCCTAAACTTCTGTGAATCTTCCATGAGGTGGGCTAAATAAGAACCATCAGTAGTAGCATGAAATGCTATAGTCTGAAAACATCAAAGCTTTTGTAAAAAAGGTGTCCATCATTGTTTATTAGTCGATTTCTTGGTTGCTAACTAATTATTAGCAGAGGAACAAGTCTTGTCAAGTATAGATGCTTTGCCTCTTAAATCAGATTTGAAATAATGTCTTACTATTATTCAGCATTTACATGGCACTTTTATGTGAATAAAATGCATCAATCATTTTTATTAGAGATGATCATATACCGTTTGGGATTTCAGTGCATTTGTGTTGGTTGATAAGTGAATTCTCTGTTTATATAAAAGGAAACAGAAACAAACCTTAGGGTATAACATTCCATTTTTCAATTTTTAGATGCAAGCTTAAATTTAAGCTGAAAACCCTGACTTTAGAATTCACTTGCAGATTACTAATGGATTCAAATAAACCTTTGCTGATTTGTTTGCATGTGTCAGAAATAAAACTGGTATATTGGGTAAAACTATTTTTTTGTGAATTTTGTTTCAGGATAACTGAAATAAAAATTGCATACATAAATAGCTTGGACAAGATTTCTTAGATTCAATGGAAGCAAGTCTGAGTAGTTGTGGATATAATTTTTTGGTAGTGAGGCGTTTAGACAGGTTAACCACTAAATCCCACAAGGCTGCGCCTTTCCCATAGGACTTCAGACACCAGTCACAAATTCCAGTTGTCAACTCAGCTTCTGCTCTAGCAGCTATAGTTCAGAGGTTCCAGTGACACCCTTCTCGAGTTAGATTATTTTGCTAGAGCAGTTCACAGAAGTTGGAGAAACATTTTACTTAACCATATTATGGGTTTATTATAAAAGGTTGCAACTCAGGAACAGCCAGATGCATAGGGCAAGGTATGGGGGAATGGCTCAGAACTTCCAACAGCTCTGAGCACGTCTGTTTTCCCAAATCCCGACGGGTTCACCAATGCAGAAGCTCTCCGAACCCTGTTCTTTTGGGTTTTCATGGAGGCGTTCTTACAATGTGTAGTCAGGACTGACCAAATTGTTGTTTCACTTCCAGCCCCTCTCCCCTCCTCCAACATTAGGGTGAAGAGTGGGTTGGACTGAAAGTTCCAACCTCCAACACTTGGCTGAGCCCCCAGGCAATCAGCCTGAACCTAGGTTACCTGGGGGTTTATCAGAGTGTTGTGTTATTAATACAACAAAAGACACCTTTATTGCTATCATCACTTAGGAAATTCCAGGGCTTTAGGAGCTCTGAGCCAGGAATGGGATGAAGACCAAATATACATATATATTTTTTATAAATCATAATATCATAGTGGGCATATTGTAAATGATACAGAGAGATCTGATCAGATCACTGGGGAGGAGTAGGCGGGGACTGTAGGAAGAGGCTGTCAGAGGCACGGGTAAACAGTCTAGGACGGGAGTCTGAGAAACTCAAATCCTCCAGAGCTCCTGGAATTAGGAGCAGAAGATTTGAAATATAAGAAGGGCTCTCTTGGGCTCTTTTTTTCAGGGATGCCTGGATGATTGTGCTGCAGCTGCCCAGCTGCCTGTATTTCCCAATGGACATATTTTGGATGGGAAGGAACTTGGGGTGCAGCCTAGGATCAAGCTGGCTTGGCAGAGGGTGGCAGGGTTGTTCTTTGGGTGTTCTAGAGGGGATGAGCTGTGAAGCAGAAACCTGCCATTCTCCCAAAATTGTGTAGCTTTTGTATCTTATGTTGTTTTAATTTGTAAACTAATCCTATAGAAATAAGATAAAAACTAACAGGGGTAATGATAGCAGAAGTCAGGGGTTAAAGAGTTTAGCCTTAATTGACAGGTTTAAGTGATTAAAGCTGTAACTAAAGAGTTAAAGAGTTTAGCCTTAATTGATAGGTTCAAGTGAAGAATGCAGGAGGAAAGCTGCTATTCCAAAACCAGGAAGCTTTTTAATAGACTCCTTTCCTTTATCAACACCACATCTTTTCCTCTGGAATTTGCCTAGAGGGCGGCAGCGGGCAGCAGGACCCCACTTGCTATTCAGTAACATACGTGATGATGGATATTAATGGTGCCTTTCAAAGATTGATTTATGAAGAGGGGAACCCATATTAGAATTGTGGGCTTCTATGGAATACCAGGAACCCATTCGTAAAGATTTGATTTCTCCTAGGTCACTCTAGTACAGGCCACAGTCATGATGATAGGTCATGCCCAGAAAAGGGTAATTGATGAAGCACTTTGGGCTTGGGGAAAGAGGATAACTACTCTGCTGATCCAGACAGTTATAACACTAACCACCCCCCAACACCCCCACACAAAAACAACAAAAAACTAGTGGTTTAATATTGTATCTCTCAGATAACTGGTTCTTGGATTACCATATTGCTTTTCTCTTTTATAGGCACAGCCAGAGAGAGCGGTTTAGCATCTCCTTTGGGATCCGTCTTATTTATGGAGGTGGTTAGAGAACATGAGAGAGGGAAAGAGAAAGGACACTGTACCTTGGCTGAGGACACCAGCCCTCTGGAGAACAGGATTAGCATTTAATTAGAAGTCAGGAACAAATACAACCAAGTTCAATTCCTTCTAAGTTTATCTTTTTTTTTTTTTTTTTGAGTGAGGGGAAAAGAAGATTTAATCAAACATTTGTAGGATTCAATGTGATCCACTTTCACAAAAAATTTCACAGTCTTTTCTTTGTTTTTATGTTGTTTTTCTTATCTCTGGCTCTATGCTTTGGTTCCTACCGTGTTCCTGTTTGTCAGTCTGGTCCTTACCATCACTGTAGTCTCTTTGTAGGAACGTTCTTGCTTTTGCTACCTGTTCTAGATTTTTCTTTGCTGGGGCTGTGTTCCCATTTTCTTGATTTGTCAACACTGTCAGTTCTTCCTTGACTGCCACTTCAACTTCATTTGTTTACTTATTTTAATTTTTTATCTTTACCTTTTTGCATTTACTTATTGCATTTTTTACATTACCTTTTAGTCCCCTCCCCCCTCCCCCAGCAATCCCACACTGCTGTCCATGTCCATGAGTCCTTTTTCCTTTTTGCTCGATCCCTCCACCCCCTAACCTCCCCCATGCATTACCTGTCATCATCCTTCATTTATTTGACTTCTTGCTTCTACTTTTATGCTTACTTGACTTCTCTTTGCTCCTGCTTTGACTCCATTTCCCCATTTCCTAGTTTTGTCCTCCTACTTCTGATTCCTTTCTCTGCTTCTGTTTCTACTGTTTTTTCCTTCTTAGAATTTTTTCTTTTTTGTCATTTCTATGCTGTCTGTCATCTTTGTCTTCCTTATGGTTTTTTTCTTCCACCTTGCCCCTACTTCTCCATGCTCTTGATGTCTCTCTCCTTATCTCTGTCATTACCCCTTTCCTTATCATAGTCTAGATCTCATGTTCTACCTCTCTCATTTTCTTTCTCTCTTTCCTGATCCCTGTCCCCTCTATCTCCTTCACTCTCATGACTTGCACTGCACGTTTATGCCTTTCCCTACTACTGCTATGCCTGCACCCTAATCCCTGACCAACACTTCAGATCCTCACCTTTCTTTCTCTTTCTTTGGTTTCACACTCTGGTAGCTGATGTTCTTTCTCTCTTCCTAATTCTCGGTAAAGCTAGAATACTCATGACCCTCCCAACAATGATTCCTATTTATTGATCTTCCTAGGAGACTTGAACATCTGTATTCAACACATCTACTTCATCAGCACTTTCCTTTCTGTCTGTCTTGATTTTTCTGTGTCAGTTTTTAATCTGTTAATCAATATTCTCATGAACTGGAGCTGGAATGCTTGGAATCAAGGTAGGAAAGCACTCCAGTTTTGTGAGAAAAGACCACGGCATTTCTCCAATGAGCATTACACAGCCTTCAGCAGCCTTCACATCTAGGTGCTCTTCATCACTGAGGAATTCTCCAACCAGTCCCATAGATCTGTAGAGGGCTGTGTGTACCTTATACACATAAAGCTCAGAGCTCTAATATATGGAGAGTCTGTGTGTTAAGAGACCCATGACTTGCTTATGAATTAACTTCAGAGTAACTAATGTGTACAACAGGCAAAAAGGTATAGAAACAAGTCATTCTGTTCCAACACCTTGAACTTCTACTTACCCCGCAGCACATCCCTGTTTGGCTCGCTATTTTCCTGCTTCCTTTCTCCCAGGGCTCAACTAGTGTGACCTTAACATAGATGTTGTCCACCATCTCGTGGTAGGTCTTGAGTTTGTAGGGCTTACTTACTTTGAAGTGCGGCGAAAGGCTGTTAGCCACAATCATAGGTTGAGGTTCATAGCCTTCTTGTAGCCCCACAGCCGAAGTGCATTGTCCTGCTTGCACGAGACCAGCACCAGTGATGTGGTGGCGCCTCTGCCACCTGGTGCCTCGGCTGCCCTGCCAAGCTTATCTTATTCATATGGGAGGATCGGCAAGCTTAACAAAGAGAAGCTCCAAATACTCAGGGAAGAAAGAAAGGTTGAACAGTTTACTGTTTTAGAAAAGCAAATGTGAGTTTGTGTTGGTAGGTACTTTAGCGGGGAAATAGAGTGTAGGCTATTATCTATTTCTGCTTACAGTTCATCACACACAGATTTGGGGCTGGTTTCTACACTAGACTCTACAACTAGGGTAGTCAAGAAGAATTTGGAATGACCAGAGAAGGTCAAAAGTACTTTAATGTTGAATGATGACACTATCATAATGGGTAAATAAAATAAGCTCCCATTTTTTTTGTGAGGGAGGGTCTGGAAAAGAGGAGGAGGCTACACAATAATGAATGAACAAATCCACTCCTTCTAATGGCAGTGGAGTTACAGAATGGTTTTTGAATGGACTTCGGGACACATTAGCTAAACTCCTGCTTTCTGTAGGAATGCCCTAGATAACAACCCCCAACTGGTAACCATTTCAATCCTCAAACCCTTCAGGTGACAGTCTAGCACTACTTAGGCAGTGTGATGAAAATTTGAGGCTTTACTTTTGGGTCCTAAATCTGCCTCTTTGTAGCTTCTCCTGAAATGAAGAGAATGAGACCATCTCTTCTCCCAAGGCTGACTTCTGTGTGGTTTGAGCAAAGCTGTCATATTTCTTGCAAAGTTTTTTCAAGAAAAGCACTGACCATCACTACTTATTTGCTTTAACTCTTTGTCATATGGATGATTTCTTTCTCTTCTTGGCTTTTTTCTTTAAACAAATTTCAATATGCCAATGTCTTTTTAAAGTCATAGCACAGAGAACTGGCCATCATATGGCTCAATAAACGCTGTGGGGGAAATGGGACATGGCTTCCTGATTCTGTAATCTTTGGATAAGGAAGTCTAAGGTGGCAATTTGTGATAGCCACATAACTCACAATGTGCAGTCACTTGAAGACCTGGGTTCTTTGAAGTGCACGCTGTCATTACATCACAACTCCCCACTGTATTTTAAGTATTATAGGATGCTGTGTTAGTTTCCTATTGATGCTGAAACAAATTAACACCAACCTGGTCGCTTAAAAGAAGAGAAATACATTCTCTCACATTTTTGGCTATCAGAAGTCTCAGGGCTGTACTTTCTCCAGAGACTTAAGGAGAAAATTTATTTCTCGCCTCTTTTGGCCTTTGTGGCTTATTGGCATTCCTTGGCCGGTGGCTGCTTCTCTCTCTGCTTCATCTTCATATGGCCTTCACCTCCGTGTGAATAGGTTTGTCTATGAACTCCCTCTGCCTCTCTTTGATGAGGGTGAGACTGCATTTAGAGACCACCTAGAATATCCAGGGTAGGCCTCTCAAGAGCCATCCTGGACACATTTCCTCTCCATTTATGGACCTGCGAAACTAGAAAACAAGTTACCTGTTTTCAAAATAGAAATGTAAAACAGCATAGGGTAATAGTTATAGATAGATACTGCCATTCCAAAAGGGGAAAAAATGTCAGGAAAAAAAAAGGAACACCCATTCCAAGATAATTGCTAACTCATCAAGGCAAATTCCATTAGGTTTCAAAGCATGGGGATAGTTCAGTGTGACCAGAGGATTTGCTGTTTGGGACTGCGACTGACTCTACCCTTTACTTCTGTGCCCGTGGCTCAGGCCCCTGACAGCACCCACAGGGTTCTGCCTTAGGGGCAATTCTTTCTCTGGCTTGGGTGGTAGTGCATATTTGCAGCTGTGTAGTTTTATCATCTTGTTTCCTTACTGGAATTTTAGGAGTCTGACTACCTTCTTTCATTTCATCTTTTGTCTGTTTTCTTCAGTCTGTGCTGACAGTGCTTCTGCTGGTATAACTTGTACAGAAACTTTGTTGGGTTTTGTTTGTCATAGGATTCTTGCCTTTAGACAAGAAGGTCCTCCACAGATCTTTCTGGATAATCTTATCTCTGTTCTTGACTTCTGCTGAGATGGTTTAGCAGATCCATGAGGTGTGTACCTAATCCTTTAACACTGTCCACTGGTCCTAATTCACACCCTTGGCCTTACCTCCAGAAGGTGCTTTCCTAAAAGCGAATCTCCTAATTTAGGCATCCTTTGCAATATACATAAACTGAGAATTTCCCAAATCATCAAATCTTGGTGCCTTTTTGCCTAACAGTTCCTCAATTTATCTCTTTCCTCTTGAATTTTACTATAAGCAGCAAGAAAAAAAATAATGACCAGGTTACATTTTCAATGCTTTGCTTGGATATCTAAGTTTATCACTTACAAATTCTGCTTTCCACACATCTGTGGGGTACAATACAGCCCCATTTCTGCCCTCATGTAATAAGGATAACCTCTTTTCTGGTTTCCATTAACATGTTTCTCATTCTTTCTGAACCTTCATCAGAATTGCCTTTAACATTCATATTTTTACAAACATTCTATTTATGATGATATATAAAATCTCTAAGAGGATAGAAGCTTTCTCTGTTGTGCTCCTTATTTCTTTTTTTAGCTCTCATAGGAAATAGCTGTAACATTTGTATTTATACTGAATCTGTTCAAAGCAATCTACATGTTTCCTGTTGTGTGATTCAGAATTCTTCTATAAGCATTTGAGATTTTACAAATTTATTTTACAATCCCCCTTCCAGCAATTGTTATCAGTTTTGGCTTAAATAAACTGTTAAAAAAATAAAAACCAAAAAAAAGCAAAGAACAAAATTTTTCTAGTTTCTATTTAATTCCAAAGTGACTTCTATATTTCTAGAGTTTTGTTATAGCAGTCTCCTACTCCTCTTATCAACATTTTTGACAGTTTCCTATGGCTTCTGTAGCAAATACAACTACACATTCGGTGGCCTAAAACAACAGAAATTAATTACAGTTTTAGAGGCCAGAAGTCCAATAGTCAAAGTGTAGACCCAGCCATACTCCCTCCAAAGACTGTGGAGAAGAACTCATTCCTTGCTTCTTCCAGTTCTGGTGGCTGTGCTATATCTCTCCCCTTTTCCTCCTCACATTGCATCTTGGTGTATGCCCCAGATTCTGCCTCTTCTTATAAGGGTACATGTGATTGCATGACACCTACCTGGATAAGCCAGGGTAACATGTCTTTTCAAAATCTTTAATATAATCACATGAATTGCCATATAAGAATATTTACAGATTGTGGGGATTAGAAAATGGATTTAGAAATAGAAAGTGGATTGCGGGGCCCTTTTTTCAGTCTACCATATGTGTCAAAATTCTTTCACTCTCTGCAGATTAACTAACTCCAAAGGCACTTCCTTGTTTTCAACTATTTGTTATAGCATTCCACTTCTGGTACCAAACTTTGTATTACTTGCCTATAGCTGCTGTAACAAATGACCACAAATCTGATGGCTTAACACAGTGGAAATTTATTCTCACAGTTCTGGAGCCAGCAGTTTGGACTTAGTATCTCTGGACCAAAATCAAGGCATTGGCATGGCTGTGCTTCCTCAGGAGGCTCTAGGGAAGACTCTGTTCCTCACCTCTTCTGCCTTCTAGTGGCTACTGACATTCTTTGTCTTGTGATAGCACCACTCCCATCTCTGTCTCCATGGTCACAGTGCCTCCCTCCCATCTACATGTGTTATATCTCTCTGTCTTTCTCTTATTAGGAATCTCATGATGGCACTTAGGACCCACCCAGATAATATTAGGATCATCTCCACACCAATATCCTTAACTTAATTACATCTGCAAAGACTCCTTTTCCAAATATAATTCTACTGATTAGGATGTGGATGTCTTTGGTGGGGGGGGGCATTTTTCAATCTATACTTAATACTTTCATGTTCAGCCTTCTTTTTCTACAAAAGAACAGGAGACTTGAGAAGCTAAGTCAGTCTCTGGGTACTGGTGTATATTCTTTGAATGAACAGCTAGAGTGAGAAGGTTCCTTTCAGCTCCTACTGTAGTTGAAAGGATGTGACTCCAATTCCTTGTCCATGATTTATACAGTTGGTATTTGGAAGAAGTAAATACAGGGTGTTACAATGATCTTTATTGAATCTTACTATGTTTGACCCTTTATTATAATCTGTTCACTTATATTAGGTTTTCTCAACACTGGTACTATTGACATTTGGATTGGATAATTCTTCCTTGGGAACAGGGAGGGGGTTGTCCTCTGAACTGTAGAATGTTTATCAGCTTCTCAGATGTTTATCAGCATCTCTGGCTTTTAGATGTTAGTACTACCACTTCAATATTTTCTCCCCACTCCCAGTTATGAAAACAAAAAAAAATGTCTCCAAACATAACCAAACATCTTGGGGGTGGAGAGTGGGGGCAAAATTATCATGAGAAACCATTGACCTACATGGAAACATATAGATTCAAGGCATTTTTTTTATTTTAACCTTATCATCCACTAATTTTATTGAAAATCACTGTCTATAGCTAAATGTTAAGATGTAAATGTAATAATGTTAAAAAAAAAAAAAGGACAGGACTGAGATCAAACCAGTGCATGAAAAGGGGGAGAGTTTGGCTATCATGTAGAAGGTTGTCAATGTTCTATACTGTTGAAGACAGCCTGACTAGCCCGGCTCTCACTCCAAGATATTCCGGAAGGAGCTGAGCTATTCTATCTGGAAAACTGGGAAGGTCTGACTCTATGCTTTCCAACTGGGTCATTTTAGAGGACATGGATGATGTCTGACGTGGTGTAGCAGCCATTAGAAATGCTTACAAAGCCCTGCACTCTATTACCTGCCTATCATCTTATTGAAAACTGGCTGCTCTCATCTTTCTAGCAGAAACTGGAGAGTTTTGCTCTCTTATTTCTAGCATGTAAATGGGATGGTCACTTCTCTCCTTATGCCTAAACAAATCCTGCCATTCTTCATGAGCTCACTTAGGGAAGTTCAATTTTCAATTTAAAAGTGGGTATTATCTGAATTAAGTGACAACACCTTTTTAAAAAGATAATAAACTTTTCATTTTGAAATGAAGATTTTTCATGTAGATTGATGTTTAGTTTTAAGAAATATTACAGAGAGATCCCTTGCAACCTTCACCTAGTTTTCCCCAATGGTAACAACTTCCTAAAGTTACTATCATGCAATACACAACCAAGAAACTGACATTGATATAACTCACCCATCTTATTTAGATTTCATCAGTTGCACATGCTCTCATGTATGTATGTGTATATTTAATTCTCTTCACTTTTGTCACCTTTGTAGATTTATATGATTGCAACCACAATCAAGGTAAAAAACTATTCTATCACCTCAAGAATTTCTTCTCTTGCCCTCTATAAGCACACTCATCCTCCCCTATACCCTCCCCTAAACTCCGACCATCACAAACTTGTTCTCCGTCTCTATAGTATTGTTATATCAAGAATGGGATATACATTAAATTGTAATCTGTGTAACCTTATGAGCTTTGCTTTTATTCACTCAGCATAATTTCCTTGAGATTTATTCAAGTTTTGTCAGTATCAATAGTTTATTCTTAGTTATTGCTGAGAAATATTTTATGGTAAATATGTATCATAGGTTTTTTTCAGCTTTATTGAGATATAATTGACAAATTATAATATATTTGAAGTGTACAACATGATGATTTATATATGTATACAGTGTAAAAATTCCAATAGTCCAGTTAATTCACACATTCTTTACCTTACATATTTCCCTTTGTTCCCCCCCCCCCACAAATTGTTTAGTCATTCACTTGTTGAAGAAGGTTTGGGTTAACTAAATCTTCTAAATCTTTAGTCAGTTGACTGACTAAAATAAAGCAAGTTGCTATTATATTCATATGTAGGACCTTGTATAAACATAAGCTTTTGTCTCTCTAGAGTAGATGCAGAAGAGCACAATTGCTAGGACACATGATGCATATACTGGCCCACAGTGTCCGTGGCATTGTGGATGAGACAAGACAAATTCGCACAGACCACCGAAGTCCTGTGAAGGAAAAGGGATGGCACGGCCACTCTCTTAAGGGGAAAGCATGCCAACCCTTGCCTTGACAAGCTGTTATTGGCTTTCTAATAGCATACATCAAAGAAGGTTTTCATTCATTATACTTAGGTTTGCTTTAGGTAATTACTTTTTACAGACAGCAATGGAAAGGATGTTATTAATTACTTCTTACAGATTAACAAGGAAAAAATGTTGCAAATGCAAGTGAACAATACGAGTAATTGGTTTGGTTACACATCAATCCTTGGGAAAATTAGCACAGATTTCAGGAAGTTATTTTAAAGATATGCAGTAAGCATTTTCTGCCTCAATTCAGGGTGAAGGAGTTTTAGCAAAAGCAAGTCACAAAGCAACCTAGGTATAATGCAGGCCCAATTTCCCACAGGAGAACCGATCCGTGGGTTTGGCATCCTGCATGCCACCACATACCTATGGGCTTTCCCATAGGGCTGAGCTACATTTGCCATTCCATGTGGATAGATTCCCCCTAACCACATGGTAATTGTATGTTTCTTTTTTATGAAAAACGGCAAAATGTATTTCAAAATGTCTTTACAATTTTATATTCTGGCCAGCAATGTATCAAAATTGATTTTCTCTGTATCCTTACCAGCATTTTGTGTTAACATGAATTTTATTTTAGTTGTTCTAATAGTTATGTAGTGATATCCCATGGTGTTCTCTCATATCCTTATTGGCTGGTGATGTTGAATATTTTTTCATGTGCTCATTTCCCATCTCTCTCCTCTTCAATGACATTTTTCTTTATATCTTTGTCCTTTATATGTTTTTTTCTAATTGATTATTTGTTTCATTTTTAAGTTTTGAGAGTTCTTTATATAGTTTAAATAGAGTACTAGTCCTTAGTCAGATGCTTCTTTTCACTCATTTTCCATTCTTTTAGTAGACTCTTTCACAGAATAAATATTTTAAAATTTTTATGAAGTTTAGTTAATTCATTTTTTCTTCAAGAGGTTGTTGGTAGTGCCAAGTCTAAGAACTCTTTGCTTAGACTTAGATCCTGAAGATTTTTTCCTAAAAATTTTTATACATTTTTTGTTTTACATTTAAGTCTGTGACTGATTTTCAGTTATTATTACCATAGGGTTTGATGTTTAGGCTGAGATTCATTTTCTTCCTATGGAAATCCAGTTACTCCAGCACCATTTATTGGAAAGGCTATCCTTTTTCCATTGAGTTGCTTTTGTGCCTTTGCCAAAAATCAGTTGAGCTTAATTGTATGGGTCTATTTGTGGATTCTCAGTTCTATTACATCAATCCATGTGCTTATCGCTTTAACAATACCACACTCCCTTAATTACTGTAGCTATATAGTATGCCTTAACATTGGATAAAGTAATTCTTCCCACTTTATTTTTCTTTTTTAAATATTATTTCAGCTATTCCAGGGCCTGTGTCTTTCCATATAAATTTTAGAATAAGCTTGTTGCTTTGATGGGCTGGTCCATATCTACAAAATACTGTGCTATGACTTAAAAAATTGCATTAAATCTGTCAATCAATTTAGGAAGAATTGATATCATTTACGATGTTGAGTCTACCAATCCATAAATATGATTTCTCTCCATTTGTGCCTTGTTTGATTTATTTCACCAGCATTATTTAATACTTTCCATGTAGATCCTGTACTCATTTTGTTAGGTTTATACCTAAGGATTTCATTTTCTTTAAAGAGATTTTAAGTGATATTGGGTTTTTTAATTTTGGTGTCTTCTGCAAGGTAGTTATAAGTGTATAGAAATGCAGTTGATTTTTATGTGTTGATCTTGTATCCTTTGACTTTGCTAAAGTCATGTATAGTTTAGGCTTTGGCGGATTTTTTTTGTTTGTTTGCTTGTCCCTTGTGATTTCCTATTTAGAAAATTGTGACAATATCTTTTTCTGAATGTAGGAGGGACTTTGGACACTATGTGTTTCCATGCCACACAAGTAGTAGGGGCTTAAGGTACGTTTTTGTTTGGGAAGTCTAGGTGTGCCAGCATTAGCACTGTGATCTATGAATCTCAGTGATGTTTAAAACTATCTCCTTGTTGTTTTTGTCTTCTTTTCCTTTTTCCTGAAAGAGCTAATTCACAATGCATTTATCTACATGTTGAAACTCCTGTTTTTCTTTGAAGTGCAATGCACTTAATCTATTTAGAATAGTTCTTATTTATTTACAACTTTGAGAGAACAGTGTCTTAGTACAGATTAAAATTGCAATTTAATTAATGTCTTTACACAGTACTTGGATACTAACCTCTTTTAACTACCAGAGAAATACCTCTATATCTGATTTCATTTAGAGTCTTTAGCAGGTACACAAAGTGCTGGAAATAGTGTCGTTTTTTCTATGTGACACAGGCAATAATTAAAGTTCTAAAAGCTGTGCACTGGCATTTTTCACAGTCAACTTGGCAATAATTGTCTTTCTATGCTCACGGGTTGGTTGAGGACCCTCACATGGTATTTTTTATCACTTGTGCTGTGTGTTTGTATGGATATAATATTTTCAAGTATGTGTCATCATTCTGTATAAGAAAACATCCACATTTTCCAATCTTTAAAAAAGATAATTAATACCTGGCAGAATATACAAATGAAAAAGAGGGCAGATGTGAGTGAAGAGACTGTATGATTTAAAGACAATAAGCCAAGAGAGAAAAAGCAACAATCTCTTCAGAATGCTTTGGACACCAGCTTGTAAATAATTAATAAAACCTGATAAAATTACCTCCACCTTTACTTAAGCTTAATATTCTGCAAATAAAAGTTAATATCTAGCTTTGTCAAAGCAAAATTGAATAGCACTAGATGACAAAGTCTGAAATATTCTTGTGGTTTGCTAAGACCCTATTAATGTAATAATATATGTGAAAAATACAGATAAATCAAGAATTTATAATCCAGAAATCATGCTCCCTAAAATAAGGACCCCCAAATAAAATCAAGTAAGATAGACTATAATTTAACATCAGACCTTCAAGACAAAGTGTAGGTCAATTCAATTTGACAAGTGTATATTTAGTGCTTAGTGTACTAGGATCTATATTACATTCTTCTTTTTTAAAAGATATTATTTATTTTATTTTTAGAGAGAGAGAGAAAGAGAGGGCAAGAAACATCAATGTGTGGTTGCCTCTTGTGTGCCCCCTACTGGGGACCTGGCCAGCAACTCAAGCATGGCCCTGACTGGGAATCAATCTGGTGACCCTTTGAGTCACAGGCTGCCACTCAATCCACTGAACCACACCAGCCAGGGCTGTAGTATATTGTAAGGCTACAAAGTGGCACAAGAACAGCTCTTTCTCTATTGAAACATGCGGCTTTCCCTGCAGATTCCTTGTGAAAGTATCCTAAAGGCATGGTACTGAAATTTCAATCATTTGGAACCTGCAATTTCAAGGATAATCAAACTGAAAAAAACTAGGCTAAACAAAATTAGATATTCCTGAGATCTAACAATCTAATCTAATCTAACCAGCATTAATAATAAATGAAGGAAAGTTAAAAAGCAATAATCTCTCTAAACCTCATCATTCTCAGTATGAATCAGATTCATATATTTTTGAAACCTTTGTCCTGAGAACCAATACTTGATAAATAAAACATTCAGCATAATGTGAACTTGATAAATGCAAGTCACAGTGCTATGTATTAATTTCTGGACCTTTTAATCCAGATATTATTTTCAAATTGTCGAAAGATGCTATAATTAGTATTTTGGACAGATTTGAATCAGGTGGATGTTGGTATGGCAATCTTAAAATTTATTAAATTTGGACCTTTAAAGATTTGTTACGTAAGACAGCCAGAGCAGGGAATATCCCACCTCTATGATTTCCCCATTGGAGCAGAGTGAAAATGCTCAGGTGAAAGAACTATTCATTCATGACAAGATCTTATGTGTGGTTGAGCATTCACTTTTTATGGAGAAACAAACGCAAGTAAGTTGTAACTGATGCCATCAAGAAGTTTGAAATTCAGTAGGGCAGACAGATTGATGTGTGCAGAGTCAGGCTCCAGGTTAAAATCCTATGTGTGATTCCTCAGGCCTGACCACAGGTAATCACAAAGGCTTCACTTCACGGGCTCCATGGGAAAAGCCGCCCTCCCCACACCAGATGCGGAGCAGAGGAGGCACCCGGCACTGCAGTCTCTGTCAAGGACTCAGACTCTTCCCCACTAATGAGTTTTCACATGTTCACATTCTTATCTGCAGTGCCTTCATCTCTATCAGATATCCTCCCCGGGAACTTCTGCCAAGGTCTCCTTACCGGAATGGAGGGGAAAATTCTGAAGATGCTTTTCTCCGCCATGATTCAGTCTACTCCTAGCCCACTCCACTTGCCACTGCACCCCCCAAAGTCCATAAAACGAAAGCCAGGAAACAATGAGGGGGCCCCCAAGTCTGTGGTGCCTCCCTTGACCCTCAACCCCTGTACTGCTCCATGGGGGAAAGTGGAACAGGGGCAGCTGGTGATCTCTCTTCGGCTTCAGACTCTGACTTAGGGATTAAAGGCCAGACTCTTACTGCGGGCTTGTTGTTTTGATGGGCTACTCCTTATCTGACAGCTCAGCTCTCTCTCTTCCAGCTCAGCTGAGCTTGGACAGGTGGACACAGATAACCACAACACAGTGAGAGAAGTATAAACACGAGTACCTGAGAGAGCTCTGAGCATCCAATGGGTGGAGAGAATGAGAGGCCCAGAGATTATAATTCAGTTTGGGCTCAAAGTGTACACTGGAAACAGATACCCTGGGCCAAGGAAGCAGCCTGTGCAGAAGTCTAGGGACCTAACTACTTGGCTGATTGGGAAACTGCAAATAAGAAAGTGTAGAGTACATCAGGAAGTGGTGGTAAGGATGAGGGCAGACAAGTAGGCACAGGTCCCCTGAAGGAATTTGGATTTTCTACTCATGGGGAGCTACTGAAAATAAACGAAAAAGAGACTTATCAGAAGAAAGTGAACATTGCTCTATTTACATTTGAAATGACAAGATTTACAAAAACAGTATCTCTAGAAGCTATATTCTCATTACCTAAAATACTTCACCTGTCCAATTATCTCCAAACAAAATGATTTATATTGGTTTTATGAAACGTCAGAAAATAATTGCCCACTCATATGCTGTTTTGTCTATCAGTTTTTTAGCTTGTCATGTTTAGATCAATTTATTTAAAATAAAATGAACTTTGTAATGATTTTATTGGCCATGCTGAATATAAGATAGCCCCATTCACACAGGGAAAAGGTCACCCTCTGGGCAAGCAGAACATTGTGGTAGAACCTCCAAGTCCCAAATGCACTTACCTCCTGTGACATTGTACATCACATACGCAGGCTTGCAGAGCACGAGTCCTATGCCAGCCTCCTATAAGAGGCATCTGGCATGACAGTTAAGTCCATGGGTCAAGGGAGAGACTGCCTCAGTTCCCCAAGACCCTCCCCAACCAAGTTACTAGCTACACGACTGTGGATAAGTTATTTGACGTTTCTTGGCCTCAGGTTCCCCCCTTTCATAAAGTAGGGATAATAATAGCATTACCAGATGGCTCTGCTCTGGGGCCAGACCCTGCCCTGGTTTAGTCCGGGACCCTTCATGTGTCAGGTTCTTGACTCCTGCAGAAAAAGTTTCAGGACACAAATCCAGGTGAAAGTGAGAGTAAGTTTATAGCAGTCTGGGACAAGTAGGCAAAGGAAGAGCCCCTGGAGACAGGATCGGGGGTATGCCCAGGATGAGCTGCCGCTGTCCACAGCTCCCCTGGGTGCAGGTCTCGTTGGGACCCTTAAAGCTTAGGATAGAAGAAGGAAAGCACATGCTCAGGAAAAGGGGTATGGGCGTGCTCGAAGGAGAGCACGTGCTAACTTTCTTTGTCCTGAGGGCTTTATCTATTTTTTATAGGTAGAAATTTTAGGGGAGGTCCTAGGGGAGGATCACAACAGAATATTCATTAGATCTCCAGGTATGTTGTTCAGTATGCTGATGTGTCAAAATGAGTGTATAGTAGGGTCGGGGCCACTCTGGTGAGTTTCACTCTATCTTGGATTGGTCTGGCTCTAATTGGTTTCTTCTTTGTTATCTGTCTCCCTGACTGAGGTGAGTTAAGCCACCTGCTTTTAGGTATCTTTGGTTAGGGAGGGTAGAGTCTTGTGATTTATCAGCTGGCTGTTAATTGCTTAGCTGTTCCAGCCATTCGCTCAACAATTTGTCTCAGTTTTCTTATTCGACTCGCCAGGGAATTTTTCTAGTTTCTTACTAACCTGACTCAATTGAACCTACCTAGTAAGACTGTTGGGATGATTATGTGATTATGTCAATAAGACATTTAGACTGATCTAGAAGAGAACAGATAGGTGGCTACAGAAAGATGTCATAGAAAGAGACCTCCTTTTTCTAGAGGCTCGTGGTCTAGCAACTTCGATATTTAAACTGGTAAATTGGTGATGAGAGCAGAAATCAAAGTTCCAGGGGTGAGAGGAGGTGAGAGATAAGGAGTGAGCATGATTTGGAAAAGGCAGACATGCCCTGGCCTCTTTACTTGAAATTTCAGGGTTTCAAGAAAGATAGATAATTTTAGCTTCTGGAAAAAGTGCTATTCAGAAAAGATGAAGACAGAAGAGTTTAGTGTGTTTGAAGGCATAGATGGGGAAACAACCAAATAGGTGGTAATTAAAGATGTTTGAGAAAGAGAGTGCATTTTAAATAATGAATAAAAGATTTTTAGTTGCTTTGTTATTTTTTAATTTTTATCATGCATATTTTCTAACATATATGAGTAAAAATAATCTGTAACATCCCAGGTATTCATTACTCAAGTTTGACAATTGTGAGTATTTTTTAAACTTGTTTTATTCACTCCCCACACTGGATAAAAAGGTTGCCAAAGTATTTTGAGACGTTCTAGGTACCATGTATTGTTTTGCTCATAATAATTTAGTTTGCATCTCTAAATTGATAAAGACCTTTGTTTTCATAAATGTAATGATACTGTGGGGCTTAAAATATTAACACCAATTTCAATCATCTAATATTCAGTCCATATTAATTGTCCATAGTTGTCTCCAAATGTCCTTTTACACATAGCTTGTTCAATTCAGCATCAATAGAAGGTCCAGACATTGCATTTGATTATTATTTCTTAACCGTCTTTCAACCACTAACAATCCTTCCCCCCAAATCTTTCTCTTCCATGCCATTTATTTGTTGAAAAAAATGGAATCATTTATATTGTAGAATGCCCCGTATTCTGCATTTGTCTCATAATTTTCTTCTTGTGTCTTTTAATTTATTGAATGTCAACACATGAAGATATAGATTCAGAATGAAGCATGTTTTCCCCCACTACAGAAGGAAGAGGGAAAAAATGATTGAGATGAAGAGGAGAAAAATGCACATTTTATATTAAAGAGCTTCAGTCACTTCAGTAAAATGGAATGTAAGCTCATTATTGAGATAATGATGACGGAGAGTGGGTGGGAGTGTGAGAGCCAAAGGTTTGGAATCTAGTTTGAGGACTGTGATAGGCAATCAAATTGAGATGTATTAAAGTCTCAAAAAGGAATAATGAGAACTAAACTGTGTTGATTAGCATTGCTTTGTGTGTAGAACAATTCAGTTATTTTCTTGACATTCTTCATTACTAGTAATGGCCTCCGGATTTACTCAGGGCTGATGAGTGCCAAGGTGGGCGCAGTTGAACTGGAAGCAGATTTGTAGTCATCAGGGTTGCAGCTGAGCAAAAGGCTGGCATGGCTGAGCGAGGACAAATGTTGTGCTAACGATGCTGGTGGACTATGAAGAGGAGGAGGTAAAGGACCAGGGAACTCAATGGGAGAAATGCAAAGATAAGAAACAGGATGCTCAGGAGAGTGCATCATCAATGAAATATCTTCAGATGGTTATGAGGTTGAGGGTGGATGGAAGGTGTGAGTACCTGACCTGAAGTCGGAAGGAAGGCAGGGGGGACGTCACAAACCTGGCTCCCACTTCCACTTTACTACCACCTTGCTGGTGACCTCAGGCAATCCATTTATTCTCTCTGAACCTCAATTCCCCTTATTGTAAAATGGGGCTAAGAATTCATACCACATAAAGTTGTGGGAAGAAGGAATGAGATATGGTATGTAAAGCTGCAGTGGCTATCACTTAATTAGCACTCACAAAGTATTGATTGCTGATATCGATGAAGTCAAGAAATTGTAAGGTCATTGTGTCTTGTAGTCCAATGAGGTAAGCTGTGTGTTTAAGGATTGTTGTCCATTATGAAGTCATTAGGACTTTTGAAGAGAAAGCCAATACATTAAAAAAAATTAATGACTCTAGATAATAATTATCAGTGCTATTTCAGATAATTTGAAATAAATAAAGCTAAAAAACCAGTTGTTTGTACACTTATCCTCAGGCACACATACATTGTGCCCATTCACACTGTGGCCATACAAACACTCCATGTTTTAATGTGTTCCAGAGAGATGATCGCTGTTTTGTAATATCTTCTCATGTATAGCCACACTGTCAATAATGAGATATCCTGGCTGGGTGAGCCAGATATTCACGAATGTAATCAAGGCTGCTTTTTAAGTAAAATACCAAAAAACCAAGCCTCTTTTTAGATTGCACTCTCCTATCTTTTAGTATTCACAATGTAGCAGAGAAATTCAGAAGAGCCTCATCATGGTAAAATTTCACTGAATATTCAGTACTCAGGGGAAGTCAGAGAGAGTGCTACAATTTAAACAGGCACCTCTGATTGAGGTAAACAATAAACAGAACATCTCACAGAAAGGCTCATTTCTGGCTAATGCCAAGTTCTTTGGGAAGGTTTAATAGGGAGTAGTGAGACGTATCCAAGATTCCAGCTCAAGCATTTTTTGAAACACAGAATGACTGATCTGCAAGTTTATGAATACAGATGTACCAGACAGTCCTCTCACAAGCTGCGCAAATGGCCTTGGCTGCCACTGAACGGGTGGGAAGGGAATGGGAAAGAGAGAGAAGGGGGCCGCTTTGCTTGTGTGGTACACAGTATTAGACTCATGAAAAATGCTGGCAAGGTGCCACGTTTGGAGAGACTTGCAAGAATCTCCTGCCTGTGTTTTATCTTTGGGTGTTGCCATGGCTACTGATGGAAAGAAATGAAACTCAAAAGGTGGAGGGAGGCAGACAGATTAGGGGGTGGAAGAAATGGGGAAAACAATCTCAACAGCCAAGCATCTGGGAAGATTTATTGTTGAAGGTTTTGATTGCCTATCCCACTGCGTATACTGTATATTCAAACATCCACTCTGAAGCCAATTACCTTTTGGAATAAAGCTCCATAAAGGACCGCACTGGAGATCAATCTACCTGCCCTTGTGCAATTTTCCTTATATTTCTATCAGGGAGGGTAAAAAAAATTAGGGAGCTCACCTTTGAATCTCAGCTTTGCACTTTCCAGGTATTTGTCTTTGACCAAGTTATTTCCATTCTTGTTTTTCCAGTTTATCCACCTCTAAAATGGGATAATCCACTACTTCTTTGGGCTGGAAGGGAAGCACATGTGTGAAAGTGTGTAGCACAATATCATGAATAGTAATGCACACTTAGGTCAGTTTTTATTCTTTTCCTTATAAACTGGTAAATGAGTTGGCTGTGACAAGATGATCCACATGTCTGTTTTCCCAGTCTTCCTTCAGAGCTATGCACACATAGAATTGGTTTCATTAACGTGATGTATTATGGCCAGTGAGAGCTGGTGAGCGAACACACCATACCCTTGGCTTATTCATAGGCAAGTCTTCCTCTCTGGCCAGGCCTCATTGAGGAACAAGGCATACTCCATCACTGCTGGCCACCATACCCTTACCTTATCCTGGTACTTTTAAAAAGTTGGGTATAAATAAAAATTTGACAAATGGAGGTATTTTTCCTTGGAACGTTTTTCCTGTTACAATGCTCTTATCTTCATTTGTGACCAAAAGGAAATTGGTAGTGGTATTTAACCTAGTTTCCCTTTAGCTGGTTCTGTCAAGTGGTTAATTTTATTAGTGACTTAAATGCAGTAAGATAATTATTTATATTTAAAAATTCCTTTCATAGAGTGAGCGTTGTCTTTGAAATGTGAATGCTTATCTTCCCTCATCTCAGTTTATTAGGTTATAAATATGGGCTTTCATGTGCAGTACTGTTTTCATAATGTACACAGATGAATGGTGTCCAGTACTGTACACATCTTACTAAAAGAGACACAGAACATACTACCTTTCTCTTAACCAAGGCAAGTCCATTATTTTAAAGCTGGCTGTTATAGGTATCTTGGACTTTAAAGAAGTCATCTAAAATATTCTGGAGAGGCACTGGCTGGTGTGGCTCAGTGGACTGAATGCCAGCCTGCAAACTAAAGGGTCGCCGGTTCAATTCCCAGTCAGGGCACGTGCTTGGGTTACAGGCCAGGTCCCCAGTAGGGGGTATGTAAGAGGCAACCACACATTGATGTTTCTCTCCCTCTCTTTCTCCCTAACTTCCCCTGCATCTAAAAATAAATACATATAATCTTTTAAAAAATAAAAAATAAAATATTCTGAAGAGTAAGAATGATGCATTATTTCCACATATGTTTTCCCCTTTCATCTGATAAAATGCTTTTCCCCTTTCTCCACTGTTAATATAATCGCTGAATCTTATTGCTTAGGACAGTGTTTTCCATACTCTGGGAGACAACCTGTTTGTGAGCCATGAAATCAAAGTGGCAGCTGTTATAAGTATTTTTGAAAAGCAAAATGGACTCAAATAGAAAATACCAGAGTCCATTACACATAGAAGGGTAAGTACTGCTTCTTGACATTGTGCTTCAGTCACATGTATGCTCTCTCACATATGTATAAGTAGATTGAGGTTAAAAAATTTTTTTGATAGTCACTTACTTCAGGGATGTAGTCCAAGGCAAGTAAAGCTAAATAACAGAGTCAGACAAGGTTAGGATTTTACAACAAAGTTTTCATCTCCCTCATGGAGTGAGAATTTGTGATGCCTATTAAGTAAGGACCTCTTTAGTACTGGAGTATTTCTTAGAACTCTCCATACTCTTCTTGGACATGCCACCGTTTAGCCAGTTACTAAGGTTCAAAACATCATGGTCTCTTTGTCTCCTTTTTCTCTCTTTCTTATCCTCTCCTCAAATCTGTTGCTGGGTGTGCTGACTGCACCCTACCTGACCCATCGCAGAGCCCCCATCTCTTGCCTCGTCGCCCCATCTGGCATCTAGTTTTCTCCTCAGTCCTGGGCTTGGATCATAGCTTTCTTACAGCCTCCAAATTTTCTGCCACCCAGTAAGTTATCCTGAAATATAGTTTCAAATTATCATTCCTATGCTTAGGAATGGATACCTAGTCAATCTCAAACCTTTTCCTGCTATTATTGAAAGACCTCATGATCTGACGCTAGCTTACCTTCCCAGTCTTGCCTGTTGTGCTCATGGCCTGCACTCCAGCCATCTGGGACTTGTTATTAGTCTCCTTTATATGTCCCACTTCACTTGCACAACTCCCTTTTTCCACATGGTTCTTTTTTCCTGGATACATATTTTCTTTTGTCCTCTCCCTCTTTCACTGACTATTGTCTAATCTTTTGGTCAAGTTTTTGACCAGATATTACTTTTCCCCTTGACTTGTATCCTTGACTGTTAGAAGCATCCTCTCCACCTTTAAATTCTCATTGCATCTTGCCTACAACACTCTGAGGAAACATTTAGGCTATTTTGATTTTAGTTTTTCATGTAACGACTTGTTTGCCTTTAGATCTAGTCATTCCCCCCTCATCTGCTTATCACAGAGTCTTGCAGTGAGTAGCACTGGTTATATATTTGCTGAGTAAACTGTAAAATTACATTTTCCAAACAGTGTGTTTGTGGTCTGAAAATGTTAACTATTCCAGTATTACCTTGGATAGTTTTAGAAATTGTTCATCATATTGTAAGGACGAGAATCATACAAATCTGGGAAGAACTATTGATCTTTTTACCTATTTTCAGAAACTTCAAACCTGCTGCCTGACATATTGGTCTTTCTCAGCCTATTTGCACATCTAATTAGCCTTCAGTCAGGTCTGCAGCATCTCTTTGCATCATGCTAATGTGCCACGGACCAGGGCCAGCAGCAGTGCCTCTTGCAAGATTTAAGTGTTGTCTCTGGCTTGAACCTTTGGTGTTTTGAGTAAGAGTTTTCAAAGTGCTGTCCCTGGGGTAGCAGCATCAACATTACCTGGAGATTTATTGGAATTGCAAATTCTCTGCCCCCAGTCTCAGCCATACTGATCAGATGGCATGACACATGTCCTTCCAAGGGATTCTCATGCACGCTGAACTTTGAGAGCTTCTGATTTAGGCCTCCTTCTCTCTCTCTCTCCCCTCTCATCTCTCTGTATTTCAGTGCATGATTTTTTTTAAAAACATTTTATTTATTTATTTTTGGAGAGAGGGAAAGGGCAGGAGAAAGAGAGGGTGAGAAACATCAACACCAATGTGTTGTTGTCTCTTGTGTGCCCCCAGCTGGTGATGTGGCCCACAACCCAGGCATGTGCCCCAATGAGAAATCGAACCTACCACCCTTTGGTTCATAGGCTGGCACTCAATCCACTGAACCACACCAGCCAGGGAAGTGCATGAGTTCTTAACACCATTGCAACCTAGACAAGGCCCTGGGTGAACCATCTCTACTCATAGATGATTATGCATCAGGAAAAAAAACAGTACTACAAATATACTAACAATAAAGACAGCCAAAGTTTATGGAGCAAAATTAGATATAACTAATGAACCCATTCCATCAACCACTGAAATTTTTAAAAGTTGCCAGAAATCTTCAAAATCCTCTTTCTTACCATTCCTTCTTAAACCTGGCCTTCTTTATGCAATGCCACTCAAGATACATTACTTCTTGCCAAATATTTTTTCCCACTTATTCCCTAGTTGTGTGACAAAATTCTGCTTTCTGTTGCTAATTTGTATACTATTAAAAACACTGTAAGTTGGGCAGGCTTTTATAGACTTGCTTAGGGCTATAATTTGCAATTAATATCATTGTTCCTACAGGGAAATGCAGTCTCAGTTCCAAAAATCTGACCCACAAAGCATTGAGATGGTAAATTGGTGTGTTGGGAACTTTCTGTGCTGGCAAAATATATTATACCCTATCAAGTTATTCACTTTCTATTTTAGATGTGAAAACTTGACACCAAAATATATCTTTCACTGGGAGTACTGAGGAGGCATGGGTAGAGCAAGGTGGGCAATAGCCTATGTCAGAATTTTTTCCTTAGGTGCAGAAAAATGCTGACTACCTCTTCCTTTGGAGCTTTCCTCATTATATTTAATCGTTTCATCCTGGTAAGTTGTAAGAACGTCTGAGGGAGTGACATTTTCAAGTCCTTTTAATTACTTTCACCAAAGGTTTTTAAAGGAGGGAGTAAATGTGAAGAAACTGGGCATCTGAGGTAGAGCGCGCCTTGCCTCAGGGCCTGTTCCCATGTTGTTCCCTCTGCTGGGAATATTTCCCTTTAAGTCTTTACTTTGTTGGGTCCTATTTCATCATTTTAGACTCATCTTAAAGATCTTGAGAAAGATCTTCCCTAACTACTTTATTTCAATTAGCTCTCACTTCCCATTTTGTTTTCTTCATAACATTTCTCTCTATCACAATAATTGTATTTGTTTACTTGATTGTTATCTTTCTTCTCTGCTATCATTTAAGCTTTATGAGCACAAGGACTTGGTTACATTTTCTGCAGCTTTTCCAGTGCTTTAGGATATGCAAAGCTCACAAGAGGTGATCAATAACTATTTTTTTTTAAATTAGTGAAATAAAAAGTTGAGAAGAAAAAGGAGGTTACATCCTGGGAGAGGCGCTTTCTGATCTCACAGGCCCTAGGCATGCATCACAGAGAAGTGACTTTGAGAACTGACTCAAATTCTGCCTTGACTTTACTTTGAACTTTTGAACCTTAGTTTTCTTATCTGAGGATGATGATAAAATACTTTGCAAGGTTGTTTTCAGGCTAGAGATGGCATGTATAAAATGCTTAGTGCGGTGCTAATATCAGCTATTGCTATAAATGTTTATTTCTTATTTCTTCTAGGATACAAACTAGTGGGACAAAGGTGTCATTGTCTGTGAGTTTTTATGTCCAGGGTTGTATGTAATGGATTTATTTCTTATGCTGATATTTTTTAAAAGAAGTGTATTTGAAAATATCCCTTGAGGCTAGAGGTTGATGATAGGATGTCAAGATATCTCTTACCCTCTTCCCTTTACTATATTCATACCAGGTTTGGGTGTTCCAGAAGACTTGCAAAATTTATTTTTCCATATTCAAAAGCTATATTTGAGGCAGATATAAATTTCATAATAGGATACATCTTCTCTGAATGCATGTACTATATATGGACAAAAGAAATGTTCCCCCATAGAACTCATAGTAGTCATGGCTCTAGAATTTCATTTATTTTTATTTTATTTATTTATTTATTTAGAATTTTTTAAGTTGTTCAGTTACAGTTGTCCCCATTTTCTCCCATTACTCTCTCCTGCCTTACCTCCCCTCCATATTCACTCCCCTCCCCCATTGTCTTTGTCCATGGGTCCTTTATACATGTTCCTTGACTTGACCCTTCTAGAATTTCATTTGTAAGAGGGTTTT
Source organism: Phyllostomus discolor (assembly GCF_004126475.2). Classification (NCBI taxonomy): domain Eukaryota; kingdom Metazoa; phylum Chordata; class Mammalia; order Chiroptera; family Phyllostomidae; genus Phyllostomus; species Phyllostomus discolor. The sequence continues at coordinate 73,238,974 of NC_040907.2, forward strand.
TGAATAATAATATGGTTGAAATGGAGGACTGGAGGACTTTTTTCAAGTTATATTTGCATAAAAAGTGCATCATTTTATGTTAAGATCTTCTCGATGTAGGATAACTGAGAATGACAAGTGGAGAGCTGATGAATATTATGAGGGTAGACTAACATCACTTGCAAGAAACCCTTTGTCTCTACTCCTGGGAATTGTTAGATCAACTTCCTGGTTGCCTGTAAGAGAGCACATGCTCTAATTACACAAACAGAGCAAGATATACAAGATTCTAAGTTCTCCATAACACAGCTTAAATGCTAAAGACAGCAAGCATATTAAATGCTCTTAACAAAGAATAAACAGAACATTGTAATGCAGAACCATTGAGAGTTATTTTCTTATGTAGGCAATTTTTACAATCTAGCCTGAAGATCAAGGGATACCCCAGTGGTCTAATCTTTCTTTATATTGACTTCAAAGATATCATTCAAATGATCATATAATTCATCTTAGAATAAAGCTAAACTTGGAAAAATAAAACTTGTAATTTAAGAGTGTAAAATATGTGTATGTAAATAACTTCTTAATTTTGACTTTAAGTTGTTTTAAGCAGTGAAGGTTAGTAATGTCAGCTGGAGTAGACCAGGTAAATCAGAACAATGCTTCTATTGACAACAGTTAGAAACTCTGAGTAAGATGTAAAAACTTACCTTCTAAATAGGCACTAGAGGATTGCCAGAGAGATAAAACGATATCAAGGCAATATCTTGGTGAAGACAGAAATTCAGAGAATTAAGTCTAACATCAGGCATTCTTCTGAGTTCTGGAATATTGGTTATTTTGGAAACTCAACTGAAAGTCAAACACTTTTTTAAAGTTCCAACAGGTTAAGAGAATGTAAGGGACAGTTAAGGGCTTACAAAGATCACTCTGGTAAATGGCCTGTGGTTTGGAGGGGAAGCCTGATGGAACTGCCCTTAGACTGAGCAAATCAGAAGTCAAACAGCCTTTGCATGGGGTGTAACCCAACTCAGAGTCATCTAGGTGCTCCAAGAAAAATCATAATCTTTAAAAACTAGATAAAGGTGATTCCAGCTTGCTAACACCCCCCAGGAATCTGGTAAGAAAAAATTAAAAAATTTCTTGGGAGGAACTTTATATTATCCTAATTAGTCATGGGAAAGTTATTTCTATAGGTAAATTTAAAATCACAATGACCAGCAATCAGTAAAAAATAAGTAGCCACACAAGGAGATAAGGCAACTTATACAACAGAAACATGAATTATAGAAACAGACCCAGAGGTGTTGCAGATATCGTTCAAATGATCACATAATCAGACTCAAAGAAAACTAAATATCAGACTTGTGAGATAGATATATTTAGCATAAATTCACATAGTAAAAAAGAGAAGAGGCTTAAAATTAGTGAGCTGAGCATCTCTTTCCAAAAGTTAGAAAATATAAAAAATAAGCCCAATTAAAGTTGAGGGAAGGGAATAAAATTGTAATGGTAAAAATTAATAAAAATAAGGAAAATATCATGTGGAAGTCCAATAAAGCCAAAATCTGGTTCTTTGATGGGATTAAGAAAATTGATAAATTCCTGGTGAGACTGAATTTAAAGAGGAGAGAAAGCACAAAATAGAATTAAGGAAACATTACACAAATCTTGCAGAAATTATAATGTAAAGATATTGTGAACATCACATTATTTGTGCCAATAAATTTTAAAATGTTACATCATATGTGCAAATACCTGGGGAATTTCAGCTTTATAAAACGTACAAGAAGATATAGAAAATATAAATAGTCTTCTAGCTATTAAAATACTGAGCCTGTAACAAAAATGGTCCTGTAAGGACTATTCTAGGTACCCATGGCTTTGAAGGTGAATTTTATCAAAGATTAACAGAAAATATTTCAGACAATAAGAATAAGAGAAGCACTGCCTACCTCATTTAATGAAACCAACCTAACTTTAATACTAAAACCTAATCAGGGCATTATAAGAAAGGAAGAATTACTGGAGAAACCTTCAAATATGGATGAAAATATCTTGAAGAAACACAGAGAACACATATTCATATATAAAAATATAAATATAATAATATACCAAATAATATAAAATGATAATATATTAGGTTGTTTTATTGTAAGAATACAAATTTTATTCAATATTATTAACTCAAGCAATGTAACTCACCATAAAAATAGAATAAAAGGAAAATATACAGTCTATTAAATAGATGCTGAATACTTTATGATTAAATACAATATCCATTTATTATTAATCTAAATACAGGAGAATACTCAATCTGATGAAGCATGTCTAAAAACACCTGCAGCAAACATCAGAATGGCAAGCCATTGAAAACATTCCTTTGGATATTGAGCCTAAGAAAGATGATAGCTATTGCTACTGTCATTCAAGATTTTACTAGAAGTCATACTCGGTGCAATAAATCAAAAAATGAAATAATGTTGTAAAGAATAAAGGAATAAATAAAACTTTTATTTGTGAATGATGTAATTGTGAATAGACGATGCTCAACACTGTACAGATAAATTGAGTTAATCATTAGCAAATTTTTGGATATACAATAAAAATTAGCTACACTTCTATATTGCAAGGATATCAAATAGCATAGTCCAATGAGGGTTGGCAGTGACTGAGGTTGGGATCTCTTCTTTACAAATTGCTTTGGGATGAGAGCATCTTCCACCATAGGTTTCTACTACTTATAAAGCTTGTCTTCCTCTGCTTGCAGATGGGAAAGAGACAGAAAGATTATGAGTGGGAGGTTTTTATGGGCCAGCCTTGGAATTGACTACATTCCATTAACTATAAGATCATGACATCTTACTGTAAGAGAGGCTGGTAAATTTTGACTAGTTGTTTGGCTAGGAGGGAAAGCAATTGGGTTTTTGGTCTACATGTAACAGTTTTTATTGTAGCTACTATTTACAACTTCATTATTAGATTACCTGTGGATATCAGGGAGAAAAAAATACACCATTCCTGTAAGCTTAGAAGAAATAGAAACTTTACCCTAGCTGACTGATTTCTAAATTAATTCTTCCATAAGACTCTGGTTCCAGTTCTAATAGTTTTTATGAAGATGTGAATGAATTTGTGGACTAAGTTGTCTATTTAAGAAAGAAGTGAAAGCTACTTCTATGTGACAGTTATTGTGTATAGATTTTGTTTGTTGGACATTTATTCCACAGTGGCAAAAACATCAGTGAATGTGTTATTGTGTGTTTTTTGTTCATTTGTTTATTTTTAATGGATTGAGACCACATTTGCAGAATGAAGCCATATGCTAGCTATTCTTGCCTCTACCACTGAATGAACTAGCTTGTGTGTGTTTCCTGAGCTAATAAGGCAAACATTTTCTGGGACTCGGCTGGAGAAGAAATCCTTATTATTATCCCTTCAAGAATGGGGAAAGCAGTGAGAATCACATTATCAAAAATTGCTAAAGCAACCACCATAGTTATGGAGATAAATTTCTCAACAATTACCAGGAGAACAGTGAGAATGTGAAGTTGTCACTTTGTGATAGTAACTAGAAAAATTCATGAACAGTTAGGAAACCTTATTAAATCTTATTAAAATAAGAATAAGATAACAAAGGTTAGATGTAGCACAATGAAAGAGAGTCCAAATAAAGTTGGAAGTAGAAGATTATTTGTTTAATAAGATATTAGAGATTTTAGACCCATTATTTAATTTCTGGGTATAGTTTATTTTTCTCATAATTGAAATAAAGGTGTTGGAATGGAAAAAATCTGTGCAATCCTTTCTGGTTTTATCATTGCATGATTTTAGGTCAATGTTCCAGGGAATAAAGTGACTGGCAGAACAAAAATGACATAGAATGTTGGTGTTACTTTTGAACCCTTTGGTTTATTAAGGCAGTAGGATTGAGGGATGGTAACTTACTACACCTGCAAGCAGTCTATTTGGAAATGAATTAGAATGTGGCAGTTTTGAGAGGTCAGAGATCAGGGCCACAGAACAGTTGGACAATATACTGTAGAGAGGGGGGAAAATCTCACCAAGTAGGGAACTATGCAGAAGGAGCCCCCAAATCTGTGTACAACTTCCCCTTAAGTTCTGAACCAACTTCTAACCTGCATGTGTACAGGGAGAGTCTCAAACAACCCCAGCAAAAAATAGCAGCTGGGAATCAAAAGAGCTGATTAGAGATTTCAGCAATAATTAGATACAGGTAAGCAATAGATTCAAGTTTATGTCTCCCCAGACAAACACATTGGTAAATCCCTTGGACTTAATATTAGGACCACAGAAGCTCTAGGAGCAATTGACACACTCACAAAAAGTAAAACATATGTTTTAGGAGTGAGTGTTACATTCCAACCAGCCCTAATAAAGCCTAAAACACAAAGGCAAGGAAGGATCGAATGATCTGCTGTTAGGCAACCTGCCTGTGAAACAAAATGAAGTATCAACTAAAACAAAATGACAACAAACAAATGAATAAACAAAAAACACCACACAAAACTATTAATCCTCTTTGGAAGAATGTGCAACATTATCAGGTCCTGAATAATATTTTACTATAATGTCAAGCAGCTGATGCAAATTTATGAGTCAAGCTAGAGCAACATGGGAGAAAAACAAGTAAGAAACGGGTAACAGAAAAAAACCCCATGGTGGTACAATTATTGTATATATCAGATGTAGTTAAAATAACTATGAATAATATGTTTAAGAATACAGAAAAAATGTGGACAAATAGATTAAAAATAAAAAATTTCAACAGAGATTTGGAATCCCCAGAAAAGAATCAAATGAAAAAACAAACAAAATAGAAAATAGACTCATAGATACAGATAAAAGACTGACAGCTGTCAGAGGGGAGGGGAGTTAGGGGGCTGGGTGAAAAAAGTGAAGGGATTAGGGAAAAAACTCTCATAGACACAGACAACAGTAGGGTAATTATCCGAAGGAAAGGGGGTGGGGGGTAAAAGAGGGTAAAGGGGGGATAAATGGTAAAGGAAGAAGACTTGACTTTGGGTGATGAACACACAATACAATACACAGATGATGTATTATAGACGTGTATGCCTGAAACTTATACATTTTATCAACCAATGTCACCCCAGTAAATTCAATTAAAAAAGAGGTGAAAGATGAGTTGGAGAAGGAATCATTAAGCAAAAAGGGACCCAAACTTAAATATCTGGAAAATTCTCAACCTATCCATAGTGCAAAAAGCGATGAAGGTGTTCTGAAGAGAATACTAATGGTGTCGCTGAACAACCCTTTGACAGCGGGCTAATATGGGTGTAAATGTGGATCTAATCAGCTATCTCATCAGAAGACAGAAACAGAGATGGGATTTCACTATGAGAAATACTGCCTGCTTAAAAAAAAAGGAATGAAATGAAGGGAGGCTGCTAACATGGGTTATCCTTCAAGAAAAGGGAAAAATGTGATTCTGAGATCTAGAGCTGCCACTCCTACCACGGGTCCAGGGGCCAAGGCTGCTTGCTTCTTGGTTTCAGAGGGCAGGGAGGGCCTTGGAACAGGGCCAGGGTGGGGCCCTCAGCAGAGAGCTGAAGGGGTGGGGGACCCTCAGTGGCCCTGCAAGCAAGTGCATCCAACCAAAGAAGATGGTTCTCAAGCCTCAAGGTTTTAGACCTGCTTGGCCCTGTCACCCTTTCCTTCTTCCTTGTTTCTTCCTTTTGGAATGAGAATGTTCTATTTCTTCCCATCGTTGTATTTTGGAAGCACATAAGTTGTCTGGTTTCATAGGCTTCCTGCAGGAGAGGCATTTTGCCTAACCTAGAGTCTTACCTGTATCTGATGTAGATGATATTTAGATGAGACTTTGGACTGTAGACTTTAGTTTGATGTCATAGTGAGTTAAGAGTTTTGGGACTGGAGGAATGGAGTACGTGTATTTGTATGTGAGAAGGACATGGACTTTAGGGGGCTAAGGGTGAAGTGTTATGGACTGTATATGTGTCCCCCACCCCAAATTTGTATGTTGAAGCCTTAACTCCCTATGTGACTATAACTTGAGATAAGGCCTGTGAGAAGATGATAACAGTTAAACGCGGTCATAAGAGTGAGGCCCTCATCCACAGGTGGCAAACGAAAGGCCCTCGGGCCGAATCTGGCCCTCCACCTTGTATTTTCCGCCTGGTACCTTGTTTCTACCCTGCAGCAGTGGCGAGATCCTTGCCCCTAGTTAAGGAGCGGTTACATTTATACAGTCCTAAAATTACATTCAGCCCTTTGAAGGCAACCTCAAGGCTGATGTGGCCCCCGGTGAAAGTGAGTTGGACACCCCTGCCCTAACCCAATAGGCTGGTGCCCTTGTAAGATGAGGGAAAGACATGAGCTCTGTCTGCCTCATGTGAGAACAAAGAGAGAAGGCAGCCAGCCACCGCTGAGCCAAGAAAAGAGCTCTCACCAGAAACCAGATCGACCAGCACCGTGATCTTGGACTTCCCAGCTTCCAAAACTAAGACAAAATAAATTTCTGTTGTTAAAAAAAAGGATCAGATGATTTTCTTTTAGAAGTGAAAAATATGGTATTTACAATCAGGAATTTATCTGGTGGATATAACAACAGACTGAGAACAACAGGAGGTCAGGTTAGGGGACACACCCTAAGTGCACTTGTCTGTCACCTTGTCCCCCCACAAGCCTGTTTTCATAATATGATTTATAGTGACCCCCCCAAACTTAGTCTAACCCCCAGTATTTTTTTGTAGAAATTCACAAGCTAGTTCTAAAATATTTATGGGAATGGAAAAGACCACAGAAAAGACCATCTTGGAAGTCACAATATAACTTATTAATGCAAGGCCACAGTGGTTATTATTGTACAGTATTGGAACAAAGAGGTACACACACCTAGTAAACACTTGATTTATCATAAAAGCAACACTTGAGAGGAATGGTTAGAGGATGAGCTCTCCTTGGATGATCCTAGGCCAATTTGAAATTCACATGGAAAACAATGAAACTTGATCCTCACTGTTGTCATAGCAAATTTAATGCCACATGGGAGGCATATCTTAATGTGAAATGCAAAATACAAAATCATTTAGAAGAAAATGTAGGAAATTACCACTTTGGGGTAGACAAACATCCTTAAATAAGACACAGATTCACTAAAGAGAAAGACATTAAAATTAATAACTGTTCAGCAAAAGACACCATTAAATAGTGAAAGGCAGGTTACAGACTGGGAAAATATATTTATGATATAAGCAGGTGCAAAGAGCTTAAATCAGAATACATGAAGAACTCCTATAGTCCCTAAGAGAAGGTAACCTAAGGGAGACACTTGTTTAGATGTGAACCAAACTTTTCTTCTTTATTTTTAATCCTCACCTGAGGACATTTTTTCATTGCTTTTAGAGAGAGAGAGAAACAGACGAGCAACCTAGGTATGTGCTCTGACTGGGGATTGAACCCTCAACCTTTTGGTTTATGGGACAATACTCCAACCAACTAAGCCACATTGGTCAGGGAAAACCAACACTACCAAGAGGCTATTGAAAGGGCTAGCAAGCATCTGTGCTGAACCACATTGTTTTCTTTTAATTAGGGAAATGTGAATTAAAGCCACGGCACTGTACCATTATGTATCCACCAGAATGGTTAAAATCTAAGACCAAAACTTCCAAATATTGACAATAATGTATAACAAATGGAAAGTTCAGCACTGCAGGTGGGAGAATAAATAGAGAAACTCACATTGTATGGGTTTTGGTTTTATATATATGGAACTAAATATGATCTATGATCTAGAGATTTCACTCCTCAGCTAGCTAAGGGTAATGGCAGTGTAGTACTCTATAAGCACCAAGATATAAGATTGGAAAGAAGACCACAGTATGAGGATAAATCAATCATTGTAAGCAACATTTGAAACCCACTCACTCTGCATTCAGATCTTTAGTTGGTGTACACCTAACCAAGAGAATAAGCCTCTTTGCTCGGTTTGCTCAAGCAAAGTGCTTGCCCAGTTGAGTTAATTGTCCCATTATTACTAAGGTGTCTCCCCAGGTGTCAGTTTTCCAAACTCCATTTTGTTTGGTGACTACATAGTTAAAGGTAATTCTATTGTATAGAAATATTCTACCTCATGAATCTATGTTGATTTTTTTTTGCCTCTAAAATTTGAAGTTTTGTTATTTGGGACATAGAGATTTACTGCAGGTAATATATTTTAATGTGCTCTGGAAATCTTTATAGGAACAGATGTAATTTGATGTCTTGAATCCTTCATGGTGATTATTTTGAATATTTAGGCTGGCTAATCATGCCAAAGTCTAGGCCACATTTTGATGTGTGTAAGCATGGGAAGGCCCTTTGATCACATTAGAGTAATCTTAAGGATGCACATTAAGCAGATACTAGGGTTGTTGGGAATTGCTATTAAATTTTAATGGCTTTCACGTTGGGGGTAACTAAACAAATAATGTAATGGTTTTTGTATATATAGGTTTATAAGAAAATAATTGGACCACAGTTTGTATTATTAGTCCTGTGTCCCTTTTTATACCTGACATTTTCTGAGTTTTTTTAAGACTAATAAAATACATAAAAGCAGCTAAATTGTTGAGACTTAGATCCAATTAAATCACGTTGATGTATTTAGGTTAATTTTAATATTAAGATCTAGGCCCAGCTGGCAAGCTCAAGAGTTGGAAAAACCGTCCAACATTACAATTGTTCGGTAATAGCAAATTAAATACTTTAAAAAATTTAAAGAAAGGAAGTCTGTGTAGAGAAGGGCAAAAATAATCAGCCATTTTAATAGTCTAGTATTCAAACCCAGCAGGAAGAATAGGGCAAACATTCAGAAAAGGAGACAAGTAATAAAATGTAAATTAGGGGCCAGTTAATTTTCCTATCATAGGTCTTAATCTAAAAGTCTTAGAAGGAAGTAATGTACACCCCATATCATCTTTATCATTTCTAAAGTTTTGGGTTAAATGACTTCCAGAGGTCATTTGCTTTGTTGACCTTTTAGTGAGCTGCAGTGTTAGACCTTAAGGCTACTTGTATTTCTCGTTGCAGGATCCCTGACAAATTTAAACAGAAAAACATGATTCCATGGATGTATACCCTGGAATTCAGGAGTAGTATTTACATTTATAAATACTCAATATAGTTCTTTCCTAAATGATTTTAAGTCTGCCATTTATTGGTGTCTTCTCCAATAAATTCAGTCTCCTGGATGTATATCATGCAAGTATATATATAATGGTATTTTTTTTGAAATGTAACTTGTACTTTCCAAGCATATGTCTGTGTATACAATATTAATTTTAATAATACTTGATATATTCATAATGTGAGAATGTAGAGCCTGTCAGTGAAGGATATATACAAGACTGAGGTATTTTCTTTTTTAAATTTTAATATATTTTATTGATTATGGTATTACAGTTGTCCAATTTTTTTCTCTCCTTTATTCCCCTCTACCCTATACCCACCCTCCTACCATCATTCCCTCCTTAGTTCATGTCCATGGGTCATACATATAAGTTCTTTGGATTCTTCATTTCCCATACTATTCTTAACCTCTCCCTATCTATTTTGTACCTACCATTTATGCTTCTATTCCCTGTACCTTTTCCCCCATTCTCTCCTCCCTCCCCCTCCCAACTGATAACTCTCCATGTGATCTCTATTTCTGTGATTCTGTTCCTACTCTAGTTGTTTGCTTAGTTCATTTTCTTTTTGTTAGGTTCAGTTGTTAATAGTTGTGAGTTTGTTGTCATTTTACTATTTGTATTTTTGATCTTGTTTTTCTTAGCTATGTCCCTTTAACATTTCACATAATAAGGGCTTGGTAATGTTGAACTCCTTTAACTTGACCTTATCTGGAAAACACTTTATCTGTCCTTCCATTGTAAAGGATAGCTTTGCGGGATAAGAGTAGTCTTGGATGTAGGTCCTTGCCTTTCACAACTTCGAATACTTCTTTCCAGCACCTTCTTGCCTGTAAGGTTTCTTTTAAGAAATCAGCTTATAGTCTTATGGGTACTCCTTTGTAGGTAACTGTCTCCTTTTCTCTTGCTGCTTTTAAGATCTCTTATCTTTAATCTTGGGTAATATAATTATGATGTGCCTTGGTATATGCTTCCTTGGATCCAACTTTTTTTGGACTCTCTGAGATTCCTGGACTTCCTGGAAGTCTATTTCCTTTGCTAAGTTAGGGAAGTTCTCCTTCATTTTCAAATTAGTCTTCAATTTCTTGCCCTTCCTCTTCTCCTTCGGGCACCCCTATGGTTCAGATGTTGGAATGTTTAAAGTTGTCCCAGAGGTTCCTAAGCCTGTCCTCATTTTTTAAAATTCTTGTTTCTTCATTCTGTTCTGGTTGAATGTTTATTTCTTCTTTCTGGTCCAAACTGTTGATTTGAGTCCCAGTTTCCTTTTCTTCGCTGTTGGTTCATGGTACATTTTCCTTTTTATGTCCTTCACTTTTTCCTCTATTTTATGACCATACTCAATCATTTCTGTGAGCATCCTGATTACCAGTGTTTTGAACTCTGCATCTGATAGGTTGGCTATCTCTTTATCATTTAGTTCTATTTTTGGAGCTTTGATCTGTTCTTTCAATTGGGCCATAATTTTTTGTCTTGCGGCAACTGTTATATAGTAAGGGGTGGAGCCTTAGGTGTTCATCGGGGCAGGGCAACCCACCTTGCTTAGTTGTGATGCTTCATGTGGAGGAGGGGTCAGAGAGGGATTAGTGCCACTTGCTGCGCTCTCTCCACATACTTTCAGTCACTTCCTCTGCTTCCCACAAGCAAATTGGGCCCCTTTGGTGCTAATTCCTGAGTGGGTGGTCTTGTGCACATTCTAGAACCCTGTGGGTCTCTCCAATGAACTCTCCTATGAGGCTGGGAATCTCTCCCAGCACCTCAACTCCCACAGGTGTTTTCAGTCAGAGGTTTGAGGCTTTATTTCCTGGTGCTGGGACCCTGGGTTGTGTGGTCTTTCTTGCTCCCCAGTAAACCTCTCTGTTTATCCACATGTGAATGTGGGACCATCCACTTCGCCAGCTGTTGCCCCTCCTACAGGTCTGTATGAATGTTTCTTCTTTAACTCCTTGGTTGTCAGACTTTTGTACAGTTGGATCTTCTGGTAGTTCTGGTTGTTTTTTGTTTTTAAATTTGTTGTTGTTCTTCTTTTGGTTGTGTGAGGAGGCAAAGTGTCCTACCTATGACTCCCTCTTTGCTGGAAGTCCCAGAGTCATAGATTTTCTTGCAATAAATTTATGAGCACTCATACAGAAATTTATGAGAATTTTTAAATGTAGGTTGCATATTATTAGGACTATACATAGAATTTAGGCCAAGTAGATTAAACTTATCTGAAAAATTGGATTGTTTTGATTTAAAATAATATTATTCTTTTCTTCCAGAGCTTTGGGGCTGTGATTCTGTTCAAAACTGCTTAAATATTTTACTTATAAGGTGGATTTCTCTATCAGTAGGAGGTTTTCTCAGGTGATGAAAACATAATTTATAATCTTTTCGTAACAGAATATTAGCCAATCTTATCAGACTTTTTAAAGCTATTACTAAACATATTTAAAATTTTGTGATTTTGGCAAGTGAATGAAATCCATTTGAAAATGTTCACGTAGTCCTAGTGGTCACCTAGTCCTAGAGGTCGGGGCTTTGACTCTTGTCTTATCTTCATAGTTTTTCTTGGGTTACATTACTAGTGAGTAAGGCTTCTCTCCAGCTAGTGTTCAGTTGGTTATTTGGGATGATTTATCTACAATTTAGCTGTAATTCCAGATTGGTCCTACGAGATTAGTGTAGCTTCCCCTTACTCCTTCACCACCTTGGATCACTTATTAGCTTTTTAAATCAGGAATTTAATTCATTTGATTTCATTCTTCATTTGTTACAAAAGTATTCTTCATAAATTCCATAACTTTAGTTTTCATTTCCACTTTTAATCAAGAGTTTTTCAATGAAAAAAAGTCGAGGTGACAGGTGTTTAAAAATTTTTGTTAATAATATCTAATTTATTTCATTGTAGTCCAGTTGTAGCCTTCTCATAATACTTATACTTTATAAACTTAGTGGTGCTTTATCTTTAATGTAATATATGACAAGTTTTAGGAATGTCCTATGTACACTTAAGATAGTTGTATTCTTTGTTATCATAGCATGAAGTTCAAATATATAAATGAGATTGGTTATATTATTTAGGCTCTCTATACACTTATTTATTTGTTTTTGTGTGTTCAACTTGTCTTGTACTGAACATAATGTGATAGTCTTGTATTATTTGTGTTTCCTTATATATCTACTAATATCTCTTACAGCTCCTGTTTTACAAAAGTGGTTGCTTTAAAAGGTGTTAATATATAAGCTTATCACTATTCATAAATATTTTATCTTCAAGATGAGTTGCAGCTTTTAGCATTAAAAAGTGTTCTCCTAGATCATATTAATGCTTTTTCATAGAATTCTACTTTGTCTGATATGAGGATAGCAGCTTGTGTTTTCTTGTTGTTTCCACTTGCCTTGTGTACCCTTGTCCATTCCTTCAAGTTTTCCCTTATTGAATTTGCTTGGATGTGCCTTTTGTAACCAATATGCATATATATTTGGGATTTTCTTTGTAAGTCAAATGGAAAATTATTTTTTAATAGATGAGTTGAAATCATTCAATTTTACTGTCATATTTTTTGTTCATTTTTTAAAATTTATTTTGCAAGTTAGAAAATTGTATATATCTAATTATTTTTGTATGTTTTTAAAATTAAAAGAAATCCCCCTGATTCCTTATTTTGTTTAACCTTTAATGTGTGGTTTGTCAGTTTTAAATGGTATTCTTTGACTCCCACTTATTGATATAATCAATGACTTTATTCTACTTTTCTTTATCTCCCTATACTTTTACTTTATAGAAGTATTAATTGAAAAATTAAACTTTGTAAAGACTTATTTGTATTATTCTGCAACCCTTGTTGCTTTCTTTACTATTGAATCTACTATTAAATCTATATGGTCCTTTACCAATGTAATTGATTTATATCCATTGTTTAACTCTTATTTGTAGAAGTATTTTAAACTGTGAATTTAGGTCTGATCATTGCCTTAAATGTAATCAGAATCTGATATTCAGTATACTCATTATTCTTACTCTTTAGATATTTGGAGTCTTTGGACTAAGTTCAGTCATTTTTTGGTTGTATAAAACCCATCTTTAAGTAGGGCTCATGGAAATGGTGTTCCCTGAGTTCTTATGAGTTTAAACTCTAATGCTGTAGCCTTGATACTGAAAGAATAACATGGGCCCTGGCTGGCGTAGCTCAGTGGATGGAGCGCGGGCTGGGAACCAAAGTGTCCCAGGTTCGATTCCCAGCCAGGGTACATGCCTGGGTTGCAGGCCATAACCCCCAGCAACCGCACATTGATGTTTCTCTCTCTCTCTCTCTCCCCCTTCCCTCTCTAAAAATAAATCAATAAAATCTTCAAGAAAAAAGAAAAGCTCATTTAAAAAAAAAGGATAACGTAGTTGAATAAAATATTATCAGTACACACTTCCTTTTCATGATATTTGTATAAGTGCCACTTCATTTTTGCCTGCTTTGCATACTGATTTTGTTACTTGTCGTGCCAGTTTAATTCTCTTGCCCTTGTAAACTATAGTTTCTGGAGCCCTGACAATTTGTTTTAATTCCTAAATTTGAATAGTTTTTGTAGGATACATTTTAGAATTGATCTTTCTAGATCAATTTTCCCAGCACTTAGTTGGCTCTGATGTGAACTTGAGTCTTCTTTTATTTTTGCAGTTTTTTGGAATGATAGTCTAAAATAATAGTCCTGTTTTGCTGCATTGTTTTTCTTCCTTAGGATCTCCACTTATACATATGTTGACTTTTCATTGCCTACTTTTCATTTCAACCCATTTCTCTCTGATTCCTTTTTTTTTAAGTTTTTATTTTATTTGTTGTTTTCCTGTTTTTCTTCACTGCTTCTCATTAAATTTTCATTCAAATCTATTTTGAATACCATATAGCACATATAATTGAGCTTACTTTATGTTAGGGTATTAGCTTCTTCTACTACTTTCCTGAAATCAACCAACTCTTGTTTCATTTCTTTTGGTTTTAGCCCCCATATTGGTTCTTAGATTTTAAAGTTTTAATTTTATGTCTTTTTGTATTGCCAATAGTTTAAGGATAATAATTAAGCTTTGTTTGTTATGTTAGTTTACTTTGAATTTATTATTCTTTATTTGAGAAAAGTTTCTCAGATGAAAATTTTAATTTAATTTTTTATGGTAGCTTTGTATAGAAGAAAGCTGCATATAACTATACATTGGTTTGATTGGCTTGGCAGACTGGAGTGACTTCCCAGATTTCTTGGCCAAGGTTGCCATCTTCTGTTGGAGTAGAAGACTGCAGTTCCTTCCATAGGAGGCATGGGGCGTGGCAGGAGGGGCAGGCAGATGAAGGGTTGTGTGTGTGTTTCACATTTTCCTTCAAAAATGTTGTCTGGAAGGATCTTAACATAACCTTTATTTTTTTCTTTCACCAGTCTTTTCTTTCCCTTTTCTCTTTTTCCTCAAAAACATTTCGGCTGCCTCCTCCTTAAGTACTGCATCCACTTCCAAGTCCCTACTCTTTATCAGCATTGTGTCACTCAGAGTGCCATCGGCCTAATTAATCCCTTCTTGTCTCTTCTGCACACTTTGCCTGGATATTCTTCCTTCTCTCTTTCTACTCCTCCCCCCAGCCTGCTTTCTGAAAATGCTATGGTGGGAGTTTTAGAGAAAACTCTGTTGGTCGCTGGTATTTACTTTTCTAAATACAGGTACTTTGAAATTATAGTGGTTTTTATTCTTTGTATATGCCACAAGTACAGTATTTGTATGGATTTATTTGTATTTGTTGATCTGTACAGTTTTTTGGAGGATGTGTGTAGTGAGATTCAGATCTGGTAGCTGCGATTATCTTGGATTTCCAGAACCAGTCCTCTTAACCACTACAGCCCCCATCCATATTGTTCCTTTAGATTTTACCTGAAGTTTCTCTTTTGATAGGGTCTGGCATAATTTCTGTGAGCTCTGTTTACAAAAGTGGAGAAATTATCCATTTTGCATATGCTCTCCCCATTGGATATATGCAAACGTGCTTTCTTTATCAGCTTCAGATAAAACACTGCACCAAAATATACAATAAAAAACAGAGCTAAGCAGACAAGGAAATCCCTTCAGTTCAAAACCGATATGCAAATCTCACCCACCCAGGTACTGCTGTGTGACAGTTTAAGCTAACGCCTGGCCATGCTGTGTGGAGTCACGTGCCTCCTCCTGACTGTGCAGTAGGCTCTGCTGGAATGTGTGTGTGTGTGGGGAGTGGGGTCAGAGAAAGTCTCATAGAAAAGATGACATTTGACTTTAAATTTAAAGGGCAAGCTGGATTTTTTCAAAGTGAACAGGAAAGGGACAGGAAAGGCTGTTTAAAGCAGAAGCTTTACTTGTTCAAAATCATGAAGGTGTTAAATGCTTGAGCTGTTTGCACAGCTAATCTTAAGTGGTCTTAACACACGTGGTTGAGAGCGGGGTGGCATGTGTAGGAGACTGGGGCAGGGTGTGGGGGGGAGTGATGGGAGCTGATGCTGGAACAGAAGCTGGAGACACATGTGAGAGGTGTTCCCAGCTTGCACATCACTCACAAAGAATGATGTGATTCAGGATTGCCTTTTTAACTAAGAAAAATGAAGAAAATTAAACTGCTGCTGATAAAGCTGATATGTTGTTAGGATGACAAATTTGTAACCTCTAACACAAACTGTTTTCCAGGGGAAAGCCAAAAATGTATCACATAAGTTTATTTTCAGAACTAAGCAAACAATTTTTTTAGCAAAAGGATATCAGTTCTTCATTTTCAAAAGCTAGTTGATAAAGTTTAATAGTCTATTTTAAACATCAGTTTGGGGATATCAGAATGACATAGTATTTGAATAGACGATCTTCCTCACTTGAACAAAAGCTCCCCATGAATGATTCCAAGAATTCTGCAGTGTTGACCTCTTTGACCTTGTATTTTCAACTCCCAGTTTGGCGTAGACGCTAAAAGAATAATAGATATGAGTTGTAAAAAAGAGAGAGTGAAAAAAAGTGAAAGAAAAGAGGGAAGACCTTTTCCTTTCTTGGGAGACCAAAGTAAGTTGACTGTCCAGCCATGGCTCTCAGGTTTTGGCTCAAGAGCTTGTCAGTGCTTTCAAACACTTCAGAACGTACTTTACGTGGTTTACTTGGGTGAGGCAACATTCCTCTGCCTCCAACTGAAGTATAAACTCTCCTGAGAGCTGTGAAACCTTGTCAACCAATGTAATTTAGAGATAACTAACACAGAGATAGTAACAAACAAGAAAAGGGAGAGGTGCCAAAGGCCAAATCCCATTTCCTACCTTAAATGGTACATTTGATTCTATAGGGCACAGATGAGGGGCCATAAGAAACCAAAGAAAAACATCTCCTCTCTGTTTTGCCTAACATTTGTCCATACTGGACACAGATAAAATAATGTCCCATTGCTTACATTCTAAAATAATCTGAAAAACAATAAAAAAGATGAAAGTCACATGACCTTCAAGTAACACTCTGGGGAAAGTTAGAAATAAAAGAGAGTTTGTTAATTTTTCAGGATACACAGAGTTAAATGATGATCTTATTTGAAGAGAGAAATCAGTAATTTTTGGTGCTTACTAGATACCCATGAATACAAAACTTGGGTTTATAATTGAAACAGAGCAAGTCAGACTCTACCGAGGAGATGGAAATAGTTAACTTTGCATTTGAGATAGTTTCTCAGATTTAGTCCATATAAATTACCTGTTTCAATTTTATTAGAGTTAAAAATTCAAAGTTCAAATTTTCCTAAATAGAATAATATCTGATTTTTAAATACTGGGCCATATGGAATTTTGTCCAGTTAACTGTGTATGTCTGAGGCCTTCCGGAGTTGTTCCACTCTGAAGGGATTTTACCCAGTGATGATAGACATAGAATTAATTCAAACTGTGGCATGACCCTCAGAACACATGTGAGTACATTGAGGAGGGCACTGGTAGTGGTAGTCCTCCACTGCCAGCAACTTTCCTAGAAATGTAGAAATACTACTGCCAGGCCACCAGTTGAGGAAAACACCCAATATATGTCCTCACATTTATTTATTTTTTTTACATTTTTTTTGTTGTTGTTCAAGTACAGTTTTCTGCCTTTCCCCCCAACCCCTCCCTACCACCCTGGCCCTCCACACCTCCCTCCCCTGTGTCCCTGTAAACCCTTCACCCTTTCCCCCTATAATCCCCTCCCTTGTCCCCTCTGGTCACTGTCAGCCTGTTCTCAACTTCAGTGTCCTTGGTTATATTTTGCTTGCTTGTTCATTTTGTCAGTTAGGTTCCTGTTAAAGGTGGGATCATATGGCATTTGTCTTTCACCACCTGGCTTATTTCACTTAGCATAATGCTCTCTGTTCCATCCATGTTGTTGCAAAGGGTTAGTTGTTGATTGGGAGAGCCTGCAACTTGTTTCTTCCTCCCCTCCCCACCATCACTCCAGGTGCCCCTTCCTAAGGTAGGGAAGCATGATGTAGCCTGGGGATGTTCTATAACAGTTCACTGTATTGTTTGCTAGTTATGCTAAGATAGTGAGTAGGAACTGTCACTTTAATTCTTGACTACAGCAAATAGACTTAGGGACTGAAGGAAACCTAGGACACAAAAAGGATACAGGATTGTGTTGTTACCTTCCAAATTGCTATTTCATTGTTGATAAAGAGTGCTAAAAACAATTGATTTTTTAAAATTGATTTTTTACATAATTTTGAATATTGTGAAACAATCAAAATAATAACCAAATAACTCTGGATGTTGGATCTAGTTGTAGCACCATTTCTTGTGTGTGTGTGTCAGAGAGAGAAAGAGAGGGAGAGAGAAAGCTACATCTGTGCTATAACAGTAAAGCTTGCTTGTGCAGAAAATGCATGACGGGCCTGCATTGCAGTTCTCACTTACTGTTCTAACACTCTTTGGCTGTTTGTGGCTGTACATCCACTTCAGAGATAAAATTCTATCAGGTCCAATACTTATTTACCACTGACCACTGTGGAGGAGGTTTTCAGCTTCTTCCTAGGCTGTGTTATTGCTCGGATAGTCGCTTTAATGGGATATAACCCAGTTTTGTGACATTACTTTTGTTCAGTTTCCTTGGAAAATCATGGTATGATTTGTTCTCTTTCTCTTCTTTTTTTTTTTTTAAACTTCCCCAAATACAGGGAAAAGAAGAAAAAATCATGAAATTACAGAATTAATGGGCACTGAAAAGAAGAGAGTCTGAGAACATGAGCTACTAAACCAATTTTCCTGCCTAGGGGGTATAATTCAGTGATATTTTTATAAATGTGATTCAAGCTGTGGCTTTTGTAAAAGATTAGGAGCTGCATTTTTAAAAATGGAAGAGAGGATCGTAACTTCTCACCAGCAAGATAGCCTGACTCTCATTGGTTAGATTGACAAAATTTCAGTGACTTGTGCTTGGTAGTCATTTATCAACTACTTACCTAGAAAATGAGAGTCAAGATGAAACCAGGGCAATTAAACAAATGAGAGCATTTACCTACCTCCGTCTTTGAAGATCAAGAGCAATAGGAGATCTCTACACCACCTGTGTGAGGTCTGAGCAGAATACTGGGCCTTGCCTTGGAAATCCTGATTTGTTTGTGGGAACTTTAACATGTGGCTTATCATCTTTTGCCTTTAAATTGACTTTATGTTAATCTTGTCAACAGTTAATCAGGTTAGGGTAGAAAAACCCAACTTTTAAAATGATAAATGATAAGTTTATGTTATATTTTTGAAGCAAGGTAAGCGTTGGTTGTTTGACTGTTGAAGGTGGTCTTATAACTTGGTGGTGGGGGTGGGTGGCGGGTGGCGAGTCTTGCTCACATCCCAGACCAGAATATATCCATGTTACTAAAGACTTAAGTTTAAATGCTGGCTGCTGGCTGACTTTGTAATTTTTAATGAATCACCCAATTTCTCTGAATCTCTGCACTGTTCTCTGTAAAAACAAAATAGCACTCTACACAGTGACCATGTGATTAAAATTGTTAGAGGTGGAAGCCTTACCTAAAATTGTGCCCCCCCACAACCCCACAGATAGCTGAGTTGCTTAGGGACATCAGCCCAAGTAAGTCTTTCATATGGCTGTTTCAATTAACAAATTCAACCAACAGTAATACTTAGTTGGCTCAACTTCAGAACTGGAGAAGACAAGCACATTATATACTCTGTACGTCTTTTTTCCCCACTTACCCCTGGAACATATAAAGGTACCTTGACTAATTCTCTGGTGATGCTGGGGTATTTATTACTCTGGAGAGGTGTTGCACAACACTTCTGTGCTCCAACTCTGGGCTCAGATTTACCTGGATTCTACTTTTGGCTGTACCACCTAAAACCATGGAAACTTAAAGCCACTTTTCTAAGCCTCTGCATTCTGATTTGTCAACCATTTATAACAATGGAATCTACCTCACAGAGTTTTTAGGAGGATGATAATGCATGTAAACATTTAAGGAAGAAACTGGCACCCAACAAGCATCCAGTAAGCACTGGCTTTGCTACCACTTCTACTGATGTCATCGTCACCCTCCCTCCCGCGGCTGCGTGCTGTTTGGGATGTACAGGCAGCTCTGTCTCCGTCCACTGCAGAGGCTTCTCCTCTTATTTCTTTTTTTCCCTAGCTTTAGTGAGATATAGTTAATTATTGAAAATTGTATGTTTAAATTACAGTTGTATATATTGAAAGGATTTGGTATATGTGTACAGTGTGAAATAATCACCAAATTGAGGAAATTACGATATCCATCACCATCAATAGCTTCTTTCTCTCTCTCTCTTTCCCTCTCTGTGTGAGAATACTGATTCACCCTCTTAGCCAATCTGACTGTATAATACAGTATTATTATAGTCACATTGTTGTGTACTAGATCTTCAGAACTTTTTTCATATTGCAAAACTGAAACTCTATACCCATTACACAAAAACTCCCCAGTTTTCCTTCCCTCAGCCCCACTGTTTTACTGTCTGCTTCTACGAGTCTGACTATTTTAGTTTGTCCATACCAGCAAGAGTGTACAGTAGTTATCTTTCGGCATCTTATTCCTTGAAATGTATTCTTTATCTGTGTCTTTGATGAAGTCTTGGGTGCTTTCTCCATTCCTGAGCTGTTTTATACCGTTAATGTCTTAGGGAAATTTGTCACTTTCTTAATTTGAAAAATTGGAATAACAATAATATTTGTTAATTTGTACAAAGCACCCAATAACAAATGTTAGCAAATAAAAGTATAAAGTATAAGCCAATATACACTTGTGCTTATATTACTAATAAATATTGTCAACTTTCTTTCAAAAGGTGTATCAAATTATACTTGCACCAAATGTTACAAGACATTTTAATTGCTGACAGTATAATAGATGGAAAATGGTACAGCATAAGTTTTTATTTGCATTTCCATTAATGTGACTGATATTTAGTGTTGCTCCATGTAATCAGGACATTTGTTTTTTCTTTTGCATGAACATTTGTTCAAATCCTTTGCATAAGGCTTTTTAGGAGATGTTTATATGTTAAAGAAATTGGTTCTCTGTGCTGTATTCTTTTGAAATTGAAAAATTTTGGATTCCTCTTTCTTGCTTGCTCCTTCCCCACCCCAGTCGTATTTCTTTTGATTTCAATTATAATACTTATGTTTTCATAAACAAATGTATATTTTTATGAAATAAAATTTATTCTTCCTTTATGACTTTGGGTTTGTATAATACTCAGAAACATCTTTGTCACTCTTCTTATGCTTGTGTAGTTTTATTTCTTACCAAATCTTTGATTCATTATAAAAATGCCCAGTAATTATAGAACAAGAGGAACAAACTCTTTAAAATTTTTCAAATCAAACCATTAAGGTTTTATTGCATTTTTTGTTCATGATAATGGCAAATTTTTGTAAGATCCATGCTGTATAATAATAGTGTGGGGATGTGAGCAGATGTACTGTGGATGGGAGCTAGAAAACTCCCACACACAGTTTTGCTGTCTCTGGTTTCAGTTACATGTGGTCAACTATGGTCCAAAAATATTAAAAGGAAAAAAATCTTTGAGCCATTACAAAAGTTTTAAAGGAGTTTTATTTATTTAGTTTGAGAGATGGGGGGAGAAGGAGAGGGAAAGAAACATTGATTGCATGTCCCTAACCGGGGACCTGGCCCATAATCCAGGCATGTGCCCTGACTGGGAATCAAACCAGTGACCTTTCGGTTCACAGGCTGGCACTCAGTCCACTGTTACAATTTTTTGTGTGTGAAGTAGAGAATTTAACATATTTTCCAAGGGTTTATGCATTTGTCAAGAATACCATTTACAGAATAATTAATCGTTACCCAGTAATATCTAATATGTTATGCACTACTTTCTTATTTGTATCTACCTATGACCTGTGTTCTGCTCCCTTCTCTCCACACATGTAACAGTACTTCCAAAAGGATGTGCATGTGTTCAGGTAAATTATCACAGTTTTAATTTATGTAGTTTGAAAATATATTTTAGTGTTCAATTATTCTTATCTTCTACATTTTTCTTAAAATATATCCTTGATAGGGTTACACTTTTTTCAAAATTGAACTCAAGAATCAACTTAGTACTGGTAACAGTGACATCCTTGCTCTGTTCTTGGTAGCAGTGATGGCCGTGGCAGTGGTGGTTGTGTGGTTGTGTGTGTGTGTGTGTGTCCTTTTCAGCATCAGTGGAGATAGTTGTGTGACTCCTCTTCAAATTTGTTATGTAAAATTTTTGTTAACAGGTTTTCTAATAAGGAAGCATTTCCACATCTCTGTTATGAACTCCCTTATCATTGTGAGTTCATCTTTGTAAAGTGCTGTTTCATTCTATTCTCTAATATGTTCTTAAGTATTTTTGCATCAATATTCATAATTGATAATTGTCTATAATTTTCATTACTTCTGATATCTTTTGTTATAGCAATGCTATGCTAGAGTCATAAAAGAAATCTTGAAGATTTTGTTTCTCTGTTTTCTAGAAAAGTTTTAAAATTGGAACTGCCATTTTTTGAGAGTTTGGTGGAGGTCCCCTGTGAAACAGGCTGTATCTGCTGGGGTTTTATGGGGAGCAGCTTCTTGATAATTTTCTCTTTTTGTTTTCCTGGTAATTGATAGGTTTGGATTTCTAATTCACTAAAAGGGGTATTTGATAATTAATATTCTTTTAGGAAAGTCTCCATTCCATCTTAATTTTAAGACCATGCCTTAGATTTTTGTGGTTTGCTTTTTTGTTTGTACATCTAGCTTTGTTTTATTTATCTTGCTCTTTATTTAATATGCTCATTCCATCTGAGGATTCATACCCTTCTTAAATTTTGGAAAGTTATATTATTTTATCCTCAAATATTGCCTCTAAGTATAAAGTTAGATTGTTTATTTGAGTTTTTTCTTGCTTCTTGAGATAAGCCTATAATGCTATAATCAAGTCACTGTGTCCTTTTACAAACTTCCTCTATTTTTGCCTTATATCTTTTCCTGATTTTATACCTTTGAATATTTTAAACATGCTTCTTGAAATTCTCTATAAGAATATCCTATTATTTTTAGTTTTTGAGGTGTAGTTTGTTGCACTGGTTGAGTCTCCTCATGATCGTGACATGTGATCTGGACACATCTTCAGTGGTGATTGTTTGCAGTAGGAGCTCAGGTTCTCTGGAGGTATTCCCACAGCAACAGGTGCACATTTGCTTTCTATAGGAAGACCTCATAGAATTTACAGGAACCTGATTAGTTTTCCTGTTAAATTCTGAAGTTGGAAGCATTCCATAAACATGGTACATATTTGAAACTCACGGAAATATATGGTAAAGCTTATTGCTGAAAATATTTATGCAACAGACCATGTTCTTAGCTTCAAGCTATAGAAAGTATCCCTGCCTGATGTTGGCTGGCTGGGGGAGTTTTTCTGGACCCTGTTTCAGAGACTGTGATTATGCTGGTATCTGAGTTGCCAGACTTCTAGAATTTGCAACCGAGACATCCAGGTCCTCCTGGGGGTGCATTAGACCTTGTACCTCACTCGATGCTCCTGAGAGTCATCTGTGTATTAGTCTCCTGTTTATACTTTGAATTGTACTTCTTCCTCATTTCCGGAGCTTGAGAATTTCATGTTTCTCATTTTGAGTTTTAAAATATATCAGAAGGTTTTTTATTTTTAAATAATTTTTTCAGAATTCTGAAATTCTGGGAGTGAGAAGGTGGTTTCTTCCTTATCAACTCCAAAACACATATCGACCAGAATTGGATTTGCTATTGGACAACTGAGCTTGGCATAAAATGTGTTTCTGGTTTAGAACACATCTCTCTATATTTATGTATTTAAGTCTTAGTGTCCTTAAGTACAAAACGAAGTATTAGGTATTTGGTGCTGAAGACCAGTTTAGCATAAGCGTATGTGCTATTTGACCTCTTGTGCAGATTTTTATAGCCCTTTTTTCAGTGAGCTTTTTGAGTAAGCCTTTCCTTCTGATGAACGCTTCCTGTGCCATTGCAGGCATTTGTAAGAAGAAAAGCAGGCCACCTACTCTGTTATTATTCACATTTCAGGGAATGCTGAGAAGAGCTCAATGGAAGAAATGGCAGCCTAAAATTAACTATCCATTTGGTGTGCATGGTGTTTTTAACATGTTTTTTCCTCCTGCTACCAGTAAATTCAGTGACTAATATGTTATCCAATGTTACAAATATAGAAAGAAGAATTGGAATCAGTATAAGGCAAGATGGTAAAAAACCATTCATAAATCCAGGGATCCAATAAATAATAAAGACGCTATAACAGTCTGTAAAGCAGTTCATTCTAATGTTTCCAGGTACCATCTTCAATGCTACCACTGGGCTTACAGATGCTCTATACCACTGTCAGAATAATGCCCTATAGCACTCCATATTCTTCTCAGTTCATCTTGTTACGTGAGTAATCAGGGTTTGAGTTGAATGAACAAAGAATGAGGGAAGATCCTGAATAGCTACATTTATAGTTTACTAACACTTATAAATGTCAGTCTTTTTGTATGACACAGTAACAGATTTATTTTGCTTTTTATGGATGACAAAATAGAAATATGGAAGAAGTTGGATGACTTGTTTAAGATTATATTTCCAAAAATAAGAATAGTGCTATAATAATAACAGTAATAACAATACATTAACTGCTTCCTGTGCATCAGACATTTTTTTAAGTGCCGAATTCTTTTTTTTTTAATATATTTTATTGATTATGCTATTACAGTTGTCCCATTTCCCCCCTTCTCTCCCCTCCACCCTGTACCCCCCTCCCACCCACATTTCCCCCTTTAGTTCATGTCCATGTGTCATACTTATGAGTTCTTTAGTTTCTACATTTCCCGTACTATTCTTGCCCTCCCCCTATCTATTTTCAACCTACATTCTATGCTACTTATTCTCTATACCTTTTCCCCCTCTCTCCTCCTCCCACCCCCCCGCTGCTAACCCTCCATGTGCCCTCCATTTCTGTGGTTCTGTTCCTGTTCTAATTGTTTACTTAGTTTCTTTTGGTTTTGCTTTAGGTGTGGTTGTTAATATTTGTGAGTTTGCTGTCCTTTTACTATACATGTCTTTTCTTTATCTTCTTTTCTTAGATAAGTCCCTTTAGCATTTCATAAAATAAGGGCTTGGTGATGATGAACTCCTTTAACTTGACCTTATCTGAGAAGCACTTTATCTGCCCTTCCATTCTAAATGAAAGCTTTGCTGGATAGAGCAATCTGGGATGTAGGTCCTTGTCTTTCATGACTTGGAATATTTCTTTCCAGCCCCTTCTTGCCTGTAAGGTCTCTTTGGAGAAATCAGCTGACAGTCTGATGGGAACTCCTTTGTAGGTTACTGTCCCCTTACCTCTTGCTGCTTCTAGGATTCTCTCCTTCGTTTTTACCTTGGCTAATGTAATGATGATGTGCCTTGGTGTGTTTCTTCTTGGGTCCAACTTCTTTGGGGCTCTCTGAGCTTCTTGAATTTCTTGGAAGACTGTTCCCTTTGCCAGATTGGGGAAGTTCTCCTTTATTATTTGTTCAAATACGTGCTCAATCTGTTGCTTTTCCCCTTCCGATTCTGGTACCCCTATAATTCGGATATTGGAACGTTTAAAGGTGTCTTGGATGTTCTTAATCTTTTCCTCAATTTTTTGAATTCTTATTTCATCATGCTTTCCTGCTTGGTTGATTCTATCTTCCTTCTGGTCCACTGTATTGTTTTGAGACTCATATTCCTTGCTTTCACTATTGGCTCTCCTCCGCGTGTCTTCCTGCATCTGTTTTATGGTAATCTGCATTCTTTCATCTAAATTTCGTCCAAAATCAACCAGTTCCATGAGCTTTCTGATCACCAGTGTTTTGAACTGCGCATCTGATAGATTGGCTAGTTCTTGGTCACTCAAAAGGATGAGTCCTGGGGGACTGATCTGCTCTGTTGAAAACATAGTTTTTTTTTGTTTGTTTGTTCCCCCCCCCCCGCTGTCTCTCCTTTTTTTTTTTTCCCCCCCGGACTGGTCGCTCTTGTTATGGTGGGGGGCGGAGCCTTAGGTGCTCACCGGGGCTGGGCACCCCGGTCGCTAGATTGTGATGTTATATGTGGGGGCGGGGCGGGAGCGGGAGCGGGGCGGGAGAAAACAATGGCGGTAGTTCCGTTCCCCTGGACTCAGACCCTTGTCTGGGCTTCTGGGTTGCGAGTTCTGCCCTGGTCCACAATCGCTGCCCCTCTGGGTCTGCCAGCCGCAGCTTGCGTACTCAGGGATCACCGCTGCGTTCTTGCCCGCCGGATGGCTGTTGCGCCGATTTCGCGCCAAACCTTCCCCCGATCTCCGCGCCGCCGACCCGCGCCAGCCCCGCGCCCGCCGGCTCGTCTTCTCCTACCAGTCCAGATGAACGCGTCTACTTCAACTTCTTGGCTGCCCGACTTCCATTCAGATAAATCCTCTGCCGGATCTGGGTGTTATTCTGATAGTAAATTATTGTTGTAAATTATTGGTTTTCTAATCTTGGTTGTGCGAGGAGGCACGGTGCGTCCACCTATTCCTCCATCTTGCCGGAAGTCCTCAAGTGCCGAATTCTTGCAACACTTTATCCCAACAACAATCCTGAGCAGTGTTTATCAGAAGAGATAGGTGGGAATTTGGGCATTCTGAGCCCACGGTGTGCAAACTCCTGCTGAACAGCTTGGCGGGTGCAAGAATAAGAGTAGTGCTCAAAGTGTAGGGCAGAGAGATGAGAAGAAGGGCCAGATCGGGGAAGGCCTTGTGTTTACTGAGGAGTTTGAATTTTGCCTTCTAAAACAGGCATAGACAAACATTTTCCTTAAAGGTCCAGACAATATGTATTTTAGGTTTTGTGGGCCATGGAGTCTTGGTTACAGCTACTAAGCTCTGCTGCTATAGCATAAAAGTAGCCAAGACAATATATAAACAAATGGGCATGGCTGTTCTCTAATAAGGCTTTATTAAAAAAAACAGGTGGGAAGTGAGTGAAATTAGACCAATGACCTATTATTTGTTGACCCTTATTTTGGAAAACAGTGACCACTAAACTTCAAAAGGAAATAAAGCAGGAGGCATGCATTGCTCCTTCAAAGAGATGGTGTTTCTCACCGGATGTTAAATACAACGGTTAAATTGAGGTGAAGATAAATTACTTTTTCCTACTCTGTCAAGGGTGAATGATTCCACAGGAGTAGCGATTAGGGTCTTTTTCCAGGTAGAGTGACCACAGAGGTCCATGGTTTGCCTCGCACTCAGGATCATAACTTGTAGCACTTTCTTTCACCTCAAAAGTTTCCCCATTTGGAGAAGTTATATATGGTCACTTTATTTTAAACCTAATGGGGTTTATTTTAGAACTTCCACATTGGGCTAGGCATTAGGCCTCATCTTTTGTAGCTGGTGCGATGGGCAAGAGCACTGGTCAAGAGACACACTATTTGGAGTGGAGCCCCGGCCTATTCTGCTCATTTTTAGCTGTGTGGTCTTGGGTGAATTGATTCTGTCTACATGAGACTCCAGATTGGAAGATACATGGAGACTGAAAATAAGGGGATGGAAAAGGTATTTCATGAAAATGGAAATGAAAACAAAAAGGAGAGAAGCTTGGATAGCAATACTTATGTCAGACAAAAAACTTTAAAACAAAGACTGTATAAGAAGAGGCAAAGAAGGACCCAGCAATTCTACTTCTGGGAACTTATCTGAAGAAAATGAAACAATTCAAAAAGATATGTGCGCCTCCATGTTTACCACAGCATTATTTACAACACCAAGTTATTGAAGAAACCTAGGTGTTCCTCACTAGTTGAATGGATAAAGAAGAAGTGGATATGCACATGTATACACACACACTGGAATATTACTCATCCACGAAAAAGAAACAGATCTTGTCTTTTGTGACAACATGGATAGATCTAGAGCACAGGTGGCAAACACAAGGCCCATGGGCTGAATCTGGCCCTCCACATTGTTTTATCCGCCCAACACCTTGATTCCACATGGCAACAGTGCTGAGCTCTCGCATAACAGTTAAGGAGTAGCTACATTTATACAGTCCTAAAGTTACATTTGGCCCTTTGAAGGCAACTGCAAGGTAGATGTGGCCCCCAGTGAAAAAGAGTTGACACCCCTGACTTAGAGGATATTATGCTAAGTGAAACTGAGTTAGAGAAAGACAAATACAGTATCATTTCACTTAAGAGTGGAATCTAAAAAACTAAAGAAATGAACAAACAAAACAAACTGACCCATAGACACAGAAAAACCGATAATTGTCAGAGGATTGGGTGGTGGCAATATGGGCAAAATGTTAAGGAGATTAAAAAGTACAAACTTAAACATAAGTTGCGGGGATCTAAAAGACAAGATAGGGATTATTAATAATATCACAATAACTTTGTACAGTGACATATGGATAGTGAACTTTTTGTGGTAATCAGTTTGTAAGGTATACAAATGTGAAATCTCACTATATTTTACACCTGAGACTAATATAATATTGTATGTCAACTGTACTTGAACTCAAAAAAGATTTACATTTCAGAATAAAAATTTGACATTAAAAAGAAAGAAAATTGGGAGCAATAAGTCCTCCCTATATTATAGGGCTATGTGACTATAATAGAAAGATGTTTGTAAAAGTTCACAATGGAAATTATTAATAAAGTGCAATCCAAATGGAAGAGAGGTAGAACTGTAGTGTGGGAAGGGCTCTGGGCCCAGACTGGGAGGGCTTAACCCAGTCCTCACCACTGCCAATCCGAGGGAGGTTGTGGAAATCATAGCCTCTCTCTGAGCCACAGAGCCTCATTGGGGCTAACAGCCCCATCCCTTCAGAACCATTGGAATTGGTGAAGACAATGTGTGTGCACTGTCAAGCACAGTGCCTGGAACGTAGTTAGCCCTTAGTCAAATGCGGTTATTGGTTTTCAAACAATTACATGCCATATTGAAGCTATTATTTATCTTTGACTCATACCTCAAATTGTTTACCCCCATTCACCTTCTGTAGTATCAAAACATTTTTATTAACTGTTCTTTAAGCCACATCCACTCAGTACAGTTCCACAATTATGATGATGATGATGATAGTTAGGGAGCAATTTTAGGTCATAGGCATTTCTAGATGTAGCGCATACTATGTGTGGTCAAATGTGGCTGCTGCTAACTTCAGCTGACTTTTGAGGCTTTGATAAGTGCTTTGAACCCTTGATTTCTGGGCCATTCTTGGGTCATGATGAAGCACCCTGTGGTTTTCCTTCAGTAGGGAAGGCCGGATGAGATCACAGACTGAGGAAGCACGGCTGTGAACACCATGCTATTTCTCTCCTAATGCTCTGCCTGTACCCTTCTATCATGTTTGCTTGAAGACCTGAAAATAATTGGTTGAAACTGGTACTCACTTTTAGCCTTTTATTCAGGTTTGACAAGAATGTGGCTCCAAATAACAGGCACTATAAATGGTTTGAATCTAATAAGTAGTCTTGTTGGACATGCAATCTGCTGTCCTTCCTTCCTTGAGAGGGAAATTGCAATCTTCTGAGATTCTCCTTCTATTTCTACAGAATGTGGGTGCTAATTTGGAAGCAGTCTCATAAAATGGAAGCAAATAGGCTAATTAGAAATATTTATGGACCTGTTAGTGAATACATGTCTAATTGAAATAACAAGACTCTCCCAGAAGGGGAAAACTTTACTTTGGTTGCAGGAATAATTAGCTTGTGCTGTTACACTGAAATAGGATAAAACCCTTTTTTATCCAGATCAAATCCATTTTTCCTTGATCAGGCCAAAGTTTCTTCAGAAGGACTCATTAGTATTTTTATTATTTATTTTTTATTACTTTATCAAAGCTAGACTTGCACATTTCTTATTCCTCTGAGATACTCATTTCTAATTTTTTCCAGTTGATTATTTTGGTACTTACTTCCATATCTCTAAGTAATAGGTTTATATTACCTTTTTTTTTAAACATAAACTCATTTTTTTAATCAAAGTTACATACATGCATACAGTTAAAAGAGTCAAATGTCTACACATTGAATAAATCCAGCGTATCTATGTTGCAACTCTCCCTTTCCCACTTTCCTAGAGGGAACCATGTTTTGTTTTACTTGCATAATTGTATTTGACATATTATCGCTACTTCTTGACTTTTTAAAAATTATCGATTGATTTTGCTCTCTGGAAGATGAGAATGTACTTTTGTTTTATACACATGTCAGTAGTCCCGTCCTGTGTATGCACCTTTCCTGAGTCCCCTGCCTATTGTTTTATCCTGAGGTTGGATAGATCAATATTCTGTACTTACATTATCAGGGTTATACTAAAACTATTCATAGCTGAACCATGTAATAGACTTTGATTATTTTGGCAACCCTGCACATTTGTTTTTTTCTTTTAAAGATTTTATTTATTTATTTATTTATTTACTTATTTTCAGAGTGAGGGGAAGGGAAGGAGGAAGAGCGGGAGAGAAGCATTGATCGGTTGCCTCTTACACACCCCCAGCTGGGGACCTGGCCTGCAGCCCTGGCATGTTACCAGGAATTGAACCATCAAACTGGCAATGTTCTAGTTTGCAGGTCAGTGCTCAATCCACTGAGCCACACAAACCAGGGCAACATTTCCTTTTTTAAAAGATAATTTTAGATTATCTTAAATAACATTTGCTTAATTTTCTTTGGATTTAGCATTAATTCCATTCCAAATTCTTCCATACCAATATGTAAATCGGTGCTAGATGTATTCTTTCACATCTGGTATTCTTTTGATTGTCTTCTGGAAGAAATATTTCCCAGAGCCCACTAACACATCCTCACCTGGATTAATTTCTCTCTGTTTCTAGTGTCACCCAGAGATTTTACCTCCCTCATTTTCAGCTTTGCCTTCCTCATGTATTAAACCCTGTTTCCTGGATCCACAGTCTTCTTCTTTGTTGACTTACTACTGCATTTTGACTGAGTATATCCTCCAGTAGCTTCTTGAAAAAGGTAGAAAACTATATAGAAGATGGGTTGTTTGATACCTTGCATGCCTGAAAATGTATTTATTTTATCGTTGTACTAATTCAAATATTGGCCAGGTCAGAACTCTCAGTTAGACAAGAATTTTTTCAGAATTTTATAATATATTTTATTATGAAAATATCTGAATATTAAAAGCAGATTTCATAGAATTCTATATGCTCATTAAAAACTACCAGCTTCAACAAATATTAACATTTTTGCCTTCTGGTTTCATTTATCCCTTCACCTACCTTTTTGTTTGTTTTCCTGGAGTATTTTAAAACAAATCCTAGATATCATCTCATTTCACCTCTGACTGATTCAGAATGAATCTTCAAATAAAATAAAATGTATTATCTTGTATAAGCACAATGCCATTGTCACACCTAACAAAATTAACATTAATTTCTTTATATCACCCACAAACAAGTCTCTATTTAGTCTTCTCTGATTGCGTGGGAGTCAAAAAATACTTTCCCTCTCAACTTTCTAAGTTCTTCTGGCTGGGCCAACAGTCAAATTAACATGAGAGAGATTAACAGAAGAAGATGTCCAAAATTCATTATGGATGTAGATGCAGGGTTGCCGTAAGAATATGAGACCTGAGGACCCATTGGAGAGCTGAGGCCTGTAAGTCACTCTGGAGCGAAAGAGAAAGGGGAGGGACTTCAAAGGGCAGGAAGGGAATTCATGTGGAGGCAAAAATGCATTTGGTGAGTAAATATTTGCTGGCCTATCTGTAACAATAGGACTGTCAGAGAACAGAACCAATGGGTCTTACTAGGTTTCTTTCTGTCTGTCATGCACTAGTTTATATTGACGTACAGTTGTCTGTGATGGTATCTCCTTTCCCAGAGCAAGTCCTCTACCTAAATGTCTTTTAGGCAGTTAGGGGAAATGCCAAAGATTCTTCCTAAATCTTCTGTTTCTGAAACAACCAGCTTAAAAGAGTCAATACTCCAAGGAGGCATATTTTGGGGTGGCAAGCTATTCCCCTTCAATAAATGTCTATAAATGTCTTTTATAGATGCTTTGTTTGAATCAAAATCTCCTCAAATTTCTACTCATTATATCTGGATGTTATATTTTTGAAGTCTCTTTTAATCTCCAAAGCCTCCTCTTCTCCCATATTCTTAGCCCCCCACAGCCCCAAACAACTGGCAGAAGGCAGACAGATTGCATTTCTCACATTTATGTTCAGAAGGAATGGAATCGCAGGCATCAGCACTGCCCTCGATTCTGCCACACAGCTGCAAGTCAGAGTGCACTTCTGCCCACACTGGGTCCTTCGACTTATACCTTCTGCCTCCTAGTGATTTTTTGCCTGCTAATATTGCTAGCTCCCAGCTTTCATATACCTGAATCTTATCCTGTTTTTATATATTTTTTAATCTTGTTTTTATATTTTAAGCTCTATGATTACAGCCAGTGCAGCTGCTTGGTGAGGTTAGGCAGATTTCATTGCGCCTGGATTGGTTTTCAAATGAGGTTGGATAAATTAAATTATGGTAATCTGTAAAGGAGCAGATGAGGAATAATAATCGGAATGCATGTCATAATGTCACAGCAGCACAGAGCCCTCTGGACTTTTTTCTTTCATACTCTCTCTTTTTTTCCCAGATGAAAGAATTCTTTTTCTTCTCACCCAAGCCAACTCAAGCCAATGCCCAGGATATTACAGGAAAGGGTTACTTTTATAAACCAGGGCATGCTGTAAAAGGCATCTGAGGGGCTCATCTAGATGGTTTTTCAATTTATTTATTTTTTTTGACAGCTTTAAAGGGCCTTTTAAAATTGCCAGGAGAGTAGATTCATATTTTTATCATTCCACCTGCATAGCATTTTAGACACATTTATATTCCTGAAAGCATAATAATACATAACATTTAGCATTTAATTTATGACTCCTGCCACATCTGGTATAAAACTCCTTCTGAAGCAATAAATCAACTTCTTCATGTCAAATTGCCATTCATTCTTTGACCTCCTCCATAATTTATGGTTTGTGAGTGCAAAATGGAAGAAGCAGCTTAAATCAAGTGGATTTTAATTAACAATCTTAGAAAATTCAGAAGAATATCTGCAATTTATTCACAAGGGGAAAGAACTTTGTTGCTAGAAAGAAGGGGGAAAAGCAGCTCATTTCCATGGGTGTAAATTGACATCTATTCTGGGTGCTTCAAAACCACAACATGATTTTTCTCTCCTTTTCGTTAGAAAGACAAAGCGATTCTGATAGGAAAAGCTGTCCAAGCTCTTAGGACAGAATCCATTTTCTAGGGGAGATTTTGAGGGAAAAGAGTAGGGGGAGACATGTAACCACCTTCTGCTTAGTACAGTCTTTCTCAGAGTTGCCTGGCTGCTGACACGGTGCCTTTCATGTCAAACAATTTTATTTCTAAGCTTTTCACAGTTTGTCCTAAGTAGCTTCTATTAGCATTGTCCTGTCTGTTTCCTTGGCAACAGAGCTGGTCAATTTAGACACCATTTAAGAGCTGTGGAAAAAGCCACAGCCAGCAGTGTGATGGGCAAAATTACAGAGAACAAGCTGAATACAATCCTCGCCTGAGGAGATGCATTTTCTTCCAGGGCTCATTTTATTTTAATTAAAATCGAAAAGCTCTTTTAAACAAGACCCTAGATTAAGCACAGGCCACAGTAATCTATTGTACAACCATTGCAGCTACATTCCTTAATGTTATCTCTTTAACCTAATGGATTGCTTGCACTTTTTCAAATAAACAAGGAGAGAAAACCTAGGAGCAACATGGTGTCGTCTTGTTATCCATTTGTAAAGTAAATATATAGAAAGGAGAGAGACAACTCTTTTCATGCCTGGAGCCGTGTTTAAATGGAGCACCAGAGAACCTACAGCTATACATATAATGATTACAGTTTATCTTGCATGAGAAAATAAACTCTTATTTCAAATATTGTACGTGGTCTCATTTACCATTTACCTCATTTCGTTGGTTGTGTTGACTTTACATAGCTATTTTTCCTCCTCAGTGAGTGTATATGGGTCATTCCGAACATGGAACCAACTAGAACTCTGAAATTTTCAGGACCGGGTTTTATGTCGGTAGTTAACTTTGCACCTGCCATTGCCTTCTCAGCTTTGTGTGGGCAGGGCAAGATAGAACATAATCTAGGGTAGGGGAGACTTTTCTCCTAGTAGGCAGTGTGTTAAAAATTCTTTGCCCTCTGGGATGAAAAACACTTATTTTAATATATATATTTGTATTATACATATTTATGTGTGTGTGTGTATATATGTGTGTATATATATGTATATGTATATAATATATATATTTGCAAATACAACCAGAAGAATTATTACTTCTTTTGGGACTTAAAGGTAGCTTCAACATTATTTTTACTTTAAGAAATTTGGATAAGGGAGTTGTATTTGGGTAGGGAAATTTTGCTAATACTGTCTATGCTATGTAAGTGCTCAGGGAGATATCAGGGTGAATATCTTTTATGCTTTTAAATTAGCCTCACCTAAATGGAATGCTGTAAAGCAGTGGATACTTCTTCATTGAAAGTATTAAAACAGGGATGTAAATCTTGTTATTGGAGATATCTTAAGTAGGATTCATACCCTAGTGGAATGCTAAATTTGATGACTTCTACACTCCATTCTTACACTGACATTTCATAATCCTGTCCCAGAAGTTGGACAAATTCATGTTTCCCAAAGTTGCCCAGGAACTAGGGAAGGAAAATGACCCCTGTGCTTCATCTTCCACAGTTATTAGGGATTACCCTTCACCTCTTTCTACAGGGTTCCTTTGTTTTTCTAGGAAAAATGCAGAAGTGTTCATCCCTAAGCTTTTTGGATTCTTCTCTTAAGTTATAACAAGTAAAATAAGTGACTCTGTGTTTATGATAGTTCTCGATCAAATGTAACTAGGATCATAGAGTTTTGTGATTTGTTTGCATTTTTCTTTTCATTCAGTAAGAATCAGCCCAAATCACGTTTTTTTTTGTATAAAGGGTTACTGGGGCCTTAAAACCATTCCAATGAGGATCTCTATGGTTAGATAACAAAGATGCCAATTAATGTTGGTTGTAAAGGGAACAGCAGGGCTCACCAGTCATTTTCCCATATGGTACACAGGAACAATTGGATACATAGGCTGACATTTCGTCTGTGGTATTTTCATAATATACACTATGGTGATTGACAGGAAGGAGGTACATAGATGTGACAGACTGACAAAGGATAAGGGCAGATGTTGTCCATCTTTCTCATTATGATGACTATTTTAACGAACAGACCAACTCATGTCTGCAGTCCATTAAATCATTTGACAGTCTAAACATCTGGAGAATAGCCCTGGGAATTAGGTTTGTCAGGTGAGGACTCCTTGGCTGACAAGGAGGAGGTGTGGGGCTCTTCTGGGGCTGCCGACTCTGGGGAGAACCACAAGCTGCCCATCACAGGAGACCCTGCTTTTCTTGACACCAAGGGCTCAGATGTGGAAAAGATTTCTGCCACCAAGATGGTATCCAGCTGAGAGCAGTTGCATGTTCTTTTACATTTTTTCAGAATTCTTCGCTCCAATGTCTGGCCTGTCTTGGTTTTCTGAGCTCTGAACCACATTCACTGAATAACCTTGAGCAAATGACAACCTTCCTAGCCTCCTGCTTTCTCATCTGTGAAATGAGGATCCCTCCAACTCCCAGTTCCCTCTCCCAGTGGAATAACTCTTTCTGAAAAGCATTTTCATCTCCATAGGGAAAGGTGATATATAGCAACACAGAATTATATTTGATTCTGTGCCACCCACAAGTTTAATTTGTTGGTCCCAGCCTTCCCCCGGAAACAATCCAAGTGTTTCTCGGCATGTGTAAGCAGTAACACCTGAAAGAGAAAACTTTAAATTTCAAAGTTAGAAGCATTCAGTGCCCTTTTTCTCATGCTGTAGTCCCTCTGAAATAGGGTTTCTCAGCTTTGGCATTGTTAGCATTTGGGGATGGATAATTCTTTGTTCTGAGGAGCTGTCCTGTGCATTATCCTTCCTTTCTTTCCGAAGTTGTGACAAGCACAGATGTCTCCAAACATTGCCACATGTCATCTGGGGGGCAAAATTCTCCCAGTTGAGGAGCTGCTTCAAAATGCACTTGGATAGTCATCCCGGCAACTGGGGACGGGGCTTGTGCTTGACTCTGCCCTAGGTTGGTGCTTATATAAACTAGCTGGTAAAAACAACAGCAACAACAGCACCCTAGCTGGCAGTCTCCAAGGTTTGAAACAAACCCATGAAAGCAAAACAAACAAACAAAAACTCATTTCTATATTTCAGCACAGCTAGTTATGTGATCATATGCTGGCATTTTTTCCCCATTAAATTGCGCTTTCTTTCATAATGATGAGGACAAGCAAGGGATGCTGTCCTTTCCACCCTGAGCTTTTCTTAGAAGAGACTAAAGGAACTGTTAGGTCTATTTGAAATCTATGGACTGAAAAGCAGACATCAGTCTAGCTGTATGAAATCAGTCTCCTCCACTAATGTTGGTATATGTTTTCTTGGAAAAGCTTTCGGCTGCACAGTTGCAGCCCATTATCTGGCTTTGTAGCCAACAAGCATACCCATTGATTCTTCTCGTATGCAGGGTGTGATAGAAAAGCTTGTGCTGTGCTGGGCCTGCATAGTCTGTAAATGTGATGTGATCACAGTAATTAAGTCATAAAACAATCAGGAAGGGCCCTGGTGAAATAAGTAAGAGATGAAATATTGCATCTACCACAGGAAGCCAAAGAACAGAAAGGTATTTGAAGATTTGGTTAATGATTCTGTCTACTAATTGAAAATGCTGGGCATAGTTTTTGAGAAGCAAAATGAAATGTTATTGGAAGAGGATCCCTTTTATGAAAGGAGCCATATGTTTAAGAATTTAACATCCTGTTTTGTTTCCTCAAAGAAAGTGCCACTGTCACAAATCCATATTCATGGAAAGTTATTTCCTGTGATGTAACTCAGACACCTTACCTAACTGGAATTTAACTGACAGCTTCACCTTTCCAGGAAAGATGTTACATCAGAAGTTTAAAAAATATTCTCTTGACAATCAGAAGAGATTCCTAAAAACCTATTCACTAAGGTTTGTGTGCTAATCAAACAATTAAATATTTAATTTCGACACATCCATTTGACGACTATCAGCTCCCAGGGAGGAGGAGGAGATGCAGGTCTAGGAAGCAGGCACCATGTTGTCTAGGCAGGCTCTGCAGTCTCCGTTCCGGGAGCAGGATCTGAGGGGAATGTGGGCTCTAGCTGGGCATGTTCCCTTGACCTGCTGGACTCTGCCGCCCACTGAGAGAAATGTAGCTGGAAGAAGAACAAACTAACACCCTTTAAAGGCCAGAGCCCAGAAAAAGGATCCTTTTACCTACTTTTCTTGGTGATCGACCCATTACCTGAATGTGATTGAAATAAAGCAGATGTACAGTAAATCTTCACTTAATGTCTTTGATAGATTCTGCAGCTTTAAGGAAAATGACATATAATAAAACCAATTTTACCATAAGCCAGTTGATATAAGCAGGTTAAGTTTCTATGGCATCTCATCTACGTGAAATGACACAGAACGAAACAACTTTATTTGAGGACCTGATGTAGTTGGGTTGAGTTAAATGAGTTGCTGTACACTAATGATGAACAAGAGTACCTGGCACATGTAGGCATTCATAGGTATTAAGTATATACTGTTGTGAGTGTTGAGAATATAAACCTAGATTTTGGCTCATGGTATATTTTGGACATACTTAAAAAAAAAAAAAACCCTCAACCCAGAAACAAAACAAAACAAAGCAGAGATTGCTTGAAAAATAAAAGTTTTCTTTAAAAAAAATTTCAGCAGTTCTCTTCAGATGGTTGTTTCATTGGCATAATATAGCATTTAAATAGTTCTGTGAACTTTGAGGTTTGGGCTTACAGCTTTGATGGCATACAAATAACCCCCTGAGGCTGACACTCACCCCTTCAGTCTGTCATACCATAGTCCTGAATCAGTGCTTATTTCACTCGGTTCATGACAACCAACACCTTACACTGGGCGGTGTTATACCACCTTCAAAATATACAGCTTGGTCAGATGAAAATACTGTTGACTGTGTGGACAAATGAGTCTATATCCAACCACTGGAAAAGCTACTCAAAGTATATGTTTTAAGTGGTTGCTCAGTTGTTTACCTTTTAAAGATTGTCTATGACTTTGATCTTATCACTCAGTTGTTTGGTCAGGTGTTTATTGTTTTGTTATTCAGAATTTACTTCCAAAGGAGATGTTAGCTTGCTTGATAATGATGATGATGATGATGATGATTATAATTTTTATCTTTGCCCAAGGGTATGTTTATTAATTTTACAGAGAGAGGAATGGAGAGAGAAAGAGAGAGAGAAATATCTATGTGAGAGAGAAACATTGATCAGTTGCCTCCCATATGGGATCTGACCAGGGATCCAACCTGTGACCTAGGTATGTGTCCTGACCAGGAATTGAACCCACAATCCTGTGGGATGGATGACACTCCAACCAACTCTGCCACTTGGCCAGGGCTGATTATTATTATTCTTTTTAATGTTTTAAAAATAAAAAATTTTCTGCCCATGTGAGTTACTGATTCTATTATTCTTAGTAATATGCTTTGGGGATCCTTTAAGAGTATTGCTGGCTATGTCAAAAAGCAGATGATAAATTGGCTTCCAAATTTAAAAGTGTTGTGACAACATTTTCTCTCTTAATCACCTTTGCATCATTAAACTCCATATGCATCCAGTGTAGGACTGGCTGTGAATCTCTCTGTGTTAACAAATCAAGGTGTCAAGTCAGGCTCCTTTATTGCTTTGGAATGCCAGCAGTGCTGTCCAAATGTCCTAAAATAACAAGGGGTTCCAGGATGAATCATCTCCATTTATTTTAGGCTTTTGGTTTCCACTGAGTAATTTTTATAATTCAGTTCATCTAGCGGAGGAGAGGTTTAGCCAGTATGTCTGTGACAAATCAGGGTTGGAAACTTGATAATGAAAAGAAAAACTTGGTAAAAGCAAACTTTTTAATTTTAGAAACAAGGTCAGCTTTCATTGTTCGGCCAAACTTGTTGCCATTCATGCAGTGAGAGGCTGAATGCTTATCCAAGAGTGAGTGATCCATAGTCCAAAGCTGCTGGGTTTATTTTATGCTGTGTTGATCCATTTAATGTTATCAGAATTAGTTCTCTAGAAAAGTACTTGTGGAGAAGCATAAAATGCATTCAAAACATGAACCTATTTTTCTTTAAAATAATAAGGTCATTTGGTAGGGAAACGCTTGTTTTTTTTTTCCCCCTGTCCTTGATTCATTCCTCTTTAAACTGGTACTGCTTTTCTCCTTCCTCATTAATAAATCTCTTTGTTTCCTACGGAGGAGAATAAATAAACCCTTCCTTTCTCCTCACGGAAAAGTCTACTATTTATGTGTATGTTTTCCACTCTCATTTGTGATGAACTTGTGATTACAGAGAACCCCCCACTGCCCCATTCAGTCAATCAGCTGACGGGAAGCTAGGCGTTCACTCATGCAAGCATGGGAAAACAGGGCTGCATATTTTAATATTTCCATTTTACAGGAATATTGATAAAATGATCACTCACAGTTGTTCCTCTGGAAAATAATTACTTTTAAAAACCTCATATAACAGAGTGGTCTCTTGAGATTAGAATTTAAATTGACACTCTTGACTCAGGAAAAAAAAGTGAAGTAAAGGGAGTTTTTCTTCGGGGAGATGCTCTTGTGTGGGATGTGGTAGTGTCACCTCCTCTTGTGCTCACCAGGATCCTTAGAATGAAATTCTGGGTTTTCCCTTTTTCCTCCATGCCCCACTTAAGCACACATCCACCTGATTATCTGTTCCCTTAGCACTGGTCTTTGCTTTACAAAGTGCCCTCCATCTAAACTGAGAAACACACGATGCTGATAGAATTTAGATCTGGGAAGACTGTTGAGGAATTCTCCATCCACCCCTCCATTTTATAGAAGAGAGAATCAATTGCAAAAGAAGTTAAAGAATGTGCACAGGACTTCATGACTCCTAGAGAAAATCCTGACACTGGAGCCTGGCTCTAGGTCTGTCGCTCTTCATGGCCACTTTATTTAGCCTTTATGATGTGCCTGTGGCTGTTATTCCCCTTCCCAAAGACATTTATGTCTCATAAGGGTGAATTCCAGAGGACACATGTACCATTCCTAGAAGGTGAAGAAATGACTCCAATGGCAAGAACCTGAGAGAGAGTGGCAGGCTGATTTGGGTGTTCTGTTAGCAAAGAACAGATATTTTGGAGAACAGGATTTTGGAGGCCTTTATATTTACACTGCACGATGACTGTAAGATCTGCCTACCACCAAGGTTGGGACGAGAGATCTTGGTCCTTGCTATGTTTCTGTAATAAGCTTTGTGGAAACTGTCCACCGAGACTTCCTCCAATTAAATCATTACTATCTTTTACCTTAATTTCCAGGTAATCAAAATTGAATAAGGCAACACTTTTCCCTAAATTTATTTTGTTCCTCAAAGTATTTATTAATTAAAAATACTGTTCTTTGTAGAAAATACAGAAGATTTGAAAGAAAATAAAAGGCATCACTCACTTTCCTGTTGAAGCCAATCACTGCTAACACTTTGGTATTTTTCCTTTCTGTTTTATTTCTATTTCTTTTCAAGTTAAAAACTAAGAGCAAAATTTTTCTCTTTCTTTTCTTTTTTTGACTTTTTCTCTAGGTATAAAAGTAATACATGCCTATTAAAGAAAAATTGGACAATGAAGATAGCATAAAAAAGAAAATACATCATTAATAAGCTTTATACCTAGAGCTACCCTGAGTGACATGTTTCTTTCTAGCCTCTTAACAAAAAAAGATTCCTATTTCCCCATTTCAGTTCTTAATCATAAATTAACCTGTATAAAGCTAAACATACTTACTGATTTTTCCACTTCATTAAGATGAAGACCTTTCAATTCATTGCTAAAATTTGTTTCAGTTTGTGGCAAAGTTGGATATAGGTGTGCTCTTATTTCAAAAGAAGAATTCAGTCTAGATTTTATACTGGTTCACATTTTAAAGCCTATAATAAAACATTTTGAACACAGCACAGGTGCAT
Source organism: Phyllostomus discolor (assembly GCF_004126475.2). NCBI lineage: Eukaryota > Metazoa > Chordata > Mammalia > Chiroptera > Phyllostomidae > Phyllostomus > Phyllostomus discolor. The sequence goes on from NC_040907.2 coordinate 73,279,758, forward strand.
TATAAAATGTCAAGAATAATTGTAGCTTCTTTCAGCAAAGTTTTTTTTTTCCTTTTTAGAATGCTTAGAGATGGGGGCAGCAGAGTCTGTGGTTACAGGTGGGACTCTCCGTAATGTGCAACATGAAGGGATCACTTATAGAAGTGATGCTCAGAGCTTGAGTGCACTCTAGAGCCTCCAGCCCATCATGCTAGCGGTCTCTGAGTGAGCATACTCTATTGTTAATCTCAGAACACCAATGCCCTGTGTCCCCTCGCTTCTCCTCTGCACATCTTTCTTCCTTCCTGCTAAGGGGACGAAGTACATTCAAACACTGCCTCTTAATGAGGCCAGACTCTTTTCTAAATGTACCTCTTGTTCAGTTTGTGTTCTTATACTGGGGTACACTTATTTATCTAATGGGATCTTATCAACATTGAAGACAATGCAAAACATTTCCTGCTTATGCACTTAACCAGGCAACTCTCTGATTTCCAGGGCAAATTCTATATCTATTACTTCTTTGGCACTGATTTTTACTGTGGAAAATAAAGTTTAGGACATACGTGGGCATTGTGCCTATACCTGTCTCTTCTCCATAGAAAATCATAGATCCTATACACGTTTCTCCTACTTTCTTCAATTCCCAAAGACTGCATTACAGTGGAGAAGAAATCGTACTTTATTCTCTCCCTATTTAATGCCACAGGGATGCTGCAAAATTTAACCCAACCCTATGACAATCAAAACTTCCATTCTCCTTCTTCTAAATATGGTTTTGTAGTTGCATCTTTGGCCAAATGAAGGGATGCTTTTCCAGATATCAGTGAGACCCCCTGGGTGGGCATAGCCTGGATGGGATGTCATAGACTTTCAACTTATTTCCAAGTTAGTGGAAAGAGTGAGTCCTCTCTAACTCTTGCTAGGATAATAATAACCTGTCCCAAGTGTTCTGAATAGGGAATATATGGACTCAGTGGGGGCAATCCATCATTCTCAAAATGTGTCTCTTTTCCCATCATTCCCTTGACAGTCCCACCTCCTCGACTAAGCTTTCTCTTTCCTCTGGTGAAGAAAGAAAAATATTCTGGTCAAATGTCAGTGACAGATAAAGTGAAGGGCAAGATTTTCTGACATTTGCTGCTAGGATCAACAGTCAGCTGACTTAGTCTAAGTCAACAGTGAATATTTCCTTACTGCTAAGAAAAGATTGATGGGTCCCAGTTTATTTGACATGTACTGTCTTTGACACATATCTCTTCTACACAAGAGTCAGTGACACAAGCAGCCTGGCTTTGGAGGCTGACTTTCATCTGATCTTTCATTTCACCCTCAATATGCTTTTTTTCAAGAATCTATCTACCTATCATCTATCTATCTGTCTATCTATCTATCTATCTATCTATCTATGTCTCTTCATCATCATCATCATCATCTTCATCATCTCTCTTCCTAGCTATTTATATATGTCATCTACCTCTTCATCTATTTTTAAATTCACTATTGGATTTATATAAATTCAGTCAAAAATTAAAGTATAAAACAGATGATGCCTGCAGAATTTGACAAGAGGAATAAAATGGACTCCTGTGAGTTATTCTCTGTTACCTGTGGTTTAGGTTGGATTGTAGACCAGCTCTGTTCATAGTACTTTTTTTTTAAATAATTTTTTTAAAGATTTTATTTTATTTTATTTTTTAGAGAGGGAAGGGAGGGAGAAAGAGAGAGAGAGAAACATCAATGTGGGGTTTCTGGGGGTCATGGCCTGCAACCCAGGCATGTACCCTGACTGGGAATCGAACCTGTGACACTTTGGTTCATAGCCTGAGCTCAATCCACTGAACTATGTCAGCCAGGGCTCGTAGTTCTTTATTTAATTTTATTTTATATTTTTTAGACACAACTTTTGGTCATAAGTGAAAGATCAGTCCTTTTGCGTCCCTTAGATTTATTTCAGTTGTGTATTAAATTGTAAATATCTGTTTTTGTACATACAATGAGATGGCCAGAGGAGCATCCATACAACACATGGTGGGATGTGTGGTCAATATATTGCCAAGTTTCCATAGAAAAATTGATACTTAAGATCACAGGAAGCTAGAGAGACAGGAACAGCCACTCAGCAGTTTTGATCAATCTGAAATGGACAATCTGATCAAGTGGATAATCTGCTTAAAGCAGATGCTGAGTAGCTCTTCTACCAGTAGCAGCAGATCCATAGCTCTTTTCAATGAAGTAAAGGAAGTGTTTTCCCTGGTGATTAGATAATTATTTCCACTGTTCACCTTTCTTGGGACAGTGCATAAGATATTCACCTCCTCTTTAAAAGATAAAATCTAAATGTTAGTAATTGTGATTTCTGTGGCTGATCTTGATGACCTCAGACTTTGAATAAAGACCTAAGCTGTTTGGGTATACTGCCTTCCTGGTCCACCTGACAATTTTGAAAAGCATGATGTCATATTCATCAGTGCAATTAAATGACTATAGATAATAAATAACCAACATACCAATGCTGATAGTTTATGAGAACAAATGCAATCTATTTATTCTTAGCTGCATTCACTTTTATCTGTGTCCTTCCAAGAACCTGATGACACAATGAATAGGTAGAACTTTCTAGAAGGGAATAAAGGCTCTCTAACCAGAGCCATACCTAACCACAGCTAAATCTAAAATTAATCTGTGGTGACAAGCCAATTAAAGGGCAAATCATAAAAATAAATTCTGATTGTAAAGCCAGGTAAGCACAAAAGGGTTTTTCTTTGAGATTATTACAGATGTAGAACTGTAATTTAAATAAGAACCCAACATATTAGGCCCAGTTCTTTATTTATAAAAAATTTTTATTGTTGTTCAATTACAGCTGCCCCCATTTCCCCCTTTGCTCTTCCCTGCCCTTCCCACCTCCACCTCCCACATTCAATACTCCCCCCACCCCTGGTTGTCCTTGTCCATGGGTTCTTTATACATGTTCCTTGACTTGACCCTTCCCCTTCTTACATTAGTATTGGAGAAGTAATTGATAGGAATATATGCACACTGTGCAAGTTATCTTGTATGTAGTGATTTGCAGGACCATTTAATTCATGGTGAGCCAGAGTTCATGCAACCAGAGAAGGCTAAATTGTATTGCTTGGTATAAAATCTAATTGGGCAGTTTTAAGCTTTACGACCTCTGGCACGATATACTTCTAGGAAATGAAAATGGAGTGTTCTGTTACTCAGAGATCATTTTTATAGGAACCCTAGTATATCCTTCATATATTAATAGTGACTTTTTTCCTATGTTATCCTTCTTTTCTTTCAATCCACAATACAGAGAGAATAAATGGATTTTTGAGCTCTACAATAAATAGGTTTAGTATAGAGTAAGAAGTATAAAATGCACAAGTCACATTTTTGGTATGAAATATCAAAAGTGTCCATTGTATTTATTCTGGAATGAAAGGACTTATACAATGAATGGTATTTTTTGCTAATGTTATTATACCAAAGACTTTTGATATTAATTAAGATATGCAGATTTTGTTTATTGTCTTTTGGTTAATAGACTACAGCCAAGAAAAGTGACATAATTGAAATCTTGAACTGAAGAGGAATGCTGATTGAGGGTTTGGTTTTAGTGCATGCTTTATTCTGTGATACATCAGTAACCTTTGCAAAAAATCCTCCTGTCAGTAGCAATATTAAATCTCAAGCAGCACATGATGCAATTTGTGTCAACTGCCTCACCTAGATGCTGTGCTAAGACAACATCGCTCTAAGTGCTTTGAGCACTCATCCTTAACTGCACAGGCTATGCTAACCACACTGTAAAATGAGTTGGTTCAAAATGAGCAGGCTGGAATAAGAGATGATTTAGCTCCATGATCCACTTGGAACCTGGGGTATATTCAAAATCAGCTATGGACTGCCGGATGCTATTAGAAGCATGCGGCTCACTAGGTTAAACTTAAAGTCATATTTTTACAAATAAGCCTGCTGGGAGTGGGCTGCCATTCATGGCTCAGTGATGCTACAAATGGCTTTTCACTGGGAGTCACTTCCCCTGCTGTTTCCAAAATACTGTGAAAAGGTATAAAGAGCATGAAGAGGGGGCAACTTTTATCTCTTTCAAAAGGTATTACTATGTGAGACAGAGTTTTGGGAGTTTGCTTTGAAGTATCTCCAGTCTGAGGCCTCCTGAGAGAACAGGGGCTACCTTTCTCCTCTCATCAAACCTGCAAGTACAGCTTTCTGGAATTCACTAGTGACTGAACTCATATTTGGTTCCTGTTCTTTTTAGAAAGACTTATATGTCTGACCCCCCTGTATATTTTTTAGTGTTCTTTCTTTACCTATATTGTATTATGTGCTAGTTGAATGGGGAGAAAAATTAAAAAAAAAAAGCCATGGTCATAGTCTTCCTCCATTAGCATGGAAGCTTATGAGGCAATTTTCTTGGTCAAAAAACAGAGGTCCAGCAACTCTAGATTATACCAGATATTTTCTCACTTGGTGTACAGTTGTTTACTCAGAACTATAGTGTATGAAAGAGAAAAGGAAGTTGGAGAGTGCAGCATTTGCAATAAAGGTGGGATAAAGGGCAGGACCTGTTTCCTCACTTTATATTGCCTGCTGTTATAAGTTCCAGTTTGTTCTGTGAAAATAATGATTATTGTTGTAGTGCCTACAAAGTAATGTGTGAACAAATTAATCAGATACCCCTCTAAAACTGTGAAAATTGACTTTTTTTGGTGTACACAAGAACTGTCCAAGTTTTCAAGGTTTATACCAAATATTTGGTGGTGAGGGGAGCATAAATTGTAGCTTGGGTGCAAGTTAGAGATTCATTCTTTTTACTAAAATTGATGAAATATACCTTCCCTTTAATTTATTTATTCATGCATGTTTATTGTGCAGCTATTAGCTGTTGGGTTGCCTGATGAGGTAGAAAGATGAAACAGTCCCTTATCTTGGAGCTTATGGTCTACAAATGAGAATGCAATTGATGACAAAGAACAAGGATTTAAAATTAGAGGGAAACAACTTCTAGCTGAAAATACAATGGCAGGTAGCCTACTTTGCAGAGAACATGGGGAGGGATCATCTCTATACACATGAATCAATGCATTTTTGGTACATAAGAGGAAAGCTGTCTGATCAAAAATTCATGTCACACATTATGAAAAGTTAAAGTCTCAACCAACAAAGAGATCTTCAACGTTGTCCTCTGGTGGGCAAACATGGTGGTTTCTTTACATATGGTTTACTCTTCCAATGGTTTACTCCTCAGGATAACAATATGGCATCTTTGTAGATCCATACCACTCATTAGATATACGATATAGCCACTATCAGATGTGTGTTATCAGTAGTTCTTTCAAGGAAACTTTATTCATTGTTCTCATGACCACACAATCTCATTACTCAGGCTGACCTCAAAGCAATTCTTAGAGGGTCTTTGGTTATACTTATATGGGAAAGCTTGCAATGTTGTTATTGTCAAGGGACCAGGATACAGTGGTCCCCAGCCTCTGGCTAGTAAACCCTCTGCTCCTTCCTACCCATGATGCAGTTGTTGTACATGGAAAAGCCTTATTTTAAAATCCCAGGTCTGCGGTGAGTCTATGTTTTCACAGAGTGAGCTCTAAGCTATTGCAGTAAAAAATAGGACAAGTTGTCAACCAAGGAGGGCTCAGATACAGTGAAAGAAACATGAGGTAAGCCTGATGTAGGATATTGAAGAGGATGACAAGGTCCTAGAAGAAAGAATGAAAAAAATGGGCCAGATCAGAGGCCATTCCTTTAAGGAAACAGGTTGTGGACATCCACTGAATTCAACCATAATGATGGCAGTCTACACTCCTGCTTGAGGCATTTCTATAGTAAAATATATATAAAAGATTCTGTTTTTCTTAATGTGCACTTTTTGTCTTATTCATGAAATCTTGAGTGAAGGATGTGTCCATGTATTGTAGACACTGAATTACAGTCAGCTTATCTTGTCTGGTACCATAGTGGGTACCAGGTGAACCACATTAGTTATGGGTATTAGTCAGGATTATCCAGAGAAATAGAACCAATAGAATAGAATAGAATAGAATGGAATAGAATAAATATTTATTATGAGGAATTAGCTCATGAATTATGGAGACCGAGGAATCCTACAATCTGACGTCTGTAAACTGGAGGCTCGGGAAAGCCAGTGGTATAGTTCCAGTCCAAACCTGGCAGACTGAGACCCAGGGGAAGTAGTGGTATAAGTTCCAGTCTAAGTCAGAAGGCCCAAGAATCAGGACTCAGATGTCTGAGGGCAGGGGACCCGAATGAGCCACAGACCTACTCAGGACCTGCCTCCCTACTGGCACACACAGTTGACACAAATGTCTTAGAAATTATATGGACTCTTATATTACATAATCCATTCAAATATTTTTAAATTTATTCTTTTCAAATTTTAAAATGCTAATTGTGACACACTGGACTGATTTTATCATCTACTAAAAAGTTGTGATCTGTAGTATGAAAAATACTGCACTTAGCCAGGAATGAGACAGATTCTACTCTGTGTTGATAGTTTGGATGGACTGCAGGGATCTCAAACCAGAAGGGACATTTACCAAAATAATGGTTGCAAAAGTTATTATGGTTAATTTTTATTCTTTTTCTTTTTGCCTTCCAGTATTTTCTACACCTTCTAACAAACATGTCATCTCAGTGAGTTTAAATTTTATTCCTGATATTTTTTCTCTTGAAAGTTTGTCAAATGTTGGCTCATGCTTGGAATTTTTTTTTCTCATTAAATACTTGAATATCCATTTGCTATTTTTTTCATTCCAATATCAAAACATAATTTACAGGGGAAATTACCTTTCAGCAACAAAATCAGACTTAACCAAACAGAGGCCAATGTGAGCTGGCGGTCACTATACCCATTCTACTGGAGGGTATTCCAGTGAAAGGCAGAATGGAAGAAATTAAATCCACATTCCATTGAAAGGAGAAAACTTTTATTTTTATGGACAAAAACAAAGGATCCATTTGGAGATAGTTATCGTAAGTCTGAGGAGAATTGTGCCAAATAAGCTATCCTCACAGAGAGTGCTGGCTAAGTAGGACATCATGATTAATGAAGCGTGTGTGCTATTCCTCAACATTGAAAAAAAAAGATAGTCCATGTCAAGTTGATCCCTTTTTCCCTTTTGCTTTCTCATTTTGGAAATGCTATATTTAAATTTCTAGTGGACAATAATCATAATATCTTTTTAAGCAAGATAATTATGACACAAATGATCTATGAGGTGATTGCAATTTTGAAAAAACTGACAATAGAAAAGTGACCAGGAGGTCACTTACCAAAATAATGACTGTATAAAAGTTTTGGGTAATTCTTATCCTTTTTCTTTTGGGCTTTTCAGTATTTTCCACACCTTCTACCATAAAATTTAGTTATTTAGTAATCAGAAGACTAAGAGTAATTTGTCCTGTTGCTAACCTTTTGACAATAATTTACTTATTCTTTTGAAAAAAACTAATAAAATCACTACAAAATATAACATGAGATAAAACCTTATAAATGATTCTAGAAAAGTTTAAAAACATTTTATTTCTTTACTTGTAAGCTGGATTTAATAAAATACTTTGAGACCAAATGTGCATTTATATCTAATAGTTTCCAACTGTGTAAACTAATACCATAGATTTATCTTTTCATAGTAATTGGGCCAGTGCTGTTAAACATAAAGTCAGGATTTTATTAACTTCTACTTTTTCCAAATCACAAATTCTTTAGTTGAACAAAGTTTGAATTGAAAGAAGTTTGATTAATTTTTAAAAATACCAAAATATATGCATCGAAGAGATCTTTATACTCTAAGTAATTATTTGTATTGCTATTGTTCAAATCTGTAAATTCTTAGATGCCCCTCAAGAGCAAGTTTATGACCGGTATTTAAGCTCAGATATCTTAACCAAGATTTTATCTATGATATTATCTATCAGACTTAGCTTTGAAAGATCTTTGACAAGTTCTAAAACAAGTAAAAATCACATCTGTCCTCAAAGGATGAAAATTAACTTCAGCCACTTGCTTCTTCTCAAGTATACCGCATGTATTTCCTCCTTCCCAGATCTGGGCAGGCTATTGTCTTGTTGGAAAGGCCTCTCCCATTGTCTCTCTGTAAAGTCTTCTTTGTCCTTGGAGGCCTAGAACCTCCTGGTGAAAACAGACTGTGATCTTCTTTGTGCTGCAACAGCAAGAGATTTTACCACGTATCTCTTTGTTATATCTATTCACGCATAATTTCATTCTTCATATAGTTTATAGGTTTTCTGATGTTTGGTGATTTATTCTACTTTGAGTCTTCAGTGTCTATCAAAAGTTTTTGTTCATGGTGACTTATAACAATTATTTTTTGAGTAAATTAAAATAATATGAGATTAATGAAACAGGGTTATTATGTATGTATTGCTTAACAGAGATATCTTTGAATAAGTATATAACATTCAAGTTTACCAACTTGAAGTGATATAATATTCATAAGACTGTTTACATTTTAAAATGTTAGTTGAAAAATATGTTTTTTGTTTACATTTCATGAATGCCTGCTCTAGGCAAATCACTATCTTGGGTATCACAGAACAAAATTTAGTTTCTATTCCCAAATATAGTTTAAGAAGATAATAATTATTCACATGAAAATAATATTGTATGTGTTAAGTACCCATGAGCATAGATAATAAATGCTGCAATTTGTTTAGCAAATAGAAAGTCCATCTCAGGGATAGGTAAATCAGAGAAAGTTTCTCCAAACAGAGAAACACAATTTGGTTCCTAAAGCTTAAAGAATAGGTAAGACTTGGTGGTGGGGTGTGTGTATGTAAGAGGATGAGTCTTTCTTTTAGGCATAGAGAGGATGAGACCTTTGTCTAGGCCACAGTTCTGGTGGCTGTCCTATTGTCATTCATACCTCAATAGGAGGGTGGAGGTCAGGGCCTTTGCTGACACATACATGTTCTTCCTATTAGTTCTGGCTAAAGCATTATAATGGTTGCCAGACCATTATAATGCTAAAGCCATAATGGTTGAAAGGGGAATTCCTAGTAAGTTATGAGAGAAATGTAGAGATTTACCATCTTCCTTAGGGAAAGCCTTATTTTCTGAAGGTGCATTGTGAAAAGAAAGGCAGATACACAAGACATACAAACTTGAAATGCTGTGTAGAGCAGTTCTACTTGAGATAGACTTGTGGCTAAGAACAAGGCCATCTCAGGAGAAAAAATGCTCTGGGTAGTACACTCTTCCCCTCCTGCTTCCCTAGATAGTGATTCTCAAAAAGATTCTATGCTCTGAGGACATAACTACTTCAAAGGAGGTTGGGCTTCAGAGGAGCTAAGGGAGTGTAGATGACAAAGAAAGGCCACTAGTAGAAGATAGCTCTTTATTCTGCCTTTAAAATGAATCTGTTTTAAGACACAGATGGAAGGTGATGGAGGAGATGCAGCCAACACTTGCTCTTTGCAGGAATGACTCTGAGTGAGCTGGTATGATGTTCATTGTGAAAAACTGAGTGACTGTATGACCCACTGATACCATTTGTAGATCTCAGGTATATTTGATGCTACCTTGGTTTGTTAGTGATGCTTCTTGTAAATACATTCTAAGTATTTACAAGAAGATTTTATAGTATAAGGAGTCAAAATGACCTGCATTCCTATCTGGCTATTACTAGGTAATGATGGCAGGTCACTTAATCTTTCTGAGCCTCAGTTTCTCCTCATGTAAACAGTAGAGATTACATTTACCTCCTAGGGTTGTTGTGATGGTTAGAGAAAATGTATACAAAGTGCCTACTGTGGTCATTGACCCTTAAAGGATCACAATAAGTGGTAGAGAAAATGACAGTGAAGATGACAATAATAATAATGCTATCGAGTAATTTCAGGCCATCCGTGGTGGTTCATTTTTCTAGGGCTGTGGACTTTGAGTAGTAAAATGTGCTCTCCCACAAGGCACTGGGAGTACTATGAGTCAGAGTCAGAGTCCTGCCATGCCCTTTTCCTTCTGGGGCATGTGGCGTGCCTGAGGCCTCTGCATGGCAGGACTGTGGTGCGTGTTCAGGGGTTGCTCAGTGGTACCCCCTGCCTCCTTCTATACTTTGGCTCTGGTTTGGCTGTTTAGAGGGCATCTGCCCATGTCTGGAGGAACTATAAGAATGTCCTCTCACTGGTCTAACTTCTATGAGTCGTTTCCCACATGAAGGAGGAAATTAAGGAGTGATCTGAAGCTGCTCTGCAGGTGGCTGCCTCCCACAGACGGAGTTCAGGGCTGAGGATTGAGGTTCTGCCCCACCTTTCACTGAAGTGGAGTCATTTTCTTACATTTATTTGCACATGCAAATTCAGAGCTTCTTCAGGCTTTGCCAATTATTTCCCTCCCCTTCAAAATCAATTTGAATTTCAGATATATTAAAAATTCACCTCTTAACTAAGACAATGCTTTACTGTTGACAGAAGAACTCATTCCTTCATCAGTTCATGCTCTTTGCAAATGTTGAAGGCATCTGGGAAGGCAATGGGAAGGCAATGGGAAGGCAATACTTCTTAAAAAATACTGAAACCAAAATAAAAATGGAGCAGGCTGTGTAGGTATAACATACATAGAGATCAAAGGTTCAGTGAAACTTGCTGACATTTGTAGACTAATGAAATTATATTATCTGTGTATTTGTAAAAATTGAGCTATCAGTCACATACCAGGCAATGCTTGGGAAGAGGACTGAGAAGTTGGGGAGCCTGGGTATGACACTACCAGCTACTTTTCAGTCTCAGCGGGCCAGAGGAGAGGTCTTTTTAGGTAGTCAGTATCCCTTTTGTTTACTTGTTTTTGAATTGCATTTATATTTTGAATAAGGAAAACATTCATATAGTTTAATATTCAAAACTTATAAGAGTTTTACAGCAGAAAAAACGTACAACCCCTTTTCTCAGCCTCCAATGTTTCTTTTCTTGTGTATTTTTCACACATGTTTTATGGGTATGCGTACGTAAGAAAATGTGGATGCTTGTGTGTATAAAATTGTTAGACAGTGCCAAAGCACTCTCCATAGAGGATGCACCAGTTTATAATACCACCAGCATGAAAGTTGTATGTCTCTACATCCTTCCAAAATGTATATGACTCCTCAGTGGGCCAGCATAGAATTCTGCCTTTGTCATTCCTGCACTAATAGGTTCCTACTTAGCCCCACAAAGTTTACTGTGGTCTTCCCTCTGGAAGTCCTGTCTTTCCTGATATTTTAATCCCTTGAGGATATCTTTGTGTAATAGAAAAGGAGTGGTTTTTGAAATCAGAGTTATTAAAATAGTTGAAACAGTGCAGCACATTTAAGAGCCTGGGCTCTGAAGGCAGGCTGCGTGGATTTGAATCTAAACACCAGTAGGTACTAGCTGCGCAGGCTTAGAACAGTTATTTCAGCCCTTTGAACCTCAGTCCCTCACATAAAATGGGGCAAACAACTTGCCTTGCTGACATGTGTTAGGAATAAATGAGATAATGCATATAAAGTATCTGGAACTCGGAAGATGCCTGAAAGGTAGTTGGTGTTGTAAGAGCTATTATTAGTAAAATCTGTGCCATGTGCCATTCAGTAGAGTATGTGCTATGTATACATAGACTTAAATGTTAACGGTAACAAATGAGGGTTACATTTTCAAGAGAAACTTTTATCCTTGAATATAAACACCATATGATGAAGAATCAAGGTGGTAGAGGAAACAAACACACACTGACTTTGGAGTCACTCTGTGTTTATTGACTATGGAAAAGCCACCAAAAAAACCTGTTGATGAAGCAAAGCTAAATTTATTAGATTTACTGCAATATAGGGAGAATGCTATGCAAGACTTTATTAGGAATGTCTCAGTAGCTCTCAAGTTAGGGAAGGATATTTATAGAGATTTGGGGGCCTGGCTGGGGATTTTGCCAGTTGGGATTGGACCGAATTTATGACATAGACTTTGGATTTGTGAGCATGGTGAGGTAAGGATTTTGCAGTAAACATTATAATGTATGGGCTGCTAGTTTTGGTAAGTTAACTATTTTATCAAGTTTTATTGTTTCTTTTAAATATTTTGTTGTTTATGCTATTACAGTTGTCCTAATTGCCCCCCTTTGCACCTCTCCACCCATACCATCCCCCTATTCCCAAAGTCAGTCCCCACACTGTTGTCCTTGTCCATGGGTCCTGCATACATGTTCTTTGACTAATTCCCTCACCTTCTTTCAACTAGTCTCCACTCTCCTCTTCCCCTCTTACAGCTGTCAGTCTGTTCTAGGTTTCTATGCTTCTGATTCTGTTTTGCTCATTAGTTTATTTTGTTCATTAGATTCCACTTATAAGTGAGGTCATATGATATTTGTCTTTCACTGACTGGCTTATTTCATTTAACATAATTGTCTCCAGTTCCACTCATGCTGTCACAAAAGGCAAGAATTATTTCTTGTTTATGCTGTGTAGTATTCCATTGTGTAAATGTACCACAGCTTTTTAAACCCACTCATCTACTGATGGGCACTTAGGCTGTTTCCAAATCTCGGCTATTGTAAATAAGTATTTTAGTTGGCTTATAGCCTTATCATCCAGGAATAAGTATTTGCTAGAATAAATAGCTATTATTTTTGTCTATGCCCAGTTATTGTTTAGAAAATTGGATGTGGAAATTAAGAGATTAAGACATTTTTGAAAATGAAAAAAATGTTTGGTCAATGAACTACTTTACATGGGGACAGGAAAGTATGCATTGTCTCAGAACCAGTTAGCACAGAAAACTACGTTGGTTTCAATTCTCAATCCCAACTTTGTTACAAATAAGACATGTAACTTTGGGCAAGAAACTCAATATGCCACACACTGTGTCCTCTTCAGTGTCTGAAAGGCCTAGCAGAAGCTCTGTCTTTGGAGGAAGATGATGCTGGGGGTGGTAGGTCAAATGCAGAGCATTCTGAGCCCTGAAGGAAATGAGAAGCATAAAGAAAGCTACATAATCTGAGTGGAGATCCAGAAATAGTGCTGCTCAATTAAATGGAAATTTTGAAGTGAATAAAAATGAAGGAGTGAGGAGTTTATGGGCAACCAAAATGAGGAAAATTAGGTGGAATCATGTGGGAGAAACAGGCAGGGAGAATAGTCCAGAACTGAGGACTGAAGGCAGAATTTGTGCTGGGCCAACTTTTTCATGCTACTATTATGACATTTTGGAGGTTGGCTTGGTAGTGAAAGTAGCTGTTCAGCTTGAGTACAACCTTACCTCAAGTCTCATTTCATTCATCTGAACAATGGGTACAGTACAACTTGACCTATCTAGCAATGCTTGAAGAGATCACAGAAGAAATGGAATACACTTTATATGTTATAATAACATTCTTTAACCTAAGATGTGGATACTAATATTTTAATTTTGCATCCCTAATACAAAGGAGAGGCTTCAGAATTAGAGTTTTGTATACCCTGGGCAAAATCACATAGGCAGCTTCCTCTCCTAACCACGTGTAAGACCAAGCCGTGATGTAGAATAGAGTACAAACATGGGGAAGGATAAAAAGTCTTCAGTGCACCTCAAGCAATGCATGGTTGACAGAACCAGGCAGCTGGCTAAAATTTTTCCTGAAATAGATACTACTTAAAAACTTATATCAGGGATAATGGTACATTTTTTAAAAATTGTGATTTAAATAATGTTTATTGAAAGTCAATAATACAACACTGCACTCTTTATATCCATTCTCTCATTACCTCTTAACACCTGTATGTGAGATGGGCATGATTGTCGTTTTTTGAAGCTGCATCTTGAAGTATTTGCTTGGACTGGGAGATGTCAATTGTTAAGATTCACTGACAGGAACTGTATGTGATGTTTTATTCTGTCTTAAAGCATTTTCTCATGTTATGTAGTCACAGGCTTAAAATGTCATGCCCTGGACTTGGTTCACAGAGCAGCAAATGGCACAGCTGAACAGAGACCACTGTGGAGCATTTGACAATTTACTTTAAAATAATGATCTCAGACTCTAAAGGGAAATGGCCTCAGATATAAACAATTTTGCTTGGTGAAGCCAAGGACAAGATTATGTTTATTCAGTTACTTTCAGTCCTGGGGAGTATAAAGATAGATGATCAAGAGAAAGAAAAGAGACATTCGGGTAGGTCAGCATTCCCTAGATCCTGGCCTGAGCGTGGGTTTTCCTTTGTTCTCCTATCTCCAGCAGTACTAAATAAATACAAGTCTATTTAGTTAGTACTCTAAATCATTCAATAAAAAACAAAGGATAGTCATGTGGAGAGGGCCAAATGCAGGAATTTGGGTGTATTAATGGGTACCTAAATATGGCTGGTGTTGGGGATGGTTTCATACTATCACCTTTTTGTGTTCTAAAGGAGAATGATGTTATACTCTGGCACTCCACCCCGGGGAGAGAGAGAGAGAGAGGGAGAGAGGGAGAGAGGGAGGGAGGGAGGGAGGGAGGGAGTTAGGAGAGAAAACAGCTTGTGTGATTCTTCTCTTACACAGACAGGGCATTAGCCACACTATTTTGGGGGAGCAACATTTTGTGTGTGTGAACAAATAAGACTTTTAACTTGGTACTTTTGAGAGTCCCGCTAATTTGGCTGCTATTAATGGCTAGTGCTTTGCAATTTGGTTATGTATTATATATTAACTGAAAACCCATCTGTAAGTTATCACATCAGTTTGAATTTTCTATGCTCTCTTCTAAAATTCTACTCTTGTTAAACACTACCACAGCAGTGTTTCCCAGAGCATATTCCTTGACCCCAAATAGAAGCTGCATGGAAAAATGGTGTCTGTAATTAAATGCTATTGCAAAACTGGGTTAAATAAAGTAGACCAGATTTTCTTACTGCAAAATTACCCAAAGTGTATTTTGTGTTTATTTGCATTTGTACCAAGACCAGAGAATATGTGCAGTCTTTTATTTTTTTTAAAATAATACTTTTGACCCAAGAACTATGTCCTCTCCTCCTACACATTTTGTTCTTTTTTTTTTTTTTAGGAATTATTATAAACCACCTCTTTAGGAAATGTTGTAAAACAAAAGTTAGCTGAGTAATTCTAATTTTGGGTGCTCTGTTTAATTTTGTAGTAAAACATAGCTTGTTTACGTGGCATTTGAAAAAAAAATATTGGCTGCTTTCATGTGCATTGTGCTATAGGCTTAGGTTTTAGATATTTCATTCCAAAGGTTGTTGCTCCCTGTGTTCTGGAATTATCATAAGCTTCCTTCTGATGAAGGTAGTACCTTGATTATTTTTTCATGACTAATGTTATTGGGAGATATAAGAAAGTGCCCTATTTTTACCTAATAATTATTTTTTCCTATAAAAGAAAAATACTTGACTAAAATATGTTTCCTCTTTTGTTTTTAAAGATTTTATTTATTTATTTTTAGATAGAGAGGAAGGAAGGGAGGAAGAGAGGGAGAGAAACATCAGTGTGTGGTTGCCTCTTGCATGCCTCCTACTGGGGACCTGGCCCTCAACCCAGGCATGTGCCTTGACTGGGAATCCAACTGGTGACCTTTTTGTTCACAGGCTGATGCTTGATCCACTGAGCCACACCAGCCAGGGCAAGATATGTTTCCTCTTAAAAGCTTATAATAATATAAGTATTATGTAAACAAATAATATATAAGTATATAGCTAAAGACCAATAACTATAAAAGATAATTTGTTTTTTTTAATGAAAAACTTAAACTAACTCTGATTTTGATTCTTGATCTTAGGGGTTTGTGTTTGCCCTTCCACATCAATTCATATTTGATGAATTAATAATTGACTGGATGGAAATGCTGACTTCATAAAAAATATAGCCTGCATATATCTCTCCTGATTGAAAAGAGACCAATTGGGTTAGAAATGAGAACATACAAATCATAAAAGTATACTATGAATATGTAACTTATGAATAAATATGAAAACTTGGATTAATAGGCATTTATAAGTTATATATTTACCAAAAGAAACAAGAAGAAATAGAAAAATATGAATAGAACAATTCATGGCAAAGAAATTAATTTATTAATCAAAAATCTCTTTCATAAAATTGTTCTGGTTCTGGAAGTTTGTTTTTTTTTTACTTTTTTATTTTTCAGTTAAAGTTGATATGCAATATTATTTTATATTAGTTTCAAGTGTACAGCATAGTGGTTAGACATTTATATAATTTATTAAGTGATCCTCTCAAGAAGTCTAGTACCATTCATAGTTTTTACAATATTATTGAGTATATTCCCTATGCTGTACCTTACATCACAATGATTGTTCTATAACTACTAATTTGAACTTCCTAATTCCTTCAACTTTTTCACCTAGCTCCCCAAAACCCTCCCATCTGGCAACAATCAGTTTATTCTCTGAATTGATGAGTCTCTTTGTTTTGCCTTGTTATTGTTCATTTACTTTGTTCTTTAGATTCCACATATAAGTGAAATGATATGGTATTTGTCTTTCTCTGTCTGATTTATTTTGTTCAGCATAAAACCTTTTAGGTCCACCCATGTTGTTGGAGATTCTAAGATTTCATTCTTTTTTATGTCTGAATAATATTCGACTGAATGTATGTACCACTTCTTAATCCATCATCTGCTGTTAGATTACTTTCAGGTCTTGGCTATTGTAAATAATGCTGCAATGAACACAGGGGTGAATATCTCTTTTTAAATTAATGTTTTGTATATCCTTAGATAAAAACTAGAAGTGGAGTTTCTGGGTCATGTGGTAGTTCTAATTTTTTAAGGAAACTCCAGACTGTTTTCCATAGAGGCCTCACTAATTTGTAATCCCACCAACAGTGCATGAGGGTTCCCTTTTCTCCACATCCTGGCCAACACTTGTTTGTTGATTTACTAATGATAGGCATTCTGACAGGTGTCAGGTGATATCTCATTTTGGTTTTATTTGAATTTCCCTGATGATTAGTGGTTAGCATCTTTTCATACATCTGTTGGCCATCTGTATGTTCTCTTTGGAGAAATGTCTATTCAGGGTCTCTGCTCTTTTTTAATCAGAGTTTGTTTTTGGTGTTAAGTTCTATGAATTTCTTTATATTTTAGATAATAACTCTTTATCAGCTATATCATTGATAAGTATCTTCTCCCACTCAGTAGGTTGTCTTTTACTTTGTTGATGGTTTCTATTGTTGTGCAGAAACTATTTACTTTTATGTTTTCCCATTTGTTTATTATTATTTTTTGTTTTCCTTGCCTGAAGAGATATATCAGCAAAATATTACTAAGAGCAATGTTAGAGAGTTTACTGTCTGTTTTCTTCTAGGAGTTTTATGGTTTCAAGTTTTACACTAAGTCTTTAATCCATTTTGAGTTTATTTTTGCATATGGTGTAAAAAGGTGGTTTAGTTTCACTTTTACATAAATCTGTCCAATTTTCCCAAAAACATTGATTGAAAAGACTGTCTTTATTCATTGTATTCTTTGGCTCCTTTGTCATAGATTAATTGACCATATAGGTTTGAGTTTATTGTTAGGCTCCCTACTCTGTTCCATTGATTTGTGTCTGTTTTTATGCCAGTACCATACTGTTTTGATTATTATAGCCTTGTAGTATAGTTTGATATCATGTAGCGGGATACCTCCAACTTTATTCTTCCTTCTCAAGATTGCTGTGTCTATTCCTTCGTGGTTCAATATAGGTTTTAGGATTGTTTGCTCCAGCTCTGTGAAAAATGACATTGGTATTTTGATAGAAATTGCATTGAACCTATAGATTGCTTATGGTAGTATGGACATTTTAACCATGTTAATGCTTCCTATCCATGAGCATGATACATGCTTTCATTTATTTGTATCTTGAATTTTTTTATGCAATATCTTATAATTTTCTGAGTACATGCCTTCACCTCCTTGGTTAAATTTACTTCTAGGTATTTTATTTTTTTATCAAATTGTAAATGGGTTTTCTTAATTTCTCTTCCTGGTAGTTTGTTATTGGTATATAAAAATGCAACTGATCTCTGAATATTAGTTTTGTATCCTGGTACATTACTTGAATTATTTTAGCAGTTTCAATTATTATTGGGTGAATTTTTTAGTTCTATGTATAGTACCATGCTATCCACAAATAATGAGAGCTTTACTTCTTTCCAATACAGATGCATTTTATTTCCTTTTCTTATCTGATTGCTGTGGCTAGGACTTTTAGTACTACACTGAGTAAGAGTGGTGAAAGTGAATATCCTTGTCATATTTCTGATCTTATGGAAAACACTTTTAGATTTCCCCATTGAATATGATGTTAGCTATGTGTTTGTCATATATGGCCTTTATTATGTCAAAGTGTGTTCCCTCTATTACCAATTTGCTGAGTTTTTATTGTAAATGGATGCTGGATTTGTCAAATGCTTTTTCTGCATCTATTGGTATAACCATGTGATTTAATCCTTCACTTGGTTTATGTGATGTACCACATTAATTTAGTTGCACATATTGAATTAACCTTGGATCCCAGAAATAAATCCCACTTTTCCTGGTGTATGATCTTTTTAATGTATTTCTAAATTTGGTTTGCTAATATTTTGTTGAAGATTTTTGCATTTATGCTTATTAGGAGTATTGGTCTATAATATTCTTTCTTAGTAATGTCTTTGTGTGGTTTTGTAATTAGTATATTCTAAATGTGATTGGGAGCTTTCTCCTCTTGAATTTTTTGGATAGTTTAAGAAAGGTAGATGTAAGTACATAGCTTGGCAAAAAGTAGATGCTCAATAAAAATTTGAATGATGAATGAAAAAAAAAAGAAAGGTAGATATTAATGCTTTTTTGAATTTTTGGAAAAATTTACCTCTGAAGCCATTTGGTCCAGGAATTTTGCTTTTTGGGAGTATTTTGATTACTGCTTGATTACATTGGTAATAGTACTATTCAGATTTTTCTGTGTTTTTTTTTCCTTGATTTCATCTCAGAAAATTATTTCTAGGAATTTATCAATTTTTTACAGATTATTTAATTTAATAACTTTAAATGTCCTTTGTACTTTCTTATCTTTCAATTATATTTCATTGTTTATGCTATTACAGTTGTCCTGATTTTTCCCTCTTGACTCCCTCCACTCAGCAACCCCCACTCCCTCAGGCAATCCCCACATCATCATTCATGTCTATGGGTCATGCATATAAGTTCTTCAGCTACTCCATTTCCTGTACTATACTTTACATCCCCATGGCTATTCTGTGACTAGTCATTTGTACTTCTTAATCCTCTCACTTTGTCACCCATTTCCCCACAGCCCTCTCCATCTGGCAAACATCGAAGTGCTCTCCGTATCCATGATTCTGTCTCTGTTCATCTTGTTTGCTTAGTTGTTTTTTTAGATTCAATTGTTGATATGTATTTTTTGCCATTTTATTGGTCATAGTTTTTATCTTCTTTTTCTTAAATAAGTCCCTTTAACATTTCATATAATAATGGTTTGGTAATAATGAACTCCTTTAGTATTTTCTTGTCTGGGAAGCACTTTATCTGCCCTTCCATTCTAAATGATAGCTCTCCTGCATAGAGCAATTTTGGCTGTAGGTCCTGCTTTTCTTGACTTTGAATATGTCTTGCTAATCCCCTCAAGTCTGCAAAGTGTCTTTTGAGAAATGAGCTGACAGTCTTATGGGAACTCCCCTGTGGTAGGGGAGGTAACTAACCTCTTATCTCTTGCAGCTTTTACGATTCTGTCTTTATCTTTAATCTTTGGCATTTTAATTAGGATGTGACTTGGAGTGACCTCTTTGTATCAGCCTGTTTGGGACTCTCTGTGCTTCTTGGACTTGCATGTATGTTTTTCACCAAATTAGGGAAGTTTTCTTTCACTATTTTTTCAAATAGATTTCTAATTTCTCGCTCTTTCTTTTCTTCTGGCACCCCAAGGATGTGAATGTTGGACCTCTTGAATTTGTCTCAGAGGCTACTTATATGATCCTCATTTTTTGGCTTTTCAATTCTTTTTGTTGTTCTGATTGGTTGTTTTTTGCTTTGTTATGTTTCAAATTATTGATTTGATTCTCAGCTTCATCCACTCTACTGTTGTTTCCCTGTAAATTGTTCTTTATTTCAATAGTGTATCCTTCATTTCTGACTGGATATTTTGTATACTGTTGAGGTCCTCACTAAGTTCCTTGAGCATCCTTATAACCAGTTTTTTGAACTCTGTATCAGGTTGATTGCTTATCTCTATTTTATGTAGTCCTTTTCCTGGAGTTTTGATCTGTTATTTCATTTGTGCCATGTTTCTTTGTCTCTTCATTTTGACAGCCTCCTTGTGTTTGTTTCTATGTATTCAGTGGATCTGCTATGACTCCCTGTTCTTGGTAGTGTGGCCTAATATAGTAAGTATCCTATAGGTTCCAGTGTCACAGCCTCCCCTATCACCCAAGATGTGTACTTGAGGTGTGCCGTTAATGTGGACTGAGAACACTCCCCTCTTGTAGTTGAGTTTTGGTTGCTGTTGGTAGGTCAATGGGAGGAATTTGCTCAGGTCAATCAGTTGCAAGAACTGGTTGTGACCCCTGACCACCAATCTCTGCCCTCCCTGGAGGATCAGCTTTTCAGGGCAGTTAGTGGTGTTCTGATGTGGTCTGTAGCTGTCCGCTGGGTATGCAGGCTCTGGTGTTTCCCAGGTGGTACAGGCCAGATTCAGCCTCCACCTGCATTTTTCCCAGCACCACTCTGCATGAGCTATACAGCAGTCTAAGATGGCTGCTACTTGTGCTGGTCTTGGAGGTTCTCAGGGGAAGCCAAGCTGTGAATCTAGTCTGGCTGCTGCTAGTGGTGGTCTGGGGGCCACTAAGCCAGAAGTACAGTTTCTGGGGGCTTACTGAGGCCAGTTATTGCTTGCTTGATAAGATTTAGGAAGTTGTGAAGTAGGAGCCAAAGCAGTCATTCATATAGAAAAGCTACTGTTAACAGCTGCAAATTGGGTGGACTAGAACCTCAGGGTATCTCCAGAGCAGGGTGAACAGTGTAAACCAGTTTGATGGAGTCTCAGATATGGCACTGGCCTGCCAGCTCTGTGGTTCTGTGGGGGGAAGGTTCAGGAACAGGCCCATGGCCTCTGTCCACTTTTTTGTCTGGGAGAATGTTGTCCTCCAGTTCCTGCCTTGATTCCGGACACTTCAGTTTCTTCCTGTATTCCATTGGTGTCTTTCAAACTGCTATCCTCATTCTGGAGCTCAGAGGGAGTGAGACTGAGTAAGTCCGTGTATGGTTCATTAAGAGAAATTACTTGGGACTCCAGAAGTTTCTTTCACTGACTCAGTCCTTATTGGTTTTTGCAGCCAGAAGTTATGGGGACTTATCTTCCTGACATTGGAACCCTGGGCTAGGAGGCCTGGTGTGTGGCTGGAACGCCTCTCTCTTGAGATATTCCTCCTCAATTTTTATCCACCATATGTGGATGTGGGACCAGCCAGTTTTGCATGTCTGACCCTTATACTTGTCTGGATGGTTATGGTTTCTTTGTTTCCATAGTTGTTAGGCTTCAATTCAACTTGATTTCTGATGGTTCTGAGTAATAGCTGTTCTATATTTTAGTTGTAATCTTGATGTGGTTGTGTGAGGAGGTGAGCTGTGTTTGCCTATGCTGACATCTTCAGTGAAAGTTCAGATATCTTGTAATCATTTGTACTTATGTGGTATCAGTTGTTACTTCTTTTTCAGTTCTGATTTTACCTGGGTCTTCTCTCTTTTTTTCTTGTTGAGTCTATTAAAGATTTATTCAGTTTATGTATCTTTCCAAAGAAATCAGCTCTTGGTTTCATTGATCTTTTGTGTTATTTTTTATTACTATTAATTTCTGCTCTTATCTTGATTATTTCCTTTCTTCTGCATATTTTGGGCTTGGTTGTTCTTTTTCTCCGTCCTTTGTATGTTAAGTTGTTTTTTTGAGATTTTCTTGTTTTATGAGATAGGCCTTTAGTTCTTGAATTTTTGCTGTTTCCCATAAATTTGGGGTTATTGTGTTTTTATTTTCTTTTGCCTCAAGGTATGTTTAGATCTCTTCCTTGATATTATTGTTAACACATTTATTGTAGTCTCTATGTATTTGTGTGTTTTTCAGTTGTTTTCCTATAATTGATTTCTAGTTTTATACCATTGTGTTTGGAGAAGATGCTTGATGTGATTTCAATGTTCTTAAATTTATTGAACTTGTTTTCTGTTTTAACATGTGGTCTACCCTGGAATATGTTTTATTTGAACTTGAAAAGAATGTATGTTTTGTTGCTTTGGTGTGAAATGCTCTAAAAATGTCAATTATATTTATTTGATCTAATGTGCCTATCATTTAAGGTTTCTGTTTCCTTATTGATGTTGTGTCTGGATGATGTATCCACTGATGTCAATGGGTATTAATGTCCTCTACTATGATTGTGTGATCAATTTCTTCTTTTATGTCCATAAACATTTGCTTTATATATTTAGGTACTCCAAGGTTGGGTGCATGAAATTTTATAAGGATTATATACCCTTCTCCTGTTGAATCCACTTATTATTATGTAATGTCCTTCTTTGTCTCTTATAACCTTTTTGGTAAAGTCTATTTGTCTGATGTCAGTATTGTTATCCCACCAATTTCTGTTTTCCATTTGCATGAAATATCTTCTTCCATCCCTTTACTTTCAGTCTCTGTGTTTCTTTCACTCTGAAATGGATCTCTTATAGATAGCATATATATGGGTCTTGTTTTCTTCATCCATCTATCCTATGTCTTTTGATTAGAACATTTAATTCATTTACATTATATCAATAGGTATGTAGTTATTGACATTAAATTATTTGTATTTATGTTTCTTTCCTTTTTCTTCTGAAAAAAAATCCTGTTAACATTTTTTATAATACTGGTTTGGTGGTGATAAATTATTTTAGCTATTTCTTGTCTGAGAAGCATTTTATCTCTCATTTAATTGTAAATGATAGCCTTGCTGAGTAGAGTAGTCTTGGTTATAGGCCCTTGCTTTTTATCTCTTTGAATTTTTGTTCCAATACTTCTGGCATGCACAGTTTCGGTTGAGAAATTAGCTGACAGGCTTATGGGAGTTGCCCTGTTGTTAACTTTCTCTTGCTGTTTTTAAAATTTTCTCTTTGTCTTGACATTTTGCTCTTTTAATTGTGATATTTCTTGGTATGGGCCTTTTTGGGTTTATCTTGTTTGGTACTCTCTGAGCTTCCTGGACTTGTATGTCTATTTCCTTCACCAGGTAAGTGAAGATTTCTCTCATTATATCTTCAAATCTGTTTTCAATTTCTTGCTCTTTCTCTTCTCTTTCTGCTACCTATATGGTGTAAACATTGTTATGCTTTATGTTGTTTCAGAGGTGCTTTAAACTATCCTCATTTTAAATACTTTTTTTTTTGTTTTTGCATTCTGATTGTACTTTCTGTTACCTGTCTTCCAAATTGCTGATTTTATCCTCTGCTTCACCTAATCTACTGTTGACTTCTTTTAGTGTGTTCTTCTTTGCAGTTATTGTATTCTTCATTTCTGAATTTTTATAAATGATTTCTACACCTTTTTTATTCTTATTAAATCTTTGTCAAAGTTCTCACTAAGTTTCTTGAGCATCCTTATAATCAATGTTTTGAACTTTGTATGTGGTAGCTTGCTTCCCTTTATTTCATTCAGTTCTGTTTCTGAAGTTTCCTTCTCTTCTTCCATTTGAGACATGTTTGTCTCCCCATTTGGCTGTCTTTCTTTGTCTTTTTGTATATATTAAGTCAATCTTTTATGTCTTTCTGTCTTGTCAGGTAGTTTTGTGTAGGAGGTGTCCTGTGGGTTTCAGTGGCAGTCTTTCTGATCATCTGAACCAGATGCTCCAGGAATGTCCCTTGTATGTATTTTGTGTGCCAGTATTAGTTGAGCCTTGATTACTGTTGGAAAATCAATTGGTGGCATTAACCCTCAGGCTGACTGGCTGTGAGTATCGGCCATAACCACGGAGTATGAATTGTTGTGTGGGACCTGACCTCACAGGGCAGAATTCTCCCCAGCAGGCTCTGGTGCCTGACAAGATTACCCTTTGGTCATTCCACTTGTGGAGCTAATCAGGTGGTATTCTGTTGTGTCTGAAGCAGGCCATCAGGTTTGTTGGTTCTGGAACCTCTTGGGATGGGCTCCAGTGCAGAACAAAGTCAACTGCTACCTGTGACCAGCCCAGTGCTATCTGGTAAGAGCTAAAAAGTGATACACATTTAGTAGCTTTGTGTTCTAGGGCTGGAGGGGTGTGTAAGAGGTCATACTATAAACTGAGGCTTGCTGCCACCCACACTGCTCTTGAGGCCACTCAGCAAGAGGCTCAGGGTATTCTGAGGCCTGCTTCTGCCTGCCACCTGCCCATAAGGCTTAGCCACTGACAAAAGCTTTTGGTGGTATGCAAGTTGGGTGAGGTAGGGTCTCAGGGAGTCACCAGGGTTGAGTGGGTGGTATTCAGCAGGTAAATGCAGATTATGATTTGGTTGTGTGGAAGGGAGAGCTCAACCTAAGAACAATGATGGTTTCCCCTCTAGCTTTCATCCTGATACCATATAACTCAGTGTCTTCCTGTATGTCTCCAGTCCCCTGAGCTGCTGTCTCTCTGCTGGAGCCTGGGGAAAGTCTTTATGAGAAAGCAAATCTATTCATGAGCCCTTTAAAGGATACCTGTGTTTCCAGAGCCTTCTCTCTCACCTGGATGGACAAAGTCCCTATTGATTTTTATAGCCAGATGTTGTGGGGGCTCCTTTTCCTTGCACTGGTGCTGCAGCCTGGAGAGCCTGGGTGGGGCTGTGATGCCTTGCTCCTGAGGGGGTATTTTGGAGATATCCAACTCAATTCTAAACCACCCCATGTGGGTGTGGGGCCAGACTGTTTTGCATCTTTGCCCCCTCCAAACAGTTTCCATGTGGCTTCTTTATATCCTTAGTTATAGGACATCTGTTCAGCTTTTTTTTAGATGGTTCTCCAGGTTGATTCTTCTGTAATTTAGTTGTAATTTTGATGTGCTCATGGGAGGAAGCAAGCACAGTATTTACCTACTTTGCCATCTTGACAAGAAATCTTGGTTTGGGAAATTTTATAGGTGAATTTTGCTACAGTTTTAAGAAATAGATAATTCCTGTTCTTGGGAAAAATAGGTAAAGAAATATCTAGCTTATTTTATTAGGTTAGTATAAATTTGATGACAAAATTCATTCATTAGAGATAATACATGAAAATAAAATTATAGTACAATATTATTTAACTATAAACATAGTTCTATATGTTTAACTATAAACATACTGTCTACAAACATAGTTTCAGAATCCTTAATACAATTTTAACAACAAAATATAGAAGTTTAAAAGAAATAAAAAGAAAAATAGGATTTATACAAGGAATGGAAGGTTAGTTCACATTCACAAAAATGTATTAATCTAATCCACACAATTTAAAGATTAAAAAAATTATACAGTAATTTCCTGCAGTTACAAAGTAAGCAGCAGTCAATAAAACAGCATGTATTTATGTTAAAAATAGGTTGTAAATTAAGATGAGAAGGGGATGTTCAGAACAGAACTGTGACATAGTATTTAATGGTAAGACTTTAGAGCATTCCTATGAAATATAGGAGCACAATAAGTAATTTTGCCCTAATATTGTGATAGAGAAAGATTATTAATAAATCTATATTAACATATTAGTTTTATAGTAGATAAAACAAAGCAAAACAGAAAAATTAGAATAGAATAGATAAAGCAAAATAAAGGCTTGAGATTTAATTTAAACCCAATCAAAACAACAAATTATGTATCTGCAGAAAATTTGGGAAACAGGAATTCTAATACAATGCCAGTGATAGTGTTAATTGTAGAGCACCATGGCATTATCTATTATAGTTGAAAATGCATCTACACTATGATTCAAGTACCCCATTTCTAGATATATCTCCTAGAAAATTCTAGGTTATGTAACTGTACAAATGACAACATTATTTATAAAAGGAACAGACTCCCTTCAGATTCTCATCATAAGAGAAATAGACAAATAAATTGTTTATTCAGGATATAGTATAGCAAAGTAAATGAAAAATATAAATATATATGGATGGATTTCAAAATACCTCAAGTGGAGTCAAAGCAGAAGCAAATTGTAAAATGTTACATAGAATAAAATAACATTTGTGTAAATTTAAAAAACACTATGTACCAGAGGCATGGAAACAGGGAATAGACTGGCAGCGACCAGAGAGGAGAGGGGAGAGGGATAGGGAAGAAAGAAGGGGAAGGGGCTAGTCGAGGAACTAGTCCTTTGGACATGGACAGCAGGATGGGGACTGACTGTGGGAGCGGAGGGTGGGCTGAGTGGAGGGAGCAAAGGGGGAGAATTGGGACAACTGTAATAGAACAACAATAAAATATTCTTAAAAATACTATGTGTGTATTTATTGTTTTCAAATACGTATTAGTTAAAAATACATAAAAATATGGACTGCATACTTAAACACATATTGGCTAGTGATCTATGCTGTGGCTAGAGAGGGCAGCATAGGCCTGGGGAGGGGTTCAGAGAAGAGGTCACTTTTATCTGTAGTATTTTTGATCTTTTACCAAAACAGATCTGAATCAAATGTGATACAATATTAATATTAACTCTGAGTGGTGGGTACATATATATTTGTTGTGTTAGCTTTGGTAATATTTTGGAAACTTGTTTTCAAAGAATTACAAAGAAGACACACTTGGTCAAACACTTTAAAAAATACATCATTTTCTACTAGTCTACTTCCCATCAGTTTCAGTACGGGTTAGCATCTGCGTCTTTAAAAGCCAGAACTGCAGCTCTAAGTTATTTAGAAACAATGATTAGATTTACACATTTAACATTCATTACTGGCTTCCCCAAACCAGTACCCTGTTATCTTCACTGGAATGTGGCTCCAGTTATCTTCTAAATGCCATCTCTTCTCCAGCTGCATGTACCTCAGCATGCTTTTTCCAATAATCCTATAATCCAGGATTATCAGAACAAAGTTGTTTCTTTATAGAAGCACACATCAAAGGAACTGTAAAAAGCTTACTCTGAGTGACTCAAAACAAAGTTAGAAAAGATCACTTGGGTGTTCTGAAAAGGAAAATAATTTTTATTGATTGCTCAGTGCAGTTGTTCAAATTTCTTTGGAGGCCAAAAAATGACATATCATAACACTAAGAAATTTAGCACGTATGAGGTGGCTTCAAATCGTGCAGCAGCTTTGAAGTGAAATAGATCAGTGTTGTCTTATTTTATATAATTTTTTTCTTGGCTATAATTTATAAAATTCCAGAGTCTGAACAATTCTTCCCTTCTCTTCTAAATATACCCCTGTGTGACAGAGTTTCATAAGAGAAAGGGTTATTCCTGCACCAAGAGCTAGAACTCTCCCAATCCAGAAGAAAGGATGGGACTTCTTTTTGTCAATTTTATTCCAATATCTGATCAGCTAGTTTCTGAAGGGTGGTTTCTATCTCTGTCTCAACTAATTTTTTACAGGTTGTTTAGTATGTGCAAAGCACTGCACATTAGTATAGAGGTTAAAACCTCTTTTTCTGCATTTCAGACATAAAAATGATTACTGCATGTTGGGCAAAAGTAGGTTTACAGTTGTGAGTACATGAAATATAGAGTGTATTGTATTAATCATTATTTATTAATTATTGCATTATTTATTACAAACAACTATACTCCTACTTTTGCCCACCCCATATTTTGTAAAGAATTAGTTTTGGGGGTTTTGGCAATAAAGAGAAAGTAGGAAAGCAGCAGAACTTCAAAGCCCTGACTCTTCAATAGTGAATACATTCTTTAATCCACCTGAATGAAATGGTACAAAAAAATGTAGCAAATAAAGTTAACATTTACTTTTTTATATGTATTTTATTGGAATATTTCCCAAATTTCCTTGTGCTTAAAGTCATAGAATTAGATGGGAAGAAGGTTTGCAGAGTCCCATCAGATTTCTAAGTGCAATCTGGGGACTTTTAAAATCATTTACCATTTTATTCTCCCATAAAGCTTTATAAAGGAAGCCTCCATCTCGTTGTAAGGAACAAAGGGAATAATGGAGTGTCAGGGATTGTTGCCTGAGCAAGGCAGAATTTGACCTTGTTTTTTTTTAAGCCAACACTTAGCCTTCACTGATATTTCATAACAGTGAAGCCCTAAGTTTTATGTTAGGAAAAGACCTTCAGGTCTGTGCCACCTGGGGCTCCATCTGTTCACTTCCCATTATGATGAGACACCATGGCCCTTCTTCCTGTGCTAAGCTAAACAAAAGGTATTTCTCCAATCACCAACTATAGAAAAAACCGAGTCACATTAAAAAAGAGAAGCCCACCCAACTGAAAGCTGCAATAAGTATTTGTGATTTCCACTATTGTAAGCCAACATTTACGTCCATTCACGCACAGTCCATTTGTGCTGGGCCTCTTTTTCCGGAAGGCCAGAAGCCTCGTGAATGGTGAGGGCACAAACCCCAGGCTGTATTCTTGTTTTGGAACCTTTGTGGATTTCATTCAACCTGATAGTGCTTTTGGAAATTTCTTTATGGTTTAAGTTTCCTGAGGTTTTGATAAAGATAAACTATATGAAGGGCTATATTCACACAGGAGATTTTCTTTCAAAGAAGCATTTCAAAGCCATTATGTAGGAGAAAGAAAGAGAAATGTCTGCATAGATTCAGTTAAACATACAGTAGAAAGTGTTACACTATCATTCCAGACCCAAGCACATCACTCTCTGTTGCCTTTTGGAGCCTAGAGAAACTCTGCCCTTGTTAAGGATGGAGCAAGAATAGCATCTTCAGTGGGCTGAATTGTGTTCTCCCAAAATTCTTGACTACACAGGAACTCAGAATGTGACCATTTTTGGAAATATGATCTTTGGCAGATAGAATTAGTTAAGGATCTTGAGATAAATTATTCTTATTTTTATTTTTATATTATGTTTCCATTACCATTTAACCCACTAATAACCTCCTCACTGCAATCACCACACTGCTGTCCATGTTTATGAGTCTTCTTTTTTCTTTTTGCATGACTTCTGTACTCCCTAACTTCCGTTGCTCCCACCAGCTGTCATTCTGCTCTCTATCTATAAGGCTAGCTCTATTTTGATTGTCATTTCAGCTTGTTTATTAGATTCCACATATGAGAAATCATATGGTACTTGTCTTTTTCTGACTGGCTTATTTGTTAGCATAATGTTCTCCAGGTCCATCCATACTATTGCAAAATGTAAAATTTCCTTCTTTTTTATGGCTGAGTAGAATTTTATTGTGTAAATGTTCCATAATTGTTTTATCCACTCATCTATTGATAGGCACTTGAGCTGCTTCCATATCTTGGCAATTGTAAATAACACTGCAATGAACATAGGGGTGCTCATGTTCTTTTGAATTAGGGTTTTGGGTTTCTTCAGATACGTTCCCAGAAGTAGGATCACTGGGTCAAAAAGCACATCTATTTTCAATTTTTTAATATATATCCATACTGCTTTCCATGGTGGTTGCACCAGTCTGCATTCCCACAAAAGGGGAATGTAGTCTGCAAAAGGGTTCCCCTTTCTGCTCATCCTCGCCAGCACTTGTTTGTTGATTTAGTTATGATAGCCTTTCTGACTGGTGTGGGGTGATGTTTCATTGTAATTTTAATTTGCATTTCTCTGATGATTAGTGATGCTTAACATCTTTTCATATGTTTATTGGCCATCTGTATGTCCTCTTTAGAAAAGTGTCTATTCAGGTCCTTTGCCCATTTTTTAATTGGGTTGTCCCATTGACAGACAATTCCTTCAAAAAGAATACAGTACCCAGGAATAAATATAACCCAGAATGTAAAAGACCTATACTCAGAAAATCATAAGACACTGAAGAAAGAAATTGAAGAAGATACAAATAAATAGAAACATATACTGTGTTCATGGACAGGAAGAATTAACATCATTAAAACATCCATGCTACCCAAAGTAATCTATAGATTCAATGCAATTACTATCAAGATTCTAATGACATATTTCATAGAACTAGAACAAATATTTCAAAAATGTATATGGAACCACAAAAGGCCATGCATAGCAACAGCAATCCTGAGAAAGGGCTAAGGACAAAATGCTACCTAATATCAAACTATACTTACTGTAAGACCATAGTAGTCCAAACAGCATGGTGCTGGCATAGAAACAGATGCATAGATCAATGGAACAGAATAGAAAGCCCAGAAATAAACCCACACATTTATAGTCTATTAGTATTTGACAGAGGAAGCAAGCACATACGATAGGCTAAAGAGAGGTTATTCAGTAAATAGTGTTGGAAAAATTGGACAGATACATGCCGAGAAATGAAACTAGACCACCTTCTCACACCACATACAAGAATAAATTCAAAATGGATTAAAGACTAAAATGCTAGAGCCAAAACCATAAAAATTATAGATGAAAACATATGTAGCAATATCTTGGACATTGCTCATAGGAATATTTTATCAGATATATCTCCCTAGGCAAGGGAAACAAAGGAAAAAATCAACAAATGGGAATATATCAAACTAAAAAGTTTCTGCACAGAAACATCAACAAAAATAAAAGACAACCCACAGAGTAGAACATATTTGCCAATATATCTGATATGGGGTTAATAACCAAAATTTAGTAAAGAACTTACAAGACTCAACACCAAAAAAATGACTCATTAAAAAAAAGAAATTATTCTGGATTAGAGAGAAGGCACGGTGAGACATAGAGAAGGCCGTAGGAAGGTGGAGGCAGAAATTGGAGTGCTGCTTCCACAAGCCAAGCAGTGCCAAGGACTGGTGCACCCACCTGAAACTGAGAGGAAGAGGAACGGGGGGCAGTTTCTTCCTCAGAGACTCCAGAAGGAAGCAGCCTCTTGGTTTTGGACTTCTGGCCTCCTGAAATGAGAATAAGAAAAATTTTCTTTTTTAAAACCACCCAGTCTGTGGCAATGTATTATGGTAGCCGTAGGGGGGAAAAATAACATCTCACGGATCTGGTCTTCTAAGGAAACATCCCTACACCACCATCCCATTTTGGGGGATATAATATTTCTCTGTTCTGTGATATATTAGGTTAGCATATAACAATACAGAAAACCTTTATCTTAATTCTTTAGAGATACAGTCACAAAATGTAAAAGGGTAGTAGGGAGATGCTATTTGAGCACAGTTTTTCATTGATTTATCAACTATTTAGTGCCATAGGATTGAGAAAGCTCTTTCCAGTGTTGCCTATCAGTGCAATTGGGTAATGGTTGTTCTGTTGACACACACACAGAAACACACACACAGAATAAAATAGACAGTGGTCTTAAAGAACTACATGGAGTGTAGATGACACTCAGTAAAATAATTTATGATTGGTGTTGGCATTGCTATTGTCCATTAGCCATTTAATCACCTAATAAATATTGAATATCTACTCTGTGCCAATTGTTGCATATAGAATAGTGCTCTTGATGAACTGATTTTCTAGAGAGGAAATGTAACAGCCAGAATAGCGGTCCCCCAAACATATGCATGCCCTAATCCCTCTAACCTGTGGCCATATTAGATTACATGACAAAGGGGAATTGACATTGCTGATGGAATTAAGATTGCCAATTAGCTGACCGTCAGAAAGGGAGATTATCCTGGACTATTCATTGGCCCAATGTATTCCTTAAAAGTGAAGGAGGGACCAATCAACAAAAGACAAATACTTTATAAACAAACGTGTAAGTGGAATCTAATGAACAAAACAAAACTAACGAGCAAAATAGAATCAGGGGTGTGGAAAAATGAAATAGACTGACAACTGTAGGAGGGGAGAGAGGGAATGGGGACTGGCTGAAAGAAGGTAAAGGGATTAGTCAAATACTATATATGCATTACCCATGGACCTGAACAATGGTGTGGATATTGACTATGGGAATGGGGATTGGACTAGGGGGAAGGGGCAAAGGGAGAAAAATTGAGACAGCTGTAATAGCATAACCAATAAAAATGAAAACAAAAAGTAGAGGAGGGAAGCAAAGGAGGTGAATCAGTGAGAAAAACCTTGCATTTCCAGCCTTGGATGACGTGGGTATTCTTTGATTCTCAGTTCACCAAGGAATTATAGAAGTAAACAAATGAGTTCATTTTTCTCCACATGCTTGCCAGCACTTGTTTGTTGATTTATTGATGATAGCCATTCTGACAGGTGTGAGGTGATATCTCATTGTGGTTTTAATTTGTATTTCTCTGATGATTAGTAACGTTGAACATCTTTTGATATATCTGTTGGCCATCTGTATGTCCTCTTTGGAGAAGTGTCTATTCAAGTTTTTTGCCCACTTTTTAACTGGGTTGTTGGTTTTTCCTGGTGTTGAGTTTTAAGTACTTTATAAATTTTGGATATTAACCCCTTATCAGATGTATTGGCAAATATATTCTCCCATTCTGTGGATTTTCTTTTTATTTTGTTGATGGTCTCCTTTGTTGTGTAAAAACTTTTTTGTTTGATGTAGCCCAGTTTGTTTTTTCTTTTTTTTTCTCTTGTAGGAGGAGATATATCTGACAAAATATTCCTATGAGCAATGTTCAATATTTTGCTGCCTATGTTTTCTGTTTTTTTTAATGGTTTTGGGTCTAACATTTTATTTATTTATTTATTTAGATTTTATTTATCTATTTTTAAAGAGGGAAGTGAAGGAGAAAGAGAGAGAGAGAGAAACATCAATGTGTGGTTGCTGGGGGTACATGGCATGTACCCTGGGAATTGAACCTGCGACACCTTGGTTCACAGCCTGTGCTCAATCCACTGAGCTATGCCAACCAGGGCCTTAGTTCTAACATTTTAGTCTTTAATTTGAATTTATTATTGTGTGTGGTGTAAAAAGGTGGTCTAGTTTCATTTTTCTGCACGTATCTGTCCAATTTTCCCAACATTATTTATTGAATAACCTATCTTTAGCCCATTGTATATGCTTCCTTTCTCTGTAAAACACTAATTGTGTATAAAGGTGTGGGTTATTTCTGGGCTCTCTATTCTGTTCCATTGATTCATGTGTCTGTTTTTATGCCAGTATCAGGCTGTTTGGATTACTATGGCCTTAGGGTATAGTTTGATATTAGGTAGCATGATTCCTCCAACTTTGTGCTTCTTTCTCAGGATTGCTGTTGCTATGTATGGCCTTTTGTGGTTCCATATACATTTTTGAAATATTTGTTCTAGTTCTATGAAATATTGCATTGGAATCTTAATAGTAATTGCATTGAATCTATAGCTTGCATTGTTGGTGGGGAGGCAGACTGCTGCAGCCACTGTGGAAAACAATATGGAGATACCTCATAAAACTAGAAATGAAACTGCCTTTTAACCTAGCCATCCTACCTCCAGGAATATGTCTAAAGGAACCTAAGACACTAATTTAAAAGAACAGAAGCACCCCTATATCACTGCCACATTATTTACAAGCATCAAGATATGGAAGCAGCCCAAGTGTCCATCAAGAGATGAGAAGATGAAATAACTATGGGACATTTACACAATGGAATACTACTCAGCCATAAAAAAGTAGAAAGATTTACCATTTGTGACAATAATGATGGACCTGGAGGACATTATGCTAAGTGAAATAAGCCATTTGGAGAAAGGCAAACACTGTATGATTTCACTCATATGTGGAATCTAATGAACAAACTGAATTGACAAAATAGAGACAGTCTCATGGATAGAGAACAGATGACAGCTAAGGGGTGGGGGAACATAGAGGGTGGAGGAATTTTGCAAAAAGGGAAAAGGACTCATGGATGACATTGTGGTGATTGTGGGTGGGAGGGGGTATAAGGGAACTAAATGGTAATGGAAAAACACACACAAAGATAGCACCCAGTGGAAAAATAAAGTAAAATAATGTTTCAATTTGATTATTCTTTAAAAAAAGTGAATCCCTTAGAGTTCAGGCAATTTATTAAATAGGAACTATGATATTCTTCAGAAGACTTTTATTTACCCTGTCTGTGAGGGAGGTGACTGTAGACAATGATGAGTGAGGTAATTTGCATTTTAATTTAGAATTTACTATTCCTCTTCTTCTTAATGTACTGTCCTCACTCTTTTCTAGTTATCAAAAGCATATCTAATCTCTTTCTTAGCTTCTTCATCTATAGAGTTAAGATAATAACTGGCATTATCACACAGAATTGTTATAAAGATTAATAAAGTCATACAGGAAAGTGCTGAGGACAGCACCTGGGATGTGTCATGATTGTCACCATGACCCTGCAATGTCCAGCTGAGACCCCTTTTACTCCAGCTAGCTTTCTGAGCATCCTTGTGGGCAGTAACATTTCTCCACCTCCACTATACATGGTATGTATTATTCATGCTTATTTTGGATGGGCTTGTCAGTCATTTTTATCATGTGCACAGTATTTCATTCAACATACATTAATTGAGCACCCACCATGAGCTAAACACTGTGGCAGTCCTAGTGCACAAATCAAGTGGTCCCTGTTCTCTTAGAGTTTGCTGCTTAGTGGCTTAATTTACTTCTGTAAAGAGTGTACTAATAGTAATCTTACCTATAAGCAATACTACTATTGCTTATGCAAATAGTAAGCAAATGAAGATTTTCTGGGTGCAGTCTAGGTTGTAGAAGGGGACAGGTTAGAAAATGGTAGATTTTTGTTTGTGGTCCAATAGTTAGGTGGCCTTTTATAACTACATCACCTGATGACAATTGTTTTCCTCATTTCCTGTTGGGACATCCTGCTTATCTGTGGTGAGGGAAAGCATGAGCTTCCTGATGTTTCTTGGGTGAAGGACTCTAGAAGCAAACACTCAGCAACTTGTGTATTTCATCTCCATTTCCAGCTCCTGCCCCAGGGATTTCCACTTTGAGACGTCACCCTTGTTCTGACGTTATGTAGCCATGTATGTGGTAGTTCAATATCTTGAGCACTTGACTGGCTGTTCCCTGATCTAGACAAATGAACACACTTCTGACTTGGGTTCATCATAAATATTTATTTCGGCTGTAAGCAGGCTTTGCTATCATTAGAACTGTTTTGGTGGGGCATGGAGAGGATTTATTTGTTTGTAAAAGGACCTTAGCTCCTCCATATAATTTTCTGTGAAGTTTCCCATTGCAAAGGCTATGTGTGTAGACTTAATAACCACTTTTTTTTCGGGAATTTTCTGTAAGGCTTGGCTCAACGTTACTTCAGATGCTCTTTGCACCTTACCACTCTTTCCCTTTCAGCAGGATTACCTGCTTTCTTATTGTGCTACTACTTACCTGATTGTACTAAACTTTCACTCTTTCAGTTTGCTCAGAGTTAAAAAAAATATCTCCTTGACCATGGATGGGGACCTAAAGGATCTATTGTCTAATTTACTCCGTGCTTATCTCCTAGTTCTCTCCCCACTGCTCACTGAGTTCCAGTCCTGCTGCCTTCTCTGACAGTTTCACCAGCAGAAGCTTTTCCAGCCTTAAGGCCTTTTCCACTGGCCTTTGCCTATGTCCACAATATGCTTTCTGCATCCCCTCTCATCCCTGATGCATCAGCTTCCCTGACTCTATCATATCAAACAGCCTTTTCTCAATTACAAAACCTTGACTGTCTCTGATAGCACTTATTATGATCTTTATTTGATGAATGTGCCTCTCCAATACTATCAGGTAGTTCCATAATGATGGGGACTTTACGTTTTCTGATATATTCCCAACACAGTACATGGCACATAGAAAGCAGTGAAGAACATGTGATGCTGTTGACAGATAGAAAATATGAATGTGGATCAAACATTTCTACTAATATATGGTTATCAGCTGTGCTACATGCTATAATGGAAACATCTTAGAGCTTTGAGGACATATAACAGGGAGTTAGGGATGGCTTCCCTGACAAAGCAATGTTTATTCTGACATCTGAAGAATAAGTACTATGTACCATGGTAAAAGCAGAGAGCATTTTCCAAGTGAGAGGAAAGTGCACACACTCAGGTTCTGGGGTAGAGGAGAGCATGATGCATTTAAGGACCTAACAGAAGCCCAGTGTGCTGAAGTTCAGGGCACCAGCCGAAGACAGACAACAAAGAATAAAAATAGACTGTTCAAATAACTTTTCTCCTAGATTACTAACCTTCTAGATGGGGGCTGAATTGTGGGAGGTGAGGATGGGGTGGGCAATGTTTGTTTGCTTGTATCTCCAGTACAATGACTCACAGTTAGAAGGAGGTCAATTAATGACATTAACAATAAGGGGCTTGGAGTTCAATAATTACACAGCATGGAAAATAGCTGTGTCTGTAAGGGAGTCTGATTTCCATAATTGTTGGTGAACAGAGTCATCAGTTGTACCTAGAACTCCTTATGCTATCAGCAAACCTTCATCATCACATTTTCTTCCTTATCATCTTAAGAGTCTCAACTTTAAGAGGATGTTCTTATACAAAAGACTAAATGGGATAATCTGGCTAATCAGTGAATGTCATGAAAATTAGGTTTTGTTTTACAGTGTAGAAGAATATCTATTATTCAGTTTTTTAGAGGCAAAATGAAACTTGTGCTTTGGTTAAAGAAAAATATTCCAACTACTACCAACAACAACCTTTCTCTCAAAATCTCGTTTATTTCTGTTTTTTAAAAGTATCTCAAATAATCAAATCAAGTTGTTTAAAATGAAGCATAGTGGAAATGAATTGCTTTCCTCTCAAGTCATACTTTGCATTTTATTTGTGAGATTGCATCTCTTTGAATATGTTCTTGGTTAGCTAAATATTCAAGAAGAATGGGGAAATCCAAATGATTTAGGTACCAAGAGTTAGTAGGAACATGCAATTGATTTATTATTTGAGTAATAGTAAAGCTAAAACATTTTGTAAGAATTTTTTCTCTAAAAGCCACTCTTTAGTGATTTGAAAGCAGAAGGTATTAAAATTCACTAAGTAAAGGATTATTACACATTTATTTTAAAGCTTTTTTCACTTGGTCATTGCTATGAAGGTCAAATTAACTATAGTCAAGAGATGCATTCTAACAAGGCAAAATGAAATTGCACACTCCTATTGCCATGTTTAATTTGTACTTTGCACCTTCACATTCAATATGATGAAATGTTATTAAACTGTGAAGCTGGCATTAATGAGGTCACCAGGTTCATACAAAGCTTTTGTGTGGCATTATTGACCTGACTGACTCCAAAAATTATATTCTGAGTAATATTTTAAATGAAAGTGGATAGAAATGTCCTCATTTTTCATCTTGAACATGGAGTTTCAGGGGTTTAAAAGAGTCCTTTATCCCATTTCCATTTCAAACAAACTTTCTTTTTTCTTTAATAACATTCCACCAAATGCTCATAAGAACTTTTAAATAGAGATTTAAAGTTACAGCTTATTTTGTAGTGTTATTTTATTATAGAGTTTGTATTTTTAAAATTTCTGTTAATGATCAGAGAGTAGTTAATATAAATTACAAAATTCTCATTCAAATTCTACTAGTAACTAATGACAATTACTGATATCTAAACTTGGATTATGTCAATTAGAAAAGATTGACAAATAATACTTTTATTATAAACTTGATTTCCTGACCTATTAATTCTTTTCCTCCCCTGTATTCCTTTTTCATTTAAATATGACAAATCTTTGGCATATAAATCTTGGTAGGGTAGAGTATATTATTCAACCTCCAAAGCATGCTAAAATACTAAAAAAATAAACTTGTTTATTAAGTACAGTGATAGGCCAAGATTGATTCAAATCATATGTATGTAAGTCCTAATAATTTTCTTGCTCAGGAGATTATCTTTTTTTTTTTTAAATTTACTTAATAGAGAGAGGGGAAGGGAGGGAGAAAGAGAGGTAGAGAAACATCAATGTGTGGTTGCCTCCCATGCACCCCCTCCTGGGGATCTGACCCACAACCCAGGCATGTTCCCTGACTGGGACTCAAACTGGAGACCCTTTGGTTTACAGGCTAACACTCAGTCCCCTGAGCTACCTCAGCCAGGGCTCAGGAGACTGTCTTAATACTAGCTGAACTCTAAGACTGAATGGCAGTATTTATGAGTGACTTAGAAAAATGGCTTTTATAACTGGAGAGCAAGATCAATGCTCTTCAATGAACTAAATATCACAGGTGTACACAGTGGCTGACACAAGATAAGTGCCCAATAGTTAATTAGCTGTCTCATTTTGCTAGAGCAGTGTTCCTCAACAGTTATTCCCTAGATTAGTAGCATTAGCATTATCTGAGAACTTGTTAGAAATGCAGATTCTCAGGCCCCACTCCACATGTACTGAATCAGATTCTCTGGGGCTGAGTTCTAGCAATCAGAGTTTTAACAAGTCCTTCAGATTGTATGCTCAAGTTTGAGAATCTCTGCTCTGGAAGTCTAAATGTGTTGAACTTTCACTAATTTTCCCTTAGGAAAATTGCTTAGGAAAAGTGAACCTTAATTCTGCTCATTTTCTTGCTTTCTTAACAGAGCTTACATTTGTTGAGTTCTTCACAATGAGCTAATCTTCAGATTATCTCATTTAGTCATTATTACAATATGCTATTATTTTGGCCATTTTAGACTTGGAAAACTGGGACTTGAAGTTAAATAAGTTGCTAAAGGTCACATAGCTAATAAAGAGCTTGGTTTCAAGTCGAAGTGATCTGATATTAGTTCTTCACCATTGTGTTATAGAGTTCTTAGCTATTGAATGATTGTGGCTTGCTGAAGCTAATAATGAAACTTGTGCTGACAAATCTATTACATTCCCCCTTATACTCTGATCTTTCTAACTATAATCTAAAATGAACAACTGCATTCTGGTACTGCATTAGTTTTTTTAAATACATTTAAATTTTTTTTCAGTTATAGTTGACATATAATAGTACATTGGCTTCAGGTGTACAATATAGAGATTAGACATTTATATAACTCACAAATAAGCTAATTCCAATAAGTATAATACCTATCTGACACCATGCATAGTTATTACAATATTACTGATTATATTCCCTACACTGTACTTTACATCCATGTGACTGGTTTTATAACTGGAAATTTGTACATCTTAATCCTTTCACCTTTTTCATTCATCCCCAACCTCTCTCCCTCTGGGAAACATCAAAATGTTTCCTGTTATCTAAGAGTTTGTGTTTTGTTTGTCCATTTATTTTGTGTTTTAGATTCCTTAGTTTCCATTTGTACTAGCCATTATAGTTCAAACGGACATGCCTCCAAAGGTTGGGGCTGGCAATAACCTTAAAAAATATGAGTCAACAGTTTCACTTTGGCTCCGTGCTCAGAACAAATGTACATGGAATACAGATATTTTATTTCTTGGAAATCAGCAGCACATGCTGACTCAGAAGGTCAGTAGAAGACAAAGCAGAGAGGAGAAAACAGCAATTCAGGGAAACTGGGGACTTGGACATAGGGGCCGCTGATAGAATGAACAATGCCGACACACACTCCAGGGAGTGAGTACCAAGCACAGTGCCCTCGTTAGATGGGGAGAATTCACTGCTGGAGTGTCTTGTTGCAAAGTCCCGGTGAGCCATGTTGGCAAGCATTCTGATCACCAGACCCCGATTTTTATTTAATGTCTCAAATGTGAGAAAACTATGGAATGAGAGGCTTCAGCTGATAGAGTGCCCTCAGGAAAACAGAATAGGTGATTGCAAGGTTAGTGCTGCCAGAGGAACAGTCTCTGCTGTTCATGTGTCTTTCCTTCACATCCCTCACCCTTCATGTTTCAGAATCAACTCTTCTCAACTTATTTATGTGTCCTTGGAATTTCTGTGTAATGCTGAATTTGTCCTCTGTTTGTCACTTGTCAGTGACTGGCGATGATGTTGGAATTCAGATGGGGAAAACTACCCAATTATGTTTGGGGGCACTTCAGGTCTGCAGTAAGTGGCGGAGTTGGGCTATTATCAGACTGTAATGAAGCTATCCTCTGCCATCAGCTCCTCGGCTTGTGGAACCTCAGCAGAGATCCCTAGTAGGTCAACTCTTCAATTGCACATTTCAAGCACAGGACCTACAGGGCACACAAAAAGGCTTTGAACAGTTGACTAATCTTCTTTTTAATGTTATGTTTTCCCCAGGATAACACCTAATTGCTTTGTAAATGGTCCTGGTTTTTGCCTTTAACAATCTTCCATGAAAGGTAATTACAGATTTTTAAAAAATGTGTCTAATACTTTCACAGGTCTATTTCTTTCAACTTTTTTACTCATGCCACCCAGTTATAAAACCTGGATAGCTTGCAGTTATTATTCCTTGCCATCTTCCAAGTTATGTCCTTCATTCTTTAAGATTTTCATGTTCTCTGATGGAGAGGTGACCACTGGGTGACCACATCAGCTGTACTTATGCAGCTCGTTATGAAGGTGGAACAGGACTTGCTCACTTTCAGTATAATTGATGTGACTCTCAATGCTCAGATCTCTGTTTCTAAGATTGAACTGCAGCCTTGGGTAGAGAATTTGGAAGCTGTGAGGATAAGTTCCTCTTGGGAAGACAAGTAAGATGCCAACATGACCTTCCTAGAAGCTATTAATTCTTAATTGCTGCTCAAATTTCAGAACTGGAGTTGTTCCTTAAAAGCAAGGTGCACCTTTTCTCTCAGCAGCACAGCGGTCTGTAGCAGGGGAGAGGGCTCTGCACAGCAGATCTACAGGCAGATTGTTTCATTCTTTGGAGAATGAAACCATTAGGTCTCAACCCTTTTCCTCTCCCTTTCAGGGCACTGTCCCTACTTTTCTTCATAATTACTCTATTAGTCCTCCCTGCAAGAAGCCCGACTTCCTTCCTACCTCTTTATAGTCCAGGTCTTAATTATTGTGCCCACATTGGCTTGTCTGTGTGCCTATGAGCCTATGTTTTATTTGAAGAGCTCATGAAAAGGAGATTTGGAGTTCTTGACTTTGTAATTAAAAAAAAATCTCTGAGACTGTACAAGTCATATTACTCTGCCCTTTAGAAAATTATGTTATATAAAACTATATTTACCTTCTTCCCATTACTATTTCTTGGTAATGGCATAGCACTATGGGTATTTGTGACCATCAAAAATAAGAATGCACTTGGTTACCTGTGCAAAAATTGCATTATAAGGGATTTGGGTTTTTTTTTGTTAATTTTTTTGTTTTGAATATTGTTTCATTTGAGCAAGAAGAAAAAGCAACTTTGATGATTTGTGAAAAAACTATTTTGGAATTTTGGATTTAAAGACCTTGTTTTGGGAAAGTGTGCTGGTACCTATGCCTTTTCCCCCATTAGTATATATAATGACATATTAATATATAACATATAGTGATAATAAGCAATTTTGTCTCCATACATCAACATACTTTCACTTAGACATTAGGATGCTTTCATCCAACATTTATATAGTCTATAAACAAAATAATATTGGATGTAGAGTTATGTATCTTGATCCGTTCTTTCATCTTTGAATTATGTATTCATATTCTACAAAAATATTTCTCTTTTGCACCACAATTTGCATATGTTAAATGTATGAGTCAGCCCTGTCTTAATTTATTTTTTGGGTGTATTCTTCATACTTCATGTCTTGGATTCACTGAATACTTTCTATATGCCAATTACTTTAAATGTATGATCTCATTTCATATTTACATTAATGTTAGAATTAGGTATTATGATTATTGCCATTTTATAGACTTGGAAACTAAGCATTAGAAAATTTAAGTAACTTCCCTTGAGCCACCCAATTAGTAAGTGGGGAAGCCAGGACCCACACACAGAGTATCTGAGTCTAGTTCGTAGGTCCTCAGCAACGATTCTAAGGAATGAGTGTAGTGTTCAGACTACTGTCCGCATGCACTTGTGTCAGAGACTTTTTACTCTTGCTGTTTTTATCTGAAATATTTGTTTAATTAAGAAATGGCCCTTTGACCTTAGTGGAGGTCATTTTACTTCTCTGAGTCTTAGTTTTCTCATCTGTAAAATGGTTGTGTGTTAACAATTCTTAGCTGAAAGATCATTGTAAAGATTGAAATAATG
This sequence comes from Phyllostomus discolor, assembly GCF_004126475.2. Lineage (NCBI taxonomy): Eukaryota > Metazoa > Chordata > Mammalia > Chiroptera > Phyllostomidae > Phyllostomus > Phyllostomus discolor. Next base: position 73,321,804 of record NC_040907.2, read on the forward strand.
TGTAAAGGCCTTAGAAACTGAGAGCAAAGCATCTTGCTTTCCAACCTGGGATTCTCAACAGAAGGCTTTTAAATAATTCTGAATTCTGAGACATTTTGGCAACAAACACCTTGGCAATTAAATCAGATTTTCTCTCTACAATAAATCAGACATTTTCTTGAATTCTGTATTTCAGTTTGAAAATATACACAGATGCTTCTTGAATTACAAGGGGGTTATGCCCCAATATACCCATCATAACTTGAAAATAGTCTAAGTTGAAAATACACTTAATATGAAGCTGCAGCATATCCTTTATTTACTCTCATGAGAGTGTGGCTGCTTGGGAGCGGAGGAAATCTGGGCTCGTTGCCCTGCCCAGCACCATGACAGAGAAGGTACTGCATATCCTAGCCCTGGAAAAAATCCAAATTCAAAGTACTGTTTCTACTAAGTGTGTATCGTTTTTTGCACTGAAGTAGAAAAATCATAAGGTAAACCTTTGTATCATGGGGCCTATCTCTATTTGAAATTATAAAAGCTCTTTTTAAAAAGAAATTTCAATAAGGAACAAACTGAATCATGGAATTCAGTATGTCACAAAGAATTTGAGCACTCATTTAATGTTTAACAAATGTTTCCTCTATGTGTTAAGTTCCCAAGATGCCCAGGCACTGACATGGCCTGGGGCCACCACCACAGAGTTCTCTGTGACCATTTGTCATCAAGGATAGCTAAGGGGTCCTTTAATAAATGTGAGAGATGTCACTGAGTTTATCCTATCATTTTACAGATGAGAAAACTGAGGCTCAGAGATATAAGGAAACTTGACCAAAATTAACTAGCTGGCCAGTGATAGAGTTGGAATCAAGTAAAAACAGTCTCCTAATTCCATGCTCCATTTTCATTCCAGCTAAATAATACCTGCAGATCTATGGTGAATTAGATGGAGAAGCCAGTGCCTTTATTCTCAGAAGGTATTGGGGGATGTTTGTGTACATGGTGCAGCAGATTTTCCCTTCCACTCTAATTTGCACAGAAACATACCTGGCTTTCATGGAAGCTTGTTTTGGATGTAACAAGGCTGTGTTTCCTTCCTGCACTCCTCCCCCACCGCCCTCTGGTCCTTACATTGCCAGCACCATTCCCCTTCTCTTAAATTCACTTTCTATTTTTCTTGTCTACTAGGCACATTATTTAACATTTATTCACATGTATCTGCATTTTCCATCTTCTAAGACCACATATAACCCAAACCAATACAAATCCTTCTCTGCCGCTTGGCATTTGCGTACCTTATTATTTACTCTGCTCTGCTTCCCCCACTGTTTAATGTAATCTGCAAATCTTGTTCTCAGTACCAAGTCATTTGTATACATAATTAAAATATGCAGTCCATTCCAACACTGATCCTTGTCATATGTCTTACTAGTAATTTCCTTCCCAGATGGTGACTATTATGTTTTATTTATTTCACTCCTTGGAAGGAGATGAGGCAGAGCAGGCTCTATAATGTTCCAGAAGCCGAACCCTGTTCTTCAAAGTTATAAAGAATCACAACATCTTCAGTACTTACTCATTTGCTGAGTGATTTCTGACATTTTTCTTTTAAACATAAAAACCTCTGACCGGTAATTGCAGTAAACATATATTAATGGCAAAGTTATGATGGGGAACCATTTCTCCCATTTAGAGTCTGTACAGTTGGAGATAAGATTTGAGTTCATTATCACCATGTGCCAGGGTGCTCATCGTTCTTCTCTCTAATGTCATGTGGGGACCATTTCTGGATAATGAATATTGCACCAGACAACTAATACTGAGATTCTAATGGCTCTGAAGTTGTTAACTAGGGGCCTGATTGTGTAGGGACCTAGAGTGAGTTAACTCTCAAAGACATCTGGCAAATCGCTTCCCGAACAGCTACTGCATGGCTGGGGAATTCTCTGATGTTTGAAACTTTCTGCTAGTTGAATAAGAAGTACTTGACAGTGTGAATCAACGAGGCTGTCCTCATTTTAAAGCAAAATTGCCCATGCAGAGTTGTCTATAAGCATCCCCCAACTTGGAGAAGTCTGTGTTCCCAAACTTTAAACTTCTCTCACTTCTCTCAACAGCTTAGATGTTTAACAGGTGTCATATATCTGCCATTTCTCATTAGATAAGTTATTAGTATGCATGTGACTTTGGAGTAAGTAATAAATTTATTTAAATGAACACTGATGTGTACAAGAATGGATTTCAAAAGTGGAGTGAGGCTGTCAGGGAAGGGTGGGAAGAAAAGGGTGCTGCATAGGAAAGAAAGCCAGTGGGCGAGTTGGAGAGGGAGCGAGAGCAACCTAGCATGGTTTGTGATAGTTTTTCCTAGAAGCAGTTTTCCTGACTAAACCTCTATAAGCCACTGCGTTGATTTCACAGTGCTACTTCAGAATTAATCCTGTACATTTGCAAAAGTTACCCTCTCACTCAAGGTTATTAGGTCAGTGTACTGAGGGCAAATTTCTCCAGAGGTTTTAGTGTGTGAGGGGCAAGTGTAAAAGGCAGGGACTGAATATTAAAATTATTTCTCCTCAGCAGCTCCCATTTTCCCTCTCCGAAAAGTAAAAAGCCATGCCATCTGTCTCTGGGTGTCTGGGGACACAAGATGTTTATTTTTCAGACAACACAGGCTCTATGAACCCTTTAGAAATTTTAACCTTGGTTTTCTATCAATGCCATTGTCTCTACTTAGGGAGTTACCACCCCATGAGATGTTTCTTGGGTCCTCCTTCTGTCTTTCTCTGGAGACAGATTCAGTTCATTTCCAGAATTTCTCCCGGAAATGCCACAGCCCCAAAGAAACAAGAGAAGCCAGCGAAGACATCAACCACTTCCCCAAATTGATAAAAGCCTTGAAAGCATGGTTTATTTGGCTATTCACATTTTTTTTCTCATGGATAGTTGTCTTATTTGGAGTTGTTAATTCAGCAAGTACATATCCATGTGGCTGTTCCAGGAGTTAAAAATATTGTTGATTCACATAATCTTTTCCTCTTTAATTTTTTAAATTACAAAAGTTCACTCATTTTGATGTACAGTTTGTGAATTTGACAAATACATACAGTTTTAACCTCCACCATAATCAAGATGAATAGTTCCATTACCCTAAAAACCTCCCTCATGTTGCCTTTTTGTAATTATGCTCTTCTGCCCCTTAAACCCTTGATACAATTCTTCCTTCAGATGTGTAATTTGCAAATATTTGCCCCCAAACTGTGACTTAAAAACAACCCCTGAAAGATATCTTTCACAGGCAAAGTTTTGAATTTCGATCAAGCCCATTTGTCAATTTTTGTTCACAGGTCATGTTTTTGGTGCCAGATATAAGATTTTTTGACTAACCCAAGATCGCAAATATTTTTTTCCATGATTTCTTCTAAAAGATTTAGAATTTGAAGACTTTACAATTAGGACTATAATCAATTTTTAAATTCGTTTTTGTAAAATGAGTGAGCACGGGTTGCAACTCTTGCTTTGAAGACATGTCCAACTGCTCTGGCAGTGTTTGTTGAGAACACGACCCCCTCTCCATCTCACTGCCTTTGCAGCAGGGCCAACAATCAGTTGACTATAATATCAGTCTCTCTAGATTCTATTCGGACTTTTTTGCCTCTTCTTTCATCAATACCATACTACTTTGATTACTGTAGCTTTATAGTAAGTCTCAAAATAGGATATTGTGAACTAATTTGTTCATCTTTTCAAAATTGTTTTAGGTCTTTGAGTTCCTTAGACTTCAACATAAATATTTAAGTCTGTTTGTTAGTATCTACAAACATTTTGCTGACTTGGGTTGAAATTGCATTGGATCTCTGCACCAAACAGGGACTATTACCATCTTAATAATTTTGAGTTTTCAAGTCTGTGAACATGAACTTTCCTTTTAAGATCTTCTTCATGATTTCTTTGCTTACTGTTCAGTAGTTTTCAGCATACAGATCCTAAACATATTTTGTCAGACTTATACCTAAGCTTAGTTTTTGTTTGTTTTTTTTTTTTTTTGGAGTGCTGTTTTAGATCTTGTTTTTTTTTTTTTTAAAAAAAATCAACTTTCAGTTGTTCATTATTGACATACAGAAATATGGTAAACTTTTGTGTATTAACCTGGTATCCTCAATCTTATTAAACTCACTTATTTGTTTAAGGAACTATTTTATAGAATATTTTGTGTTTTTTATATGGATAATCATGTGTTTTTTAAATACAATTTTTGATTGAATTTATTGTGGTGACACTGGTTAATAAAATTATATAGGTTTTAAGCATATAGTTCAATAATTTATCATCTGTATATTGTATTGTGTGTTCACCACCCAAGTCAAATCTCCTTTCATCACCGTTTATCCCCCTTTTCACTTCTCATACCTCCTCCCATGCCCTTTTTCTCTGGTAATCACCATTCCATGGTCTGTGTCTACGAGTTTGTTTTTCAGCATCCCTTTACCTTTTTCACCAGCTGCCTAACTCCCCTCCCTTCTGACTGTTGTCAGTCTGTTCTCTGTGTCTATGAGTATGTTTCCATTTTGTTTGTTAGTTTATTTTGTTCACTAGATTCCACATATAAATGAGATCACTTATCTTTCTCCAACTGATTTTTCACTTAGCGTTAATACTCTCCAGTTCCATCCATGCTGCCACAAAAAGTAAAATTTCCTTCTTTTAATGGCTTAGTAGTATTCCATTTTGTAAATGTATCACAGCTTTGTAATCCATCATCTACTGATGGGGACTTGAGCTGCTTCCAAATCTTGCTATATTGTAAATAATGCTGCAGTGAACATAGTGGTGTATCTATTCTTTCAAATTAGTGTTTCAGGTTTCTTTGGATATATTCCAGAAATGGAATTACTGGGTCATACGGCCATTCCATTTTTAATATTTGAGGAAACTCCCTATTGCTTTCCACAGTGGCTGCACCGATATACATTTCCACCAATGGTGCATAAATGTTTCTTTCCTCCACATCTTTGCCAACACTTGTTGTTTGTTAATTTATTGGTGATTACTCATTCTGACAGATATGAGGTGATATCTCATTATAGATTTAATTCTAATTTCTCTAATGATTAGTGATGTTGCACATCTTTTCATATGTCCATTGGCCATCTGTATGCCCTCTTTGGGGAAGTGTCTATTCAGGCTCTCTTTTCTTTTTCCAATATGCATGTCTTTAACTTCTTTTTATTACCTTACTGTATTTGCTAGGACTTAAAATATGATGTTGAATAGCAGTGGTGAGAGATGACATCCTTGCCTTTTTCCAAATTTTAGGTGGAAAGTACTCAGTCTCTCACCATTAAATGTGGTGCTAGTTGTATTTGATTGCTTTTTGTAAATGCACTTTATTTTATTCTTTTAGTTTGCTATTTTTTTCATAAGGGATGTTGAATTTTATCAAATGTTTTCTGCATCTATTGAAATGCTAATACAATTTTTCTGTGTAGATTACACTGACTGATTTTTAAATGCTGATCCAGCTTTACTTTCTTTAGATGAATCCCACTTAGTTATGATGTGATCTATGTATGTGTATATATATGTATATATAAAAATTTTATACATGCATGTATGTATAACTGTGGATTTTCTAATATTTTGTTGAGGATTATGTGTCTATATTCATGAGGGATATTGCTCTAGGGTTTTCTTGCATTTGTCTGCCTTTCGTTTTAGAGTAATTCAAGTCTCACAAATATATGGAAATCTTATAATTACATGTGTTCCAACTTTAGCTTTACTTGCTGAAAAGGAAATTGTTACATTTGATTTTTTTCTCCTTTTAGTTCTCGTGAGCTAGAGAGCATGAACCTACCTAAAGCATGCAGAAACGCACAGCAGTCTGGACTAGTAAGGCAATATGAAGAAAGGGCTCTATATCTTGGAATGACCTTCAGGATGAGAACCAACCTGCTCTCCAGGACTCCTTATCTTTGAGTAAGAAAAAGTGTATTTTTTAAGCCACTACATTTTGGGGTCTTTTTGTTAAAGTGCTTTAGTCCTTACTCTATTAGTGCTGATAGAAAAGGACGTCTTTTTGTCTAAACTTTGTTGAGATTCACCTGCAAGAATTCTAAAGGGATTAGCCACTGGAGGAGGCTGTGAACAGTCAGTTTCTGGAAACAGTGGTGGGAAAGGCCAGGAAACAGAATGACGGCACACCCCCATTTTCTTGGAGTAGCCACCTGTGTTTCATGCACATGCAAATCTCTTGCAGCGTCTTCCTCGCTTGGGCCAATTTAACTATCTGGATTGCTTGGACTACATTTTTCTAACCACTGACAATGAGAAGAAAGGAACGTATTATTTGGGCATATTTGGTAGGGAATAAGAGGTCAACAAAAACTTTTTGGTAGGTCTCTTAAAATGTTTATCTTATTATAATTAAATGTGAACAAACACAGATAAGACAGTCTTTCCTGATTCTGGACAGATTCCAAAACTAATGCCTGCATAATGCTTAGAGTAGCTGGAAATATAAAAAGATTAGAGGGTATCTGTTTGTGTCTTTGGCTTAAATTGTTTGACTCTCAGGAGACCATAATTAATAAATAAATTCAGTAAACTCCAACAGACTTGAATTCTTCAGCTACAGGAGAAACTGCTATCATATGGAGGAGGCCTACTGGTAGTGAGCACTTAAAAAATCCACAAAAACAAAACCACATAAAAAAAGGTTTTTAAAAATCATAGAGTTTCATTACCAGAAATGTAAATGAGTAGTTCCACTGCTCTCCTTCTCCTCTGTGTCTCCTTTCTCTCTCTAATTTAATATGGCATTGGTACTACCTCTTCATAAAACAGGAAGCCTCATGGCATTTTATAACACCACTGAGACATTCTCTGGCTATTTCACAAATAACTAGGTGTATGCACATGCACTTCAGAATCTGTGCACATGGACATCAGTCTTGATAGTGTCATTGTTGTAATTGCCCCGAATTGAGAACAACCCAAATGCTCATCAACAGTAAGGTGGGTGAAAACTTATGTTTTATTCACACAGAAATATATTATAAAACAATAAAAATAAATAAATCTCAGGTACATACAGTATCTTGGGTTTACCTTGCAAATACAATGTGGACCTGAAGAAATAATATTTAAAAGAATAATATAGTAATATTGCAGTCATCTGAAGTTCTAAAGCTCAGCTGAACCATGTCACTTAGGGATGTACTCATGAATGGATAGTAAGACCATGAAGGTAAGCAAGAAAGTGATTGTAAGTACAAATGGTTAACTCTGGTGGGGATCGAGGGTTGGTAATGGGAAGGCACGAAGGTGAGGCTTCAGAGGTGCTATCAATGTTCTATTTCTTGACTTGCTTGTGTTCACTAGGTATGTTTATTGTCTGTTGCTGAATAATAAAGTATTCCAAAACTTAGTGACTTAAAACAACACAATTTTAGTGCATCAGAGTGTATGTGGGTTAGAAATCCAGACCCATCTTGACTGGGTCCTCAGCTTCGGGCTTTCTCACAGGCTGAAATCCGGGCATTGAGTGGGGCTGCAGTCATTTCAGGGTTCAGCTGGGGCCAGCTTCTCTTCCAAGTTCATTTGCTGCATGTTGAGAGGATTCAGTTCCTTGGTGGCTATTAGCCAGATGCCACTCTCAGCTAGCTCTGTCCATCAAAGCAAGCATGAAGAAAGAGCCAGAGAAAAAATACTGGTAAGATGGAAGTCATAGTCATTTATAACTTAATTTCATAATTGACATCCTATCACTTTGCTATAATATATTCATTGGAAGCAAATCCCTACATCCAAACTACAGTCAAGGACATCTACAAGAATGTGAGTATCAGGGGATCACTAGGAACCATTTAAAATGTTTCGATGCTGAGCCCTGGCTTCATATTTATTTGTGAAAAAGTTACATTCATGTTTTATGTACTTTTCTGTTGGAATGTTTTATTTCGTAGTAATGATGTTAAAGGAAATCTCAGGGGCAAGCAGCTACAGAAACTCAAATGGTCCCTTTCTTGTGGATCTATCCTCCCCAATCCCCAACCAGCACAAACAGTTTCTGTCACATACAAAACACTAAAAATTATTTGCTGAATAAAGGAATAAGCTAAATTATACACCCATAATAAGACAGGGTCCAGCAGAAGCAATGCCTGCTTGAGTGTGGTTGGTAGGGTAATCATATGGGTGTAATAATTTATAGTCTTAATTTGAACATTTCACCTAACATGTCATATAATATGCTTGAGTGTGATATTGTTATGTTACAAAATTGCATGCTTATGATTTTGCAATAAAAGATTTTGTAATAAAAATGGGCATTATTTGTGCTGGGCCCTATATATAACAATTTTCATTAAACTAGTCACAAAACGGTTATAGTGATGATAAAATTTAAAAGATAAGGACATGGAAAATATATCTGGCAGTGGTAAAAGTTTTGTACAGAAGGAGAAGAAATGTGTGTTAAAAATTAAAAGAAAAAGCTTAAGAAATGAGAAAAGAGGAATAAAGATTAAAGATGGGGAAAATTTTAGGATAGCAAGAATTGGGATACCACTTTGGGGATGTATCTTATAGTCTGATTTTAAGTAACTCCTGAGAAGGTATCTCACATTATCCTTGGGCTATTAATTCATTATCTAATTTACTTTATCCCTATAGGTTTAGTTTTGGAAACATGTTCTGGCTCAGATATTTACAGGCCTCAGAAAGTAGGCTTCAAACTATTTGATTACATCAGCACAGACATGGAGTGTGAGAGGTGGTCATCTGTATCCTTTTCAGAATGCCTCTTTCAGTAGAATGTTAAATTAAACTGAACAATCCAAGTTCACTCTATTAAGGCACTGAAACGAGGAGCTCAGAGGATGGGCTGACTTGGGATGACTTGGCAGAGCCAGGTGACAGAAAGGGAGTGTGAGTCTCCATGGGACACCTACAGAATGGGGAACTTGTTATTGGCCTGGCTTCAACCATGACAACCAAAAGAATGATGTTTCAAGGGTCCCGTCCACTGTGCTTTGCTTCTCACAGATGTGAGCCTTTGTGAAGAAGCAGCTAGAGAACAGGAAGAGTCATGTGCATATGTTCAACATCAAAGAATTTAGGCCCTGTCATGGGTTTTAGAGATCATCAACTGGGGTCAACCCCTTTATAGGAATAGAGTTTGAGTCCTGGGAAAACTTGCGAGCTGGCTGAAGCAAATGGCCAATTAGCTTTTTCCTTTGTTAAGCTGTGGTGGGTCACATGGGTTTAAGACTTCATTTTACTTAAGCAATGTTATTTGATGTAGATATCAAGTTTGATACAGATATTGTTTAAATATCTACCTTATGTCCAGAAATGGACTTTATTAAAGCAATTTGATAGATGTAATAATTTTGGATAAAATGCTTAGTTGCCTTAATTACACACAAATTTAGTGAAGGTGAAAAAAAATATCCTTCTAAAATGGGATTGAAATGGATAATGTCACCTTCTTCCATGACAGATGCTGGTCATTTAGTCCTACATCTTGATGTTTATCAGCCTCCTTTCTTCTCTTGTGGGATCTATCTCAAATTCTTTAATTTTGAAAGAAATTCAAGGTGCTGGCAAAACACACCCCACTCCCTACTACTTTTCTTTCCCTTGTAAGTCTTGTGCTGCGAATCCAAATTCTATGCAAAAAGAGAGCTTCCCAACAGCTTTTGATCCTTGCATGCCCTGATCTCTAGCACCTTTTGGAAATTCCTGTGTTTACTCTCCTGCCCACAAAACAGTGTAGTTTAGCCTTTTCACATAGATCAAAATATTGAGTGGAGAAATTGATCCCAAGTGCATATGTGCAGGAACTGGGCTTCTAACAAGAAGGCTCACTCAGAGAGAGCGTATTTTATTACCAGTTTTTCAGGGTCCTTAGGATCACTAGCAGCACAATAAAAAGACACCAAAAAATAGCCAATGGCATAATCACTGCCAAGGTGAGTAATATTACCATTCTTCTATGAGCTGCTAATTCCTTTGTAGGCTCTGACCCCACTGCCATGTGCACGCTCAAAGCTAGCCCCTTCAGATGTCTGCTTGCATGTTCCTGGCCAAACCCCCATCATCATCCCCCACTGCCATGCCTGTGCCTGTTTGTGGGCCCAGATAAGGCCCTATCTTCTGTCACTGGCTTAGACCACTGTGCTCACCTGCAGCTAGCCACTCCAACTGTATACATGCATGCCCCTGGCCTGAGCCCATAACTGACCTGTACTGCCATGTACCTGAGGTGAAACCCAGCAGCTGTGGTAGAACTAACTGACAGCCAGGGCTCCTGGCTAAATGTCCACTACCAGTGGGCATTTAGTTGTCCCTGGCACTTACTGCTTACGCTGGCTCCAACCAGTGTATATGTGTTTGCAACTGGCCTCTGCCACTACAAGGCACCTGCACAGCCAAGAGTGTGCATGTACAGGCTCCAGCCATTACTGCTGCTTGCTGTGGTCCCTCGTGGCTGGACTTTGTGGTGCTGCAAAAAACCCCAGCAGGCCTTGCAGCCTCTGTACACCCCTTGCATGCTCACCAAGAACCACACAGATGTCAATGGAAAATTCACAAATATGTGGAAATTAAACAACACACTTGTGAAAAACCAGTAGATCAAAGATGAAGTCAAAAAGGAAACAAAAAAAAAATACTGTACTGAAACAAACAAAAATAGGAACACAACCTCCGAAAGCTTATTCAAGGGGGTTGTTTATAGCAATAAATGCCTACATTAAGAAGAAAGATCTCAAATAAACAATGTAACATTATACATTGAGGATCTAGAAATAGAAGAACTAAGCCCAAAGTAAACAGAAAGAGAAGATAACAAATCAAAGCAGAAATAAATGAAATAGAGAAAAGCAATTGAAAAGATAAATGAAATTATAAGGCTTTTTTGAAAAGATAACAAAATTGACAATAGTTTAACTGGACTTACCAAAAAAAAAAAAGAGAGAGACTCAAATAAGTAAAATTGTAAAGAAAGAGGAGACATTACAAGTGATATCACAGAAATACAAAAGATCATAAGAGACTACCATGACCATTACATGCCAACAAATTGAACAACCTGAAAGAAATGGAAAGAGTTCTTGAAACACAATATACCAAGTCTAAAATATGAAGAAATGGAAAATCAGAACATTCTAATAAGAAGGAGATTGAATCAATTAACAAAAGCACCCCAAAAATGAAGGTCCAGCATCAAATGGCTTCACTGGTGAATTCTACCAAACATTTAAAGAAGAAATAGTGTCAATTCTTCAAAAAAATTATACAGGAGGAAACAGTCAGAAACCCATTTTATGAAGCCGCATTCTTTGGATACAAAGCCAGAAAAAGACACCACAAGAAAAGAAAACTCTCCCTGATGAATATAGATGTACATATCCTCAACAAAATACTAACAAGCCAAATTTAACAGCACATTGAAAGTATCGTGCACAATGATCAAGTTGGATTTTTCTTCTGGTGTGCAAGGATTGTTCAACATAAGCAAATCAATAAATGTGATGCATCACATTAATATAGTGGGAAAAAAAATCATGTGATAACATCAATAGATGCAGAAAAATCATTCAGCAAAATTCAACATCCTTTGATAATAAAAACTATCAACAAAGTGGGTATAGAAACAACCACAACATAATAAAGGTCATATAGGACAACCCCATAGGTAACATCATACTCAACAGTGAAAAGCTAATAGATTTCCAAGACTAGGAACAAGAAAAAGGTACCCACACTCACCAATCCTATTCAACATAGTACTGGAATTCCAAGCCAGAGCAATTAAGTAATAAAAGTAAATTAAAGTCACCCACATCAGAAACGAAGAAGTAAAATTGTCTCTGTTTGATGATGACCTGACCTTATGTATAGAAAATTCTAAAGGTAGTACCAAAACTGTTAGACCTAAAAAGCAAATTCAGTAAAGTTTTGGGGTAGAAAATTAAGAACAACAAATAATCAACTACAGAAAAGAAGGAAATCTTGCCATTTTGTGATGACGGAATTGATCTTTAAGGCATTATGCTAAGTGAAATAAATCAGACAGAGAAAGACAATCACAATACGAGCTCACTTACAGGAGGAATCTAAAAACATTGAACTCAGAAACAGGAGGGGATAACTCATCAGGGGCTAATGACTGGGGGTAGATGTTGGTCAGTCACAAAATGGATAGGTTCTAGGAATCTACTATACAGCACAGTAATTACAGTTCACGGTACTGTACTGTATACCTGAAAGTTGCTAAGAGGGTAGAGATTTAATGTTCTCACCATAACAACAACCACAATGGCGATTATGTCAGTTGTTAAAGTATGTGTTAACTAATCTAATTATGGTAAGCATTTTACAATTATGCATGCATTAAATCATTACATGGTGCCTTAAATTTATACAGTGTTATACATCAATTATATCAATAAAGTTGAAAAATTTAAATTTGGAACAGATGTGTTATTGAATAAATATCACCAGGAATATTTACTATTTAGAAGAAAAATTTGAATCACATCTGGTACCAGATGCCAATATTGACTCTAAACAGATGGTTAAAATCAAATCAAATTTATGCAAGAATAAAGAAAATTTAAGTGACCATTTACCTAAGCTCTGGATATAGAGAGCTTCTCTAAGAATAGCACCAATAAAAGTATCATGAAAAAAAGAAGGAATCTGTTTGATTATATTGAATTTTTAAAACTTGTATAAATAAAAAATGAGTAAAATAGACAATAAATTGATCAAATATATCTTAAACCTAAGAAACAAAAGATTAACATTCTAAATATATGAAAAATTCCTATAAATAGCTAGTAAATGCACTAAGACTTCAATAGAAAAATGGGCAAAAATATGAAGGATTTAAAACATAGGAGGTTAAATTGATAAATAAGCACAGTTAATCCTCATTATTTGTAAATTGCATATATCCAAATTTGCCTACTTGCTGAAATTTATTTGTGTTCCCCAAAATCAGTACTCATGGTGCTTTCGTGGAAAAGTGCTGAAAAATTTGAGTGACCCGACGCTCGTGTTCTCAGTGGAGGTCCAACAAGGTGATGCTCTTCCTTGTTCAATTGTCAGACTGTAAACAAGTGTCCTTTTTGGCAGCTATTTAGTGCTACATTTAAAAATATTGTGATTTTTGTTGGGCTACATGGCCCCCATACATAGTATTGAAGTGCTAACTCATGTTCCCAAGTGCAAGAAGGCTATGCTGCACCTCACAGAGAAAATGCATGTTAGAGAAGTCTCATGGAGGCCTGAGTCATAGAGTTGTTGGCTGTGAGTTCAATGTACATGAATCAGCAATGTATATTAAATAACATGTCTTTTAAATAACATACATAAGACAAAAGTTTTTAAAAAATTTTATTTATTTAGTTTTAGAGAGATGGGAAGGGAAGGAGAAAGAAAGAAACATCAATGTGTGGTTGCCTCTGGCATGCCCCCCACTGGGGAACTGGCCTTCAACCCAGGCATGTGCCCTGACTGGGAATCGAACCAGCTACCCTTTGGTTCACAGGCTGGCACTCAATCCACTGAGCTACACCAGCCAGGGCCATAAGACAAGATTGTTGATCAGTAGATAAAAGTGTTATGACCAGAGACTTGAAGGGACCTAAACTCTTGGATCAGTGGTTCAGTATTTGCTAACTTGCAAAGGCCGTGTAGAAAATAGCTCCCTGAATAATGAGAATCAACTATATAAGAAAATGCTCAGATTTGCTAGTTATAAAACACATATACACAGTACTGGGAATCTACTTTTATCCTTTAAATTAAAGTGAATGTAATGATGTGCTCATAATACTGTGATACAGATATTTTTATATAGTATTGGTATTATTTAAAAAAAATTTTAACCTTTCTGGGAAGCAATTTGATATTACACATCAAAAACATTTAAAATATTAAAGTATTCTACCTGTTGACATAGTCATTCTATTTCTAGATATCTATTCTGATGAAATAATCAGAATGATGCTATCTAAGATGGCAAACTGTTCACAATTTAATGTTAAGTGCTTTAACATTACCATATATAGAACTGTAACTGATCCCAATTACTGAAAACAGATGATGTATATGTGAAACAGAATACTGTCCCAATGAGCTCTCATCTTCTTCTCTTTGGGCACAGGGCCCTTGGTCGAAGCAGGAGGAACAAAGTTGGAATGAGCAGGTTGGCTTTTTGCAGGCATCTGTGCTAGGTCATGAATTGTCCCACAAGCTCTACTAATTCATGATCATTGAAATTTGGCATCTGAGGCTTGTCTGGTAGTACCACTCTACAACAGTGCTTTTCAAGTTGTAAGGGGGATCTTGCTAAATGAAGATCCTGATTTAGTAGGTCTGGCAGGGCAATGTGCTGAGATTCTGTGCTCTCAGCAGGTACTTGGGTGATGTGAGTGCCTTTGGTCTGAGGACATGCACACTGAGTACACGACTCCAGGCTGGGCTGAGCGAGCAGCTCTAGTGCAGTCAGTACCTCTGTTGGCTGCGTCAGGTGCCTGAGCCTGCTTACATTTTTTCAGAGTGATAGGATATATGATCCTATGATATTAGAACTAGAACTTTGAGACCCTCTTTTACTACTGGCTTATTGATTAATATTTGATGCCTTGTTATTTAAGAATTTTGGAGGGGTTAAGAAATATAATGCTGTCTTAGGAGATCATTGCCCCAGAATGGACATTAGAAAATAATTATTGATTTGTTTACAAAATTCAATAGTGGAGAATAAGGTTCTGAGAAAAGAATAGACAAGATCTTCCAATCTGATAGAAAAAAAGATTTGTTGTGAAATCTCATATTCAGGTAGTGAAAGTATAAATTAGAATAACAACCTGGAAACTGGCAGTATTTAATAAGAATGAACATAGACATACCCTATGTTCATTCAGTAAATAATTGGCAGTATTTAACAAGAATAAACACAGGTGTACCCTATGACCAAGAGAGTAATATTTTAATATAGTAATATATATATTTATTATTATTCTATTATGGTTGTCCCAATTTTCTCCCATTGCTCTCCCCTAACCAACCCCAATCCACCCCTGCTCTCACAGTCAGTCCCCACCTTGTCCATGTCCATGGGTCCTTTATACTTTTTCTTTCACTAGGCCCTTTCCCTTCTTCCTCCCTTCCCCTTTCTCCCCTCCCCTCTGGTCACTGTCAGTCTGTTCTTTGTTTCCAGGCCTATGGTTTTATTTTGCTTGTTTTTTTCTTGTTATTGTTGTTGTTGTTCATCGGGTTCCATTTATGGGTGAGATCATATGGTATTTGTCTTTTACTGCCTGGCTTATTTCACTTAGCATAATGCTCTCCAGTTCTATTGATGCTTCCACAAGGGTAGGAGTTTCTTCTTTCTTTCTGCTGTGCAGTATTCCATTGTGTAAATGTATCACAGTTTTTTATTCACTTATTTACTGATGGGCACTTAGGCTGCTTCCAGCACTTGGCTATTGTAAATAACACTGCTATGAACATAGGGTATATAGTTTCTTTTGAATTGGTGATTTGGGATTCTTAAAGTATAAACCCAGTAGTGGAATTGGATTGAAAGGCAGTTCCATTTTCAGTTTTTTGAGGAAATTCCATACTCTTTTCCCCAGTGTCTGCACCAGTCTGCATTCCCACCAATGGTGCACTAGGGTTCCTTTTTCTTCACAACCTCTCCAGCACTTGTTCCTTGATTTGTTAATGATGGCCATTCTCACTTCTGTGAGGTCAGTGGTATCTCTTGTGGTTTTAATTTGCATCACTCTGATCCTAGTGGTGCTGAGCATCCTTTCATATGCCTGTGGGCCCTCTGTATGTCCTTCTTGGAGAAGTGTGTTTAGGTCTTTTGCCAATTTTTTATTCAGATTATCTTCCTGGCATTGAGTCAAATGAGTTCTTTATATATTTTGGAGATCAAACCCTTGTCCAAGGCATCATTGGCAAATATGTTTTCCCATATGGTTGGTTCCCTTTTCATTTTGATGATGTTTTCTTTAGCTGTACAGAAGCTTTTAAATTTGATGTAGTCCCTTTTATTTATTCTTTCCTTTTCCCCTTGCCCTAAAGGATGTATTGGTGAAAATATTGCTAGGGGGGATATCTGAAATTTTACTGCCTGTGGTTTCCCCTAGGATTTTTATAGTGTTGTGGCTTATATGTAAATCTTTTATCCACTTTGAGTTTACTCTAGTGTATAGTGTAAGTTGGTGGTCTAGTTTCTTTTTTTTTCTGTGAACTATTCCAGATCTCCCAGAACATATTTAGTTTTATATATTTCACATATTATATATATATTATATATATACACTTAACTAAATATACACACGTTTGCTAAAAGAAATGAATCTGAGTGTTCACGGCAGCACTATTTATAACAGCCCTGAACTAGAAGCTATCCAGTGTCCATCTGGATGAGCACATTGTGGTAAATTTACACAATGAGATGTGTGCTTACAACAATAAAAATAAATGGTCTGTAATCATGCCACAATATGAATGCATCATTAATAAAATGTTGGTCTCAAGAAGCCAGACACAAAGACATGCTATGTGATTTCATTTATACGAAGTATGGAAGAGGTGATCTGTGCTGTTAGGCACCAAGGTATTGTTTACTGTGGTGAGTGGTAGCTTCTGGAAGAGAACACAAGAACTTCTGGGTTTCTGGTAATAGCATTCTGCTTCACAATCTAAGTACGAGTTAAATGGGACATGCACAGCACATGGTAGGAAAAGAATTTATTTAATGAGTGAAAAAGCTGGACTAGACCACCAGGCTCTTTGTAGCTGTAATTCTTTGGTTTGGGAAAACTTATAGAGCCAGATGTGTGATTTTTCTGTATGACTGTTATACTATCATAAAGGATTAAAGGATGCACATACACAGAAAGAGTGTTCAGGAAGGACTTTGGATTGCTGGGGGAGATAGGATTAATAAAAGGATGAAATAATTATGGCAGATACCCAAGATAATTTTATTATTTTGGGCCAAATATGTATATAGCAAACTATATACATATTTAGGGGTGGTTTTATGGGCACACAGGTCTATGTTATAAGACTTTTCTTCCCAGGCATGATTCTAATATAATATTCAACATTTGACATATTTATTTCCATCCTGGTTTTTGTTTTAACAAAGAATCTGAGACAACCAAAAAGAAGTGTGGGCCAATTACCTGGTGAGAAGATCCTATGAAAAACACTAAGTGAAATAATTTAGTGTAAAACACCAATAAAAATTACTTCTGATGATTTTCTAATAATTAGAAAATCCATTTGCATTGCCCAACATCCCAAATAATCATCAGCTTTTCTTTTTTTTACCTGCTGCCTTCTGTTCCTGAGTCTTACTAACTAGTTGTGCACAACCTTGAGCAAGTCATGAAATCTCTGGACAACTCCAACCCCAAGAGTAACTTGATTGCCTTGGCTTTTTATGGTTAGAGCATTTGTTACTATCTGAAATTATCTTTATGTTTTCTTACTATTTATTCATTTGATGATTTTCTGTCTTTAATGTCTAACTCTCTGTTTTATTCATTATTGTATTTCCAGTTCTAGGACAGTGCATAGCACATGGTGGAAAAAGAATTTATTTAATGAGTGAAAAAGCCGGACTAGACCACCAAGCTCTTTCTAGCTGTAATTTTCTGGAACTCTAACATTGAAGAGGTGATTTTGCAGGTCCAGAAGGTAATCCTGGGTTAACAAAATTTTGATTCTAGGATCAGAATAAAGGTAAAGTGTAGGATGGTGATTCTCAAAGCAGGGTCTAGGAACACCTGGAGTTTCCAACAACTCTCTCAGGGGTCTATGAGGTCAACACTATCATTATAACAATGTTAAGACATTATTTATAATTATGACTCTGATAATCTAGTGATATACAGTGGAGTTCTGTAGAGGCTACATGACATAATACAGTAGCAGAAAATATTAGAATCCTTCTGTCTTCTATTATGTTAGATAGTAAAGAGATTTTCAAAAATGTAAACCAATGTCACGTTTGTTGCTGTTTTTTTCTCCCTTAGGAAATAGCTTTTTTTTTCATAAATATACATTTTTATTTAATATTGTTATTTTTAAATAAATAAATACATAAATATTGTAATTCCTAAAACTCAATATAAATTGATATTACTAACATAAACCAAAGCTCTTTGCAAAACTTCAGCAATATTTAGGAGCGTAAAGGTAGCTGGAGACAAAAAGTTGGAGGGTAGCCAATGTGCGAAGCTGTCCACCTGTAGGGACAGGAAAGGCGGGCTGGCTGGCCCAGGATAGGTGGACAAGCTCAGGGTACTGCCTGACTTACACTTTGCTCCTCTGTGCCAAGAATTTGCTCCATAGTTTGCCCTGCTAATGGTGCCTCCAACCCAATTCTGTTTTCTAGAGATTTCTATCACTGCTGTTCCCTTTCTTTCTTTGTCAGTTGCTGAAACAATAATGGTAAATAGGAAATTATTCAATTTCTATCTAGCAAAATCCACAGAACATATGTATCAAATGTCATTGTTTATTTGGCCAGGAGAGTGACTCTGGCCTGGCTTTTATAATGGTTTCCATTTTCCTGGGCTGGGGATTATGATTTTCTCTGGACAGTTGACTCCAACAGTTTAGTTGCTTTTTATCTGCTGCAGTTCAGCACATTTCAGAAATACCAGGGCAGCACGTTTTTACCTGTCTGCTCCATTTCTTACGTTAAGCAGGGCCCCCGGAAAGGATAAGCAGTTGGCGGAACAGCTGCTCCCAGTGATCCTGGATGGACACGTGTGCCTGCCGTCTACGTCAGAGCCACAGCCCCCGTGGGGGTGCTGGCTCTGTTTGGATGTGGGTGAGGTTGGAGGAGGACCAAGATTTTAAAAAAGAAAGCCATCCCTAAATACTCCTTTTTCTTTCCCCACTATTTGTATTCACTGTGTGTATTGTTTTTCTCTATGAAAAATGATAATAGGATGCTAAAACGAAAGCGATTTTGCGATCCTGGATCTAGGAGTCACGCTGCAAAATGAATGGATGTCCCCACAGCATCGCAGCCTCACTGAATGAGGCCAGTTTCAGGCCAAGTTTATGTTGCATATTTGATGACAGTTTCACCTTTGTACAATCTGTTCAGTCATAAAGTTTTATTTGATTTTCAAGACAACCCTACGAAGTCATTTAACAATCATAGTTTTTTTTCCCTCTCAGCGCTGTAGCTTGATGCCATAGAAACAGTATGGGGTCTAGAGGTTCTTGGAAACCTTGACTTAAGTCCCACTATTTGCTAACAATATGACAATGGAGAAATCACTTAAACTTTTTGACTAATTTTTTTCTCAGCAAACTTGGGATAACAATATCTATTTTATACAATGATTATAAACTATATAAAATATATTTGAAATAATTTCTCAACTATGAGGCATTCATGGGCTGACATTTCTTAAAGTCATGTACTGTCATTTTTGAGTTTTGATTTAGTCATCGCTATTACTATAATTCTACATGATAAATGTTATTTTTATTCTGAGGAACGCTGCTCTCAACTCCTTTAGATATGCCTGCCTGTGGAGTCAAAATTAGCAGGCATCGTCATTCTTCCTCAAGCTCCAGTGGACTCAGACACTCTAAAATTAAGTTTATAATTTTAAAAAAGTCTCCTAAGATGTTGAGCCATGGAGAAAGCTGACTTTTTCTGGTGTTTCACCACTTATTGAGGGAAGACACTAAAGAGAGTGGAGGTGAGGCTCTTACTCCCGGGAGTGGAGGATATCAGCCTGAGTCATTTGTTTTCCCTTTTCCAATCAGCCCTACACCCTGGGGCAAGTGGGCTTCTGGGTCTTACATGTGGCTTTTCCCACTGTGTTCACTTAGAAACACTAGAGTGCAACAGTTAAAGATGTGTGCTGTTAGGTTTGATATACCTGAATTTGAGTTCAAGTTTGGCCCTTTACTAGCCATATGATCTTGGACATGTTGTGTAACATACACCTTTTTTTAGGTTTCTATTACTGTCATAACAAATACAACAAATTTAGTTCCATAAATTCCAGAAATTAGCGTGTGGACATCTTTGGGTTCCTGAAATTCTGTCTGCCACACTAAGCCTGTTTTTTTATGTCTCTGTCTCTATCTCTATCTATCTATCTCTATATCATCTCTATATCTATCTATCTATCTATCTATCTATCTATCTATATCTTGATATTTATGCCTTCCCCACAGGGCTTTCTTTAGTAAATGAAGGTTTCTAAAGTACCATGTGCTAATAACCTGGTTGGCTCTCTAATATTAATAGCCACCTATCACATTAAAATCTTCTGCCTTGATCATAACATCCTCTGTTATCTAACACCATAATGGTGATCTTAACCTGTTTTCTTTTTCTAATGTGCCTCACTAATCCCTTTTGATCTTGTATGGCAAGTCTCTTCTTAGCATCTTGTGATTTTCTCTGTTCAACTTCACTTATGTTTCACCAGTGTGGAATGTCCTTTTCTTTTCTACCTTTATATCCTAACATTTGGCTCAAACCCAACCTGTATTTTTTGGAGTCCACTACAATTATTCAAAATCATGCTGTTCTGTCTCTGCCGTATACCTAAGGTGCTTCTGTTCTGGATCACACCATTCTATTTTCTCTCTCCTCTGAGTTCCTGGTGTGTCTGATTTGCTCGAGCTCTCATCATGATGCCACGTTTCCCACCTGTCACTGATGTTTAGAGTGACAGCTTTAGGTAGTGCCAGGAAACAACAATCAACAACAAAAATTCACATAGTGTGAAGGTGATTCCCTTTTCCACTCTCTTTCAATCTTTCTGAATGCACATCTTAATTTGGTCTTGTCTTTAGTGCCTCTAATACTCGTTTTCTCTCTGAGACAAAGTAAAAGTAGACTTTTCTGGAAGCAATAATGGTTAGTTAAATGTGATGATGTAATTAGTTTTGTTAATATTGTACATCTATATAGTTAATATAAATATTAATTGACAATTAATTGCATGTATAATTAAATAATATATAACATATATGCAATATATATTTTGTATATATCTCTCTGTATAGACCTATCTATGTATGTAAATAAATTCATACACTGTATAGTTGATATCATGTTCAGGTGATAATACAGAAGAATTCCTGCAGGAGGTAAGTGAATGATTGATCAGGTTGGGTGCACTGACTCTTGTAGGAAGTTGGACCTGAGTTCTGTCATCTATGTTTGCATCCTTAGGCTAGTGACGGGATTTCTCTGAGCTTTGGTTTTCTCATCTGTCAGATGAGACTATTACTATCTGTGTCATAAGGTACTTGTAAAGGTGGAATGAAATAAGTGATGTAACGCACTGGGCACAGTGGCCAGCACATTGTGACTTCTCAGTAACACAAACTGTTGTACTTCTTACTACCTGGCACTCTTCCTGAGGCCAGTCTTTGCACACCATTCATTCTAAGTCTTACTGTTCTTGAAAGGAGGGTATTCAAATATAGCCCTAATTTCCCAAGCATTTATTTTTCTCTGTGTCTTTTTCTTTTCATCTTGTAATTGAAAATAAGGAAAATATTTCTGTAAATTGCCTGGTTAGACTCCTTTGTTTTTTATAGATTCTTCTCCATGTTCTCGGGATCAGATATAGCATTTTTTACTGAGGCTGTACAGGGCTGTAGTAAAATATTTGCATATAACTATCTGCTGGGATCTGAGAATTCCTTCTTACATGCTTTCTTGAAAAGAATGAAAGTTGACATGAATGCCTTTGTAGCAGAAGGGTTATAAGGTTGAGCCCTATCTGGTCCCATGCTAGGGTCTGTCTAATGACTCAGGCGCTTTAACTCCCGAGAGTCCAGGTGAATGCGAGAGGGCCCCGGATGGGGAAGCAAGCCAGCCTGTGCAATCACTGCTTTGTGGTCTTCACGTTTGATTAACGCCTTACTTATATAGATGCCTCATTCATGAATGCTATCATTTAACTTTGAAGAGTGACTTTTTAAGGAGAATAATTTATCTTTCACAATTCAAAGAGGAGAAAGAAATTGTTGCCTTTAAAATTGCATTCTAATATCCAGTCTTTTGGGTTCAGGAAAGACTATCTCTGACCAATGATCCAACTTTGAGGAATGTATTTGCTATTCAAGATCCTTCTTCTATATACACACACAAAACAAAACAGTGTATTTAAACAATCTTTGAATTTCCATTTTGAAATCCAAGAATATTTAGTAAAACCATTGTTCCTTATTAAAATATAGGGAAAGGAGCTTGTATTTTGGAGTCAGACTTACCTGGATTAAAATCCCAACACTATCATTGGATCTTTTTTTCTAAAATTTAGTCTTTATTTTAATTGTTTCTGTTATCATGTAGTTCCCTTGTACCTCCTCTCCTCAGCAATCACCACACTGTTGTCCATGTCTGTGAGTCCTTTTTCCTTTTTGCTCAGTCCTTCCACCCCCTAACCCAACCCCCAGAGCTGCCATTCTGTTCTCTGTCTATGAGTCTGTCCTCATTTTCCATGTTAGTTCAGTTTGTTCATTAGATTCCACACATGAGTGAAATCATATGGTATTTATCTTTCTCTGACTGGCTATTTCACTTAGCATAATGTTCTCCAGGTCCATCCATACTGTCACAAAGGGTAAGACTTTCTTCTTTTCTATGGTCAAGTAGTATTCCATTGTGTAACTATCCCATAGTTGTTTTATCCACTCATCTACTGATGGACATGAGGGGATTCCATATCTTGGTGATTGTAAATAATGTTGCAATGAACATAGGGGTGCTTCTGTTCTTTGAAATTAGTGTTCTGGGTTTCATTAAATATATCATCAGATCTTGAGCAGTCATTTACCTACCCTGAGGCTCTGCCTCTTCAATTGTAAAAAGAGTCAATAGTGCCTGCATTGTAGTACCTACCTTGTTGTTTTAAAGCATTAAATGAGTTTCTAGGAGCAGAGTGCCTAGCTCAATGTAACTAGTGACTATAAGGTCCTCAGTAATTAACAGTTATCATTACTGCTCTTTTGGAGGGGATTGACTCAGTTACCATTACATTTTGTTTACTAATATGTTCTATTTTTCCATGGTAATTGCTAAGGAGAGTTTGCTATAGCCATAGAAACACAAGTTTTGTCAAAGAATGAAAGAAGAATCTATAAGCCAAAAGGCCCTCCTTAAGGAAAAGCTTAAAGATGAACTATAAAGGTCACTGGCAGAGAACCTAAGATATACTTTGTCTCCCTCCAAATGTGATTTGATTTAGCTTGGGGCTGGGTCGAAGAGAAAGCCCCAGGGCGGGGAACTTATAGCCACTAGAATTATCTGCTTCTGAAGAAAAATGTGAAGAGGAGGAGGGAGAGATTTGAAGAGGAGGATCAAGGATGCTCATTTTTCCTCCTGATGTTTCATCTTTGTAAACCAAGTCAATAGTTCTTTTTCTCTTAGATTTAAAATGTTAATATATTAATGCTTTTGGCATAGGGCAGATTAAATCCATGTTGAGAGAAGTATAAGTCTAAACAGAGGTAATCAGTTGTATATGCTCTATCCAGGTAAAGGGGAAGAAGATATTTGAACTCTCAATAGTTTCTCTCATTTTTAAGGTTATAGCTGAACATTCAGGCAAGAACTGTGTTTGTGTTACTTATGGTTTTTAACACTAAAATAGTTTGTATTGAAATTTTCATAATTTTTATTGAAGAATTGCTACTTAAAATTGAATATATTTAATATTAAATATATACTTATATAAAATATATGTCTATATATTCCTGAATAATATAATATATAATAATGTTACATCAATATATATAAAATGCACATATATATAAAATTCTGAAGCAGATATGCAATTTATGAACAAGCAAAATCTTATACATAAATCTTATATAAGAAGATATTATGGCAACTTGTGTAATAAATTTTTCTCTGGTTTTGATGAAAGTATATTTCCCAAAGGAGCAGAGTGATCTTTGGAGATTAGAATAAATCTCCAATATTTTTTACTTGCTATTGCCTTCTCTCTGAATGTGTTTAGTGTCATGGGCTACCCAGAATGTGCTTAATTGAATTTTCCACATCATTCTTAAATATGATGTGGTTTCTTACCACAAGTTGTTTCCAACAAAAAAGACTCTGCAACTCAGCTTCCAAATTTCAACCGACTAAACACATAACAGTTTTGATATATACTTGATATGCCTGCCAGTATTGATTTTAAAGTGAGATGTCTGTTCAAGGACTAATAGCTGTCAGAGGGGAGGGTCATGGGGAGGGTTGAGTGAAAAAGGTGAAGGGATTAAGCAGAAAAAAACCCTCATAGAAACAGACAGCAGTATGGTGATTACCATATGGAAAGGTGGGTGGGGGAGGTTGAAGAGGGTAAATGGGGGATAACTAATGATGGAGGAAGACTTGACTTTGGGTGGTGAACACAAAATACAATATACAGATGATGTATTATAGAATTGTATACCCGAAACCTATATAATTTAATAATCAATGTCACCCCAATGAATTTAAAAAGTTTTTAGAAAATATTATCCATTCTTGTTTTGGAGGGTAACACCTGGACCCTGATAGTACACATGGATCATGCTTCAGTCATAGCCTTTGCCATTCTGTTACAGGGTGCAGCCAAGAGGGGGAGGCCCCAAACAGGCATTTGAAATGGGGTCCAGAACTTAAGGTGTCCAGGAGATTTTAAGATGTCTCCATCCCCCGCCCCAGGGTATGGGTTGGGGAAAGGGACAAATGGAGCAGGGCCATTGAGAGCTGTTTAGCATAGCAAAAGCCTTGCAGCTAAGCTCTGGCGTGGTCATTTAACATATCTATAGCCTTTGGCTGGTTGCATAGATATGTTAAGTAGCTGTGATCAGCTCTAAGACAGGGGAACAGAAGTAACTTCCCCACCTAGATGTAACTGGGGGGGCGGGTCCCCTGCGTTACAGTGCCTGCGTGGGAGCTCAGAGAGGATTGGCTCCAGGACATGGGGCCACACCTGCCCAGACTCATGATGGCAGCCCAGTAAAGCTGGAAGGACACGAGTTCTGGCATGTGAAGCCGAGTGTGGGAGGAGTCGGAAATGAGGCTGCAGAAGAAGATTGGCTGTGGGGATTTAAAAACCCAGATTTGGCGGCCATTGAGGAGGAGAACCATACTGCTTTAGGGAGAAGCACGCGGACTTGACGGAGTGTAGACTCCTGCAGCCCTGAGAAGAGAAGCATGTGCAGCCCTGAGGAGAGAACCATGCTGCTTGAGGAGGAGAAGCACGCGGACTTGATGGAGTGGAAACTCCTGCAGCATTGAGGGAGAGAACCACGCGTCTTTAGCAGAGTGGAGACTCCCGCATCCCAGAGAGGGGGAACCACGCGGCCTGGCAGAGTGGGACCCCCACAGCTTTAGAAGGGAGAACCACCACCTGGTTTTAGCAGAGATCCTGGAGACTCAGCTGAGGGTGCCGGGAACCCAGGGAGGTCTCCCAGTCAAGATGGAGTACTAACTGGGAATAACCAGAGGACTGCCTAAGCCACGGACTTCTATTTCCTTTCCTGAGATATGGTAGTCTGGACTGGGCAAAGGGGGAAGGAAGGAAGGACTGTGTCTGTTTGTGGGTGTTTTTAGGGACTTTGGGATTTTGGTTAAGACATTAGGTCACTGCTTTAAGTTTGTATAGCATTAAATAAACATTTCCTTTCCTTTTCACGAATCTCTGGCATTGAGAGATGTCTTTCCTCTGGCGGCGGACATAACGGACCCGGGGCCTTCTTTCAATAATAGTATATCGTCCCAGGCCCCCCCTTGTTGTGTTCTGTAACAATTCTACACAGAAACTTTGAAGAGTCTGGAGGCACAGGCTCCTTATCTTTTATCCTGTTATTTTAAATGTGTTGCACAGAAAAGCCAGCTAATCAAGTGATGGGAACTGCCCTGGCTGGTTTCAGAAGCTGTGCCCCCCCCCCCCCCACCCCATGGCTAATGCCCTATAAAAAGACCTTGGGACCATAAGCCACTAAGGAGAAAAAGCTTATCTTCCTAGCAGGGGCACTGCCTCTACCCCCTTTACTTCACCTTTCTTGACCCTGGGTGGATGACTGGTTAGATGATGACTGGTAAGATTCCTAAAGGGAGGGACAACCTAAGATAGGCATGGTCTCAATGGGGCCATCAGGGAAGGACTTGGGGGACTATAGAGAAATTGGGTGATGGACCCTCACCTCTTGGCTTTGACATAGCTTGAGTCCTCATTCTGTGTGTAAGAAGTCTCCTAATCTCTTTGCTGCCCACATCCCCCACCTGATTTAAGCCTAAAACAATGCCAGAAGTGGGTTTGACCCTATGCTGGAAAGGGCAGTTCCCCAGGGAGATCAGGCCTAAGAAAGAATGCATAAAATCCTGTGAAACCTGCTTACTAATACCCTCAATTTAAATGATAAGGGTCCAAGCATAAAATGCATTTGTTTCCCAAAGTTTTATGGCCTTTTAGCTATCTGACCCTGACTCAGAATAAGCCCTCATGGTTCTTTGAATGTTATTTATTGTTTGATCATTGCTGCCTGACAATGATTGATGAGCTTTGTATATACATGCCTGTATTCTTATGCAAATTAAACCCAATATGAGCCCATTGAGGAACAAGCTCAAGGCCCTTCTCCTCTGAGAGACTGGCCACTTTTCCTCCCCATGCAGATCATGTCTTGGTAGAATTATTCTCATCCATGACAGGTGGGGGGGGGGCTCTGCTGGACAAAGCTCAATCACAGTCAAGCCTCCGTGAATGCTTGGGACCTGCTGAATACGAAGTTCCTGTGGGACACTCAAGAGGAGCATCCAGTAGGCAGTAGGATAAGTGGGTTGGAGCCCAAAAGAAGGATTTAGATTAAAGGGATTGATTTTAAAATTTTGTATTTGAAGATGTAAGTATACTTGAAGTTATCAACTGAGAATCATTACTAGGGTAGGAAAAGTCAAAGGAAAAATGGAATCCTGAGGGGAAGCATGAAGGTATAAGGAATGGTCAGAATAAGCTAGTTCCCAAAGCTGATTGGGTAGAGAAGCCAAAAAGGAAGGGAGGACATGGAGTATCCTCAAAATTGTGGGAAGGAACCTTTTAAGGAAAGAAGGAATACTCATAAGTATCAAGTGTTATAGGTAAGTAAACAAAGAACCATACATTGTCTACTATATTTATCAACAAGAAGGGGTGTGTGTGTGTGTGTGTGTGTGTGAGATCTAGGCCAAAGCAGCTATAGTTGGATGGTGTGGTAAAAGCTGAGTTTTTACCAGTGCACTATTTTCACTATCACAGGAAGTGGGGAGGAAAGGATGAGTTTATATGAAGGTCTGGTTTCAGAATTTACGGAATTTCTATCTGATTATTTTTATTTCCTTTATGAAATAGAGGTCAGGTCATCTTCTAAGAGTCTGGGACAGGAACTATGGAATCAGAGGTTTGGTGAAAACATGGAAGGTATAGACATAGCTTCTGGGGAGAGTAGTAGAGGGAGTTGACCAAGGAAATCTCAGATTGCCAAGAAGCACTGATGCCCTGCTGGAGTTGGAAATGGAATTTGTAGAAGTTATGAACAGCTTGGCTCTCCACATCTGTTTCTGTAGCAGCACTCACCAGTTTGGGGCAGAAGTGGAAAGAATAAACAGTTGGATTGATGCAGATATAGAACCTGCTGAAAGGTGAGATAGAAAAATAATGAAACAATACAGTTAAAGATAGTGTCAATAGAGTAATTAAAATTATACCTATTTTATTTAGTGCTTCTATGTCTGGAGCATCATTCAGTGCAGTTTAGAATTTACAAAATGTTTTCCATATTTATTATTTTATTTTTATGGACAAGGAACCCATGCCAATACAGCTCCATTTTTTACTTAGAGGAAAGGGCTTAAAGGAGGTAAGTATTTTGTTCAATATTACATCTGTGTCTAGTAACATTGGGACTAGAGTTCAGGTCTTCTGATACCCAAATCCATTTTCTCTCCATCACATTTCACTTTCTACGTGAGATAAAGAAGAAATTAAAAATAAATTCTAAAATTCTAATAGAATTCTATTTAATTGCAGTTCATTTCTCTCTACCTCATCATGGATGATTCAGAGAGTGGGCTCAGGGAACAGATTGCTTGGGTTCAAAAGCCTCTTGCTACCTGTGTAGCTTTAGTTAAGTCACGCTACCTCTCTGTTTTGCAGTTCTTATTGGTTATATGTGGATAATCATAGTACTTTTGTTATAAAGAGTGAATGAGTTAATATAGGCAAAACAGAACAATAGATGGCACTTTGCAAGCATTCAATAAATGTTAGCTATTATGATTGTTAAATTCATGGCAACCTTTGTGAATTCAGCCTTTCCATAAGTTTGCCTCAGCAAGATGGCTATTTGCTTCTTGAGCCTCAGTTTAGTTTCTTCATTTTTCCACTTTCCTTATTTTATTGTAGTGAGTTAGGTGATTAACCAACATTCTATTTACTCATCCCCGTTTCCCAGCTATCTTGCAGTTAGTTGGGGGCTGTAGGCTAGATCTGTCTTATGTGTAAGAACTTGAGATGTCATTCATTCCCAGGCCAACAGATAGAGGAAGTGCTACACAATCCTCCAGTCCTCTATTTTCTGAAGAAGCTGTGTATTCCACTCTCTGAGTTACTGCACTGAGGACTTTTGTCCTGTAGAATCATCAGTATTATAGTAGAGCTTGTGTGCATGAGAAATAAATCCTTGTATGTAAGCTACTGATATTTCAGGGTTATTGGTTACTACAGCATCATTTAATTTAATAGGATTAATATACTTATGTTCTTGCCTGATTCAAATTGAAAAGAAAAACAACTTAGTTCACTGTTGATGCCAGTTGAGGGGTGAATTATATATTTATAAATATAATAATGTAGCAATATATTTAATAAGTCATTGCTTGAGTGGTCCCCAATAATAAATAATGCTAAGGTATGGTATCTATAATCCTTCCTAGAGGTAAAATTCGGTCCTCTACTCTTTTATATGAGGTTTTTCAAATGTAAAAGTAAAAGAGTTTTTAAGATATTCTTTGAGGAGCTTCAACTACCCACTCAGGTTATTGGTGAAAGTGCATGTTAATAATTTGTTTATAGACAGTGTAGAAACATGACCTTGACTTTCAATAAGAAAATCAAAGAACCACTGACTCTTAGAGCAGGAGGAGGCTTTATAGGTAAGTCCACCTAATCCATGTTTTTTCTCTTTATAAAGGGTCATTCACCCTTAAATATCTTGCCAGGTGGCTCACTGCAAATAGCATTATTTAAAAGAGAGTTCTGACTTGATGAGAGGGACCATTAAACATGTTTTTCCTTGGGTTTGTCTGACTTCATCTAATTATCTGGTAGATCTGGCTCTATGATTCTTTAACTTAATCTATGTCTTTCTTTTAGGTTTTTACTTTTATGCTCCCATTTAACTGCAGAGAGTAGCTGACCATGGAAGGCCTGGCTTCAGCTGCTTGATATTTGCTTAAGGTACACCAAAAGTTCCCACAAGGACGGGGCAGTCACACATATTCATTCTTTTACAGTGCTCATCATTTCCATGTTAAGGAGCAGAAAGACCTCTGAGGTGTGGGTGAGACAAAACCACATAGAAAAAAAACAAAGATAGGGCTACTGGGGAGAACTTGCAGAGGGTCCCTTTTGGTCTCCATGCCCAGTTGGATTCAGGAATTGCAGTGACACAGTCAGGGGCTTTGTTGTCACAGTATCATAGGGACTGTCCCAGAGTCCTTGGTGCTCCACTCAGGACCAGTGGTCAGGGGTGAAGGAGGAATGATGTATGTGCAGAGTGAGGGCACACGATTAAAATTTTTATTGTACTCCATAAAAATGTATTAATGGTTATGAGGTATTTCTGTGGGGGAAAAAGAAGCACGTTTCTCTAAAAAATGAAGTTCTAAAGCAATACAATTTCTGTGTGCTGGCTCTTTTTTATCAGCTTGTGAAATGTGGTATCATTAGTCCTGGTATCCAGGATGATTTGCGGTGCTTTGTTCATTAGTATGCTTTTATTATTACTAGGTGACATGCTAGTAAAACTGTAAGTGCTTTTCTGAAATCTGAATAAAAATAAATTTTAAATTCCTAAATTCAGACCAATTCTCTTAGGTAAATTACAAATGCATAGATTTGAGTGAATCTTTATTCTTGTGCTTAATAACTGAAGTTGGGAAAACTAGTTATTTTAATGATTTTCTCTTGCGAAATCTGAGAATGCTTATTAGTAACTCAAATGCGATTGCTCCCTTTATTCTTTTCTTATTGAGCTATCAAACAGTTTTGCCAAAGGCTCCTCTATTTCCCTTGCTGCTATTTTTTTCCTCATGAATTATAGTGTAATTCAACTGGGTCCAGGGTTTGTCAAATTGAATAGTTTTAATTGCCTTATTAGCAATGGGAAAATCTTTTAATATTTCACTTTGCCCCTCAAGAAATTATATTTCCAGACACATGACATTTCTCTCTCCTTCATTTATGAATAACAAGATAAAGCTCCATGCTTAGGCCCTCAGTTACAGATCTTACCATTCTTCCCTTTGCACGTCCCCCCATCTCTTCCTCTTGTGATTGAAAAAAGAGATGGAGATTTAACTCAATGAGTTCACTTTATGTTACCTCTTTTGATAGATTATCTTCTGTGCTTAGAAAAGAAGTGACTGGTAGTTTCTTTTTATGTATGGTCTCGGAAACCTGTTAAACCAGGCCAGCCTTTTACCCTTTGCTGCTCCCTTACCAAAGTCCACATTTCCCTCGGGGCATCCACCAGAGGCCATCCTTTGCTTGTTTTTTCTATGGCATAAACCAGCGTGAGGAGAAGGTCCTTGAGACCTGCCGTAGTGGGAAGGCACCTGCGCCAGGGTCTGGGGACCAGGTACATAGGCAGGTGCAGAATTTGCTTTGTTCTCATTGTCCCTGTACTGTTTATTTCATTTGAACATTGTTTTGCCTCCTGACATACTATCCTCATACAGTCTGTTTTACTTCTTGTCTCTGTAACTGGTGTCGAATAATGAGAAAGCTCACAGGAACAAATATAAAGGACATGTGGAGAAAAACTAGGGGGGCTGGAAATGGGAGGGAGATGGGGAGGGATAGGTGGGTGGGTTGGAATGGAGTAAAGGACAGAAAAATGTACTTGAACAATGATTAAAATAAAATTTTAAAAAATTGCTCTGTGAAATATGCTTTTAAATCTTCATTTTCACCCCTTATTTTATTGAAAACATTAATGTTCCCCACCCAAAGTCTTGCTTATGTTCAACGTGACTGAGTGGAAAAAAATCTTCTTTGTACCACTATGCCAAAAGCATTCTCTTTTATACTTAATGTTGTACATTTGTTTAAAAGAATCTCTTTAAACTTTAAATCTCTAAAAATGGGCTTATCCATAGTCAAAACCTATGCTATTAGCAGTCTCTTAACAGTGCTGATTTCAGTGTCATGAAAGTGTACTCACCCCTTTCTCTTTATTGATCAAAGTTTTATGACAATATTTCTTGTCTCAAAATTCTCTAAAAGTTTTAATTTTTATGTTTCTCCTTTTAAAACTGGTTCTTTCTCTACTCATCCTAATTACATGTCTTCATCTGAAATCTTTCTTGATTGGATCTAACTGAGGCAGAGTTTCTGTGATAAAAACTTTATTGTTACACAGATAACATTCCTACCTATTTAAGTCTTCTCTTACAGTTTTTGATGTAGCTCTTTTAAACTTAGTCTAATGTTTGTTTATTTTTTAGTAAATATTTTTACTTATTTTTAGAGAAAGGGGAAGGGAAGGGGAAAGAGAGGGAGAGAAACATCAATGTGTGGTAGCCTCTCACACACACCCTACTGGGGCCTGACCGTACCCTGACTGGGAATTGAATCAGTGACCCTTAGGTTTATAGGCTGGTGCTCAATCCACTGAACCACACCAGCCAGGGCCTTAGTCTAATATTTAAAATGAAACAAAATAAAACCATACCATATATATTAGTTTCCTAGGCCTGCCATTAAAAATTAACACAAATTTGGTGGCTCAAAAAAACAGAAATGTATTTTCTCACTGTTAGGGCAGTCAGAAGTCTGAACTCAATACACCAGCAAGGCCACGCTCCTTCTGAATATTCTGGGAGATTCCTTCCAGCTTCTGATGTCCCCAAGTGCTGTTTGTCTTGTGGTATAACTCCAGTGTCTGCCTCCATAAGGCCTTGTCCCTGTATCTCAAATATCCCTCTTCTTTTCTCTTAACAGACATCTGTTATTGGATTTCAGGTCCACCCCAAATCCTGACTGATCATGTTTCCACACCCTTAATTTAATGCTATTTTCAAAAACTCTTTTTATGAATGAGGTCACATACGCAGGCTCGAGGGACCAGGGTAGGGACATAGCTTTTTGAGGAACAGTTCAATCCACTATGCCATGACAACACAATATCCCTTTTACTCTCAATTTCTACCATTTGATTTTTAGTTTATTAGTTAAAAGTCTTAAAATTTAGGATGTTACCACCTTAGAGAACACAACTACTTACATATATGTAGATATATATATGTAGTATGTATATATATGAATGGGTGATATATGAAATGACAGAAGTTATATATTATCTTTTAAAGTTTCAATCAATATATTTTATATATAGTGTTCAACCATTAGTGAGAAGGGGCAGATGATGCTATGAAGATGAAGATTCATAATTTCTTATTTTATATATGATGTCAAAATTATATGATATGTAATTATTTCAATCAAGTATCAAAATTACTTAATAACTATATATTTACTCATATAAACTTTTATAGTTTCACAAATTACTTTCAGCTTTATTATCTTCTATTTTCTTATGCTGTTACAATAATTTTATGTAGTAGATTATCCTTATTTCACAGATGTGAAAACTGAGACTTTAAGGAGTTAGGGCTAAGTTCCAATGAACCTTCATTCACTACAATGGGGGATGGGTCAGATTTAGCACATGGGTCATAGTTTGGCAGTTCCTGCTCTCTCCCAGTAGGTGTTTGAATTCTGGTACTGACCAAGCAGTCCATAAGCATATAAAAAAGAAAGCATTTGATCTGCTATTGGCAGTTGTTTTTGCGTGAAATAAGAATAAAAAGTTTTATAAAAACATAATTTATAAATAAATGTAAAAGCTAGGGAGTGTGTGTCCAATGAAACACAGTGTCAGCAGGGCCATGCTGCCTCTGGTTCCTATAGTAGAGAATCCATCCTTGCATCTTCCCGTTTCTTGTGACACCTGTCAGTCTTGATGTTCCTTGGCCTGCAGGTGCATCACTTTAGTCTGCCCATTGTGTCTGTGTCTTCACATGGCATTTTCCTCTTCTTATAAGGACTGCAGTTGTATTTTATTAGGGTCCACCTTAATGACTTCAACTGAACTAAATTACATCTTTAAAGACCCTATTTTCAAATAAGGTCACAATCATAGGTATGGGGGTTAAAATCTCAATATATCTTTTAGGGGACACAGTTCAACCAATTTTACTAACAATGTGGCAGAGAGGTAGACCTCTCTGAGTATAAGGAGACAAGGAGGGATGATTTCTCAGGAATGAGATAGGGAGGTAGGTTTTCTGCTACCAGGTGAACACAAGGAGATTTAGGGAGCATGGTGTGCCTGGAGAAGGCACAGAAGTCCTCAGGCCTTTTTCTTTACCTTGTTCTGTACATATTTCCATCTGGCAGTTTCTGAGTTGTATCCTATTATAATGAACCAGTAATCTGGAACCAGTAATCTATAATAGTGTTGGGGTCCACCCTGCCTGGTCTCAGAAAGCTGTAACCCCCCATGGCTAAGGCTGGGTGAGAGACCTCTGGACCAGGAGCCACTAAGGAGACAAGCTTATCTCCCTGGCAGGAGCACTACTTCTGCTCCTTGCCTGGCCCCTAATGCTAGACCAGTTAGCCAATGACGGGTAAGATTCCCCAAGGGGGGAATCATCTAAGATAGGCATGATCATGTGGAGGCCCCAGGGAAGGATTTGGGGGGGCTGTGGAAATGAGGGGGTGATCGACATCAACCCCTGCCCCCTTGGCTTTGACAAAGCCTGAGTCCTTGTTCTTAGTTGTGAGAAATCTAAGTCTCCCAGCTGCCTTTGTCTCCTCTGCCCAACTCAGGCCTGGGGAAATAATGAGGGCAGTGTAGTCCAGACCAGAGTTGGTGGAACCCCAGGGTAATTAGACCTGGGGCATAGAATATGCAAGATCCTGTGAGACCTGCTTGCTGAGGATGCTCTTGAATATGAAGGCACGGGCAGGAAACGAAACTAGCCCTGTAGCTTTTTAAGTGATAAAACCCCCAACTCAGCATGAGCTCTATCAACTCTTTGAATGATACCTACTCATATGATCTTCCCTGCCAGACTATAATCCACAAACTGTATCCGTACCCCTACCAAATACTGCCTAATAAAAAGCCTACTCAGGTGGCTACTTGGCTGGGTTGTGCTCTCCACTAGAGAGAGTGGCCGTGCCATTCCTATCCCTCAACAGGATTTGGTAGTCTGTGTGTATTTCTCTCATATCTCAAGCATCTGCAGTGGTGATGGATACTGCTGGCTGGTATCCATCACAATCTAGTAAGTAAAATGTTTTTCTGAGTTCTGTGAGCCGCTCTAGAAAATTAATCAAAGCTGAGAAAGAGGTTGTTGGAGGGACCCACTATAGTGGACCCCTCCACTATAGCTGCACTATAGCTGCTGAGTCAGAAACAGGTGGCAGCCTGGATGTGTGATTGGCCTCTGAAGTGGGAAGGAGGTGGGGACAGTCTTGCAGGACCAAGCCCTTAACCCATGGGATCTGATGCTGTCTCCAGGTAGATAGTGTCAGAATTGAATTGACTTGTAGGTCATCTCTTAGGGTTGGAGAATTGCTTGCTGTTTTGTAGAAAAAAAATTCTCACATTTTAATTGGAGTCAAAACATTAGTCTGTATATATCCATATATAGAGATGTTTATTATAGCAGTACTTGTGGTGGTAGGGAATTAGAGATACCCTGAGTGTCCTTTGTTAGAACTCTTCTTGTTTTTCATGAAATCAATGGCATTATTTATTAATTTCCTTGCTTTTGTTAGAATTTGTAGTGCTTCAAAGTTGGGATGGGCATATTATAGCATGTGGTTAATCCACTATTTTGGCCTAAAACTTGTCAAAGTTATCTAATATGCAAATATAATGATATAATGTGGTGTTAAATAATTTTAATCCATCTTTAATGCAAGGTTAAGTACCTGTCGTCACTTCCTGTTCATTTTTCTTCCCTTTCAGCCAAATTTAACTGTTTGCATCTCTGAAACCTACCACGGTATCTCAAATTACATAAATCATACCATTTTGTCTTCCAAGTATTCACTCAGCCATGGGTTCTCTCTTCTCTTAATTCACAAATCAATATAAACACCAATTTCATTGGCATACCCATTTGTTTACAGTTCTAAAGCTAACTCACTATTGTAAAAACTATATAAGTTATTTAGAAAAAGGAAAGTACAAAACTAAATGAATACAGCAGTGGTTAATCGAGTTGTAAAAGGTACAGGCTGAAACCTAGTGGAGAAACCAACATAGATGGTATATAATCAACTGCATTTAGAGACAGTATACTTGGAAGAATCTTACAGTTATATTACCTGTTGATCTAGTTTTCTATTGCTGTGTAACAAACTGCTCAAATGTTACTGTCTTTCCTGGCATGGCATCTCAGGGTAGTGTGACTTTTTTTAATGGTTTGTTACTTTTTAATTTTTTAATTTATTTATCTTTAGAGGGGAAGGGAAGGAGAGAGGGAGAGAAATATCAATGTATGGTTGCCTCTTGTGCATCCCCCACTGGGAACTAGCCTGCAACCCAGGCATGTGCCCTGACTGGGAATTGAACCATGATCCTTTGGTTCGAAGGCCCGCGCTCAATCCACTGAGCTACACCAGCCAGGGCAGCGTGACTTCTTAAGTGGTGGCTCAGACTTTCAACAAAGTGTTTTCCAATCTGACCTCAAAAGTCATGCAGCATCACTTCTCCTTCACTCTATCGGTCACACAAGCCTAGTCCTAGTTTAATATGGGAGAGACTCACAAGAGCATGAGTGCCAGAGGTGTCAATCCTTGGGGGACCCAATTAATCCTACCCCATCATGCCTAGTAAAGATATTTATGTGAGGAATTATCAAGTAAATGGCATAACTGAAAATGCCTTACAGCACCTAACATTTGTTTTTTGGTCTACCTTCCTTTCTCTGAGGCCCTAATCATAGACAATTTGCAAATTTCTAGGAAAATATTGTCAAGCTGCTTTGATTTTTTTCTTATAAAATAGAAAAATTTCTTTTAAGGGTTTACACTTTTTTTCTAAATTTTTTTTTCAAAAATTTAGTAACATAACAACTCTTACCTGGTCTATTATAAGGAATGTAAGAACTTCTGGTTACAGAATTCATTTGTTTTTATTCCAATAACATAGACACTTTTAACCTCTATATATCCATTTGAAATATAGATGTTAAGGATAAATAGTAAAAGTGGGAGCTTGGGGATAGAAAGATTATTGTGATTACAAAGCATTTACAGAAGACAAAGGTAGAAACTTCTCCACTGCCCTTGTATACAGGAAGCATGACTGTAATAAAAGGCAGGTGAGCAAATTGGTTTGTGCCTTAGAAGACAACATCAGCTCTAAGTGGTAAGGAAAAGAGATGTGTTATGAAAGGATGATGACAGTTGATGAGGGCTTTCTGTTTCTCTCTTATCACTACCTGTGTAAACTGATCACAGGTCCAGCTTCCTGCTGCAATGAAAGCCAAGCTCATGAGACATGTGCTGGGAAGAAGGAAAGAGCTTTATTCAGTGCCAGCAATCTGAGGAGACTGGGGACTCTTGTCCCAAAGCCCAGCTTTACATCTCTGTGCATGCGGTGGTTTTATAAAGAGGGAGAGGGAAAGCAGAACAAAACGATGAAGTGGAGTGGGTTGAAAAGTTCTTTACATGCAAATGAGCACAGTCCATTCTGATAAAGACCTTGAAACTGATCAAGGATGACCAGCTGTGCATCCCCTTGGTTCTTATCACCCTGGTTTGATGGTTGAGGTCGGCAAATCTGGAAGATCTGGGATGAATGAAGTTTAGAGTCTATATCTTTGGAAGTTAGTTCCTAGGATTCTTATACAAACATGCTGTTTATCTACAAGCTATGTATTAGTCAGAGTCAGCACTCACAGAAACAGTGTCAAAATAATGGTGGGGTGGGTTACAATTTCCCATTGTTACACATACATCACTGTTATTATCCATGTTAAGGATGCCTTGAAATATTACCTCCCAGGTAAGCATTTCACAGTTACATATAACTCATTGCTAATTAGAATTCTGATAAATACAAAATTTTTACAGTTTGTTACACAAGCTTGTGATTATGGAAAGTGGAGATTCCAGAATTGTTTTCATAAGCAACAAAGGAAAATGGATGCTAATAAGACTGTGCTATTACTAACTTAATATACTTGATATAACGTTTATTTAGTATGCTCTTATTTTTTATTTTAATAAATTAATTATTTTTATAATTTTTTGGACTATGGTCCTAAAACTAAAGTTTTTTTTTTCAGATGTAATCAATTTCTCAGCTTTAAATCTGCTCTAATGATGCTTTTCATTAGTCCAATGCCCTAGGGTTGCTAATGACAAACTCTAACATTGAAACAAAGGAAAATGTATATGGCAGGTAACTGAATATGGAAAGATAACAAAGGACAAAGAGTAGAAAGAAGGAAAGATCAATGCAAAGGAAAAGAGAGAGTAATGTTAGTTCTCATAGTTTTTACCAGTGTTGATGTAAGAAACATCTAAAGCTACAGAGAATTTTCTTAAGACTTTATTTGAGCCAAACCAATGACATATGCCATGGAGCAAGAACTTAAATGCTCCTGAGAATAAAAGTTTTTCAGCTTATTTTATGCATTTGAGATAAGGAGGGAATGTAAGGAAGATTACAAGGGGGTGGCAAAAAATTAAGGCAGGGACTGAATTATAGAATAGTTAACATGATTGATTATGTGCTCTCTTGAGGGTGGTTATGGTTTATTTCAAAGATGTGTTAACCTCAATGCACAGAAACAATGGCCATTGCTTGCTTGAGGCAAAGATAACCCTTTTAGTAAAAAGTTATTTTCCTGGGGCGTGACTATGCACCATCACCTGCATAGGAAGGAATTTATAATCATATCACACTCTGAGGTTACTTTTCAGCATATCCATTTTCAACCACAATAGTATGCAAGTTTCTTGCACACTGGTGTATGCCACTTTTTCTACAAAAGCTCAGAATGAGAGAGAAATCTCCTTTATATTACAATGTTACAGGGAAAATAAGACATACCTTCAAATATATATTTTAAAAGAAGTTTCCCGGTTTATTCTTGTCTTTCCTAAGATCATAGTCCATTGAGTCTGGGAGAAAGAGTAAATCTGGTTGAAAACAGAGATGACATTGTTTTACTTTCCTAAATGTTTACCTTACAGTATCTGTGCTTGAAATACATTTGAAATAAAATAGTTTGGAAGCCACGATCTCCATGTGCACATCATATAAGATCCAGGCTTTAGTGGGAGGAAAGATGTTTGGGCTCCAAGGGGGTGAAGCTGGAGATTCAGAGTTGAGATTTTATGAAAATTAAATTATCCCAAGGAAAGAAAAAATGTAAGAGGGACTAGGTTTTTGGATGTTTTTGTTTGTTTGTTTTGCTTTTGTGGTCTTTTCTTTTTCTTCCAAGAAGGGAGATGATAGAAGCACATACTGGGCCAGGAAAAGAATGGGAGATAAAGACAGGAAAGCAAGAATGCTGAGGTGTGTTCTTGTTAAAACCTTGGGGCTGGGGAAACACTAAAGAAGGTCTGCATGCCCCTTTTACCTGGAATTCTGGGAGGAATTGGCTGCCAGTGTTAATTGGAGTTTTCAGGCAGAGCAAAATCTGAATTATGAGGAGGACCCCACAAAACGGAATTATCTTCAGGAGGACAGGCCCTTTGTAGCACAGGCTTCCCTGCTAGGTGAGTGTTCTAGTGTACCCACCTGTATCAGTGCACTGGTTGGCATTGTTGTGAGAGGCTGTGTTCACCTTCCAGTGAAAGTTTTTAAAAGACTCTTTTGATGCATTTGTCTATGTAATGATGGGTGACTTATGAGTGCACCTACCCACATCGTACTGAGTGCTCAGCAGTTTTTGACCAAAAACAGTGTAACCTCTGTGCCCTACCTTCCCTATTCACCTGATCTCACCCTGAGTGGCTTTTTTCCTGTTTCCCTGGGTGAAAAATATCCCCAAGGGAAACATTTTGCCCATATGGAACAAACAGGTGAAACAAAAAATGGCAGAAGCACTAAAAGGCATCAAAATGGACAAGTTCAAAAACTGTTTTGAGCAGTGGAAACAAAAATGTTTCGATAGGTATATTGTATCAAATGGAGAGTACTTCGAAGATGACTGAAGTTTAAACATGTAAGAATGAATATACAATTTTTTATAAATAAATTCTATTTTTTGGTGTCCCCTCTCGTATTACTACTGTTTTCCTACAGCATATGCTTACAGGGAAGTGGATGGAAAAGTTCTATGTATATCCCAGTAGGATAAACAATACACCGGTCCAGCTGAGAGGACACAGGAGTTTTGGTGTCAGGACGAAGAGTGAACGTCAGATCTTTTCTGGTAAGGCCCTTGGTACGCTGTTAAACCCTTTGATGGGACGACTTACACAGCAGTGAACTGAGCTGAGTCCACCGACGTCTCATGGAGCGGATTTGGACTTCCTTGAATCCATGGTGTGAGATAAGATTTTTCCTTCATCCTATACAACCTCAGTAGGAGAGAACAGGGAAGGTGCCTGGGACTTGAAAATGGCCTTGTTAAGGTGACCGAATTTTGAATTGACTGAGTTCAAATCTTAGACTGAATAATTTTCCAAAAAAGATTGTTTTCTACTGTAAGATACTAAGTTAACTTGAAGTGGCAAGATTAAGTGTTTTTAGCTACTGAGAGGGAATCGAGGTTTGGGAGCAAGTGGAGGTCAGTAAAAAACTAACATTTCTGTACCTCTGAGTGTGAGACATCTAAGAGCAGACAGAGACACAGTATTACACATTTTGGTTGTTACATTTTGAACCTTCTGTTGTCTGTTGTATTTTAAATCCCTATGCAACTGGTTCATATAATACTGATATTTATACTGAATTAGGAAAGGTATAGGGATGAAGAAATCTGAAAAAAAAAATGCCACTGTTAATGTATAATTAAAAAAGTTAAATTATGACATTCATAAAACATAGAGTAAACATGTGGCAAAGGTTCACTCAATTCATCATTGAAGAAACCAGTATAATGATAAGTCTGGGTCAAAAATACTTAGAAGAAAGTAGCTGGTGAATCCCTCAGGAAATACATTCTGAGATAGGCAGTGAAAGACAAATACCATATGATCTCACTATAAGTGGAACCTAATCAATAAAACAAATAAATGAACAAAATAGAACCAGAGACTTGGAAATAAAGAACAAACTGACAGTGACCAGAAGGGAGGGGTAAGGGGATGAGGGAAAGAAAGGGAGGGGACAAACCAAGAAACACGAATAGAGGACTCAAGGGCATGGACAATAAGGGGGAGGATTGACTGCGGGAGTGGGAGGAACGGGGCAGGGGAGAGCATGTGGAAAAAGGTGGGGTAACTGTAAGTAAACAACTATATATATATACATATATACGTATATGTATGTGTAGATATAAATACTTCATATATATATATGAAGTTAGAGCCCAAACTAGTTAATGTCCTACAGGACAATAAAATGTTTGGGATGATCTTTTCCTACTGGAAATAATTAATTTATATTTTCACCAGACTAAAATCTATAACTTAATGTGTAACTTCATGGAACTTTGGTTCTGATAAATAATAAATGACAAGCCAAACACTTCTATGTCACTGCACATAATTAAAGAATCAGTGGGTGGGCCTGTTAGTTCTCGCTTTAGTGTAATGTTAGAAGAACATTAAATCATCCTTTTGCCTTCTTTTCAAAATTTGGACTTAAAGAGAAAACCAGACACTTTATTAGAATTTTCAAAGCTAGGGCTTCATTCGTTGAACTGTGTTGGAGTTCAGAACAAAAATAAAAGCATGGCATTAGATTTTGTACAGTTTAGGAGCAATGAGAGATAAGACGTTTAAGGGTCACAGAACATGCTATCCCCAGATCTGCCTCTTTGGCATAAAGACTATTTTGAGCCAGAGGTATCTGAGGAAAAGTAGATGTAAGAAAAGCTCTCTGCCATCCATCCCCCTGTTTGTCTAGAAGTAGGACACAAATTTGTAAAGGTGTCCCCTCAACCCCTCTCTACCAGGAAGAAGAGACATTAATCAGGGAAATGATTCTAGACTCTTATCAACCCATACATAGCATCAGAGGAATCTACACAACCAACTAGCCCTTATCTGCCATTTGTTTCCCCATACACTTGCCTTCCCACAGTCTGCCACCCCTAGAAACTCAAAGTGCTTTTCCTTGGTCCTGTTGCTTCTCTAAAAAATGTATTGTTCCTTTGTTATGACTCCTAAGTTCTAAGCACCACTTTGAGTTACTCAAAATTGAGTACTGCCATGTATATGCCTGATGCACATGTTCATAAATTTCTCTTTTTCTCTATTAAGCTGCATTTCACCAGGCTAATTTACAGGGCCTGACCTAGAAAATCTGGGAGGATGGAAGAAAAAATGATTTTTTTCTGCCCTACCAAAACAAAGGGGAAATACTTGGAGAGACTTAATCAAATTAAAAGCTACCTTTTGGTACCTCAAGTAATCAATTTTAGGGCTGAACCTTTCTGAAAGAGTAGTCCTCCCTAATGGGTACTTCACCAAAGAGGTTCTGTTGAATTTTATACTTCTCTCTTTTCTATGAGCTTAAGTTACAACTTCAGATTTAGAAGCATTAATCTGATCGCAGAACTCAAGGCAGAAGAAAACCCATTAATCATTAAAGGTCAGGGGCCTACCTTGTCCTATAAATGTCACTACTAATTTATTGGGTCCCATATCTCAGTGGTTTTCAAACCTTGTTGCACAATAGCATCACCATGGAACTTCTAAACATGCTCATATCCAGGTTTAACCCTGGACCAGTTAAGTCAGAACAACTAGAAATCCAGGCATTGGAATTTAAAAAACCATCAGAAAAACATCTCACCAAATGATTCCAGTGTTTTGCCGAGTTTGAAAACCACTTCAACATTTTAATGTTTTCTCGTGTTTATACTTTTTTTGTATAGCCTTTAGATAGAGAGAGGCACCTGGACAATATTAGAAAAAAAACCCTCGTTTTCATGGTATCTCCAACCTTCCTCCTCCATTGCTCTCTCCTAAATTTACTGAAGATTCTGGACAACCCCTGGTGGCATTCCACGCTGTAAGCCAGAGTGCTGTCCTGGCAGCCAGGGTGTTATCTGCTGAGTCTCTAGAGCTCTGCACGAGAAAGACAGTCATGTTCTTACTGGGAAGCTAGCAGTCCTAAGAGACATTAGTTAGTTCAACACTAGGGCAAATTCTAGGGTAGTGCTGCCTGTTCTCCAAACATCTTCTCTCGTTGTGCTATGTGTGAAAAGACATTCATGTGCTCACCACGCCTTTCTTTCCCCTTCCAGCCACACGATGAAATGTAGTTTTCAAGGCATCATTATAGATAATCCTAAATCTGTTTTTATTTACTTTTTTAAGAAAAGGATTCCTCAAAATTTCAGACTTTAATATTACTAATAGGTTATATACAACAAAACTGACAGATGACTTTGGTCACATCAGTGTCCTTGAGATCAGCTGAGTGATGGCACACAAACTGTTGGCTGTCTGCGGCCTCTCTCAGACCTGTTAGAAGATTGTTCACTGAAGCATGCCCTGACCGCCAAGAAAACCTGTTCCCCTCCCCCAACACCATGTCCACACTGAAAACCCAGAAATAAAACCCAATTTTTATTTCTTTTAAAAGACTTTATTTATTTATCTATTTAGAGGGGAGGAGAGAGAGAGAAACATCAATGTGTGGTTGCCTCTCACATGCCCCATGCTGGGGACCTGGCCTACAACCCAGACATGTGTCCTGACTGGGAATCGAACTGGCAACCCTTTGGTTTGCAGGCCTACCCTCAATCAACTGAGCTACACCAGCCAGGGCCAAATTTTTACTGTTTTCAAGAGTTTATTAAGCATTCACAACTCAAAGGATACTTCATTTCTAGAATGGATATATGAGTTATGATATATCAATATGATGGAAGTTTGTACTACCATTAAAGCAATACTTGAAATGCAGCATTATAGAGTAATTTCTGATAATAAAAATGGGGGGAAAGACATATATAAAAGTAGCTTTTATAACTTTAATATTTGTGTGGCTATATACAAGAATTAGGGAAAAGCATGTAAAAGTGAAAATTATTTTATTTTTTATCTCAAAATCA
Organism: Phyllostomus discolor; assembly: GCF_004126475.2. NCBI lineage: Eukaryota > Metazoa > Chordata > Mammalia > Chiroptera > Phyllostomidae > Phyllostomus > Phyllostomus discolor. The sequence goes on from NC_040907.2 coordinate 73,365,344, forward strand.
AATATAGTATTTAAAATACACATATATCAACTAACCCCACCCAATGCATTTGTTTTAGAGATGTCAATTTTCTAAATTTATTTTTATTCTTAAATTTATTTATTTTCAAAATGTATTTCTAATTTTCTAAATTTTGTTTAGAAGTGTCATTTTTTTTTTCAGGGCTGGCTTAGTTTACAGAGAAATATTTTTTTTCCTTGGGTTTTAAGATCTGAAAAGCCTCATGTTTGCCTTGTGTCCCTTTATATCCAATTTATGATTCTCGCAATTATTAGAAAAATTTAGGTATTCTTACCTTTGCCTTGAACTATTTTGTGGTATTATGTATCTCCCATCTCGTATTTCTAATGACTCCTTTTCTTTTTCATGAAATTGTCCATTTACTATGCCAAGCTTCTAAGAGAAAGAGTGAAAATTTCCATGTTCTCTTTCTATTCCTTTGTTGTATAATGCCCGGTAATGCAGGAGAGCTCAAAATAGCCAGTTAATGGCAGTCAGGGTACAGCATTATCCTAGTTAAATTGTCAACATCAAAAAATATGTCAGCATTTCATATCCCAGAGAGATTATAACAAAACAAAACAAAACAAGTCATTGCCACTCACCTTAATAACCACGAACGGTAATGAATACAGTCCCCTTAAAGTTCATTGAGATCGGCTGCTCCTTTCATTGCGTCCTCAGCCTTGGCTTGCCACTTTGGCCAGTTTTTATGAGGGCAAGAGACAACTCATTTTACCCTTACTTATGTGGTCACCTTGGCAGAATCTGACTGAATTTCTCTTCCATCCTCTAAAGATTTAAGCTCTGTTTTTTGTTGTTGTTGTTGTTGTTTGTTTTTCTTTCCTTTTAGGTGGACTTCAGCAATGTGTCTTGCACGCCACCTCCCTAAGTCCCATTTTCCAGTTGGGCTTAATGTTGTCATTCTCAGCCCCAGTAAGGCTGGATCAATGCACAAATCATATTTAATTGGGTCAGAAGTTAGGTAGCTAAGAAGCACATGGAGCAGAGGTGAATTTTGACTTTTTCCATGTAAAAGATGACTCAGTCTGCATATTTCCGTGCAATCTCTCAGTCTGGTTATTTGTGTTTAGGTCTAAGGACAGGTTATTCTCTGTCCATGACCTCCTAACTTCCCAAGAAATTTGCTAGTGTTTTCTCATGGTATGAGCTGTCCTGGTTGTGTTTTTTATACCTCAAAATGTTCACATTCTATATCCTTTCCTTTTCTCTAAACTCTTTTTTCCTTCATTTCAAAGTCTGGAATCCAAGGGTCTTTTGCTTTGTTTTGCTTTGTTTTTATGTTTCTTACAAACCAGAACCACCCAGTCACTTTTGGGTATACAGAGATTCATTAAGGGACCAGTGATTAACCCTTTTATTGGGGGTTGGTTTGTGGGGAAGAGAAGGGCCATGTAAGTAAGGCAAGAAACTCACTTTGCAAAACAAGAAACCTCTACTCATAAGAAGGTAGGAAAGAACCAATGATAACAAAGAAAAACTATTCTTAAATGCTTAAATGTACTGCAGGAGTTACTTGGTTATACTATAGTTATACATAGTATAACTATATACAAGGTTATACTATAGTTATACATAGTTTAACTATATACAAGGTTATACTATAGTTATACATAGTTTAACTATATACAAGGTTATACTATAGTTATACATAGTATATACAACTATGTATATAGTTGTATATACTATGTCCAAGGAGCATGGGGATGACCTTGAGAGGCTTGGGGCTCCTGGAACCATAACATAGAGATGTTACAGCACAGTTTTCCTGTTGAGCACTGCTATTATGCTCTTTAAGCAAATGTGGGTTCTAGACTGTTACAGTAATGGGAGTAGGACTGGGAAAGGTTGATGATGTATGAATTGAGAAGGCTTTGGCATATATGGACCTGTATAGTTGCTGAGAAAATGGGCAGTCTAATGCTCTAATACATATAGACCACTCTTTTGGAACTCTGAGGGCGAATTACAGAGGTAAATACCATTACTAGGATGCATATTAAAAATGTCTTGACTTTTTTTGTTATCAGGGACTCCAAATGGGGCTGTATAACCTGGTAAGTGGTTGCTTAGTCATTGTTATGTAATAAAACTTTCTATGCCTTGCATACAATTGGGAATGGAGAACAGCAGGGTGAAGCACAAATTTGGCTTGCATTGATTCTGTGGTGGGCATTTTCTACAACCAGAAGTCTCCCTGTGAGCCTTAACCAGGTTGAATCCCAGTGTCCTGGAGTGTTTAGGTATGTAAGGGAGGGAGACCTATGCCGTTGGGAGAATAAGGCCCTTCTGTGCCCTGAGATGCCCTCAGATTATCTGTAGGCAGGCATAAGGTCAGGACTGGTTTTATTTCTAACCCAGAAGAATCAACCTGCTTATAGCGAAACTTTTTGGCTTACAAGTTCAGAGACGTAGATTCTAGGCTTGTTTTTCCTTACATCCTTGGGCAAATTACTTCTCAAGTTTTTGGAACATAAAATGAGTGACTTAGTTAAGTTTGAAGGTCCTTTCCACTCTAGCATTCTGAAATTTTCATGTAAGAGAGAGCCAGGTATGGGGGATGTTGCCTTTCTGTTGGCTATAGGTTTTTGGTTGTTGTTATATATTTACATTCTAGGTCTGTTCCTTGCCAGATAGCTCTTAAGGTGTCATTCTTGTTAACAAGTGGAGACCTCAATCTTTTTGATTAATTTGAATGACAATTTGTAAACCATAACCTCTGTCTCCCAGGAATGTGGTAGCTCATGGAGTTAGGCTGTAAATAATATAGTTTTATTCTTCAACCATAATGTTATCTTAATGGCCTCCATCTTGATAATCTGGGTAGACAGCAGTATAGTTTTGTTTACAGATCACTTTGGAGGTCTCTGGGTCACTCATGTTCATCTCCCTACTTACCTCATCTCAAGGGTGTCTACTGTCCCCAGGTGCCCCCAAAGCATAGCTTCACTCTGGTTTCTTTCCCTCCTCAGCTGATAGAGGATGTTACCTGGGATTACAACACATTGCTTAGAAAAATCCCTGGGTACAACTTGTTCTGCTAATGGAGACTGCCTTGGCAGCATGATGCTTAAGCTCCTGAAGAGGCACATGTTAATGAACATTTTTACAGGCAGCTATTATTACTGCTAGTCTGTATAAAATGCAAATGTCCAGCCACATGAAAGTAGATTTTAACAACTTTATTTTAAAATCTTGCCTGTTCATAACATCCTTATGACACTTCTAAAATTTTCATTAAGAAGGCTTCAAAGAATGAAAAAAGAAGAAAATATAAAAAGAAAAACTTGGAGAAAGAATAAAAGATAGGAGGTATCTCAACAGAAAGAAAGGAAGATTAGTGTAGTCATTCACTAGTAGCTGATCTGGACCCAGGAGTCAGCTGCTGGTACTGTTTTTATTGATATTTTTATCGATATTGATATTATCATATAGTAAATCTCTAATGATTATTTAACAAATAGGCAATAGGGCCCTGGCTGGTAAGGCCCTGGTTGGTGTGGCTCAGTGAATTGAGTGCCAGTGTGCAAACCAAAGGCTGGCTGGTTCGATTCCCAGTCAGGGCACACACCTGGGTTGCTGGCCAAGTCCATGCATTGATGTTTTTCCCCCTCCCTTCCCTTCTCTCTAAAAACAAATAAATATAGTCTTTAAAAAGTAGACAATAGGTAGTCTAACTTATTAATGATTGTTTGAAAGAGTCATTGGGTACACTTAAACATAACATGGTAAATCTTGTGTCCAATTTTGCATCTCATCTTGGGTGCTAGCTTGTCCATATTTGTGTTAATTTAGCCCAGGACCTCTTCTGAAGCTTAATTTTGTGACATTTTTCAACTCTATTGTTAGCTGTCAGGCTTCAGATAAAATAGTGAGATCTGATAGTATCTGTGGGTGGGGCGAGTGTGTGTGTGTGTGTAGATAGTAGATAGAGTGGGGAGGAAGACAGAGAGAGGTAGAAGAGAGCTCAACAACACAGCAGTTTTGGTGTGATAAACTGCTGCTAACAAGCATAAATGTGTCCTATCATTTCCATATAAATGTGAAATTTGACATTTTCCAGGGGTCAGTGATGAAACCAATTCATTAAAATTCCAGGGGAACAGCAATCTTTATCTTAGAACCTCTTGGTTGGAAAGGTTCTTCTTTTATTCAGTTTTTATCTTTAGTTTATCCCTTTGTCACTTGTAAGCTGATTCTTTTGTACTAGTGTCCCTAAAAGCCACCTTTCCCAGCCTTGCACTGTGTTGAGAGAAGAACAGGGTTTACATGCAGTGTGTACTGTTCTCTGCAGAAGGGCGCACTGTTTTTGTGAATATAAAAGACAAAAAGGAACAGGCATGACCTAAAATTTGGCTCATGAATCATTTCTTGTCTTCTGAGTGAAAGAGGCTGCAAGGTGTGTTAGAACATTTTCCTGCAAATCCCAGCCATAGAACAAGCCTACTGAGCTCACTTCTCTGCTTTGACATGGGAATGAGAACCATCTCACCTCACATACTCTGTCCTCACATGACATATTCTGGACTAAACTCTGGCTGCTGTGGACACATATAAAGTACCCTACTTATTTAGAGAAATATGCTAGACCAGAGTACCATATCTCATAGTCTGCTGTGGGAGTGGGGACATGCAATTTATTCTTTGAAACCACAATAATCTATTTCTTAAAGTTTGTTTGGTAAATAACTACATGAAGTCAGTTGTTTATAAGCTGGAGAAATTGTTATAAAACAGAAGCAGTTTGTTCACTTGGTTCTACCAGAGCCAAATACTAAAGACTGAGAAGTGCAGTGAGAAAAGATTGGCTATTTTATTATGAATGGCACTACCCAGAAGAACCGGAAGCTAATGCTCAAAAGCCTGACCTCCCTGTCTAGGGTTCAGAGTGGGTTTTTGTGTGGGGGGAATAGGTATGAGGAAGCACTAGCTGGGCAAATTTTCATTGGAGGACCTTGGCCATTTATGGTAAGGGCTGCCATCACAGGGTCTTCCTGGACAATGGACTCCTTTGCTTCTGAAAGGGTCTCGTGTTCAAATTCTGATTTTGTCCTGGTGCTTTGTTTCAGGGGCAGGGGCAGGCTTTGTTTCTGGGTGCAGTTAAAGATCAAAGTTCTCTTCTGCACATGCTTTGTGCTTTGGCTGCATGAAAAACAACTCAGCATCTTGTTAAACAGGATAGGGCCATTTTGAACTGGTTCTGCAGTTACCTCTTGAGAACTGAACAGAGGTCAATCTGAGTAATGAAGATCTCTTAAGGGTTAATGGGAATTAAAATTTTTTGAGCTTCGAACATACAGATATACTAGGCAAAAAAAAAAAAAAAGAGTGGATTTGGGCCATTGAGGCAGGTAGAACACGTATGAGGAAGAGTCAGGGCCATTAAAGTAAGATCAACCCTTTGTTTTCAAGGAGGAGTTATGCTGTAATCAAGGATAGCACCTTCTAAGAATATTAGGGGCAGGCACTTCAGCAGGAGTATTAAAAGTATTCTCTTGAAGAAGAAAAGTGAAGCCAAGGTTAGTAGACTTGGAGGGTGGGGAAAGCACACAAGGTCAGAGATGATGCATTACAGTGTGCATCATTTTCCAACTCAGCGTGCTGGGCTCCTAATGAGATATCTTAATCTGGAGTCAGTGTGTTTACTTCTGGGAAGTTGATTATTGGTATTGTCTATATGTTAGCCCTTTTTGTAATTTCTGATAACAGATGCTTGTTTTTTTTTCTGTTGATGTGCTAACATCCTTTTTGTTGTTTTGTCCTAGTTTCTAGAAGTTGTCTCAATTTTATTTAATTATTTTACTGTATTTACTCAGAAGGAAAAGGACATCGTTCGGTGAACTTATATCCTTGAATGAGTCAAAATCTGCCCACATGTTTACTAATTGTTTCACTGTCCCTCCCACCATGGAGCACACTGACTGGCTTCCAAGGGAGATGGCCCCATATACCACCCATTTTCTGCATCCAGAATGAAGCCCAGCATCCTTGGGTCCCCTTCTTCAAGTCTACATGTGGGTCTATGTTGTGTGACCTCAGAACTGAAATTATAGGTCACATTATGCTCAATACCCACTATACAATGGCAGAAAAGGGACAGAATAATCCAATAAACATTGATGTGGAAGGTGAAGAATGAGCTGTGTAACAATCAGAGGTCTTAGCAACACTTAAATGCTACTGGGCCGCTGTTGTGAAGTTCCTCTAAATTGGGGTTGGGAAATTCCTTTGATTAGACTCTGCTACATATTGTAGGAGAAATTGTTTTTTTAACTCTTCTCTCAAGCCTCCAACTCTACCTTCTGGTTGGTTCCCACCCATCAGTCATTTTCCTTAAGGGTTGGAGTGTCTTCCTAGGGACTGTACCATTTTTGCTGCCTGCTGCTGGTAGAGAAACCTTGAAGGGAAGAGGTGGCTTACAGTTTATACAATAAAAAAGCTATTATATCTAGGCAAGTGGCATCTGTAGCAATGCAATTTTCTCAGAAGCATGGCTGGCTGTGATCTCTTTGTGTTGGTAGTCACACATGCTAATAACCATACAGATAGTTCTTTCAAAGACATAGTTCTCAAATCTGCTGGATTTCTTAGTTGCCTTTCCTTTATGTCTCTCAACTAAATGGTAACTACCTTAAGGCTGTCTAAAATAATGAGTGGGAAGAGCATACTGCTAATCTGGGTTTTACCATTAGGCTGAATTACTCCATCCTGCTGAAAAGTCTCACTGAGACCTTTTCACTTGAAGTTTTAAAAATTTCATCTCTTATGGTTGGTGGCCTAGAGTCATTCATATTTTTAAAATCACATAAGGATTTATAATTCTTACCTCTACTTCCCTTAAAAATCTCTCTCTTTCATAGGGCTCATTATTTCTATGAAATATTTGCTATATCCAAAAATACTAACAAGTGTACAGTTACAGTTTATTTTTGTTCATCTTGTCGGCCTAAAGCTGCAAGTTCAGTAGGCACATAATTTGCCTTTGAATGTATAATAAACAATACTTTTTAAAAGATTTCATTTATTTATTTTACAGAGAGGAAGGGAGGAAGAAACAGAGGGAGAGAAACATCAATGTGTGGTTGCCTCTTGAGTGCCCCCTACCAGGGACCTGGCCCACAACCCAGGCATGTGCCCTGACTGGGAATCGAACCAGCTACCCTTTGATATGCAGGCCAGCACTCAATAGGGCTAATACCACTTCTGCCAGGGCTAATAAACAATGTTTTTAAACTAACTTTTTATCACTTCATAATTGAAATAATCACTTTTATATCTTCAATATTAGTTGTCTTGCCTCCCTGCTGCCTGCTTGGTAAGTAAGTCATACCATATATTTTAGGTTTCTTTTATAGTATCACCCCACTTTGGGTGAATGTCTGCATTAGTTTGCATAGATTAACTGCTCTAACAAGCACTAAGCATTTATTTTTTATTCATACAGAGTCTAATGTGCGTATTCATAATGGACTAGTTATCCAGGATGATTCTTCTCCTAGTGATGACTCAGGAATTCAGGCTTCTTGCATTATGTAGCTCTGGCTCCTACAACCAGAGTCCTGTGTATGGAGTGACAAAGGGGAAGGGAGTATATGAAGGAGTGCGGAGGATGCTTTATGGGCTAGTACTGGAAAAGGCAAGCATTTTTGCCCATATACCACTATCTGGAGCAGGTAGTGTTTTCATAAGCAATGCAAGTGAGAAGACTTTCAAGGGGACCATTTGGAGGGTTTGATGTGTTTCTCTTGGAGTTTGGGCTTGAAGTACTAAGGCAGACAAAGAGCCTTAGTACTCTAAAAAGAGCCAGTTGTGCTTTCACTGACAATAGAGTAGGGAAATGGGAGTATTGCCATGGGATTAGGTGTTTCTAAGTGAGAACTGCTTGGGGTCATTTTAAAATGGATCATTTCCAAATGGACTACACAGGGAGAAGAAAGCTAGTCCAACACAAAAGTCTGACATTGGTTAAGGTACTAGTTTTAAGCAATCACTAAGGTGGAGCATCACCTAAGTAATCAAGGGGATTTTTTCTCAGGAGTTTTCAGCAAAGAGGAACTTTAGGGGAAGAAATGCCCCACTAAGAAAAAGCCAGGAATTGTAAATCTGATGTCCAGAGGGAACGAATGACAGATTGCAATTGTGCTCACCACTTTATAAGCTGCAAAATGCTTTAGAAGTGTAAGCTATTTTTGAGTGCTAATTTCTGGATGTGTTTGGACATTTAGCTGTGCTGCTATAAAAATCTTTCTCATTTGGGATTTTACACATCTTGTTCTTTGATTCAGAACAACCTAAGTAAGTTTTGTATGGCACATGTAACAAAGGACATTTGCAATTGTAGGTGAGTTCAGAACACCTCTCACTCTGCCAATATTTTCTAAAGAAAACTTGTTCTACTCAACATCCGTCCTGTCTTTACCAATGTTTTTCTACATCAGTAGACTAGAAAAGCCATTAGTGTTATTAGACTAAAGGGGTTCATTTGCCTGTGTGCATCAAAGCCCAATAAAATGCAAACAAGAGTTTGCAGCAGCAGAACTAGAGGTTCATTTTAGGAAATGACATCAAACCTGGAGGCACAGGTAAACTAGTGGGCTAAAACCTGGCTTGCTGATGGGGACAGATTATATATAGAAAAATGTATTAATCATGGTGATGAAGGGAGTTAGAGTCCTGGGCTCTACTGATTGGCTGGGGTCAGGGTAGGGAGCAGTTGATCACTGTGTCAGGTCCTGTCGTCAACCCTGATGTAGTTGTGTATAGTGTCTTTGAGTGTGATTGGTCAGGCTGTTTCACTCTCATGAGTCTGTGGCTGAAACACAACTGAGGTCAAGATGTTATCTTTAGTTTGACCAAAACTCTTTTTCTGTGGTCAGCAGACCTAAGGCTTTGTTCTTAAAAGTTTGATGTTGACCAGAATCTAATGTCCTAAGGGCTTAATGATTAAGGGAGGGAGTGGACAGACAGAAAGGAGAGCTCATGTTAAAAAAATGGAGTTTCTGTGTGGTTACATTGGCTCAGACCCAAGTATACTTGTAGGCTTATTTGTTAATCAAAATTCATATGACAACTTAGTAAATGAATAAAAAGTAGAACTGCCCTGGCTGGTGTGGCTCAGGGGATTGAGCACTGGTCTGTGAACTAAAGGGTCACTGGTTTGATTCCCAGGCAGGGCACATGCCTGGGTTGCAGGCCAGGTTCCTAGTAAGGGGAGAGTGAGAGGCAACAACACATTGATGTTTCTCTCCCTTTCTTTCTCCTTCCCTTCCCCTTTCTAAAAATAAAATCTTAAAAAAAGAGAGAAAACATGGAGAATTGGAACTAAAGGGCAAGATAGTAGATATCCTGTATATATATTATATGGAATGGAGGGGAAAATAAAGAAATTAGAGGGAAATATAAATAACATATGAACTGTTTAATCACAAAATCTGATCTAAAGTTAACATTAGCTGGAATTACAATCAAGTAAACATTGAATGAACAGTGGCTTTGCTTTTTCTTCTTTGAATTTCGAAATGTTTATTGAGGGAGATGATTTGGTGATTTCAGGTTTCTTAACTGGTATGGCTCCTACAGTTTTATAAGGATTTGTATTGATCATTCTGTAAGAGTGAAGGTGTTCAGAACTTGCCAGGGTGCAACATACAGTTGGAATTAAGAGGAAACAACTATAATAAAACATCTCAGCATTGTGAAGAAAACCAAAGATAGTTTTAGTCCATGATCCTTTGAAAATGCTAATTTCAAATTCCAAAAAATGTGTTCTCTTTCATTCTGTCTCATCTTCCACCAGTCAACAGTCAATTTTTGGTTGCTGGAAAGGAAAATACCTTAAATTAAATGTCAGTTCAAATAAAGGAGGTGTTCACTGCACTATAATGTAGTTATATTGGTTGTGTAATGGGTTAAGACTTTGGGGATGTTGTAATAGGGTTAATGTATTTGCTTCTGAATCTTGGATGCCAGAGGGTAAATTATGGTAGGCAGACAGGTTCTGTCCCCTACCCCAAATTCAAGATGTTGATATCCTAATTTCTGGGAACTGTGGATATGTCATGTGAGTAGACCTGATGATCTCATGCTAGAGGATGATAAGGTCCAGATTACTTAAGCTAAAGGAACTTTAGCCACAGGCTCAAGGGAAACTTTTGCCTTTCCCTTTAAATGCTCAGAAGAACCTGAATCAGGGGCCTTGACCATAATAAGCTATTATCATAAATAACTTCCTTTGACCTATCTATAGGGCAGGGCAAATATCTGATTGTTAGATGTCTATGCTTCTTATCTAGCGGTGATCCTTTGAAGCCCCCAAGGTGCATTTACCTCATTCCTAGCTCATGATGTCATGCACCTCCATCACACTTTCTTTCTCTGAACCTCTTGTGTCTGACTCTTTCAGGTATGTGGGGTCCCTGTACATGTGCATGTATTAAACTTGGTTATTTTCTCTTGCTAATCTGCCTCATGTCTATTTGATTATTAGACCAGCTAGAAGAAGCTTGAAGGTGGAGGGAAGTTTGTTCCTCCACTGTAATGGGCAACGGAATTTTGTAATAAGAGCAATCTCATTCAATTTCTTGGTTCTGAATTTTATTTTATATTCTAACTACTCTCCTCCCAATTCTGTCCTTATTCATGATTATAATCTTCTGAGTTTTTGATCTGTTCTAGGGTGGTGTCCCCCAAAATAGAGAGCTCTAAGGAACTGGACTTACTCTAGCTCTTTTCTACTTGAAATGTGGTTCTTAGATTAGCAACATCAGCATCATATCATCACTGGTTGAAAATTAAGAATCTCAAGTTTTCACATAGACTAACTCATTAGACTTATGCACACATTAAAGTTTGAAAAACACCACTCAGGCAATATTACCTGGGCCAGAGAACCTTATGAAATCATCCTTGCCTCATTGATTGATGCTAGTTATTATGGTGATGGTGGTGGTGGGTATAGTGCTCGTTGTGGTAATGGTGATGATGATTGTCTAATAATTGTGGTGGTGGAGGTATGGATAGCTTTGGTAGTAGTGATGCAGGGAAAGTAGCTACAGAGAGAAAGTATTTTCTCCAATATGGCAGACATACAACTGGTCTTGCCTACCTGTCAAACCTATCAGTTAGCATAGTCCTTGGCCAGTAGAATGTATTCAATAAGTATTTATTGAATGAAGAGAAGTTTAAGAAAAGGGTTGCCAAGGAACATATTTAAAGGACATATGGACAAAGCCAAAGGGGGGTAGGATTGAGTGTGGGAGGTGGGGATGGGTGGAGTGGAGGGAGTTGTGGGGGGAAAATAGAGACACTGTACTTGAACAACAATAAAAAACATAAAAGAAAAGGATCTATATGTATAATCAGGTGTCAAGTTCTGGAAACTGCATCTCTCTTTCAGCTCTTTTCCAATAAGGAAAGAAAAATGTATTTCTACAAATTCTATATGAATCCATCCAACAATCTGTCCACTCACTCACCCATTTTCTCATTCATTCATATGGAATTTCTTCATTTTTAAAATTCAACCAACATTTACTGAGCATTTACTATTATGTTAGGTTCTAGGAAATTAATGATGAAAAAGACATAGTTCTGCCATAGGACTTCAAGTCTAGTTAGAGAGAGAGGCAGACAGTTGTTATGAAATGTAAAGATTCAGTGACAGACATGTAAGGGTATTACATAACATTAGTGAGGTGGAGGCCATCAAAACCTGGGTTTAGGAGCTGAAGGTGAGGGATTTGAAGGGTAAGTAGACTTTTACTATGCAAAATAGGGGAAACAAAGGCATTCTAGGGAGAGAGGAAGTCCTGAGTTATTTTCATGTGCTGAGATCACTTTTGACATTCTGAGCCTTATGACATCTGATTGTCATGTCGTGGTAGGAGTGAGGAGTGTTACAAATAGAGTTGGCACAAGAAAAAGCAACTACAATTTTGCTCTGTGTTCCTAAGTCCCAGAATTCTCTAGAAACTGAAGAGAAGATTTCCACCCTTGTATCACCTACAAAAATGTTCAAAAATGTGCCAAACTACTTAATGACAACAGACACCTCCGATATCAACATAACTGCAATATGTGCTCCAAGAAATTCTTGCCCATGAAGAAAAGGAGGAAACCAATAAATGCTTCTACTGTGTGCTTTGGGAAATTTCTGAAAATCAATTTATTTGAGGAAATAATTTTGTCATCTGGGTAAAGAGTTCATGTACAGGACACTAGACTGCTCTTCTGGGCAAAACCTAACAAACAACTGTTTGCATATCAAGGTTAGTATCAAGACCTTTACTTCACTACTGGTGCCTACCAGTCTTAAACACAACATCATGAAGTTGGCCCAATCCCAGTCAGAGTACCACATTCAAAAGACTGGTCTTCAACCGTGTGAGCCCAGATGCAAAAATTCTGTACAAATCTGTCCTGACCTGAGTTTTCTGAGACATTACAAAGTAGAAAGTAGAGATGTTCTCCTTTATTTATTGCAGAAGGCTTCATGAACTCAGCTTTCTTTTCTTTAATGATTTTCTTTAGAAAAAATTTTTATTTATTTATTTTTAGAGAAAGGGTGGGAGAAAGACAGGGAGAGAAACATCAATGTGTTTATCTATGTGGGGGCCCCTCATGTGCCCCCAGCTGGGGACCTGGACCACAACCCAGGCATGTGCTCTGACTGGGAATCGAACTGGTGACCCTTTGGTTTGCAGGCTGGTGCTCAATTCATTGAGCCATATCAGCCAGCACTCAGCTTTCTTTTTTTTTAAAAAAATATTTTATTTATTTATTTTTAGAGAAGGGAGGGAGATAGAGAGAGAGAGAGAGAGAGAGAGAAACATCAATGTGCGGTTGCTGGGGGTTATGGCCTGCAACCCAGGCATGCACCCTGGCCGGGAATTGAACCTGCGACACTTTGTTTGCAGCCTGCGCTCAATCCACTGAGCTATGCCAGCGAGGGCTAGCTTTCTTGATAAACAAGTGATTTTGCGGGGTTTGGGGAAGCAGTTTCAGGGCAGTTGACATTTAAAATTTCTGAAAATAAAGGGATAGGGAGGAAGGAAATTCTAAGCTCATTCTATGTGTTGCTTGTAGTTATGAGTTGGACAAGATTAAGCCTGCTTAAAGAAGGGCAATACAAATATAAACACTCTGATAGAAAATAAAAGATGTTTCAAATATTTGTGACAGTATGTCTAGTGGCAGGTAATAGAACTTACATCTTAAAAAATATATTTACAGTGTTTCTCAGAAAATCATGTAGCTGCCATTACTATTTATTTTCTGAGATTTTTTGCAAAGCAGACAAGTTAATTTTTCTTCTTTTTCAATATTCTGATTTAAGTTTGTGGTTTATACAATTTAATAGGTATTTATTGTGAATATTGGTGAAATAAATCTAAGAAATTAAAAAGAGTTAACCAAATAGTGTCAAAATTTTCATTTAAAAAATATACACATGAGTGGGCAAATCAGGTTTATAGTTGTGAGTATGCAAAACACAGTCTATTGTTGTATTATTTATTAGTTATCATATTTTCCATATGAACAACCTCAAACTTACTTTTGCTCACCCCTGTATGCAATTTGAGGTCACACTGTGAATATTGTGAAAGTTCACAAAAAGTCATTTGCATTTCTGGTCTGAGAGAGAAACAGCACACTTACCGTTGGTGTTGCTAAGGTGTTGCCTTTCCTTGAGCTGACTTTTATCAACAAACAACACTTAATTTGTTGCTGTACAAGAAAATTTGTTCATTGCAAAAGGGTGCCTATGGAGGACTAGGGAGAACCACGTACCATAATTTTGTTTTTAGTTTAGTTACATAAGGCCCTCTATTTTCACTTACTTGGATGAAATTCTAACTTTTCCTTTTAACTAAAAATGTGAAGCAGAAGATATTTTCTGATGCATCCTCATATTGACCCACACATTTGTGAATTAAATGATGGTTTTACTTGTGAACCCACCATGCAATCACTAAGAATGTTGTGTTTTAAAATGATAGAATTAATTCTGGCCCTCATTATTCCTTACTTGTATTATTGCCAGGAAAGAATGATGGCTCTTTATGGTTTTTTACCACCCTCGTTATTTTAGTCTGCTGCATGCTTGCAACCTAATAATTTATGTTCTATGTTTTCTTAAGTGATTTTCCCCTAAAATGTATACATTATGATATGACCCCTGCTTAAAAATCTTTTAGTGACTCCCTATATCTTCAGGAAAAAGTTGGAGAACTTTAACAATAACAATGTACATAACCCAGCCTACTTCTCTTATAACTACCCCATGAGAACACTTTCCTTGAGACTTTTGAAGTGATTGGTACATATACTTCTGATCAGCTAATTATTCTGTATGAAGTCATAAGTATATGTAAGATTTAAGTTCTAGTGATGTGACTCCCACGCCACATGGTGTCAGAAATAATATTGAAGCTGTTCCTCAGCTTGTGACTTCGTCTATGATATAGTGACATAGTATTCACTTTTAATTAAAACATTATTCAGATAATATATTTAAAATGTTTTGCAAGATACTATTTCATGGTTGGACATTACTTTTACATGCAATGTACACTGCCAGGTGTAAAGATATATTAGCTATTTCCTCCATTTCAAAAGAGCTAAAGGAGCTTTAAAGTTTTTGGTAAATACTGCCAAATTGCATCACAGAAATTCTGTATGAAGTTACACTGTTACTAGTAGCAGATGAGCATGCATGTTGCTCCAAACTAGGTCATGTCTATTGCAATGTCTACTTATATATATTAAATTGCTGATTTTATACGTAAAAATGTTATGTCATTATGTTAATTTGCATGTTTTGATTACTAGTAAGATTAAATTTTTTCTTAACTATTTTTTGTGGATTCTTTATTGTCTATTTTTTATTTCATGAAAGGTAGGTAAAACCTATACATATGTATATTTTATATGATATATATATGAGAGCACATTTATATGTATTTTATATGCCTATTTCTGGTTCATAATTTACCTTTTAATTCTGTTTATGGCTTTTTAGATAAATATTTTTATTTTTATATAGATAAATCTATCAATCTTTTTCTTTGGATATCTAGTTAGGAAGTGAATTTTACTTTCCTGTTTATGATGTTTTTACATTGAAAGTGATAATTCATCTGGAATTGATACAGTATAAGAAATGAGGCAGAAATATAATTATATTTGGTTTCAAATGTGTACCCATTAATGTCAATGCCTTTTTTGGTGTACTCTCACATTTCCCTTTGATTAAAAGTGACACTTTGACCCCCATTTCTTTCTTGAGTTTAGCTCTCACTTCATTTTTTCCAGTTTATCATTTATTTTATTCTTAGTTTTCATGTTTTTGACTCAAAATGTCTTTCTTGAATCATAGAATACTTGTTTGGGATACATGATCAAATTGGAGTGTTATGTTTCAGATTTCTTCATGGTTAGTTTCTTGGCAGGGGACTTTCACCAGGTGCAATGATTTGATTCTAATTTCGTTTGTTTGTTTTTCTCTATTGGCACCATTATGTAGTGAATTATGCTTACTTATGTCTCTGCCATTTGTGGATGGACTTGGTCTTCTCTCAGTTGATCAAATTTCTGTGTTTTCAGTATATTATTCTTTTGGGGGGAGGAGGAGAGAATTGTCGATCCTATTTTATGTTTCTTTCTTCTTTCTTTTTCCTTTTTTTCCTGTTTTGTACATTTCCCCCTCTTGTCCTCTTGCTTCTTTTTCCTTTAACAACCTGGAATCTTAAAGGCACTTCTCCTTTTTTTATCCTTTTTCATCCTAGAAGTGATCCTCTCTAAGGCTGTCCTTTGGAGTCCTGCAGACTTTTAAGTCCCTTCCTTCAGGTCAGTGCTCTGATCTGCCAGGACTGTTTTCAGTATTTTCAGATTTAGGATGAACCTGGGATGATGGTGGTTTTAGGTTCATCTTATGTCCTTGTTCTCCTCATCACTCTTCATAACTTGTTCAGGTTCCTCTCATTGATGTAAGGAGTATTTTTAGAGCATGTGTGGTAAGGTCAGGTTTAGGTAGCCATGATTAAACTGGCTCATTTGCAGTTTACAATGAAATTTTATACCTCTAGTTTTACAATACATTTTAATTATTTTTTCTTAAAAAATATAGTTAGTTTCTTTCTCCTATTTACCATTCCATATGAACTATGAATTTGTCATGTTAAAATTTTCTATGAAGAGATAAACATATTATAGTTTCACGTGTAAAAATACATTCTCACAATATTACATCTTTGTATCTAAAATATTAATGCCTCACATTTAATTAATTTTCATTTATTCCACTATAAAAATATATTTGTTATTAATGGTGATCACATATGTGCAATATTCCATTGTGATATGTGATAGTAACTTAAAATAGGTATTGATATGGCACATATTTGTTTGATTTTCAAAATGATTTAGTAAGCTATTCATTCATTTTTTTCCCTACAAATGCATTGCACTGTAGGTGGGGGAGGTATTATTATCATCCTGTTTGCGGCAAAATGGCACCAGGTGTTAGACCTCAGTTCAGCAACCTTGGTTCCTGAGTTCTGCTTAAGAAAAAATTCAGAGTCAAGACTCAAATGATAAGAGAGAGTATATTTAGAAAGTCACAGGGGTAGAAGAAGTGAGCTGCAGAAAAAATAGGCTCAGGAAATGAGATACAGAGGCAAAAGAAGGGCCATTGGAGCTTAAGAGAAAGAGAAATACACCTTGAGAGATGAAAGAGGGAAGAAGGAGGTGGGTGTGCTCTGGAAAGCAAGAGAAAGAGAGAGAATAAAGGAGGGAGGGAGAGAGAGGGAGTGGGGGGACAGAGAGAGAGAGAAAACACTTACTGGGTTCTTTGTCCTGAGGTCTTTTATCAGGGGAGAATCTCCATAGAATATTCCTCAGTTTTTCAGATGTGACCTCTCAGGGTCCTGGTCCCCATTGATTAGATGGGACCAGGGCAGGGGGTCCTTGGTCATGGCATCTGGTCCTGATGTCAGTCATAGCTTCACTGCATCTGATTTTGCTGCGTTTCTGGGCCTGGAGCTGAAACACAGCCGAGGGAGAGGTAAAGCAAGGGCTTGTAGCTTTGCCTATTGCTAGTCAACTAGGGCCTTCTTCCCTGGTGACCCTCTGCACCTGGCCTATTGTTCCTACTCTGGTTGTTCCTATCTAACTACCTACTATAATTCCATTTTATAATGATAAATTAGGTGCCAGAAAAGTTAAGTGACTTCCTCAAATTCATGTAGTTATTTGACATTACATTTGAGTTCATGTTCTCTATTAACTGACATTTTGTTCAATTCTTTCTGTTTACCATAGGACCATAATTTTTAATTTCTATGTACGAAATAACTACAGTGATACATTTGCCAGTGATGTTCTATGGAGACATTATTTCTACATATTACTTGGCATTTTCCCAATGGACAGCTTATATATACATATATATTTATCTCTCTCTGTGTGTTTCCATAACCAAAATGCTATCCGAATGCATGGCCTAATATTTGTTGTATAAGCAGATGATGTTAGTATTCATTTAGTTTCAGAACTTGGTGACTAACATATAAAAAAGAACTTAGCTATACTAATGTCAAATAATGTTTTCATTTTTGTCTAAAAAATCACCTCAATTTTTAAATAAGTATTCATTTTTATTGTTTTTTTAAAAGATTTTATTTATTTATTTTTAGACAGAGGGGTAGGAAGAGAGGAAAAGAGGGAGAGAGACATCAATGTGTAGTTGCCTCTTGAGCATTCCCCAACTAGGGACCTGGTCTGCAACCCAAGCATGTGCCCTGATCGGGAATAAACCAGTGACCCTTTGGTTTGCAGGCTGATGGTCAATCCACTGAGCCACACCAGCCAGAGCTCATTTTTTTTTATGCTATGTAACAATCTGTCTTTTGTCTTTCTCTGCTCAATTTCTTCTACCAGTTCCTCTTTTTCTCTTCTTTCTCCTTCCTCCTTTCTTTGTCTCTCCTCTTCTCTTCTCCTGTGTCCCCTCCTTTTACATTTTACTTTCAAACAGAAATAGCCTTTGTGATTAAAATAAATAAATCTAGAAGTTTTAGATGAGCTCTGGGCTCAGTAGTAATTATCAGCCATCTCAGATTATTTCATATGTATGTAGTAAAAATTGTAATTTGAAATTTTTAGTTGAGGATTGATTACAAAATATAATAGTTACTGGGAAAATGATGCAATTTCACTCTTCTAAAATTTGAGAACAGGTTATACATATTGAGCAACAGCCAACACTCAAGTATGGTTTATATTAATAGAGAATAAGTTTTCAAAAATTCTTCTATTTACTGAATGCCTGCTCTGCATTAGGTAAGGAATCAGTCTATTTTACATGATCAAATTTAATCTTTGCAATAATTCCCTGTTTTGCATGTGAAAAAGCTCAGGTCAGGAGAAATTAATCACCTTGCACGGGGTCACCTGGGAGGTCAATAAAGGATTCAGGGATTGAGAGGTGTCTCTTATACTAAACCTATATTCTTTCCATCAAAATGTGTGGAAAATGATAACTACTCTGATAAGATCTCTAATTATGGTGTTTGTCTGGAAAAAAAAGGGGTCATCTGTCTATATGCATGTGTCTGTGTATATTAGAAGAATTTTCAAAGATAATTTTAGATAATATTTCATATAATCCTTCCTCCTAGTGAAAGGGGAAGCAGTCCTTTGAGTGCATCTTTATTGAAGTATTTCTTATCTTGTCTGTTGCAGGCTATAACATCTAAGCCCCTGAAGTCTCTGATAGATTTTAGGTCCAAATGAATAATGTTTCTCTTCTGCATTATTACTTTTAGGAAGCAGTTTGTGGTGCAAATGTGATTGGGGACTGTGGATAACAATAAGTCCTACATTGAGGGAGTAGTATTGCCTATTACTTGATTTGTTTTCTTAAAGCCCAGTTTCCAATAAGGAGATCACTTCTTTGCTTTAGATATTTGTCTTTATATATCTTTCTAACAAATTAACTATTATTGAATGCATCAGTGCTGAGGAAATTTCCCACATTTAAAATGCACACACTATATATAGTTAAATGAATGAGAAGTTACCATTTATAGGGAAGGATACATCTTATTAGCAAGAAGGCAGGCATATCATAAAAATAATGAACATTAGTGAATCAATGTTTCATAGGTAGGGAGATTTATATTTAGGTCTGTTTGTATCAATGGTGTTTAAACTTCAATAAGATATATTGTCTGTTGATTTAACATAATTTCTTATAGTAAAATGGAAATAATTAAACCATTATATTGAATAATTAATGTAAATTAGACTTAGTGGACAGATATATATGCATATAAATGAATGTAAATGAGTGATAATGTGTATGAAAGCAAATATTTGTGAATAAAGAGATTGTTTCTGATAAGTGTATAACTCTTTGAGGTAATTGTTAGGATTTGTTAGTGCTAAAATAGTATTAAAGCACAGTTGATCCAGAGACTCACTTAGAAAACTTCTATTAAATAAATTTCTCGGATTGTATCCAATGTGCTGTTTCAGTAAATATGTGTGGGGTGGGAAGAAAGTTTCACAGGTCTGTGGTGATTCTGATTACTAAACAGATTAGGGAATAATTGAGACAACTTGAATTTATTGAGCTTTATTGAGTGTGTGCTATGGGCTAGACATTATAAAAACAGTTTACAATACCAACACAGTTAACCCCATGAAACCCTGTGAAGCAAATACTATTTGATAAAGCCCATTTTACAGAAGTGGAAACTGAGGCACAGAGTGGTTAAGTAACATGCCTAAAGTTATAAAGCCAGCTGAAGGTAGTGATGAGATTTTATACCAGGAAATTTAACTCCAGACCCTAAGCTGCTAAACATCGTATTCCACCGCTCTGGCACAGATCGAGTCACTGTGAAAATCCCCCTTCACTTGGAGTCCATCGTGTTGGCATTCTGGGACCTCGGACCAATCACTGGCTACTACTGGGATTTTCCTTTGCCTTGTCAGAAAACCTAGAGAAATTGTGATAGAGTCTAAGGTTTTCCAAATGAATAAATGGTTGTTTTAATCATGTAAACAGACAAATCCAGCCTAATAATTAAGCTCACCTTCATGATTTTTTACTTTTTTTCCTTAGGCTTCACAGATATGAGAGCTGCTGTTGATTCTTCAGTATAAATTCCTGTTGAATCAGCTGTAAGGCTGACCTTTCTCCTCTAAGGGAGATATCAGATATTCAGTGAGTGACAGAGTCACTGTTAAAAAGATAACTTTGAATTTACTCTAATAAGAGGAGTAAGTCATATATGCTCTTTATTATTTTAATTCTTGGTAGTAATGAATATCTTGTCATTTCCTCATAAGTGATGGTGACTGATGAGACACCCTTATGTGTCCTCACTAGGACCCAGAACTCCTGGTTGACCAGCAGTAGTCACACAGATCTGACTTGGCTGCTGTGACTTAATTCAACTGCTTTCCTCATTGAACTGACCAGGTAATACTGTTAACATGGTTAAGTCAGCCCCAAAGACTCCTGACTCCCCCCTTACTTTCCTGTGAGCTGGAATGCACCAAACCAGCCTGTCCTTCCTAAAGGAATGTGGGGAGAATTTGAGGGAATATATTGGGAAGCACTATGAATTTTTATAAGGAAGTCCAAGATAAAATATTTTCATAATGGGTTCATCTTATTTGACATATTAAAAATAATTATGATGGTAAGAGGGCAAAAATGCCTCATTACCGGATATTTAATATAAGCCTTTAACAGCCTATGGGTAAAAGAGCATATTAACTCAATGTGATGCCAGTGGGGAATTGTTTAATTATAATAGAACATAGCACAAAAGATATGATTATTGCCAGGGAACAGTTTGAGATTCAATTCATTTTATAGTTTTCTAAAGCTGCTTTTAGTGGCTCTGCTCAGAGAGGCACTTACTGTGAAATGACTAGTGAGGGTGTTAGCTTATCTGACATCATTACTAAAGAGAAAATGTAGCCCCAGGGGCATGCTCACCGTGAAGTTCCTGAAGTCTGTCCTAGTGGCCTTCCTGGACGCTCACTTTGCTGTTTCCTGCTTCACTGTGGGCTTTACATCCCTCCTGTTTTCCCTGGGAATAGTTTCCTTTGCAGGTGATTCGTACCAGACCTTCTTCCTGATAAGAACTTTGGACATCATCTCCTCTGGGCTCCAACGCAGTTCAGCAATGACCACTATGAGATCCAGTGCTCTCCACTGATGTTCTCTGTGTTATTTGAGATGATAATTATGATGCATTAATTTATTGTACATGAGCATAAAAGAAGAAAATGGGCATGCAGTACAGAATTCAGGATTAAGCCAGATGAGAAGTGGGTGCTCCAGTTCCTGATTGCTGTGTCATCTATGTGAGGAGCTGTCGCCAGCTCTCTCACTAGCATTTCCTCTGCAACATTCATTGATGAAGTAGAGCTCCTAGCTTACCAAACAATGTTCTTAATTGGGTTTCGTTTATGACATATCCAAAAGTATACCAAAAGACTACTTTCATTATCGCAACACAATGAAATTAATTTTTAAAACAAAGGGAAAGAGTAAATGCTTCTCATACCAGGTAATGGTGGGGAAAGTAATAAGGACACTGGCTGTTTAGTTTTAGTACCTCTTCAAACAAGGTCATTTCTTATTTTATAAATATATATTACAGTTCCTCCACAATTTATGCAGATTTGGGGTTGATGTTATTTGTATTAAACATACCACTGGGTTTGCTTTCTCATTAAGAGATAGTACTCATTATTTCCTAGCCGATAGATTATTTTCATTATGTGGTTTCTTTTAAGGCTATTTAAAAACTACAGGTCGTCTTCGACTAATGAGCTTCCAATGACCAGAACAGCATCCTTTGTAAAGGTGCTTTGGAATTTGATTAATTGGGAGGCCAGCCCTGGTCGTTTCTGCAGGCATCATTCATAAATCATTCCCTATGGTCTGCAGCAAAATCATCTACGCTCTATTACCAGCAAAGGCTCTGTAGCACCTTCATAACCTATTGCAAATGAATGCTATTCCCACATATTAAATTGTTTCTTTATAACTGTGCCCACCCAGAATTAGACAAAACACAGGGCAGCCAAATGCTTTTACTTGATGTATAATGGAGATTGTTTCATCTGGTAAATAATTGGTTGGTGTGGAGAGGATAATAGGAAGATATGATAATGACTAACCCATGTGGTTAGCCGTGCTGAACAGGAGCATTGACTTGGGCAATGGAAATATCCTTTGAAATCTTGCCTGCTGCTTTTTCCCCTACTCTAGAATGCTTTGTAGTTTTGTTTTGTGTTTTTGTTTTCAGTGAAATCAGTAGGCTCATAAGCAACTCTAAATTTTTTTCATCATTGTTAGGCATTGACGTTTCCAGAGGGGCCATCATACTGACAGTCCATGGAGTGCATTTTCTGATGCTATATATATCTGATGCTTTGTACCTTTTTAAGAAAGTCATTCTTGATCAATATCTTCACCTACCCTGCTTAAGATTTACTGGCCTCTAACCTAGTCCTAATCGGTGATTGACATAGCAGTTTCCTCTGCAGGGATGGAATAGAGCAATTGTAATAAAAGATTTTGCACGCCAGTTCTGAGAGATCACCCTTACTCCAGTTAAGCAGAGAGGTCAAGGTCATTTTTCAAAATAAGATAGCAAGTCAGTGGCCCAACCAGGTATAAAATCTAGAGTCCTGACTAAGAGTGCACAATTAAAGACACTGGATTTAAGGAGTAAAGGAATTAACCAGCAATAACTCCATGACTTTCTGAGCACCTGGGAAAGACACTCCCAAAAGGGTTCCTTATTATTTTGGCCAAGAAAATCTAGGCATTTACCATATCAGACTCTAAAGACATAGTCAGAGTTTGACCACTGAGTTTTCCATGATTCAAGGAGGCAGGTGTGACTGAAGCCTTCTTCTTTAAACTGAGTCTCATCCTGCCAGAAAGCCATGTTGGGGGTACTCCATGTTGTGTCTGCTGTCTTCACTACAGCCCAATTAATCAAATGGACAAGATATTAACCTCTTTGAGCCTAAGTTCTTCAGCTGCAAAATTAGTTCGTATCACCTGCTCTTTCTGCCTCAGAAGATCGTTGGAAGGATCCTGTGAGGCCATGGATGTCACATTGCTTTCTAAAATATGAAACATTTTTCATGCCTGATCTACTTACTATTTTTTAGGTCACTTAAAATAACATCAGACTGAAAATCTGCATTTTAAAAGGAAGGTTTGGACTGTTTTTTAAAGCTTGCTAATACAAGGATCTGGGCAAGTTGTAACAGTGGAATCAGAGAGCACGTTTGGGGTGATTCTCAATCATACATGCTAGAAAAATTACAGCTGAAAATGATGTTACATTTCAAAATTAATAAAAATATTTTTTAACAAACTTGACTTGGAAATATATGTAGGACTTTATAGCATGAGAAACAAGCCAAAAGCAAAGACATTCGATCATGAATGATAATTTGAAAATTATTGTTCTCAGAGGGAAAGGGGGTGAGAATGGACAGAGGCAAGTGGGGAGGGATGGGGACTTCTGTGATAGTGTCAACAATAAAAATAAGTAAATAAAAGAAAAGACAAAAATTAATATTTTCTACTCAATGTTTATAATAATAAACATGAATATGTGATGTGGGAGCCACAAATTGCTGTAGATTTTTTGTAGGAACTCAGAGTAGAAAATAGTACTGGCACATTAGTCTTCAAATTTTCTTTAAAAAAATCTCTCAGCATATATCTTAACATTAAAAGGCAAATCTAAATCCAAAGTGAAAGAAAGCAATGATAAACATATCCTTGGCAAAGCCATAAGTCCCCAAGAACACTTAATGTTTGGTTCCTCAAAAGTTGCCACTTTTATTTACATGTATTTTAATCCACAGCAATTCCCCATTTATGCCCCACATTTTAAATGTTTTATTTAAAGGCATCATGAGGCTCTGAATTGTGTCAAATGCTTCCTTGACACCTGCGTAAATGATTTAGGAGAGAATTATGAAATGGCAACATAATTCATTTCCTATTGGAGAAAACTAATGGGTCGTAGAAAATGCCCAAGTTGGCATGTGGAGTTTCAATACATGGCTCTTAATGTTTTCCACGAAGTGTTTGTTTACCCAATTTTGTTGATTCGTACATTATGTTTACCAGTGAAAACTTACTTAGAGTCATTCTCAAGATTAAAAAAGAAAAGCCTGACATGATCTAATAAGGTGACATTATTTTTTTCTTGAATATCACCATTGAGGGTACCCTGGAATCACACTATTGAACTGAATATCTGACTCAGGGGCTGATTTATTGCTTCTTTTAATCTGAAATGTTAGAACTATGAAGTGAAATAGTAAATACTGATTTGAACTACTTTCATATCTCCTGAAAATAGAAGCAATATTTTAATATTGATGTGAATCTTGACAGATGAATTCCTAAAACGTTTTTTTTTCACTCCCATTTGGTTTATCTTTGTCTCTAGTAGTATCAAGGGGATCTGAACTCGATTAGGCCACAATTGGTAAGTATAACTTTCTTTACTCTGCTTATAACATAATTCTACCCCTCAGCCTCTACCATTTCACATCTCCTTATACAACTCTTTACTTATTTATTGTAGCTTTCATGTTTCTGCTATGATTGCATTACTATATCTCACATCATTTTTGTAGAGCCTGACTTCTGGAGTTTCTGTATCAGGAAGAACACAGCCTGATGACTATGCGTGATACTTTCAAGGCATGAAAATTTCTTCTGCTGTAAGCAGATTTTTGGTCTTTCTGAAATAATGTTAACCTGTGGCATTTGGTTAACATAAGGGCATATCTAAGGGAACAAAAAATACGTAGGGCAGAAGGGTATGGTAATTTTTAAAGGCCACAATCTGAAAAGTGTTAACTGTTTTTGACTATCAGGTTAGTGTTAGACTTTTAACCTTGACTTCAATCTCAGCGCAGAGGCAGGAATATGGGCTCCAGTTCCTTAATGTACAAGGGTGTTGGCATGTCTCCCTGGATCCATCCTCCACTGTCTGCACTGAAACGTGTTTCTAAAGAGCTTGGCTTCTAAAGACTCTATCATCTCGGTTCCCTTGCTGAACGGTTTTTAGGTGGGTCTGCAATGGAAAGCATAGGCAAAAAGGGGGAAAGGAAGGAGAGACATCAGGGTATTTTGACCCTGCTTTCCTTGCTCTCCTGCCTTGACCTTACACAGCTACAGCTCTGTCCTTTCCACTTTCATCAGCTCCAGTAACACCGGATCTTCCTTTGAAGAACTCCCATCTTCCTTTGGCCTTGGTTTCCCTCCATTGCTTGTCTCTGTGAGTGTCAGCCTCCTTTCTGTCATGCATTAACCCTGCCAAAGATCTGTGAATGATCTCTTCATTCAAGTCTCTTTGGGCTGAATACTATTTCCTGCTGCTGACTCCGTCTGATACAAGTTGTGTGATATCAAGATTGAAGAACTTTCTCTGTACCCCTCCTCTCTGACTCCAGAATTATCTGTTATTAAGTAGTCCCTGCTTAATATATATATATATATATATAGAAAAAAGGAGAGTTTAGGGTTTAAGAGCCAATGAAAGGAAATATAAGAGACTTGGCTTTGATTTTGTCCAAATAGCTTAACCACTGAAATTCCCATTTTCCTCCTCAGTAAAATGAGGATTGTAATTGTATTAGGACTGGGTGGTTTTGTAGACTACATGAGATAATACATATAGAACTCTTAGCACAGTACACAGTACCAGGTACAAAATGAATAATAGCTTTGTGCATGGAAACTGCTCAATACATTTTAGCTATTATTGTGATGATTATGTGTTTCTGAGCTACAGATACAGTGATACTTAGAGGAATTGTGGATAATCAGTGCATCTGTAGAATAGAGGGAATTTTCCCATGATCATCTATAACATGGGGTTTGTTAGCAGAAAGTGTGGACGAAGGAGAACTAGATGTGCAGTGTTGGAAATGGAGAGAAGCATCATAGCCTCTCTCTTATAGCAGCTAGTTCCTCAGTGTTTAAGATGATCTGGAGGACATGCAGCATGCTGTTTTGTCTCTCTGTTATGAGGCTACCATCTGCTCTGTGATCATCAAGATTATTGGTGTTACCAGTTGTTCTTTTATTTCTTTTATGATTAACCTTGTTCAAGGCATGCTTCCCAAATGTGAAGATCCAGTGTGCTGGAAGCCATATACTTGCAAGTAGCAAAACTGAAAAAATTGTTTACTGACAACCCTCAAATATGTTCTTTTGAAAAATTAAAAAATTTTAAATTACAGTTGATATTCAATATTATATTAATTTTAGGTGTATAACACAGTGATTAGATATTCATATAACTTACAAAGTGATTCCTTCAATAAGCCTTGCATCCACCTGACATCATATGTAGTTATTACAATATTATTGCTCATATTCCCTATGCTGTACTTGATATTTCCATGACTATTTTGTAACTGCTAATCTGTACTTCTTAATACCTTTACCTTTCTACCCAGCGTCCCAACCTTCCCACATCTGGCAATAATCAGTTTGTTCTCTGTATCTATGGGTCCATGTCTGTTTTATTTGTTCACTTTGCTTTTTAGATTCCACATATAAGTGACATCATATGCTATTTGTATTTTGCTGTCTATTATTTAAGTTGGTAAAGTACTCTCTAGTTCCATCTACATTGTCACAAATGGTAAGACTTCATTCTTTATGGCCAAGTGATATTCCATTGTATATATGCACCACTTCTTCTTTATTCATCTTTTGATTGGAACATTTAAGCCATTTACATTTAAAATAATTATTGATAGGTCTGTATGGATTGCCATTTTGGTAATTGTTTTATAGTTGCTTTTGTAGTTCTTCTCTGTTCCTTTCTTATTCTGTTGCTCTCTTATATGTTGATGACTTTCTGTAGTGTTGCATTTGGATTACTTTTTCCTTATTTCTTGTATATCTTATAGATTTTTGGTTTGTGGTTGATGTGTGCTTCAAGTATACCAAGCTATGTCTAGAGCAGTCTATTTTAAGATGATGACCACTTAAGTTTTGACATCATGCTTTATTTCTTGTGTGTGTGCATATGTGACTATGCATGTATGCCCATTAGTTGACTAAAGCAATCTCAAAGCCCTTTATTAATATTTTTTCCTTATACCACTGTTTCTTTAATACTTGAAATTTCCATCTTTCTTCAGTGTTCTGTATCTTATTCTCGTCTCTTCTGTCACTTGAGTTCTGTCTGGAAGGTATCCAACCACGTAGTATGAAATACAGAGACATTTATTGAAGAAGATACAAGATATAAGAAACATTGTACATAGAACAGTGATGCCTCAGTCCCCTTCAAAGTAGACACCTTGGGACCTCACGTACACAGTTTACCCAACTGCCATCAGCTGTCCCATCATATTTTCCTGAATCTCATCGATGGTCTAAAATTTCTTCCCCTTTGAAGGTAATTTTAGTTTTGGAAAAAGGCAGAAGTTGCAGGGTGCCAAATGTGGGCTAAAGGGGGGCTGAGTCACCTGGGTGATTCAATGTTTTGCCAAAAAACTCTTCAGGAGATGTGATGCATGAGCAGGTGCGTTGTTGTGATGAAGCTTCCAGTCACCAGCTGCCCATAGCTCTGGCCTTCTGGATCATCCAAATAGTTTCCATGGAGGAATGTTCAAGCTGAATGCAAAATTTGATGCAGATTCGTTGCTGTACTTGCTCAGTCATTTTGAATGTGATGGCCACACAGCACACATGGTCACTCAGTGGTGTCTACTGACCCCTCTAGTACAGTGAAGTTGTCATCGTTTGCGCATGTGCATTCCAGTTCACTCTCCTTGGCTGCCAGGTGACATTGATGTCATGCAAACTGTTCTCATCATATTAATAATGGCTGGAATTTTTCCAGACAGATCTCATATAAAATCTGATTTTTTCAGTTTTTCCACAGAGATAGGACCGATACTAAAAATAGAATACTCCGATATTGCACACCACAGTCTAGTCATGTAAGCTAGTAGAATTGAGCTCTGGTGTTCCTTTCCATGTCAGTCATCATTACATTCAGAAGGGTAGCAGTAAGTACTAAATTATGGGAAACAATAGCCTTTAGAACATAAAGATTTCATGATTTTCTGAAAGTAATATCCCAAATGACAAGATTTACTATATATACATAGTAATCTCTGATTTTGTAATTAAAACAGTTATTTGATCTAATTACTTTTTAGTTAGAAAAAAAATAAGAGTGACTAAAAGAGAAGTGATGTGCTCTTTAGAAAGAACCTGATAAACGCATTGAAATGGGGTCACAGGTGACCAGTTAATTTTAATATATTACCTATTTGAAAGGGGTCTTTTTTTTTTTGGAGAAGGGGAGTGTTATATAGGACAAAAACCTAAAACTGTAGTTGTAGAATATCATACATTAATGTTAACATGCATATCGGTAGTGGTGATGAGTTTTCTGCTAGTGTGACTCAAAAAACATCTGTGCATATTAGAATCACAAATAACTTGAGTTGGTTGTAGTCTTGGAGTTTACCTAGTTAAACTTCTCCTTTTATAGGAAATAAACCTCTTTTCTTACAGGCAAATGAAATTATGTGGCTTGCCAAAGTATAATAAAGAATCAGCATTAGAAATCAGGTTCTCTGACCTAAACCCAGGTCTCTTTCCAGTACAATAGTAATGGAAAGGCATTTTAGCTCTACCAGTGCAGACTATTGGCAGTAATTGCCTGGCCATAATTTCTTTGGTTGTTTAGTAATGTCTCTGAGGAGTTGACATAACTGATCTACAGAAGACTGTGACCCTGAACAACATATTTTTAACAGTTGCATGCAGATGTCTCTAGAATGCAAAGTGAGATATATCATATGTAGGGGGAAATGCTAAACTGGTGTGTGTGTGTATAGATGGTAAGCTAGCTTTGGCCTATGCAGGCCCCCTTTTTTTTTTTAAATAAAAACCTCTTAGCCCTGGCTAGCGTAGCTCAGTGGATTGAGCATGGGCTGCGAACCAAAGCATTGAAGGTTCGATTTCCAGCCAGGGCACATGAATGAGTTGCAGGCCACAGCCCCCAGCAACCACACATTGATGTTTCTCTCTCTCTCTCTCTCTCTTTCTCCCTCCCTTCCCTCTCTAAAAATAAATAAATAAATCTTAAAAAACCCTCTTAAAAACTAGGAAGAGCCACTTGCAAAAAAAATGAAGTCTCCATTCCCATATAAGAAGAGATTTTGGAATTTTAAAGAGATGAGGCTAGTGTTTGCTTTCCTTTGTTCTTTCTAGGAACTGCAGGACTGCAGATTCCTTATTTGTGAATTATAAAATTAAAATCTGTCGCCTTCACCTTTGATATTCTCACTACAAAAGCATATCTTTTGTCTCTTCTTACAGCCTCTGTTCATAGAATATTCTCAGAAAAAGAAAACCACATACCTCTCCCTTCTGTACCTTCCCAGCTGACTGCAAATCTGTCACTGGCTTTTCATGGTGCTTTGTACTTGGAGATTTACTATTCTGAGAGACCTCAAAGGGCTTCATGAAATGGAATTTGTTATTTGATATGATTCCTTGTTGAGCTTGGAAAGCATTAAGCAACAGGGCCTTCTTTGTTTTGTATGTGGGGGGATGCTAACAGAGAAGGTGAGTTAACAACCACAACTCACACAGCAAGCAAGCATTGTAACCTTCAGGGTTGACTATTATGCCTGTATGGTTTCTCTCTTGATCCTTTTGCCATATTCCTGGAAGATCAAGGACTCCAGTCCCAGCGTGCCTTTCAGTTTTTGCTGAGGCTTTGGGCTAGTGTCTTCAGAGGACCCACACAGGCAGGAAGAATGAGGCATACGTTACCTCCAGGAGCCTGTGTTCTTTCATAGACTGAGCTATGAAGCTCATTTAAAGCTTCATTTCTGAAAATGAATCTTTGGGAAATAAATCACTCTACTCTGAAAAATCATTTAAAAAAATTGTGAGGGTTCCTTGTTGCAGGAAAGAATTGTGAGGCTTATTTTTTTCTCAGATACTTCTGAGATACTTATTTTTTTTTCTGCAGATCAGTGGTCTATTTACAAAAATGACAGCTAGCAAAATAAAATGATGTCTAGGGCAATGAAAAAACTTTTGACTGTCTTTAAGTGACAAAATGTTGAAAAAAATGCAAGGATTTATTTCTTTATGAGTGACACCACGACCTGTAAAGTCATTATTTTGTGTTGTGGCAAACTTACTAAGGAATTCTGTTTACAAGTTGCTTAGCCTATAGAAAAAAATGAGAGATTTTCTTTCTTTTTTGACTTCCTCTCTCTTATTTAAACAATCAATCAGTGTGATAATGGAGCTGTCATTGAAAGAAGTTGACTGCCCTGCTGCTTTGCTGCTTTTTAGCAACAGATTCTTCTGTGTGTGTCTTTGGCAGCTTTTCTCCAAGCCCTCTCTCTCTCAAGGGTATGGAATGTAGGCAGTTGCTGATGGTTCAAGGAGAAAGAAAAATTCCATTCAGAGGGGTGATGGTTCTTCAAACCTCTCTACACCCAACTTTTAAGTGTTAAAACATTCAGTACTTTTTAAAAATATGCTTTCAGATTAATAGCATCTGGAAAATCCACAGGTGTGGTGCTTTATATCAGTGATTTTCAATCGTCTTCATCATATGGCACACATAAACTAATTACTAAAATTCTGTAGCATACCAAAAATATATATATTTTTGCCAATCTGACAAAAATAGGTATAATTTTGATTCATTTATACTGGGCAGCTGTTGGCTATTGTCACTTTTTAAAATTTGACAATCTAAGGGAAAGGAGGTCAATGCCGCTGACTAAATAGTCGGGTGTTGCATGTTTTAAACATCCTTGCGGCACAGCAGTGCACCTGCATGGCACATCAGTTGAAAAACACTGCATATATGATGTATACAATGCTCCTTATTACTTACCGACAAAACTTACCTACATTTATTTTTACAATTAAGTAATCTATATGACTCTTCTATCAACAGGGTAGGGGCATGGTAAAGTATCTTCATTTCACTGCTTGAGAGCTCCAGATATCAAATGAAAACCTTTCTTTCCCCAAATCAGCACTCGAGGGTCTTTGTAACATCCTCTCTGTGCTCTGAACATACCAACCTCTATCCCAAAATGTCCCTAAAAATAAACATGGTAAAAGAGAAAAAAGTCAGTATGAGTTAGAGAGAATTAGTTTTACATAGAATTTATAAAGTTTTTCTCTGACTTTTCAGTGGAAACTTGAAAGTGATTTTTTTTCCTGTAATAAGAAAATGTCAGTATGACCTGGATATAATGAATATCTCATTTTTTGAAGGTCATTAGTAGTCACAATGCCACGGTAGGGCAAGCTTTCAGAGTCTATGAAATGTGCATTCATTTGCAAGAGCTCACATTTCTCTATGACTCTGTGTCCAATTTCTGAAAGCATACTATCTGGAGACAATCTTCCTCTGTCTGATAAGCCAGGACTGAGGACCCTGGTACCATGCATTTCAGTGATTTGGGGCAGAAATAAGGCCTAATGTAGGTTATGTCTGCACAAAGCTGTTGGAATTACCTTTTTCAATGATGGATGAATGAATATATGGATGGATGGATTAGTTCAGTCTAGCACTCTGCTAATTCAATATATTTATTCGATGTTATAGTGATTAGAAAATACAGCAGGAGAAAAAAATAAAATTTACTCATAAACCTATTATCCAGTGTTAACCACTATAGCATTTAATATATCTTATTTCAATATTTTTAATCTGCACATTTTAATATTTTAGAAGAAAGTTATTCATAAAATATTATATTCTATTTCTTCCAAAGGAAAGAGGAGAATACAACCTGAGCTAAGATAATGGGAACAGAAAATGGAGAGAAAGCGAAGAAGAAAGCCTTTAAAACATTTGTGACCTTTTGGATGCATGTGTGTTGGGGGTGGTAGATAGAAGAAATCATTTCTAGATCCTGGGTTAAGGGGGTGGTTGAGGTTCCACAAGTGAATAAAGGAATAACACAAAAGAAGCAGGTTTAATGGAAAAGGTAATGGT
The DNA here is from genome assembly GCF_004126475.2 of Phyllostomus discolor. Taxonomy (NCBI): domain Eukaryota; kingdom Metazoa; phylum Chordata; class Mammalia; order Chiroptera; family Phyllostomidae; genus Phyllostomus; species Phyllostomus discolor. Next base: position 73,397,452 of record NC_040907.2, read on the forward strand.
TGTGGTTGTATGGATTTGAGGTGCATCTAAGTTTCCACTATAAGAGATTCTGGCGAAGAGCAACATCTATGTTTTTTTTCTGTTAAATAGTTCTTATTGTTTGTTTTAATATTAAGATGTGAAATTTATACTACTCAGAGATGGATGCAAAATATATTTTATAAGAGGTGTATTAAGTTTTAATAATATTATTTTATTTTTTCTGATTTATATTACAGCAAAGTTATAAAAGTATAAAATTATTTTAAAATTATTATTTTAAAATTATAATTATAAAAGTATATAATTTATTTAAAAAATTCAGATGAATAACAAATGGATTTAAATCATTGTAAAATTTATTATTCCTCCATAAGCAGGTTATTTGTTGACATTTAGGATTTTTTTCTCATGTTAAAATGGGACAACTATCATAAAGATAAAAGAGATTTATATTCTTTTGCTTTTTATTTTAACAACTCTCTGTATCATAAATATAGGCATTTAAAATATCTACAGGTATAAAATATAGAATTCAAAAGTTAATTTTTTCATTTTAGATAAATGGAAGTGACAAGTATATTGGGTGAAAATTAGAAAATAAAACAAGCTTTATTGATTCATATTGTCTCAAATACTGTATAATTAGAAACTATGTTGTTTTTTAAAAATATGTTATTTTAATGAATTGCATATATTGTTAAAATTGTTAGGGTAAAATAACAAAAAACAGATATCATTTACATTTCAATTTTTATTTTAACAGTAAAATGCATTGAAATTCACTAGAAACATGACTTTGGATGTGGAAGAATATAGATTAAGTTTATTAAACAACAAACATTATGACATTTTTAAAAACAAAAAAAGGAGAGACACATTTTAACTATTGTTTAGAGTGAGCTAGTCAAAAGTGAAAGTAAAGCCTGTTAATTCTGAGGCTGAGTTTAAAAACTCCAAGAAACAGTTTAATGAGAGGTGAGTTAATTTGCATTAAGATTTAATGCATCTAGCATAGTGTCTTAATTTATTTAGAACAAAAGCATTTTACAAAATGTAAACAGTCTCTCTGCTATGAAGTCTAATATATTTAGGACCCAGGAGTTAATTAGTTACCATGGTAACTTTTAGGCCTACTAAGTCAAAAATGTGGTGGAAATGCTTGACTGACAAAAGATAGCTCCATAATGTGCTTTCAGCTTTCATGAAAAGTAGTAAGCTAACAGCTTTGCACAGAAGATGGTGTTCAGGGATTCAAGACATGATGCTGAATTTACTTAGATTGTTGTTTTTTGTTTTGTTTTGTTTTTTAAACCTTTCTTTTCGTAAAACTTCCATGTGAGTAAGCAAACAGCCCAGATAAATGCTTCTTTGCACTGAGGTGTTAAAAAGGAAAAAAACACAACAGATAATGAACAAAATGATAGAGGTGTTTTGGAATAGTTACATAACAGAATAGTGTTCTGTTGCTTTGAGAAGTGTTTTTTATCCTTGCATAAAGCATTATAAAATAGGACTATCTCTATAAACAATAATTTAAGTAATACATTTATAGGTGTTTTTAAAATTTCACCTCACAAAGTTAGGCAAAAGAAGAAAGCCTCTTTTTAAGGTCTTTTTAATCGACTGGCTGTTCTAGGGAAGACTGCATATGTTTCTCAGGAGAAACAAAACACTATACAATTGCCCAATTTATGCATCAGAAAAGCTCTTGTTTCTAAGTGGTATTCAAAGGTTTTAAAATCATGCAGCTTGTTAATTCTTTTCCCTCACAAACCACTGAAACCTGTGCTGACTTTTTGCAGCAAGTGAACGTTTTCTCTGGGTTGGTACTTTGGTTATTGAAGATTTGCATTATTTGAGGAACGCTTATATGAACTGAACTGTATCTGAAGCCATGACTTTTATACATTTAGTGCATGGAAAAATTATCTTTTGAATAGAAATTACTTTGTTTTAGGTACATAAATTTTGGTTTTTAATCAAATTTTTTTGAGATAACTATACATTCACATGTGATTGAAAGAAATAACACAAATAGATCTCACATACCATTTACTCAGTCTCCCCTAGTAGGACACATCCCACAAAATTACATTGGATGTTGACATTACAATCAAGATGCAGAGCATTCCCATCACCACGAGGGTGCTGCGTGCTGTCCTTTCAGAACTGCATCTGCTTCCTTCCTAACTGGGACCTCTCCTTAACCATTGGCAACTACTAATCTGGTCTCCATTTCTGTAATACTTTTTATTTCAAGAGAGAATCTACATATTATATGTGGCTCAAGAATCATACAGTGTGTAATATTTTGGAGTGGATTTTTTATTTTTATTAAAATCCTCTGAAGATTAATCCAGGCTATTACATGTAATGATAGGTTTTCCTTTTTATTATTGAGTATTATTTCATGGTATAGATGTACCATAGTTTTGTTTAACAGTTCCTCCATTGAAGTACATTTGGGTTGTTTCCAGGTTTTGGTATTATGAATAACAGCTACAGACATTTACATATGGGCTTTTGTGTGAACATTAAGTCTTCATTTCTCTAGGATAAATACCCAGGAATGTAATTGCTGGGTTGTATGATAGTTACACATTTAGTATGTTTAAATATAAACTGCCACAAAATTTCCAGAGTGGCCTCACCATTTTACATTCCCACCAGCAACATCTCTATATATTTGCCAGCATTTGATGTTGCTATTTTTTTTTTAAAGTAGCAATTTTGATCATTGTAATGGTATTAAATTGTAGTTTTAATTTGCATTTACCTGATGGCTAATGGTGTTGAAATCTTTCGTTGTGCTTATTTACTATCTGCATGTCCCTCAGTGATATAGCACTTCCTGTCTTTTGCTGCCCATGGTTTTAATTGGGTCGCATGGATATTGTTTTGTTTTGCTACTGAATTTTGAGATTATTTTGTACACTCTAGATACTAGTCCTTTGTTGGACGTGTGGTTTACAAATATTTTCTCTCAGTTTGTAGTTTGTCTTTTTATCCCTTTAAAAGGGTTTCTCAGAGAAAAAAATTTCGTTTTCATAAAGTTCAGTTTATCAATTTTCCTTTTATGTATCATGCCTTTGCTGTCAAAAGAGTCTAAGAATTCATTTGTTAGCCCTTTATCCCAAGGATTTTATTCTGCATTTTCCCCTCAATGTTTCAGAGGTTTCTGTGCACCTATGCACAGAAACAATGGATACAGACAAGAGTGTGGTAAAGGCTGGAGGCAGGGCAGGGGCTGAGTGGAGGGGGCAGAGGGGAAAGAATGGGGGACAGCTACAATAGTTTCAGATATAAAAAAAGTTTTATAGTTTTACACTTTATAATTAAGCTTGTAATCCATTTGGAGTTAATTTTTGAATGAGGTGTCTTAGATTGAGGGTTTTTTGTCTGTTTAGTTTTCTGCTTTTTTTGTCTGCAGATATCTAATTGCTACAAAATCACTTGTTTCTGAAAAGGCTATCTTTACTCACTTGAATTGTTTTTGTATCTTTGTCAAAAGTAAATTTTACACAAAAGTATTTGTGTAGATGTGTTTCCAGGTTCTCTATTCAGTTCCACTGATCAAAGTGACTGTCCCTTTGCCCAAAACACACAGTGCTTTAATAATTATAGCTATATAATAAATCTTAAATCGTGTAGACTGAAATGTTTTGAAAAATTTATTTTTTAAAATTGTATTAGCTACTTTACCTCTATCATTTCATACATCTTTTCTATAGCTACAAAAATCTTAACTGTTATTTTGATAAGAATTACATTGAACCTGTATATTAGTTTGGGGAGAATTGGCATCTTTTCTCTGTTGAATCTTCTAATTCATGAGCATGGTGTGTCTCTTGGTTTCTTTAGACTTTGATATCTTTCATCAATGCTGTGTAATTAATTATTAAGACTGGGACATGTTTTGTTAGATTTACACCTAATTATTCAATTTTTTAAGTAATTGGAAATGTCAGCATAATTTAAATTTCTGTGTCCGTGTGTTCATTGCTACTGTATGGAGACAACTGATTTTTGTCTTTGTGTCTTGTACCCCATGACCTTGATGAATTCACTTATGAATTCTGGGAGGCTGTTTTGTATACTGCTTGAGATTTTCCATCTAGGCAATAATGCTGCCTATAACTAGGCCTAGTTTTACTTTTAGTTCCAATTTGTACAGCTTTTATTTTCTTACCTTGCCATATTACACTGATTAGAGCTTCCAGCATGATTGATAAGACTGGTGGGAGTGGACAAGCTTGTCTTATTCCCAATTTAGGGGACAGGGGAGAACATTCAGTCTTTCCCTGTTAAGAATAGTGCTGCCATTTTGGTTTTTTTGTAAATGATCTGTATTAAATTGAGGAAATTTATTTCTATTTCAGCTTTGTTTTTTGAGAATTCTTAATCATGGCAGAAGAGTAGGAGGGAGCACATTCTCTCCTCTGCACATGGGAGAGAATCCTGGCTGATCTACAGATTGGAGGAGCAAGCAACCAACACACCTCAGCATATGTGAAAACAGGGGACCAAGGATTATGGCAGAACCAAAAAACCAGTCGGTGAGAGGAGTGCTGCAACACAGTAGGGTCCCAGGGACCAGCTCGGGGTTGGGGGGCTGCTGCCCCAGGCCCAGCACCTGTTGCCAGGTTTACCACAGAGTCCTTGGGAGAGAGCTAGGACAACTGCTCCCTCCCCAGCCAAACAGGGTCTGAGTGGCACCGAGAGGAACCCAGTTGCTAGCAAACACACAAGGGCTGTGAGCACCCTCAGAGTCTGTGGACAACAAAGGGGTTGGGTTGCACAATGGGCCCTGACCCCCACGGTCACCAGTCTGGCTGGAGAGATGGGCTGCAGGAGAAGCCAGGCCACTGTATATGGGCCCTGACCCCCATGGTCACTGGTCTGGCTGGAGAGTTGGGCTGCCGGAGAAGCCAGGCTGCGGTGTGGAGCAGCAGGCTTGAATAGGAGGAATTTTTCAAGAGGAAGGAGTGAAAAACAGACACTGTTTCGGGGAATTCTCCTACAGCAATTGCCGGCCTCCCTGCCACACAGCCAGGCAGCGATCCGGAGTTTGCACAGAGGGTTGTGCTTGTGTGGAGGAAGCTGCGCACCCCCACAGCACTGGGAAGGGTGAGGCGGTTGGGCTGAGGGCATGCGTGGGAGTGCATCCCTGCACCCCAGTCCACAGCAGTAATCCTGCAGAAAGACCTGATTGCCACCTCCAGGGCGCAGGGCCCAGGCGCCACAATAGCTCCCCAGACAGTGCAGTCGCTGACCCAGTGCAGATTCCGAAGCAAGGAAAGCCATACCAATCACCCCTCAGTCTGCCACAACCAGTAAGACCAGAAAAACCAGTTTGGCCACTTTGAAACCAAGAGACTTTTAAATTGTATTCTATTTTTTAACAATTCTTAATTTTTTAATTTTTATTATTTTTATTCTCTTTTAATTTCTTTTCCTCTCTTTCCTGCTTTCTTGTTTTATTCCTTCCTCCTTGCTATACTCCATAATTTCTTTATCTCTACTTCCTTCCTTCATCTGCCTTTTTAATTTTTATTTTTTAAATACCTACAAGTGAGAAAAAAACCTGGATTTGTGAAAAGACCAGAGTTGAACCCAAAGAAGGGGAATCACAACAGCTGTGACAGTGAGACCAATTTCACTCTGCTATTTCAGAGAACCTGCAAGTGATTGCATATTTGTATTATTATTATTTTTCCATTATTCTTACATCTTTTTTTAAATAGTAATTTTGTATTTCTCTTTTTTCCTGTATAGTATGCTTTGCTAGGGTGGTATATTGTATCACCTCACAAGTTTTCCCTGATCTCTCTTTCATAGTGTTTTGCTAATGTACTGTCCTTCACCTCACCTGTGTCCCATTAGCACACTAGTCAAAGTTCTATACTCCCTATTCTTGTTATCTAGATCTCATAGATTCTGTAACATGACTGTTGCTCTAATATTATTGTAAATAATTGCTGTACCATGAAATTGTAAATACTTCACAACACTCCTCCCAGATCTTAGCCCACTTCAAAATTTCCTGAACTCTATCACTGTAGTGGTTAACTCTATTCTCTCATACACTATATCTATTTACTATCCTTTACTCTCACCTTACCTCAGAATCTGACCTCCCACAACCTCGCTGCTTTCTAGATCCAACTCACAATCCTTCCTTCCACAATGAGAGTTTTATCTTCTTTCCATCCTTTCTAAAAATCAGCTAGCTTGGTAGAAGATCATGGTTAATACTATACATAGCCAAAAGATTTCCTATCTCTTCTCTTCTGGCTACTACTGTAAATATCATAGAATACTCTTTTGCTGTTTTAAACCATTTTAAATGCCTTCCTCCTCCAACGGATCACAAAAAAGTGTAGGTGGAAGCGGTGAACACCAGGATACCCACTGGAAGAGGAAATCTAACAACAAAGGAACCACCATCAGATAACAACAGAAGAAGGTGAAGGAGGGAGTGGAAACCACAGAAACCTCAATCCAGGACCTATCTGGAAATACAACTAAACAGTAGAGACAGTACCCAGTACAAACAACTGAATAAGAGCAAGAAAGAACCCTCAAAACCTTATACACATGGAAGAACCAGCTTCAACAAAACCTGCCCTCACCAGCACAGCAACATACAAGATGTGGTAGACAGAGTGACCTTCATTTAACCAGCTGGTGGGAAGGAACCACCAAAGAAAGACCCAGCAACAATCCAAACCCGAAGACAAACACAGAGCCTACTTAAATGACAGCCCAAGACCAGTGAGCTCGGGAGATCAAGGAAACTGCACCACTGAAACTCACTGGTATTCTACCACACAAGTTTGTACCACAAACTCAGGGATCCAGAACAGATCAATTTAAGAAGCTGAGGCTAACAAGAAGAGTCTCACAAACGAGACTTCCGGTAAGATGGAGGAATAGGTGGACGCACCATACCTCCTCGTACAACCAAGATTAGAAAACCAATAATTTACAACAATAATTTACTATCAGAATAACACCCAGATCCAGCAGAGGATTTATCTGAATGGAAGTCGGGCAGCCAAGAAGTTGAAGTAGACGCGTTCATCCGGACTGGTAGGAGAAGACGAGCTGGGCGGGCGCGGGGCTGGCTTGGGTCGACGGCGCACGGAAGTCGGGGGAAGGTTTGGCGCGAAATCGGCGCAAAAGCCATCCAGCGCACAAGAAGGCAGCGGCGATCCCTGAGTACGCAAGCTGCGGCCGGCAGACCCAGAGGGGTTAGCCATTGTGGACCAGGGCAGAACTCGTGGCCCAGAAGCCCAGACAAGGGTCTGAGTCCAGGAGAATGGAACTACCGCCATTGTTTTTCCCGCACCGCCCCGCCCCCACTTATAACGTCACAATCTAGAGACTGGGGTGCCCAGCCCCGGTGAGCACCTAAGGCTCCGCCCCCCACCATAACAAGAGCAACCAGACTGGAAAAAAAAAAAAAGGAGAGACGGGGGGGGGGGGGAAACCATGTTTTCAACAGAGCAGATCAGTCCCCCAGGACTCATCCTTTTGAGTGACCAAGAATTAGCCAGTCTATCAGATGTGCAGTTCAAAACACTGGTGATCAGAAAGCTCATGGAACTGGTTGATTTTGGACGAAATTTAGATGAAAGAATGCAGATTACCATAAAACAGATGCAGGAAGACACGCGGAGGAGAGCCAATAGTGAAAGGAAGGAATATGAGTCTCAAAACAATACAGTGGACCAGAAGGAAGATCGAATCAACAGAGCAGGAAAGCATGATGAAATAAGAATTCAAAAAATTGAGGAAAAGATTAAGAGCATCCAAGACACCTTTAAGCGTTCCAATATCCGAATTATAGGGGTACCAGAATCGGAAGGGGAAAAGCAACAGATTGAGCATGTATTTGAACAAATAATAAAGGAGAACTTCCCCAATCTGGCAAAGGGAACAGTCTTCCAAGAAATCCAAGAAGCTCAGAGAGCCCCAAAGAAGTTGGACCCAAGAAGAAACACACCAAGGCACATCATAATTACATTAGCCAAGGTAAAAACGAAGGAGAGAATCCTAGAAGCAGCAAGAGGTAAGGGGACAGTCACCTACAAAGGAGTTCCCATCAGACTGTCAGCTGATTTCTCCAAAGAGACCTTATAGGCAAGAAGGGGCTGGAAAGAAATATTCCAAGTCATGAAAGACAAGGACCTACATCCCAGATTGCTCTATCCAGCAAAGCTTTCATTTAGAATGGAAGGGCAGATAAAGTGCTTCTCAGATAAGGTCAAGTTAAAGGAGTTCATCATCACCAAGCCCTTATTTTATGAAATGCTAAAGGGACTTATCTAAGAAAAGAAGATAAAGAAAAGACATGTATAGTAAAAGGACAGCAAACTCACAAATATTAACAACCACACCTAAAGCAAAACCAAAAGAAACTAAGTAAACAATTAGAACAGGAACAGAACCACAGAAATGGAGGGCACATGGAGGGTTAGCAGCAGGGGGGTGGGAGGAGGAGAGAGGGGGAAAAGGTATAGAGAATAAGTAGCATAGAATGTAGGTTGAAAATAGATAGGGGGAGGGCGAGAATAGTACGGGAAATGTAGAAACTAAAGAACTCATAAGTATGACACATGGACATGAACTAAAGGGGGAAATGTGGGTGGGAGGGGGTACAGGGTGGAGGGGAGAGAAGGGGGTAATGGGACAAATGTCATAGCATAATCAATAAAATATATTAAAAAAAAAGAGTCTCACAAACAATGGGAAGACAAAGAAACAATCCCCAAATTAAAGGAAAGGAGGAAGCCTCAGAAAGAATGCTAAATGAAATAGAGGCAATTCAACATCAGATATGGAGTTCAAAGCAATGATTGTCAGGAAGCTCAATGAGCTCACAATGAACTACCAGAAACTACAGGGAAGTTACAATGAGCTCATTTCAAACTGTATCAACATGAAAAAGGAAATAGAAACTATCAACAAGGGCGAAGAGGAAATGAAGAATACAATTTCTGAACTGAAGAACACAGTAGAAGGAATGAAAAGCAGGATTGATGAAGCAGAAGATTGGATCGGCGAGCTAGAGGACAAAGTAGAAGAAATCATCCAGAAGGAGCAACAAAAGGAAAAGAGGCTCAAAAAGAATGAAGAGGGATTAAAAGAAATGCAAAACAATATGAAACGTAATAATATCCATATAATAGGGATACCAGAAGGAGAAGAGGAAGAGCAAGGGATAGAAAACCTATTTGAAAAAGTAATGATGGAAAACTTCCCTAATTTAATGAGAGAAAAAGTCACACAAATCCAAGAAACACAGAGAATTCCAATCAAGGGGAACCCAAAGAGGCCCACTTCAAGACACATCATCATTAAAATGGCAAAATTCCAACACAAAGAGAGAATCTTAAAGGCAGCAAGGGAGAAACAGGAAGTAACATACAAGGGAGTCCCAATAAGGTTCGCATCTGACTTCTCAATGGAAACACTTCAAGCCAGAAGAGAATGGCAAGAAATATTCCAAGTAATGAGAACCGGAGGTCTCCAACCAAGGCTACTTTACCTAGCAAGGCTCTCAATCAAGATAGAAGGCCAAATAAGAAGCTTTCCAGATAAAAGAAGTCTAAAAGAATATACCTCCACCAAACCAGCTCTGCAAGAGAAGCTAAAGGGACTGCTTTAAGGAAAAGAAGGAAAAGAGAGAGAGAGAGAGGAATACAGGTATAAAAATGGCAATGAATAAGTACCTATCAGTAATAACCTTAAATGTAAATGGATTAAATGCTCCGATCAAGAGACATAGACTAGCTGAATGGATAAGAAATCATGACCCACACATATGTTGCCTACAAGAGGCCCACCTTAGGACAAAAGATATACACAGGCTAAAAGTGAAGGGCTAGAAACAAATTTTCCAAGCAAATGGACAGGAAAAAAAAGCCGGGTAGCAATACTGATATCAGACAAAATAGACTTCAAAAAACAAGGCCATAAAAAGAGACCCAGAAGGTCACTTCATAATACTCAAGGGAAGAATCCACCAAGAAGACTTAAACATTGTAAATATATATGCACCCAACATAGGAGCACCCAATTACATAAAGAAAATCTTAGAGGACTTCAAGAAAGATATTGACAGCAACACAATTATAGTAGGGGATTTTAACACCCTACTGTCAAAAATGGACAAATTTTCCAAACAAAATATCAACAAAGATATTGTGGCATTGAATAATGCCCTAGAGAAAATGGACTTAGCTGATATATATAGAGCCCTTCATCCCAAAGAAGCAAAATACACATTCTTTTCAAACACACATGGAACATTTTCAAAGACAGACCACATGATAGGACACAAAACAAGCCTCAACAAATTCAAGAAAATGGAAATTATACCAAGCATTTTCCCTGACCACAAAGAACTGAAACTAGAAACCAATCCCAAGGGAAGAAACCTGAAACACTCAAAATCATGGAGATTGAATAGCATGCTATTAAATAATGAATGGGTCAAGAATAAAATAAAGAAGAAATCAAAAAGTTTCTGGAAACAAATGAAAATGAACTCACAACAACCAAAACTTATGGGACACAACCAAGGCAGTCCTGAGAGGGAAGTTCATAGTGATACAGGCCTACCTAAAAAAGATAGAAACATTTCAAACAAATGACCTAACCCTATGTCTACAAGAACTCGAGGAACAACAACAAAGACAGCCTAGAGCAAGCAGAAGGAAGGAAATAACCAAGATCAGAGAAGAATTAAATGACATAGAGACTAAAAGCACAATTCTAAGGATCAATGAATCCAGGAGCTGGTTCTTTGAAAAGATAAACAAAATTGACAAGCCTTTAAGCAGGCTCATTAAGAAAAAAAGAGAAAGGATCCAAATAAACACAATCAGAAATGAAAGAGGAGAGATTACAACTGACACCACAGAAATACAAAGGATTGTAAGAAATTACTATGAAGAACTGTATGCCAAGAAATTTGAAAACCTAGGTGATAAGGACAAATTTATAGAAAAATATAATCGTCTAAAACTCAATAAAAAAGAAGCAGAAAGTCTGAACAGACCAATAACAGCAGATGAAATTGAAGCAGTAATCAAAAAATTCCCAACACACAAAAGCCTGGGACCAGATGGTTTCACAGGAGAATTCTACAAAGCATTTAAGGAAGAGCTAACCCCTATCCTCCACAGACTATTCCAAAAAAAATCCAGAATGATGGAAGACTCCCAAACTCTTTTTATGAAGCCAGCATCATCCTAATCTCAAAACCAGATAAAGACACAACAAAGAAAGAAAACATCAGGCCAAAATTGCTGATGAACATAGATGCTAAAATCCTCAACAAAATATTGGCAAACCACATCCAACAATACATTAAAAAGATCATACACCATGATCAAGTGGGATTCATTCCAGGGATGCAGGGATGGTTCAATATTCATAAATCAGTAAATGTAATACATCACATAAACTAAAGCAAAGACAAAAATCACATGATCATTTCAATAGATGCGGAAAAAGCATTTGATAAAGTACAGCACCCATTTATGATAAAAACACTCAGCAAAGTGGGAATAGAAGGAGCATTCCTCAACATAATAAAGGCCATATATGAGAGACCTACAGCCAACATTATACTCAATGGGCAAAAACTAAAATCTTTTCCACTAAGATCAGGAACAAGACAAGGTTGTCTACTTTCACCACTTTTATTCAATATAGTATTGGAAGTTTTAGCCACAGAGATCAGACAATAAAAGGAAATAAAAGGCATCCAAATCAGAAAGGAGGAAATAAAACTGTCATTGTTTGCAGATGACATGATAATGTATGTAGAAAATCCTATAGACTCTACCAAAAAACTGCTTGACCTATTGAACGAATTTGGCAAAACAGCGGGATACAAAGTCAATATCCAGAAATCAAAGGCATTTTTGTATACAACAATGAAACAGCAGAAGCAGAAATCAAGAAAAAAATACCATTTGATATAGCAAAAAGAAAAATAAAATACCTAGGAATAAATCTAACCATGGAAGTAAAAGACCTGTATACAGAAAACTACACAACACTGAAGAAAGAAATCAAGGAAGACACAAACAAATCAAAACATATACCATGTTCATGGATTAGAAGAATTAACATTATCAAAACGTCCATACTACCCAAAGCAATTTACAGATTCAATGCAATACCTATTAAAGTACCAATGGCATATTTCACAGACATGGAACAAACATTTCAAAAATTTATATGGAACCATAAATGACCCTGAATAGCTGCTGCAATTTTGAGAAAAAAAAGCAAAGTAGGAGGGATCACAATACCTGATATCAAACTGTATTATAAGGCCACTGTAATCAAAACAGCCTGGTACTGGCATAAAAGCAGGCACATGGGACAATGAAACAGAGCAGAGAGCTCAGAAATAAGCCCAAGTCTCTATGGCCAATTAATATTTGACAAAGGGGGCAACAACATAAAATGGAGCAAAAACAGTCTCTTCAACAAATGGTGTTGGGAGAACTTGACAGCTATGTGCACAAAAATGAAACTCGAACACCAACTTACATCATACACAAATAAATTCAAGGTGGATAAAAGACTTAAATATAAGGCATATCACCAATAAAGTCCTAGAGGAGAACATAGGCAGGAAAATCTCAGATATTTCACGCAGCAACATTTTTACTGATATGTTCCCCAGAGCAAGGGACATAAAGAAAAGAATAAACAAATGGGATCTCATCAAAACAAAAAGCTTCTGCACGACTAAAGAAAACAGTATTAAAATAAAAAGAGAACCAACTGTATGGGAAAACATATTTGCTAATGATACCTCAGACAAGGGTTTAATCTCCAAAATATATAAAGAACTTACACAACTCCACTCTAAGAAGACAAGCAACCCAATTAAAAAATGGGCAAAGGACTTGAACAGACACTTCTCCAAGGAGGACATACAGAGGATCCACAGACACATGAAAAAATGCTCAATATCGCTACCTATCAGAGAGATGCAAATTAAAACCACAATGAGATACCACTTTACACCAGTCAGAATGGCCATCACAAAGAAAGCAACAAACAACAAGTGTTGGAGAGGTTGTGGAGAAAAGGAGACCCTAGCACTATTGGTGGGATTGCAGACTGGTACAACCACTATGGAAAACAGTATGGAATTTTTCTCAAAAAACTAAAAATGGATCTGCCTTTTAACCCAGCAATTCCACTGCTAGGATTATATCCTAAGAACCCTGCAACACCAATCCAAAAGAATTTATGCACCCCAGTGTTCATAGCAACACAATTTACAATAGCCAGGTGTTGGAAGCAACCTAGATGCCCATCAGTAAATGAATGGATCAAATACTGTGGTACATTTACACAACATAATTCTATGCAGCAGAAAGAAGGCACTCCTACCCTTTGCAACAGCATGGATGCAACTGGAAAGCATTATGCTAAGTGAAATAAGCCAGGCGGTGAAAGACAAATACCATATGATCTGACCTTTAACAGGAACCTAAAGAACGAAATAAAGAAACAAGCAAAATATAACCAAAGACACTGAAATAGAGAACCGTCTGACAGTGTTCAGAGAGGAGAGGAGAGGGAATTTCAGGGAATTTCAGGGGAAAAGGTAAAGGGTTTACAGGAAGAAGTATAAAGGGCACATGGATAAAAACTAAGGGTGGGTGGAAATGGGAGGGAAGCCCTGGGTGGGTGGGTTGGGATGGGAGTAAAAGATAGAAAATTGTACTGCAACAACAATTAAAATAAAAAACATATTTAAAAAAGAGAGAATTCTTAATCATGAGTGGAACTCAGTTTTGTCACATACTTTTCCTGTATTGAGTAATTGTATGACTTTTTTCCTTTATCTTGTTAAATATGTGGATGAAATTGATAGATTTCCAAGTTAAACCCACTTGGCCTCCCTGGAATAAATCTCACTTAGCCATGGTGTATATTTTTCTATACAGATTGCTGAATTCTATTTGCTATTATTTGTATTAAGATTTTGTATGTAAATTCATGAAAGATATTCATCTATAGTTTTCTCTCTTTTTTTTTGTATTTTTTAATTGATTTTAGTATAGGGTAATACTAGGTTCATAAAATGATTTGGAAAATATTTTTTCCTCTTCTATTATTTAAAAGAGATTATATAGAATTGGTGTTATTTATTCTTTACAAAGAATACTTCATTGAAACAATCTGGCCCAAGGAGATTTCATTTTGGGGGTTTAAGATTATAAATTCAATTAAAAAATAATTATAAGCCTATTCAAATGAATTATTTCACGTTGGAAGTGTTGTGGTATTTGTTTCATTTTTTTGAAATTGGTGTATTTTGTCTAAGATGTCAACTTTATATGGTATAGTAGTTAGTAGAATTGCCTTAGTATGCATTTGGTGCTACTGTGGTCTATAGTGATATATCCTGGTCTGTTCCTGATGTTGGTAATTTGTGCCTTCTCTTTTTTCCTTTCTCAGTCTTGCTAGAGGTGTGTTAAGTTTATTCATTATTTTTCCTCTTGAATCCTGAGTTCCCTAGCCCATGAGACTTCTTCTTTCCATCTTCCAGAATTTATTATATCTTATATTTGTTTTACATATAATGCCTAGGTTTATAGTTACACCTAGTTTAGGAATAGGAAAAGTATATCCACTTGGACTTCCCAGAATTGAAATAGCAATTTTGATTTTGTGATGCACTTGTGACTCTTATAAGTAGTACAGGATCCTGATGATTTTCTGTTTGCCACTTAAGCCAGGATAAACTCTGTTTTTATGGTTTAATAAAGAAAAGCCACGGAGGGAAAATGCTTGTTGTCAATCTTTGTATTATTTCTGTAGCAGTTGTGAACAGGAATAAGAAGATTAAGAGGCACCCTGATCAAAAAAAAATATGAAAGAAATAAGGAGCTCATATCCTTTGTGACAACATGTATAGAACTGGAGAGCATTAATCTAAGTGAAATAATTCAGATGACAAAACACAAATACCATATGATCTCACCAGTAAGTGGAACCTAATCAACCAAACAAATAAGCAAGCAAAATATAACCAGAGACATTGAAATGAACAAACTGACATTAACCAGAGGGGAGGTTGGAGGGGAAAATGAGAGGGAAAAGGGGGAAGAGTTTTCAGGAGCATCTATACAGGACATATGGACAAAACCAAGGAGGGGTAGGATTGAGGGTGGGGATGGCTGGCGTCGGGTGGAGTGGTGGGGGACTAATGGAGACAACTGTACTTGAAGAAAAATAAAAAATAGTTTTAAAAAGGATGAATAAATAATTGGAAGGCTCACAAGGAGTGCAAGAGAAAGGAGCTAAGGCAGGACAGAACGTGGGTGGTAACAAGTGGGGAAAAGTGAGGGACACCAACACAGAGAGAGAGAGGTGCTTAATGAGTAGCATGCAGATGTCTCAGTGGGGCAGAAACAAAGATTGTGTCAGGGTTTCTAAAAAGAAGTGACAGGGATGACGTTAATTTAGCAAATGCACAGGATATCTAAGAACCTTCTATTTTTTCTTTATACCAATTAAACATACTGTAAAAGAAAGAAAATTGTTCTACTACAGATATCTTTCTCTCCCCCTTGACTCACAAAACACACACTGTGTCTCCCTTGGATTTTGTCTTCTTCATTGCTATATCCTCCACTCTTAGCTCGGCATTGAGTTGGTACCAAAAAAATTAATTGAATGAATAAGTACCAAAATAAAGAGATGTTTTTATTGCAGTAAGCAATGAAAAAACACTAAAAATCTTTTAATGAGGGAAACAAAAAGTTGAAAAATAGTTTAAAATGAAGAAATACAGACACCTCTGAGTGACAGACCTCAGATTACAAATGCAGGCCCTTTTGGTTCCAACTTACCCCTTCCCAGTCCCACTGGAGGCTTGTTCCCCACCCCCAGCCCAAGTTACTGTATCTCCCCATTGCTCTCGAGCCCCCATTCCTGATTACCTGGTTTATTTAGTGTTTCTCACTAACTTCTGGGTATTTTTTGTTGTGGTTATTAAAATATTAACAGGTAGTTTCCTACAATAAGGCTTAAGGTCCTTAAGCAAAATTATTTCTTTTTGGATAAAAAATGACAATATGCAGATAAATATATTAATTAAAGTAGAGTAAACAGTGCATAAAACCATGAAAGAAAATATGGAAGCACCAAAAAGAAATTGAAGAACAACTGTATTTTTAAGAAATGACCTTTAAGATGTGTTCTCCCCACTGATACAAGCAAGAGTTCCTGGATTTTCACTTAGCCTGGCACCACCAGCTTCTTCTACTCTTCTTTCTGGTACTTTGTTGTCTGGCTTCTAGTTGGCAGATCAACCTCCAAACTTTTCCATTACCTTAAAAGTTTTCTATCTCTTTTGGAATCCACTGCTGAAGCTGCAGTTTCCTAGGGTTACACAGCCAAGTCAGTTCCCCATTGATGAGAGCATCTAACTCTCATTATAGCTCATGGGGACTCCAGGAGGTACTTTAAAACCGAAGAGACTCCTGAAGGAGTGTTTGTTTTTCACCTCCTTATCCACTGAATGTCTTATTTAAGAGTAAAGTAAGGAACAAGTTTTCTTTTTCCTTTCACCTCTTCAAGATCCACACCTTTTATTTTTACTCTGATAGTCTCTAAGTGAGGATATTACAGAGATCTTGGGAGAAATGAATTGCTCTCTGATTAGCAAGGGAGCAGAAACTATGGCTTTAAATTTCTTTTAAGATTTTTGCTCTCAAATTGGTAAGTATTCATGCAGCTTCTGTCTCTGGGGGGCAACCCAAGACATCAATCTTCAGCATCTCTGCAACATTTGCAGTAAGCAAGTGGTGTCAGAGTGTTAGAGGCTAGAAAGCTGTTACTATGGTTACCACCTATAAAAAGGTCACCTTCAGGAAATTCTTTCTGTGTGCAGGATAATACAGGAATAATGAAACTTCCTTTGGAGAGGATGAAGAAACAGTGTTTGTTAGCAGTCCTATAATTACCTAGGTGGTTTTTGGAAATCTGTATATTATAATCAGTGCTCTGTAATTCAATAAAAATAACTCCGTCAATCAGTCAATCAGATATTATCTAAGGTAAGATTCCATAATAATACCAGCAATACTGTTCTGATGGGGAGAAAGCTGTAACAAATAGAGGACTATAGTTGGTTTCTTCAATGCTAAATTTTTCTTTACTGCAAATTGACTGATTGAAGTCATCTAATAAGCATCCAAGGGCGGGGGGGAATCTCTTGGGAAGGATTATTAGACTTCTTGTAACTACTAACCAGAGTGATTGGCTGAATCTGCAGGGTGTTCTCAGTCAGCTGTGACTGAGGATGCATCGCATCCTATCTGCATAGTCTCTTATCTATCTGTCATTAGAGATTCAACCTGATATTTTCCACCCTATTATACTGGTCAGAGAGCTTTATCATCACTTATAAGTTCTTCCTAGCATCACCATCAGATTTGCAGTTGGGCACACGTAAAATCTATGATTCAGTTTGGTATCTATGATTCTGTGAACCAAAACAGAAGCTTGAGTCCATGGTGCATGAACCCAAAACATGTCTCTGAATTTTGGTCTCTGTGCTCTGTGTAACCTGTCTCCATAAAATTCACTCTCTGGAAAAGCTGCTCTCGCTCAGCACCTTCACGTGCCATCGTGGGGAGCAGCCTGAGAAGCACAGACTGGTGAATGTGTCTGTGGGAATGAGTGATAAACAAGTGCCTTTTCTTTTTGCAACTACAGTTGAATAAACATAAAAGTCACTTTTTGAGGGTGACTAATCCTTGTGTAACATTTTAAAAAGAAATCTTAGGTTGTCAAATATGAATGAATTCATGTTCATAGGCAAATTACTTTTGTTGAGTTTGAGGTACATCTCTCCTTGCCTAGAAAGCAATATAGACCTTGACAATTCTTTACAATAGGAGACTGATGACTGAATGCAAAACTATGCACTCCAATCATTGGGCAGGGTTTCATGTACTGTGTAAACCTCTGAAGTACATGAAGCATGCATATTATTTTACTGTTTTCTGACTCTAGAATTTCAAGAAAGGCATTTCTTTCCAGCATCAGTTCAAAGATTACTGTTTTTTTAAATTTCTCATTTCCATACCTCCAGAGGTCCTACCAAAGAATATCCTTGTAATCTGAAGACAGGCTAAATCCTAGGGGCCTAGATGTAATATATGGGAACAAATACATTTGCAAAGGCCTGCCACCAGCTGTCGTTTTCTTATGAGCTTGGATAACAGTGGGGTGATAGGATGAGAGGAAAGGATCTCACAGGAATGACTTGAAACCACACACCCTTGGAAGTAGAATCTAAAGTTTGGACCAGCCATTTCTCCCTTAAATGTTTAAAAAACAGCTGAGTAATGCAGCTGAAGAGATTGGTATTTTTATGTGCTCCATGCTTGACTGGAAAGATTTTGCATTTCCTAATATAAACATGACAATTTTTTACTTTCTTCTCTTTCCTCATCATCACAGTTTTGTTCTAATTCAGTAGTGTTTTATTTATTTAGAATACTTTAGTAATTCCAGTCAAGAATGTACTGGGAATGTACCTGAGAATCAAGAAATAAGTTTAAAGATATGTATGGAAACAGTGGACATTGTAAATTCTACGCAGTAAAACAAGGCTTTTGAGATCTTGCTCAGCCTCTGTTCCGTGTTTAGGTGTCTTGAAAACACAGATACCCCAGTCATTTTAGATCAGAGGCAGACAGGGTACAGGCTTGCCATGATAGCTGCTGGAAACAAATATGAGGAAAGTGATAGCCGGTAAGAACTGACATTTGTATAGTGAGGAAACAAAGGTTACAAAAAATAAATACAATGAGTGACAAACTGGAGTTATTTGAGGCCATTTAGTGCAGGGACAAATGACTGGAAACAATCATACTGCTTGAGGACATTAATTTCTATTGCATAGTGTAATAAATGAGATGTATTATGATGATTTCATAATGATAATTTTGAATGAAGAAAAATGACATTTCTTCTGTGTAAAACATATCATGTTATGTTTACTAGGTTTTACTGATGAACTGAAGCAAAAAATATATAAAGTCATCACCCACTTTCCATGGGAAATACATTCCTGGACCTCCAGTGGGTGCCTGAAACTACAGGTAGGACTGAACTGTGTATATACTATGCTTTTTCCTATACATTCATACCTGTAATAAAGTTTAATTGATAAATTAGGCACAGTGAGAGATTAACAACAACAACCAATAATAAAATTGGATAGCTATAATGCTATACTGTAATAAGTTTTTAATGTGGCTTTATCGAGTACAGTAAGGGTTGCAAGAATGCCAGTATATGGCACTAGGAGAGTTGCTTTTAGAATCAAGACAGCTACCAAGTGATGTTCAGGTGGCAAGAGATTGAATCACACTGCTGAGAAGGGCATGCAATTTAAAACTTATGGATTGTTCATTTCTAGAATTTTCTATTTAGTATTTTTAGATCCTGGTTGGTGATGGGTAACTGAATCTACAAAAATCTATTTTAAAATATTACCTGAAAACATTTGCTTATGTGGATTTTTTACCCATTTTTGTTGGGTATCTAACTTTCCTACTCTCCAAATGAGTGCATATTAGTGAAGAACTAATTATTTAAGAAGTGTGGCACTATCAGCTTTCTTTTCCCCTACAGTCCTTAAGTAATAAAATCTATTTTGCTGTATTTTATAAGATTTCAGATACATTGTAATCAAGACCCCATGTTAGCATTTGGGAAACAATGACCAGTGTGGATAAAATAGGGCCAAGCACGTAGATTCCTTCCTTGTCTCTCATTTGCCTCCTGACCCCTCTCACACGCCCATGAAATTATTTTTGCCATGAGACTCTAGTGGAAATTAGTGAAGACTTTTTTCTTTTTACTTTACCAAGTTCAGTGTGGGAGTGTGGCTGAATACATGGGACCCAGAACAAAGGGCAGAACTGCCAGCAACTCGATGGAACTCTCACCCCTGCCCCTTCGTTTCAGCATTCTGCATGGCGGACTCGGAAATGTCCTGAGCCTTGCAAAGTTTCCCAGGCTGATGGCTCTTCAGTTTGTGCCTGACTCTGCAATGGTTGCCATGCTCCTCAATGCTGATACCAACCTGGGCTGCTTTGCTCTTTTATCTTTTGTGACACCCTAATAGTATTTAGACATTAAATAATTCTTGGTCACGTTAGGTCATAGTGGTCCCAATACCCATCTCATATAATTGGTGTTGCTTTTTGACACGAGATGGGGGAGAAGATAGATGAGTATTCATAGTATTCTGAGGGTACTTTTATCATGATACAAATAGCAATAATAGAAACTATAAAATAAATACAAAAATTTTTCATAATAAAGGAGAAACAAACAAGTGTCCAAACTTTTGGTATCTCTGGGCCACATATTAAATACATTGTGACATGTAATCACAATAAAATCTCATAATGTTTTAAGTAAATTTAGCTATCCTGGGACGCATGCAACCCGTGGCCTGAAGGTTGGAAACCCTTCAAAACATCCTAAACAATGCACAGATCTCACTGTTCTGATAGTATTTTATATCCATTATCTCATTTAACATTCCTATATCCGTATTCATTATTATTATTGTTATCATCCTTCTCTTAAGCCACCCAGAAGCACTTCAAAGAGAGGTGAAGTAACTGCCCAAACAATAACAGAGTCATGAATGCAACAATGCCCACCTAACTCCAAAACTCATGCTTCCTGTGGAGTGCTGTAATGCCCCTCCCCTTCTGGGTACTCTGTAGAGTATATGGGTTCTTTATTTGCGTGTGTATTTTCCCCTATAATACATCATAAGTTTTTCTGAAGGTAGGAATTATATAATTTATTTTCCTATATCTTGTTTGTACTTTGCTAGGTAAGTTATTGAGATGAAAATCTAGTTACACTGAGCTATTAGCTACACTTAATATTTGAGAGAAGATAGCACTTAAACAAATGTTCTTTGTTTAAGTAATCATATAGAACAGGATTTGAATGAAGTTTATTTAATAAACCTGTGACCTCTGGCAAGATATTTAACCTGAGGTAGAGTTTTCTCTACTGGATAAAGGAAGTGATAATGCCCACCTCATAGACTGGAAAGTCTATGCATGATGTAGTTAGCACTATTTTGGCACAAAGGAACATTCAGTTAGTGGTGGTTTTAATTGCGTTAACAATGCTTCCAAGTGTTGTAAATGTATATAATACTTATGTTTTTTCATTATCTAATTTTATTTATGAGCTACTTCTGGCTATAAAAATAAAGCAATTTATTGTGGAAAAGTTTAGAAAAGACAGACAAATATAAAGAAAATCACTCATAATTTTAACCCAGAGATAACTGGGGAATTTCTGTCACCATTTTGAATAGTTCCTTCATACACACACACTGGCAAAGGAAAACTATAGATGGAATATTACAACAGAGGAAAAGACCTTAGTGTAGAACCAGGCTGCTCATCTTCAAAAACAGCATTGGAATGTGGGCACTTACAGCCAAGGGGCAGCTGGAAAATTACTAAGAGGAATCATCAGGAGTAAAGGGGATTCTGGCTAAACCAACCTTACAGGATTCCTTGTTGAAGAAAGGCCATCAGCCATCACCTGGGGAAAAGGTGGAGGATGAGGAACTTAAGATATTAAGACTGAAATTGAGGGTAGAAGATTCTAGTTAAATTGATTTAGCAGGATTCTTGCTAAAACTTGATTGTACAAGGGCAATGCCAGATGAGCCTGGCTAAAGTTTGGTCAAGCCAAGAACTATTGTCAACACACACACAAACACACATGAAAATGCACACATGTCTGTATATAATTATAATGTATATTTGCAGTGGTATTGTAAACACAGTTTTCTATTTTGCTTTTAAGACATTATCGCATCATGCACATTTGATAAATCATTAATTTTCAAGGATATTTTTAGTCTCTGGATGATTTAATGACTGGACATAATTTTAAAAAATTATGGTGATTTAGGTTGTTTTCAGGTTTATTCATTAGTTATTTATCTGTTAGTTATTGTGTTACATAACATGGCAGAGATGAAGCTGTAGCCAAGCTTCCCAAACTTCTGCAAAACATTGGGGAGGCATTAGATTTTCCATAAATCTTATTCAGTGCCTAATGCTCAGAAAACTTTGACAATGACACCTTTGCCCTGGATTTACTTCTAAATAACAGCAAAGGCAAGCGAGCCTGAATAAGACTTTTTCATTTTTTTAACACTGGTCATTCTATAAGTAAACGAGTCTGGAGAGCGCTTGGCTGAGTTCACTGACTAGAAGACAATAGATACCTTTCCAACCTCTATAGATCTTTCTATTGGTAAATAATGACCTTCAGGAAAAATTTCTATCTGCTTACTGATATTTAGACTTACTGATATTTAGTACACTTTACAAATATACTCCTTTAAAATACTTTCTGATTATGTGGATATGAAAATATGCATTGTTAAAGAGAACTGTTTCATAATGAAACCATGTAAGCACACAGAGTTTGTGTTTATCCTTTACTAAAATTGTTCCTGTGGTTGCTGAAAGAATGGCTTTCCACATGGTTCAATTTGCTTCTGGTATTAACAACTAATTTTAGTCTTCTCAGTATGCTTGTGAGGTAGAAATCCTTACAGGAAGGCAACCACCTTTAATTCTTTTACACATTGTATATTTTTTCACTTTTTTCTTTTTATGGATAGAAATGAGAAGGTAAATGCCACTGTACTACCTAAAAAATAGATTAAAGTGTGGAGAACTGCTGTTGTTTACCAGTTTTTGTTTTTGCTGCAGGAGAAGCTCTTTTATGCTTAAGGGAAAAGATATTATGGATCATGGGCAAGATGCTAATTTGACTGGAGCCTGAGGCATCAGGATTATAAACAGCTGAAGACACATTTTCCATGTTGATAGAGAACAAAAAGAACAGAAAAAAGAAAGGAACTTATAAATTTATTCTCGTTTACATAAAAATGAGTGTTTGGATGGCACACCAAGTTGTTCTGCACATATTACAGAAGTTTCTAGAAAATATGTAAATGACTGAAGCACTTTTTCTAACAATTTATCATTACCTCTTCCTGAGAAAGGACCAGGCAGAATTCGCAAGAACTGTGTTTTGGTCCTGTTCTTGCCTCTACCACCAACTACTTAGGAAACCAGGGGCAAATCTCACATTTCTCTCTCTCTTTTTTTTTTTTTTTAGTAAAAGTAGGGATAATTGAGATAGTGTTGCCAATCCATTCTCATTCTGAAATTCTACAGCTAAAACAGAAGACAACTTTACATAGTTCCTTAAAAAACTTATACAGTTGACACAAATAGAAAATAGCATCAAAAGTATTTTAACAGTTCACTTCAAGACACCATAGTTTTGAAAAAAAAAACAATCTAAATGTTCTAACTAATAGATGTCAGTGTAGGAGGGAGGAAGTAAGGCCAGTACTGTTCCTGAGATTATAGCTTTTGGGGTTGGACAAACCTAGGATTTTCTGCCCTGACTCAGTCCCAGTGCTTTGATAGCTGTGTGAATTGGGTAATTAAATTTTTCTAAGTTTTAGTAAAAATAAAGATTGTGCATTTCTCTTAGTATAGTGAGGAATGAATAAGGCACACCCATTAGAGATTAAACCTAGTGACAATTCTTTTAGCAATCTCAATGAGCATTAACTAAAGAGCTTAAAATGCTGCTTTCAATAATCTAGATTAAAATTATTTTGTTACTATTTTCAAGCAGGTATGGCTGAACAATAAAAATGCTGGCAAGCATTCTTCCTTTAGATTCCTTTCAAAACGTGCTTGTGCATGTCACGTCGACAGGTATCAAGTGTGGGTTACAAGTAGGATGTTGTCAGAGTAATTGTTATTGATGGATGGGACATGCAGTTGTGATTCGTGTAACAAGGACTATTGTCTGCATTATATTGCAGCCAAGCACAAGTCCAAGTACAATTGGTTGAATGACAACTTTCAGAATTGCTTTCTCCTTTTAAAACAGAACAAAATCGTATTTTCAAAAGACAGCAATCAAGTAAACAATATTTGTCTCACTTGAAAATATTAAGTTGACAACTGTAAAGGAAGCAATTGTAGCTTTATCTCCAGGACAACTAAGGTTTGGTAGGAATAAGCATCAATATTGATTTACTATTATAATATGCTTTACCCTTGAATGACAAGGAGTCTAAATTAAATGACAAAAGGTCTGAAAGTTGTTTACTTTTCCTAAAAACTTCTATTTCTTCTTTCTTTCTTTTGTACTCTTTCACAAAGGTCAGTAATTCTGTGGACAGTTTTAAACAACCATTTGATTCTATGAGAAACCTTTTAACATCTGCCTCATCACTTCCATTTTTAGAACGCCCAGTGTGGCCAAGAAGTCCCAAATGGGTGAGTTCCATTTCTCATGGACCTTTTAAATTCCCCCCTTAAGTTTTTTTTTAATTAATCCTTACCTGAGGATATTTTAGAGAGAAAGGAAGAGAGATAGGTGGAAAGAGACAGAGAATGAGAGTGAGAGAGAAACATCAATCAGTTGCCCCCATGCATGCCCCGGTGGGGATTAAACCTACAACCCAGTCATGTGACCTGACAAGGATTTGAACTAGAAACCTTTGGAAACCTTTCGGCCTACAGGATGATGCTCCAACCAGTTGAGTCACCCAGCTATGACTTAAATCTCACTTTTAAATTCCAAATTATATATATGCAAAAATATTAATCTTGATAGAACACTTTTGTGCATTGATATTTCTAGTATCTTAACTTTGTCAGAGGAATTAAACTGGTATTAAATAATTGAAACAATATGTATAAAAGTATGTGAAATCTTGTACTTAAAAAGAGGTGATTGATGCCTCCACTGAATCTAGACCCAGTCAAGGACTTCACTAGTGAATTTCCTGGTTCTGCAGCATAAATTGAGAAAAAACATTTTTTTACTTACAAATTTTTCAGATTAAATTTTGATTTTAATTTTTATGTTTTAGCCCTTTTATATTTATTGTTATCTTTATCTTTTATATATAAATTTATATCTGCTTCTATATTTCTTTGGTCCTATGTCAGTTCATTTTGTTATTTTGTAGTATTTTCTCAATCTTTGATTTTTTTATAAACCATGTTTTCTTAATGTTTCCCAATATTTTGAAATGTCTACATATTATGCTTAAAAGTCTACTTTCACCTGCATTTTTCTCATTGTCAGTCAAGATTAAAAATATACTGGAAGCAACCTAGGTGCCTATCAGTAAATGAATGGATCAAAAAACTATGGTACATTTACACAATGGAATTCTATGCAGCAGAAAGAAAGAAGGAAACCCTACCCTTTGCGACAGCATAGATGGAACTGGAAAGCATTATGCTAAGTGAAATAAGCCAAGTGGTGAAAGACAAATACCATCTGATCTCACCTTTAACAGGAACCTAAAGAACAAAACAAAGAAACAAGGAAAATATAACCAAAGACACTGAAATAGAGAATAGTCTGACAGTGTTCAGAGAGGAGAGGAGAGGGAATTTCAAGGGAATTTCAGGGGAAAAGGGAAAGGGTTTACAGGAAGAAGTATAAAGGGCACATGGACAAAAACTAGGGGAGGGTGGAAATAGGAGGGAGGTGGGGAGGGCTGGGTGGGTGGGCTGGGATGGGAATAAAAGAAAATTGTACTTGAACAATAATTAAAATTATTTAAAAAGATTAAAAACATATATTTTTAAATCTTCACTATTTTTAAAATTATATATTTATTGATTATGCTACTACAGATGTCCAATTTTTCCCCCTTTGCCCCCCTCCACCCAGAACTCCCACTCCTTCAGGCAATCCCCACACAATTGTTCATGTCCATGGGTCATGCATATACATTCTGTGTCTACTCCATTTCCTATGCTGCACTTTACATCCTCATGGTTATTCTGTAACTACCTATTTGTACTTCTTAATCCCCTCACCTCTTCACCCATTCACTAACAACCCCCTCCCATCTTACAAACATCAAAACCCTTTCCATATCCATGATTCTGTTTCTGTTTTTCATGCTTGCTTATTTTGTTTTTTAAATTCAATTGTTGATAGATATGTATTTATTGCAATTTTATTGTCCATAGCTCTGATCTTTTTCTTAAGTAAGTCCCTTTAACATTTCATATAATAATGGTTTGGTGATGATGAACTCTTTTAGTTATTTCTTGTCTGAGAAGCCCTTTATCTGCCCTTCGATTCTAAAGATATCTTTGCTGGGTAGAGCAATCTTGGCTGTAGGTCCCTGCTTTTCAAGACTGAATATTTCTTGCCAATCCATTCTAACCTGAAAAGTTTCTTTTGAGAAATCAGTTGACAGTCTCATGGGAACTCTCCTGTGGGTGACTAACTGCTTTTCTCTTGCTACTTTTTAGATTCTTTATCTTTAACCTTTGGAATTTTAATTATGATTTGTCTTAACCTTTTAGCATTCATCTTGTTTGGGAATCTCTGTACTTCCTGAACTTGCATGTCTATTTCCCTCACCAAACTAGGGAAGTTTTCTTTCATTATTTTTCAAATAGATTTCCAATTTCTTGCTCTTTCTCTTCTTTTTCTGGCACCCGTATGATGCGAATGTTGGAATGCTTGAAGTTGTTCCCACTATCCTAATTTTGGCGGAAGTTTTTTTGGATTTTTTTTCATCTTGTTCTGATTGGTGGTTTTTGCTTCATTATGTTCCAAATCATTGATCTGATTTTCAGCTTTACACACTCTACTGTTGTTTCTCTGTGAACTGGTCCTTATTTCAACTAGGGCATCCTTCATTTCTGACTGGATCTTTTTAATACTGTTGAGATCCTCACTAAATTCCTTGAGCATCCTTATAACCAGTGTATTAAACTCTGCATCTGATAGATTGCTTATCTCCATTTCGTTTAGTTCTTTTTCTGGAAGTTTGATCTGTTCTTTCATTGGGGCCATGTTTCTCCTCATTTTGGCAGCCTTAGTGTGCTTATTTCTATGTATTAAGTAGAGCTGCTATGACTCCATGTCTTGGTAGTGTGGCCTAATGTAGGAGGTGTCCTGTAGGGTCCAGTGACAGAGCCTCTCCTATCACTCAAGCTGGGTACTGGAGGTGCACCCTTCATGTGGAATGAGTACGCCCCCCTTTTGTAGTTGAGCCTTGATTGCTGTTGGCAGGTCAATGTGAGAGCTTTACCCAGGTCAGTCAGCTGCAAGGACTGGCTGTTGCTACTAACCACTAACCTTTGCCCACCATGGAGGATCAGCTCTGCGGTGGCATGGTAGTGATGCTCCAATGTGGTCTGTAGCTGTCCACTTGGAGTGCAGGCTCTTGGATTTCCTGGGTGGTACAGACTAAAGTCTATCCCCACCTGTGTTTTTTTCAGGACCACCCTGTCTG
Organism: Phyllostomus discolor; assembly: GCF_004126475.2. Lineage (NCBI taxonomy): Eukaryota > Metazoa > Chordata > Mammalia > Chiroptera > Phyllostomidae > Phyllostomus > Phyllostomus discolor. The sequence goes on from NC_040907.2 coordinate 73,424,870, forward strand.
AGCCATAAAGGAATCTGAGTTTGCTTCTATTTGTGCTGGGCTTGGAGGATCCCAGGTGAAGCTACGTTGCAAATCTAGGCTGGCTGCTGCTAGTGCCTGTTCTGGGACTAATTACCAGAGGCATGGATGGTTGGGGGCTCACTGAGGCTGCCTATTGCTTGTCTGAGAGGATTTGGGAAGTTGTGAAGAATGAGTCAAGACCAGCCTTTCATGTGGAAAAGCTGCTTGGGTGGGAGTTGGGTGGGATAGAGTCTCAGGGGATCTTTCCCACTTTGATGCCAGACACTTCATTTTATCCTTGTGTGCCACCAATGTCTTTCAAGTTGCTACCCTGGTGCTGTGGAGCTCAGAGGGGTGAGTCTGAGGAAGTTTGTGTGTGGGTTCTTTAAGAGGGACTGCTTGGGACTCTGGAAGTTTCTTCCACCAACTCAATCCCTGCTGGTTTTTGCAGACAAAAGTTATGGGGACTTATGTTCTTGGCACTGGAACCCTGGGCCTGGTGTGGGGCTGGGACTCCTCGTTCCTGAGATATCCCTCCCAAATTTATATCCACCACATGTGGACCAGCGTGTTGCATGTCTCCACCCCTCCTACCAGTCTGGACGGATGTGGTTTCTTTAATTCCATAGTTGTCAGACTTCCATTCAACTCAATTTCTGATGGTTCTAAGTGATAGTTGTTCTATATTTTAGTTATAATTATGACATGGCTGTATGAGGAAGTGAGCCATGTTTACCTATGCCACCATCTTGACTGGAAGTTGAGTCTTCACTATTTAAAGAAAGAAATTTATCATGCTTTTCTTCCCCATCTTTGTTCATATTGTTTTATTTTTAATCTGGGTTTTAAATTTTAATTATTAAATTTTTAAGTTAAACATTTTGCTTAATAAATTTTCTGTTTCAAAAAATCATTTTTGATATTTTATGTCCATCATAAAATCAGATTAATAGTCATCAGATTAAAAAAATCATTTTGATGTAACTTGGTGTTTAACCAGTTTTAGTGCTCACTGTTTCAAATCCCCTTTCTGAGTGCAGGTACTTTTTTTAATTCCCAGATTAAAGTACATATTCAGTTTTAAAAGTTTTCTTGAGTGAATATTTTTTGATCTTGAAAATATCTCCCTTTGCCTTTATACATTATCAGGTTATACATTTTATTAATTATAATTCTTCCTTTGAGAACTCCATAGACATGGTTTCGCCATTTGTAGACACTTTTATTCTTATTTGTTTGGTTGCTTATAGTACTTTTTCTATATCCATGTAGTTTATCTAAGAAGCAACTAATTATTTGGAGCAAGAATTTCTCCTCTATGTTGGCAGATTGTTTCTAAGTTCAGGAAGGCCTTTGCCTTGGTAGGAAACCCAGCTTTCTGAGTCAGAAGGGAGAAATATACCATCTTCCTCTCTGTTCATAGGCTCTTCCACGAAGAACCATGTGATTAGGCTTTGTGACTTACTTTGGGTAGGTTTCTTTCTGTCCAGCTCCATTTGTTTGGGGAATCTTTCTCTCTCATTTATTTATTAATGTTAATAAAGAAAATTAATTACTAAGAATATTATAAATCTTGATATACTGTATATTATAAATGCTCTTATTTTTATTGTTTTTATATGCATTTCAATGGGCTGATGGGCAGATGTGATTTTCTAAAAAAAACAAGTCTACAAATAATGAATATGAGTAACTTGTAAGGAGAGAGGCAATCAGGATTAAACAAATGAAAAGTGTTGCATTTTCTTATCTCAAGAAGTCACCTTTCAAATAGAAAGTCTAATATTCATCAAAGTTTAGAATAAGTTTAGCATAAGTGATATACTGAGTGAGATAAATAGCAGAAAGAATGCAATCATGAAGTTAGTTTACTCCTCTGCCATCCATGTATCATGAATATAAACACAGGAGACCCTTTCTCTACTCACCACTGCCTGTGTCAATGTAGCTTTTCACATTCCCACCAATGCATAGTAATCATTAAAGGTGGGCTATTTCTACCAGGGACAGGTAAACTTTTAAGAATCATTAAAAAGTTAAAAATAATAGTATTTCCTATAAATCTAAAAATGGAAAATATTTCATGTTTGATGATAAAATTTCTTTAGAAATTTTACAACTTTAGAAATACAACTTTAGTTGTTAGAAATCAACAACTTTCAAAACAGAAGCAACCATTTTTTTCTAGCTGGGAAATAAATAGATGAATGGTCATATTATTAATCAGGGAGCTATTTCTTTAAAAATACACTAATGCCAAGAATAATAAAAAATTGGTAAAAGAATTAAATTCACATGAAGGAAAACCTGTACCCTTCCTCCTTGGGTTAGTTCTTGCTCTTAGAATGTGGCCTTCCTAAGATTTTTAGCCAAATGCCCAAGGTTTTATAAACATCCCTCCTGGCTAGCTGAATCTGAACTCTGACTTTCCACAAGCACTTTGTGGCATATGAAAGGGAGATAGGATAGTAAGCCAGGACGCAGTGGAATAGGGAAACTGAGACACAGATTAACAGCCAAGTAGTTTATAGCCATCTGGTACATCACAAAGTCCTATCTTCCCTAACCCAGGATACAGAAGAGTAAATGGCTTATACTTATCCTCCCCAACCAGAGGGTAAATAGCTTAAGTCACCCTACTCAGGGAAATAGATAAGACAGATCCAGTTAGTGCCATTTGTGCCAAACACACCCAAGGTGGGTTGAAGTTAAGAGAATAAATCTAATTTTGGTGCAACAGCATAAAGCTAATGAATATTCTATTGAGAGCTTCCCCTAAAGCCCCAGCCTTTAAAATGCTCAAGATCTAGGACCCAGGGCATGCCCATGCCTTTCTTCCCTCACAGCCATGCATCTTCTAAGCTGTAAGAGTCCTCACAAGACTTGCAACAAAAGGAGCAGTGAGCAGCAGCAGCTCATCCAGAGCTAACTCCCTGGACCTGTCTCTAAGGCCCCCTTTTCTCAGCCTTTCCAGTGAGCTGACAGTAGCCTGCCCCCCTCCAGCCTTTCCTGTTGCTTCGTCTATCCCAGGCCCTTCCTTGTTTCACTGTCTTCAGCTGTAATAAACATACTCTCAAAATCACCTGTACTTGTGTCATGAAATCTTTCCTGTATGAAATCAAGAATCCACACACTGCCAGCTGGCCCAAGGCTGACCTGCCTGAGCCCAGTCCATTTCCCATAACAAAATCTCTGCTCAGCTCTCCATATTCAGCTTTCATGGTAGTCTAGGACTCCAAGGGAGTTTCAGTGCTGATATGAATGGGTCCTGTCCTAGGATTCTTACCTCAAATCTCAGCAGCATGGCAATTCCTAACACTGATCTATGTTTCTTCCACTGAATGAGAATACCTGCCTTTGCCCTCAGGGAGAAGCCTGTGTGAAGGAAATTTAGCAATCACCTCCTGTGTCCCTTCCTTTGAGGACCATAGTCCAACCCAATTCCTGCAAACTGATGCTTTATGTGTATATTGTCCAGTGTTTATGATTGTGTATGGCAATAGTTAAGTTCTATATCAGCTCTTTCTGACTTTCTTTGAGCATGGATTCATAATAAAACCATAACTCTGCCCACCACTTTTCATCATTCTCTCATTATATTATTCTGGTTTATTGTCTTATTAACCCACACCACTATCGGAGGAAAGTCTCTCAATTATTTATTTGTTTCTTTGCCTCATTCATTATCTGTCTGCCTCTCTGGAATATAAACTCCATGAACTCCATCTACATGGATTTTGAGGACTTATCTGGCCTGTTAGATACTATAGCTCCAGTAGCTAACAGACTGTGGCACAAAGAATACACAAAAGAAATATTTGTTGAAAAAATGATTGTTCATTATTATATTTTGATGACTAAAGTACTGTTCAAAGTTGCATAGGACAAATTTGAGAAAGTTGGATAGAATTGCATAAGTGACAAATTTCAAAATCTGTCATATTCATGTATTAAAAACAAAAAAATGTGTTTTTATCTCTTTCCCAATTTATATTAATGCACAACATTTTATCTGAGAGGTTGAATCTTCTTGAAATACATACTTATATTTTTATTTCTTTTTAAAAATTGATTTAAGGCTATTTTCTTGCAGAGCTAGTTTGTGTCTCTTTTACAATATGAAGTATCTCTTTAACATCAGAACTAATACTTGGTATTTTAGTTTTTCTACTCCCCTGGGATTTTTAGGGGACATGAAAGGTGGTTTATGAAGACTGTTTGGAAATTCACTATCATGCTTTTCCTGCACTGCATTTGTTGTTTCTCTGCACATGTTGACAATATTTGTCGATGAACCAACCTATAGATAATTGGCTAAAAACATAAACCTCATGGGCAGACAAAGGAAAATAATCAATCGATGTTATTAAAGTCTTCTTGCAATATATTTCTTATGTTGGAAAGGTAAGAACCAGGCCATGTTCATTGAGAGAATGCTCGTAGACCAGTATTCAGTCCGAAAAGTTAATAGGGAACATGCATCTTTTGGTAAAAGCAGTTGTTTATTAAAAAACAAACAAAAACAAACAAACAAAAAGAAAAAAAAACAGATAGCACAGGTTGTTTTTTTCTGTTATTTTTCTGTAAGAACAAGTTCCTGGAATAGAGTCCGTAAAAATAGGCTACATAGAATTACTGAGAAAAGCTGGATATTATAATTGCAAATGAATGAGACCAAGTACAAACCTCTGCTTTAGAGGAGCAATTCATTAAACTGAGGAGGGGCATAGATACTGAATGGGATCAAGGTATTTGGATATCATATAGTGATTATAAATTATAGATTATGATATGAAATGAACAATTTTTAATGGACTAAGATCTTGAACTTCCAACTCAAAACAAAGGTATAGGGCAAAAAGTCTTATGGTGATCGTAAAGGGAAGCGCAGACAGTGATGACTGAGACCAAAAGGCCTGGTTTTATTTTTCCTTTTAACCATCTGTTGTTGAGGCATTGGTTGGGAAGAATGGTACCTTGTGTGCTATGCTGGAGATACATGAAAATGCATATAAAAGTAGACACTTTAGCATTTTTCTCTATCTGAAAACTATTTGCTAATGGAAGCATCACTTCTCTCCTCCTCCGGGAGCCAACCATTCTTTATATAAAACATGGGGATGGCTGACTTGTAAGCAGAGGGACACCTGTTCTATTGAGAATCTCAGCTGCAATGTTATTTCCCCTAAAATGTGAGTTTATGCAGCTTCTTGAGCATGGTATTGAGAGCCACAGTGTTGAACATAACAAAATCATTTAGTGGTCATTTCTGTACAGCTTCCAAAAGGCTAAAAACACAAACGTGAAGACAGTAGTCTTTTGATTACTAGAAAGTTAAGATTTTCTTCTTTCAAAAAATATTTTGGCATTCGTCAAAAATAAGAAATTATTTTTTTCACAAAGGAAAATTATATAGTAGTGGTGATAGTCTCAACTCTGACTCCAGAAAGATATCCTATGTTCTTTTGAACTCAATGCATTCATTTTAGTTTAGAATTCAATTTCTTTGAATAGTTGTGTATAATCTAACCTGAGGCAAATTTCCAAAAGAGCAGAGAGAAGTAGTCACTGGCTGCTTCTTGAAATATTGCTTAATGATCTGCAGTTTGGGGGTTCCTTTGGCTTATTTTATGACTGTTTCAACCATGCACTGTAAAAATACAGAATAGAATTTTCTTACAAAATGCTTATGAGATGTTTTGCATGTTACAAATAAATTAATTGAAGAGGCCAAATTCATAAGATGATGAATTATAGTAGATACTTTTGTACAAGGCAATTTTATGTTGATTAAACCTATTTTTAAGACATGGCTGCATGGCTCAGTGGGTTGGAGCATCATCCTGTAATCAAAAGCTTGCAGGTTTGATCCCCAGTCTGGGCACATGCAATCCTGGTCCAGGTGTGTGCAATTCCCGGTCCGGGCACCTACAGGAGACAACCAATTGATGCTTCTCTCTCACTTTGATGTTTCTTTCTCTCCCTTCCTCTCTCTCTCCCTTCCTTTCTCTAAAAGCAATGAAAAAAACATCCTCAGGTAAGGATAAAAAATTATTTTTGAAAAACTTAGGTATAATGTCAGTTCTTAGATTATTATTTTTTTCTGATGTGTACAAGAAATGCAATTTTGTTATCCATATGTAAGCAAGAAAGAATATGTTAAAATTAATAAATGTACACTGCCTTAAGCTCTTTTGAACAGCCTCTATATAGCTCATAAAGTATGCATTTATAAATTTATATTTTTTCATTTAACAAAACAGTTATCGAGCTTTTTCTATATGTTTTGGGGATATTTAAAAATGAATAACTCATAGGCTAACCCTCAAGAATTTCCATGCTGGTGAAGGAGACAAGATGTGTAAGCATAAAGTGGATAGAAGTACTAGGCGCTATGAAAGAAGTACAAATGCTACTTACCATATTTTCAAGATCGCATGAACTCTCTTACCCATTGTTGAAGGAGTCAGACAACTATAACCTACTCCTTGGATGAGAAGAAAGTGAATTTCAAGAGGAATGGGGATATACAGACTTAACTATATAAATAAATTTTTTAAAGATTTTATTTATTTATTTTTAGAGAGAGAAGGGAGGGAGAAAGAGACAGAGAAACATCAATGTGCGGCTGCTGGGGGTCATGGCCTGCAACCCAGGCACGTACCCTGACTGGGAATCGAACCTGAGACACTTTGGTTCGCAGCCTGAGCTCAATGCACTGAGCTACGCCAGCCAGGGCTTAAAATAAAATTTTTTATAAATCAAATATCAAGGAAACAGAAAGTAAATAAAAAACTTAGAAACTATTTACATGAATCTTAAAATAAAAGGGTTTATGAGAGTAAATGTAAAGATCTTTCACCATTGCCATGCAAAGGCTTGCAACCCATAAAAGTTTAACAAAAATATGAACAAAAATTCACTATAAATTTCAGTCTATAAAATTAAACTTACTAACAATTAATACAGCACTGAAATATAATTTTTGCTTATGAAATAAATATACATATATTTATATATGATGAAAGGTTACACTCAGCGTTGACTGAGAAGTGATGACGTGAGTGTAAATTCTTACATTAAAAAGTACTTTTGATGTCTACTGAGAGTAATGCATTTTTCATATCCAGCAATTAAGCTTTTTTCCCACATATTCTAGGGAGTTAATCATGAAAATGGTCAGATTTATATACAAATGTGCTTAATGCAGACATGTTTGTAATAAGGACTGATTAGAGAAAATGTGTTCAACAACAGGTGAAGTAGTTCATTCGTTTATTGAAATGATGAAACAATCATTCATAACACGTGTGTGTATTCATGTATGTGCACACACACAGATAACACTGAGTAAACCACACACAGGTGATGTAGCCTCGTTTCTGTATCAAATTATTCTGCCCTGGAATATGCTTACAGACTTTTCTTCTACTACCCATTTTATGTTTATGACCACTATTAGACCACTATGAGATTATGACCACTATTATATAATTTTCCCTTGTAAAAAAACCTCAAACAAGGACCCCAGCTAATTAGAATTCTTAGTTGGGTGACCCAGATTTTATTCATGAAGGGTCTGAATTCTTATGGGGCATACCTATATTTGCGGGGGAAAGGGTGTTATAATTTTCATTAACTTTTCTTTTTGAACATGGAAGTACTAAGAGGTACTCCAGAGAAGACCCTGGCTTTGATACATAGTTCTCTTACCAAGTTTTCTTGGTTAATAGGGTCAATCATTCCAGCCAGTGATGTTTCCCTCTGTTTGTCTATATTTCAGTTGCATGCGGAGCTCAAATGAGCAGGTAGCAGCCATAACTTTCAGCTGATGGGCACCCTCCTTACTGTCATGAAGGGAAAACTGCTCTCCTGCAAGAATAGACCTCAAAGCATAGTCATTCAAAATCTCAAAGAGAGAAATTGAAACTTGTGAATAGAGTTTTAGGTTTAAGGGTGAGAGGAGCCACCCCTGTCCCTTGATTCTTGGCCCCATGGATTCCAACAATGGAAGAGACAGCGTTCTTCTAATAACAGAAGTCTGTAAAGAAGAGCTCCATCTGTTTGAAATATGTGGGCACATCTCTGCTCACAAAACATGTGCCACCTGAAGCCTGTCTGTGTGGAGAGGTGGCCATCTCTGTGTGCAGAGTAAACTGAAGGGTTTGACAGGAAAGAGGAAACGTGTTGTTAGGAATACACAACCAAGGAGAAAACCTTCATTTTAATGGAAGTGATTTCCTTATTCCCTTCTCAGTACACATAGAGAAACCTCCATCTAGGTTAAACCATGTCTACTTCCTTTGCCAAGCTCAAGAAGTAATTGTAAGCCCTGGCTGGTGTAGCTCAGTGGATTGAGCTCGGGCTGCGAACCAAAGTATCACAGTTTCGATTCCCAGCCAGGGTACATGCCAGGGTTGCAGGCCATGGCCCCCAGCAACTGCACATTGATGTTTCTCTCTCTCTCTCTCTGTCTCTCTCTTTCTCTCTCTCTCTCTTTCTCCCTCCCTTCCCTCTAAAAATAAATAAATAAAATCTTAAAAAAAGTAATTGTTTGCACCCATCCTAAATTCCCCTTTTCTCTCTTCCAAATATTAAATACTCTCTTTTTTCTAATATGTGGACTACCATTCAAGTTGCTAGAATTGAGTTTAATATTAACATACCAGATAACTTTTATGTTGGAGATGAGCATAGTCTCTGGGGCAAAGTACTGTCCTTCCCTCCGAACTCTTTCCTCCTGCTTGTAAAATGATATTATACCTAAGACAAAAGTCCTGCTTCTTCTCTACAGTAAAATGTACTTGATCTGGTAACTCAATTTTTCTCTTGTGGGTGAACTTAATCCTGAACCTAGTTATGATGTAACATAGCAATTGTCAGCCTTTATCCCAATTTATGGGTGCAATGCTCCATTTCTCTCTAGCTGGAGTACTGCCATAAATGAAAAGGCTTCTCTCCCCAAAATCTGTTCAGGACCCACCGAACTTCCAGCAGTGATTGTAATCTGGAGTTTCCCTCTGGTGTCTGTATTAGTTTAACTGTACTTGAACTTTGTTCATTAACAAGACTCTTTACATGACAAATGTACCTTCTGCAACACACCTTGCTTCACTGGCCTTAGATTTCTTCCCAAATAAAATCAAGTGACAATTAACCAACGAAATATCAAATGTACAACTTGTTCTTCACCCAGTCCTGTTTGTTAAATAGTCCTTGTTTCAAAATTAAAGAATCCTATTTCCTGTCATATGCCTTCCCAAGTCTTAAGTTCTAGCCTTACATTTGCTCAAATATTTTAGGTTCTCCTTTGCCTGAGTGTAGTTATGCTGTATGACTCCACATGCTCTCTCTTCACAGCACAACCTACGAAATTATATTTTCTGGCTGGTGTTTTCCTATCGTTTGTGAGATGTAATATGGAGCTGCGAAATCTAATTATCTGTTTGATGATGTCTCACTGCCTACCTGAAAAGAGCATAAAGATTAGCATGTTTAAATTAAACTAGACCTACTCATAGAAGATTAATTGTTTGGCTTGCCAACAAGAAGTCATCACATTATTAATGTAATGAACAAAGAAAATTGCTTCTATAAGAATGACAATGAATGATACTTTGCCAAAACATCAGAATATAGTAGAGGCGAGTGATGACAATGTTCATAGATGTTATCCATATATAATTTTTAGAAGAGTTGGTCTCAATTATTATTCCATTATTCAGCTATTATTTTTAGTAATTCTGGGAAGAGCTTATTATATTCAGGTATCACTGATATATGTAAATGATGCCGGGAGACTATGTCTACATTGAGAGTGCTCCAGACACTTGTCATCACTGTCAGGAGGATACTGTGCAGGCTGTCACTTGTCATGACCCAAAAGGTAAGGTGCCTATAACTTTTCCAAGAGCTTGAATATTCATCATGAGTTCATCCTCGCAGTTGTACTCAGAGAGATGAGAAGATATAACATGCATCATAATCAATCTCTCTAAAGAAAATCTTGTGACAATTTGAAAGCCATGAAAACAAATATCTTAGTAACACAGACAAGAGCAAAGGGAAAAAGAGCATCACAACTGCATTGGAGAAAGGGATAGTGGGACAAACTGCTTCTTCATCAAACACACACATATAAAATTAACAAAGTCATATTAAAAGACAAGACAGTCTTCTCTCCTGCCTTTCTCTCAAGACATTTTGGGATCTGCTTGGGACCTTGTCCTGCCCTCCAAAGGAAGTCTCACCAGGTGAGGAACAAACTTTTTCATACCCCCTTGGTATATGTATGGTATAACTAATCTTAACACCTGAACACAAATTTGGGTTTGTCTGTGTATGTGGGGGGGGGGGGCATCCGGTTTCTAAGGGATGATCACAACAGAAAAAAACACTTTGTATTAGAGTATTTTAACTTTCATCTCTCAGCCCAAACTAGAAACAAATAAATATAGAGAGGGCCTAAACAATATAAGTAGGAGTATCTAAATTAAATGTATATACATCTATTTGATTATACATTTCCATTTTTACAGATTTAGCCATAAATAGATATAAACATGTACATACATATCCAACAAGTTGATATGTAATGTATGTTTGTATACATTTGTATGCATGTATATGTATAAATGTGTCAACATACACACACATCTATCTATACAATACTGAATCTTACAGAGAGTATACCTTCTTTCAAGCACCCAAGGGACACAATAAAATGACTGTACAGTAGGTCACACCCACAAAACTAAAAACATTTCAAGAATAGAAAAATAGACCCCATTATTTGACTATTAAAAACAAAAATTGATAAAAATATGGAAACTGAAAACCACAAACCACTGGGAAATTGACTTAATTTCTTTTTCTCTTCCCCTTATTATTTTCTACAAGAATTGGATTGTGATTAAATTTGAGGAGAAGTAATTCTAGACCCAAAAACTATTGAGATTTTGTACCTCTTTGTTTAGGAGAGAATGTGAAATGTTTCAGCATATGTCTAACATTTTTTTTGTTATTGTTGAGTAAACCACAATCTGTAGAAGGGCAAGTATTAATCTTGAATAGTCAAATGGCTGAGCTGTGCTGTTTATTGAAATTTGGTCTCTCAGTTCCAAACCTACTCTTCTGTATTCTGTTTTTTGATTCTTTGGCTGATATCTCCAAACCACAGTTCTTCTTTGCCAGTTGGTTCTCCCTAGGCTCTGCTAGTAGGGGTCACTAAGGTGCAACCACATGATTGGAGAAGAAAGGGGGCTTGTTACTTTCTCTGCATGTCAGTATCATGGCATTGCTGATTCTTTACCTTGGCAGTAGCAGTTCATTCCAATAGCAGCCATTGATTTCAGGTTGCCGTTTTCATCACCTGTCAGAAGCCGCCTTACTATGCCCTCCGTGAGTTGCAGCACCACTTGGCTGAAGCTCCTTCCTTATATGTCTGTGTCTCAGCTCTGTGGGATCCATCTCCTGAGGTGCCAGTTAATTACAAGCAGCATCTCTGCCTCAGGGGTACAGTCCTCTTTCCTCAGCACACCTCTATTCATTTTCTTAGCCATGGGGGTTGTAGCTTCATCTGATAGTAACTACTTCTGTGATTCCACAGCATCTTTAATTACTATTGTTAGTAATAGAGTACATTTTCTGCTCTCTGATACCTGGTCAAGAATTTTTAATAATAAATTCTCCTTGTTAAAATACTTCCTAGTTTCTGTCTCTGGACAAGACCTTGATAAAGAAATCCTTCCTCACTCTTATGGATAGATACTTAATCCCCCAAATATAAAAAGTCAGTTTCCTAAGTCTCTATTAAGCAACCACCTCTCCTTGCTTAGATGTTACATGCAAATCACTGCAAAGCCTATAATCATGGAGTCTCCAATCACTTTTCCCAGAGAGGTGTCTCATTTAATCATGACATTGTCTCGTATTGTAAAAGTCAGAGCTCATGTGCCATGTCACATGTAGTTGGATAATTTCTCAACATGAAAATAAATTTGATCAAGCAAATGTCCTTTCACTGATTATAGTAGATGACAAAGAGCTATAATAAGTTCCTGACACTACTTCCATTGAAAGTAATACCCACTCCTGTGGTTTATTTTGGTCCAAATAGCTATAATAATAGATAAAAAGTGTCTTTGTGGTTAAGGATCATTAACATTTTTTTCTTATTTTGTGTGCACCTTAAGGCAATCATAGGTTTTGAAAAACCTCAGAAAAATATTTAGCATTTACATTTTGAAAAGCAATATTCTTTTATTGCTCTTGATAATATTAAAACAAAATCCAGACAAGTGTAACTGTGAACATTTTAACATGTTAACATTGACTTCCATTTGATCCCTCAATTCCACTGCTGGGATTATACCCTAAGAATCCTGAAACACAAATTCGAAAAACCTGTGCACCCCAATGTTCATAGCAACACAATTTACAATAGCCAAGTGTTAGGAACAACCTAAGTGCCCATCGGTAAATGAGTGGATCAAAAAACTGGTACATTTACACAATGGAATACTGCTCAGCAGAAAGGAAGAAGGAGCTCCTACCCTTCATGACAGCATGGATGGAACTGGAGAGCATTATGCTAAGTGAAATGAGCCAGGCAGTGAAAAACAAATACCGTATGATCTCACCTATAAGTGGAACCCAATCAACAAAACAAAGAAGTGAACAAAATAGAACCAGAGACATGGAAATAAAGAACAAACTGACAGTAACCAGAGGGGAGGAAGAAGAGGATAACAGGGGAAAGAAGGGGAAGGGTCATCAAGGAACATGTATAAAGGACCCCTGGACAAAGACAATCAGGGCAGGGAGAAGACTGAATATGGGAGGTGGTGGTGGGTAAGGCAGGGGGAGGGTAATTGGAGGAAAATGAGGACAACTGTAATTGAACAACAATAACAATTTTTTTTTTTAAATTGGCTTTCACTTTCTTCTATGAATTGTCATCTTGCACTGCTAATTTTGAAATGAAAAATAGTTTAGTAAGTGAATTTTGAATAGTTACATGTTGTTTTGAAGATATCTGTGTTTTACCTATAATAATTTGGCCAAAGTTTGAGGATCAGACTTTAAGATCCTCAGAATTTGATTTTGTAGTGGTATCATATAACAGGGGTGGAAAATTCCCTAAACTTTTTATTATTGACACAAATTGTACAGAATTAATCTTAGACATTTTTCAAAGAAAAGAGCAGGTATAACTCAGTCTCCAGTTTGTTTTCAACTAATTCTTTGCAAAGTGGGACCATTTTATTCTAATTTAATATACACAGCCTGACTTCAGTACACGCAGATTTTATTGGAAATGGAACTTGATGTACTCCTCCTGGGAGTGAGACTGGCACAGACCTCAGTGATCAGCCCTTTAACCCTCCCAGTCTTTGTTGTGGGAAAGGCCCTGAAGAACTGCACTCTGGGGCTTGCAGGAAACAAGATAAACATCTCTGGATTTTTAAAAGTACCAATGAGGTCACTATGTGCTCCATTTTTCCTGAAACAGGAAATACTACCTGTTGGAGCTGAATCACTTACAAAATATAAAAAATATAAAAGCATTTCTATATAATGTTAACTCTTTTAGAGAAAGTACATGAAATTTAACTTTATGTATGATGATCTTAAATAGATAAAATAGTCATAAAATGAAAATATATGTTTATAGTATATATTATATGTTCTTATAAAAGCAGACATTTGACTTTTTTAAAAACCCTATTCTTCAATATGGTCAGAATCATGTCTATAAAAATCTAAAATGTATATTTTGAATTACTGTGCAGTGATTAAACAGAATTTTCCCCTCTTATTTATCTAGTAATTTATATTCTAGAATATAACACTAATTTGAGTCATTTACTTTATACTTGCTTGCATTATAAAAGTTACTCAAATTATGATATGATATTGTGTGTTTGTGTCTTGTATATGGTATATAACTTTCTACAGGAAAATATTTTTGCCAAATATTCCAGCATATACAAGGTTAACCCCCAAAACTGAATCTATTTATTTAAAAATTGCATATTTATTCTTATATGTTTAAACCTTAGTTACCTTCAAAGTACTCTCCATTTGATGCAATACACCTATCAAGATTTTTTTCCACTGCTCAAAACAGTTTTTGAACTCATCGATTTTGATGCTTTTTAGTGCTCCTGTTGTTTTTTGTTTCACCTCTTTCACGTTGGCAAACACTTCCCTTTGAGGACTTTTTCATTCAGGAAGACAAAAAAAAGGCATTTGGGACAAGATCAGGTGAATAGGGAGGGTTGTGCACAAGGGGTCATGCCATTTTTGGCCAAAAACTGCTGAACGCTCAGTGTGATGTGGGCAGGTATGCTTGTAAATCACCCATTATGAAATGGGCAAATGCATTGAAAGAATCTTCAAAACAAAATTCACTGAAGCTGAACACAGCCTCTCACAACAACACCAGCTAGTACACTGACGCAGATGGGTTCCTAGAACACTCACCTAGCAGAGGAAGCCTGTGCTGTAACAGGCCCACCCTCCAGAAGATAATTCTTTTTTTGAGGGTCCCCCCTTGTAGATACAACATAATTCATTTCATCTCTATTTATGGAGTTTTTAAAATCTTTTTCCTATTAAAGTACTATTATTTAATTTTTTTTTGGCCACTCATAAGATTATCTCTGAGGAGGAATCTCATAATTGCAATTGCTAGGTCATTATTTTAAATTGTGTGGACTGCAACAGCATTCTATAAAATTATATGCTAATGTCTTTATCTATGCAAATTCTATGACAGTTTCTTAGTTTACTGAGTGCTTTTCATGTGCAAAGCAATGGAGTTTAAAGATATTAGAAAACATCTTCCAAGAAACTCATTCACTTTTTAACTTTGTTAATGATGTTTTTTACCATAAATTTTCAATTTCATTATTTCATGACTTTCAAACACCATTTTAATTAAAATGTTTAGTTTTAAATATCCCCCAGGATTCTTTCTGGAACTTCAGTTATTTTTATTTTAACAAGTAGAAGATGATGCATTTGAAATTGGTTTTATATAAAACATAAACATAGAAGT
Source organism: Phyllostomus discolor (assembly GCF_004126475.2). Lineage (NCBI taxonomy): Eukaryota > Metazoa > Chordata > Mammalia > Chiroptera > Phyllostomidae > Phyllostomus > Phyllostomus discolor. The sequence goes on from NC_040907.2 coordinate 73,439,934, forward strand.
CCAGTCTCACTTTCCTTTTAAATGGCTGGATGGTCAATCCCCCAAAGCGCATTTAAACAATATATTTTCTCACTGATTCATTTCCCACTGGAATAGCACCTTTATTATAGAATACATTCCCTATATGTTTAAGCCTAGATTTTTCCTTTTGTTTCATTGATCTCCTTACTTACTTCTGTGCCAGTATTTTACTGTTTGAATTAGACTGTTTTGCAATATAGCTTTACAAAAGTATTTTGATATTTTTCAAGGCTTATCCTTCCTTGTTAGTCTTCATTTTAGAATTTTCCTGTCAATACTTACATGCTTATTTTTCCATAAAATATCATTTTCCTTTCTGATATTAAGTAGTTTAACATCAGAAATACATAATATTTGGCCCTGGCTGGTGTGGTTCAGTGGCTCAGTGGACTGAATGCCAGCCTGTGTACCAAAGGATCTCTGGTTCGATTCCCAGTAAAGGCACATACCTGGGTTGTGGGCCAGGTCCCCAGTAGGGGGTGAATGAGAGACAACCATGTGTTGATGCTTCTCTCCTTCTCTTTCTCTCTCCCTTCCCCTCTCTCTAAAAATAAATAGATAAAATATTAAAAAAAGAAATACATGATATTTGAAAGTTGAAAATTATTAGCTTTGAATTCATCAAGCCTGGTGCTAATCTTGGGTGAAACTCTTTAAAATGTTTGTTTTATAACTTTTATAATTTCATAAAAGTTTTATAATTTTATAATTTATAACTTTCTTAGACATACCCAATTCATCCAGATTTTCAAAGAGAAGGACAGGTTGTTGAGACAAATATTTTCATAATTTTTTCATATTATTTGTTTAAGTTTTCAACTTATTTTAAATTTATTTTTATTACTTTTGTTATTTGACTTTACTTTCTCTTCCTTGATTTTATTAACCCCTTTATAGCGAGAGCATTTTCAAGACTTGTTTTTTAGTTTATTTGTCAAACCAGTTATTTTCTAAACATCATTTAATAAAATATATATTTTTTCTACTCTGTGTTTTCATGCTATCATTCCAATATCTTGAGTTACATGTATAATTCTTTTTCTCTTCAATTTTTGAAGAGTTAAATCAATAGCCCATGTGCAGTTGAAAAACTCTGTAATTGCTATTGTAGTGGGTGTGGTTCTATAAATGTCTATAGGTAAATTTGGTCGCAAGTGTTAGTATTTGGGTCTTTATTTTCTTACTGATTTTCGGCTACTTTTTCTAACAATTACTCCAATTGTAATATGAATTTGTTTATTGTTTCAATCAATTCTATCAGTTTTTATGTGTGGGAATTTTTTAAATGGTAGAATAGTGAATTTATTTAGTTGGTGATGCAGACACTAGCCCACAGTGTCCATGTCATTATGGATGAAATGAGACATTCACACGGACTACCGAGTCTGGTGGAGGAAAAGGGACAGCATGGCTTTTCTCTCAAGGGGAGCAAAAAGCCACAGCCTCCGCCATCCCAGGCCTTTATTGGGTTTCTCTGCCCATTACATGATGGTCCTCACTATGCACAGATTTGCTTTAGGTGGTTACCTTTTACAGAAAACAAAGGAGCCAATGCTGCTAATCATATCACAGAAGAGGGGTATTTGCAAATGAAAAGGAAAAAGTAGTTGAACCGGTTACACTGATCCTTGGAAGCTTTAGCATGTTTTTTAGGAAGTTGCTTTGTAGTAAATATCCTCAATTCAGGGTGAGGGAGTTTTAGCAAAAAAAGCAAGACTCATAGTGGCCTAGCTATATTGCAGGCCTGATTCCCCACAGGAGAACCTGTCTGTGGGCATGTGTCCTGTGCATCTCCAAGTGGGAGCTGGGCCCATGCCATGCAGAATGGTACTATAATTTGGATTACTGGAATTTGATGTGTGTTATGGGTCAAATTGTGGGTTCTCTCCTCCAAATTCATATGTTGAAGTTGTGACCTTCATTGGAAATGAGATGAGGTCATGCTGGAGCTGCATGGATTCCTAATTCAATATGACTCCTGTCTTTATAAAGGGGGACATTTTGGATACAGGCACACATGCAGGAAGAACATCATGAGAACTTGAAAACAGCCGTCTAGAAGCACAGGAGGTTGTGCTGGAACAGATCCTTCCCTCACAACTCTTAGAAGGAACCAAGCCTCCTGACATCCCGATCTTGGACTTACTGATTCAAGAACTATGAGACAATATATTCTGGTTGCCTACACCATCCACAGTAGTTTGTAGTATTTTGTTATTGCAGCCCTAGAAAATTAATGCACTGTATTCTATTCAAGAGCATTGACCCTTGTTCCAGAAGTCAGGTAAGTTAGTTGAGGATCTGTTTGATCATTTTCAGGAACGTTTTTAATCTTTGTTAGGGCAAGTTTGGAATAATTTTACTCTAGGGCCAGTTGAGTCCTATTACCAAGGCATGACTTCTGAGTTGACTCCACTGATGTTCTGTGTATTAAAGGTTATTCTTCGTTCTGGCTTGTTAGAACTCAGATGTATTTCAGATCTGTCTGGCTCTGGGAACTGCTCATTTCTCAGCTCACCAGTCATTTGTGTGGCTGTATGAAGTTTGCTCTGTGTCTGTGCACAGCGTAGTATCCAGCAAGAGACTCATGGGAAACTCTACTCAGCTTCTTCAAGTTTTTTCAGCATACAGTTTTAATGGTAGTATCACATATTTCAAATTCTATCTGCCTCAGTCTTTCCAGAAGCCGTAAATTTGTTCTATCACTCTCTGAGAGGTTTTAAAGTGTCAGAAACACTGGGTGCTTGTGTACACACGACTATACAAGTTGACCATACACTAAGATTAATCTTTATTTTCTTATTGGTTAAGAGCAAACATAATCTTAGGCCATATTATTAAATGTAAAATGTATAGATGTAGATAGTTAAATGTCCCATGGTACTCTTCAAGGTTTATATAATTTCTGATGTATATTTTTTTCTGTTGTTTGTTAACTATATTAACCAAGTGGTGTAGCAAAATAGAATGGCTGCATCATCAGTCAGTTGAAATGTCTATGAGACATTAAATGTACACAATACTAAAAGGTAGATTGCTTCATTGGAAAGCATGAATTAATGTAAGTAGATGGAGCACTGTATAAAAAAAGAAATTATTGTTTCAACACAACGCTATGTTGCCAAAGGAATGGATCTGGACCTTATTCACTTTAGCTATGCTGACTTCTCTAGACCAATTGTATTAACTCTTACTCTTTTATATGAGTGAAAGTTGATGGGAACATGAAAAAGTTTTAATTATTTTTAAAGGATCAATGTTTTTAATTCTCACTAATTGCTTTTTTGCTGTTTATTTTATTTAATGCTTGAAATTCATCTTGAATGCTTGTGAATTTGTGGTAGTAAATAGTGTGAGACTGTGCTATCTCAAGAGGTCTTGTAATTTCCTTTTCTGATAGTTTCATGAACTTACTAGAGCTGCTCTTGATGGTTCAAATACTTTATTTCTTCCTCAACTTAAACACTTTTCATTATTCTTTAGCTGACATAAGGGTTTTGGACTGTTTAGTTTTTAGGTCAGTGTTCTTAGCTGCAAACAACAGGAACAGCTCGGGTTAATATAAGCAGAGCCATTTCTTATTGGAGTATATTAAATAGCTCCCAAAGTCATTGGTAATAGGTTAGGGGTGGTGGAGAAATTGTTTTGTGGTTGATGGTCTGGGAAAATGCTCCAAATCTGAAGAATAACAGCCACTATTGCTGCTGCCACAAATAAAATACAAATGGCAGGAATTTGCTTTAATTGCAATTGCTTCTGCCAAGCATCCGGGACTCAACCATGCAACTACAGTTGTTCTCATAAGGTAAATATCTCTTTGCCATCTACGCAAGCAAAATTAAAGTTAAATTACATCAAGCCTATTTCTACACATTATTCATTTCCAAGTCCAAATCTCTTGTGAGGAATTTTGACTGGTGGAGTTCCCCTGTCACAAAAAAAAAAAAAAAAAAAAAAAAAAAAAAAGAAGGCAGATATTTGAATTCTGAATTCTAATTTGAAGAGGCAGAATACAAAATGTGGCACTTTAGCAATATAGCAAGACTAATTTAAAAATTATTGGCAGTCATACATGTGGCAAATGAACTCTGTGCCAGCTGTCTTTTAGGACAGATTTAGTTGCACATCTGTCCGTGAATACTGGAAAGGGGATCGGTGACCATCTGAATGTGCCTGTGCATATTTCTGTAATTACCTAGGAGTCTCTGTTTCAAAATATTTTTTTGAAGTGCTAAATGATTAGTTCAAAGATCCGTGATGGATCTAAATTTATTTTAGCTATTTTTTTGTTTTTTAGTTTCATGTTTCATGTTCAAGAGACAAGGCTAAATCATTGTTCCTACTCAGTTCTATGGAATTAGTTTCAACTAGCGATGATCTGATCCAAGTTTCATTTCCTGGAGTTTTCAGTTTTTCTGTATTCAATCTCTTGAGAATACAACTCAACTTTTGCAGATGTATTTGAGGTTTGGCATCCAAACTTAAGGAGGTGATGAATGGAAGCAACCTGGCAAAGAGCACAGAGAGTGATTAAGAGACTGAGTTATTGGAATGGCTGTACAGGCCAAATCTACTGTGCCATTCCTAAACTGACAGAGACGAGGAGCAGGAGATGAGGTAGAGCATGCTAATATGTATAAAAACCTAGGTATCTGAGGTGCTACATAGAGCTATGAAAGGGAGTAAAACAAAAAAATATCTGGAAGGAAGTATTCCAAGTCATTAAAGGCAAGGACCTACATCCAAGATTGCTCTATCCAGCAAAGCTTTCATTTAGAATGGAAGGGCAGATAAAGTGCTTCTCAGATAAAGTTAAGTTGAAGGAGTTCATCATCACCAAGCCCTTATTATGGGACTTATCTAAAAAAAAGAAGATAAAAACATGTATAGTAAAATGACAGCAAACTCACAATTATGAACAACCACACCTAAAACAAAAACAAAAGCAAACTAAGCAAACAACTAGAACAGGAAAAGAACCACAGAAACAGAGATCACATGGAGGGTTAGCAACAGGGGAGTGTGAGGGGGAAAGGGTGGGGGGAAGGTACAGAGAATAAGTAGCATAGATGGTAGGTAGAAAATAGACAGGGCAAGGGCAAGAATAGTATGGGAAGTGTAGACACTAAAGAATTTATGACACATGGACATGAACTAAGGGGGGGGGTGTGGGTGGGAGAAGGTGAGCAGGGTGGAGGGGAATGAAAGGGGGTAAATGGGATAGCTGTAATAGCATAATCAATAAAATATTAAAAAAATACCTGGTTAAAACTAAGAAGATGCAAATTTGGATAGAAAATCCCCAGGGGTTATGGAGAAATGTTTTGAGCTGAAGGATTGCAAGTAAAACAGGTTCACACAAGAACTTGTATAGCAAAGAACAAATAAATGTGGATTATTACTTAATGAGTCCTTATCTCTACTGATAGGTTGGTGAGACCTTAATGTATTGGGTGGCATACTTAAGGATCACTAGTTATTTTATTACTAACTAGGAGGGATGTGATGTGATATCTTGTGCATGAACAAAGATCTCCCAAATTCACTTCATTTTTGTGCTCTGATAGCTATACCACAGACCCTTTTTGCTCTGTTTGGAGGAAATCATCTTAAACTTGTGCTCGAGCAATTGCTAATTCCTATTTTATGATTATAAGATTATTTTTTAATGAATCTGTAGATGTAGATGGTCACTGTAAAAATTCACATTTATTACAACTTTGTTAACTAGCTCATGAAGTATCTCTAATTTTGGAATTGTACTTTGAGGATTACTTCTTTAATACCTAAGGCTTAGTTTTGTTTCTTCATATTCATATATACACATTTGCTATAGAGATATTAGAATTAGAGGGTGAAGACCATGGAGATCACTGACTTAAATCTTATTCCATGATATAACAAATTTAAAAAATATGAGAAAGCAGAGTCCTATTGGTGACAGCAATGTAACTAGCATAGGGCAGAACCAGGGTTATCCCAATGCAACTCACTTCCAGTTATTTCCAGTACACTCTGCTGCCAGGATATATATTTTTTAATAGCCTAAAATATCATGGATTCTGACTCACCTGGTTTGATATTGATATTCAAATGCAACAATATTGCTAAATTTGCTGATGCGTGATATATTTCTCCATACTGCAAGTCAGAGGGGACATGTGACAATGGTCTGTTGCTGATACTGCCTGCCTGACTTCTGAGTGTGCTATTTATTGTCTTAGAATCTGTCAGAATCATTTCTTCAACTGAGGGGGGGAAACCTTTTCTGATAGGTGCATTGGTTGTATCAAAGCTTCAGAAGGCAGTCATGTCTTGAAGTTTTTCTTTAAGACCTACAGAGGAATGACTCAGCCCTCCTCATTCTATCCTCCCATGTCAGCCTGTCTTGGACTGGGCATTACTTGAGTAATAATGCTCTTATTTATTCCTTAAACTTGTTCACTTTTGGTGAACTGTTTTTATTTAAAAACATTGCTTCGAGTGTACAGAATGATTGGTTTTCATTATTACTTTTCAGAAATCTTGTCTCATCACTTATGCTGTATGATTTTCAATTTTGCTGATGTAATTGCTGGAAACTTGGATGCAGAATATTGAGGCAGAGCCAATAAAACCCAGTGTTTGGTTCCAGACTTTTAGTGAAATATCTTCGATTTGGGGGAGGGCTTTGAAAGTCAGCAAAGTTGTCCGGGCTCTTATGTGTGAAGTTTGTATAATATTCTTTTATCACTTTGATGATCGTTTTTGCTTATTTTCTCCAAACTGGATGCTGATTTCACATAATCCAACATGGAAAAGCAAATGTAACTATGAAACTCATAGATAAAGGAGTAATTATTTGCATGACAAGCTCATTCTTAACCTCTCAATGTGAAGCCCATCTATGACAGAGGGGTTCTTTTATGTAAATATTAACATTAGCATTTATGAATTTATTTATGGACTATGGATTACTTGATAGGCTGATTATTTGGTTATTTGGAAGGAGATTGCATATTTGGGAAAATCTTAGAGTAAAACTTTCATACTAAATTAATGGAAGAAAAAAAATAATTCTCTGAAATTTTAACACCAGTAGAAAAATAATATGGTTACTGGAAATTATTTAATAGATCAGAATGTGTTCAGTGATTATGATAAAGACAGTGCCCCCCGTATCCACAACCTTTGGCAAGCTACTAGAGAATGAGACAGTGGGTGGGGGACAGGCACATGAAAACTACCCCAGGGAACTGAATATAGACTAACAAGAAGAAAAGTGAGAAACAGCATCCTTCATTTGGCGAGCACTTCACTAATAATCAAGTGAATAAAAATTGAGGTGCTGGGTTATGTGCACTGTTGCTTGGGGAATGGAGGGTTCTGCTGATCTTCCAAGTGTCAGCTCTTTAATGGTGATCCTTCTTAGACTTGGGTGTCTTCCTAAATCTCTCGGGTTGTGGCTTATTTCCATGTTTATACCTAGGAAATAATATTCTCTCTATATGCTTGTCTCTTCAATATAATAAAAAATGAGTAAATTCGCTTTGAATATGGACAGAAAATACCAATTTTGTTTCAAAAATACCAAATTATTCCATATCTATACAGTTGTACGTAACAATAGGATAATAAATGCTCACTTTATGACATTATCAGGAAAAACTCATATTTAATTAGGTAAATTCTGAAAGTGGATAATTTCTTAAAATGAATTTATTCTGTTTGACCGTCTACACTTAACTAGTTCATTGGTTCTCTCAGACTAGAGGCCTCTTTAGGGCAGTACAAAGAACAAAGTTTGGTTAACATTAAAAATGTGGATGTCAGCTTTTTAAAAAAACTTATTCTGCCTATCTGTAACAAGAAGGCAATGTTATCTGTTTTGTACATGTTCTAAGTTTTTTTAAATAATGCATTAAGATACTTTTAACGCATTACATGATTTATAGTTGGCACTTGATGGAGACTGATTACATTATTATAATATGCTGGTTCTAATAGTTGTTACTGTTAAAATAGTAGTTCTTAACCTTGTCATCTCCAAGAGGCCACTGAATAACTTTGTCCTTCTGGACTCTAAGATTTAGGATTTTGTCAATTAAAACTACTTTTATGAAACAACACTTGATGAGTTTTTAATATTTGAAAGTCAATGCAATTCACAACTGTTATTCAGGGATTACAATAAGCAGTGATTAATCAAGTTATCAGAATGAATTAATATAATCTTAGTACAATCAGAGAAATTCAGTGGTGTGTGGAGCCTCTATAGCTTTATCTTTTCTAAAAGTATCATTTCCCTAAGTCTTTTGAATTTTGGGATTAAAGTCCTCAAAATCCTTTTGGTACCTGGAAGGATTTCTACTGGCCCAGAGACCCCACACTGAGAACTAGTGAATGAAGTAAAATGCCTCTGGGTTCCTGTAAGGGTTTTGAGAGTACATAATAGTTCAGGAAACTCATCAGTATGTATTAAAACTACACAGGGGAAACTGTCAGGCTTCTAGAAGCCAATAACATATCAAAGAGACAAACTATCTGCTCCTAGGGTACCAGCTGACATGAATAAATTTCAGACTGTGGGAAATATGACCAGACCTAACAGTAAGAAGGGTGCTGAGCACACACAATGCATGAGTGATCACAGCAGCCGGTGGGTGCCCCTCTTGATAGCTAAGGCAGCAGGTCCCAGCACATCAACATACGTAATAAATCTGATTTTTTCGCAGAGCATAAAATGCCTGATCTCATTCTTAGACTAAAAAGAGTAAATCTTTAAACATCATTTGCATTCAAGTGAAAACCCAAATGATTCGTTGAAGGTGTTGTAGAGAATGGCAAGGAGCAGTAGACATTGTTTTGTGTTACCATTATCAGAGACAAGAAGAGAAAATGCTCCAGCAGAAAAGAGAAATGAGCTCTGCATAGAAAGGAGATAAAACTAAAATTTACAGCAGTGGAGAAGTAGGAGAATTTACTGTGGAAATCCATAACAGCAATCCATGAGCTTGGTCTAAATCCAATTTAGTTTAAATCCTTCTTTTACCAACTTACATAGATAGTATCAGTACTATCTGTGTGTATCTGGGCAATTTGCTTGCCTTCTTTGAACCTTAGTTTGCTCAGCACAAGCTTAGTACTATAATACACTTAGAGAGTTGCCATGGGTATTAAATTAAGTGATGGTTGTAACAGGCAAGATGGGTGCTTATCACATGGCAATGAAGATTATGAAGCTTGCTTGCATGTAATCAAAGCAGCAGGTTGTGACCAGTCTCTTGCTGCCCATTGGGGTAATTATACATTCAACTCTTTCTTTTGCTAAAATATGTTATCTCCTTCATTCCCAGTTTACCTATATCTTGTTCGATAGAAAATCTTGAAAGAAATTATCTATTTTTAGGTATTTTTTATTAGCCTGAGAGATGAATGATCTATTTCCAGCATTGAGAGGTAGATAGATTTAAGTGAACAGACAAAAAAATTGTGCAGTTTCAAATTCTGATCCCAGTGATATATTACCAATGCATGCATGACTTGTTTATTTTCCATTATGCATTTTTCAAAATTGCAGATACTCTTAAGTGTCATTTTTGTGTTGGGATTTATCTGGTATTTAATATTATCCTCAGCTTTGTTCTTTTCCATTAGTGCAAATGATAAGGAAATTACTGTATACCACACAAGAAATGAAATCTCCAAATTATACATCTTATTAAAAATCTTTACAAAATTGCAACAATGCAACATTTCATCTATGACAGCTGATGTAAATTTGAAGTTACAGCAATATACCAGGAAAAAACCGCAGCAATACATTATTAGCAAATGGAAGAAAAAGAACTTTCACATAATATAAATAGCTGTAGTATTTTTATTATAAAATGGTTATTATATTTTCAAGAAAAGAAAAATCATGGTTGGCATTGGTAACGAGGAGCTACTTAAGTCAGCACAATAAGAAATGAACCTGTGATTCTCTGCATTACAAAGACCGTAGACTGCAAATCAGTATGAACAAAGAAAACTCGAGATTATGGTGTGTTGAAGAAAAATGTATTCAACTCTGTGGATCTAAAAGATTGTCTTTAGGAATATGCTGCATAAAAGCTTAGATGGTTGACTGTCTCTGAGAAGATTGTAAGGAGAAGTATCTAACAGGGTTTTTCACAAGAATTCTAGAAGATTTATAGCTTAAGAAACATTTAAAGTGGAAATACTAGAAAAAGAAGAAAAATTAACTATTAATAAGTACATCATGTGATGTTGGTAAACTCAGGAAATATAAAAGTGAAAATTAGAATAATATAAAGGTAATGATAAAACATTTATATAAATGTTTTCAGTTTATAATTTAGAAAGCCTTTTTTTGTATCTTCAAGAATGGATGTTATTTCCATCAGTGTACTGAACAGAAAATGCATTGTGGAGAAAATGGGCTTATGGTTACATAAATTGTTATATAAAACCTGCCAGATTTTTAAAAAGCATGAAAAGAGTATCAGAATTATCAAGGGTGGGGTGGAGGGGGTGTGGTAGGGTGAAAATGGAGACAACTGTAATTGAATAACAATAAAAAAATAAAGAATGATTGAAAGCAAGAAAAATAAAAGACATACAAACTATAATTGTTATAAAATTAAGAGAAGCTCAATACCCTGGCAACACGTCTCTATAGTTGTATGACTGCTGACAAGTACAGGCCATGGCCGTTTGGTAGTCTGAGGAAAGAATAGTATGGCCAAAGTGAGGTAGTAACAGTTTCCCATTTAGTTGGAAAAGAACAGGCAATAATGTTGGGGAAAAAAAAGTGAAAAAGTGTTTATTATGGCCATGATGCTATTACTGCTAAGCCTCTTTTTCAATACCATCAGCTCAGTGGAAACAAACTGTTTGTGGGTAAACAGACAACTGTCCCAAATGCCTTTCAGTTTAACCTGAAAAGTTGATTGTGATTAACCTCACTAACTGTTTAAGTAATTGCATACACCACTCAGAATGTACGAGTAGCATAAATGATCATTTTAAGTAGGGTGTAGTATAAATGCCCATACTATTTAGTGGGCCACCATTGAATTTATCAGATTTTCTCACTAACTAGTTTATGTCCTTGGCAAGGATATTTATTCCTTAGCCTTCAGTCAAAGTCCTTTACATCTAAAGTTTAGTGATTATGTTTTAGTGCCTATTATATGCAAAGTAAGTTAATTGCTCAGTACATTTTCAGTCACTTTTAAGGAAAAATGTCTGCATATGTTTTTATGCCAGGCAAAGCCTTACATATTAGTAAAAATATATTTCTTTTTTTTTTTCACCAGGAGATACACAGATGGTAACATCAATGAAAAATATTTATTATTTAACATCAGTTCATGCTACTTGTGGCTATGTAGCTGGTCTAGTCTTTAGTCTGTGGTCATTGTACAACCATCCAGCAGTAATTATATCTGTGACACAATGGTAGGTGCTTTTATTCACAATGACAACACATGGAATCTGAAAATCATTTTAATGGAGAAACAAGACATCTGGAAATACATTGAGTACATTAGATCAAGATGGGTGCCCGAGAGTGCCAACACCCATACAGTGTATCCAAATGGAAAAAGGAGAGCGTCTAATGATCACCAAACAGAGCAGCAACAGTAATTTGAGATTGTTGCCGACTTATAAAATGTGTCTAGTGACTCCATTAGACTCCACACTGGCCTCTAAGGAGATGTTGTTAATGTGACACAAACTGCGTATGAAACTTTCTTCTCTGTAAAAGAACTTTCTGGGTACATTAAAAGGAAAGGCATTTCCCCCCATCAAAGGAAATAGCCTGATTTAGTAAAAGGAAAAAAGTAAAGGACAGGAAGGCTCTCAGAAGCAGCCAAACATTTCTAGAACAGTTTTTCCAAGTCACACTGAGATGGGGATGGCAGCGCAGAGGAAAAGAGAAACCCTAACACAACATGGTGATGGCTGAGAGCCAGGAAAACACGTTTGCCACCCTTACTCATTATTGCTTTCCTAACGCACCAGATGGGAAGGCTTCATCAATGTCAAACCTGCTGTTACCATCAGAGAATTTCCTTATCAGTGGGTTTGGAACTGACACCTCAGCCCCCTCTGAGTCACAGACAAGCAGATTTATCCATTTCATGTGCTGCCAGCTTCACCCATTAGAAAGGAGTGCTCCAGTTAGGGCCCAGGCCAGAAGGTCAGTGGGTTTGCATGCATGGGGGCGCGGGCTCTCTCTTCATCTGAGGGTCCTCTACACACTTTGTGAACATTTGCTACATGAAAGCTCTTGTCTGCGTATGTATTTCATCTAACGAGTATCTGCACACACACATCATCATGCATATAAGTGTAGTAGATTTATTTTGTGTGGGGGGGGGGATGGTCCATGGCAAAAAGGGGTATATTATTTGGGGACTGTAAGGAGCATACCCAGATTTATATTCTATCTAGAGTAGAATTAAGTCATTAAATATATGTGCATTTTTAGGTTAAGTTTTTGTAAAAATATTAAAAGATCACTATTGCACCTTTGTACCATGTATTGGTTCATTCAGATGTGTTCATGATTCATTAAGCAGTGGCAGGACTGCTTTAGTTACTTAAGACAGGGGATGAAAAGAGAAAAGAGATCTCTGTCCTCATGGCAGAGAGCATCCAAGTGCAGCATACTTTGGAAGGGACCACAGGGAAGCCTGACATGTTCAAGAAACTTCCTAGGAAAGTGAATTTCCATTTGGTACTTTACAACATGAAATTATTCTGGAGAAAGCATTCCAGATGCCCTTATCCTCAAAGAGGCCCCCAGAAAGTTTGAGGGTCTCAAAGTAACAAGAATATGGTAACTTGTGAAACAGAACAAAGGACCCTTATATTTGGAGTGTGGGAATGGTAAGGAGTCATGCTGTCTGGGCCCATTGTGTAGGGAGGGGCCAGATTACACAAGGCTTTGGGGCTGTGTTTAAGGTTTTGAGATGTTATTCCAAAGTAATGATAAGTAACTGAAGGGTGTCAAATGGGAGAGGTACAATTTTTGTCTCCAAAGGAAGCTCTTTTGCTTGAAATTTGAAAGCTACAAATAGATTGAGCAGAGTAGGAGTGTTGAGAGAGGGCGGGAGGGACTATTAGGATGGTCTAGATTAGAAACGATGGTGGTTTGAACTAGGTAGTGATAATGTGAATGGAAAGAAGGGACAGATTCTGGAGATATTTATATGGCAGAATTGAAACCCCAGAATGTGGCATTAAGTAATTTGTAGCCTAATGGGACAGGGAACTGTATGAACAATTAACTTAAAAATAGCATGACACAATTTAGAACAATACAATCATAGATGTGTGTGTTGTTAATCTGTATAATATCTCTAATACCTCTTGGCTATGAACTAAAGAAAGCTCAAAGTGAATTGCAACAGCAGGAAACTCAGGTTTAGTTTCTGCTAAAGAAGGAAAAGAAGAATGCATTTATTGAGTTCCTATTACATGACAGTCACTGTATTCAGTGTTCTCAAAACAATCTCAATTTTCATATACATGCAAAGGAAATCTTTGTATTCACATTTGCCAGATGATAAAACAGATAAAGTCAACAGTCTAAGTCACAGCTACTTGGTGGCCAAACTGGAATTAAAACCCACACCTTATTTTGAATATAAATTCTTTGCTTTACACCTCCTTATCTCACAATCTCTTGAGGAAGGTTGGAAAGAGCCACAGAGCTGAGGCAGGCTATACAACACAGTTTTCCGAACAGTGGTACCCATTACACTGGTGCTAAGTAAGCACATTTTCAATGGCAGAAGAACTGATAAATGTTTTTAAATTTTTTTAATTCTGTATTTGTTCTAAATATATTAGAAAACATATAACTAGTATACCAAGTTCATTATTCTGCAAATGATATTGTTGAAGATGAATAGGATGCATTTCAAATAAACAAACTGAATCAATTAAAAGAAAAATATTAAGTAAACAATAGCAGTAGTGGCATATTAATAGGACAAACATTTTGAGAGTGGTAGCTTATACAAAGGACTATAATCATTAGGTTTAATCCAATAAAATATGTTTTAGTTAGAGTTTTCTTCCAAAATATTGTAGAGTTTACTTCCAAAAAGATCATATTCTTTTATGATCTTCCAAAGGTATGATCCTTGGAGGAAGGGAGAGAATTCGTCCTTTCTTTTTGAACTAGAGCTAGTGAGCTACATTGTAGACTGGCCTTTGGATATCACTTAGGTCCTTACTGCTGCTACAAACCCTTTAATAATTTTATAATCACCCTTGTCCTTGCCCAGAGGCTGTCATTGTCACAGAACTAAGAAGTGTAACTTGGGAAAGAAGGACCATGCTTCCTTGGCTAGTCACAAAGGATCAGTCTCTGTGGCTAAAGTTCATGAGGAGGACACTGAGTCTGCCTTTAGGCTGGCATCTGCCATAAGTCACACATACTCTTGGCCACTTCCCTGACACCCTGGCTTTGGCCAGATCCTGGGCCTTAGGTGATCAAGAAAGTGCATATTCAACATGGGTTGGCAAAACTAAACGGGCACTGACAGATGCAAAAACTGGAATTTTCCTCTTCCTTTTTCTCTTAAAACACTCAGAGTAATTTCTCAAATTACCCAAGGCTGTTCTTCAGGGTAAGGGCTGCAGAGTTGGCAGTGATGGTCCCCTGGGATGAATTCTGGGCACCTCACAGCTGCCAGGAGGAACACCTGACCCCCAGGATGTACACTGAGCAGCCGGTTTGGGGTCCTGTTCCTGTGGGCTTTGGCTGAGGACAGATTGCCACCTCCCCCTGCCCCTCAACTGGAGTCATTGGCTCAGGGTCTTGGCCTCCAGGAAGGCTGTAGATATGCTGCCCACATATGCACAATTTACCCCCTCATTCTAGTCTGGGGAGGCATAGCCTTTGGGCTGGAGCTTGCTCCCTAGCACCTGGCCAAGGCCCTGGGTGAGGTGCTACAGCACAATGACTCTGAGTGGGAAGAGGACTGGGGTTTGCTTAATAGATTTCATGAGACAGACGTCTTGCAGATGAGTCTGGAATGGTCCTGGCAACCAGTGTACCAAGTCTTTCTTGTTCCAGGTCTCCCCTCTGGGTGGCGGAGCTCCTGAGATCCCTCCAGGATTGGGCTTCCTCTGAAAGGAATGGTCACAGAAGCAGAGGCTCAGTCCTGAATCCTGATTCTGCCATTCGGTGGACTGCCCCTGATGCTGAGCACATCCCAGCTCATCCTTTCCCTGCATATATGACATATATCCTGAACTGTGTATACGTACATATAACTTTTATATTAGCTAGATCCTGTGGCGATTGCATCTAGCAGTGGTTCTCATGAGCCTGAGGAACACAGAGCCCTACCACACATTCTCTAAGACAATCTGGAATCTTTATGCCTATTTGCACGAGATGTCAAATAATATATGTTGCTAATAAAATATCTGAAGGAGAATGCTGGAAATTAACCAATATTTTCAGTAAGATGGTAGAAAATTGAACCAAATGCCACTGAAGAAATATGGAATGAGAAGCTCCTATTGTATTGTTTGTAAGTGAAGAATAATCTAATTTTTGGGGAAACACCCTTAGGCTTTCCACAGATTTCAGAAAGGTGCTTGGCAAATTGCCAGTTTCATGTAGTAATTTGTACCAGAGTTAGTTCAAAGAGTTAATTGAATATTTGTGCACGTTAGTCTCAGGACTCATTCAGAAAGTATAGCTACACTACAAAGCAAATTGTTTTTTTTTGTTATTTTTAACAATCAGACTGCCTACTGCTCTTCCTAGTCCAAGATCTATTTATTCAGCATCACCTATCTTGAGAACAGTTTTTAGAAATAGAGAAGTAAAATATGACCAAAGACAAATAGAATGTTAACTGCAAGAGTAATTTAGGTCAGAATAACAGGGAGAATTTATTGCTAAGTCAAATAATAGGTAATATCCTGAAAGACATTTATCTCAAGTGCCCAATAGTCCAGCTGATCTTAACAGTGTCATAAATCCCCATAAATTCAGGTGCAGTTGTTAGATTATTCATTTCTTAGTACCTGCTCCCATTCCCTTTTCTCTCTAGTGGCTATAAATCCTTAAAACAAGATTCATCGATCTATTCATTCATACATTAATTCATTCAATAACACATTGAATGCATATCATTATAATTTTAGATGTTTTTAATGCAGTAAAACTTAAATAAAGGTACACAATTATAAAATATGGCTCAGGGAATATCATAAAACAAATAGACTCATGGATCTACTCTGAACCAGGTCAGGAAGCAGAGAAGTTTTAGCATTTCAAAATCTCCTTTGTGTATGTTTCCAGTCACTGTCTCTTCCTAAAAATGTTCTGTCCTGACCTCTAACATGTTTTAGACCTTAAATACATGGAATCATCCTGGATATATTTTTTCTGTCTGTGGGTTATCACTCAGTGTTACCTTTGGAGATTTATGCAACTTGTGTAAAATAGTATGTCATGGGTTTGTCTTTCTACATCATTCCACTGTCTGGATAAACCACAGTGTGTTCAGTC
The DNA here is from genome assembly GCF_004126475.2 of Phyllostomus discolor. NCBI lineage: Eukaryota > Metazoa > Chordata > Mammalia > Chiroptera > Phyllostomidae > Phyllostomus > Phyllostomus discolor. The sequence goes on from NC_040907.2 coordinate 73,456,489, forward strand.
ATTTTACAGGGGCTGTTTCCATGCTTGGGATGTTAAGAATAGTGCTACTTTGAACATTCTTATATGTGTGTTTGGTATGTATGCATTTCTTTTTAATTTATACCTATAAAGGCTACTGTAAAGTAGACATATCTTAAGCAATAGCTCACTGAATTTTTATCTATGGCTACACTAACATACTTACTACCAAGCTCAAGATCACTCCCAGAAAATTCCTCTATGACCTTTCCATATGTCCCTTTTTAATATTTTCTAGTTGTCTACTATATTGCTCATTCTCATAATTCTTTAAACATATCACTCATTTTTATTTTAATGCCCTTGTCTGATAACTCTATTTTGTTCACTAAGAGTCTAAACCCTTTGTCCTCTTTACTTTTCTATAAATTCTTATATTTTCATACACCTGGTTATTTTTTATTGAGAGCTAAGCATTGTAAATGGAAATGCATATAAATAATTTGAGGTTATCTTCCTGCAGAAATTATTCACTTTTGCTTCAGACAGGCAGCTCTGCTATGGATACATTACTATAACTCAATCAGAATGAGATGATCTGTAACTGGGTTTCAGACTTTATGAGAGCTGTTTGTTTTCGGTTCACTCTGAATCCCAGCAGATAGTCCTGCTGCTTTCCAACCCAAAGCTGGAGAGGTTTGCCCGGCCTCCTTGTCCCTGGGAGGCTCTGGATTCAAATCTCAGTCCCTAGTCTCTTCATACCCGGTGACAGCTTTGATGGATTCCCTGCTGGGCCCACCTCTGAACTTCCTACTCTTTTTAATTCTAGACTATGAAAATTCTCATTGGTTTAGTACTCCAGGGCCTTCTAATATGAAAATAATTTGGATATACCTTTTATACTTGTTCTCTGAGGAACATTTGGTCTGAGGCAGATTAGCAAGCAGATTAGCCTGTCTTTGCTAGAAGCCCAACTCCTTGAATGCTTATCATTTAAAACATTTTCTGATTGTTGACACTGTTACAGGTGTCTCCCATTGCAGGCTCTGCATAAGGGGTTATAGATATACAATTCAACAGGAAGGATATCCCTGCCCTCCAGCCACTTGCAGTGCTCCAGGAGAGACTGCGCATAGAAAACTGTGGGTGCTCCCTCCCTACGCCATGGGGTTAGTCCTGTAGGAGAGGGCAGTGTCCAGGACAGCCCCGGACAGCAGTGATGCAAAGAAGCAATTATTAAGTCTGGGTTGTGTGTCAGAAAGGTCTTTGCAGTCTAGGAAATGTTGTGGGTTGGGAATTAAAAACAGGAAAAGGTGTGGAATAAATAGAAGATATTGGAAAGAGTACTTTATAAATCAACCAGAAAGTAAACTTGAGTGCGTAGGAATTTCCCTGGGGATCAGGAGAGGAGTGAGGGTGGGATATTGCAGGCTGAGGGAAAATGCACAAAACGTCTAGGCTGATTTCCAGGTCTCTCGTTCTTCCTCTCTCCTACCTCCCAGGTGACTATTTGCTTCTAGTTTGTTTTACGTTTTTAACTTTCAGACACTGTTTATTTTCTGTCAGTCTTATTTCCATTTTGTTTGAGACTTCGTGGAGGAACAGCGTTAAGACCACTCAATTCACCGACTGCTGCTACCCATTCCGAGGCCTGAGCAGTGGAGGCTGCAGATCAGCCTTCAGTGGAGGGCTGGCTGAGTGCTGTTCGCACTGCTCTCTGATTATGGGGGTGCTGGGAGGGGCTTGCCCTGGGGCTCTCTCCTCTACCTGAGGAGATGTTGCCAAATAATTTTCTCTATGGTCGCTTAGAAGCTTTAAGTTCCTGAACTGAAGCCAGGAAGATATTCAAAGAATCAAAGCATGTCTATTTCTAATGAACCTAGCATCTTTGTCATCTTGTCCAAAGGCTATATTCACAGACACAAGTGGTTTGGCCTTTAAAATGAATGCCAATTCAATAACAACAACAAAACCGTGCGTATACACACACACCATATATATATATATGGTGTGTATATATATAAGATGTATATATCTTAGATCTGGGGGTATAAACAGAAAGCCCAGAGTGCACAAGGGCAGGACTTGCACCATCTGTTTCATATAAACTGATTTCTAAATCACACTGCATGATTGGGCTGGATCTATATAAACATCTGGTTCAACCTTTACAATAGTCAAATTTTCTCTTTTGGCTTGACTTATTTACACTGAACTTGGCCTTCATAATGGCCAAGACATAGCCTATGTAGCTTATTTTTTTTCAAGCAACGTGGCATAATTCAGGAGTTAGTTTATGAGAAACAGACTGATAACCCAGGGCACACTGGGACATGGCTTTTTTCTGCTTACTTCTATGGATTTTTACTTTTTTTCAGCAGCCTTTCTGGAATCACACTCGAGACAATAGATGGAGGATTTCCAAGAAGTTGTTATGTCTTACTATTATTGTGGGAGTGAGGGTTTCATTAGAACAGATTAGTCAAAGAAAATACACAGATGATGATTCTAGGCAAAACGATTTGTTACTTTAGCAGTCCGATTTGTTACTTTAGCAGTCTATTTGTATCAGAAATCTTGTGAAAACTAGGGTAGAAATCTGGTTCATATGTGCTCTTTTTTCCTTCTTACATTAGTCCTATTCTGCTTTTTGGTTTCTTCTCAAGGGAAGATCGATTTTCAATCATATTAACTAACGTCTGGGGCTCTTAACAAGACGTAGGCTTTAGTTATATCTTCAGAGTGCTTTTTACCACAGTTGGTCGTATGTGAAATTCATTTGAGCCCTAGACAGAAGCCACTATCATCTTCCTCTCTTCAGCCTGAGTCTGTAGCTGGAGGGTTTTGGAGGTTCCTGCCCCCTCTCCAGTAGTGGTGTGGCCTCTGGGAGCAGGCATGAGAGTGAGGTTAGGGTTTCAGAGGAGGGGTTGACAGGCTGGATTAGATGGCTGTTTTGCAATTCTTGCAAGCTTATCCTCCCAGAGGATGGCATTCTCTTTTGATTCATTATTTTCCAAGTCTGAAGAATATTTTTCTTTTCCATTTTTAGTATGATAACTCAGGGAATTATTATACTCCTACACAATTCTCAAGGAAATCTTATCTAAACTTCTTTTCTGGTTGAAAAATTTGCTCTTTCTTCCATAAGATAAGTCCAATAATGTTTACTCATAGATTGTCAGCTAAAGAAACATATCGCAAATAATGTAGCACGTATAAAGACAGAGAGAAAGGACTATGTCTTATTTACCATTTACACTCAGCGTCTGGGTTGAACTTCAAGTACAGCAAGTAAAAAGAGAATCAATGTTTATTAAGGGCCAACTCCATGCTGTGTGCTTTACGTAAAGTTTATTATTTAATACTGATAATCACCCTTGTGAGGATGGTGTTCTCAAGAGTTTAAAGCTGAGAACAGAGTCTGACGTGTAAGCAACAAACCTTTGTTTTTAAGAGTTGTTTGAAAGGAACTTCACGACCTGAAGTTTTTCTTTAATTGTCTAAGGTAAGTCACTAAGCATTTTAATATCTTGCAGGCGCTATTTTTCTTGGGATTTGGTAGAATACTTTAGGTTGAAAAATGAACAGGAAATGTGACTTTTCAACTATACTGATTATCTTCAAAGAAAGAAGGGGCTTGCTTCTTTAATCTTAAATCTGAATATCTACTTTAGGAATGAGAAACATTGAAAGTTCATGTGTATATGACTGAATGTGTCTTAAAAATCTCATTTAACATTTTAGCCATTTCGAACCTTGAAGGTGTTTCAGGGGCAAATAAGTATATGTGTTCTACAATATCAATGTAATGAATTGAAATTAAAATATTTTCTATTTTATTATTTTATCATTTCACTCTCAGAACACATACTTATATATTTTACTTTTGGGGAGTTAAGGCTTTAAGATGGGTGCTATACTTTCATCTGAACTTCAGGTTCCTGTAATTTTTGAGACCAATCACTGTTCATCAATGTGACTGACTTTATTTTATGCCCATTCCCAGGCATTCAGGTCATTGATTCTCTTTTGATTATCTTTGTCTTCAAAGGCTCTTCAGGAGAGAAATTCACAGGCCTGTTAAAGGGAAGGGAGAGGAGTGGTGTTTCTTAGGTATCTCTTGTACCAGGAAGAGGATTGCCAGATTTAGCCAATGAAAACTTGGCAATTCTAGTTAAATTTAAACTTCAGATGAACAAATATTATATGGGACAAATATATTAAAAACTATTCATTTTTTATTTGGCAGCCTTAGTCAGGCACTATGCTACACTTTAAAATTTTGCCAGTTTTCAACCAAATATCACTCCTTTGTAGACAAGAGGACGGAGGCTCGGGTGGCATGTGTGCAGGTTCCTGCCAGTAGCTCTGCAGCTGGGGTTTCAAAGGCCGGTCATCTCTGATTCCAGTGTCCACTCACTTTCTCATTCCCTGGGTTGACTCCAGGGGTGTGTCCATTCATTTCAAAAGGGCAAGCAAGATGCTAAAGTAAATCACAAAAAATGGCAACAAGAAATCAACTCCCCAGAAAATGCCAATTTTGTTTCATTCTTTTAATTAGATTTTACCACTCTGAATTCCTAAAAGAATAGTTGTATTACAAATTCAAGACATAATAAGTTATCACAATTCTTACCTCAAATGCTGCTTGAAAGCCTGACACTTAAAATCTTTATCATCTATTGGGACAAAAGCAATCTCCATAGAGAGGCCTTGCTAGATACCTTCCACGTGTGGATGTTTAGGTGTTTTGATTCTCAGAGTTTAATGCTTAGACTTGATTTTTCCATTTTTATTGAGGATTTGTACTTTTCATTTTAAGGAGGAATTAAAAAAACACATTAAATGGAAGATAAACCCTGTCAGAAAAATAGAATACCTAATGTTCATTCTTAGCTCCATTTATCTTTGATTCTCTTCTTTAAAAGTGAGAGGTACTATCGATGTTACAGGATTAGAAAGCAAATAGAAAAATGGTTATTCAAAATTCAAGTTCTTAGTAAACACATAATATTCTGTTATTCCCTACGGTGTTGTACGTGTGAAAGAATACTTTAGTGAGTAATAGGGTGTTATATTGCTTGAGATAAAGTAAAGGCTCAATCAGCCCTTGATCATTTCAGCATATCCAAGATGTTAATTTAATGTCTAAATGGATGCAGCAGACCTACGAAGGAAATTCCATTGTAACGTTGGCTTTGGCTTCTTGGTGACCCAGGGTATGAAGCTTTTTTTTTTTCCCTAGCCACTTATTTTAAATAATGGCTATTCTTTCACCAAAAGCACTGTGCTTTGACATCTGTTTTCAATATGCTTCTGTTTGTTCTATTTTCTTGTATATACTCTGCAGAGCCTCCGCCTGACCTGGGATGACACTTTCCACCCATTTAAAGTTCCTGCCATACCAGTAAATTTCCAGGTCTTTCTTTCATCCTTATGAGATTTCTCTAAATCTTCTTTCATAATTCATTTGTTTTATATGAATCTCGTTTCTTTGTCTCAGAAGTAATTAAATTTATTATTTTAAAATTTGTGTTGAATGGGATAAATATCCTGAACATGCTTTTAGCCACTGGGCCATATCTTCTAAAATATTTTCTTGAACTGAATCAGGGTTGTTGTTACTGGAGCAACATCTGACATTTTAATTGTTTTTTTGTTCCCTTTCTTGTTTTACTTCCAGACATATAAAAATTGGTTCACTTTGGGGAGTATTTTTAATAATTTATTTCCAGAAATGTTTGAACATTTGTTATGCATGTTTGTACAGTTTTATTTATAATTAAAAAAACTTGTCATTAGAAGTAGTTTCATACTCTTAGGAGAGTTGCTAAGATAATATACAGAGGATTTCTGAAGATCACTAACTCATTCAGATTCATTAATTCTTATTCTTCTTTCTCTCCTGTTTGTGTGTGTGCATGTGTGTTTATCTATTACCTATCTGTGTAAATTTTATGATGTGTGCACTTGAGAGGGTGGCCCACAGTAACAACCAGTGCTCCCACACCAGCCCAGCATCTCTCAGCTGTGCATGCAAGCTAAGAGATAGTCATGAGCAGAGCAGAAATGATGGGCTAGGTGCAAAGGGTCACCAGGGCAGAGAATGTTGGAAGCCTACCAATAGGCAAAACTACAAGCCCTTGCACTACCATTTCCTTAAGCATTAACCCCTGGACATGACATCTAGGCCTCAGCTGTGTTTCAGCTCTAGGCCTGGAAAAGCAGCAAAGTCATATGGAGTGAAGCCATGGCTGACACGAGGGCCAGCTGCAATGACTGAGGATGCCTCGGCACTCAACAACCAGCGGAGATCATGACACTGACGTGACATACCTGGAAAGCTCATGAATATTCTTTGCAGATCCTCCCCTGAGACCTCAAATGAAAACCCTCAGGTATGAACAACAATTAAAATGAAAAACAAAATAAATAAATAAAACCCCTCAGGTGGAAGACCCCAGGGCAATTCTTTGTCTCATCTCTGCTTCTGCCTCTGCCTCTGTCTCTCTCTCTTTCCCCTAAGCTCCAAAGGCCCTTCTTTTACCTCTCTAAGTTGTTTCCTAAGCCCATTTCTTCTCCAGCTCACTTCTACCTCTGTGACTTTCTAAGCACAATTTCTCCTATCATTTGAGTCTTGGCTCTGAATTCTTCACTTAGCCAGAACTCAAGAACTGCGGTTGTTGAACTGAGGGTAACACATGGTGCCATTTTCCTGCTGCTAACTACAATTCATCTTAATTGTGACACCATTTATACAAAGCTTGTGTCAGACCCACAGGTCAAGGGCACAGTCCCGTAGATGCCCCCAAACCACCACTGCAGATGCCAATCACAATTTCAGGTTGTACCTTGTGTTTCTGAAATAGCTGTAAGACTGGAGGCTCCAATGGGCCCTCTCGCCTCACTGAGTTGGATTAACTTCCTAGAGTGACTCACCAAAGTCACAGAAACATTTTACTTACTAGATTTCCAGTTTATTATATAAAAAAGATATTTATATAACTGAGGAACATATACATAGGGAATGGATCAGGGAAAGGAACTTGAGCTTCTATACTCTCTGAGTGCACCACTACTCCCAAATCTCCTTGTGTTCATCAGCGCGGAAGCTCATCTAAGCTCATCCTTTCTGGGTCTTCATGGAGGCTTCATCATAGTCATGATTGATTAAATCTTGGTCCCCTTTTCCTTCCAAGGAGGTTGTGGGTACAGTTGGTGGGAGGACTGAAAATTCCTACCCTCCAGTGCATGAAGGGGTTGGCTCCTTGGCAGGCAGCCTTCTTCCCTTGGGGCTTTCCCTGTAAACTCTTCAACATAACAAATGGCACCTCCAGATCTCATCACTTAGGAAATTCCAAGGGTTTTAGAAGCTCTGTGCCAGAAATGGGGATGAAGACTAATACACCGTTCTTATTAAAATCACAATACCATGCGAAGTATCCATCTTAATCATCATCTAACTTTATTTTTAGCATTTTACTGAGAAGAGAAAATAAAGGGTTTTTTTTCAAAGAAATAACTTGCAATGTTATACTTCTATTTTTTCACAATTCCATTTTTCCTTCAGTTTTTCTTTTTTATGTAAATTTATTTTTTATTATTACTTCCTTCAGTTTTTCACTGACCACATGTCATTATAACTGAATGCAAGTCTAGCTGCCTGCCATAAGGGAAACCAATCTCATGAGACAGGTGCTGGTGAGAAGGAAAGTGGTTTTTTCAAGTACCAGTCACCTGAGAAGATGAAGAGCTCTTGTCTCAAAGCCCATCTTAATGTCTCAGTGCAGGCAGAGTTTTTTATGAGGGAGAGGGAAAGCAGACCAAAGAGATGGAAGAGAGGAGGTTGAAACATTCTCTATATGAAGACCAGCACAGTCCGTTCTAATAAGAATTTCCACACTGGTCCAGCGATGTTCTGGTAGGCATCCTTCTGGTTTTTGTCATCCTGTGCTTACTGTTGAAGGTCAGCAAATCTCCCACAGCTGGGATGACTGTATCTTTTGAAGTTAGTTCTTAGGATTCTTATATAAACGTGCTGTTTATCTACAAGCCACATAATTAGTCAAAGCCAGTGTTCATAGAAACAATGTAAAAAAGAATGGTGGGTGGATTACAATTCCTCACTGTTACATTATTACTCATTTTTAATCCATTTAAACCTGCGTGAGAGAACAGCTTCCTAAACTCAGTGTGTGGCGGTAAACAGAGTATGTAGTTGTGTTTTGTTCCACTTGGTGTTGGTCAAATCTTTGTAATAGATTAAGTTGCAGAGCTTTATCTAATCCTTAGCTTCCAGAACTTCCACCTGGTGAAGTTCCCTACATTTTAAGTTGGATTATTTCATCCCATTGTTGGAATTTCTGACATTACTGCAATAAAGGACTTGTAATACTATAATTCTTAGTGTGCAATGCTACTGCAACTTTTCCTCTTCTGTTCCCATGGCAGCATTTTATCTTGGGAGATGACACTTCTCAGATTGAAACACACCGCAGTTGACCTCCCAAATTTCTTCCCTATTTGTTTTTCTGAGCATTGATGTTTTCCAAATCAATAAAGAAAGGGATTGATGATACTTTGGCTGCTACAAAAAGTAATGGAATTTCCTCAGAAAATTAAAAATGGAACTGCCTTTTGACCTGGCAATTCCGCTTCAGGAATTATACGCTAAGAATCCTGAAACACCAATTCAAAAGAACCTGTGCATTTCAATGTTCATAAAAGCACAATTTACAATAGCCAAGTTTTGGAATCAACCTAAGTGCCCATCAGTAAATGAGTGGGTCAAAAAATTATGGTACATTTATATAATGGGATACTATGCAGCAGAAAGAAAGAAGGAACTCCTACCCTTTCACAATAGCATGGATGGATCTGGAGAACATTATGCGAACTGAAATAAGTCAGGCAGTGAAAGACAAATACCATATAATCTCGCCTATAGGTGAGATCTAATCAACAAAACAAACAAGCAAGCAGAATACAACCAGACATTGAAATTAAGAACAAATTGATGGTAACCAGAGGGGAGGGAGAAAGGGATAATGGGGGGTGGGAGGGGGGAGGGTCATCAAGAAACGTATAGAATAAGGACACGTGGATGAAACCAAAGGGGTTAGGATCAAAGGTGGCAGGTGGGGATGGGTGGGGCAGGGTGGGGGAGTGGCGGAGGTAAAATGGAGACAACTGTACTTGAACAACAATAAAAAAAGAAAAGAAAAAGTAATGGTCATGTATTTTAAAAGGGGTGGAGTTTAATGTTTTCGTGGATACCTTCCTGAGAATGTGCTGAAGTTTTTTTCTAATTACTTTCAGATGCACTGCTCCCCCCCCCCCACACACATTTGTGGTGATACAGCATGGATGCTGCATTTATTGACTTTTCAATAAATTTCAAAACTTTCAATTTAGTGACAATAAATTCGAAATTCTTAGGTAGTTGACTCTTAGTTCTACTTCACAACAGGAGGACAAAAATAGTGCTGCTCTTTCTAGGTGGAATCAGTAATGATTCATAATATTCTAAATGTTTTTAGTTGTTAATGAAGCAGTGATTATTAATTTAATCGTTGCATTCAAGGCAGAATTTATTTGTTCTGTTTCTAATCTAAAATTTATTTAAATCATATAAAGTATAAGACATTTAGTAGAATTAGTACATGATAGGTACTACCCATTCATTCTTTCATTCATTCATTTTGAAGGTCCGAGGAACATAGAATTTAAGTGTAAACTCTGTATTATAAACATAAGGTTAGGTGCAGGTCCTCAGTTTAATTTTGATAGTTTTGTGACCATCAATAGGTTTTTAACTTTCCTAAATCCAATTGGCTACCTCTAAGTTAAGAGTACTACCAATTTCAAAAATAGCTGCAAGGATTAAAATGTCATGGAACTTAAATTCCACAGCATTGTATGTGACTCACAACAGGTGTTTCATTTGTGATAGTCATGGCTGGTTTCACATTATCCATGCTCTGTGCCTAGGAGAAGCCCCTTCTCTGTCTATGCAGCGGAGCTTGATGGCCCGCTCATTGACAGCAACTGGCCTGCAGTGTGCACTCCTAAGCCATGAGGGCATATCATAAAACGTCTATGAGCCTCATATTTCATAGTAAGTTGGTTTTGTAGTTGACTGTATAAATCTAAATGAAAAATATGATATATATTCCAGGCCTAAATTATGCATATTAATGAGTAACATAGTACCCTGCTGTATTTGTCATGGTCCACTCTACTCACACGATTACAAGGCCACTTAGCTTTGAATTGTCCCAGTCTGTGGGTTAATTCCAATTTCATATGACACCAATTTTAACACCTTTATTAATCTCCACTGTAGGATGTAACATACAGGCATCTTTTATAGCTGCTGTAGTTCCAACTTGGGTTCCAGGCTCACTCTGTACCCTCAATCACGTAACTGGGCTTTTATTTTTCAAACTCTGCCTCTGTGCTTCTCTTGGTAAAGCTAGTAAATTCAGTTTCCAGGAGGAAGTCAGTGCCAATGGCACGTGTGCTGGCATTTGTTTGACTTGCTCTTGTGTTCCTTAGCTTTAACGCTTCTCCATGTGCATGCCTACTGCACTGGTCACTACCAGCTACCCAAGTTTATGTGAGATTTCCTGATGCTCATTGCACTCCACAGTGTCTGGGGAACATACCTCTCCCTTCCAGAGTGGGCTTCCTCTCCGTATCTGTAGAGAGATTTTCTCCTTATAATCTGTCCCTCTCCAGGGTGCTGGGCCAGTCCTGCTGCTGGCCTTTTTTAGACTGTCTCCTGCTGTGACAATCGACTGGGCTGGGCTCAGCCAAGTTCTAAACTATGACTAATCCATTTTTAGTAGTTAAACAATGGAAAATTATTCTAAGGTGATTGAAGATTATATTGGGGATAAAGTATTTTTTCTTATTCAATTGATTTATTTGAGAGAAGTGCAATGCTTATTTTTCTTAAATACTGTTTCATATGAGATTTTATTTTCTTAGGGGAGTAAGGAAATCATTTTGTTATTTTCAGTTGTTGTTCATATTTACAAGAGAAAGCCAGACTAAATTCTATAATAGAAATAAATAAAAACTATGTTTGTAAATGGCTTGTCAGCTTGAAAGACATAGCAAATGTAAAATTAAATTTAATACATTTTTGAAACATGAGGAAAAGCTAACCATACAAAAAGTAATATCATGGGCCCAGAAAGCATTAACAATTTTATGAGAATATTAATAATTTACCATTAGGAAAAGGTAAGATGAAAAACCAATATAAATACTTTGAAGCAAACATTTAAAAAATAAGTGATTGGTAAGTTGGCTATCAAATAAGTCTTGTAATTTTATTTGAAAATACAGCCTATTTTTAGAGACAGTTAATTTGTACATGATATTTTTAAAAGATGAAACAATTTGGTAAAAGTAAGTAACTTTATATCTGTGGCAATAAATGACATTAAAAAACCCCTAAAGGTCTGCACATTCCTCCTTTCTTCTCTCCGGTCTTCACCCCAGTAAGAACGGAATGTGGCCACTGGTGTGTTTGTTTTCCCAGACCGAGCATGTGGCACAACAAGAAGGACACTCAAGTGCTTCGTAAACACATGAATACAGTGTTCGCTTTGTTATGTGGAGTGCAGCTATGCCATTTGCCTGTGAACGCTCGGATTCCTGCTCTTGCCAGGGGTGGCCGTGGGGGGATTTTTGTGTTGTACAGGTTTTCTGCAAACCTTGAGCATGTACATGCTTTCAGACAGTTACCACATAAGCCTAATAATTACTTTGCAAGAGGAATTCTAAATTATGTGCCTTCAGGGTGAAATGAATTTTGTTCTTGGAATTTAATACTGATTAATGAAGTCCCTGTTTTCTATGATACCAGATGGAGACTATATTTCAAGGGTAAACTCTTCAGGAAACTTCAAAATCATTATATTACTTTCTTTAATTTGAATAGACAGATATATTAACTAGATTTTTCCAGTTTTAATTTTTTAGGAGACTGGCTCATTGGCTGTGGTTATGAAGTTATTAATTTATCTTTCTTTTAAAAAGATGTATCATGCTTTTTTTGGATTCCCCAAACCCTTAATATTTTTCTTGTACAAAATAATAGCTATCTGTGTCAGTCACTTCCAGCCAGGTTGGAATAACTAGTATTCCTGATACTTGTCTTCCTGTCATAAACAGCTAGAAAACTGAGCAAAATATGTGAGCTAGTTTTGTCAGATGCTAGATACTAGGTTGTTGTTTCACTTGAGAAGGTTGAATTCAGGCAGAATATTGAAGAGGAAGGAACTATGAAAAGAAAATGTTCCCAATACCAAACTGCGCATGTGCACACTGAAACCTCACAAGGTCATGCAAAAACAACTACTAGAAAAGAGTAATTGAAACATTCCTAAAACTTACATAATGTAAGTTTGCTTGACTCCCAGCCAGAGCAGAGAGAGCTCACTGACACTTGGGATATTCAGTGGAGACAATGGAAGGTCACACCTAAAGGGGTCATAGCACCTAACACCTGTAGAGTAAAAGTTTCTCTTCCTTTTTTCTAGAGAACCTTAAAAACTGACTATCATGACAAAGTACTCTTTCAAAGGAGAAAACAAAATCTTCACAAAATAATGTTCAAAATTTCTAGTATCCAAGGAAGATTCATAAGCATTGTAAAGAATCAGGAAGTGGTGTCCATAAACCAGGAGCAAAACCAGATAGAAACAGGCCTGGCAATCACAGAGAAAATGGAATCATTATTAAAGCAGTTATTATAATCATTATAAATACATAAAGCCACATATAAACACAATGAAGACAGAAGTTAAAAAGATTAAAAACACAAATGAAATTTATAGACATGAAAAATGAAATAATTAACTTAAATAATTCGCTGGATGGTCTTCCACATTCACTGAGAACATGATAAATGAAGCACAGGGTGAACAAAAGGGTGAAAAAACGTGGATCTCAGTGCCATATGGGGACATATGAAAGAAGCCCAAATACATAGAATTGGAATTGCAGAAGGAGAGGAGAGTCTAAAATATTGTAAATAAAGGCTAATTGTTCTCAAAACAACAGAACTAAAGTGATGGAGAATAGGTCAGTGGTTTCTAGGAATTAGAGGTTAAAGTATGTGTGATCAGTCAGGATTCTCCAGGCAAGTAGGACCGTGAGGAGACAGATGAGGTAAGGCAGTAGCTCACATGATTATGGGCACCGGCAAGGTCTAGGACAGGGGTGTCAAACTCGTTTTTACCGGGGGACCCATCAACCTCGCAGTTGCCGTCAAAGTGCCAAATGTAATTTACAACTGTATAAATGTAACTACTCCTTAACAGTTAAGCCAGAGTTTGGTGCTGCCGCTGGGTAGAAACAAGGTGCTGACCAGATAAAACTGGTGGAGGGCTGGCCAGATTCGGCCTGTGGGCCTTGGGTTTGCCATCTGTGGTCTAGGATCGGCAGGGTCAGCTGGTGAGCTGGAGACTCAGGAAAGCTGGTGGTGGAGTTCCAGCCTGAATCCTAGAGCAGGCTTGAGACCCAGGAGGAGCTGGTATTTCAGTTTCAGTCATGCATCAGGAAAAAGCTGATGTTCTAGTTCAAAGACCATCACACAGGACAAAATTCTCTCTTATTAAAAGAAGTTCAGACTTTTGTCCCATTCAAGCTTTTAATTGATAGAATGAGGCCCACCCTCATTAGGGAGGGCAATCAGCTTTACTCAGTCTATTTACTTAAATGTTAATTTCCTCCAAAAACACCCTCACAGAAACATGTAGCATAGTTTTGCCTAAATATTTGGGTACCTCATGGCCCATTCAAGTTTACACATAAAATTAACCATCACATAGTAGCTACAAATTGGTAGCACAGGGGATTTGGGGGAAGTTTGGAACATTACTGTATTCTGATTATGGTGGTGTTTTATACAAATATATACATGTGTTCAAAGCCAGAGAACTCTACACAAAATTAAAGCAGAGTCCATTTGACTATATGATAATTTAAAAAGTAAAAGTAGAAAAAATACTGACTAGAATAAAAGTGATAATATGCTACAGAGTTTGTAGCATACGTTGAAGTAAAACATATCACAAGAAAAGCACAAAATCTGGAAGAGAATGAATCAAAGTGTATTTTTACATTATACATGAAGTGCCGTGACTTATGGATGCTGCTGTAAACTCCAGAGCAACCAGCAAAAATAAAAATAAACAAAGTACACCAATATATCAAAAGAATAGATTAAAATACTCATTTCAGCCAAGTGACTGCAGGAGCAGAGGGTGGGGAGGGGAAAGCAGCAAAGAACAGATGGGACAAAATTTTCAATAGTAATATGCTACATCTATGTGCAACCATATCAACGATCACACTGGATGTCAATGAATTAACCCTCCAATAAAAGGCAGAAATTGTCAGAATAAATTTTTTAAAAAATTTATTAAATTTATTTTGTAGGCATTCTGTCTACAAAAACTGTACTTTAAACATAAGAACATAAATAGGTTAAAAACAAGAGGATGGAAAATTAGGTATCTCCAAATATAATCATAACAAAGTTTGGTAACTTATATAACAGGGCAAAAATGTTATCAAGGATAAAAGTTAAAGTATACAAATGATAAAAAGGAATAATTCATTTAGAAAACATAATAATCCTAAATAAACAAATGCCCATAACAGAGCTTCTAAACATGAAACAAGTACTGAAAAGGGCTGAAAAGAAAAATAGATGGGACCACAATTGTAAATGGAGATTTAAACAATCCTCAATAACTGAGGTTCTGAGTCCACATAAAAATCAGTAAGGGTGAAGAAAACTTAAACAACACTACCAATATGACTTAACTGATATTTACAGGACAGTACAATGAGAGCAGAAAACATTCCTTTCAAGTGACATCAAATGTTAAAAAAACTAGCCTTTTTTTAGGGCAATAAAAACATCAATAAATTTACAAGAACTTAAATTACAGAGAGGATATAATCTGTCCTCAGGAAAATTATATTAGCAATAAAAACACACACAAAAAGCTATCTGGAAAAACCACAAAATATTTGGAAATTAAAAAAAAACTACTCTTCTACATAACTGGTGAGCAGAAGAGGAGAAAACAATTTAGAAAATATTTTAAATTGAGTGGAATTAAATCACAACACAACAAAATACTTAGGGTGAAGTTAAATAATATTTTTGAAGGAAAATTATAGCATGGATGTATACATGGTCAAATCTCGTTGAACTGTATGTTTAAAATAAGTGGATTTTATTTTGTGTAAATTATGCCTCTTAATTATGCCTATAGCTCTTAATTATGTTAATAATGTTAATTAAGAACTATAGCTTTTAAATTATTGAGGAAAACACTCACTGCATCAATTTAAAGGCCCAAGGATATTTTCGTGAATATTATAATTTTGTTGACTATTTTTAAGATCGTTCATTATGTATTAAGGACTAATAACAGCATTTGTTGAGCGCCTACTGTCTTATAAACACGGGACCACTTGTCAAGAAAGTCAGTGTGATTAAGGTCGGTCCCTGCTGTCCTCCTGCTTGATGGGCCACCTTTCGGGGCTGAAGCTGTGCATGGTTGTACATGCCAGATGGAGCCAAAGCCCAAACTGTGTATTGCTTGAAAGCAATGTCATTTATAAACAAAAATGTGCAAAAAGTGGTTAGGTGAGCACTTGTTATCACAACAATCAAAAAAAGCCTGCAAATACACACTCACCTGTGCTTTTCTTCCATTTTTATTCATTCCAAGCTTCTTTGAGGCTCCTGAGAATAAGCACACATTGTTTGGTCATCCCATGTGGAGAATTCGAATCTTCCTCAGTGATTTAAGATGATCTTTGTCTCTAAGAAAAGAACTTGGGGCTCACAAGCCCTATGTCCCTAAATTGATTTTAATCTGTGTTTGTGTGTTGCGGCCATGATGATTAACTCTGCTGGAAACAGTATCGGCCAAATATGAGGGGTCACCCAGACGGCTATAAACACTTCTTTCCATGGTTAAACAGTGGTCAATTAAAAAACAAGAACCGGAAATGTATCTTTATTCATGGTAAACATCAGAGATTAGTCAGGAAAAACCTCATGTATTCCTCAATGCCAGCATTGATTAACCTGGGTTTTTATATTTAGTCCATTAAATCATTATTTTTATATTTAAATACTTACCTAAAGCCAAATTTCTTTTTGCACTAAAAGATTTCTACATATCTTAATAAAATTTTATCAGCTGTGCAGTGACTAATAAAATGAATATGGATCAAGATGAGAGTTGGAGATAAACATGCAAGTTTGGTGTGCTTATTCTTTTTATATAAATCAAAAAAAGAAAACAACATCTGGATAAAGAGAGGTGAATTGAATATAAGTGTTAAAATTAAAATTAACATTCATGTTTTCAAACAGTAATCTGTGGCTAAAATGGTCTCAGTTTGGTACAAAAAAAGAAATGAGTTTAAAGGAAATGATGTCAATCATTTATGTACTTATTGAAGACATTTCTTTTTTAAATTTTTGTATTTATTGATATTTTTTAAGAGTGAGAAAGAAGGAGGGGGAGAGAGAGAGAGAGAGATCAATTTGTTGTTCCACATATTTATACATTCATTGGTTAACTCATATATGTGTCCTGACTGGGGATTGAACCTGCAACCTTGGTGTATCAGGACAATGCTCTTACTAACTGAGCTATGTGGCCAGGGCTTAAAGACATTTCTTAGTTTAGGATATTTGAAAGAAAAAATATGGAAGCTGTGATGAATGCAACTGGCAGATCTCACACTGCTTTTTTTCCCTTTTTCTTCCTGTAATTCACACTAAGTTTTAGAAAATCTGTAATAAGTCACCTATTTGAAGGCTTTCCTTTAGAAATGTATTTAATTTTAAAATTTTCAGTAGTCATGTTAAAAAATATATAAAAGAAGTGGGAAATTAATTTTAATAATTTAGTTTATTTAACACTATTACCATTTCAACATGAAATCAATATAAAATTAACAAGTAATTAAAATGATTTTATACCATATCTTTGAAATTTGGTGTGTATTTGACACAACACATCTCAGTTAGAACTAACTGGTCAGTAATCACCAGAACTAGGGATACCTATTGTATAGAATAGCCTTGGAGGGTCAGCTATTCTTTTCTGAGAGTTTTCTTTTCAGGTGTATTTCTGAGACAACAAAGTTGATTTCAAAGTGTCAAAGAGTGACAGGAAAATAGAGTCAAGCACTCCCAAATTTCTACTCAACCTGTGCTCCCAAAGCTATTCTCCCTTAAGAAGAGGACCTTATTTTTCCCTGCATATTTCTTTTCATTCATATATATCATTTATTTCAACTTTATTAAGATATACACCACTAAACTCACTCTTTGAAAATGTACAATCCAGTGGTTTTAGTATATTGGCACAATTATGCAAATATCACTTCTTTTTAACATAATCCAATCTATTACAATAGCAGTTGGAATCACATAAAACAATATATATATTTTATTTGTTTCAAATCACACCTATTATTACTCTATGAAAAATATCCTGCTTTGTTCTTTATAACATTTTATAGACATTCCTATTGGCTTTTTACAGTATTAAAATAATTAATGATTTTTTTCATTGATGGATTTTACATGTCTGTTTTATTTCTGTATATTAGCCAGTCATATAGCAGAGTTGTAGTTCCTGCAGCTTCATTACTGAGGTTATAAACTGTTGAGATTAAGCACTGTGTCATTTCCTTTCCTTTTTTTTCCACTGGGGCACCCACTTCTTCCAACCCATGGGATGATGCTTTCTGAGATCTCACAAATCATTTTTGTGTCTATCTTCTACATCAACAGTGACTCCATGGTCTTCCATGACCTTGGGACACATACTTCAAGTCCACACTCCTTCTATCAGTTCTTCTTTGACTTAAGGAGTTCTCTATATTCAGAGAAATCCCTTTATAGGTCTTTGTATCTTTTGTAATGACCTTTATTGGACAGGTTGCCCTCCTGACTGTTATTAAAGGTCTTAGGGATCACATTTGTAAAAACATCCTATGAACCTGGCACAAACGTAAGTTTCAGAAAAAAAATTCTTGTACATGCCCCTACCAGGGTGCAATACCATATCCCAAGTATATGCCCTGATAGGAATTGAACCCACAACATTTCAGTTACAAGACGTCACTCCAACCAACTGAGTCGTACTGGACAGGGCAACCCTCCAATTTTTAAGTAAAGCATTAGGGTAAGAATTGGTAATTAGAGAGAAGGTAATCCAAAATATTTATTTTCTTTTTTATCTTTATTGCATTTTTCCATTACTATTTAGTCTCCTTATAGTCACTTCCCCCCAGCAATCACCACACTGTTGTCTGTGTCCATGAGTCCTCTTTCCAATATCTCCACCCCTAAGCTCCTCCCCCCCACCAGCTGTCATCCTGCTCCCCAACTATGAGTCTGTCCTCATTTTCCTAGTGAGTTCAGTTCTTCATTAGATTCCACACATGAGTGAAACCATATGGTATTCCTCTTTCTCTGACTGGCTTATTTCACTTAGCATAATATTCTCCAGGTCCACTCATGCTGTTGCAAAGGGTAAAGTTTTCTTTTTTTATGATCAAGTAGTATTCCATTGTTTAAATGTCTCATAGTTGTTTTTATCCAAGTTGATGGACAGTGGGGCAGCTTTCTTATCTCAGAGATTGTAAATAATGTTGCAATGAACATAGGGGTGCTTGTGTTCTTCCAAAGTAGTGTTTTGGATTTCTTTGGATATATTCCCAGAAATGGGATCACTGGGTCAAAAGGCAGATACATTTTTAGTTTTATGAGGTATCTCCTAGCTGCTTTGCATGGTGGCTGCACTGATGTGAATTCCTACCAACAGTGCAGAAGTGTTCCCTTTTCTCCATTTCCTTGCCAGCAATTGTTGTTTATTGATTTATTGATGATAGCGATTCTGACAGGTGTGAGGCAATACCTCATTGCGGTTTTCATTTGCCTTTCTCTGATGATCAATTATGTTGAGCATCTTTCCATATGTCTATTGGCCACCTGTAGGTCCTCTTTGGAAAAGTGTCTATTCAAGTCCTGTGCCTATTTTTTAATTGGATTAATTTTTTTGGTGTTGAGTTTGGTAAATTCTTTATAAATTTTGGATATTAATTCTTTTTTTTTTTAAGATTTTATTTAATTATTTTTAGAGAGGGAAGGGAGAGAGATAGAGAGAGAGAGAAACATCAATGTGCGGTTGCTGGGGGTTATGGCCTGCAACCCAGGCATGTACCCTGGCTGGGAATCGAACCTGGGACACTTTGGTTCCCAGCCCGCACTCCATCCACTGAGCTACGCCAGCCAGGGCTGGATATTAATTCTTTATGAGATGCATCAGCAAGTATGTTCTACCATACTGTGGGTTGTCTTTTTATTTTGTTGATGATTTCCTATGTTGTGCAAAAAACTTGTTAGTTTGATGTAGTCTTATTTTATTATTTTTTTCTTTTGTTTCCCTTGCCTGGGGAGATATATCTGATAAAATATTGCTATGAACAATATCTGAGATTTTGCTGCCTATATTTTCTTTTATGATATTTGTGGTTTCAGGCCTAACACTTAAGTCTTTGATCCATTTTGAATTTATTCTTGTGTGTGGTGTAATAATGTGGTCTGGTTTCATTTTTCTGCATGTATCTGTCCAATTTTCCCAATACCATTTGTTGAATAAACTATCTTTAGACCAGTGTATATGCTTGCTTTCTCTGCCAAATATTAATTGAGTATAAGGTGTTGGTTTATTTCTGGACTTTCTATTCTGTTCCATTGATCTATGTGTCTGTTTTTATGCCAGCATAATGCTGTTTTGATTACTATGGCCTTACAGTATAGTTTGATACTAGGTAGCATGATTCTTCTAACTCGGTTTTTCTTTCTCAGGATTGCTGTTAGTATGTGAGACCTTTTGTGGTTCCATATACATTTTTGAAATATTTGTTCTAGTTCTGTGAAATATGCCATTAGAATTGATAGGAATTGCATTGAATCCTTTGATTACTCTGAGTAGTATGGGCATTCTAATGATAATTCTTCCTATGCATGAACACAGTATGTGTTTCCACTTATTTGTATCTTCTTCAGTTTCTTTCTTCAGTGTCTTATAATTTTCTGAGCACAGGTCTTTTCCATCCTTGGTTAGGTTTATTCCTAGGTATTTTATTCTTTTTGTAACAGCTGTGAATGGGATTGTTTTCTTAGTTTCCCTGTTAGTTTGTTATTGGTATATAAAAATGGAACTGATTTCTGGATATTAATTTTGTATCCTGCTACTTTGCTGAATTCATTTATCAGTTCTAGTAGTTTATTGGTGGAATCTTTAGGGTTCTTTATATACTATATCATGTGATCTGCAAATAAAGACAGTGTTACAATTTCCTTTCCAATTTGGATGTTTTTTATTTCTTCTTCTTGTCTGATTTCTGTGTCTAAGACTTCCAGTATTGTGTTGAATATGAGAGGTGAAAGCAGATATCCCTGTCTTGTTCCCAATCTTAAGGGGAACACTTGTAGTTTTGTCATATATAGGCTTTATTATGGTTAGATATGAACCCTCTAATACTACTGTGCTGAGAGTTTTTATCATAAATGGGTACTGGATTTTATCAAATGCCTTTTCATTGATATGATCCTGTGGTTTTTATCCTTCATTTTGTTTATGTGGTGAACCACATTTATTGATTTGCAAATGTTGTACCAACCTTGCATTCCTGGAATTAACCCCTCTTGATCATGGTGTATGATCTTTATAATGCATTGCTGTATTCAGTTTGCTAATATTTTGTTGGGGATTTTAGCATCTATGTTCATCAGGGACATTGGCTTATACTTTTCTTTCATTATTTTCATAATGTTTTCCTCCCAATTTTGGTTCTAATATTAAAATTTCATATAGAGAGAAAATTTAGTCAGATTAACTTTATTTAAAAACTAGCCCATGTAGGATGTATGCATCATTCATATTTTGCTAAAATATAATTAATGATGGGAAAAGACAATAAACATGTAATGGAAGAAAAAGAAAATCATTCTGTTGGTTTATGATAATTTTTTCTAGAAATCTGGGTGATACATACATTTTAGATAACAAGGAATTTCAATTTAGAAATTTAATTCCACCAATCTATTATGTTCTAGACCTAAAATGTGACTTGTTTAAATCTATTTTTTCTTTATTTTAATTAAATTCTATTTTATGATCATCAATTTATTATGACCTTAATAAGCATAAGGTAAAAATGATAGTGGTTTTAATTTAGTGTTTATAAAATCAACAGGGCTGAGAAGGGTCTACTATCATTTATTACATTGAATATTTAATTAGAACTTGAAGAAATGTGTTTGAGCAAACTTTAATGCATGTATTAGCTAAGATTATGTAACCTTGAAAGAATTTGCAAATATCTGCAAAGATAAGCATTTAAAAATTGAAATTCAAATATTTACAAAATGCTAATGAGGCATCTCTTGTCCAACTTCAGTCCTACAGTTCCAGCATTCCAAACAACACTATGTTTGCCTTTCACTACTTGTGACCCAAAAGTGTTTTTTAGGTATTGTGCTGCTTTGTTCAGAATTATTTCTTTACTAACTGAACCCATCTTTTAGAATTCCTATTCTGGTGCCTTGAGAAAGTTGACCCAGAACTCAGACTCCAAATGCCCCTTTAACATGCATCTGAATAATGTAATATAATAATATAATACAAGCATATTATATACAAGTGTGTATGCGAAATGTACATGTAGCAATATTAATATGTGTGTATATGTATATACACTCAACCCACTCCCAGAGAGACCAAAAACCATCACACATCTCCATTTGGGGGACAAACCAGGGAGCCAAGATGGCTAACCAAAATAAAACAAAATAGAAAGAACAAGTGTTAAGGTAAATATTGTGACAGTGAGAAGATGTAGCTCATGGGTGTCTTGCTTAAGGAGACAAGATTGGCTTGTAGGTGTGTGACTGGAAGCAGTCAACCATGTATGCAGGCTGATTTCAAGGGTCTTCAAAGGCTACTTTCCACCAAATAATTCACTTGTTCCACTGCCTGTATTTAAAATTTGAGCATTTACTGGGTGTAAGACACTCTGCTAGTGTAGGTGGGTGGAATAGTTTTAAAAAAAAGAAAGACAAGGAAACTATTCCTTAATTTTTTTCAATTATGGTTTATATTTAATATTATTTTATATTAATTTCAGGTGTACAGCATGGTGGGTAGACAATCCTATACTTTATGAAGTATCCCCCTGATATTTCTAGTAACCGACACCAGGAAATTGTTTTTAAAGTGATTAAATTTTAAGGAATTAATAACATAACAGAATTTTCAAAAAGTTAACTTTCCCTAAGCAGTTCCCTTTTTCTTTTGGAAGAAACCACCACTATGTAAGAAAATTCCTGAGTAAAACTTTGAGAAAGAAGCTGAGACCCTGAACAAATAATAATGAATAAGCTCACCAAAATTTTAACAGTTTTATCTTAGAAATACAGGAGAATTTGTGCATAAAGAAAGCACCAAGACAGCAGAACATCACAGTGGTTGGCTCAAGAATTTTAACCTAAAATTTAATTGAAATTATCTATATTTTGGGTAAAAAAAAAACCTCGTCACACCAAGTGTTCAAAGTTGTTATCCATTCCAGTTTTTTGCAAGCTTCATATATATGCATATGGAAAGTAAATGAAAAAAAAGTGAAGCTTTTCTGTGATGCACAACAAGTTATAAACTGAATTAATTTAGTAGAGGGAGGACTTGGAACAAGCAGGAAATCATGAGTTTACAAGCCTATTAAGAATTCATAGAAAACTTGAAGAGATATTTACTCCTGAAGTGTCTAGAAATGTGATCTTATTTAGCTCTTAATTATCAGATAGACTGCAGTTTATATTGGACTTGTAATAATATATAGTTATTAAGATATATAAGTACTATATTCTTTACTGGGTGCTTTATATAGTGTTACTTTTAATATTCACAGTAACCTTATAAAATAGATATTATTTCTATTTTTTACACATCGTTCTAAAAAAGTGAAGATACTTGTTCAAAATCACACAGCTATGGATTATTAAAACCCAGATTTAAACCCAGTTCTGATTTCCAAGTTATTCTTTTCTCTATATCATATATATGCATTTATTTTGAAATAAATAAATGTATATTTGGATTTACAAATTATGCATAACAGCAGATTAAAAAACTTTCAATAAAAAGCATAGTGCCAGGTTAAGTAGGAAAGGGTGACCTGGTAGATGCATTGGCATGAAAGGAGTCTTAGAAATGGGGGAGCTTGCCTGACACCTGCTGAAAGGGGCCTGCGTGAGGCCACGGAGGTGCACAAGGACACGAGGAGTGATGGGGGTAAAAGGGTAAGAATCGCAGGCACTAAAAAATCAGGGAGAAGGGCACTGAATTTAACTTCATGATTTTGCCTGGGATCCAGCCCTGCCTGGGACTTGCAGTTTATGGTTTAATTCCTTCTCTGGTCAAAGGATTGATGGACTGGGTGACCTTCTCTTCTCAGGAGGACTTCAGTTGAATTCATAATTGGAGATGTAAACCACCAAGCACAGAGAACATTTTTTTAAATCTTATTTTTTTTCCTCAAATTGACAAAAGAGCTAAGGTACAAAGGTCAACCTTTATTATCCAGTAAAAATGCCCTATTTATTTTCAATCAGTTGGCTGGTAGCCTGCTGATGGTGATGAATGATTGCCTTTGTGCAGAAGAAGCCTGTTGGACTCCAGCTGTCCAGCCAGAGCTATTTAGATGGACATGCCTTGGAGGTGATGCCTATAGGCTGAGGTCATGACCGCTCACAGACCCTTTAAAAACGTTGAAATGATGGTTGGTTTCAATGGACAAAAGGAGGGAAACATGCCTTGCAATTTTTCAGCCCATAGTCTATTTCCAGGGTACTATCTTAGAAAAAGAGATAAAAGACATAGAAAGAGGATGCAAGCGTAAAATAATAGAAAAATGTTCAAAATTAATTTGAAGGGCTAACTACATGTAATTGGATGAGTTGTTAGACATGAATCAAAATCAAAACTTTTCTTTCCCTTTTTCTCTAAACCTCCTCAAAGATTCTCCTCCAGTTTTGACCCACCTTGGCCATTGTAGCCCATGCAGTTGAATGTAAGTTAATGTTGCACTTCCTCAGCCAGCCTTTTGTGGGCTGAGCAGCAATGTAGACATAGAACTACAAAATCGTAATGGAGGCACATTGGGAGGCTGTGCATTCATTCTTACTTAAACCATCTGAAAACTGATTATAGGTTGTTTTTAAATTCAGCAGAATCTTATCAGATCGTGACTTTAGTTTGCAGTAAAACAAGTGCCTTATTGTGTCACCTAGGAATATATTCAATGTGTTTATATCATTAGCTTCATACCTGCTATTCATCTGCCCATGCACTTGTTACAAGTTCCCACAAGCGAAGGCCCTGTAAAGCATGGTTTATGGCTGCTAATTTCTTCTTCACAACACATAATGAAGCATTTTTTTAATGTAAGCACTTTCCTACGGAGTGATAATGTGGGAAATAATTACTCCAGCAATTTGTTTAGTTGTTGTCACAACAATGTTATGTAACAAAATATCCTAAATTTGGAGACTTAAAAAACAACAATCCTTTATTCTCGCTCTTCTCTGTGCAGTGCAGATGAAGACTGGCTGGTTTAGCCAGGGCTTGGCTAGCTCAGCCTCTGAGCTGCAGGCTGGAATCAGGTCTGCTCCATGTGGCCCCCCATCTTCTTCAGACCAGCAGGCAAAACAGGCCAGGTTCTTCTCACAGTGATGAAAATTATACATCTTTTTGTGAGCATATGCTTTTCTTCATGTGAATAAATACATGAGTGGAATAACTGGTTAGTTTAAGTTTTCATTAAAAAATTCACAAATTCTTTTAAACTCTTCTCTTCAAAAGTAAGAGCCAGACCCTGACTGCTGCAGCTCAGTTGGCTGGGTGTCATCCGGCAAAGCAAAATGTGGATTCTCCGTCAGGGCACATTCCTGGCTTGCTGTTTGGGGCCCTGGTTAGGGTGCATGTGAGAGGCAACACATCGACATTTCTCTCTGACATCAGTGTTTCTCTCCCTTTTTTTCTCCCTCTCTTAGCTTCCCTCTAAAAATAAATAAATTAAAAAAAATAAAATGATAGTAATTAAAGCACAAAACTAAGAGCTTAATTTTATTCCCCTTTTGTGTGTGGGCAGGACTAATTCTCGCTTCTAATGAATAGAAAATGGAAGAAATAATGGTGCATGTCTTCAGAAACTGTCATATAAGTCATTTAGACATTCTCTTCACTATTTCTCTTGTATTACTCATTCTAGGTAAAGCCAGCTGACATATTCTATAAAGAGAATCACGTGGTGAGGACCTAAGTTTTCTTCCCAACAGCTGCAAACAACTGAGCCATATCATATGTGCGAGCCATCGTGGATGTGGGCACCACAGCCCCAGTCAGACTGCCAAGTGACAGAAGCCTCTGTCCGCACCAGATCAAACCCCAGTCCAACTAGTGAGGTCACCTGGAATTTCTGACTCACAGAAACTTTGTGACGTAATACACAATTATTCACTGAGTTTTGAACCATTAAGTTTTGAATAGTTTTCTATGCCTTAATAAATAAATAATGCAGATTTTGTTATTTATGGGTTCCAATTGTCTTTGTCCTCCATTTTACATTTATATTGCATTTGTATCTGTGTTATAGACTTATGTTTGAAAATGAAAGCATTATAGAGATTGTTTAACCAACTCTCATAAATTTATATAGTCATATTGTTCTAGTTATTTGATTCTTTTATTATATCCTGACTGATACATAATTTGTTAGTAAGAGTAGTTCTATATGGGCAGAATCTTAAGCATGAATTCTACAAATTTTTTCTGGGTTATTTGGAATTAATGCTCTGACCAGACCAAACTTAGACATTAATGACTCTATTTATACATCGATATAGGGGATGCTGCTGGTTCCTGGCATTTGATGGCGGTGTAGTTATGAAAATTATTACTTGTGGACACTATAATCAAGTGCCTATTGAAGACAAGTTTTGGGTTGAACAGATGTTTTGTGCGTGCATAAAAATAAGGAGTATGATAGGGTAAGTGGTTGATTCTAAGTGTGCTGGAAATTTAGAGGAAAAGAATGAGTTCAGTGCTTTTTAATTCCTAGCTCGAGGTCCCCATAAAAGACCTTAAAGCATCTGTGATTGCCCTGAAACAACCTTTTTTACTCTACAGTCATATTGCTGAGATTTCTGAAAATCAAACTCAAAATCTCTTCCTACAGATGGCTATATACCACAAAAATTAATCACCCCTGAGGACTTGTAATGTCCTCCACTATGGTAGTAGCCTCACAAGGTCTTCTGATTCTCCTGAGAATCTGCCTTTATTGTGCCCTCCTCCCCTGCTTACCTGTCAGTAGGCTGAAGTCCAACAAGACCCAGAGAGTGAGACAAAAGAAGGTCAGAGGTATTGTACATACCAAAAGAATGGCATGGTTTTGCCAATTTTTATCAACAAGTCCTGGGAGATAAGTGTGATGGATCTTAAGAAAATGAGAATAAGTTCTAACTGTTTTGTTGCTAAAATATTTTGATATAATTAATTTTCATATATCATCCTTTTACCTTGCAACCTTGGCAAACTCACTTCTTGGTTCTAATTGTTGGAGCCAGTTCACAGACAGAATTTCTTGAATAAATGGGAGGCCAGGTCCTATTGAGGAAGGACTTCACTGCACTGCCAAAAGTTTTACTGTTTATCTTACTCCGAACCTTCCACCAAGGGACCTGTGGTTACTTCCTAGGGTAAAAGGAAAACAATCCTTTTCAGTAATTACTAAAACTTACTCTTACCCCATTACAGTAGTGACTTCATGGAGGTCAAGAAGTCACTGGGGTTTGGGCTAAGGTCTCACAGTGGGCTCAGTGTCTCCCCTGATCTACCCTGCAGTTATTTCTCCAGTTACAAACTGTATAATTGAAGTGGTCATACTCAGCAACTTTCAAAAGCACCACATCAGTTCCCTGATACACGGAATATGGGTTGTTTTTGTAGGAAAGACCTAGTGAAAGCAACCAGAGTGGCCTCTGCCTTGAAAAAACTAAACCCTAAATAAAACCACATTCCTGCAGGATTGTAGAGGCTGTGCCATCATCAACAAGTAGTACTAGTGATCCCTATTATGTCCCCATCCAATTCATCTCTTTGGCCTGTAAAAAAGACAGATTGATCTTAGAGAGCAATAGTGGATTGTTGTAACTTACTCAGGTGGTGACTCCAATTACAGCTGCTCCTGCAGATGTGGTTTCATTGTTGGATCAAATCAACATATTCCCTTACATCTGGTATGCGGTCACCCATCTGGTGAATTGCTTTCTCTGTATACATGTTAGCAAAGATAAGAGGGAGGGGATTGCTTCCAGCTGACAGAGCCAGTTGCTATTCGATCACCAGGCTTTATCAACTCTCCAACCCTGTGTTACAATCTTGTCCGTTGGGTCTAGTCATTTTTCTCTTTCACAGGACATCAAGCTGACCCATTATATCAGCCAGTCCCCAAGCTTCTCACCAGGGACTGGTTTTTCCCCAGTGGGGGGTGGTGGTTGGTAGGTAGTCAGTCAGGAGATGGAGCTCAGGTGACCTTCACTTGCTCTCTGACTCTCACTTTCTGCTGTGGATGGGGTGGGGGTAGGGGAGAGACAGAGATGGGAGGCAGAGTTCAGGTGAGCTTCCCTCACAGCCTAAGGCAGGTTCTAACATGTTACCGACTGGTATGTCCATGGCCTGTGGGTTGGGGACTCTTGCATTATATTATATAGCTGATGTCATGATGCCATGAACCCAGTAAGCAGCAAGTGCTAATTACTAAGGCCAGAGAATAGGAAATAAATACCACACACACAAAAAAATCTAGAGTCTACAAATTTGGTGAAATTTCTAAAAGGTCCCATGACCTTGAGTACATCATGGTATTCCTCCCAAGCTGAAGCACAGATTGCTGCGCGCAGCTTCTTCCATCACTTAGAAGGGCCATCATTCCTAGTAGGCCTCTTTGGATTTTGAAGGCAATACGCACCTCCTTTGGGAATGTCACTCAGGCTTATTTCTACAAATAATTCCCAAAGCTGCCAATTTTGAATGGGGCCCAGAACAAACAAGCAAATTAGAAAGGCTCTGCAACAGGTCTAGGCTACTGTGCAAGTTGCTATGTCATTAGCACAATGTGACCCAACATATCTGATGTCACATGTCCTGGCATGGGAGAGACTGATTTCGTACAGAGCTTTAAGGTGTCCTTATATGTAAATCACAGTCAAGAACCTTTGGATTTTGGAGCAAAACCATGCATCCTTGGTGAATAATGATTCTCCTTTTGAGATACAGCTTCTAGCTTATTTCAGAGCTTTATCAGATACTGGACACTTATGGGCAGCTAAGGCAACCTTACCTGTACATCATAAACTGGACACTATCTGATCCACCAAAACAGAAAGTTGGGCATGCAGACAGCACTCCATCCATAAGTAGCAGTGGTGTGTGTGAAGTAAGGCTCAAGCAGGGGGCAGGACAGTGAAGGGGCAGGAAGGTCCAAGTACAGTGAATGGACAAGTGACCCAGATGCTAGTGATCTTATTCTTGCTTCATTTTCTTCTTTTGATGCATACCTATGTTCTCCTGTAGAGTGACCTGTGAGTAACTGACTGTGAATAAAAGAGCTCCTGCTTCATTTTCAGGTAATTTTGCATGATATGTAATTTGTCCACTTGAAAGTGGACAAATACAGTGTATGTTCCCACTATGGAACAGACTTGAAGGGCATCAGAAAAGATACACTCCCAATGGGAAGAACTTCAAGCAGTGAATCTGATTGTTAATTTTGTGTGAAAGGAGAAATGGCCAGGAGTATAGATTTACACTAATTCATAGGCTGTGGCTAATGATTTGGCAAGAAGGTTAGGGATGGAAGGAACATGATTGAAAATTTGGTGACAAGGATGTCTGGAAAAGGGGTAAGTGGTAAGGAGTAATTGACCTCCTCAAATGACCACATAATGTGAAGGTATGGGTGTCTTATGTGGATGTTCACCAAATAGTTGAAACATTAGATGTGGATTTTAATAATCAGGTAGATAGGGTGACCCATCTATTCTTGTCATTTCCCAATGAACAAACCGGCCAAAGGACAGGGACAGAAATTATGCATGAGTTCAGTGGTATGAACTTATATTAACCAAGTTTTACTGCTGAATCATCAATTTGCAAAGAGCAGTGACTATCACTGAGCTTAAGTATGGCATTGTTTTCAAAGATTTTTTCTGTCAGTTATCTGGTAGGAAGGTTGATTACATGCTACTGCATGCCTCATGGAAGAGTCAATGTTTTGTTTTCATATTCCAGATATGGATTTTAGTTTCCTGGATTCTTCCAAAATATCGTTTGTAAACCTAATGAAATTTCTTATACACCATTATTGTATTACACCATTATTGTTCCTCACCAAGGAACTCATTTTAAAGCAGATGAAGTAAGGGAATGAGAGCATACTTACGGAATTTACATCACTTAACCATGGCTCTCATCATCTTGAATCAGTTGGCTTAACAAATGGTGGATGGTCTTCTGCAGTTTCAGTAATAGAACCAGTTAGATAGCAAGACCTTTCTAGGCAGGGGTGACCCTTCTGGTTATCGTATATGCTCTAAATCAGAAAACAAGTGCTATTTCCTTCATAGCTAGGATTCATGGGTCCAGGAGTCCACAAAAGGAAATTGGAATGTCCTCTCACTATTTTCTCTGGGGTACCACCATAAATGTTTTTGCTTCTCATGCCCATCACTTTGGACTCTGCTGCTCTGGAGGTCTTACTTAGTTTTAAAGGAAGGAATATTTCCACTAAGGCACATAATAATGATTCCATTAAAGTGGAAGCTGAGACTGCCACCCATCACAATCTTCTTATACCAGTGAATCATCAGACAAAAATATGATTTACTATACAGGCTGGTGTAACTGTTCTTGACTTTCAAAGGGAAATTAAGTTGTTACTACCTAATGGGAGTGTATTAGTTTCCTGGACTTGCTGGATGGCTTAAACCAATAAACATTTACTTTCATAAAACCTGTGTCTGGAAATTTGAAACCAAGTTGTTAGCAGGGCTCAGCTCTCTCTGAAGGCTCTGAAAATGTCCAGTCCACTCATGAATGAAAGAGTTACTCTACCAGGGAAAGTACAACAACCAACTGAAGTACTTTCTGAAAGTAAAAATATTATGTAACGATTATTAAAAAAAGGTATTTATAAACACCACCTACATGACTATATGCAGAAATGAGGACTATCATACAAATATTTCTTCATTATTTTGAAAGCTTGATTATATATGTTAACCAAATATTTTTGTTTTCTTACCCTTCCTAATTTATTTATTTATTTTTTACTGTCCTGCATATGATGTGTTAATAGTGTATATGTTTTTATCTCAATATTTTAGTTCCATGAACTCAAAATCAGAATGTGGTTCAACTAGAAGAAAAATGGACATCATACAAAGACAAAAGGGACTTCACATTTTCTTTTGGGGAAAATATTAGCATGAGTTTTTATAGTATGCCACACAGTTTTATAACGCTGGGCACAAACACGACTGTATTTGGAAAATAAGTGAAGTTTAAAGACATGCGTGTGGGTGCCAATATGACAAGAGGGGCTGTAGTGGCTTTGTAACGTGACAGCTTTATACCCATTTTATCTCTCTTGTCCTCCTGGGAGTCCAGTAACTCATGAAATCTTTGGTATTTTTGAGTGTTTAAAAGGCATTTTACAATGTATATAAATGTCTTTTCTTAGTTCTTCATTTCTATCATTTCAATTGTTATATTCTCTTAAATTCTCTTCTCGGTCATCTATTCCTGTTAAACCCATCCAGAGATTCTTTTATTTCAAATCTAAAATTTCTGTAGTTTCTATTTATTTGCTAAGATTTCCTATTTGTATATTCATTATGAACATATTTTCCTTTACACTTTTAAAATAGTTAAAATAATTTTAAAATCTTTTTCTTTTAATTTTTCTATTTGTGTCATATTAGGTTAAGTCAATATTGATTGCCACATGTCTTAAATATGGTTCACACTTTAAAGTTTGTTTCTTCAAAAGTTTAGTAATTTTGAGTTGTAACCTGGATTTTATGAATGATACATTGTAGAAACTAAATATTTTTATGTTCATAATGGTTGAACTCAAATGTAAAAAACTGTCTTTTCTGACATAAGCATAGTTAAAAATCTCCCCTTAACTCTTTTATCCTTAGTTTGGCTGCTTGGAGTCTCCCCTGCATACATAATTCAGGGGGCCAGAAATTTTGGCAGCTTATATGCAGAATCAAGGCTTTACCTCTGGGACCTTTCCTTTCTTGGGTTTACTCTTTTCCTTTTTAGCTACTATGTTTACCTGAACTTTGTCCTCTGTTTAAACCCATAAAACTACAGATTTTCTAATGGAAATTTAGCTACCCTGGAAGCTGTACTTGGGTCTTCTCTTGGAGGCGGGGTGGGAGAGACATAGAAAGAAAATTTTCACTCAATTCTTGTGCATTTTTTGAAGTATAGATTTATTTTAAGTTTTCTTTTTCTTTTCTTTTTTTCCCGCTGTTTTTGGTTGATTTCCAGCAGCCCTGGAGTGCTTTTTAAAAATAATATTTTGTCCACTGTTTTATTTTTCAATGGAAGGGTTGATTCACTAGGAAATATTTTTCATGATGAATCTAGAATTCAAATGTGCCTTATTTTTAGTCTCTATTGGCATAATTAACACTCTTTGGTCAATGCAACTTCACATGTCCAATCCCAAAAGTTAAAGAACAAGCAAGTATAGTTTACCATCGAGGATACCATGACAAGGATCCAACTTTATAATACAATTAGGTGGAGTAAATAATTGCTATCAAAATTGAATTTACTACAGTGGTTAGGCAACAAATATTCCACAGACTTCATATATACTGTGATTTTTATGCCTTTCTTAATTATATTAAATATTAATTTAATTATGTATTCATCAACAATTAATTTTATGATATTAATATCTATCATATTAAGTATATTAATTCAACAATTATCAACTATTTATCATAGGCCAGAATGTTTGTCAGATACTGGATGATGGGAAGAGGCTTATAGTCCATTGAATGAAACAAATATTAAAAATACTAAAATGTTTTGGAATGAAATTTGAGATAATAACAGATTATTAGCAAAGATATTACCAATACTTAGATAGAGCTAGATGTCTACAATAAATTCTCTCTGGGTGCATCCCCATTTTTGGAGTAAGGATAATCTGCATATGAATTAGTGACAATCCCAGAGCAAATGTGACCTTTTGCTCAGGGTGAAGGCTGAGAAGAATGTAATCTTCAAAGAAAAGTTACTTTCATTTTTGTGGCAATATGGTAGTATAAAAACTACAGCATGGTATTTTTTTATAGGACCGATATGTTGAGGCACACTCCTACACACACATACACACATTATAATAACTCTAGCAGTGTTTACAATTTTCTATACTACTGAGAAACAGATGTTTCCAGGGAGCAGAATTCTCCAGATGGTTAGCCATAGAGACCAAGATAGAACTCAGAATAGTTTGCAAGAACATGCATAACTGTGGCAAATACAGAGGCACTACAGTTTCTAAAGAAAGAGCCAATGGAATAAATTACTTCACAAAAAGGGGAAACAGATATAACCTACCATCAATACCTGAATGTGAGATAAGCCCATTTGGAGTTAGATCATAGGCTCAGTAGAGAATGAATGGAGGGTGATAAGCCTGAGTATTAATTTAAAGAGATGGAGAAATAACTTTGGATACTACTAGACTAAGTGTTCTGTGATGAATACAAGTGGAGCTCAAGAGTTTAGTTCAATTATTAAAACATTTAAAAAGCTGCAAATTTGATTTAGTTTTTTAAGTATTGTGAAAATATGCTCAGTGAGTGTAAAACAGGATGTGTGAGAGAAGATTTCTCCACAACAAAGAAGACATTAATAATGAGGACATGTTGAATGAGCCAAAAGGGTGTGTGGACATGGTCTAGGCAGAGAGGAAAGCATGTGCAAAGGCACTGATTTTGGAAACAGTGTTCCTCATGGGCCATCCCAAAGGTCAGTGAGACCAAGGATTTGTTAGTGGAGGGCACATTAAGGAAACTGGTGTTTGTTTTGCTTTTCCTGGAAAATAGATATTCACTGTCTTAGTCTACTTGAGCTGCTATAAGAGAATACAACAGAGTGGATGTCTTATAAACAAACCAAATTTGTCTTCCAAAGTTCTAGAGGATCACAAGTTCAAGTTCAAGGTGCCTGCTGATTTGGTGTCTGATGAGGATTTACTTCCAGGTTCATCGATGGCCGTCTTCTTATTGTGTTCTCCCATAGAAGAAGGGGTGAGAGAAGTCTCTAGGGTCTCTTTTATAAGGAAGCTAATCCCATTCATGAGGGGTCTACCCTTTATGGTCTAATCATTTCACAAAAGACCCACCTCCACAAACCTTTGTGACAAGTGTGGAATGAGGTTCAAATAGTGTGTAGGCTAGAGGTCCCCGGGGAATATATATATATATATATATATATATATATATATAAAATCCCAAAGCCTCCACAGCCATGGCTGGGGGAGGGGAGCAGGGCCATTGAAAGTTACTTTGCATATCAATAATGGCTGGCCAGTGTTATAGTTATGTTAAATAATGGTCTTGCCAGGGAGATGGGTGTAACTGTGATTCTTGAAGGGCTAGAGGGACTTGCTGAGGCTGCTTCGCAGAGAGCTTGTGGAGGGTTTGCTCAGCATCAGGGGCTATGCCTGCTGGGACTAACCACTGTAGCCAGAGAGAAGCAGAGGATACCAGGGGACTGGCAGATGCAGCCCTGTGTGGGAGGAGTCAGAAAAGGGGGTTAAAGAGAAAGTGCCAGGATGTAGATGTGACAGCCATTCTCTCTCTCGGCCATGCAGGGAATAGTAGTGAGGGAAGAGACATGCTGTTTGTAGTAAGGTATTTTTGCCATGCATTTTGAAAAAGGGTAGGATAAGGGAAAAGTAAGCAAGCAGCTATGTAGTTTATAATTAGGAAGGAGGCCATGCAGCCTGGACTAACAAGAAAGGAGATGCTGCTACTGTGATTGTGCCTGCTCTAGCTGACTCCAGAGCTGCAAAAGACTTCCTTGCAAGATCCTGTCCAGCTACACCTGGATTTATCTGGACTATTAAGACCTGTGCCTTTCCTGAACTTCACCGTGATCCAGAGTAACACAGCACATGCTTTTCTTGGTCTGATGGCAACATATCCCAGACCCTGCATAGATGAGGACAGGGGAAACTTTTAGGGATGCTTTTGGCTCATAGCCAGATGGGGAGCATGGGAAGTGCTGGGTCTCATGGGAAGGGAAGGCTCCTAGTTGAAGTACTCTAAGCTTTCCCAAGGTTGGAATATTGTAAATAAAGACGTGCTCCTTCCAGCATTGATTGTTGGGTCTTTCACCAAGGCATGGCATGGTCAGGCCGTGGTCTGTAATCCCATGATGGTGGGGGTTAGGCTTCAACTTATGAATTGGGGGGATGGCACAAAATTCAGTAGCATTCACTGATTGTCTTCAAGTGGATCAGAGGTATAAATGGATTTAAATTTTAAGGAACAAATGCTGGCTGTTTTTTGAAGAATGGACTGAGGGTTTGAGTATGGGAATAAGAGAGTTCTTTGCTTTAAGAAAATGGACTAAATAGAGGGAATAACAATTATAGAGGGACCAACTAGCTGGTTATTTTGGTAGTCTAGAGTATACTATAGGTGATAGTATTTACTTATTTCTGTGTTAAACATAAGAAAAGTCCAATGCCATAGTAATTTTTAGAAATGAAGGTTAAATCTCTTTGCTTCTGGTAGAGAGAACTTTAGCAGCTTTCAGGTATTTGATCAGCTAGGCCTAATAGAGTTCCCACTCTTTCATTCACCCTAGAACTCTTCAAAATTTTGTGAAGTCATTCATGCATCTTCAACTGATAAGAGCAATGTGTTAGAACATGCAATTTTCTCATTTCAATTGCATAAGGAGTTATATCTTTCTGTAATGATGTATATGAAGTTAATGCAGTAATAAAGAAAATTTTACATATATCTGCTATAAAGTATTATAGAAGTATTTAGCTGAAATGTTATAATGGAGGGATTTTTTTTTAACCAGGAAAGACTTTTTTGGGGATAATTTGGCATTAGAATTTTGAACTGATTTTGAACTCAGTGGTGTATGAATTAGTTTCCCCTTGGTTATATGCAACTACATTTTTTTTCCAAGAAAAACAATTTGAAAGCCTTGGAAGAAAGCTCAAAAAGCCTCTTAATATATCAAATAACTCTTACAAAACAATTCTTTGATGTTAAGTGTGAAAGTATCAGAAACAGAAAGATTAAATTTCCTATGGGACTTTTCTACATGAATGGAAAATGTGTTTAGTAAAACACCTTTTGGGTTTTGCCTAATCCCGAAAGTATTTTAAAGGGAAAACATGAATTTAACAAATCCAAGGGCTGCTAAATTTTTATATCCTTTACACAAACATATTGTGATATTTGACTTCTTTTCCAGTTCCTTCAGTTTCTTTTAATATATATTTTTGATTTTCTAAATTGTGTCAAGCTGTTAGTTTTTGATGAATATTTTCAAGTGAAACCAAGAGAATTTCCAGGAGTGATTGTCAACAATGATGCTACTTTAAAGAATTTCTGAACTTATGGTACAATATTCTTTCCCCTTTACAACCACACCTTCCTTACTAAATGTGACTTGTGTTCAGCGGAGTCAAAGCTCGCCATGAGAAAATGGGGATAAAGTCAAAATTTATTTGCTGTGAGTAAAGTTGATCTTGCATAAAACACACCATGGATATACCATGCCTTTCTTAAAGGATCAATGTTGTTTTCCTGAATTGCGCTATTATTTAATGATTTTTTTCCTAAAGTTTTTGTATTGGTTTCTATGACTCACTTCCTTTCAAGGAAAATATGTGTTCATGAGGAAGGAAACTAACACTTTTTGAATATTCACTTTGGACAATGATTTGAGCTAAGCACTTTACATATATTACATTAATATTCTCTTTGAGCTGTGAAACAATTATTTTTTCTTGTTTACAGATGAACCAACAGGCAAAGGGTGAAAGTTCATACTCAGGAAATAGTGGAACTGAGCTTTAAGTTTGATTCTTCTTTCTACTCTTAAAGTTATTGCTCTTTGTAAATTTCTGGCTTATTTTTTTCTCCTGTTATTTAAAGATGGATTTTCTTGATGATCTGTACTTAGCTTTCTTGTAGCTATGGTTTCCCTTCTGCAATGACATCCAATCCTAAGTTTTCACTTAATATTTCTACATACATGACTCTTATGCATCTGTGCCTTTTCCATTATCACTGATGTCAGGTTCTAATGGAATTTAAACTCAACTTCTCAAAAAAAATTACTTAAGTATATAGATAACTTTCGTCTGGCATACAATTAATAAATAGTAGCTATAAGTATTACAGCAGATGTACTAACGTTTTGATTTCACATTTTATGTGGGTGCATTTTTTAGAGCCCCATACAGAAAATTCCCTGAGATAAAGGTGTTCTGAGCGTATGCTTCCATTTTAACATCTGTTCCCCTTGTACACCTGCACGCTTGTAAGAAAGCATACTTTGACCTCTTTCATTGAAACAGAATCCTGCAGGGCATCTTTTCCATGACATATGAGATTCTTTGGCAAGAGTACCACTGGATTTTTTGAGCTTATTGTATCTCCAATGAGACCAGCAGCAGAGAAAATGGGCCAGCGATTCTTGTTCCCAGTTCGCATGCCTCCCTTTCACTCTGTCAAATGTGTGGTCCCTTGTAAAGTGTTATACTGAGTTTTATTATATTCAGTTCCTCTGCTGTATAAGATTTTCACACACACAAAAGGCTCAATTATAAAAAAATATGTTTCCATTACAGATGGTAATAAAATACTACATTATGGTTATGTGAGCACTCAAATCTCAACTAGTGATAATAGAAACCATTACCCACCATGTGGTAAGCATCACACATAACCATCCATGAAGCTAATCCTAAACCTTTCGGTAATTTGGCCAAACTTCTCTACTGCTGTCATTGTTAAATGTATTTTTAATGTAATAGTTTCTTAAATAGAATCTAATACAACAATAAATACATATTTTAAACCCATCATGAACACTTTTGAGCTTTTAATAGGAGTCATGGGTATACAGACAACTCAAAATTATTTCACTTTCAGTGGTCTAAATATTTAAATTATTTTTAAGTAGCAGTTTATTTAAGGCTGTTAGTTATCTTCTTAAAAGCTATAGTTTTAATTTTAAAATCATTTTAAATTTACATAAAAATTGCAATGATAGCTTGGAGGATTCTTGTATACTCTGCATTCAGTTTCCTCTATTATTGATATCCTACAAATGTGGCACATTTGTCAAACTTAATGAAACTATATTAATGTGTTCTTATGAAATAAATTCTAAAATCCTACAGATTTTTGTTGTTTTTGCTCTTGTTTTTTACCACTTTCTTACTTTCTGGCACTGAAGCGGAGGCTGCCAGCTTGAGGCTGATCTTGATTATTTCTCACCCCAGCTCTAGAATGAGCCATTTATCAAGGGAGCTCAAGTTCTATTTAATGAAGAATGGACTTGGACACCAAGAATTGAGTGCTATTTGTTCTTGCTGGGGCCCCTTAACTGAAAGACAGGGAAATATCTTTGTGTGAGCAGAAACATCTACCTATAAATAATTCTATGTGTAATCATCTACATTAAGCTAAACATGAGTGCATTCTAAAGTTTCCATTTCTAACTCATTGTCACGTGCCTAATTTTAGGCTTTTTACTTAGCTTACCTGTAACTTCCCTCTCTACCAGGGAAAATCATAGCTTGCATCAACTGCCATTATTTGCTAAATGTTTTAATTCTAGTATATGTGTATTGTGGTTTCAGAACTATTGACCTGCTGGGAAATGCTATCAGCTAGAGTAGTGCTTAGCTTATGAACAGTTCCTTTTGTATTTAGTCTTAAGAGATTCCACACATTTCCCAAAGTTATCTGAATTAGCACCATTTACCCCATCTCCTTCAATTAATTCATTTCATGTACTTGCAATATAGTTACAATGTCACATTCTGCATACCATCTTGGGATCTCTGACTTCCTAAATAATTATTATTATTTTTTATTTTTTTAAAGATTTTATTTATTTATTTTTAGAGAATGAAGGGAGGGAGATAGAGAGAAAGAGAAATATCAATGTGCGGTTGCTGGGGGTTATGGCCTGCAACCCAGGCATGCACCCTGGCTGGGAATCGAACCTGGGACATTTTGGTTCCCAGCCCGCACTCAATCCACTAAGCTACACCAGCCAGGCTCTAAATAATTATTTTTTAAAATTCATACACATTGAGATTTACTCTGTGTGTAATACATGTCTCTGGGTTTTGATAAATACATGATATCTTACATCCACATGGAACAGTACCATACAGATAGTTTCACTTCCCTGTGGTGTTCGCTGGGCTTCGTGTATTAACAACCGACTGTCACCAACTAGAATTGCTGGCAGTCGCTGATCTTTTTACTATTATCTATGCTTTCATTTTTTCCAGACTTATATAAATGAACTCATACAGTATGTAACTTTGTCAGACTGGCTTTTTTTCCCACATAGGAATGTGTATTTAAGACACATCTATGTGGCTGCCTAGTTTCAGAGTTCAATCTTTTGTATCACTGTTTCCTTACATGAATATATCATACTGTGTTTATCCATTCACTTGCTGAAAGACATTTACTTATTTCCTGTTTTTGATAATTATGAATAAAGTGGCCATAAACTTTTACATCTATATTTCAATCAGTCTAGAAGTGTGGTTACTGGGTCATATTGTAAGATTGTGTAGCTTTATAAGAAATTGATGATCTATCTGCTAAAATGGCAGCATTTTGCATTTCTACCAGCAATAAGTGAGAGTTTTTGTTGCATTGCATCCTTTTCAGTGATCAATATTGCTGTTTTTTTGGATTTTGGCCATTCTAAAAGATATGTAGTAGTATCTCATTTTTTAATTTGCATTTGCCTCATAACAAATAATGTTGAGCATCTATTAATATGCTTACCTGCCATTTGTATATTTTCTTTGATATGGTCTCTGTTCAATCTTTTACCCATTTTTAAATTGGTTGTTTTCTGTATTTGAATTTTAATATTTAAAAATTTAAACTAAACAAGATATGTGTCATTGCTGATTATATTTTGAGATAATTTTTCATATTTCTTTGTTCATCAAATATAGTTTAGATATTCTTCATTTATCTCAAGTGCACCTTGTAATAGAAACCTTAATTTCAACTGGTGGGAATAGAACAGGTACTTGTAAGCCTCCTTTAGAGCTGGGTGAAGTCATGTTACTGCCCAATGGAACGTAACTGGAAGTGCTGTGCAGCTCTTAGAAAGCACCCTCTAGTCTCTTCCCATTGGCCCAAAGGTACTTATGTTTGCTGTAACCTGTGTGGCCATCTTGGCTCTTGAGATAGGGCCAAGGATGGTGTAGTAGCAAGATAAGAGAGCCTGACTCCCAGTGCATTCATAGAGCATTGCTGAGCAACTGCCTATCTGTAGATATTTATATTGAGAAATATATTTCTATCTTGTTTACATCACCATTCTTTTAGGTCTCTGTTATATGCAGTAAACCTCATTCTAACTGAAACAAAGACTATAGGTTTGGTTTATTGTGCCTTTTATGTGTCATCTTAGCACACTCTACTTTTCCTATTACGGTATTTTCCATGTTTTATGGCAATTTCTCATTTCACTGTTTTGCTCCCTCACTAGGATATAAGTTCTATGAACACAGCAATTCTATTTGTCATTTTTATTCTCAGATCCCATAATGCTTAGCAAATGGTTAATATTTTCTAAACTTTTATTGGATAAAAAAATGACTATCATATAATTAGAACTTTTATGTGAACATCTACAATTATTTTTATATGTCTTGTCTTCTCAGTTATTTAAAGAATCTCAAGGAAAGACAACATTATTTATAGCACAAATATCAATATAGATTTTCAATAAATACTTGACAATAGTGCCACATGACTAAACTAAATAAATTTAAATGTATAACAAGTAGTGTGCAATGTAGTCCTAAGAGGGAAAAATATAAGTACAAATACACATTGTTTCTTTTCTTTTTTCTTTTGCCAGTAATAATAGCCTTATTGGAAATAATGAACTATTCCTCTGGAAAAGATTTTATAAAAGGTGAAAAGAGGAACATTATATAAGGTGCTCCATATGAGTAACATTGGTCTTATCTCTAAACAATGGCTTAGAAATGGAACTATTAAGTCTGTACCTCTTACTTCTTAAAAAAGTATATGGAACTCTACACCCTTGTGCAGGGGCTATGGAGATCCCTAGCCTTCCAATGTTAGCCCGTGTGCTGCCAGAGTGAGCACCACATTTTATTTCTTTATTGCAGCTGTGGACACAAAGCAAATAAGGTCCTTGACCTCAGAGAGATAGCATTTGGTAGAAGAATTCAGCAAAATCAGTGTGAACCTGACTGTGCATGCTGCAGGGAGACAGGAGGGGAACGCGAGACTGGTGCATCTGGAAAATGCCGCAGTCATATATGCACTTTCCAGCCCACCAAGGCCAGTGGCCTTTTGTGAAGTGGAGAAAGCTTAGAAAGGCAAGTCCAGGAGAAACTGGGTTGCTTGTGGTTGGTTAATTCGGTATCTCTACCACCACTGTTGTCCTGTTTAACATTTGTTTCAAATATCTCCTTTACAACTTGTTACAAAACTTTATTTACTACAAGAGCTCCTTGATTCATGATACTTCTATTCTTTCTTCAAACTTGAAAATGACTCATAGCATTTAAGACTATATTTACAGATTTTTTGCCGTGTTTTATAGCCTTTGAATATATTAAACATTTGTTCCTATTAGGCAAATCTCTTGCTTCTCTCATTTCATCCTAGTCTATTAACAAGATAATCAATCACTGAGCATCAATAAGTTGTGAAAATATAGTCTTAAGGATCTTAAAGTAAATTGAACAGCAGCAAATTCAATCTTTTTTAACCCTACATCCCCAGACATACTCTGCTTTGCCACATTGCTGGGTTTCCAGTATGCTTTTTTCCACATGAGCAGTAGTGGTGCTGCTACTACCACCACTGTCTCTCGCAGGAACTCAGCTGAAATTGTTACTCTGGTCATATGAAGTTCTAAATGCTTTAGAATTGACACATTGAATTACAACAATCCCAGGAGCTTGGTATTATT
Organism: Phyllostomus discolor; assembly: GCF_004126475.2. NCBI lineage: Eukaryota > Metazoa > Chordata > Mammalia > Chiroptera > Phyllostomidae > Phyllostomus > Phyllostomus discolor. The sequence goes on from NC_040907.2 coordinate 73,497,930, forward strand.
ATTTCTATTTTAGACAGGGGAAAACTAAAGCATGGGGAAGATAAATTACTTGTTGGTTATATTCAACTAGTGATTGCTAGAATAAGAGTTTTAATCAAGATAGTCTGTATGTAAGACAGTGTGAATCTTAACGACTGCACTAGTACTGCCTTTCGGGTATTTTTGGAAATGTATGATGCTATTTTATGTATCTATCTAGAGTTGCTAGTTGTTTTCTGAAATTATTCTTGGAAATAGATTCTGTTCATAGATTATTGGAAATTTTCCTGGGGAAAATTCATGCTTTGATCACCCTATCCTATACAGTTATTTCCCAAATCCCTGAAGATGGAGTTTCAGCTCGAACTTTAGTTTGTATACAAAGGAGTATTAAGAACTGAAGAAATTTCACTAGGAGATTTTCATTCCAAAGTTTGACTCAAGGAGCTTTAAGGGACTGCTATTCATAATTATAATGGTGACAATTTCAGTGATAACAATGAATACAGTCATGAGAGCAACATCCAGTTGCAGTTTGGAATGCAGTGAGGGAGGTCAGAGGATGTCAGGGCTGAGATGAATGTTTAAGAATGAATTGATCAATAGGAGTTAGGGAAAGAATAGAAAGGTAAAAATAAGAACATATTTTATTGTAGGAAGGATGAGTTATTCAACAGGAACTAGAGACCTAAATAAAGTCAACAGGGAAGGAAATTCTAGGCAAATGGGTGAGCAGGACAGAATGTATGTACAAGAGGGTCTAAGGGTATTGATTTGCTGCTGGTTTGGTGATGTTATATGAAAAGTTTAAGGGAGAACGTGTCAAAAGTTTAGATTCACTATTTGCCTTTGGCAGAAAGTGGTGAATTGCAAAGACATTTCTAAGACTTGTTAAAGCACAAATATATTTAATCATAGTGTAAAAAAATCAAGATTCTTACAAAGGATCTTCTAGCAATGAAAGATAGAAGGGTATATAGTTAGAAGTTGCTGAAACTCCATTAAGGACAAGCTCTTCATCTAGTGTTTCAAATAATCCGGCAATCCACCCATCTCAATTTATAGAATTGTCTTGGATTCTTTAAAACTGAGGTATTTTGACATTCCAGTTCCAAAGACATCTACCTACCCAAGGATTGTCTGTTGAAGAGTTGAGCAAGTCATATGTTTATCTTATTCCACTGTAGAATTATGGAAAATAAAATATCTTAGAAGTACTGATAATGTTGTTGGATATCTCTAGTGGCATCTGTTTTCTATATAACAGCATGCATACTAGCTGTATGAAATCAGTAAGGATGTACAGCAATTCACTTCCTTCCTCTTTATTATACCCTTTATCTAATTTTAAACTGTATTCTGTGTCCAAGTTATGTTAGGCCTAAATTATCTCAATACATTTTTTTCATAATTTGTTTTAATTTTGCATAAACATTTATGTCATATTATTCCTTGAAATTAAACTCAGGATATTTTTTTCTTGACTTAAGTCCAAAATGTGGTCAGCAATGAAAATCTTCTCCCACAGGATTTCATTTCTTTCCTCTTAACTTATACTATTTACTTTAATTAGATATCCTTTTCTACCTGAGCACTCCTGTTCACTTACCTGGAATCTTGTCATACCCTGCCTTCTCCAATCTGGTTGCTGAAGCCTTATCTGTTTTGTAAGACTTAGTCCAAGGTCTGTCTCTTTCATACAGCCTTTCTTATCTAAAATAAAATTAAAATTATGAGTAGTAACACTATTTATAAAATGTATGATTATATTCAAATAGTATTCTCAAATAGGTAGACCTGCTTCTAAAAATTCATGGGGAAAAATGTGTGTGTGCTCTCTTGTTCACACACATACACACATAAAAGTGAAAAAAAAAACATTAGAAAGGCATTTTAAACCGGCCATTAGGTAAAAAAATAAATATCAGACTTTTATCTTGGCATACCTTTGACAGAATTACAGTTTGTTCACATTTAGAAGGAAGTCAATCAGTATTTTATTGTTATCAAAGTAGTATTGTAGAGATACTGAAAAAGGTAGACTCCACTATCAAACCTCCTTTTTGTAAAAAAGAAAAGCTGGGAATATGATGCACTAAATGTGCCCAAGATCAAAATCAATCCTGCATGGTAACCAGGGTAGAGCCAGGAAGGGAACAAAAGAATAATGAAGAATCCTAAAAAGAAAAAAATTCTCTCTCTCTCTCTCTCACGCATATTTAAGAACCTTTGGAGAACAGCAGCCTTGTAGCTTCTCCCATTCCTATTGACAGGCCTATATAATCAATAAATCAAGTAGTTGCATATCTACATGGCCTAATTTATTCCCTAGACATTGCTGCAAGCAGGAAACAATACACTGAGAAAAGATGGAAACTCACAGTGCTTGCTCTCTGAGTTGTCCTGGAAATAGAGAAATCAAGGTAGCTGATGGCTTAGTTTGGTCTCCCTGCCCTCGTCAGGACTGCCCACGGTGGCCTGCAGAACAGGAATTCAACACCAGACCTCATTGATCTCACTTGCCTCTGATCCCCTATAGTAATTAATGTGCTCTCACTCAAATTAACAGCTAATTATATTCTCTCTTTAATTATTTTTTTTGCTCTTTCAACTGTATTGGAGATCCTTGAGGGCAGAGACTATTCAACAGAACTATTTCTGTTATCTCAGTATTTAGCACAGTGCTGAACACAAAGAAATTGTACCGTACTTTAACCAAGCCACACACTGGAGAAGTCCATTGTGTTTAAGAATGTGTTTTACTAAGACATAATATTAATAGTTTCATCATCAGTAATTCAGTTTTTATTTGAGTCAGTTAAGTTTTCACTAGATAAAAATAACATTAATTGTGCACTTATTATGTGTACAGTGTTTTCACATCTGTTATTAACTTAATTATCACAACCAGTGCCAGATTAAGCAGCAGACCATCTGTGCCATTGCCCAGAGCACCATTCTGATAGGAACTAAAAATCTATGAGCACTGAAATATCACTGGAAGACAAAGCATTTTTTATTTATTAGGAGTCTTCTAAGGTCTAATTCTCAAATGGTTTAAGAGTCAGCAACAAAAGCATCAGCTGGTAGTTTGTCAGAAATGCAGATCTCCTGAACCAGAATTTATTTGCATATTCACAAGATACCAAGGACTACAGCAAAGTTTGAAACCAATTTCAGGGTTAGTGCGTGGTTAGAGCTACCAGTTTTATTAACTACTTAAGGACCATTATATCCCATGAGGCATGCTCCTTGTTGCTCACTATACTGACTCTTTGGGCTGGTGAGTCTAGCAAATTTCTGGACTTTAACTTAGCCAAGCAAAGTATGGGCATTTAAGGCTAGAACAAAATTGCTTGTAGTATAGCAGAGGTTGAGTATTATTAGTAATACTAGCAACTTGACTTTCAAATCAGAATGAGCACAGACGATATTCACATAGAATCCAAAACAAACATTTAAAAATGTGGGTATTAAAGGGCACCTTTGCTCACTATGCATTAGGAATACAGGTCTTGTCAGAGTTCTTCAAACTCACCCAGTGGGCCTGGGGACCTTTGCACTTGCTCTCTCTTCATGGAACACACTGCTTTCAGGTCTGTTGTTGGCTGGCTCTGTCTTGTTATTTAAGTCACCTCTTTGGAGAGGTTTTTCTCAGGCACCCTCATTAAAATAGGCCTGTAATCTCAGTTTCTTTATCCTACTAATAGCATTTATCACTTTACAATTTTCTTCTTTCAACCAACCTTCCTTCCTTCCTTCCTTCCTTCCTTCCTTCCTTCCTTCCTTCCTTCCTTCCCTCCTTCCTTCCTTCTCTCTGTCTCCCCCCACCTCTTTCTTTCCTTACTTACTTATTTGTCTTCTCCCCTAGATTATTAGCTCCTTGAGAGAAGGGATTTTTGTTACTGCTATTTGCCATCATATTCCCTGCTCTGGTTCATGGTAGTTGCTCAAAAGTAGTTGCTGAATGTATGAGTCAACAGATAGTAAAATGAAAATGATTACTAAGATCAATATGCTATAATAATATATAATGATCTTTCCAATAATCACCCCTAACTTCAAGTTCAGCCCAGCTATGCATTAGGTTTTTTAAGGGTTCTCTTTGAGAGATGAGATTTTTTTATAAATACAGTGCATAGATGAAAAGAGTTAGAAACGTTTTCGTATTTTTAGAAACTGTTGGTTGAGTGCTTTCAATACACTCAATGACAAGTACTGCTCTAAGCACCTAGTTCTGCCACATATTGTTGCATGACTTTGCTCAAGCTACTAAGCTATTTAGGACTTCAGTTTCCTTATGTGTAAAATGGCATGAAATAATAATACTTCCACAACTTCATGGCTTGTTGAGATTACCAATTGGGATAATGCCTTAAAAGCATTTACCATAGAGTCTGACATATACTACTAAGCACTCAATATATTAATATTAGTTTCAGAAAATTTACATAGTTGATGCTTGGGAAGATAAAAAATCCATCCATGGATTCTGAAGAATTTATGTAATAGTATCACACAATATTTTTCGCTTGCTTTTTATCAATGGCTAAAGGTAAGGACATATTCTTATACTTATTGAATGACACTATATTCTCTTAGAGGAAGTGCCTATGCAAATCCTGTGCCTTTTTGTTGATTTGGGGAATTTCACATACTTTGAATATAAATGTTAGTTGAGTAAATGTGTTGAAAATAACTTCTTCAATTCTGTGTCCTGTATTTTCCTTATAAGTAGCATATTGTGATGATCAGAAGTCTTCCTTTTAATGTGGTCTAATTCATAAATCCTTCATGTGAGAACAACCTAGATGAGATTAAAAACTATAAACCAAGAAGTTCAATATACCCAGGGCAGGAAAACATAGGAAAGCCACAACAGGTTATACTGAAATAAACTTATTTAAAATAAATGATACATTAAAAATTGTAAAAGCAGAGAAAAAGAAAAACACATTACAAGAACAATTACAAACATAATAATTATTGATGATTTTTTTCAGAAATAATTCAAGTTAGAGGAAAGTGAAACATCTTTAAAGTGCTGTGAACAAAACTATGTAAAATTTTGTGTCTAGCAAAGCTATTTTTAAATTAAGAGAATATAAAGACATTTTCAAGTGATAACAACAACAAATACAAGTGAGAATATTCATAAGTAGCAGAACTACATAATGTGAAATGTTGGAGAAACTTTTTCAGACTGCCAAGGCAAATTATAACACAAAGAAACTTAGAAATGACAAATGAAGAGCTCTGGAAATATAAAGTATATGTGAAAATACATTTATAATGTGTTTTCTATGTTTCCTAGCAATATTATTAATTTTTAATTAAAAATAAAAGCAAATTATTGTAGCATTGATCATATTTGCAGAAGCATGTTTTGTGATAAAATACCACAAAACAGAGATGAAAGGAAATAAAAGTATAATTTTGTAAGTTTCTTATGTTAGCCATGAAGTGGTATAAAATTATTTGTAGGTAGGTGGATTTAATGATGCATATTGTAAACCCTAAAATGACATCTAAAAATGGAAACTAACTCTGAAGCCAAGCAAAGAGATAAAGGACAGGACTAAAGGTACTCAATTAACCCAACAAAGGCAGGAAAGAAAAAGAGAACTGATAGAACGAATGAAAAACCAATAGCAATGTAATATATTGGAAACTGATTATGTTGATACATATATTAATTATATATGTTCTAAAGCATCTGATTGAAGTATAGAGAATTTACAATTGGATAAAATTTCAAGGTCCAGCTTTGTATTGTCTGCAAGAACAGCATTGTATATATAAAGACTTGGATAAGTTAAATGTAAAATAATGAAGAGTAGCATCATGCAAACATGAATTATAAGAAAGCTGAAGGTTATATATTAATTTCAAACATAGTGAACTTCAGAAGAAAGTATATTACTAGATGAAAGGAAGGTCATTTCATAACTACTACAAATGAATTCATTAAAGTAACATATCAGTATTACATGTGAATGTACTGTTAACAGAGCTTCTACATGCATGAAAAAATTGATGGAATGAAAGAAAAAATAGAGAAAACTACAATCATAGTTGGAAATGTCAGCATTGCTCTTTCAGTAATTGAGGGGCAAGTCAAGGAACAGGTATATAAAGGACCCATGGACAAAGACAAAGGGGGGATGGAATGTGGGAGGGGAGGGTGGGCAGAACTGGGGAGAGCAATGGGAGAGAAATGGGGACAACTGTAATTAAACAACAATAAAAAATTGAAAAAAGAAACAAGAACAAAGAGAATGTTTAAAAGGCTGTATTAATTGGGAACATTATTCGTCACTTTGCTATAGTTAGTATCTATAGAACACTGCAGCAAACAGAAGCAAAATAACCCTTCAAATGCAGAAGAAATATTTTTTTAAAAGATTGAATTCATAAAAATTATATTATTTGACCACAATGAATGACTAGAAAAATATTAACAAAAATATGGAAAGTTCACCCACATTTGAAAAACGACCAATCCTTTTAAAATCACCTATAGGTCAAAAAAGAAATTATAAGGGCAACTAAAAAATACGTTGAGCTGAATAAAAAGTAATAACAAGTTCACATTTGTAGGATGCATCTAAAGCAGTATGTAGAGGTATACTTATCAGTCAAATTCTTGTATCAAAAAATAAAAGAAAAGCTCTGTATTTCAATGATCTACGTTTCTTCATAGAGAAGAGAAAATTATATCCAATGTTAATAAATACAGAAAATGCTAAGGAGTAAAGCTTAATGAAAGTTCAACAAAATTGATAGATTTTTAACTATACTAGTCGATTCAAAATAAATAGAAGACATAGCAATGAAAGTGACATCACTTTATTAAAGGATTTTTGAAGTTATTTTATGTGTATAGCATTACCTTGGTTTAAAACTAAAGGAAAACTTTACATGAGTACTACAGGCCAATAGCACTCAGAAACACAGATACAAAAAATTCCTAAGAAAACTTTGGCAGATCAAATACAGCAAAATATAAAAATGACAATGCATCATGAAAAATTGTGTTTATTCCAAAGATGCAAAGTTGGTATAACATTTATAAATCAATTGATGTTATTCATTATGATAAGAAAAAAAGAGGAAAAATCTTATTTTTTAATAAGATAGTAATCTTATTAAAGCATAAAAGGTATTTGACAAAATTCATACCTATTTATAGTAAAAATTTATAAGAATTAGAATTAGGAGGGAACTTGCCTAATTTGATAAAATATATCTTTGAGAAAACTGCAACTAATATTTATTGGTGACAAATTAAAATTTTTCTACATAAGATTGAAAACAAAGCAAAGATGCCTGTATTCTTCAATTCCATTCAATATTATTCTGAAAGATATTATAATAATTAAAAAAAACATACTGAAAATAAAAACTAAATAAAACTCTGAATTCCCAGAGGCCATGATTGTGTGTGTACAAAATTTTATTGAATGTACAAGAAATTATTAAACTTATACATACAGTTTCAAAGTCTCAGGGTAAAAGAAAATATCAAAAATAAATTATATATTTGCATACTAACAATGAAAAACTAGAAATTAAAATATTTGTATGTATTTCTATTTATAATACCATCTAAAATACATTAAATATATAAGGATACATTTAAGAATCTGTTTAATAACTCTTCAGTAAAAATCTACAAGAAATGATGAGAGAAATTATAGACTCTAAATAAGTAAAGGTATATCATGATCATGGATTGTGTGATTCAATATTGTTATCAGTTCTCAAATTAATCTATAGGTTCTACACTATCACAATAAAAATTTTTAAAGGTTTTTGATAATAAATTTGACATTCTGATTCTAAAATTTATGTGGAAATGTAAAGATCTAGACTAGTCAAGATAATTTTGTAAAAAATAAAAAGAAACAAGGTTGAAATACATACACTATATGTTTTTATGACTTAAAGACTGTCATTTGATCAAGGCAGTGTAGAGTATTGCATAGGGCCAGATATATGGATTAGTGAGACAGAATAGTGAGTCTAGAAATTGATCTACACATATGTGGTGAATTCAGCAATGATGAAGAAACAAGTAAATCTTCTCATGAAGAGAATCTAAATGCTTAACTCACATCATACACAAAATTAAGTTGAAATGAATTGTAGTCCTTATCTAAAAGCTAAAATATAAAACATTTTCAAGAAAATACAGTAGAAAAATTTTGACTATGTTATAGGCAAAGATTTCTTGGACAGAAACCATAAGCACTAGTTCTAAAAATATTGATAAATTAAACTGTATTAAAATTATAAACTCCTGCTTTCTGGAAAACATTAAGAAAATGAAAAAATATAATCAATACATTGGGCAAGACATTCCCAATGCATATAACTGACAAGAAACTCTCACAACTCAGTAATAAGGAGCCAAACAATCCAATAAAAATAGGAAAGGAAGCTCTTCAGAACAGAAGTTCTGCAAGTGGCCAATAAGTCTGTAACAAAATGCTCAGTGTCATTAGTCATTGGGGAAATGCAAAGACCACAATGAGACATCAGTCCACTCACCGCAATTACTGAAATAAAATACAAAAAAGATTGAAATACTAAGTTTTGGCAAGAATGTGGAACAGCTGGATTTATCATCTGTTGTTATTTGGTTGAACAAACTATTCTGGAAAACATTTTACTGCTTTCTTCTATAGTTAAACATATTCTTACCACATGACAGTAATTCTATTTCCAGGTATTTACCCAAGAGAAATAAAAAAAATATATACCCATGAGCGACTTGTATTCAAATATCCATAGCAACTTTACTTATAATATCTCTAAAATGGAGATAGCTGAAATGTCCAATAGCAACTGAATGGAAAAACAACTTTTGAGATACTCCGATAATGCATACTGTTCAGCAATAAAAAAGAAAACAATAACAAAGCACAGAAAACAGTGCGTACCATATTATTCTATGTATATGAAATTCTAGAACAGGTCAAACTAATCTGTAGTGGCAGAAAATATCTCAGTGGCTGCCTGGACATGAAAGTGGGTGGAATTTTCTGCAAGGCATCAGAAAAAATTTAATGAGGAAATAAGAATGTTCTATTTTATGATTTTCAAGATGTTTAAATAAAAATATGCATTTATAAAAAGTCATCAAATGGTATAATTTATACCATATATTTTATATAAATTAAACTTCAATTATTAAATTTAATATAATCATTTAATTATCAATGATTGGGTATTAAAATTAAAAGTGCTGATTGTGGTTGTGGATCATGTTGTCTCTCAAGAGGTACTATATTCTTTTCATCGTCTCTGCTGGTACTCTAGCGGTAGTGCAAGATCACCTTAATCCAGCCAGGGCTAAATTTTGGGAGCTGTCTCAGCTGTTTTTCCTAGTCTTAAGGCATAGCCCGTAATTCTGTCTACTTTATTGTCCTTTTGGGATGTTTTCATTTGTATCTCTAAGTGTTTACCCTGCATCTTGTCTGGTTCACAATTCCAACCTCTATCTCTGCCAAGTTTGCCGTCTGGCCTGTATTCTCCCAGCAGTGCTTTCTGCTTGGTTGTCTATGATTCCTTCCTGTAGGCACAGTTTCAGAATCTCAAAACACCAAGATTGGAGATAGTAGGCAGAACGTTAGCCTCCTTTTTTTTACAGTTCTTTCTTCTCCAGCGTTAATTTTTTTTAAGTTTGGATTTTTTTGGTGTTTTCAGTGCCATGACAACTCCTATAGGATTAAATAAAATTGTATCTGTTGCTTGGATCTTTGGGGTAAAGTTAGTAGACAAGTACAAGGGTGGTAAGACATAAAGGTAGTAAACAATTTAAGAATGATTTAAAGTAGTTCTCAATAACATGCAGAATGTAACACTATCAAAACTTGGGATGTGATAGAAGGAAACACCAATCAGGGCTGGCTGAGATTATAATGGGCAGACTTTTTAGAGATGGTACTAGCTAAATTGGATCTGGAGTGAGGCTCTATGTCTGGGATTAAGGCTGGATAAAGATGGGTGTTAAAGGCACCTGAGAACATGGGCCTGCTTCCAGCAGAAAGCTTGTTTGTGGTGAGAATTAGCCAATTAAGGTAGTCATGGAAAGACAGGCAAAGTATTTTTATCCACTTTACCTATGAGACACAAAGTAAGTAGATATCTTGTCGTAGGTTACATGGGTGGCAGATATAGTTTTCTAATTCTGCTAAGCAAAGTTTTCTGATTCTTCTCTAGTGTTTATTCCTTATAGATACACTTTTTTTTGCTGGTGCTAAAGAAGAGCCATAAAAGAATTATGAACAAGATATAGGAACAAACAGAATTGAAACAGATTTACAGATAAAGAAATCAAACTGATGGAGGCCAGAGGGAAAGGCTGTTGTGGGCAGGGTGAAATAAGATGATGGGATTAAGAAACTAATTGGTAGTTACAAAATAGGCATGGGGATGCAAGGTACAACATAGGGAATATAGTTAACAATATTGTCATAACTATTTATGGTGACAGGTGAGCACTTAAATTATTGAAGGAAATATTTTGTAACCTATATGAATGTCTATACACTGTACTATATATTTTACTGTAATACAAAATAATGTTGAATGCAAACTATAATTAAAAAAAAGAGTTCTGACATATCTTACCTGAAAAATTGAAAAGAAATATTTCCTGGACTCCAAATCAATGGATTCATCTGGGAAATACAAAAAGATGAGCCAATGCATCATTTTCCTGGAGGGAGGAGTGGTGTGAAACATAAACAGATGATTATGGCTTGTTCCCAAGAGTGCTGACAACTGAATAAGAATGACATACTCAGGGTGGAATCACACAAAACTGGAAGATACATCACCACTCAAATGCTATTAAAATGATTTGTTCATTTAACACATGTGTGTTCTGGTTGCACATAATTCCTGCCTCCTGAGCTGTGGAGTAGCAAAATTATCCAGAGTGTCTTGAGAGTATGCTGTGTACCTGTTTTATTTAGTGTTATCTTTCCAGGGTCTAAAATAATACTTGGCAAATAGTTGATTTTGATTAACCAAATTAAGTTTATTTTTGTCTATTGGGTTAGGGAAGGAAATCATACCCATGAACAAAATATTTGCTATTTTCATATATTTATGTTCATGATGTAAATTGGTTCAATACTTTTGTAAATAAATATATTTGGCAATAGATATAAAAGATATAAAATTGCATATGCTGTTTTGAGTTACTGAAATCCAACTCATAGTTATCTATCTGAAGAAAATAATAAAAAAGAAGAAAAGAGTATTCTTTATGAAACTTTTTATAAAAGCTGTTGAAAAATTTACAAGTCTGCAATAAATAGAAGTAGCTATAATTCCTAACAATAGAGAAATATGAAATGAAATGTGCTGGCTTCAGTATTATGGAGACATTAAAGAGACAACTATGAATACTATATAAAACATGGAAAATGCATACTATATATTAAATAGAAAAACAATGCAATAGCTATATACTATGAAATTTCAACTATATGAAATACATAACTATGTTAGAAGGCCAAACAAAAGGCAATAGTTGTGTAGGGTGGAAGGTTCATAAATTCAAATGGATGCTGCTTAGGTTACTATACAAAATGAGCTTCATGCAGAGTCACAGTGAGTTGTGTGGTTTGGAAGGTGAGAGATATTGGTCAGGGCTTGTAGACTTAAGCTCCAGCTTCAGAACTCAGAGTTCAGTAACCAGAGGTAAGTCTCAATGACTTTTTGGGTAAGATATGTAATATAACTTATTTAACTTATAATGTTCTTGTGGAAGTGTGAAAATGGAGGGAAGAAAATCTTGAAAGTGTAAAGGTTGATGCAAATATTGAAAGTTATCATCATTCTCATTGGCAGAAATACTAATAATGATGATGTCATTGAATCTTGAAGATTCTTAATGTTAAGTCCCCTATCAATAAGTGTAGAACTGTTAATAGGGAGTAGAGTTAAAATGCTCTTGGACTGGCAATCAATATATGTACATGGAAGTGGTAGAAACAAAAACCAGGCTGACTGTTCCCAGGTTGTGGAACAAGGAAGAGAGAGAAGGAACTGTGATTCTCTGTTGCTAGAGTCATCCTTCTCTATGCCCAAGATTTGCCCTAAACATGTGCGTACAACCTTTAGACATAATGTAAATCTCTAGTTAGTTTTTGCTAATCATTTACTTTCTTTCCTGAAAAATTACGTTTCAAGTAAAGAGTCTACAAATAAATACATTTATACTATCTGCTACTACATAGCATTTTCATTTTTTGTTCCCTGCATTATTTGTGCTTCAGCTGGTGCGTCCCTTGAAACAAGAGGTGTTCCTTATTTTGGCACAGTGTGTCCTACTTGCATGCACTGCTTGTAGAAGTCTAGAAAACTCAATGCTAGAAATAGCAATGCAGAATAGAATAACCCAAAATCTCCTGGGGGAAGATGAACTTGGTAATGTATATTGAAGGATATAAAATTAGATTGTAGCTAAGGAGGGCTAAACTACATTTCTTGCTTAATCCTTGACCTTCTGTACAACCTTGGAAAAAATGACTTGTATTCTATGCAGCAGTTCCACACTGGTTCAGGTCTCTGGTTATTCAACCCAGGATTCTGGTGCTGTTCATGGCAGTCATTTTATGATTCCATCATTAGTAATTTGTTCTCACCCTTTTAATTTTATTTTTAAATATATTTTATTGATTATGCTATTACAGTTGTCCCATTTTCCTCCTTTACTCCCCTCCACCCTGCTCACCCTCTCACACCCACATCCCCCCCCTTTAGTTCATGTACATGGATCATACTTATAAGTTCTTTAGCTTCTACATTTCCCATACTATTCTTATCCTCCTCCTGTCTATTTTCTACCTACCATCTATGCTACTTATTCTCTGTACCTTTGCCCCCTCTCTCCTCCTCCCACTCCCCTGTTGCTAACCCTCTATGTGATGTCCATTTCTGTGGTTCTGTTCCTGTTCTAGTTGATTGCTTAGTTTGTTTTTATTTTTGTTTTAGGTGTGGTTGTTCACAATTGTGAGTTTACTGTCCCTTTTTAATGCGTGATATGGCCTGCCTCTTCCACTTCTTGCTATAATATGTTCCAAGGTTTATTTTTATATAATTTTTTAATCATCCTAAATATTTCAGTCAGGTTCTAAGAGCATTTTCTCATTCATTTGGGAAAATAACTATTTATAGAAACTCATGTACAAAGTGTTCAATAAATGATTGCTTGCATAATCTTTGAAGCACTCATATTCACTCACATTCTTATCTCATTAGTATAATGTAGGGGAAACTGCCTATCAAAGAGTCTGTAATATCAGTTCACTAAATGCTAGTTTCTATCCTTTACTTCTTTATCTGATTTTTAGGATTCACTTGAGCTATAGGTAGGCCATTAGTTATCTTTATTTTACAAATTTAAGAAAATAAAATTTCGAAGAGCCAAATATTTAATTTGTTCAAAATCTAATAGCTCCTAATAAGGGATGACTGCATTCAAGCATGTTTATTTATTGGTTCAGAAACTCAATAAATAATATTTAAGAATCAACTATATCAGCTACATTTTACGTTGTGGTAGCTTATGTTCCAGTGATTATAAAACTTTTCATTGCACCATTTTCCTCAAGATGGATCGTGATCTTCCCCCTGAGGATCTTCCAAACTCCAATGACTAAATGAATGAATAACATTTGTTTTTCATATTATTCAATTTTTCATTCATCAAAAAGAAACAAACTGTTTCTTATGTATACAATACTGCATCAAAGAAAGAAATATATTTCATCTGATTTTTTCCCTTCATGAATTTGCAACAGTTTGCAAATTTAACAAGGTCATTGTTAATAGAGGTTATATGATATAGGAAGAACAAAGGGCATGATGAGCATTAAAAAAATAACATGGACTTTGGTATTGGAGTTGAAATTGAATATTGGCTCTTCTATCTATTGATTGTGTGCATCAAGACAAATCATTTTAATTTTCTAAGTCTCAGTTGTCCCATTTGATACATTGGAGATAATCCCACCTTCATAAAATTGTTGGAATCAGAGAAATGTATAGAAAGCCTGGGGCATGGTGTGGAGTACAGAAGTATTCCACTGATATTAGCTGTTTCTCTTCCATGATGGCAGCTGCCATACTTGAATGCTGCCATACCACTAAGCCAAGAGTTTGAGACTGCAGCACCTCAGCACAATACCCACCATGAAGTTTTGGGTCTGTGTTCATCATAATCACCACTAGAAGTGCCAGGCTTCCAGATCATTGGCTGTCTCCTGCACTGGCTCCCTCCTACAGCTGTGCATGACAAAACGTGGTGCAATTCCTGGCCAGTCACCTGCACTGCTTCACCATTCTCCCCATACCCCTTGCTGGATCATCAGTGGCCAGCAGAGTCCCCTTTATGATCATTTACTTCTTGAAACAATACCATTGTCTTTGCTGTCCCCTGAGTCCTCTTAAAGAGTGATTGTTTTTCCACATCCCATATCCATCAGGACCAGGAAGTGGGTTTGGATTCTGTTTCAAAATCTATCACTACTGGGAAATCATTTCCATGCTTATATAGAAGTTGCTGAATAAGAGAGAAAAAAACCAATAACACTCAAGTGGATAGGTTTTTTCTTTTTTCCCTCTAGTGTATAGCATACTTGATTGTAACAAATCATTTACACAAAACTTTTATCTGAAGAAAATATTCAACAAATATGATTTGTAGGCTGTTCTTAAAAATGCAAACACCTACCCCCCAAAAGCTACTGTAGAACTCATTTTAATTGTAATTATTTGCCTATGTCTCAACTCCTCTTTATAGCAAACTCACTAAAATGGCTGTGCATTCACCTCTTCACTGAATTACCACATTCCTGTTTTTTGATAGATGGGAAGATCACAACAATATTGTGGTTCCTTTATTTCTCAGTCTTATTCATGCCCTGACCAGCCACTGAGTAGGGTGGCAGGATTAAAAGGGTTTAATAAATTCTGCTACAATCACTTCAGTTTTTCCTCAGTCCCTTAGCATAATTGCTAAAACTTTGAATTCCTTCCTTCATCTTGCTCCTAGGATTGCATATGGTTGTTTGGAAGATGTAACTAGTCTACATGACTTGTAACAGAAATACTGTATGATCTCACTTATGTGCAGATTCTAAAACAATTAACTCTCAGAAACTGAAAGTAGATGTTGGTTGCTAGGGGCAGAGTTGGGTGGAGAGAATATAAGGAAAACATATGGTCATGGTCAAGGGCACAAACTTTGCATTACAAAACAAGTCAGTTTTGGAGATGTACTGTAAAGCACAGTGATATAGTAACAGTACCGTACTGCATATTTGAAAGTTGCTAAGAGAGTAGATCTTAAAAGTTGTCAACAGACACAAACACAAAATTGTAGTTCTGTGATGTGATGAGTGTGGTAACTCATCTAATTGTAGTAATCATTTTAATATACACGTGATTACATTGTATGTCTTAAACTCAGGCAATGTTTTGTGTCAATTATATCTCAATAAAGCTGGGAAGAATAAATAAAAATTATTTTTTTAATGCAGTGGAATCATTGTAAAAAAACTGGAAAATGTAGAAATAAATCTTGTCCCTTAGAACAAACAAACAAACAAACAAACAAGCCTGTGTGGCGCTGGGGAAACAGCCCTACCTCTGCGCCGCTGCTGATGGATTCAAGGCACGGTCAGCTCTGCTCTAATGCTATTCTGAAAAACAGACTTGATACATTAGGGAACAATTTGAGCATAAATCTGGATTCCACTTGCTTAGGCTCAGTTCTTGGGCAAGAGCACTAAGGGAATGCTAGAAATTGCAGCAGCAGAATGAGCCCTGGAAGGAGCACACACACCCACATGTGTACACTCACTGAGCATCTCCCAGCTACCTTCGGTTAGACCAGGTGTTATGAGCCACTCCCACGTCACCTGGTGATTGCAACTTTCTGCCCTTCTATGGCCTCCCGATGACTCCTCAGCTGCAGCCCTTCCAATGCCCACTTCCACCTGCAAATTTCAGGTCTTTTTTGAGGTACACTGCCGTATTTATTGTAGTATTTATGTTGTTCTTAACTAAGCAACATAATTAAACTATGGTTCTATTTTTATTAAGTTCCAGTATTTTGTTAATGTGACACTCAAAAGTTTTCAAGTATCATTTCCAAACCTCATTTTTCCAGTGAGCCCTGAGGTTTTTACCACACTGTTTTGCCCAGCAACGGTGATGGATAGGAACCCATGTGTCTCTTATAGCAGAGCTGACTCTATGAACCATTTAGACTAGACCAGCAGATTTTCCCTTCTAACTTACTTCCTTTCACCATTCATTGAGATTACAGATCACCTATAGCTTCTGCCTCATCTTTTATCTGAATCCTATTCTAGACATGTGACCCTACAGGGGCCATTCACTCTTTTCTTTACCCCTTCAACCTCGCCTGCCCTGCAGCAGGTCTGCAGGCCCTAAACTCAGTCTGTGCAACACAATGGGGCAGAAAAATTCCCAGGAGGCAAACTAGACCCTCCCTGTGTCACAACCCCATTACCACACCCATGTAGATGGGGCAGCATCACCTGTCACAGTAACCTTCTCCAAAAACCCAGACAGAGTCAAATGAAAGTCTCCCCACCCTGAGTCTTCCTTTATGGGCATTCTCTCTCCTGGACTTCCAAGACACAGGATGAGGACATAAAGGCACGTGCCTTCAGAATGTCCTTTCTTGAATGTCTCACTTTCTTCCCTTCCTCATTCCCTATTAAATATGTGTTGATCTATTTTTTTGTTCTAACATTAACCCAAATTTCTCTTGCCAGTGTCTCCAAGATCTTCCCTTTGTCACAGATGGTGAACATTTCTTGGTTGCTAATTGATAGGCTCTATTAAAAGATGCATAAAGGACCCTGCAAAGCCAAAGGGCAGTAGGATTAAGGATGGGAGGGAGGGGTTAGTGGGGTGGGGAAAGTGGTGGCAGGAAAATGGAGACAGCTGTACTTGAACAACAATAAAACTGAATAAATAAATGGGAAAAAAGGAATTTAAAGTGGTTATTTCTCCTAACTTCAAAGTGGCCTGATTCACCTTCCTACTGGCTCTTCCAAAGTTTGCTGGACAGACTCCAGACTGATAAATTTGGAGTTCCTCAAGGTTCAGGCCTGAGATTGCCCCTTCCTGTTGTCAGAACAATTGTCTGTTCTCTCTCAGTTAATGACACCCTCTCTTGCTGTAGCTTTAGACATCACTTTTATGATGGCTTTCTCACACCTAGCCCACAGGTTCCTCTGACCTATACACATCTGCCCAACTGTCTACTGATGATCTCTACTTGGATATGAGGAAAGCACCTTAAAACTAACACGTCCACAACCAGATTCTGGTTTCACTAGATTTTATTCCTATCACCCCCTGTCAAAATTATACAGAACTCTTCCCATTCCTGCCAGAATGAATTCTTTACACCAGCTAGCCTTCATGTAGCTACTTTCTCAGTGCAAGTCTGGCTTTGGTGGCATTGGTGTGCAGAGGTTGTTACATGAAGGTTTTCCACATATGAAGATGTAGATAACCAAAAAGAAAACAATTAATAGTGATGGTTGATGGGAATGTGGAAAGAAGTTTATTATCATATGCTGCTAACAACAATGCAAGTTTTAATAGCTTTTTTAAAAAGCAATTTGGAGCTATTTACTCATCAGTTCCATTCTTAAGAATCTCTAACATGGAATTAAAGACACCAATCTAAAATACAGATATTTAAAACAGCATTGTTTATCATGGCAAAAAAGTGACAATAAAGTTGAAACCCATTCATGGGGAAGCAATGAATCAATTGCAACACAATCATATACAGCTGTCAGATATCCAGTTAAAAAATGAGTGAAGCTTATGTAACTTGGAGGCATTCCCTCAATGAACAGAGCAGGTGGAAAAAGGTGTCTGATATTATCTTGCGTGTTTTTGTGTGTACTCATGAATGTTTGAATATGGAGAAAGGTATGTGATTCAGGCTGCTAGAATTTGGGTACATTTATACTTACTCTCCCATCTTGAGTGCACCCAAATGAATTCATCACATAAATTCAAAACTAAGAGAAACCTCTCTCCTCTTCTTGCCGCTCTCCTATCTGTCCCCCTACTTTCTTCCATCTCTGTCACTCCCACTCACCCATGCCAGCACTATTTCTGTGGGTGCCACTGCAATGGCCTGCTGTCTTTTCCAATCCATTGTGAACCCAGTAGCTGGAATAAATGGAACAATGTAGGACTCACTCCAACAGTGAGAATTACTCCTCACTGTCCTAATTAGTCTGCCCCTGCACACAGAACAAAACCCAGCACCTGACCAACGCCCTGGATGGTGGCCTGCGTGGGCCTCCTCTCAGGCTGCTCTTCTGTTTGCTGACCATTCCAGCCACAGTCACTACTGGGGGCTTTGAAAATGCCAAGCTCGTTTCTGTCTTTCCTGGAATACTCTTTTTTGTTAGTCCATTTCAGTACAGTTCTCTAGCTAAACATTGTGTTCTTTATATACCAGGGAACAATATGTGGGAAAACTGTATTAAGAAGTAAGCAATTTGAAATGAGGGAACTTAGCTGAACTAGCCTCCTTCCCACCACATGCACTCTACTGCTGTTTTCCCCTCATAGGACATGTGCACTGTTTCACTTGTCTGTTTACACATTGCCTATTCCAACCCTAGACTACAGACCCTCGAATTCAGGGACAGTATTTCCTTTACTCGTTACCGAGTACCTAGTAAAATTCTTGCCACATAGTAGGTGAAATTCAAATCAATATTGATTGGAAAAATAAATTAGTGAGTGAAAAAATAAATATTTTTTATTAACAGAGAATAGAAATATTTTGAAAGAACTGAGATTCCTGAAACTATGAGTTTATAAGACACACACACACACATATTTTATGTTGTGTTTTATATGTATGGAGTTAATTCTAATAAACTTAACTTAGAAATGTGTTACATTCAGACGTTTTTTCACAAAATTTGGATTGTGTTTGAAAGATGAATGATATATGATGAGGTTTATCTATGAGGTGAGACAGTAGGTTAAAGAAATTTCAGATCAAATTTTAATACATGTCATTGCTGCTCTCAAAGGTCAAAGGAAAGATGCATTCTTTAAAAAATTGACTATTTCTTTTTGTCCATAGTATTACATTTCCTAAATAGCAATAATTAAAAAGAAATGGGAGTTAAGATTAAAGTATGTGAAATGCCAGATATTGGCCAAAACCTGGAGGAAACTGATGAAATATTTCTGTATGAAGGCTGGAACCAAACACAATCTCATCCATATCTGCAGAAGCACTAACAAAACAACAAGGTTCTTCCTGGCTTCCAGGAGAGGGGAACAGTGTTTAATCAATAAATGCTGAGCTGATGAAAGGTTTTTGCTAAGAATATCTATAGGAAGTAATGTAAAATGTGACACCTTCTAGAACCCTATCAAGAATGCCAACATTTTAAAGATATGTTTGCATTAATACATCCTTCTCAAAATAAAAACAAAATAAAAAACACAGATAAATATATCCTCTGTTAATATTTTATTATTTCAGTAACTAGAGTGAATACAATAAACCCTAGAACTAGAATCAAGACATTAAATAAAGTATTCCTTTAGGAAGATAACTCAACTTGTGATAAAGTGTACATCTTGAAAGAACCAGGGTTTAGATATCAGTCAGATCTGTTTTTGAATTACTAGGCTACTCTCTAGCTATCTAAACTTAAATAAGTTATATGACTTGTCTGAGCCGGTTTATCTGTAAACCTGGGAACGTAACATTTGCTTATTTCTATTGTGTGACAACTAAAATATAAAATATAGACAAAATACCCTGTACAACATCTGCATATAATAGGCACATGGCAGAATATTGTAGGCAATATTTAGCTTTTTTAGAGTTTATCTGGTTAAGTGTAATTTCAGGATTACTAAGGATATGGACCTAGATAGAATCATTTTGGTTTTGTTTGTTTGTTTTACAAGTCCAAAGAATCCGGTTATGTTAGACAGAAGAGGTTCACTTGGAAGGACAGAAAGCAGCCTGGAGAACAGATAAGAGTGCCGGAGAAACAGGGTGCAGGGGAAAGAAGTCAGACACTATAGGAGCCAGTTTGGCTCAAGATTTCTGGCCTCAAGAACTTGAGACTTATTTGGTTGCAACTCGAGATGAATTCACTTCATGCCATTTTTTTCCTATCCCATGTGACTCAGTTCAGAATTGGAGATTCAAGAGAACAAGCCGGGTTGGTTTAGCTTGAGTCACTGACCATCTTTGCTCTGGGGGAGGTAGCACCTCAGCTTCTGGCCCTGTCAGTATTACTTGCAAGAGAAAAAAGTAATTCCTCTTTCCGAAGGTCAAGCTGTTGAGAAAGGCAAAAATTGAATTAGTTAATTAAAATGACAATTAAATGTTAATATAAAATTTAATGATTTAAAATTAAAATGTCACTATGAATTTCCAAGTGACTGCCTTGACTCTTGAACAAATTGGGAAATCATTGAATGAAATTATTTAGGGGTCAAATAAAGTTTTAGTATCAAAATAGAGAATGAGAGGTGGTGTTAACCTCACAAATATGGCCCAAGGGAGTCATTCACCAGTGACTGGCAGAGCCCTGAGAGTCCTCTGATGTACCCCAACAGTGGCTGGGGTGGGGGGTGGGGCTAAGCTTCTGGACTTCCCTTCCTATTTCAACTGGTTCACTCTATTTTTCTATATAATGATATTCCACATAAATTTCACTTAACAAAAACAGTTCTGATGCTAAAACAAATGCATAAGAACACTAAACAAAGAACTTGCTCACACTGCAGAACAAAGGAATAACATCCTGGCCCAGGAGTCTGCATGTTCTACAGCACCCCTGGTACTGTGGAGGAAATGAGGTGCTAGCTTTCCGCTTCACTATAGAACCGTGTTTGTTAAATAGGTGACAAATGGTCCATTTATGCTGGTCTAGTATTTTCCACTTTTGCTAAGACCTGTAATGAGCATCAACACATTTGATCTTTTGGAGGGCAAGGAACCTAATGTCAGCTGCATGCATACACCACTGCTGACAAACTGAAGTGTGGAAAGATGAAATCCCCATGGCAACACTGGAACTCAGTTGTTCTGACTCTTAATGGAGTACTTATTAACCTATAACAATATATTCAATTTAAAAATCAGCTGAAATCCTTTTCCATAGATAAAAATTAAGTGGGCTCTTATTTAATAACAGAAAGAGTAGAGCTGCTGTGGTTGGATTGGGGTGAAGGGCCTGGGTTCCTCTCAGCCCTCTCCATTTCCCTTCCTGTGGAATGCCAGCAGGACCCCAGCGGTCCCTTAGAAAAGTGGTGCTCTGCATTTCACAGCACAAACACCAGTGCAGCTTTATTTTCCCAGGATTTGCTCCACATCGTGTAATTTTGTTCTGTGCAGCTCAGATCCCAGAGGTCAGCTCTAGTTAAGGAAGCAGAGCAGGTGGCACTGTTAAGAAAACAGGCTAGGGACAGGAAGGCAAGAGGCTTCTTTGGTTTTCTTTTCCTAAAGTTGACATTGATTTATGGTGCTGCCTAAAGCAAGGCATGGGACTCACATGCCGCCATTTCTGTATTATGAAAAGACACCAGGGTGTCTTTTGTAGAGTGTTCCTGTGTTAGCCTGAGAAAGCCCCCCAGGATCGAGTGTTCTCTTTCCAGTCATAATTACAACATTTCAAAGGGTGTCCATGGTCCAAACCAAAGTTGTCCTCACTTTGCACCAGTCCTTCAAGATTTTGTTCTTCTGTATGAATAGGTCCTGATGGAATTAGTTATATGTTTTCATATTTGCTTTATCTGAACAAGCCTTGTTATAATCCTCCTTCCTCTCCCACTCATGGTATGAAATTCAAGTCCACTCTGCATGTACCACATCACATATACAGATACACATTCATATACATATTGCTATGTACACACTACTCAATTGAACCAAACACAGGCCTACAAGTGTCTTCAGTTTTATAAAACTAGTGTCATATTTGGTGGAGGACTCAGAGCCTGGGATCAAATGTTGCTGGACTGCCAGCACTATACAGAGAAGGGACACTCAGAGGAGTAGGCAAGATCAAGTGGACTGGATGACTCGTCAGGTATGAAGAGTGAGGAGGCAAAGGTGATTCGGATTATGAAGGAGGAAGGAAGAGGAAGAGTCCTTATTATAGAGAGAACTGGCTGAAGTTTCACTGTCAGGCAGTATTAGGAGCTTAAAGGGAGGTGCAGCTGTGGGTAACAGAGACAGGTTGGAGGAGAAAAATGAAAAGAAATTGAAAAAACTTTGTGTAGAGATTTGACTAGGCATCACTTTGTCTCTCATATATAAGATTAATAATATGATTATAATTAAATCGGTCAGGTATTCAGGCATTTTTCTTGCACAGATGTGTGTGTGTATGTGTGTGTGTGTGTGTGTATTCATGATGACTTTTGCTACCTGTTGTTTACCATTCTGTATCATAGGCAGATCTTGTTGACCATGTGTTAAAGAAAGAAAATGGAGGTTTTGAGAAGAACAATGCATTGGGAGTGTTATGTAAGTTGGGTTTTGCTAGAGGAACAGAACAAATAGGATGCATCTATGCATAGAAAGAGATTTTTTATAAGAAATCATATTGTGCAATTATGGAGGCTGGTAAATACAAAATCTGCAATGTGGGATGTTTGGCTCAGATCCAGCAGCTCCAATGGAGCAGTTCCTGTTGGAAGACCAGACACCTGGAGACCCAGGAGAGCCAATGGTGCAGGTAAAATCTGAAGGTATTCTCCAGGAGAATTTCCTGTTGCTCAAGGATGCTGGTTTTCTTGTTCTATTCAAGCCCTCAACTGATTAGATACCCCCTGCTCCCATTATGGAGGGCAGTCTGCTCTACTCAAAGTTTGCCAATTCAATGTAAATTTCATCCAAAAACACCTTCCAAGTAAGTTGACACATTAAATTAGCCATCACAGGCAGGAGGGATAAAGATATAAAAATTGAGATTATTTTATGTTCCAGGAAGAATGATGAATATTTTGGGAACAGAAACATGTCCTATGGATACATTATACTTTACTTTGAATTCCAGTGTTTTTACTTTCATTTTTCCAATACTAATCATAATATCTTGTTTATCTTTCTTTGCACAGGACCTAGCAAATTAGTGGCACAGGGTAGGTCCTCAATAAATACATGGATAAATTTTGAGTATATTATAATTTACAATGTTGGACAGTTTGCTGACAATTCTTTCTTAAAAGGGAGACTTATTCACTTGATCATAAATTTTATAAAGTATGTGTAGGAAGAAGAGAACTAATTTGTACAAAGTGATGCCTTTGACTCAGGTTTTCTGATTGCACATTCCCATCTACAAAAACTTTCTATAGTAAGGGATATCCAGAGATATAAGGGAGAAAAGAAGAGATTTAAATTATTCCTACTTTATTGCCCCTCAACCCAAATGCTCTTTAGAATTCTCTGATCATTTGTAATTTAAGTGATGAGAGAATTCAATATTCAATATACAACATATTAATATGTTTGGAGATATGTATATGTGTGTATATATATGATGTATCTATCAATCATAATCCCCTAATAGCAAATATAGGGTATCTTATCCTGTTTAAATTAGTACTGGTCATTAGTTGAACCACATGCTCCTGGAAACTACTTAATGAATTTATGAATTTTGTTTATATTAATGTGCTTCTCTTAGGTTTGTCCAAGTCAAAAAACTTTGCCCCTGATACTTGATGCATCCCGTGATTCTGCATTCTTTCATCTTCCTACTCTCCTCCCCACCTGCTGTGGCACTGCCTCCATCCTCCCTTCGGGCCCACAGCAGCCACACCCCTGCTTCTACCTTGCTCCTTGCCACTGGACACACTTCCCTGCTTCCAGCTCAGGAAATTTTCCAACCTTGAAACTGCCTTTATTTCCTGCTCCAGATTCTGTTGTGACTGTTCATCATCTACAGGGGAAAATCCAAATCCTGGCTCCTCTCTCTCCTGTGAGCCTCATCTTTTCAGCATCAAGTTTTACCTTGCTGCAGCCACAGATCTGCTCATCCGTTCATTTACATGCCCCCTACTAGCTACCGTACTTTCTCTTTGCTCTATCTGGCAAACTCTTATTCTGTTTCAAATCTCAGTTCAAATGCTCAATATATTTAACTTTTATATTTGAAGTCACTCACGACTGTAGCTAGACGTACGTTCTCTTCTACTTTGCTATGGCCCCAATGAAAGTTTACATAAGGCCTTGACACTATAAAAATATTACATGGTGTTGAAGTCACTTGTATGCATGTGTATGTATCATTCAGAACTATAAGCTCTTTGGGAGCCTGCATATTCTTTATCTTCAAATTGCTTGCATGTAGCAGAATCCTCAGGGCATGCCAGGAGCTGAATAAATATTTGCTAAATAAACAAATGAATAGACTCTGCTGTACCTCTTGTTACAATGACAACTCTCAATTGAAACTGTCATACATTTATGGGCTGTGTTTCATCTTCAGCTCAGGGAATCATTGTTTCTGAAAAATAATAGTTAACTGTGGTTAACAATAGAAAGTGGAAATTGCACCCTCTTCTTCCCATCCCTGTCCAGTTATTCCCTTCCAGCTTGGGAGTGAATGCCAATTTGGGACATGAAAAGATTTGTAAAAGACAGCCTGATAGTAACAACAAATCCTGTGCTTTCTTTTCTTTTAGATATCACTTTGCTCACATTTTTAATTTTTCTAATTTTTGTTTCATGTATGTTAAATTTGAAGCAGAACGAAGTCATTGGAGCATGAATGCAAGAGTACCTTAACTTCCTCCTTACTAATTAAAGAATCAAGCTTACATAAAGGTGATCAAGTTTTAAATTTCCTCTTTTGGGGGGAGTGAGTAGGAAAGGTTTGAAAGTATAGCTGAACAAATCACATTACCTTTGTCTGAGTCACACATTTGCTCATAGGGGTTTGCTTGGGAGCAAGATGGATGTACACTCCCTCGGCTGATCAAATTCCTTGGAATATGTAGAACAGAGACTTAGCAGTTCGTTATCTTATAATTAACACAGAAACCTGGCTCCTGGCTCACTGCCTTCTGAGTGAGCTAATCTGTGCTCGAATGCTGCACACCCTACTATAAATGATAGTTCTCTAGCCTGTCTATATATTAGCTCAGCCTGGTCTCCATTTCTGAGTTAATATTTCTTGGTGCCTTCTGTGTTAAATTAAGCCTGTTTGTCTACTACTCCCAAGGTAAGTTAACTTTATGGGTCATGAGTTTCTTCCCAGGCACCCTGCCAGAGGTGTCAGGTATAAGGGATGAAGACTGGGAACGAAGGCAGGTGTGTGGGTGGGAAGGAGTGAATCTCAAAGTTTCTGGCTGGCGCAAGTACAGGATTTTTAAGGACATGAGTAATTCTTTGTCTTTTAAAGGGCAACCTATAAACATACAGGTTTCTGGTGACAGATTCAACTAACATTCAAAGATGCAACTCACAAACAGCAAACCATGATTTGTTGCTTTTATAGAATAAGGTCAGTATGACTTCATTATGGCTCTGAGCTAATGTATTTCATAAAAATCATCTAGTATGTTTTAAGATTTGAAGGAAGATAATTATTAGAGGTCATGGCCAGAATTTTAGGGAATTAATGTGTTAGGACTTGGATAGCCAAATATATATACTTTCTTAATTGTCAGAGCCATTTTTTAGTGTTGCTATTATTGTTCTCATTTTATGTGTGAGAATATTAAAGTTCACATAGGAAAAGAGACTTGTCCATAGTAAATAAGTGATAGGACCAGAATTCAACTTCCATTTAGTTTGACCTCAAAGCCAGACTCTTTATACCACACTGTTAATCATCATTTGGCTAAAAGAGATTGGTCCCTCAGGCCACTTACTCTGGTTTCAATAGTAATCTCTATGCCTGAGGGAAATGTGCCATTGACCACAAAGTCTACAAATGATCAATCACACCAGTTTCCAATGTACTCGCTTTACCACTGTGATCTCCTCTGATGGGGTAGGCTCCAAGTCATGCTATGGGTGAGCTTGAAGAACTTGGCTTTTAGGTGATTTGAAACACAGAAAGGCAATTCTTGGTTACCTGTTTATTCCCAAACTACAAGTACATGGCCTCAAATCAGTGTTTCAACTCTGGCTTAACATTAAAATAACCTGTAAAAGGAAACAAAAAATACCCAGTGTTCCCATTCCCTACCCCTTCGAAGCATGCACCAAAACAAATTCTAACCCATTTATTCTGATATTTGCTGTTTTTTTTAGTTTTCTATGTGATTCTAAAAATACATCCTGTTGTTGAAAACAGAGTTTACCATCACAGCAGTTAGTGCCTTGTCTTATTCCAAAGCAACTATATTGACAAATAAAAATGGGGTAAAAGAATGCAAAAAGATTGTATTTGATTTTTAATTCAAGAGAAATTTGGTAATTCATGATATCTCATTTAGGTGCTTCTCCCCACACATAAATAAAGCAAGATTGGAAATTTGTTTCAGTTCAGTAAAAATTTGTAGGTGCCACAGAAGATACAAAAAACAATGTAACTCTCTTTCTTTAAGGAACTTAAAACCCAACAGAGCAGATAAAATGTGCCTGTAAATAACTGTACATCTGTCTAAACTTTGTGAAGCCAGTTGATAATCATCCCATGTTTGTAAGTTGGACAATTACATTGTTTCAAGCGGGAGGAATGGAATGTGGAAAGCATTAGTTGCTTTAGAAAACACCTTGTACTTATAAAGGTCAGGTTGTTTGGCGTGGCTAGAGTGCAGGGAACAAAGCAGAGAACAGTGGGCAATGAGACTGGAGAGGGGCAACACCTAGCAAACCAAGTATTGTCTTACCTTCTGGCTCATATTTATTTACAAAACACACATTTCCTTTTCTTTCTTTCATTTGGTCTCATATTTTCCTCGCTTCCATCTGCTCTCTGTCTTTCATTTGATTGATTATAATAGGTTATTCATAATGAAAATAATAATACTATTAATATTAATAGCTTTTATTTCTTTATAAATGTCACTCATTATTGTTTCATTACATTTATTTTTACAACAATCCTACAAATCTCATTTCATATGTGAGAAACCAGAAGCCCAAGGGCACTGAGCTAATGAGGAGAATTGAACTAGCAGAAAGTGGTCCAAGTGTTAGGGGACTTCAGCAATTAGTTGTGGAGCCTCAGAAAACTGCATGGTGGCCTCGGCAAATGGGAACATTGGAAGGGTGGAGGAATGGCAGTAGAACACTCTTGCCCTTGGGGTGTGAAAGTGTTCTCCTTTCTTCTATGCTGCCCCTTCCACCTCACTCACAGTGGATATCGAAACATGGGGCTGGGAAGAACTCTAGCTTTCATAAATCATGAGTCAGTTTTGTAACTGATATTTGATTTCAGAGTATATTGCTTTATATTGTGTCTTTGTATTGTATTAAAAGGAAGAACAAGTTTTACCTTTTATGAATAGCAATTAATGGAAAAGAATAATTTGAATGTATGTTGAGATAAGTTATATGTGACTGAATGGTTGAGAAATTATTTTGTTTTATATTTGAAGAGGAGAGAATTTACACGGAGGCTACCAGCTGCCTTTCCCCTACAGTGAGGGAGGGTACAGCCTGCCAAACCAAAGCAGATCCCCTCAGGCTACATTCCAGTTTCAACAGTTACTAGCTGTTCAGCCGTGGACCAACAACTTAAACTCACTAAACTTTGTTTTCACCTGTAAAATGGGGATGAAATGGACTAAATTGATCATGTTACAGTTATTGTCTTATAAAACCACCACTGATGTCTACCTCTTATCAAGGAATTGGGACACCTATTATTTCAGATCAGGAGATCAAAGAGACTGCACCACTGAGTTCCGCAGGACTCCAACCACAGGAGTCCACACCACAAAGACAGGCAGGCAAAGAAAAGTATCCTGAGATACAGAAACCAACAAAAAGTGTCACCTAAAATGAGGTGACAAAGAAACAACCCCGAATTGAAAGGAAAAGAGGAATCCCCAGGAAAAGAGATAAATGAAATTGAGGCAAGCAATCTATCACACATAGAGTTCAAAATAAGGGTTATATGGATGTTCAAGGAACTCAGTGAGAAATACAGGGAGCTTTATGGGAGCTACAAGGAAATTTATGGGAACTACAGCAGCATGGAAAAGATATAGAAACTATGAATAAGAACCAGGAAGAAATGAAGGACACGATATCTGAAATGAAGAATACATTGGAAGGAGTTAAAAGCAAGATGGTAAAACAGAGAACTGAATCAGTAACATGGAAGACAAGGTAGAAAAAAACAGCCAGTAAGAGCAACAAAATGAAAAAAGACTAAAAAAAATACATGGATATTTTAAGAAAGTTTCAGGGCAACATGAAATGTAACAACATTGGTATTATAAGAACACCAGAAGGAGAAGAAAAGGAGCAAGGCACAGAAAACCTCTTTGAAAATATAATGGCAGAAAACTTCCTTAACTTGGTGAGGGAAAGTCATGCAAGTGCAGGAAGCACAGAGGGTCCCCATCAAGATAAACTCAAAGAGGCCCACTGTCAGATACATCATAATTAAAATGGCAAAATTTGGAGACAAAAAGGAAATTTTAAAGGAAGCAAGGGAGAAACAGCTAGTAGCATACAAGGGAGCTATGATAAGGCTATCAGCTGATTTCTCAAAAGAAACACTGCAAGCCAGAAGGGATTGGAATGAAACATTCCAAGTAATGACAAGCAAAGGCCTGCAACCAAAACTACTATATCCAGCAAGGCTCTCATTTAAAATGGAAGGCAAAATAAAGAGCTTCCCAGACAAAAGAAGGCTAACAGATACATCTCCACCAAACCAGCACTGCAAGAGATGTTAAAGGGACTGCTTTAAGAAAAAGAAGAAATAGAGAGACAAAGAAAGAGAAACACAGGTACAAAGGGAAAAAATGGCAATGAACAAGTACCTATCACTAATAACCTTAAATGTAAATGGATTAAATGCTCCATTCAAAAGGCATAGGTAGCTGAATGAAGAAAACACAATCTACATATACACTGTTTATAAGAGACTCAGTTTAGAATAGAAGATCTACATAGGCTGAAAATGAAGGAAGGAGAAAAATTATTCCAAGTAAATGGAATGAAAAAAAACTAGAGTAGCTATACATATATCAAACAAAATAGAGTTCAAAACAAAGGTCATAACAAAAGACAAAGAAGGTTGCTACATAATATGTAAGACAGGGGTTTAACAAGAGGATGTAACCCTTTCAAACATATATGCACCCAACACAGGAGCACCTAAACACCCAAGGAAAATCAAGGAGGACTTTAAAAAGAAATCAACAGCAATATAGTCATCATAGGGGATTTTAACACCCCACTGTCAACAATGGATAGTTCTTCTAAACAAAGAATCAACAAGGGTATTTTGGCATTGAACAGCACTCTAGATCAAATGTACTTAATTGATATTTACAAAACATTTCACCCCAAAGAAGCAAAGTATACTTTTCAAATTCATATGGATCATTTTCAAGGGTAGATTATGTGGTAGGACACAAAACAAGCCTTTGAAATTCCAAGAAAATTGAAATCATATCAAGGATCTTCTCAGATCAAAATGGCTTGAAACTAGAAATCAACTTTAAGGAAAAATACTAAAAAAATATTCCAATACATAGAGACTGAATAACATGTTATTTAGTAATGAATGGGTTAACAATGAGATCAAGAAAGAAATAAAACATATATCTGGAAACAAACGGCAATGAACACACAACAAACCAAAACTTATGGGACATAGCAGGAAGTTCATAGCAATACAGGCCTGCCTAAAGAAGATAGAAAAATCACAAATAAATAACCTAACCCTACATCTACAAGAGCTAGAGGAACAACAAACAAAGCCCAGAGTGAGTAGAAGGAAGGAAATAATCATGATCAGAGCATAATTAAATGACAGAGAGACAAAAAAAATCCAAAGAATCAATCAATCCAGGAGCTGTTTCTTTGAAAGGATAAACAAAATTGACAAACCTTTAACAAGACTCATCAAGAGAAAAAGAGAGAGGACTCAAATAAATAAAATCAGAAATTGAAAGAAGAGAAGTAACAACTAATACTACAGAGATACAAAGTATTGAAAGAAATTACTATAGACAACTGAGTACCAAGAAACTGGACAGCCAAGGGGAAATGGACAAATTTCTGGAAATACACATCTCTCAAAACTGAATCAATAAAGCAGAAAGCCTGAACAGTCTGATAACAACTAGTGAAACTGAAGCAGTAATCAAAGAACTTCCAGCACACAAAAGTCCTGGGCTGGATGGCTTCACAGGTGAATTTTACCTAACATTCAAAGAACTAAGACCTATTCCAAAAAATTCAAGAAGAGGGAAGTCTCTCAAACTCTTTTTATGAGGCCAGTGTTATCCTAATTTCAAAGCCAGGTAAAGACACAAACTAGAAAGAAAATTACAAGCCAACATCTCTGATGAACATAGATGCTAAAATCCTCAACAAAATATTGGCAATGCAGATTCAGCAATACCTTAAATAGATCACACACCACGATCAAGTGGGATTTATCCCAGGGATGCAAGGATGGTATAACATTTGCAAATCAATAAATGTAGTACATCATATAAACAAAATGAAAGACAAAAATTACATAATCATGTCAATAGATACTGAAAAGACATTTAACATAATCCAGCACCCATTTATGAGAAAAACACTCAGCATAGTGGGAATAGAGGAAGCATACCTCAACACATGAGAAACCTGCTGCCAACATAATATTCAATGGACAAAAACTAAAAGCATTTCCCTTAAGATTAGGAGTAAGACAAGGGTATCTTTTTTCACTACTACTATTCAACCTAGTACTGGAGGTTCTAGTCATAGCAATTAGACAAGAAAAATAAATAAAATATATCCACTGGAAAGGAGGAACTAAAACTCTCATTATTTGCAGACAACATGATAGTGTACATGGAATACTCTATAGTCTCCACCAAAAAACTACTCAGCCTAATAAGTGAATCTGGAAAAGTAGCAGGATACAAAGTCAATATTCAGAAATCAATGGCTTCTTGTATACTAACAATCAATTATCAGAAAGAGAAACTAAGAAAAAAAATCCCATTTACTATAACAAGAAAAGTAAAGTGCCCAGGAATAAATCTAACCAAGGAGATGAAAGACCTGTACTCAGAAAACAACAGAACACAGAAGAAAGAAACTGAGAAAGGTAAAATAAATGGGAGCATGTACTGTGTTCATGGATTGGATCCATGAACATGGATTGGATCATTAAAATGTGCACACTACACAAAGCAATGTATAGACTCAAAACAATTCCTATTAAAACCCCAATGGCATACTTCACAGATATAGAACATACATCCCCCAAATTTACATGTAACCCCAAAATACCCTAAATAGCCTCAGCAATCATGAGAAAGAAGAACAAAGTTGAAGGGATCACAATACCTGATATTAAACTTTACTAGGCTGCTATAATCAAGACAATATGGTACTGGCATAAGAACAGACACATAGAACAATGGAACAGAATAGAGAACCCAGAAATAAACCCATGCCTTTATGGTCAATTAATATTTGACAAAGGGGACATGAGCATAAAATGGAGTAAAAACAGTCGTTTCAATAAATGGTGTTGAGAGAACTGGACTGGCACATGCAAAAAAAAAATGAAACTAGATCACCAACTTACACTATACACTAGAATAAACTCAAAATGGATAAAGGAGTTAAATACATTGTGATACCTTAAAATCCTAATGGAAAATGTAGGCAGTCAAATTTCAGACCTCTCACATAACAATATATATTTTTAAAATATTTTATTTATTTATTTTTAGAGAGGGAAGGGAGGGAGATAGAGATAGAGAGAGAGAGAGAGAGAGAGAGAGAGAGAGAGAAACATCAATGTGCGGTTGCTGGGGGTTATGGCCTGCAACCCAGGCATGTACCCTGGCTGGGAATCGAACCTGGGACACTTTGGTTCCCAGCCCGCGCTCCATCCACTGAGCTACACCAGCCAGGGCCACATAACAATATTTTTGCCAATGTATCTTCTAGGGCAAAAAAATGAAGGAAAATTAAACAAATGGGACTATACCAAATTAAAAAGTTCCTGCATGTCTAAAGAAATATCATCAAAATGAAAAGAGAGCCAATTGTATGGAGAACATATTTTCCAATAATACATTATATAAGGGTTTGATCTCCAAAATATATAAACAACTCACATGTCTCAACAGGAAGACAAACAACCAAATTAAAAGATGGACAAAGCACCTGAATAGACACTTCTCCATGGAGAACATAAGGATGGCCCATAGACATATGGAAAGATGCTCAGCATCACTAGCCATCAGAGAGATGCAAATTAAAAGCACAATGAGATATCACCTTACACCTGTCAGAATGGCCATCACTAATGAATCAACAAACAACAAGTGCTGGCAAGGATGTGGACAAAAGGGAACCCTAGTGCACTCTTGGTGGGAATGCAGGCTGGTGCAGCCACTGTGGAAAACAGTATGGGATTTCCTCAAAAAATAAAAAACTGAACTTCATTATTACCCATTGATTACACTGATGGTAATATACCCTAAGAATCCTAAAAAATCAATTCGAAAAAACTTACACACCCCTGTGTTCATAGCAGCTCTATTTATAATAGCTAAGTGTTGGAAACAGCCCAAGTGACCATTAGTAGATGATTGTATTTAAAAAATGTAGTACATTTACACAATAGAATACTATGCACCAGAAAGAAAGAAGTCCACCTTTTGCAACAGCATGAATGGAGCTGGGAATTATTATGCCAAGTGAAATAAGTCAGTTGGTGAAAGGCAAATACCATATGACCTCACTTATAATGGGAATCTAACAAACAAAATAAACTATTGAGCAAAATAGAACCAGAGACATGGAAACATGGAACAGACTGATGGCTGTAGGAGGGGAGGAGGGAGAGAGGAAATGGTGGAGGGAAGGGGAAAAGGGCAGTCAAAGAACACGTATGAATGACCCATGGACACGGACAACACAGGAGGGTTGACTGTGGGCTAGAGGGGTGGGTTGGGTGAAAGGGGGCAAAAAGAAAAATAAATAGGACAACTGTAATATAATAAACAATGAAAAAGAGAAAATTAGGCAATGATGTATTTCATGTAAATAAATGACAATTAACAGATGTGAAATAAAAGGCAGATTGAACACACCCATTTGAGTGAATTAGATTCGAAATTTGATAATAACCAGCTTGACCACTAGTTTCTTTAAACCATATTCAAGTTTCACAACTTTCCTACATTACTGCCTCTCACTTAAAGAATAGGATTGAATACGTTTACCTTCCAATTTGTAAATATAATACAATTTGTAAATATAATACCTAAATATGGTTAGGTAACCATAACAAAATAAAATCAAGTCTTCATAAAAATAACCATGTTGTCACTGGGAAATTTTGTCTTTAACATTCAAATCCACAAATATTCAACTCATAAAAAGAATAGCATGTTTTTTTCTAATTTAACTTTTGGAAAATAGATTTTCTTTTATTTCCCTAAGTTCCAGGAACCCAAACAAAAAAGAATAATGGCACTTCGAACACATTCTCAAACACATTATTAAATTGCTTCATTTGGCAGATACACTGGTTCCCTTTTTAACCTTTTCCTAAAGCTAAGTTGTCTTTAAAATAATCATTCTTTCATCAGAAGATTAATGTTCACTGAAATTTGCAACTTTGTAGGCTCACAGAGCATGTGAAATACATTTCCATCAGGAAAATGTTAGTACAATAAAACATACTCTTGTGTTAAAATACATCTTATTAACATATAAAATTGCTTGTTTTATCTTTTGTTATCTAGATTTTTTAAATTTACAAATATTTCTTTAAATTAAATAACTTCAAAAATTATCATGAGACTGAAATTATGAATTCCAAGAAAGACCATGAATTTGTGATATATTTCTTGAGTTGTGCCTCATGCTGAAGTTTGAAATTTTACATTTTTATTCTTTATTTGGGTAAATATTCTTTATTTGGGTAAATAAAAGACATTAATAACAACAATAGAATGCTCAAAACTTCTTGCTACTGATAGTTGACAATTGTTAATTAATTAGGTAGGAGATCACACCATAAAGAAACCTGCTTTATAAATCCAGAAATTTTACTTTTAACTAAAGAACATGAATGCGAATTGCTGAGAGATGGATTGAAATAGAAAGGACAATGTATAGTGAATAATTTTGTGATAATTTTACTACTGTTGGAATCATTTAAGAAAAGTGTTCCATAAAAATCCCACCACAGAATCAAGATGCTAATGTTATACCTCATTTATTGCCAGTATATTCAGTGACATTTTATAATGTACATCTGTCATCCAGAGATATAAATGAATGAGGTGAAGCATAGAATTTACCCTCAGGAATTTCCATCAGAGCCCCCAAAGTATAATATTTATGAGGTCAGAATCAATTAATCAGATAGCTGTATTTGCTTTTCAGCTCAGCAGGCTGCCTGCTCCACCAAACTGTTGCATTTGAAAATTTCTTTCACATTTGGCAAAAGAGTGAATTTGTAAGTGCTACATAAGAGCTATTTTGTAAATCAATTACTTTAGTAACACAGAGTGTATTCGGTAGTAATTCATGGTCTAACGGGAGAGAACATGAAACGTGTTCCTATCAGAAATGCTCATCTCAGTAGGAGTCCTAAATACTCTTTATGGGTGATGGTGGTCTCACCTAGCCCACGGCTTTCTGAATAAAAGACAGTTAGGGAAGAAATGCAGGCTTGTCCTTGTTCTGCATGGTCATTCAAATTTGGGTGCAGTCCAGTTACAAGAGATTGTTGCAGAGCAGAGCCCATTGCTGTCAGAAACAATCTGGGCAGAAAGGACAAGGACCATAAGAATCTTATAGTTGGGGGGGGGGAAGAATCTTATAATAGAAATGGCTGTCCTGATAAAGAAGGTCCGCACAAAGCGACCCTCAGAACACGTAATAAATGGTAGCTGCTGTGCTATTCATGGTGGGCTGCCAGCACCTCTGCCCAGAAAGCAGGTCTCAGAGCAGTTGTAGAAGTGGATGAATTAGAGGAATTCTGACAGTAAAAATATAATATCTTTTTTTTGTTCTTTTGCATTAGAGGAGTGATACCATGAGGACGGTCCTCAATTAATAAAAATTCTGGTAATTATTTTTTCTATGATTTGGCAACTTGGATAGACATTAGATATTATAGATAAGCCCTGGGTGGCGTAGCTCAGTGGATTGAGCGCAGGCTGGGAACCAAAGTGTCCCAGGTTCGATTCCCAGTCAGGGTACATTCCTGGGTTGCAGGCCATAATCCCCAGCAACCGCACATTGATGTTTCTCTCTCTCTTTCTTTCTCTCGCTCTGTCTCTCTCTCCCTCCTTTCCCTCCCTAAAAGGAAATAAATAAAATCTTTAAAAAAAAGATATTATAGATGAAGGGTGTAGGTAATATAAAAATTTAATCAAGAGACAATATACTAATTTTATCAAGTCTAGAATTTACATTAGACATTACATTACATTACATTACATTTACATTAAACTTATATTACTGGCCTGACAGGTCCTAACTAAGTATGGTGTGCATGTATGCAGAGGTGTGTATATGTGAAGAGTTGGTGGCTGAGTACAGAGAAGTCAGTGAGCACTCATGGATATAGATACCTGTGATGTGCAGTGAATAAGGTCTGTTAGTATAACCCAGATAAACGAGCTGCCTTATAGTGCACTCGGCATGGCATTGCACTAAAACAGAACAAGAAACCCACATACCACACAAGAGACTTACTACAGACAGCAAAATAATATTTCTTTCTCATTTCCTTTCTGAAGCAAGCTTAAAGAAATCATGAAAAAAAATCTAACTCTCCTTCTATAAATCCATGAACTATAGTTGCCATCACAGAATTTACGCTTCTTAAGGAAAGAGATTTTCACTGGTTTGGTTGGGAAGTGCTTCTCTTAAACCTAAAAAGTGCCAGTGAATATCTGTCAAATAAATGGACTAGAGTTTGAGTAGCATTGGATGTAGGTTTAATCTAACTGCATTCAGCCAAGTAGGAGGAAAACCTTTTCCCCTATTTCTTTGCTTTTCTCTTCTTCCAACTACATCTCTTGGGCTCCAATTTCCATAGGAAAAGAAGAACTAATCCAACATGCAGAGAGAAACACTGTCAATCATGCTCTTAAGAATGCTATTATGAATTCTTGAAGGTTCCTTCGGATTATACCCAATTTTTGCCTGATATACTGACTTTTACCCCTAAGCCCATTTAAGCAGATGCTGTTCTGAAATACAATGAGGTTGGACAGACACATGCCTAGACATGCAGCAAACAAGTATCACCAAAATTAGGTGGCATGAGTTTACTTGAAGTGCTTGACTTTGAGGAAAGTTTAGAGGGTTAGAGTAGCTCTCACAGTCTATAGAACCTTCCTACATAGATAGCATGTTAGGAGTGGTGAAGCTGAATGAGGAAAGGGCAGGTCATCTCCATAAATAGAAGGCTGCCAATATTACAGAGAAGAGAGATCATAGGAGCCCGTCAACTTTGCACAGTTGATAAGCAGAAGCTGAAAAGAAAGAGTTAAGTGCTAAATCACCACAAACACTCAGTATGCACGACTCTGGAATATGCCCTGGTCATCACAACTGTCGTAACATGGAATGCACGCTGCACTGAATTGACGCTGGGTCCCAGAGGCAATCTGCCCCTCTGAGAAAAGTGCCTGACATGAAGCACCCTTCTTTCAGCCCCAACTGATAACATTGGCCCATTTCCACAGCAAGGGCAGGCTTGGGCCCCAGTATCTGTTTTGAAATATGCATGCCAAATTGTTGTATTCTGACCTTGAGGTGCTATGATTTTTCCAAATATATACTACTTTGTGTACAATTAATTAGCTTTCAGAGATGTCAGTGTTTGCAGAAGAGGGAGCATCACACTTTATCTGATGCTACAATTCAGAATGTGTGGATGTCTTTCCTGACAAATTAGGGTATATTTCAATAATTTCAACTTTTCTGAGATGACTATATGTTTTGTTTCTTCAATAAATACTTAGTAACCCAAGATTTGGCATATTTTAATCCATTAAAAGTTTTATTGGTTTATACCATACATTTTTATTTCCCTAACATTCTGAATTCTTTTTGCTTGTACACATGTAGAAAGAAAACTTCTAGAATGCATTAAAAATAACTGAAATTACTTGTAACAGAAAGGGCAGATATCTAAATTAAAGGAAAATTTAGAGTTGTACTTGGGCTGACCTTGGTAATAAAAATGCCAGTGACTAAGTAATACAAAAAGAAAAAAAATAAAAGAAGGGCAAGTCATTGAAGTCATAAAAACCTTGAGAGCGGGTATTGCACTATGTTTGATATCTCAATACTATATTTCATTGAGTAGAGCAATTCCATGCGAAGTATTAGACACCTTTTTTTTTGAAATTATCTAGTCTTCCCTTGGTTAGGTGCCATTTTCATTTCATTTTTAAATCTGGAGAAATGTTTTCATATGCTACTGACAGTGAGAATCATCTTCACATGTATACTTTGGACTCAATTTCAGGATGTGTTGACTGGGAGTCAATTTCAACATGGGAAATGGTGTACTTTTTTACTGAGAAGGGACTTGGCATGACACAGTGTATAGAATGGCACATTAGGAATAGTGGGTGAATGGGGGAAAAGTTGTAGTCAAAGGGTGGAATAGGACGATCAGTCTTTTTCATTTTAGAGCAAGTGAAGTAAGATAGAAAACTGAAGACATACTTTATTTGAAAATGCCAATGTCGGCTCATAACCTAAAGGAAATATTTCTCCTATCATTTTTTGAAATTACTCTGTCTGCTATAAGTACTCAATGGAAATTATTTTATGTCACTCTTCACCCCCTGTTTTTGAGCACTAATATCATGCAGTAAGGCAACCAAACTTCCAAGAGAATAGCTAAACCATATTTCGAGGCAGAACAAATAAATATGCACATGAAATACATTATTTTAGGAAAACAAAGATTTTTCCAATATATCTGGGGTTGCATTGAAATGGACAAAGTAACCAGCAAGAAGAGAAGACTGTTAGGCCCCAAGGTGTGAAAATTTGAGCATCAGAAAGAAAAATGATAACCAATGGGAACAGATGAACATATTAAAGAAGCTATATTTCTATAATTACACCAAAATAAACAAACTAACAGAAAACGATAAAAAGTATTTGTAATATACTTGAGTTTCTAATGTCATAGAAGAGGCTATTTATTGTGTAATCAAATGGCATGTATCCTACACTGTAGTTTTAGCCAATCGAAAGATTACAAAACATAGAGATCCATTTTTATTATTTTTTATTTTATTTTAAGTGCCTTTTCCATTTTTTATTTTTCATTTTTTTATCACCATTTATTCCCCCATATCCTCTTCCACCTCCACCCATCCCCCTCCCATATGAAGTCACCACACTGTTGCATATGGGCAAAATAGAAAATGGAGATGCAGAAAAATATGTAAACTACGGAGAAATTTTGCATGCAGTGTTTAGCACTCCCTGTCTTTTCTGTAACAAAATCATGGCTCCATTTGTGAACTAGTATGGTAACTTATACTTTGGTTACCCAGGCTGTAAAACTGTGGTAGTCCTCTTATGAGACAGTGTTTAATAGTATTGTGAAATGCCATGTGGTTGTCTGGGAAAGGAAGTTTATAGAGAGAACTGGGACCGAGATTGTGGTGTGGAAAGGTATAATAATCAGGGAAGGTGGTTGTAATTTGTGACCCTTCTGAAGGGGAAGAGTAACTGCCTTTAATACTGTGGGGAGTTGGAGTCCAGCCCCTAAATAACAATCTCTGCTCACTGCAACCCCAAGACTTCTTTTCAGGGCTTGCTGGGTTTATGTATGCCTTGTAGCTGAGATTCTTTGGCAGCAGTTCATATGGAAGATTATAGGACTTTTTTTTTTTTCTTTTGAGGGGGTGGAGTGTGGTAGGACAGGGAGGGAATGTTCATTCCTCACTCCTGATACTTTCTCTCTTGTGGAAGGAGGAACTCTTGCTGGAACATTCCTGGCCTCACTTTGTACTTCAATCTTTCTTTACCTGGGGGCAAGTGGGGCAGTCACAGCCTAGATAGCTGAGATCTGAAGGAGAACTGGGCTTGTATAGCCCAGCCCTCTTCTCTTGCATTCGAGCCTTAGGAGAAGATTGTTACTAAGGTGTGGGTGAGTTTTCTACTTAATGCAGAAGTCTTACCTGGGCTGTACCAACCCTCCTTCCCTAAGGGAGAGGACTGCTCCAGGCCAGAGCTGTCAGTGACTGTGTGGGAGTCTGATTCTGTGATTTTATTATTAGTAAGGACACCTTCCCAAAGATAGAAGTCACATTCTGCAGCCTAGTCTTTATCAGGAATACAGGTGCTTGCATGTTTCAACACCTGTGATGTACTCCTCCTGTTCATCATTTCTGAAACTGCAAAATGCCTTATAATCCATGAGGTATTAGATTTTTTTGAAATATAGTATTTTGTTTTTTAATCTACCATTTCTTTGTCTTAGTTCACAATTTGTTCAGATCTTAGATAAGCAAAAAATGCTGCTATTTATTTGGAGCCCTAAAGATTCTAATATGTATATAAAAACCAGGTGAAATGCTAATTAGAGAAGCCAAAGTGTTTAACCTGCAGGGTATTTTTATTCCTACTCATAGAATATTCCAAAAATAGTAATTACATTAAAGCCACCAAATAGCAAGAAAGCTTGAATTTATTCCAATGCAGCAATGAAAAATACATTGGGAAACGGAAAGAAGCATGACATTTAGAAACAAGACACAGAACAGTAGGTCAAATCTATGGGGTTTAAAAAGTATTGCCTCCCAGTGAAATACGTGGGGCTTGTTAAAAGTCTACTGTACTTTGGAAGGATGAATCAGGGAGTTCATATTTTATATAGTTTAAAAAAGGGATTAGGCTAATGTGTATATTTTTTTCTATACAATAGGAAAGCATTGGACTAGTATAACAAAATGGTATTGTAAAGAAGTATGAAGCAAAGACATGGAAATAAAAACCACAATACACTTTCTTTGTATGAAGAAACAATGAGGAAACAAAAGACAGTTTCCGAGATTGAGGCATGTTGAACTAGGAGAATTGATCAGAAGTGAAATTCAGAAGATGAATATATTTTTGTAGGGGGAATGAAAGACATAAAGATTAGCTTGTGGAAATATAAAGGTTAAACGGTCAATACTAAATTCAAGGGAACTATGTAGTTAAGCCCCATCTTGAGGAAAAAGAGAGTAGCATGGAACAAAATAATAATAATAAAAACACACAACATTAACAACAACAACATCAACAAAAAAACAAAGAAAGAAAGTAGGTACCAAGGGTGGAATATTTCTGTACTTTTGATTGCAGCCCTTTATGAATCTAAAAACACAGATAAGTGACAGTGATAAGTTTAATAACATGAAGTTTCCTGTAGTAACTACACCAGGCAGAATCCACAGGACTGTCTCTAGAGCAGCAGGACCGGTCCTTGTGGCGATGTGGAAGTGAGGAAAAACCATATGCAAATGTTAATTAGAGGTGAATTACCAAATGGTTTCCTGAAATCCACCTGAGCAGAGGTGCAAGTTGGTTTTGGGGAAACATCTGTACCATAAGCAATGGGTGCTGTCATGAAGGAAAGAGTCCTAGAGTGTGCGTAATCTGAGTATGTACTCAGAATGAACCAAGTGTGTAACTTGTGTCTACCTAGACACCCGTTGTCCTTCACAGAACACATCAAAATCACCATCTGGCCTGTGAATTCACATTGTTTTACCTCTTCTATTAATCATAAAATTTGGACTGAGAAAACAAGATTTTTGCTCACTCACCTGATTTGGGACCAGAGAGATATAATAACAGTCTATTTTTTTGTCCACAGATACTGAGCCTGCAAGAGATTTTCTTGAGCATAGATTAGAGATTACACAGAAACTACATCTTGCTTAACTTCAAAGCTCCCAGAATGGAGAAGTCATGCTCACAATAGGGAGTTAATGGATGTATCTTGATTTGAATTAGCTGACAGCAATTAGGGCAGTGCTCTGAAGGAATCAGAAACAGGGTTCATGCATGTAACGGAAGACAAATGGAAGAAGGCTGGGACAACACTGTGGTTGGAGACGCAGTGCCTCTGCAACCTTGGAGGTAGGAAAGATGAGTGAGGCATCTGCGGCATGTGCATTTAGCTCTGCCTACCTCACTCTTCAATCAGGACCTACCTACTCTGCTGGGTCAGCTTATATTTAAACGGTCATTTCATTATTTTTAGAGAAGAGTAGTATCAGTTGTCAATCAACTTTATCTGTAAGCAAGATTGTAGGCATTCTTGGTGGGACAAAATAAGCAAGGCCATAGTGTAGAGGATGGACTTTGTAGGCAAATCACTCTAGCATTGTAGTCAATCCTAGTGCTTCTGGGAAACACGAATTTTAGGTCAAGAGATCAAGTTTGTATATGGCATAAAAGAGTTACTAGAAAAAACGATGTTTCATTCTTATGTTTCTAATCTTCCAGGAAATAAAAGTACAATACTGTGGGAAAGATGTGGGCTTTTTTAAAAAAATGTTTTTCTGTTTTGCAATGGTCTCTGATAGGTCTTGGCAATTTCATCTCCCACACTTTGATGCCTCTCTGCCACCATGAAAGTTGATCAGTGGGGTTTAGAAAGTGTATACTCTTCTCTCAAACAGGGATTAATGCCTACACAAAGTGACTTGGGAAAATACTCAACTTGAATTTGTTGGCATGCTGGAAAAACTGAAGCAACACTGTTAGAAAGGGTGGAAATGGGGAGTCAAATCACATGGAATAATGAGATGGAACTTGTACCTGCTAGCACGTGGAATGGTGGTGGCAAGGTATCAGCTGGTGGTAGCCTGGAGAAACTTGCACTTCATGCAAATTTATAGAGAACCACCGATGCCTTAACTTTGCTGCACAGGCCACATGTTAACATTCATGCCACTCAGTTCATGTTCAAACAAACAAACAAAACCAAAACAGATATCTTTTTGGATGGTTTATCATAAAAATTTTATTAAGAAACATTAGATTCACAGAATCTCCAATAAAGCCAGAGGCCAACAGGAGCAATGCCCAGATTATTTGCCAGGATCGCCTTGGTGGAGACACCATGGCAGCCATTACCTTTGTAAGATAATTCTTCAAGGCTTTTGCCTACTTTTTTATTGTATTCTCTTTCTTTTAAAAAATTATTTGTAGTTTTTAAAATAATATGAATATTAGTATTAATTTTATGTGTAGCAAATATTTTCCCCCATATTATAGCTCTGGCTCTGTTTTATTTAAAAATTACTATCTAATTATCAGTTATGTTGAGCCAAGTTAGGTGATTGTGTTTTTCAAATCTATAGCCTTCCTGAGTTTTTTCCCTGCTGTTTTACCAAGTGAGTTAAATTCTGTCATTTACTATAATTGTAGATTTCTATTTCTCCTTGGACTTCTGTCAATTTTTTCCCTGTGTACTTTTAAGCTATATTATTGAGTATAACTTATTTAGAATTGTTCTATCTTTCTGGTGAATTGAACATTTTATTATCCAGTAAATATCTTTACTTATAGTAATGCTAATTGTTTTTTGATATACTTTTACTTGTAACAAGGTACCACTAATATTCTTTTGGTCAAAATTTTTCTGGTGTATGGCGTGGACACTGGCCTGCAGTGTCCATGGCATTATGGATGAGACATGAGACATTAACACAGACTACTGAGTCCTGTGGAGGAAAAGGGATGGCATGGCTACCTTCTCAAAGGGAGGGTGCCTCGGAGTGGCCTGGCAACTCTCTCAAGAGGAGAGCATGCTGATCCTTCCCTTCATAGGTTTTTATTGGAATCAATTTGCATAGGAATACAGGTAAAGTTCATTAATCATTGCCAGGCAGTGAGGATCAAACAATAGATAGCATACAAAGAACTACGAGGGCTTATTCTGAGTCAGGGTCTGTTAGCTAAGGGGCTTACAAACTTTGAGAAACAAACTCATTTCCTGCTCGGGCCTTTAATATTTAGTTAAGAGCATTCTTAGCAAACCAGGTTTCACAGGAGTTTATGTAGTCTTTCTCAGGCCTGATCACCCAGGGAGTCCACCCTTTCTAGCACAAGGCTGTACCACCCTCTGTCATTGTTTCAGGATTAAGACAGGCAGAGGAAGCAAGGCAAACCAAAAGATTAGGAGACCTCTACAGACCGAATGAGGACTCAGGCTATGTCAAAGCCAAGGAGCGAGGGTCCATCACCCCCTTTTGCTGTAGCCCCCCAAGTCTTTCCTTGGGGTCCTCCCACGTGATCATGTCTGTCTTAGATCATTCCCCCTTGGGGAATCTTACACATCACTGGCTAACTGATCAAGCATTGGGGGCCAGTTGTGGATGAAGTAAAAGGAGCAGAAGTGTTGCTCCTGCCAGGGAGATAAGCTTTGTCTTAGTGGCTTCTGGTCTGAAGGTCACTCCCTCAGCCTTAGCCTTGGGGGGGGTTACAGCTTCTGAAACCAGGCAGGGCAGTTCCCAACAGGTGTATATCTTTTCTGTCCTTTTATTTTCAACTTTCTGTTTTCTTAAGTTTTAATTATGTCTCTCATAACAGCATTTGGTTGGATTTTTAAATTTTAAACAATTTTTGTCTTTTAATTAAATAATTTAATCAATTTTTTAATGAATTGACATAATTATTGATTTATTAAGGGTCCCAGATAAGGTTTTACTCTATATCCCATCACATATCCTTTTCTCTTTGTCCAAAGTATGCTCTGGTTCTTTTTTTCTATCTTTTCTTTCACTATCTTTAGGTAGATTATTCTCATTCCATTTCTCTCCTCTACTATTTTGGAGATTTCACACATTTTCTCTGCATTTAGCAGTTATCTTAAAATTACACCAATTTAACATATCAGAGTCTAAAGTTAATAACAAGGGCTTTATGACACATTGAATTCATTTACATCTTCCCGTATTATGTGTTTCAAATATTTCTTGTTGCTTTCAAATTCACACTAGATTATTTTTCATTAAATGATACTTTAGTTTTCTTAACTTCTTTTATTTTGTATCTTGCCATCTGCTTTATATATGCTTTTGAGAATTTGTTTAGTGAGAGTCTAATGGTGGTAAATTTTTTTGTTTTTCTTTCTTGAAAATAATTGCTTATTTTTTGAAGTCATTATTTCTGAGTAGAAAATTTTGGTTGGCAGTTACTTTACCTTACATTTAAGATTAATGTATTGTCACTAAACTATAGTATGACTAATGGAAAGATAGTTGTATATCTGTTACTATTTTTTTATGATAATATGATTGTTCACTTGGGAACTTTTCAGATTTTCTCAATGGCTTTGGGTGTTCCTCATTTTCTTGATAATAAGTCTTGATGTGGATTTGTTTTAAAATATCCTACTTGAGATTGATTGGGTTCTCTCAGTCTATGGATAACATCTTTCATAAATTAGGATCCAATATTTGTTCAGATATTTACTCTGCTATTTATTTCCATCTAAACTTCAAGT
Source organism: Phyllostomus discolor (assembly GCF_004126475.2). NCBI lineage: Eukaryota > Metazoa > Chordata > Mammalia > Chiroptera > Phyllostomidae > Phyllostomus > Phyllostomus discolor. The sequence goes on from NC_040907.2 coordinate 73,542,653, forward strand.
AAATATATGCTATGCCTTTATTCTTCACCTTTGTGTCTTAACCTCTATTCTCTTTTTTATCTTTTTCTTTTCCTAATGTTGCTTATTGGATAACTTTTAAATAAACCCGCGTTCCAATTTGTTAATTCTCTCATCAGCTGTATCTACTCAACTATAAATTTATCCATTTAGTTTTAAATTGTATTATACTCATTTCTAGAGGAACTATTTGGTTATATTTTAATTTTTAAAATTCTCTACACATTAATTTAGGTTTACTTGTTACTCCTTTAAGGATTGTCAGGTAAAATAACTTTGTATTTTATCCTTGATTATTCCATTATTCAAATATTCTTGGGGCCTCCTTTTGCCTTTGTTTTTGTTGGTTGTCAATCAAAGCAACTTTTTCTTTTTTGCTTTCTGATTTTTATTTAAGAGGCACTCATTTTTCTTGGAAAAATAATTTTGAGTCTTTATGACACCTAAGAAGACATATTTTTTTGCCGATAATATTGCACTTGTTTCTGGCCGGTATTTTGGGGTGCAAATATTATAGAATTTTTTAACTTAATTACTTGCAGTAATATTGAATGGCACAGGTAAGATGATTTGGAACTGTAAATCTTTCTGAGGTCCAGCCTGTAGTCATAACTTTTCAGTTTGCAAACTGTCTCCTAGTCCATGCCCCATGTTCTTGCACCAAGATCGTTTCCTTTGTTGCTTCCAGGAAATGGAAAGCCATCTGGTTTACTTCTGCTTTGCATTTACACTGAGGACACAATCCTTTGGGACCTCAGCTTACATTAGAGGTTCTCCTGTGGGAACCACCATTCGGAGAGCACAAAACTGTGTCTCCTCTCCAAAGTACTGTGAAGAACTACGAAGACAAGATCTAAAATTATCTAGATTAGAAAAGCTTTTAGACTACACCTGACTTTGGAAATCTGCTTACTTCCCTGAATTTCCAGCTTTGTTTATACTGTATTGTACCAGCAATTTCTTATTCTGATAGTACTTTTAAGCTTTGAAACAAATTGTTTGTTTTGTCTAATCTGGGATTTTTATTGTCTTTACCAGTCAATGTTAATATTAGAGAAGACTGAGAAAGAGGGTGGTCAAGGATAAAAATTGTCATTCCACAAATTTAAAATTCTACATTTCTAGGATCATTGGGGATTTTCAGCCAGGCCTGCTGCCTACTTAATCCTGCATTACCTTAGGCAATTGAGTATTGAAATATTTTCATTTGCACAGAAGCAGCCCTAAACAAAATATGTCCTTCATCAGTATTGGCCAATAATATGGGACACTTTTCCTAAATTTCTTAATCAAGACCTGTTTGTTTCTCTTAAGTGCATATATAGCCCAAGTTTACTTGCATTTTTTCTCATGTTTGCCTTTGACTTTCTGTCAAATGAGATCACAAACCTTTTGGGAAGAGGCAAGAATTTCAGTCAATATAGTACATTATCACCAATTAAGAATTCTATTGCCATAATGTTTATTGCTTTTAATATTTTGTGCATATGTTTTGTTTTTGGTAAGTACCTCAGTAAAAAAGAGCTCTATTTGTTTGTTTATTTACTTTTGCAAAGATTTTGCCTAGAATCTATAAGATCTTAGATAGCTTTTCCTGGGTTTTAATGATTTTCTACAGAATTATTTATTTCAATTGTGGTGTATATGTTCTGTAACAGGTATGTCTGTGACTTATATATTTAAAGGTCTCAGCATTGCAGATATTTAAAAAAAAGTTAACCGCTTACATCTTTGTGTCAACAGCCATTGCTTTTCTATTTTTAATTTCTTCCCCCAAAGGTATCAGCTGTAACGAGCTTTATTCACTTCACTGTTGTGTTCATTATCACTCTAACATTCCCAGAATATGAATTTTGGTGTCTTACTTTTATTAGTCTGAAAACTTTTGACCTTTTTCACTTGTCTTCTCCCTGGTCCTAACATATTATAAGCTTCTTTAATTAAATGTTCTGTGTAAGTTGTCTATTGCTGCTGTAACAAACTTCCACAAACTTGGTTGCTTAAAACAACACACATTTATTTTCTTGAAGTTCTGGAGGAAAGAAATCTGAAGTCAGTTTCCTTGAGCCGAAATCAAGAAGCTCCCTTGGAAGTTTTAGGAAAGATTCTCTTTTCTGGACTTTGCTACCTTCTTGAGTTGCATTCTTTGCATTCCTCTGTCTTGCCCCTTTTGTCCTCCTTCAAAGCCAGAAGTGCCACTGCTTTACCTTCCTTTGTGTCCAATCTCCCTCTGTCCTCCTCTTAAAAACACATTTGGTATTATGTTCAGGGACCACTTGGATAATCCAGGATAATCTCCCATCTCAAGATCTGTAGTTTATTCACATATACAAAGTCCTTTTTGCCACATAAAGTAACATTTACAGTTTTCAGGGCTTAGGAGCAGGATATTTGGAGGTGGGGTAGTCATCATTTAATCTACCTGATCAACAGTTCTTCCTGCACCACCTCATTTGGCAGTAGTCCTTTCAGTTTGCTTTTCTCTAATAAGACATGAAAGCCACTGTAAGAAAACTCACACTTGTAGTAGTAAAAATTGGCAATACCTTCATTTCCCCTTTTCATTATGTGTAGATACCTATTTTATTCTGTTTTCAGAGATAATGTCTTATAAGTTTAAAATGGACTTGGATAAGCTTCACAAAGTTAAAATAATGAATACAACCACTTCAATGCTTTTGTCTCTAACGCCAATATTATGTAGTTGTCTATTATCTAAAACTAAAAATTAGGTCCTGCGAATTCAGTCTTTGTGCTATTTTCCTCCTCAATAGAGATTCCTAGTCATCTGGTGTATCCTTCCAAACTAGGAGTGTGAAGGCAGGGCTGTGTTTGTGTATGTGGGGTGGCTGTGTGCACAGCATGGGCAGGAAGTGGTTAATGGCAGAACATCAGGCATTGGCCTGATAGGAGTCACAGGACAATACACCATACAGGACTGAATATTGATATGCAAATTAACAACATCAACTAAAAGATCCAGGCCCTTACTCCTCTGGGTTACATAGCAAAATACAAAAACCAACAGGTAGTCAGTTGTTCTGACATCTAGGTCTTTCAGTTACAAAACCAGGTAAGTCACTAGGCAAACAGAGACAATATTCACCCTTCTCATAACCCACTTTTCTATAATTTCCCAGTAACTTCCAGTTTTTAAAGCTCCCTGATTTTGTAAACAAACAAACAAACAAACAAACAAAAACTCAAAGACTATTCAGACATAAATTTTGGTTTGGGAACATCAATTTGAGGGAAACACTCAGACCTAAAGTTCTTACGCAAGATCCCTGTCAGGGTAGGTTCTGGTCCTTGTGGTTTGCTGTCTGTGCTGGGAATTCTGTGGAGGACTGTTAGGGTCGCCTTTTCTCGTTGTTGAGGAGCCTTGGCTTTCCCAAAATTATGTAACTGAAGTAATTTTTTTTATTAGAGCTTCTATTTCTTATCTGGAGAAAACTGTCCATTCTTTCTTAATTTCTTTCAAGCAATGGTTGTTTTAGAAACACAGAACATTGAGTAAATTGTAATTGGACAGAAACATGAAGTGACATGTTAACATAAAGCCAGTCAGGGCCAGATTGAAGGGCAGACCAGAGTTTCTGGCTCTCTAAGCCAGAAGTTTCTAATATGTTCTTCTTAACATCCTAATATATCAAATGATAAAGAACATGATAAATTCACTTCTTGCATATGATAACCTGCAACTAGCACAAGGTATTAGCATATGTGGAAAAAAACATTTAACATAAGAAGTAGCATAGTATATAGATCCCTGAATAAATAATTTTGAGGTAGATTATGAATTAACCCCCGGTTTTCTTTTTCCTTAATTCATGTAGTTTAACATTGCTGGTGTTTAATTTATATTTGAAATGCTTTATTTATCTTGATATATTTTAGAATAATGCATATCTGAAAAAAGAACCACTTAAATATATTTTTAATATGTATTTTTTCTCTAAGAAAAGCACATTTGAAATTAGCCTGCTCTGGTAACACATGATGTACAGTCTAATATTTTCTGTGTTTTTAACTCTAGTTCATCTGACAGCTCTGTTTTAAAGTTATTAGAAGTCATTCTGAGAAAACTGAAACAAGTGCCATGATTGAAAAAGAATAAAATGAAGAGTGGTTAAGAGTGTCATAGTGGCAAATCTGTCATTCTTAAGTAATTATGAAGACTTTCTGTTTATTGATGTATTTCTTTTCCTGCAAGTAGCCACCTACTGAATAAATAGGTTGCAGGAAGAGAAAGGATATTGTAGACATGGGTGGATGGATATCTCTGCTTCTCTAGTCAGGAAAGTGTACATTAAAGTGGTCATAAGAGTAAAATGATCAGTTGGGTGGTGTTTTTTAAAGGATTGGCCTCAGTTTAAAGCAAAGAACAAATGTGTTTACATTTAGCATTACACTGACTGAGAGAAGACGCTTAGATTATAAATAAAAATTTTCAGTCTAAGGTGCAATACTAGGAAATGCTTCCATTTTAGTAGGTTAATTAGGGGAGCTGCCACAGACACAGGGAATTGAATAAATAAATGCACTTTGACCTTGATATGTTTGTTTTATTCTTATTATATAATCAAAAACAAAAAGAAAAGAAAAGAACTACAACACCCAACTTCAAGTCAAACAAACATATATTAACAAGATGGGATATTAAGTGTCTGAGTAAACTATGTTAATATATGAAAATATATTTTACATAATTATAAAGGTAATGTGGATAAATGTCATCAATTGATGTGAAAGTAGATTCATTTTACTATTATTTGTATAACATTTATTTGCACAAAATAATTTAAAACAGTATTATAATTTGAGATTTAAATACTTTAGTTTTTAAAATATTAAATTATATAAGAATGTAAATATATTTGGCTGTTTATTTATGAACCTTATAAAAATAATACCTTACTTTTATGTAGCTCTTTTTCTTTTAATTACAAGCATTTATCCAGTGTACTTTCTTATTTGCCCCTTAATCCAATGTTCCCTCCCCTGGACAATGTTTTTTGCAAAACCACAGATTTCAGGTGGAGAAAATGAAAGTTCAAATCTTCTCAAGGGATTTTAAGGAAGGTTTTTTCTTTATTAAAAATATAAAGTCTTTTTAACTATGGAGACTTAAACACCTTTTCTACCTTAGTTCCAGCTTTCTAAAAACATGCCTGAGAGAAATATTAGTAGACATTTTCCTGAGATGTTCATTATGTTTCTGTCTTCAAAATTTGACAAAATTTGACTGTGAGAAAATTATATAGAGCATAGTTTCCATTCTAAGTGTGTCTCTATTTAAAGATCAGAATAATTGCATAATTTAAAATGGCCTCACAAATCATTTAATTTTACTGAGGCCTATTAATATGAAATTACATGCTTAAGCATATAAGCTAGTTAGTGTTAGAGCTGGAAACAAATCTCAGTCTTACGCTTTAATGCAATGCTTTTCCCACTATGCGTGAGAAATTTATATGTGCATTAATGTATTTAACATTTTGATATGAATGAAATTATTTAATTGAAAACTGGCCCTTATTCACATAAAAGATGCAGAAGAAAGCAGAGTCTTGAAGAAATAAGAATTAAGCTGATTAGAATCCTTGGGCAATAGATTTGGCTCAAAATTTATTGACAGCTAAAGCAGAAAAGAAAATTACAGTGAATTATAGAGTTTTTGTTTTCTGTCAACAGAGAATGTACACACTCATCCATAGAGACAATTTATTTTCTTGAAAATGAATGCAAAGTGGAATATATGAGAAAAATTTAGACAACCAGCATTGTCAGGGCACCTATAATCTTCCAGGGGTTGTATTAACTACTCTACCTGTATCATCTCATTTAATTTTTATAAACACCACACAAGGTCTGTATGTTCACAGTTTTATCCATGAAGAAACTGAACATCAGAGAGGTTAAATTAACTGCCTGTTACTTCCTCTCAACGCCACTGATCCCTATCACTAGTAAATGACAAAACAAGATTTGGATTCCACTTGTCTCAGGTGAGTGATGGGAAAGACTGGAGTTTGATGCTGTGAAATTTTTTTTAAAGAAGTCCTCTATCTTTAAAGTAATCAATTTGTGCAAAAATGCTGTCTCTTTATGAATAAAATAAATCTGTACATAGCATTTTTAGTGTTTGGATTTTTATAAAGTTGTTTTTTAGGGAAAAGAACAATGAAGATGAGAATTCATCTTTTGGATATGCTTTTGGATGCTTTTGGATAAAAGCATTCCTAACAAAAAAGGAGCAGGGTAAGAGAGAAAGGAAAGAAGATATTTTAAGTTTAGGGGGCTACTTAAACAGAGAAGTAGCCATAAGGCTGGGCACGATATACAAAGAAATATGTAGAAAAGAACACACCCACTGTGGAATATCTGCCATGTAGAAATGGTAAAGATTAGAGAACTGAGGCCTGAAGCCCTGAACACCTCCCTCTTGGAGCAAAGGCAGAGAAGGCCATTCCAGGGTGGCCAGCCACGGGCTGAGCCCTGACATGGTAATTGGACTTCTGCTGTCTGACTCCAAAGCACTTGGCTCTTTGCAGACTTATCTCACAGTCAGCAGGATTTGATTCTGGGTTAGCTAACTGCCAGCTGCTGACTGGGTATTTGTGAAATACAGTAAGTACCTCAGGCCGTTTCCCTTTTCTTTTTAACAGAACTGCACTTGCTGCTAATTATGAAGGCTGCAGTTAACATTTTTGGGGGTGTCATCCATAGTTCTAACATCGCTTCAGGTCAAAAACATTCTGTTTGTGTTTGGTTTTTTGATTTTTTTTTTTGACAACATCAAAATAGCACAAAGAAGGGAAATTTCAAGGAGGGTTTTCCCGAAAGACATATGGTTTAGCAGTAGCACTGATTTATCATCCAAGAGACCAGTTCATAAAATAAAGATGTAATAAAACATAATGGGACTGGTTTTTCCTCATCCTTCCTTACAGCTCTTATTAACATTAATGGAAATTGTGAGTTCAGAAAGGGCACACAATGCCTAGTATTTCCAAAGGCTTTATATTTAGAACGATTCAATGAGAGGGTCTCATGTGCTTTATTCAAGCACAATGTAGAATAAAGGGAGGGACACAGGGCTTCTCTTTGGAGAATACTATGCTTTTGTTGGAGTAATTTGATTTATTTTACTGTTCAGAAGTGTGGAGGCAGAGCAGGAAAATCATGAGACAGAAGGAGAGAGGGTGTTGCTTTATTACTAAAGCCTAATGCACTGTGAATAAGTTCACTTATAATAATTTCAAAACACAGCCTTTTAGAATTGATCTGTTTCTTCTTGATTTAGTGTCCTACATGGTCTATTTTACTCTACCCCTTACTCTGGAAATGTATAAAAAACATCTCAGAGGAAGAAAAAAAGTAATGATTTTTTTTCCCTAATTGAATCAGACCTTTAAGTCCCTCTGGAATTGTAGCGATTGCCCTGAGCAAATGTTTTTCCTCACTTGGTGTGTGTTGTCCACGAGGCTGTAAGTGCTGCTGAGCAGGCAACACTGATATGTTTATTTTTTCTACTTAAAAAAATATGAGTATATTTATGTACATATATATCACATTTTTATGGTGAAAAATTTGAAAACCTGTAAAATATAAAGAAAATAAAAATTGGCCATAATAATCTCACCATCCAGAAATAACACTCTTAGCTACAGTGTAATATGTGTATGTGGATGTTTACCTATGAATGTTTTTGTATGTTTTATGAAGCTGATGATACTGTATATAGATTTTTATACCTTGCCTTATAAAATTATTTTATGAGGACTGTTTCCCTATGTCTTTATATAATCTTTGAAAACATAGTTTTAGTGAATAAATAATTGCCCATTGATTTAATCATCCTCATATTGTGGAATATTTACATTGTTTGCTAATAACAAAAATCCTGTTGTAGAAATTATTATGCATGTAATTGATACAATGTATTATACATTTAATAACACTTGCTAATTTGGGAGATAAAAATATTATGTTGCTTTTTTCATTTTTGGTTGCTCGATAGAGGGAAGCGCAGAGCAGTTATTCCAATCCTGATGTGGCCCTGCCGTCGGTGCTTGGTGACTGGACAGTGCTGTGTGAGGCACCACGCAAGTCCTCACGTCTGAGTCTGGGGTTCATTTACAGCTACACTGAAACGTTACCTGCGGGTAAACACTTCAGCGCTGGACGTTAACCGGTTTTATTATACAACTTTCAGGGATAGCTTGTTTAAAAGAAAGACATAATTATTCATAGATGAAGAAGGAAATTTTAGTGTTTGTGTCCCAAAATGTCTGTAGGCTACTGTGACACCTGTAGGCTACTGACAAAAACCCTTGTTTTCTCAGGAATTTTAAAATAATTTTTTTTGTCTTGATCATTTGGATGTGTTCATATGAACTGTGAAAGTTGCTATGGTCCTTCTCTGAGTCTGAGCGAAATTCCAGTGTGGAAAACAATGCCATTGGAATTCAGGTGACGGCAATTATCATCGCCTCTAGACAAATGGAATGGAGTGAAAGGTTTCTTTTAGAAGCTCTAAATTCTCTTCTTTATCTTCTTTTTTATTCTCACTCTCCTTTTGTGGTGAATTCTAAACTTGTAGTAATTTCCAAACCTGATAGCATTAGAATATTCTGATAAACTTTACATGCATACACGCTCTGCATCTGTAACTCAGAACTACTGACTCAGAATCTGTTGGAGATGGGAGTAAAATGATTACACAGTATTTTCATTACTTTCTTGGCTGAGTTCCAACAAAATATATGTATTGGCTTAACTAATAGACCTACTCAACACATTCATACTAAGTTGTAAATGACAGCTATTGACTTACAAATTTTAATCCTTTCAGCATCATTGATATTTTGACTGGACACTAAGTCTAACAGCATGCTACTTGCTATCTCTCAAAGTGTTTTTAGCAGGATATTTATTTGTTACGTAGGAATACCAGACAAAGTGCAGGCTGTATAGGATACTGACACCTTCAGTAACAGGTACACTCCCAATATGACAGCTCCCCAGAATGTATGCTCACATTTTCAATAGCCCTTGGGAAGAAGCATGGGAGAAATATAAAAATATAAGACAAGACACTTCCTTTAAGGAGCTTATAATCACTCAGTAAGACAAAGTGCACAGTTTTATTACAAAATATAATAGGAAAAGGGTGGTACAGGCAAAGGTCCAGCAGGGTATAATAGGGTGGAAAGAAGTGATGAGTTGATATTCTACTTGCCTTTCAAAAAGAAGGTTTTGTTTTTTACTTAGATATCATAGGCAGCTAGTTTAATACACTCTCAAAAGCATGGAATAAAAGCAACAGCATCAATATTTGGCTCCACAAAGACAATCAATCACTTCAGTTTTATTAGCTATTTATTTTCCTGCATTTATTTCCTATCTCTAAAAATGTATGTGCACAGCTACTCCTTGACTTATTTTTTAAAATGTTAAGCCACCTATTATGACATATTAGGATTTATTACTTTTACCTTCTTACATATTAGCATCACTTAATATATTCCCTTATTGCATTTAATATGTATATATATTTTTTTCCTGTAGAGAACAACCTTTCCTTTTTTTAATGCTTTCCTTATCTTCTTCCACTGAACTCTCTGACAAAGCTGTATCTTCTTTTCATTGAAGATTACATTTCTCCAATGGTGCTATTTTCTGTCCTGTTCTTTCTCGTTTTGGGTTTTGACTTTGTTCCTTTTACTGTCATTGTAGTGTGGTTTTGCAGTAGTGTTAAGAAAGGGGGTGAATATTTATATTCAGTCTTCTATATTTAATGGTTAAATTGAATATCTCTAAAGTTGAGTTTGACAGGAAGTGTTGGAGAAGACCTCATAAAGCGATGACTCTCCAGTGCGCCTTGGTAATGACATACTTGTCCAGAGAGGTGGGCAGCAAAGGAACCCCAGTCAAAGGGTAGAACAGACACAGGGACAGGATGGAGGAGAGGACCCGTCCTCCCCTTCTCACTGTAGGGAGCAGAAGGAAACTCAGGGAGATAACGAGGTACCTGAGTGTAGCATCCCACCAGGGAAATGTGGACAGCCGATGGCGGCTTGTATCAAGGTTTAACACCAGGTAGGAAAGGGACAGCTTATCTGAGAGAGACATTAAGGTTTTCTAATGTCCCTAAATAGATTCCCTTTTACTTTTGATTGAGACATAGCAATTGCTTCATCAATGTTAGTTTGAATAATTATCAAGAAGATTTGATTAGTTTTCAAATGAGTACATCTGACTCTCAGTAGCTACTGTTATTTTGAAAATAATTAGCTTAATAATCCACACTGAAGGCGGTTTTCCTAGGAAAGGCCTGTGTGTCTTGACTGCAGGAAAGGCCTCTTTCTCCCCACAGTGTGCCTGCAGCCCCGCTGCCGCCCTTTTCTCTGAGGGGGGCAGTAGAGGCCCACAAATCAGGCTTCATTCGGCTCTTTGTTTCCCTCTCATTATTCAAGCTCAGTTTTCCTTCTTTCTCTGAATTCTTGCTTTTGCATAATTGTGTCCTCCATTCTCAGGGGAACAGTGTTATCTTTTGGGAGGACCTCTATGTGTGTAACTTTGAACACTTGTGTTTGCAAATCTTAGAATCACGCACGTAGAAAGTAAGGGTGAAAACTGCCTTCCAGATCAGTGTCTAACCCTTGCCTCTCACAGGCTCTGAAACTGTGACAGTGACTTGACTTGCTCAAGGTCTCAACTTAGGTGTTCATAACGCTGGGACTGGAGTTCATGCCTCCTAACTGCACAGTGTTTGCTGTCAGGCTTTCCTGGCTCTTTGGCACCTACTGTGCATTTACCAACAAAGGGAATGCAGTTCATTATCATGAAATTAAAATGTTTGCTCAGGTTTTTTTTTAAATATTGCCATTTCTATTTCATTTCATTTTTTTACCAAAATTAAAATAGGATTTTCCCCAACCTTTATCAGATGATTTATTTGTTTTTCTTAATATGTCACGTATTACGTACTACATTAGGCTCTGTGAGGGGTATAAAAAGAGAAAAAGGTAATGTTTATATGGGGAAAAAGATATAAACAAAAAAGAGCCAAACAAGTTAAAATAATGTAAGATAACGGAGGAAGGGTAGTTATAACTAGTTGCCAGGTGAATGATCTAAACTGTAGAGCTCTGAGTTTTGATGAGAAAAGGTTTGTTGAGGGGAGACATGGGAATTTGCCATAGGCCTTGAAGTGGGGATTGGTTTGGATATGTGGAGCAAAGGTAGGGAGCATTGCAGGGAGCAGAAGTGTGCGCTCATGTCACCAGTGCCCTCCGGGGTCAGCTGCTGGCCTGGTGCTCCCCTTGCCGGCGATGAGCTCTGCCGGAGTCTGGGACCTAGTGCACACTGTGCTGCAGCACAGCCTTCGGAAGGCTCAAATGTGTTGGAAGCAAACTAGAAACCAGTAACACAGCTACAGTTAATCGATTATATAGTTAATATTTTCTAGGCACCATACTCATGTTGCAGAATTAAAAATTCACAATAACCTTTGGAAGTAGGTCATTATTATCACTGATTTTCAGGTAGGAAAAGTTGAAGTTTCAATTGTAAATGCACGTAGAATGGGAATCATGAGAGGCACTTTTTATAACGTACGTATACCAGAACCCACAGCATAGCTTCTGCTCTTGCAGTCTGCAGAGAATTGGAGATTGGAGGAGCAGTTGTCATGGTCATGGTTGTTTAAACTTCCCAGGTGGCATTAATGCGCAAACAGAGCTGAGAATCTGTGGCTTAGAGGGACCAGGAAACAATTCCAAGTTCATCCTTCTAATAAGTGGCAAGGTCAGGTTTCAAGCACAGGGGTCTGACTTGAACCTTGTCATTACATCGGGCTTTGCCATTACACACAGGAAGATGGAGCTGCTCGATGGCAGAGCACTGGTAACAGGGGTGTGTGCCTGTGTAAGAACACAGAAGAGATGTTTTCAGGGGTGCTGAGTGCTCCAGCCTGACTCACTGGAGAACAGGCAGTGGAAGGTGGAAGGCGGAGTCTGAGAGAATGCTTAGGTCTGCTCTTTAGAATGCACAATCCGGGCCCCTCAGGAATGGCAGCAGCACTACCAGTCTTTGTTCAGGCCACCGGTGTGCGGGGACCACGTTCTGAGACCCCTGATGAAACACACTGTGAGCAGTTGTCTAGGGTCTAGATGGTTGATATCAAAAGGCTGAGCTCAGGGCTTCACCATACATAAATCTGTTTGAAACGGAAGAGAAGAGACATCACCGAAGGCAAGGGATTAAGCCAGATCAGCTTTTGAGGCCCATTCCAGAAGTCCGATGGTGAGAATGAGAATAGTCACATCAAAGCCACTCAGCATATTACAGAATGGACTGTGTCTACTTACTGGATGACTGGATTTAATTGTCACTATTGCAAACTCCCTAACAACACCCAGATATGCCTGTGAGGGCCTCCGAGTCCACCTTTTAAGGCAGAGGATGAAGCCTTATTAACATGAGACCTCCTGTGGAGATCTCTCCTCCAGTGTCCCCACTGAAGGAGTGATGTGGCTTCATTTTTGGGCTGAGAGCGGTCACCACTGAGTGAAGTGGGAGTTCAGCCACATTGGGAGCAGAGGCAGAACCATGTAGGAGGTAACTATATGAGTTAGGATCCTGTTCCCGGGTCTTCCCGTGCGGAGTATTCTGGGTTCCTCGAGAGCTGCATCTTGCTACTTTGATAAGTGTTCTCCTGACCTTTGGTTGTGCAGCCCCCTTCTCTTTTCTCCACTTTCTGTTCACCTTCCCTCATGGTCTGTGCCGGGAGCTCACACACAGGTATGGGGGAGCGGCCGGCATGTTGCTCCTGCTCTAGGCTCCTGTGAAGTGACGGTGGGGTGGGTGGTGTGCCTATAATGGGTCTTTAGAAAAGAATGCATTGATTTCTCTGTGGATTTTTTAAAGGCTTTGGGATATGACTGAGGGAATGGCTAATTACTATTTATGACTGTTTCATTTGGAGCTAATTGCTGGAGCTGCTGCAGACGCCGGAGCCTTCACTGCTGCTCTGCACCAAATGTGCAAACAGTCATAAAATGGTCAGTGGGGGCTGACTCTTTGCACACCATTCCTGAGAGACTGTGTCTGTGTGCATGTGCACACATGTATGAATGCATGTGTGTTCACACACATGCACACTTTCACAGATTTCGAGAAAAGTCCAGAAGTAATTTTTGAAAACTCTCTATTGCTAATAGGTCACAGATGCATTAAGGCCACTTTGTCAAGGTGCAGTTAACAATGCTGGAATACTGGACTTCATTTGAGCAGTGGAATAACTAAGGAATTTTCTGCTTTTCTTTCTCCCTGGGTTGACCAAATGAGCAGGGACAGTAAATAGTATGAAAAAGTTAGCTGGATTTTTCAAAGTTTGCTGAAGGAAAAGGAAAAGTGTAGGAATAGTAAATGGAGGGGTTTTCCCAACTTAGTGCTCTAACGGATTTTCCTGCTTCATGTGAACTCAGGGTGGGTGTCGTGTATAGTGGGGTGTTCATGGACATGGTGCAGGCAGAGCTGTGCCCGTCTGGTGGGCAGCTTCTGGTCTGGACCATGAAAGATGTTCCCAGTGGGTCCCTACCCCCCGAGCACCAACTGTCCTCTGCAGGGGCATGACAACAGCAAGCAAACACACAGACAAGCAGGGCTCAGGGAAACTGGGGACTTGGATGGCTGAGGACAGAGCATCACGTCTCTGCTGTTTGTTCAGGTGAGTCCATCTCACAGTCCCATGCAATGGTCCCAACAGTATCATTGGTTTGTGTGGTTTTTGTTTGTTTGTTTGTTTTGCCACCATCATATCCTCAGAAAAGCTTGACTTATTTATTGCTTTTTTTGGAAGGGGAGAGGGGACTCTATAAATCAAGGGTTTATAAGAGAGTCTCACTAACTGATATTCAAATTCATATGTGTGAAACTGTTGGTTTGTGCTGCATATTAAATACAAAGTATGTAACAGGGAGAAATAATAAGAAACTAATTGGTGAGGACTAGCCTTTGATTCTGCCTTCCCTTTCAGAGAAGGCAAGAATGACCTTGACTTAGCCCCTGTGGGAGCCTGAGAGAGATGCTCTCTGCAAAACCATGTCTCCACGGCAGAGGTGGAACAGTGCTGGAAGTGACAGCAGACGCAGCTGGCTGGCCCCAGAGAAAGGGAAAGAGTGTGAGGCCGAAGGGGTTTTCTGACAGGGACAAATAAGGAAGCCTGTCGCCCTGTTCCTGCCCAGGCCCCCAGGACAGGGAATGTTTGGGGTCATTCCTGGCGATGAATCCCAAGCCCTGGACTCCCAGCCTGACAAAGGTCTCTGATGTCAAACACTGACACAGATGCAGAATTGCTCTCGTCCAGGGACACCTTAGGGACAAAGCCACTGTAATGACAGCTGCCAGGGGCTCTTGCTTATTGTGGGGCAGTCTCCAGCCCCATCTCTGTGCTGCTACTGGAACAGAGGATGCATTCTTTCAATGTGAATGTGATTGCTTTTCTCTCCATTGCTGAGACAGGGTTTTGGAGTCAGAAATAAGTTTACTTAGACAATAAAGTAATGTGATATTTTTTTGCACTCAAGTGTGGTAGATTAAAATTCATACTCATTGCAAGTGTTTAGAATTTAAATGGCAACAACAAGGAAACACATACGCAGGCATGATTTAGGGCCACAGATTAACTGAAATAATTTTCTTTGGTGGTGGTGGTCGGGTTCTTGTTAATAATTATTCTCTTCTGTTCAATTCTCAGGGAGCTATTTTGGGTTCTGTGAAAGGATTACAAAGATAAATAAGGCAGGGTCTCTATTAAAGCACATTCAAATTAAGTGGATAAGACAGATATCTGAATAGAACATTTAAATGCGATACCATAAACACATAAATAAGGTTTCAGAGCTGACCACTTACCTTTTTATTTTAGTTTCTTTGACATTTGAGTTTGAAGTACTCACATATATTAAATCCATTGCCTTCCTCTTAGAGAATAGGTCCTAGCATGTGCTATTTTAAAGTATTATTTTATGCCTTTATAGAACATATGTTGAAATGCTTCCATTAGTTTTATATGTTGGTTCTGACAGGGCATATTAATTTGCTTGGGCTGCTGCATCACACATTGCATGGTTTCAACAACATTTATTGCGTGACCGTTCTGAAGGCTCACAATCCAAGAGCAGAGCATCAGAAAGGCCGTGCTGTCTCAGCAGGCTCCAGGAGAGAGTCTTTTCCAGGCCTCTCTCTGAGTTTCTGGTGAGTCCGTGGTATGTGTCAGCATAGCTTCAGCCTTCACAAGGCATTCTCCTTGATCGTGTGTTTCTGTGTCCAGATTTCCCCTTTTAATGAGGACACCAGTCATATTGGATTAGGTACCCTACTCTAGTATTACCTCATTTTAACTTAGCTAATTACATCTGCAATGATCCTATTTCCAAATGAAGTCAAATTTTGAGATGCTGGGGATCACGATTTCATCACATGAATATTCAAGGGGACACAATCAGCTCCTAACAAGAGTATCATTTCTTCTCTGATATTCCAAAAATATTTTGTTCCTCTGGAGAATTCTTCTTTGAATTGCTTCAACATTGCCTTAAGTGGGCTCAACATTTTATGTCATCTTTCTGCATGAGATGTCTAACTAGCATTTTTAACAAAGACACGTGGTGAGGCCCATTCTAGAAAAGGTCTGTAAGTATAGAGAGGGTCTGTATTTTTTTTTTCCTACCTTTCACCTGTTCAGCTCTAAGTGACTCTCAGGATGACCATCTTCAGTTCCTGAAGCAACGGTGGGAAACTGCATGAGACGACTGCCGGGAAGCAGCCGCTTAGGATGCGCGCGTAAGTGTACTGGAAGTGAAGGGGTCAAGGGAAAAGTGAGAATGCTGCTGCTCCAGGGTCCCGACTCTCTGGCCTAGAGAGCATAGAGAAGTCACCCATGGGCATTCCATGGAACATCAAGTTCATTTCGCTGACTGATCTTACAACAGATTCACTGAGCTCTATTATTCTGAAAAACTAAGAGGTCACTGTGCAATTGTCACAACTTGCAATACTGTTCTAAGCTCTAAAAACACAACTATGTTGTGAGCTAATCCAAAGGCAGTGAATTTGTCTTCTTTCTTTCCTTGCATTTGTTTTTCTTTTCTTCCTTCTTGACAATGTTTAATATAGTTTTCTCTATGATACAGGTGCTCTGTGACTGCTTATTAATAGTTTTGAATTTAAAAGCTTGGTACCTGGCCCATACTAAGTTTCTTGAGTTCACAGTTTATTAAAAAACAATGCTAGTAGTTGATGTACCAGAAGATAACATTATAACCAATTACATATAATCGATGTGTTGAATATGGGTAATTAGAAATATAATCAAGACACAATTTTATTTTGTCTTCCTTGTCCCTCCATTTAAAATCTAGTTAAAGTGAGATAGGCAGAAAGATAGTTTTCCAGTGATCCTTCATGGAAACTTGGGTACAGCCTGAGACTTCTTTACTCACTCTATGTAAACTGATGGATACTTGCATTAGTTCACTAAATACAGTGTAATACGGTAAGTGGAATGTGCCCAGGCCAAAATATTAATAAGTGGTTTAGTCTATATTAGGAAGTATTTGTTCCCCTTTGTCAACTTTAGCTTGGTGTCTTCCTGGACTCAGAAAATGCATGAGGGTGGGTTTCTGTCTTCTGCTGCTTCTTCCACTCTCCTCCTCACACACTGACTAGCAGACAGTGTCAAATCTGGAAGGAGAGGATTGGAATGAGGACAGGGTAATCTTACTTGGTTAGATATTTTTCCCCTCTGTGTCTCATGGGTGCTTACAACTAAATCTTTCCCTCTTGAGGTTCTTTTACTGGTTGTTGGTGATGGTCATTGTTGGGAGCCTTGCAAGTCAAGGAGAGCCTTGACTGGGGAGTGCATCTCTCTTCTGGTGATTCCTTTGATTGTTTCAGCAGCTCCTGGAAACTTAATATAATTCCAGCAGTATAGCATACATTTCCTGCATACCATCCCCTAAGTGGTTCTAACGTAAGAAACAAAAGCAGCCTACTTTCCTTCATAGTTTGTCTACACCTGTTCATTGCAAATACTTGCCCATCTTTTGCGAAATCCAATGTTGTCATCTATGCCCTCCTACAACCTGCTTTGGTTTTCTTAGGCTTAAGCCAGTCACCAGATTTTGTGATTCTTCAAAAGTAAATGAACTCACTAAGTTGTTCTGAGTTGTCTCCTGGATGTTCTTCTCACCTGCCCAGAGGTAGAGGAGAGTATAAACCCCACTGTTTCTCCTGAGATGGGAGGTGGACTTATAGCAAACCAAGTGGTTCTTCCCAAAAGAATTATCTTCACAAATTTTTGCTTTTTGACACCTCTTTACAATGTACAGTTGACTCAAGAACAGGGTTAGGGTCACTGATCCCCATATAATCAAAATATAACCAGAGACATTGAAATAAAGAACAAACTGACAGTGACCAGAGGGAAGGTGGGTAGAGATAATGGGAGAAAGAAAGGAAAGTGTCATCAAGGAACCTGTATAAAAGACCCATGGACAAGTCAAAGTGGGGAAGGATTGAGGGTGGGAGACACAGGTGTATGGGGTGGGCCAAAGTGGTGGTGGGAAAGTGGAGACAACTGTACTTGGACAGAAACAAAAAATAATTAGAAAAAAAATCCGAGTATAACTCTGACTTTCCCTAAAATCTGTTCTCTCTTATTATCTTTGGCAGATTTGTTCCAGTACACCCCGCTGATACAAAAGTCTGAAGATGTTCAAATTCTCCATCTAAAATGAAGAATAGAATAATACATACAAGTTGGCCCTTCACATCTGCACAATACTCAACAAAGGATGAAAAATATTGGTTTTCATCCATGGTTGGTGGAATATATGGATGCAAAACCCAGGGATATGGAGAGTCAACTACATATTTATTGAAAAAAACTGTATGTATAAGTGGACCTGCACAGTTGAAACCTGTGGTGTTCAAGGGTCAACTGTATGTACTTTTTTAGTATGTTACCTATGCTTCCATGAAAAAGTTGAAGATCTTACAAAATAGTTACTATTACTTATTATTTATTCACAGAGTGTCCTAAAGCATGTTATTACTGTGAATCTCATGAACTGTATTAGATAGGAAGGCAAGTTGCAGCATCTGCATTTGAGAGATGAGAAAACTGAGGCCCAGAGAATAAGTAACTTGTGCAAGTACAGATGGCAGATGAATTAAAATGGATCTGGGGCTAGGTTTTCTGATTATGTTGAAACAATGAGTGGTTTTCAATAGGGACCACACAGCCCAGGGAGGGGGTGGTACATGTGGACCAAATGATGGAATGGAAGAAGGAAAATATAAAGCTTGGGGAAAAAAAGCCTAGTTTTCCAATATTTTGATTTGCTTTTCATTGCATTCATGGCATTTCAAATAAAGGAGTTTATGAGTTTTTATATATTTCAAAAGAGGGCAGGGGGAAAAAAACTAAGAAAAATCCACTGGAAATACCGTCCTTCACTAGTCCCATTGTCTTCACTCAGCTCATATAGTGTGGCAGGGTTAAGACTCGTTGATTGTATTTAATGCACTTTACCAAAATGACATTTATACTGAGATAACAGGTAAATATCTTATTTCAATACAGTATTTAAAATTATCAGCATAAAAAGTATTTTAAAATCAGAGCTTATGAAGTCTAAGACTTAAAATCCCCAGGAAGTTGCCTATTCAAAAAGCTAAAATGCTAACCAAACAAAAATAAACTATAAACATGAACTCTTCCTCCTGCTGCTCCCCTCTTCCCTAAGCCCCTCTGATTTTTCTGGTTTATTTTAAGCTCATGTGGAACAAAACCCTTGCTGTTCCTTAACAAGTGAGAATGACTTGCCCAGACACACAATAAAACATTTGTGACAAGCAAGCATGCACGCCCTTAATCCAGATCTTGCTCAGCACAAGGTACTCTCTGGCTGCCTGATTCAACAAAGGGCCTTCTGTCCCTGCTCCTTGCCAAGGCTGAATGCCAATTGTCTTAAATCTGATTGCTCCTTGAACCCCAGTCCCCTTGCGGTGGATGCACGAGAGTGCCACCCAGAATACTAGAACCCATTAGGTTGAGCTAAGTGAGAATATGGTTTTAAATGATTTCCTTTATTCTTCACTCCTTAAAAATTTTAAGTGTAGCCTTGTTTTGCTTCTCACTTAGCCTTCAAGTGTTTGCTCTTAAACTCCTCCCCCAGGCCCCTTACCTAAAATAGTTGCTTTTCCCACCTTGTCAGGCCACGCTACTTTTGACAAAGATGTCACTTGTCTGAACCAGGTTTGATTCGTTTAGATATCCATCCCAGAGGCATACTATTGCAGGGTGCATTAAGAAGTGTGTAGCCAATGTGAAACAAAATACCTGGGTATAAACAGATTAAAGAATGCTTTGGAGAGGAGAAAAGGGAAAATAAATTGAGGAAGTATTACTGAAAAAGCACTACCTTAAAAGAGAGGGCACTTAGATGGCCTCTTGGTAGCTTCTTAAAAGGAAATTTCTCCCAAATCTTAAATTCTGCATGAGTCTTTTTCTTTAAAGATTTTTATTTATTTATTTATTTTTAGAGAGAGGGGAAGGGAAGGAGAAAGAGATGTAAAGAAACATCAATGTGTGGCTGCCTTTTTCACGCCCCCCACTGGGGACCTGGCCTGCAATGCAGGCATGTGCCCTGACTGGCAATCGAACAGGCGACCCTTTGGTTTGCAGCCCATGCTTAATCCACTGTGCTACACCAGCCAGGGATGCATGGGTTATCTTGTATTTTTGTTCTTGTCACTCATTTTTTAAAAGAAAAATAGAATAATTTATTTATAATTAAGAAAGCAATACATTTATTGTAAAAATATTTTAAAAGACTACAAAGGAGAAAATGACAAACTCCATAATTTAGATGTATAATGCAAGATTTCTCTCTCTGTCTCATAAGCACATACACACACAAAGTAGCTTATTTGGTAAATGATGTATTTTTCTATAATAATGTGTTATAGGAATATTTTATTAACAAATATTAATATGTGGTTAGAAATTTATGTCAATATATTATAATTTACTTAAAGAATCCTCCATATTTGATTTTTTAGGATGTCAAAATTTTTTAGATATCCTAAATAACCTTGCAATGAAAATGATTGAAGATACATTCATAATTTTATGGCAAATAACTAGAAGTGAACTTTTTCATTAAAAGACCATGCATATTTCAAAATATTTTTATTTTTATTGTGCTCCAAGGAAATTATTTCATATACATATAATTTTTGAAAAACATATCAACATATGCTCTTCATGGAGACTCCCTTAAATGAGCCAAGTATCTTATTTCTTCTCATATCTTATTAGTTCTAATGCAACTTCATAAACCTAGTCTTAATTTAAACTCCCATGCATGAAGAGTACAAATAGGGCAATGGTTTCATGTGATTATACTGGAATGCATTTGTGTATTCCACATCTACTTCTACCCGTTTCCTTTGTTTCATGACAGCTCCGTGATGCACTCACAGAGGGAATCAACGCCTTGCGTGTTGTGGGTCCCATGCATTTGGGGTGACACGTGGGATGTGAATGAAGAAAGTCTTGAACATATTATTTAATTTTGAAATTCCCTGTGTTCTGCTTGGACATGTTTATCTTTAAAAGAAACTAGACATTGTTATCTACAGTCATTATTCTACTGGAAATGAGTGAAATTGACTGGTTATTTGTAAAAGATGCCATAAAATTATATTTTGTTAAGTTATTGAGCTTTAGGGGAGTTATGGTCATGTCTAAATTGAGTTTTTCTTTTCTCAGAGATTCTTTCTGCCAGATGCTGTGTTTTGTCATACAATAATCGTCATTGATTTCTTAAGTGTGCTCTTGATTCTTTCTTAGCAAAATTGGGCAGCAGATTTGATTGGAATCATTATAGCTAGGTTATCCGTATGTTTATTATCAATACAAGCAGTTTCTTCTTTTCCAGATTGTAGGACAAGGACAAAAAATTCAACCTCCTGAGGTGATCCTCCCCTGCCCCACTCCTTCATAGACACCCACACCCACACACACTCACACACTCATACATACACACAATCATAAGGCCTTATCAGGAATTGTTAGCCAATTTTCTTTTTTTCCTCATTCAAATAGCTATTTATTTTTTAGGGCATAAAAGACCAACCATGGGTAAATATTGTTCTTGATTTGAAACAGATGTCTTAAAGTAATGTCTCTCATCTTTTTTACTCTTTGGCTAAAGAAACTAAAGAAATGGAAAGGTAGAGTTTGAAGTTAACTATTAGCAGTTTATATACCAGAAAGGCAGATGTTTTGATTCAATATCAAAGGTATCCATTTCTCAGTACTTGATTGCTATATTAAATAAACTCATTTATCAAATTTATTAAACATTTGCACAGCAATTTGCTAGTTATATTTGGACAAGGCAACAAATCTGGCAGGATATTGTGGGATATCACAGCAGATTAGACCAAGAGAAGAACTCCTAACAACATCAATCATAGCATTATTTATTTTTTATATATGTGAAGAGAGAATCAGTCTTAACTTCAAGAAACCTCAGTTTCACATTAACCCCAGAATTAGGATAGCATTACCAATCTTAACCTATGTGCACAAATCTGAATCCAAGCCATTCCCCTTTGCTTTCTTTTCAAGGAAGAATGGCTTTTCATAGAGATGTTCCTCTCGTTACAGTCAAGTAGTAATACTTTATTTCCCTAACTGGAATAAGCTCTGATTTTTTTCAATGTTTCCTCCACAGATTGATAAATATACACAAAATTTCCTCTGATTCATGTTACTTCTTCAGAAGAAAAAGTAATGTTTTGATACCTTATTTGTAAATCCTAAATAACAGAAAGTTTTGTGTATCACTTAGGATTCAACCAGGTAAGCAAAATTACTTTGAGTGATGTGGTATAGAGGATACATTTTAGATCTTATATAATATTGGGAGCTGGTAAAGTAGTTTTTGAAAAGCTGTTGCCTCTGCATCATCTCTCTGGTGGTGGGGCTGAAGTTGCTGGAGGTCAATGGAGCCAGTAGTGGAAGAAAAACTAGGGTAGATAAAGGATGAACTGGAATTCACAGGGAGAAACTGGAATGTGCAAGTGTTTCTCACTACATGCAAAGCCTACAACAAAGGAGGCTTTCAGAAGGAAGCCAATGCACTTTGCACACATGCGTGATGCAAAGCTTAGGACTTAAAGGAGGAGATGTGGTGGGAGCTACAGAAGCTGGGGACATGGATGCTGTCACATGGCAGTTAGATGCTCACACAAGTCAGCAACTTTGTATTTCAGCTGCAGCAGCAGCTCTCACCCTAACCCAATGCCAGAGCCTAATATCCTTTTCATGTCTGCATTATAAATTTTTAGTACATTTCTTATGGTCGCCCTAACCCACAAACATCAGAGAGGGGAGTTCTAGCAACTGCTGTTCCAGTCTAGTTCAGCTGACACAGTACAAAAACAACACATGCAGCAATGATGCTTTGAGACTCACTTTCCACCGTGCTTTAAACTTCATGGCTGAAGTTCACCATACTGCTTGCAGTTCATGCCAACTCATACCCTCTTGTTACTGCCATTTCCTTTTATTTTTTGTGACTTTGAGTTCAAGTGCCCTTCCTATGTTTTTTTAACCTGATAAATTTCTAATAATTCTGTAAGAACAGCTCAAATATCCCTTACCCTGGGAAGTTTTCTTTACCCTAGAGGCAAGGTTATTATTGTTTTCATTACAATATCAAGCACTTGGCATTGTGACTAGTGTTTATTGTTACTGTTTGTCCCAGTAGAAGAGTTCATTTTTGGCAGAAACTGCAGCCTTCTCATTAGTATGTTCTCATTGTGCAGCAAACACATATAAATAAAAGTTAAATGTATTTGGCATAAGTTAAAAATTAATCTGATTTTTTACATATGGTAGAATGAACATGAATGTTCTATTGTTACTATAAATTTTCTAAGAATTACTGCAAGAACATACTTATAAGACAATTCATTTTCTTTTCTTTTTTTTTTAAGATTTCACTTATTTATTATTAGAGAGAAAGGAAGGGAAGGAGAAAGGGAAAGAGAGAAACATCAATGTGTAGTTGTTTCTCATGCGCCCCCTACTGGGGACCTGACCCACAACCCAGGCATGTGCCCTGAATGGGAATTGAACTGGGGATCCTTTTGTTCGAAGGCTGGTGCTCAATCCACTGAGCCACACCAGCTGGACCTATGATTCATTTTCTTATTTTGATGAAATCATTTCTAAGACATTAAATAACCAAAATAAATAAACCAGAAGCCTCCATTATGGACATATTTTGAGATTTGGAAGAAAATGTACATGAAACCAATCACATGGATTCTCCTGGAAGAGGTTGCTGTAGGTTCACCAGATCCTACTTTTAAGCCAGATAGCTGCACTGATATGTATGTTCTAGACACAGGTAACATTTTGTTTCCTTTTAATAGGTCCAAAAATATAATTAGAAGTGCAATTTTATAGTAACATATCTACAAACAGCAATTATTTTTTAGATAATAGAGATGAAAAATTGTCTTGACATGTCTTTCCATAAAATCATTACTCTACAGAGAGAATTGGTGTTTATATAGGACCATCAGTAATTTGTCAAAGATACAGTTTTCAAAGTATGTAATTAATTTTAGGTCAAAGAACTAAAGTGGTTTAGACATATTTTCAATAATAATATGTAACACTATTTTTATCTCTTTTACCCCTCTTTTAAAATAGGTTACACAAGATAAAAAAATTTACTGTGCATTATGGGAAGGGCATCTGAAAGACGTGTAGCTTAGAGGGCTTTTTTTTTTCTTTTGTGGATTCATCATTTTTTTTTTCTATTTGACTTTTTAGCTCACTGCTAAATAGTTGCTCTATTTCAATAATTAACTTAATTTTGGTTCCTAGAACAGTTATCTGTCTTCTCTTTCATATGACTTTCTGTTTCCCTTGTATAAACTCCTGCCTATCTGTCATCTACTTATGGCGCGTTTACCTACTTATCATTATGATGTGTCTGTTATTTATCTACCTATCCATCTATCATCTGCCTGTGTGTTAGCCTAAACACTATGAAATGTACATGTTTTTGGTAAAAAAAAGTTTAATAGTAAATTCATATGGAAAAGTATTGACAATTTAAATTGTAAGGATATTGTAGGCCCCCTTGATTTATTCTGTACATGAGGAGTCACAAATCATAAATTACAAAAGTATATAGTGACCTTATTGATTTTACTTGCAGCAAAGTAATGTGTGGTACAGTGGAGTAGAGAAGGGTATGATGATTTTGTGGGAATAAAACAAGTAAACAACAGCACTGATAGCAGAATTTTGTATTTATGGTAATGATTAAGAAAAATCAAATAGTTTATGTAGCCATTTGAAAGAATTCTTTAACATTATTTATTGTAAAGTGAAAAAGGGAAAATAAAAGTTGATTCATTTTTAGATTTTAATAAATATAGTAAAGGAAAATGTATTTTTTCTTTTTATTTTTTTGTTTCCTCTTGATGCAACTTGCCATTGTTGTTACCAAAATGTATTCTCCTTGTCAAAGAGAAAATAACTGTCCAACTTACATAAGATAAAATAGCTGGGCTGCCAGGAAACAAGGAATAATTTCTCATTTGTATAATAGAAACACAAATAATATCAATACCTTGTTCCATTAATAGTTTAAAATATGGAAAGTCTACTGTATTTCTAGCAATAGAAACAAAACACATGGTTAGAAAGATGATGATGAATTTAACAAGGTTAAATTACCAACAAGTTAAGCAAGAGATTGATTATTTCTTGGTGGTTAGGAACACTTATAAATAGATAAGAATCTAATTAAAAAAAAGTATACAGTTTATGGTTGAAATGGAAACTGTAGACACCACATGACTCCTGCTGTGTGAATGGCAGTATAAGAATGGAATACAGTGGTAATGGCGTATATTCCATATAAATATATGGCATATGTGAAGACACAACATTATATTGATGCCTAACTTTCTCCATAAATTAATGAATTAATTTAATATAATCCCAATAAAAATCACTCTTATTTAATAAAGATAGACAATTGTGAAATTTACTTGGAGAGGCAAACCAGCAAGAATATCTGGGGAAAGCTTTAAGAAGAACTAATGAGGTGTAGCATCTAGACCTACCAGAAATTAATACATACAATAAAACTTCTATAATCAGTCATTTGGTATTGGTGTAGGACTAGACTGAAAAACAATTGGATCAAGATAGAAAATCTAGACATAATTCCATTTGCACATGAAATGTAGTATTGTAGTTTCTAAGTTATATTCTACAGTAAAAGAAATAAGAGGGATAAGTGCTCCTCGGAGAAAGGGTTTATTCCAAGGCTCAGGCAGGTACCACGTGACCATGGGATATTTAGTACGTCAGAAAGTTCTTGATCCCATTCTATCTACATATGTTTGCAATTTTTAGCAATAAAACATTCTTTAAAGTGTGCTCTCACAGAAATGAATAGACATTCAAATGGTTTACCTGATTTAGCTCTCAAATTATAACCAATTAATATCATTTTTAAAATAGCTTTTCAAATTAAGGTTCTGCCTTTTGGTGGGAAATTTTTGAGACCAAGATAGAGAACAATAGATTGGCTATACTTTTAATACCTTATATGTACTTGTTGGCTTGCAGGAATTTTCTTCAGATATGGAAAAATGCAATATATAAGAGATTATTCTGTTCTTTATAAAATAAAATGCTAATAATACAATACTGTATTAGCATAACAAGTATTATAAATTGATTTTTCAATACCTAGGATAAGTTTGAACTGCATCATCTATATTTCTTTTAACCAGGAAACAGTGGTGCATACAAATGAGATTATTTTCCAGGGTTTTCAGTGGAGATCAATAAGTAATGGAAAGAGATTTATTGACCTCCTAGGTAATCAAACCCATTTCAAATGCTCTGAAGTTTCACAAAAATCTCTGGTTTTATTACTGTAAGTGTAAAAAATCTAATATGTTCAAGAAAAACAGAAGCCATTTTGAATGTTACATGTATAGATAATGACCAAATGTGACCACAGTTCTCAGTGTGATTGGGAAAACGGAGATCGACGTTAAATGTTTGCCTATACATTGAACTCCTTAAGCATTATAGATAGAGTAAGTTCATTTTAAAAAAGTAAAAAAAGCATCCACAAAGACTTAAGAAAAAAACCTACACTATTCTTTACTTTAAAAGGTAATTTTACTAACTGGAGCTTAATTAAATCTACAGAGCTTAATTAAGACTTTAATTAAGCAGGCATCTTTCAGACACTGATAATCACCTATGATAGGTTGTTAAAACACTGGTACTCTGCAAAAAAAGTTTCAGTAATAGAGAAGGGACGATGCATTTTCCGAGGCTTTACACACTCATATTCCTACAGTTCGCCTTTTAGCTTTGCACTGCCATGTCACTCTCAGCTTGCAATTTGAAGATTAAGTAATCACTCTTGGCTACACAACAGAATGACAGCTGGATGTAATTGATATGCAGAGAATCCCTGAACTAAATTTTACCCCTGCACATTCTTGTAAGTGATTGGTTGACTCGGCATCATGGTGCAGCTCTGTTATTTTCTGTGCTCCAAGTGTGATCTGAATCTCAGTCCCCTGGTAATGAAACAAGGCAACCCCTGAGCAAACAGTCCACATTACAGCGCTCAGCAAGTCCTCCAAATATGCCATGGCAGTTAAAAGCTGTTCTTTTTAGTTGCGGTTCCCTTCCGCATGACTTTCGTAAGGTAAGATCACAGAAGTGGGTGAAATTAAAAAGAAGAAAAAAAAGCTGCCCAAAGTGATTTCTAAGGCTCGTTTGAGTTGCAAAAGTAATTCTTGTTACTAAACCCAACTTGCTCAAAATATCATAAAGTCTGGTAATTTTAATATTTTTATTTTCTTTAATTGGATGACTTATACCACTTCTCCATAGCCTTATTACCTGGGAATTAAAAAAAAATCCTGAATTTATGTCTGCTTTTTAAGAAGCACATTTATATTTTATATGATAAGAAGCTCTACCCGAGGTGTCTCGGTTATAGCTCTAAAGAGTACTTGGAGGGATGGAGTACTGAACTGAGTTTGTGAATGTATAAGAATGAAAGAAGCAAAATAAAACAATAATGAAAGAAAATTCATAAGAAATAAATTAAGGGGATATGAATGAAAGTGATAGGGAGAAGTAAGTGCCATTCTCAAACCCAACCCAACCAAGTGTTGGGTTGGCCAAAAAGCCCATTACATTTTTTCCATAAAATAAAAGATACATTTTTCATTTTCACCAATAACTTTATTTATTTGGATATTTTGAGTATGTTGGCTATCTCCCCTATTGGATTCTAGTGGATAGAGGCCAGGGGTGCTGCTAACCATTTTTCAGTGCATTAGGCAGCCCCGCAGCAAGGAATTATTTGGCCAAAATATCAGTAGTACCAAGCAAATTTGCAAACCGCTTTGACACATTTGATCAGTCACAGCAGCTTCTCCTTACACTGAACAGATCTTGTGTGTGTGTGTGTGTTTCAGTTGTATTTTTACCTTTCTTGAAATAATAAAGCATAATACACTGAAAATGTGGCATTTCTTCTTTCTTCATCCATATTAAAATGGCTGCACAAAAATTCACCAGTTTTGCTAAGTTTTTTTTTTTAAATGCAGGCCCATATGAAAGCTGTCACAATACAGTTTAACAAAATTGTTTCGAATGAAGTTAAAGGCAACTAAGCATTACTAGAACCATCATATGGAAAAAACTGAAATGAACATTTTGGCCAACTCAATATGTTGTAAGGTATGTGGGTAAATAAGTGGATCACATGGAATTGGTTATTTCCTGGATCTGAGCTCTGAGGGCTCATTTTGCAAATATAGCCTGACAAGTTCTGAGAATACCAGGTGTATCACAGGTAATTGTTACCTCATGATTGTATGTCCTGGTTGCCAGAGCAGCTTGTGTTCATGCATGCTCTCCCAACATGATTATTAAGAGCATGCCCTGTCACTCTTAAAAGTGTCTTAATAGAAAATTATATGATTAATCCGTGCATGCTTCATTACTTTTTACATTGTTTGGCGTGTCTGTATGTGTGTGTACGGAGGAAACAAGTGGAACTGTTTAAAGCACAGGTGGCAAACACAAGGCCCTCAGGCCAAATCCGGCCCTCCATCTTGTTTCTACCCTGCTGTAGTGCCAAGTTCTCACTTAACCATTAAGGAGTAGTTACATTTACACAGTCCTAAAATTACATTTGACCCTTTGAGGGCAACCATGAGGCTGATGTGGCCCCTGGTGAAAATGAGTTTGACACCCCCAGAAAGGTATTCCTGAAAATATTGTTTTATCTTATTACTTGATCTCACTGGGTTTCACATGCTTTTGAAACTTCCTCGTACCTTCCAGAAGGAATAGTTCAGGCGGGAAAAGGACTTGAGCCTGTAAAACCAGGATAATTTTGTCACTCCTTGGCTCTTCTGTCATCAGTCCTACCTGGCTTTGGAGCTGACTTTGTCTCGTGTTTTAATAAGTGAGCAACCATCAGTGCATTTTGATTTACAATTTAAATATAATACAATACAGACACACTTTATCCTTCCCCTTCACAAAAGTCTAAGTTAATTTAACAAATATGTATTGAGAATTTATTATATTGCAGGGACAACATTGAAGAGACTTGACAGCATAGAAGGAACACTTTTCTTTTTAAGGAAACTCACACAACTGAAACAAATTCAAGCCAGTTACATACACAGTAGATGGTGGTGAACCTGGAAGGTAATAATAGGTCCTTTGTTCCCTAAGAGGCACAGGAGACTGAGTGTCTGACGTATGCAGAAGGTCATGCTCAGGCAGCTGGTTGATGGTTAAGGAAGTCAATGGCGTATTTAGAATGAAAGAGCTGTGTTAGAATGAGTATACACAAGAGAAGCAGCAATGCAGGCTATAAAGGAAGATAAAAAATTTCAGTTTACAAATAGAACTGGGAGATGTTTTCCCCAAAGTTGCCACCATTGAAGAGTTGAAGAATGCAGAGGTTGTGATTCCTACCATATCCCCACTGGGCATCATGTACTTGTCTTGAGCAAAACCCAGACAGATCTTAGAGAATTAGAGTGGATTGTTTTAAACGTACTCAAGCTGTGACTACAATTCTAGCTGTTGTTCCAGATGCGGTTTCTTTACTAGAGCAAAGAAACTTACCCAATAATTGGTAGTTCATTATTCTGTTGGATTTTTTTATATATAAGTAAAGAACTTATATATATGTGTGTGTGTATACATATACATATACATATGTGTGTGTGTATATATATATATATATATCTTTCAGCTTATAAAGCCAGAAATACACTTTTATTGTTCTACCTTAGAGCTATATCGATACTCTAGCTCTGTGTTAAAATCTCATCTACAAGAGCCTTGATCACCTCTCCTTTCAACAAGATAACCTATCAGACCCTCTACTGATATTAGGGTGATAGGAATCAGGGACAGGAAGTAGGAACTGTCTTGAATATTTTGGAAAGAAAGAAGTATGTGTGCCAGAGGCTGAGGAGTACTAAAGAGGTTAAAATTCATGGGCCTGGCAGCTTGGTGAAATATCCAGGGCATTGAGATTCTTTCCAAGATGAAGGACAAGTTACTACATTTGATCCTCCTAATTATTAAGAAAGAAATGTAATGCCTAGTGAACCTCTTTGGATTTTGAGAGCTACATATACCCATTTCGGGGATAATATTTAAGAACGGCAGTTTTGAATGTGACTAAAAGCGAGCGAGGGCTTTGTCATAGGTCTAACTTTCTGTGTGAGTGGCCCTGTCACTCAGACTGTGTCACCCAGCTGGCTCAGTGGTTCCCAAAGTGTCTATGGCTGACAGGTGTGCTACATGAAACTTTTTTTAAAAACAAGTTTATTTTTTTAGATTTTTTCTGTTTTGAAAAAGATTTTATTTATTTATTTTTAGAGAGAGGGGAAGGAAAGGAGAAAGACAGGGAGAGAAATATCAATGTGTGGTTGCCTACTGGGGACCTGGCCTGCAACCCAGGCATCTGCCCTGACTAGGAATCGAACCGGTGACCCTTTTGTTCACCCCCTGCACTCAATCCACTGAGCCACACCAGCCAGGGCTACATGAAACTTTTGTAAAGCTCTTATAGTGAATCACTATAAGGGCTTACGATTGCAGGATAAAACTATGTCATCTTCAGATAGCCCTCCTTTTGAGAAACAGTCTCTGGCTTGCCACTGGGAGCTGATAGAAAAGGAAGGCATGTCAGAGGCCCCCTAAATTTCTCTGTAATCTAGGTGCCACAGTGAACTGTATGGGGTGATCCACCAGGAAGTGGAGTTGGATGTACACAGCTGTGTTCTGTCGTCAGATGGAAACAGCATATGTGAAATGGGGCTTGAGCAGGCACTGAAGGGACAAGTAAGTTGCATGAGGAAGTGGCTCAGGTTTCCATGGGTCTTACTGCTGGTACATTGCTATATGTCTTTCAACAATCTCCTACAGCCTCATGGATAGTTCCCAAGGGAGAACCTGACTGAAGAAGAGGAAACTGGGTCCTGATTTACAGGTGACTGAGCATAACATACTGAATCTATTTAAACATAGGTGTTTGAAGTAATAAGGACATATCCTGGGGGGGACCTGTAGGATAGTAAAAAGGCAAATCCCTTCAATAGTCAAATTATTTAGCATTGAACATGGTTTCTCACTTTACTTAGAAAGGGTTATGTCCAGATATGCAGTTATACATGAATTCACGGGCAATAGTTAACAATTTGGTGAAAGGTAAAAAACAACAAAAACAAAAAAACTGAAAAGAACATGATTGAAACTTGGTAACAAGAAGGACTTTGGGAAAAGTACATAAATAGATCTCTTCAAATGGGAAAAGAGTATTTGTGGCCATTGTACATGCTCATACACAGATACATCAGAAGATGTCTGGACACCTTGGACAAGATCGTGTGGGTGTCAGTCAGCCTCTTTCGCCAGTGTTTCACCTCAGTCTGTATACAACGAGCTCGTGAAACAGTCACCATGGAATCAGGGGTGGACATAATGTGTGAACTCAGCAATGTGGACATCTATTCAACAATTCTGTCTGGTGACAGGCAGTGGTGAGTCCCCAGACTGCCAGCAGCAAAGAGCCCCCAATATGGCACACAGAGTATGAGCCAGCCATCTGTTTGCAGGTTGGTTCTGTTGGATGATTTCCATCACAGAAGGGGCAGTGTTCATTCTCACTAGAATAGATCCTTACTCTAAATATGGATTTGCCTTTCCTGCTCAAAATACTGCTTCCAAGGCAACTATCCGTGGATTTACAGAAAACCTCTTTGCTGTCATGATATTACATATGAATTGAATCTGACCAGCTGCTATACTAAGGCACTGCAATGGGTTTATGCTGATGGAACACATTGATTTTACCATGTCTTCTATCATCAGGATCAGTGAACGGTTAGAATTATGAAATGGCGTTTTTTAAAGGCCCAGTTACAGTGCCAGCTATTCCGTGCAACGTCTTCCAGGCTGCAGGGCATGGTTGGAACCAGCAACCTAATGATGGTGCTGTTTCTCCCACAGCCAGTAGGCACAGCCTGGGAATCAAGAAATGGGATATGACTGATTCTCTCACTATTACACTTAATCTTCTACTAGCAAAAATTTTGCCTCCTGTTCCCACAATATTAGGTTCTGCTGGTTTAGACATCTTTGTTTTCACAGAAGAAATGCTTTCACCAGAGGGCACATGCTGTTTCCATTAAGCTGGGAGTTAAATCTGCCACCTGGTAATTGTGTGCTTCTCATGCCACTAAACTGTGAGGCATGAGGCAGGGAAAACTGACCTTATTACAGAAAATTCATTGCTACTGCACAGGGAGGAATATGTGACAGAGCAGTAAGTCTGAAACGCCTCTTTCAATTACCACGTTGTGTCGTGAGTTAATTGCAAACTCTAAGCCAATGCAGGCAGTACTGGAAAGGACTAGATACTTCAGCCAATGAAGGTTTTGATCACCCCACACAGCAAAGAAAGCATACTAAGTTACTTTCTTAGGGCAAAGAGAATAAGAAATGGGTATTGAAAGAACACCGTAAATACCAAATGTCAAATGACCACCTGATCAATTGAAGAAATGATGACGATTCTAAGGCATGTTAGCAACTAATATAGTATATCTCAATATGTAATTTATAAGATATGAAAACTGATGTGTGACTCAGCTAGAGGAAAAATGAGTATCATCCAAAGATAAATAAACTGACTTTGTCCTTTTTGGGGGTAGAAAGTAAATGTGTTTTGGTTGTACTAGGAATGACTTACCATGTTAGATAAATTTTGCTATTCTCTATTTGTGAGTTAAAAGAGGTGTGATTAAAAGAGGTATGTAAGGGTGTCAGGTTGACAGGAGACTCTTCCAAGTTGTGTTACTATTGAATAGATTAGGCTGTGAATTACATTTTCCAGATACCTTTTCCTTGCATGGTTCTAACTTAGAAGTAGAAAGGGAATGCTACACAAGACTTGGAAGCAGCTATTACTCTAGCGAGAGTATTTCATTGAGAAATAGTGATGAGCAAACTGGTGTAGCCAGGAGATCCCAGGTGTTTTCAGTGTCCTCTGCTTCACATCTAGATCATCTTCCTGCTGCTTGGCTCTGCTGTGTAATAACAGCTCCAGGCCCACTACTGGATACCTGGCTGCAGATCATACAGGAAGAACTACTCAGTGCCAAAAGCTTTACATAGACCACTCCAGGAAATCTTTCATGATCCCACTCAGTGACTAAAGCTGCTTCTTGACTCCCCTGCTGTCCCTGCAAGCCCCATCTTGCCTCATGAGCGGACATTTATAACCAGATTCCCCTACATGGAGGTGCTTCAGATGAACACAGTTGTCTTAGGATGTGCCTAGAGCTGTGACCTGCAAGTATTGGCACCTGGTAATTCTCTATTTTTTTGTCATTGTCATGCACTCCATATCCAGGCCTGGGCATGTAGCCACAGAGCCGAGATACCTGCAATTATTGTGGAATTCAAGTTTCTGATTTAAGTGGGTGAATTGAGGATTGGCAAATATCTAAAATTCTGTATCCCCCTTGTTTCAAAGTCTAAACTTTGCTTCAGCTGCCTGACAGCCATTTCCAATCTGAGATTCATTCCCAAATGCCAGTTCACCTCAGTGACCAGGTGGAAATAAGTTAATGAAAGCCATCTCCTCCCACAGGATGCTTTCTGAAATTTCTTCACTCTGCTACCAAGGTTGAAATCAATGCTTTACAGAGATTCTGAATAAAATGATCATGGTTCCAATGCTGAAATATTAAACACATAGGTATATTTCTACTAGAATAAGGCAGAGCTCATTCTGTAAAAGCATCGTTTTCCTTTTAAAAGCATTCATAACTAGTTCACACTTTACATAAAAATACATAGACCATATGTACTGCAATTATAGGTAACTAGGCTTTCTCACATTTACTAACTTGTAGGTCCAAGTAGGGTAAAATTAATGATGAAAATTGCCCTGTTTTCAAGCCCCTCTAGAATAATTGCTGTAACTTGCAGCCTACCCTCCTTGAAAGAATCCCAGTATGGCTAGTCTCCTTGTAGTGGGTTTCTGATATTTTCTTCTCTGTTTCTTCTCTGAGTTTTCCATGGAGCTTCTCCAGACTTTGTGTTAATGGACTTTCCACACTCGCGGATGGTGCCCCTGTCACACCACCTTAGGACTTACTGCACTCTCCTCTTTGTTGCTGCTGTTAGTCTCGTCACAGATGGCCTGGCCCAGCCCCAATCATGGCTTTACTAAAAGAGCAGAAGGGCCCTCTCGCCACAGTCATTGCAATGTTTTATCAGGCCACAAACAGAGATGGTTTTTACTCTATTTTGTGTAGAACTCCAAGTGGTTGATGAACTCTATCATTTCACTCATTTTAATTACATTGCATAGAGTCCTTCTCAGAATCTAGGTTCAAAATCCCCGAGAGACTAATTTGCAAGACAGGTTCCTTCTTGATAATCTCATCTCTGTCTCTATCTCTTATTACTGATACATAATTAGTATCCCTGCATAGAACCAGTATATTCTAACAGTTTCCTTAGAGTGAATTTTTTCTTCATTCAGTTTGCTGTTTTACAAATGCAGAGATATCCCTTAATTTACTCTGTGTTCCCAGAACCATCTGTCCAAATGGGTCTGTCTTTATTTAGTACCCTCAGAAATGGCTCTTTAATCCTTCAAAAATTTATTTTTATTTTCCTTAACATGCCATGACATATCCTACATGCCAAAGTGCTAATAATGGGTCTGAATTAATACACTCTTCTGTCATCCTAAATATGTGTGTGCGTATAATTTTCCTCCAAGGTCTGAAAAAAATGTAACCCATATT
Source organism: Phyllostomus discolor (assembly GCF_004126475.2). NCBI lineage: Eukaryota > Metazoa > Chordata > Mammalia > Chiroptera > Phyllostomidae > Phyllostomus > Phyllostomus discolor. The sequence goes on from NC_040907.2 coordinate 73,577,192, forward strand.
TAAAATCGGACTTTCTTCTTCTTTCTGAGATCTATAAAAAAAAACCCTCCTTGTTTTAAGATTTCTTGAAATAATTTATTATCAGTTACTAGTAAAATCCTTTCCATTCATTGAGTTTAGAAAGCCTGGAGTCAAAAGAACTAAAATCTCCTAGTTCTCCTCTCATTCTCTAAATGCTAGAGAACTGTGGGCTCAACTAAATAAAAAGTGGCATTATAAAAGTTTCAGTAAATAATGTCTCTTCAATGAAGAATCCAGACAGAGTCATAGTGGCTGAGAAGAGGCAGCCTGTGATGGGAAGCTGCTTTGGCACAGTGGGTGGGTGAGAGCTTTAAGGTTTGTGTCTCCTTTGTGTAGTCCAGGTGTTCTCTGAGTTGAAGAAGGACCTTTTTGTCCATATTTCTTTAGTGCTTTCTTCCCCCTCCAGCCCAACCATGGGTCAGATCCTCCAAACTGAGAAAGAAAACTGCTTTTCTATGGGATCATAGAATTTTCTGCACAATAGGAATACACTAGCTGAAGAAGTCAATCCAAAGCTGAAAAACTAAATGAAGCGGTTCAGAAATATAAACTTGAAGTTGTGGTGCTTTGTCACCTGCTGCTGCTCTTCCATCTAATAATAGAGTAATTGCTAATTCATGATGATAAGCCAAACGGAGGATGATTATGCATGTGCCTGTACAATGGTAAGAAGTGGCACTTTGTTTCCTGTGGCTGCCACCCAACAAAAGCAGCAGTGAGAAGCAGGGTCTGGTTACTCTGGTAGCCATGGTGCTGAAGCCGGCCATCCTGGCATCACTCCGACGGGCTGTCTTTGTACTCACAGACGACCAGTGCCCTCCCCATTGAAAGGATGAATATGTAGGCCTTTACACAATATCGAGGCTTAAATTAGTCAGATACATGGGGCCTCTCGCAACACCTGCTCCCGTCCTCAAATTCCAGCTCTGGTGGGAATTATTATCTAGCTGCCTTCTTCTTCCTCCCTCTCCCTTTGCAATTATGTTTAATCCCACAGACACCTGCCTTGGCTTCGGGAGACTACTGATAAGAGGAGATGAAAAGACCTTTTTTTTTCCTATTTGTAACCAAATGTACCAAATAAACACAACAAGCTACAGCTAATTAAACATGTCTAAGGGGAAGGTGTGAGAAACCCCCATGAATAAGATTCTGATTGTGTACCCTCTAATTCGGTGAGGTCATCTTCACCTGGCTCCAAATTCAGAAAAATACCTACCATATTGAAAACCTTCCATCCCTGATGCTTCTCATAACAGTTCTACTTAGATCTCCTGTAATGTTTCGATTTTCAGTGCAGTTTTATTTGAAATGCATTGTATTCCTCACTTTTTGACTGTGGATAATACAAGCGAATGACAGACTAGATCATTTGTTTTTGAAATATTAACTTGAAAGTTTTAGATCTCAAAATAGGAGAGATATAAAATTTCTTCCAATCTTCCTTCATCACCCAGATTTAAAATCAATTTTATTAAAAGTATGGTAAAATTAGTTTTATATTACACATTGCTTTTATATTTACAATATCACAGACTTCTCAGGCTCTCATCCTTTGAAATATCTGTGTTTGAGACAAAACACTTCAGAAGACCGTGTGGTTTGTTCTGAATTTTCATCAGCATGCTAGACAGAAGCAAATGTGTGTGTGTGTGTGTGTGTGTGTGTGTTTAAATCTTTAAACAGTTTGAAATGAAAGGATCCTGGGGCATATGTGCATTGGTGAAATTTAACTCAAAGGTTTAGGGGCAAAAGTTTGGAGAGACTGATTGGGGAAAGCAGAAAGATTGTAAATAATTTAAAAGAATATAAAGAATATCTTAATACACAAAAATTTGAGAAAAATAGCAACTTCCTTTTTTTTTTCCACCCTGAGGGTTAACATCATAGATGAAACCATGCACAAGTCTGAAGCAGGACACTTTAAGTTCCATGGGACATGGTTCCCATTTGTATTAAAAGTCTCACTGGTAACTGGTAAAAACAGTCTTTCTTTAGACGCTGAATTTGTGGAGAGATGCAGGAAGAGCAGAGCATCTGTTTGGATCATTGTCTTGCATAAATGTAATGATATAGTTTTGTTTAGCCAACAAAGATAAAGGAAGAACAACCTAAATATACCAACAAGTTTATAGTCAAAATGAAAAATCATACAGACTAAAAAAGTCCTGCTTAAAAAACAAACATGCTATCAAAGTACTCTGATATATAGCCAATAGTTGTCATGTAATATTTTGAGTTCAAGCATAGGTTGAAAAAACATACAAACCATATGAATTTAAGTTTTCCCCTTCAGCAGATTTGGCTAAAATCTTAAAGTCTACATAAGCCTACATGAAATTACATAATGACCAAACTGGACCTAAATCTGCCATGTTGCTCATGTTTTTCCTGGATGCATGTTGTTTCTAATCTGTACCAAGTAGTTCAGAAATACGTAATTCAGCATCACATGCAATTTGGATTTTCACAAGAGAGTAACTGGAATATGTTGACAAGAATATGCTACTTCTATTGAAAGAAGTAGCACATCAGATATGAGGCATTGTATTAAGGACTGTGAACTTCTTAATGGTGCTGACTCTGCCTTGAGATAGTTTATGTGCCAAGGTGATCATCTTTGAAGTTGAGTGTGAGAAAAAAAAACAGAACCTCTTTTTACATTTATCTTTAAGTACAAGAAAGGAATAAAGTGCAATAGGGAAATGTACACAATATATGAACCATTCACCTGCTCCCTGCCCCGGGTATTACAGAGCAGGTGAAGTATTAGTAAGAAAGTGTCCGTCTCAGAGGGATGGCTAGTGGGATCTACACATCTACACACAGGTGTTGACTTTAAAATTTGTGTGATATAATGCAATTTTTATGTTCCTAGTTAACTAGAATTTTAAATGATATTATCTTCCTTTAACTAAACTAAATCCTTATGAAATGGCAAGTGGCTTAAAAAGAGTCCTGAGGAGTAAGCCTGTGTCAAAAATAGTATAAGTCAGCCCTGACTGGTGTGTGGCTCAGTGTGTTGGGCATCATTCTGCAAACTGAGAGGTCAACCCAGGCCTGGGTTGGTGGCCAGGTCCCCAAACGGTGGTCTGTGAGAAGCAACCTACTGATGTTTCTCTCCCTTTCTTTCTCCCTTCCTTCCCCTCTCTTTAAGAATATGTAAATAAAATCTTTTTAAAGTAATAAAAATCATGTAGTTATAGCCCACAATAAGAGGCGGAGCTCTTCATCAACTGTTTCAGGAGGCATAAACAAGGATATAATCAGATTTGATGAGAAATTGGTACCCTAGAATCAATATTATGAGGGATATTATTTATAATGGAGATAGGTATCCACCATGGTTAATAATGAGACTTGCTTTACCTATATATTCTTCTATGAGATTTTAACACAGTTCAATTATCACATTTAATGAGACATTTAAAATATCGTTCATCTCATTTTTATCTCATCTTTTTTTTCTATTTTTGTGTGCATATAATAATGTATTAGTACCTTATTAGATCTACATACTACATATGCACATCATTACATTATCTGGTCTAAGAAGCTTGTATTTGATTCTTAGTTCTGTTCTATGCTCTGTGTATTGTTGGTGAGTCATGTAACCTCCCTGGGCATCAGTTACTTCAACTAGAAAATATTACTCAGTTACCGCATCCAACTTAGTTGTTTGGGTTGGTAAAAAGTTAATGATGCCTAACCTCAGGAATCTTCTGCCAGGGTTTTAATGAAAAATGAAAAAGTCCCATATGTTCTTTACTGGAATCCTGGACTAATAGCCTATCTGTTAGATTCTGCTTCACACAAAAGATACCTATTAGTCAAGATCTTACACCTTAAATGAAACATGAAGTTATCTTTGGGCTCTGACTTAAAAAAACAAAATTCTACATGTATGGTTTCCAAAGTAGTGTTGCTACCAAAAACATGTATATTTAGGAAATCTTCCTGAACTTCTAGTGACCTGGAATCTACCAGCACACATTTCAGGCTGGGACATCTGGCGGTCCATAAACTTATTTATTTATTTATTTTACACAGAGCAGCTGTACTTGAGCAGATGACCAGGGGCTGTGTAATCAGAGTGTGAATAGCTGAATTAGTAAATCATATGAGGCTTCTTAGGCACTTGTTTAAGGCCTGCATGTGCCTTTTTAATTTTCCTTTATTAAGGTTGTCCCCAAACATAGCAGTGTTAGCAATGGGGTTATTAGTGACTTATTTGCTTCATTAAAATTTATTGCACTTTTTACATCCACCATCTGGGGCAATGTCTCCCCACCTCACTGTTAAAATGTAACTTAAAACCATGCCTGGCACTGATAATTCCTGAAAAAAAATACTCTATAGATGGAATTCTTTTTTTCTAATGCCAGGACTGTCCCGCCAGGAGCTCAATACACAAACACCATAATAGCACAGGCACTATTTCTAGGCCAGCCACACTCAGTCACTGCTAGGACACAAAGCCTTACATTCAAGCTTTTTGCTGTAAGTTTCTGTTTATAGGTAAAGAAAAAAAGGAGGGTAGTTGTTATTTTAAATGTTGTAAACCCTGTGGAAAAAATGGAAAAAACTTAAAATGCCTTTGGCAGAATACTGTATATCTTAAATCTCCCATGGTTTAATTCAGGAATATTTGGGTTTAAGAGGTTGCAAATATATGAATAATGTGATAAGTTTAAAGTAAAAGACTGAGATATTTAAGACTTGGTGGACTTTTAGGGACTGCCTGATCCAAAAAATTGTCTAATTATGTTTTGAGGAAAAAATATAGCAATGTGAGTGTTTACTTTAAAATCTAAGCTCTTGTCTTGTATTCAAATACCTGTGATGAAATCTATGAGGTTGGAATGGAAGATTCTTCAACATGAAATCTAAGACCCATTCCACAGTGGAGCCCCTGAGATGGGAAGGTGGGTGTCTGGATAACACTTTGTAGGTCCACATTCATTAGGAGTATAAATTCTATCTATTAAACAACATTCCTTTTGTTTGAAACACACATACACATTGCTAGATTTCTTCATTAGGTATTTTTTTTTTAGTTTCCAAAATTTAACATCAAACTGTAAAAATACTACAGAAAAGAACTGAGTCAGGGTTGTTCAAAGGGAGCACAGACTATTCCCATCTGCACCACTGACTCATGCTGTCTCAGGTTTATGCTCCCTTACACTGTAAAAGGGGGAAGGGATATCTTTTACACCCATCACGTAGGGATAGTAAGGATCAAATCAGAGCATAAATGTTAATAGCTTTGAAAAAGCTTAAGTGTTATTAAAAACAAGATATGTACCACTTTTTCCAGTAAGAAAATAAAATATTTGAATGGGAATAAACCACATGAGGTCAGAATCTACCCCTTCAGATAATACTTAATAAAAGCTGAACAGGATTTATGAAAAAAATGATTGAGCCCATTCTCTAGTAATGAAAGTTATGTTTGCTTTGTTATTCACATTCAGTCCAACGTTCTCTGTCACAATAAGTCAAAAAATTCCAGATGAGACTGGATCCTAGTGTGAAAATAAATTTGAGAATATCTGTTGCCCTTCTAAAATATACCTATAGTGTGAGTGTTAAGAAGGTAGTGAAATTTGAAGACTATAATCTGTTATTGCTGACAGATATGGATTACTTCTGATGCAAAGAGGAAAAGCATATATGTTTAAATGTGTATGTTAAAAATTTACACAGATTTCCACTTACATTAAGGATGTAGAAAGCTACAAGAGAACATCATTTTTATCCTAGTGATAAGAAGAACTGTCTAATCTTAAACATTCATAATTTTTAGTTCATCACAGAACTCAAATCACAAGGCAGCTAGGTGAACTAAATTCTAAAAGGTAATAAGATCCTCCAAGGAGAGATAGGTCCCCTTAATATTTTATCTCTGGCAAGTATGGGAAGATAAGGCAGTTGCCATAAAAATGGGCAAGGAAGCTATGGATAAAATATTAACTAATTAGTAGAGACTGAGTAGGAGTTAAAACGCTAGTTTAACCTCTCCAGAAGTACCACTCAAAGGGCAGTCTGCACCCACTAGCCAGCTGACTTCTACCGGGTGTTCATATAAAAGATTGGGATAAAGTCAAGCAGCCTGAGGCAAATATCCTTTGTAGCACAGGTGTGCAGGTTCTGTCTGGGTTTAATGATGGGGAAGTTCTACCTGGAAGAAGCTTGTCTATGCTCTAAGCCCTACCTGATTACAAGATTATCATCAGCTGCTGATACCCAGTTATAGACCCCACTTGGACATGAGAAAAAAAAAGCTATCTGCTGTTGGAAGAAGAGAAAATATTCTCTCACCTTCCCCACCCCTACCTCGATTGAGGTATAGATATACTGTAATTGAGAGAAAGGTATTAAACCAGTCTTCACAGTGCACTGTCATGATGCAAAACACCTGCCACTGCGAAAGGACAGGAAAACTGCTGGCACCTAGGCTTCTTCACCTTGTGGTGAAAATCTTCTGTTCTTAAAAGAAGGGCAGAAAAATCCCTCTCATCAAAGGTTCTCACTAATACAGGGCAGAGTTTCACTGACATCTGACATGGGATGGGTGTGAAGTGCCCACTCTCCCAGGGGTGTCCATGCTTTTGGCATCACTGGGCCACACTGGAAGAATTGTCTTGGGCCACACATTAAATACATTGTGACAGGTAACCACAAAAAATTTATAATGTTCTAAGTATATTTACAATATTTTGTTGGGCTGCATTCATAGCCATCCTGAGCCATATGCAACCCGTGGGCTTCGGGTTGGACACCCCTGTGGCTAGATCCTACATTCAAATAGAAGGCAGAGGCTGTTTGCCAGTAGCAAAGAAACAAAAATGCTGAAAAATATTCCACTCCTATCACAAGCCCTGCATTAAGTACAAATCAGCAGAAATATACCCCAAGGAAAAAGCAAAAATGTAGTGAGAGACCTTGCTGAAATCTAGGGGTGAAGCAGAAATACAAAGAAAATTCTTTAGCACTCCAGGCCTCAGAGTAAACAAAAGTAGCAGCAGTCTACCAATGGATGGATTTGAAGTCTGTGGTAGATGGATAGTAACTAGAGCAACAATAAAACCAAATACAGTATAAATACAGACTAGGATGATTGAACCAAGTACACTAATGGCTTAACAGAAGAAAAGGCATGCCCATTTATTAGAATAAATATTATTTCCCTCAGTCTCTGCTACTGCTTTATACACCATATCTAGCACCTAATAAAAATTTATGAGAAACTCGACAAAAATAAAATGCAAGAAAAAAACAGCTGATTGTCAGAGGCAAAAAGCAGCCAACAAAAACAGTCAGAAATGACCCAGTTTTTGAAACAATTTTTAAAATATAATCTAAGTAAAATGTTAAATAATATGCTAGAAAAGATAAATAGCATACATGAACAGATGGGGAATTTCAGCAGAATGATTACAATACACAAGGGAGTTAAATGAAAATGCTAGAAATAAAACCCAAAATATCAGACATAAATAATTTCATCAATTAGCTTAAAAGTAGACTGGACACAGCACAGTAAAACAAATAAGTAAACCTGATGATGGCTAAATAGGAATGATAACAATTACAACAGAAAGAAAAAGCAATAAAAGCCCTAGCAGGGTGGCTCAGTTTCTTGGAACATTGTTCCGAACACCAAAAGGTTGTGGGTTCAATTCCCAGTCAGGGCGTGTACATATGTTGCTTGTTCAAACCCTGTTGGGGTGCACATGGAAAATAACGGATTAATGTTTCTCTCTCACATGGCTGTTTTTCTCCTGCTCTCTATCTCCCTCTCTTTCTTTCTCTCTCTAAAATTAATAAGCATGTCCTCAGGTGAGGATTAAAAAAAGGAAGAAAAGCAGTAAGAAAAAAATGGAGCAGAGCTTTCAAGAGTTGTAAGAAAGTGAACAAACTCACAGACTGGAAAAGGAAAAGGTAAAGAGAATGGGAAAGATGGAGATTACAAGTAAAATGAAAAAATTATATATATATATATATATATATATATATATATATGGGCCAAATGACTGCTTCCCATGGTTGCTATGGCAAATTAACAAAAACTAGATGGCTTTAAAAAATAGAAATTAGACTTCCAGCCAAGATGGAGGCATAGGTAGGTACACTGTGCCTCCTTGCACAATCAAAAGAAGGACAACAGCAAATTTAAAAACAAAAACAAAAAAAACAAACAACCAGAACTACCAGAAAATTGAACTGTATGGAACCAAGAAGTTAAAGAAGAAATATTCATCCAGACTGGTGGAAGGGGTGGAGATGGGTAGCTGGGGTGGAGAGGATGCCCAGCAAGCCAACAGCTGGCACAGTGGCAGTCCCATATTTTCATGTGGATAGACCAGGAAGAATAACTGGGGAGTGAGACAGACCGCATAACCCAGGGTTCCAGCCCAGGAAAAAAAAGCCCCAAACCTCTGACTGAAAAATTTTGTGGGGGTCAAGGTGGCAGGAGAAGCTCCCAGCCTCATAGGACAGTTCCTTGGAGAGACTCACAGGGTCCTAGAACATACACAAAACCACCCACCTGCGAATCAGCACCAGAAGTGCCTAGTTTACTTGTGGTAGCAAAGGAAGTGACTGAGTGCTTGTGGAGAGCTGAGCAAGCAGCATTGTTCCCTCTCGGACCCCTCCCCCACAAAGTGCAACAACTCAGCAATTGTGGGTTGCCTCACCCAGGCCAATAACTAAAGCTCTGCCCCTTACTATATAATAGGTGTGCTGAGACAAAAAAATGTGGACCAAGTGAAAGAACAGATCAAAACTCCAGAAAAAATACAACATAGTAATGAAGAGAGAGCCAATCTTTCAGATGCAGAGTTCAAAGCACTGGTAATCAGAATGTTCACACAACTGGTTGAGTATGGCTGCAAAATAGAGGAAAAAGTGAAGGCTATTCAAAGTGAAATAAAGGGAACCAACAGTGAAGGGAAGGAAACCGGGACTCAAATCAATGGTTTGGACCAGAAGGAAGAAGTAAACATTCAACCAAAACAGAATGAAGACACAAGAAATCAAAACAACGAGGAGAGGCTTAGGAACTGCCTGGAAAACTTTAAACCTTTCAACATCTGAATCATAGGGGTGCCCGAAGGAGAAGAGTAAGAACAAGAAATTGAAAACTTATTTGAAAAAATAATGAAGGAGAACACCCCCAATGTGGCAAAGAAATAGACTTCCAGGAAGTCCAGGAAGCTCAGAGAGTCCCAGAGAAGTTGGACCCAGGGAAGCACACACCAAGGCACATCATACTTACCCAAGGTTAAAGTGAAGGAGAGAATCTTAAAAAGCAGCAAGAGAAAAGGAGACAGTTACTTACAGAGCAGTGCCCATAAGACTATAAGCTGATTTCTCAAAAGAAACCTTACAGGCAAGAAGGGGCTGGAAAGAAGTATTCCAAGTCATGAAAGGCAAGGACCTACATCCAAGATTACTCTATCCAGCAAAGCTATCATTTAGAATGGAAGGGCAGATAAAGTGCCTCCCAGATAAGGTCAGATTAAAGGAGTTCATCATCACCAAACTCTTATTATATGAAATGTTAAAGGGACTTATCTAAGAAAAGAGAAGATAAAAAATATGAACAGTAAAATGACAACAAACTCACAACTATCAACAAACACACCTAAAAAAAACCCTGAAAACAAAAACAAACTAAAAACAACTAGAACAGGAATAGAATCACAGAAATGGAGATCACATGGAGGGTTATCAGTGGGGAAGTGGAGGAGAAAGAGTGAGGGAAAAGGTACAAGGAATAAGAAGCATAAATGGTCAGTACAAAATGGACAGGGGGAGGTTAAAATAGTATAGGACATGTAGAAGCCAAAGAACTTATATGTACGACCCATGGACATGAACTAGGGGGAGAAATGGGATAGGAGAGGGTGTGTATGGTGGAGAGGAATAAATGGGTGGGGGAATGGGACAACTGTAATAACATAATCAATATAATATATTAAAAAAGAAAATCCTTAAAAAATCAACCATATTTCTATATGCTAGCTATGTCTCATTGAAAATTGAAAAGAAAATAGATGTTTAAACATATTAAAACATAAAGTTTTTAAGACTAAATTTAACAAAACACATGGAAGACATATACACTAAAAACTTTAAAATATTGCTAATGGAAATTAAAGAAAATATAAATAAAAAAGATGGGTACTTTGTTCACATGTTGAAAGTCTCAAAATTGTATAATTACTTCTCAACTTTATTTAAAAACTCAAAGTAACCCCAATTAAAATCCAGATTTTTTAAAGAAATTAACAGATATTTTAAAATTCACATGAAAATAAATACAATGGTTCGACCATGATATGCTGAAGTGATATTTTCTGTGTGTTAATTCTACTTGGGGTTTGCAGAACTTTTTGAATCTGTAATTTTATGTATTTCATTGAATTCAGTAAACTTTCAGCCATTATTTCTTCTAACATATTTTTGATCTATTATTTATATCCTCTCTTTTGAGACTGTAATTACATATTTGATAGATCTTTTGGATCATCTCACCAGTCCTTGAAAGCGATGCTCATTTTTGGTCTTTTTTTATGCTCTTTATTTCTCTTGAGTTATCTTCAGATTCATGGAATCTTTCCTATGTCATTTCTATTCTGCTGTTAATTATATCCAGTAACTTTTTTATTTTAAATATTATATTTCTCAATTCTATAGTTTCCATTAGATTTCTGTAGTTTTTATGTCTGTCAATATGAGGTTTCTTTTACAGTTTTAAGCATACAAATAATAGCTGCTTATGTGCTAATTCCAACATCTATTAATAGAATTGGTCTCTATTCATCATCTTTTCTGTATACAATGGCTTATGTTTTCTTATTTCTTCTTATGTTGAGTCCTTTTGGACTGTATCATGGACATTGTGAATGACATCTCATTTAAACTCTGGACCTTACGTTCCTCTAAAGTAGGGGTGTCAAACTCATTTTCACCAGGGGGCCACATCAGCCTTGGGGTGGCCTTCAAAGGGCTGAATGGAATTTTAGGACTGTGTAAAAGTATCTACTCCTTAACAGTTAAGTGAGAGCTTGATGCTGCTGCCACCAGGTGGAAACAAGTGCTGGCCTGATAAAACAAGGTGGAGGGCCTGTGGGCCTTGTGTTTGCCACCTCTACTTTTAAGAGTGCTATGTTTGTTTTTGCAGGTTGCTAACTTGGCTTAATTAAAGCTGAAAACTCTGTTTTGTTTCCCTAGCTGTCCATTCATTTTAGTCTTGCTGGGGTTGTTTTTTGTTTGCACCATGCATATATTTGATTTCTATATGTGTCTTACAAAGGTCAGCCAGTGGCTTGGGAAGAGTGCATATGGAATTTGAGTCTCCTTGTCTCTGAGTCTTTCCTTTCTGGAATTTATGCTTTTACTTTCCGAGGGATGTGGTTGCCCTAAACTCTGTTCTGATTCATCAATCTAGTAATGTTGAGGTTTTTCTACTGGAATTATAGCTGTCCTACACTGGAGAGTAGGGACTACTCTCAAGACAACAGGTGTAATATAGGAAACTCAGTATCATTTCTATTTATTTCATAATGTTGCCATATAAATTACCTTAAATATGGTAACATAAAATACTTACTCTCTTACAGTTTGGAGGTTAGAAGTCCAAAATCTAAGGGTCATCAGGAACTTCCTTTCTCTGAATGTTCTGGGCGAGGATCCTTCCCTGCCTTTTCCCAGCTCTGGTGGCTGCCAGTAATCCTTGATGTTCCTAGGCTTGTAGAAGTATCACTCCAGTCTCTGCCTCCATCATCACATGCTATTTACCCCAATATCTTTTTGTCAAAAATTCCCTCTTCTTTCAAAGAAATGAGTAATTGTTGTATGACTTCATCTTAACTAAAAAAAAAAAAAAGATTTTATTTATTCATCTTAGAGAGAGGAAGGGAGGGAGAAAGAGAGGGTGAGAAACATCAATGTATGGTTGCCTCTTGTGTATCCCCTACCAAGGACCTAGCCTGCAACTCTGGCATGTGCCCTGACTGGGAATCGAACCAGCAACCCTTTGTTTCACAGGCCAGCACTCAATCCACCAAACCACACCAGCTAGGGATGATTTCGTCTTAACTTGATTATATCTGCAAAGACCCTATTTCCAAATAAGGTCACATTCTCAGGTACCGGAAATTAGAACTTGAATATATCATTTGGGGGACACAATTCTACCGGCTAAAATTCCTTCCCTCCAAGTGTTTCTCCTCCTTTCATTGTCTTTTTTGGTGTACTTTCTGGTATCTTAAGCAGTCATTTTTTTTTTCTAGAATTTATATTTATTTTCTCTAACAGGGTTGGTTTCATAGGAGCTATTGGGCCATATGTGAAATGGAACTTTCTTATTTCACAGCTATATCTATCTATCTATCTATCTATCTATCTATCTATCTATCTATCATCTCTCTAAGTTTCTCTGTGTGTGTCTCTTTCCCTCTCTCACCACCACACAAGTGCAAAATTTATGCTCTTGTGACTTTAGATAGAAAATTGTTGTTCCACTGGATTTGAGGTCAGATATTCCAGCCATTTATCACAGACTTTCTTCTCCATTACATTTGTTTCATTCTTTAAAGAAAAAAAATCAAAACAGTTGACAAAAATATAATAGATAAAGTAGGACACTTTCTTATTTGTCTTATGTTTTTGTGGCATTTTTACCTCAAGTTTTAAAAATGAGAATGGGATATAAAACTAAAAACACATATTTCTCAATGACTACAACTCCCCTCCAATAACTTCAAACCTTAAATCAAACATGATTTGGAAGACAGTGAAAAAAAACTAAGCAAAAACAGTCTTTGTTGATAAATACTCATGATTTTCATAGAATTATTTGACTAAACCTCAATTTCTGTATGCACATAAAGGTTATCGTGAGGATAAAATACATCATTTGAATTACAGTGTGTGGCACATCCATGCAAAAATAGATCTTGTCCTCCCGAATTTGGTCTTGTCATTCCTAGTTTTTTCATGCTTTCACTTCCCCTTGATGCATTTTGATGTGACTAACAAAATCACTACTTTACACCTACAACAAAATAACTAGCTGAGATTAATGAACTCTATACTACATACAACTAGGACCAATCCATTCATTTTGATTTGGGTGTTTTCCTGAAAGCTGCCTTCAGAATCACCCTTGGATCCTTGTGGTACATAAAATCAACCAGTAACATGCACACAACTCTAGACTACTCTCTCCAAAAATGCAAGTTTTTCTTCTTTCCTCTCAGACTATATGCGGCTACATTTGCTATAAATTCTTCCTTAGTAGAAGTACAGCAAATCTTTTGTTAATTTGAATACTCAAGTGTTATAAGTATAGATTCACATTTTTTAATCCCTAGGCACTCAACTTTGCTGTGCCTACAATGTGGAAAAAATAGCTTTTGCCTTATGCATGCTTCTGAGAGATACAAGAAGAGGCAATTAGAAAATGTCAAGAAAGCTTTCTAAGATCCTTAGAGGGAAGAACACCATATCATTATAATAAAAATAAAATCATTCTCAATCCCATCACTCTCAAAAGGTTTTTACATATTGCTCGTACATTTAAGATATAAAATTGTAGCCTCATTGAACTTGAGAAAATCTCAAGAAGTTATATGGTCCATTCCCTGCTTTAGGAGAGACCACAATTTGATCATTTCATATGATTTCTTAATTTTTTTAAGTCTTCTAAAGACAAACATTCCTAACTTGATTTGATAATTTGTTTCTACTGCTTATATTTCTCCCCCAAACAAAAATATTATTTAAATCTATATTTTAGAAAATATAATGGTAATATGTTACAGACTGGAATTTCTTAGTCAAGAAATGCTGACCTCAACTATTTTTACCCAGCTAAAGTAATCAAATGTAGGGGAAAAAGCAGAAATGGGGTTTAACCCTGAAATATTGTTGATGTCTTGATTACACATTTTTTGTTTAGAATTATTTCTTATAAAGTTTAAACATTTATTTGCTATATAAAGTTGTAAAAGATGTCAATTTCCTCTATCGTGTTTTTAATTGCATTTATATTTATTATATGGATCAGAGACTAAAAATCAGAATTTGAAAGGAAGTCATGATTGCAATTAAACTAAAAAATGCGGAAAAAGCCCTGTCTACTGTGGCTCAGTGGATTGAGCACCGGTCCATGAACCAAAGGGCTGTGGTTTCAATCCCTGGCAAGGAGCACACATGCCTAGGTTTAGGCCAGGTCTCCAGTAGGGGGAGTGCAAGCGGCAACTGCACATTAATGTTTCTCTCTCTTTCTCCCTCCCTTGCCCTCTGTCTAAAAATAAATAAATGAAGTCTTTTTTAAAATGAGGAAAAAAGACTTGAAAGAACCAATATTCAGGAATATTTATAAAAGGCTCACTAGTCCACTTTCTACTATAACTTAGGATTCAGAATACTACATGCACTGACCAAATGAGTTTATTTAAGAAAAGGGCATATTCTTGCACAGTTTAACTTATAGGTGTACATAATCTCAAGTCATATATATCTTGAAAAACATATACAATTTAAAGAGAAACCAGAGCTTTATTATTTTTATAAATTTAAAAACACTAGAGTTGTTCAGTAGCTAAGGAACTCATTTGAATATTTTTGCAAAATGGATAATGATTTTCCTCCATTTATCTGAGGCTTGCTGTGTAGCTGCACTATGAATGACCATTTTGCTTGGATATGGTCTCTTGTTTACCACTTTCTGTTTCTCTTTGCTTTGCCAGTTTTATAATACCTCTGAACTCCACTTCACTTTGAACCCATTGAATTTGAGAAATCCATAATTTAAACAAGGGGAGATATCAAGGCAATTGCAAACAACTTCAAAATCTATTAATTCAATACAAATTAATAGACTTTCTTATAATCCTATGCCTGTAACTTCAACTTTGGGCTATCAGAATCTTTTTACAAAAAATAGCATTGTTATACACTTTTACATAACAAACTGTGTTGTTTAATAAAGCTATTGTTTTTGAACAGTTTGATGTAAGAACTACAATACTACATCTTTACAAATAAAGAAGTTTCTTGGAGTTTATGTTAAAAAAAGGTTGACCTTCAGTGGAACATTTGATCCCAATTCTTTACCTGCTGTGGTTAGTTTGGATGTAAGGACGTTAATGTAAAGGATCCAGACATTTATTTGATTATTTACATGCACCCAAATACCCTAGACAAAGCACACAACAGAGAAGAAATGAACTGAAATAATAAGAAGCATCCGATCAACAGAAATGCATCTTGCGTCATTTCTTTTCAATGATTTAGAACTGAATTTTTGCCCAAAAGGATATCAAAACTAAAGTCAAGCTTTTTTCAGTAGCAGTGATTTAAACAAACATGTGCTGGGATGTATTTTCAGACATAAAGGTTCCCAGCCAGAGGTTTTGTTCAGGATTGCTATTAAATAAATTCCCCTCAGGGCCTTGTAAAAAGATAGTATTTGAATTATAAGTAGACATATCCCATTTTCCACATTCTGGAAGCCACTGAAGATTTCTTGTTGCCTAGTTGTGGCGAGGGAGCTGCCCCCTTTTGTGTTTGTTGAGCCCTGTCTCTAACAGTAATTATGAGTTTGGGGGATCATTAAAAGTTGATTTTTTTTTGTACATAAGACTGCTTTTGAAGCACTGTGGCTGATCAAAACCATGTTCTAAAAGGCTTTTGATGTATACATGCCTCATTAAGTAAAGGTCAAAATTGGACAATGTCCTGTTAATTTCCTTTTGCTGGAGAAATCAATATCTGCATCAACATTCATTAAATTTGACAGAGCTAAGAAAGTTAGATGTGAAATGTAAATCAATACTTATTCCTGATAGGATTAACTTGCTGTATAGGGAGAATAAAACATCAATTCTTTATACCTATGTTCAACCCAATACTTCACTCTGGCTTTAGGGAATCTGCCTTTTTGCCTGTTTGGCCTTCAAACTCTAATCTGGCTTTGGGTTTTTGTTGGCTGAAGCTGAATATTATCCTTGAGCAAATTTTATACCTTGTTAATATATATGCAACGCAATATTTTCTTTTGTATTATTGTTTGCAACTTGTTAAGATTAAATCATGCCCTTCCACCACCATCTAAAAAAATCTGGGAATTAAAAAATTTTGGAATCTCTTTTATTACCATATAAAATGTGCAGATTAAAAAGTTTCATTTTCCTTCTTGTTGTTATCAGCAAAGCTTTGGATATCCTACAAATCATAGGACACATAGTTTAGAAAAGCCCATTTTATTTATACAAATATCCAGGAGTCATTTGGTTTGTCATCATTATTGTTTCCTCTGAGATTTTAAACTCTACAACTATGCATTTCCATAAACACAGCTTTATTTTAGTTGACTGTGTTGTTCATAATTATAACTATGGGTTATTGCAAGATTCTGAGACACCTTTTAGAATGAAGAATATTAAGTGATGTGCAATCTAGTTGCACTGTCCTGTGAATTTTGTGACATTTTGTTTATTTCAATAGAGAATATATATATGACCTCATCGATCCCCCACTCTAGCACTAGATAATGATTTCTGGGTATGTTACATTTGTCTGAAAATCTGAATAAGACATTACTACTCTTTCCCTTCAAACTAAGTAGGGTTTGCCGAAGTTATCGATGGAGAACAGATGCCAGCCAGCACCGTACCCTCCTATGTTCTTCACGTACTGGAATTTCTCTGTAGTGTCAGAACTGGGCTTGGTGTGCAATGGGACAAAATTCAAACCAGAGAGTACCAGACAGCAGGGGTCACATGGACTCATCAGGTTGAAGGAAGTTATCTGGAAAGATTATAACAGAAATCAAGGGGGAGCAGCAGATACAGGATATAGAAAGAAGGATGGTGATGATTACAGAAGTTAGCACAATCATTTTGAAGATCATAGAGGCCTCCATCACTTTTCTGCTTTAAAATTTTCAGTATGTTCTTAGGCAATAAAATGAAGTGCCTGTTTCTTAACCTGTCTCTGAAGTTCTAGGTAATTTGATTTCATGCCTTTCTCTCTTCACTTTTCTCCTAATACTTTTATGTGTTAATCACTGTATATTTAGTCTTGTTTCTGTCCCTGAAACATGCCAAGAGCTGGAGGTTTTTCATGTGTTGTTTCTCCTGTCTGAAACACTCTTCCCCTAGACCTTTGTATGGCTGACTCTCTCAACACCTGGGTCTTGGCTTGTTTCCCCTCCTCACAGACATCTTTCCCGATCGTCACCCTGGAGAAAGTAATCTTTCCATTGTGGAGGTCTTATGTTGTTGCTGTCATTTTCTTCATAAGCACTTATCACTGAAATTGTTACAGAAACAAAAGGAGGGGTCCAAGGGCGATATGCTATCACTGAAAGGAACCCCCCAGGTTCGTTATATCTGCCACCAATAGGAAAGACATCTGTCAATGCCAGAGATTCATGAAAAGGAAAGGAAATGTTTATTTAATGCTATACAAACTTAAAGTAGTGACCTAATATCTTTATCAAAATACCAAAGTCCCTTAAAACACCCACAAACACACACAGTCCTTCCTTCCGCCATTGCCCAGTCTGGGGTACCGTATCTCAGGAAAGGAAATAGAAGTCCTTGGCTCAGGCAGCCCCCAGTTCTTCCCAGTGATCCGTCTCAGCTGGTAGGCCTCCCTTGGTTTCTGGCACCATCAGCTGTGTCACCAGGATCTTTGCTAAAGCTGGGTGGTGGTTCTCCCTACTAATGTTTCAGGGGTCACCACTCTAGCAAAGCTGCATGGCTCTCCTTTCTATTGTCACAGTGGTGTGGCCCTCCCTGCACAATGGCTGTGGGAGTTCCCACTCTGCCAAAACTGCATGGTTCTCTCTCCCAGGGCCAGGGGAGTCCCCACTCTAGCAAAGCCATTTGGTTCTCTTACATGTCCACAGCCATGTCTGGGTTTAAATGTCTACGCCAATCTTCCTCTGCAGCCCCATTTCCGACTCCTCCCACAATTGACCACACTTGCCAGCACTCTCATATCCTTCCAGCTTTACTGGGCTTCCATCCTGAGTCTGGGCAGGCATGACCCCATGTCATGGACCCAATCTTCTCCAAGCTCCCACGTAGGAGATATAACTTGGGGGACCTGCCCCAGTTACATCTTGGTGGGGAAGTTACTTCCATCCCCCTGGCTCAGAGCACTGGCCACAGCTATTTAACATATCTATGAAACCAGTTACAGGTTATAGATATGTTAAATGACCACACCAGAGGTTAACTGCAAAGCTGTTGCTATGCAAAACAGCTCTCAATGGCCCTGCTCCATTTGTTCTTTCCCTCAACCTACACCTGTGGTAGGGGGTGGGTGAGGACATCCTAATATTTCCTGAACACCTTGAGTTCTGGACCCCATTCCAAATCCCTATTTGGGGCCTCCCCTCTTGGCTGCACCCTGTAACAAAATGATTCATTCTGTTTCTTCATACTTTATATGTCACTAGATTATAAACTCCAAGTGTTAGAGATTTTGTAACTAGAACTGAGCTTACCATAAGAAACATTTAAATGCACTTTTTTTTGCTTAATAAATGAATTAACTGGAAAAAGTCAGAACCCCTGTCCATTGAGGCTATATGGGTACTATGTGGGCCCAAAACGCAGAGATTCAGGCACAGGAGACTCAAACAGGGAGCCAGTGACTGCACTTGGAGTAAAATGAAATCTCACATTTATATTGGAATTGCGGTTAATTTAAAAGAGTTCCATCTAGTTCTCTGTAGCTGACTCCTTGTCTTGGGAGGAAAATCTTTGAGGACTAGAGGCCACACTGGTTTTTTAGTTCCAACTTTGTGCTTATACCGGTTCTTTGTTCTCCTAACAGACCCACCTCCTCCCCTGCTCTGTTGTGTGGCCCAGACACTGACCGCTCACCTCAGGCTCTGAGACCTCCGTCTGCCAGGCCCTCTTTTGGGACTCCTGCCTATGGCTGGCCTATAGACACTGATGAGTCTCTAGTAGCAGGCCTGCCTTCTTCTACATACATTCTCCTATGATGTTCTTACTGGATAATGCCCCATGAGATCTGTCCAGTTATCATGGTGACAGGTCAGTCTGGCTTTGTCCACATGCTTATACCGGGCTTCCCCAGTTCCACTTTATGGGATTGGGCATGGCCTGAGAAGTCAATTTTTTTTTTTGAGTCTTTGCTTCAGTGCCTCCACAGATTCAATTTTGGATGATAAATAAGTACTTATCAGTAAGACAGCTCGGCACAGTTAAAGTCAGTACATCTGTCACATTTGGATTGTAAACCTGAGTACAGAGCTTCCAAAATATTATAAAATCAGAAGTAAATCTAATGTAAAATTGAGAAGCTTAAACTTCAAGGCCTTCTTATATATAAGAAGACCCTTCCATGGTCTCAAAAATTTGGGCCCTAAAATTTGTTAATATGGTCACATACTCATATAAAGTTTTAAAAAGTATGATATTTCCATTCGGAATCCCCTTCTATTACATTTCCCCAATGTCGGTTGATGGTCGGGTGATTGTGTGAGCATTTTGGGGAGGGGAGCTAAGGAGGAGTCAATTTAGGAAAATATTTATGATGAATTTAAGAGAATATATTCACACATTCTGTAATTACTTTTATGTACATTGAAGTTAGCTAGCCATCTTCATAAAACCTCAGGTTTTCTTCCAGCTGAGATATGCTCATTAGTTATGTAATGCTAACACCAATACTTTTTACCCCAGGGAAACAATGGTGATACTAACCTTCATTTTGTTTTGGAGAGGCCGAGGCTGCTGACGTGTGTGCTTTTGTGGGCGGTGAGATCCACATTGTGGATCGTGATCTTCATTTGACTCTCATCGTGTGTCGTTTCATTAGCTTTCTGTGGAAGTTCAGTGATAGAAGTATGAGATATAGGGGCTTTTAATAAAATTTCTGTAAAAGTCCATTATTTTTCATAGACTACTCTCCAATGTATGAGCTAAGAAACCACTGCACATTGATTTCTTAATAAACTTTTTAAAATTGTGTCTGCTTATTAGAGGAGACTGTCTTCCTTCAAAAATCAAAATTGAACTATGAAGTATAAAGACAAGGTGTTTTTGTTGTTGTTTCATTTCATTTTGTTTTGTTTGCTTGATCAAAATAGCACACTAGACATACTTGATTTGTGGTTTCATTACTGATGTTGGACAAAGGGACAGCAGAGAAGTGAGTAATGTGCTGCCGGCATATCTCTGCTTACGTGTGATCAGCATGGTGGGAGCACAGAGATTTTATAGCCTAGCAGCTTTTTGCAGCAGCAGGGTGGGCAGCCAGCTGGGCTTTGGCTGAAAAGCATGCCTCTCTCAGTACCCTGGCCTTCCCGGCTGGTACTAATCGGGGCTGTGCCGCCTGGGCTCGGCAGACGGGCCAAAGAGACAGACAATTATTTCACATGACCAGTTTGCCCCAAGCCAGAAGCAGAAGCTGGTGACCCAAGCTTTGTTTGCCATTTGGCTGATCAGAATATCTCTGTCTCTTGAGCTGTTAGGTTCGCATTTTGCAAAATCATTATTTCATTAAAACACCATACAGGAAGATATTGTGAAGTTGTTTTTTTGTTTGTTTGTTTGTTTGTTTTTTTCCTACTGTACTGAGTCTGCAGCAAGATGCTGAAATTCTGAACTTGGTAAGAAAGAGGATCACACAGCACTAGATACTTCAGTGAAGGTCTTTGTGCTTCATGTTAAGTAATCTTTGACTTGAGTGTCTAGGAATAAGATTTTATACTTTAAAGTAGTGTAATAGCCTTACATCTTGGTGGAGAAGTTAGAGATAGGAAACAGAGAGAGAAAGAGGGAGAGAGAGAGATTAATAGAAGGAAAAGAATTTCAAGAAAATGCAAAAAGTCACGCAAGGGTGAGGAACATTCAGAGAATGAGGAGGAGTTGACAAGTGTACAGAATGTTTTTATTACTCAAGTACAGATGAAACTAAGGTGGAAAACTGATAACTTGTTTTTGCCAATTCCAATATAGTAGTCCCCCTTAATCTGGGTTTCACTTTCTGAGGATTTTTTAGGGGATGACCACTGGCCCTATTTGTTAGCCTCAGTTTGGCAC
This sequence comes from Phyllostomus discolor, assembly GCF_004126475.2. Taxonomy (NCBI): domain Eukaryota; kingdom Metazoa; phylum Chordata; class Mammalia; order Chiroptera; family Phyllostomidae; genus Phyllostomus; species Phyllostomus discolor. The sequence continues at coordinate 73,598,320 of NC_040907.2, forward strand.
TCTCAGTTCTTGAGTGCTGGCTAAGAGCAGAATTCATAGCCAAGACTAAAATTATAAGGCAAAGTTTATTTAGAAAGTCACAGAGGCAGGAGAACTGAGCTGTAGACCATATGGGCTCAGGAAACAAATTACAGAGGCAAAAGAAGGGCTTTTGGAGTTTAGGAGATTAAGATGGAGAGAAACAGAGAGAGAGAGGGAGAGAGAGGGAGAGGGAGACCTGCCTTGAGAAATGAAGAGGGAAGAGAGGTTTTGTTGTGCTGGGGAGAGTGGGAAGAGAGAGTGCTGCCCTGGGGAAAGAGGGGGGTGGGGAGAGGAATGGGAGTGTTCCCTACAGAGAGCCATGCTGGGTCGGAGGACCTAAAAGCCATTCTTACGGCTTTTATCTGAGGTCTCAGGGGAGGATTTCCATAGCATATTCACCAGCCTGCCAGGTGTGTCTCCTCAGGGTTGTGGTCTCCAATGATTGACCAGCACCAGGGTAGAGGGTCATTAGTCACGGCAGCTGGTCCTGACATCAGCCACGGTGCCACTCTGCCTGGTTTGGCTACTTCTCTGTGCCTGGAGCAGAAACACAGCTGAGGCCCAGATGCCATCTCCAGGGGTTAATGCTTAAGGGATTGGCCATGCAAGGGCTTCTAGTTTTGCCTGTTGCTAGACAGTCAGGGCTCTCAGCCCTGGTGACCCTCTGCATCTGGCTCATCGTTCCTGTTCTGCTCATGCATATCTAACTGCCTACCACACAGTTCCAGTTACCTGCACTCTGAAAATATTAAATGGAAAATTCCAGAAATGAGCAATTCATAGGTTTTAAACCTCATGCTGTTCTGAGTATTATGATGAACTGTCATATTATCTCGCTCCATCCCACTGGGTTGTGAATTATCCCTTTGGCCAGCATCTCCACACTGGAAGTGTTCCCTGCCCATTACTTACCTGGAAGCCATCTCAGTTATCTGGTTGGTTATCAAAGTGACCACATTCACATGACTTTTACTAGAGTATATTGTTATAATTATTCTATTTTATTAATGGTTATTGTTGCTAATATCTTATTGTGCCTAATTTATACACTTTATCGTAGGAATGTATGTAGAGGGGCAAAGATAGCATCTACAGGGCTCTGCACTATCCACGATTTAGACATCTACTTGGTAACTTGGAAGGTGTCCCTTCAGATAAGGGGGACCAATGTACATATTTAACAGAAACACTTTTACCTGGACCTTTGTTAGGAAATATAACTTTTTAAGCCAAATGAAAGAACATACTTTAAAGAAATTAGTAGTTCTGCTGTTGAAATATAAACTGAATGAAACAGAGGTCCATATTCTGGTCCCGTCATCATAGTGACTTTTAGTTCATTTCCAATGAGAAAGCAAAGCATATTTTTTCCCTGTTCTACCTTCTCTCATGATCCTGTGGGATAAAATTTTTTTTGAAGATTAATGAGGTCTTAATGACCTAGTTACCTCTTAATTATTGAGACAACATATGCTAATAATCAGCAGCCTCTCCAAATGAATGTTTCAAATATGTGCCAAGTGAATATGCATTTAATTCTCCCTAATAAATATGGCATTTTAAAAAATGGCCACAAAAAATCCTGGACAACAACCATATCATGGTTATATTAGGAGGCTTCAGGAAAAAACAACTTTGCTACCCTTGTGGGAAATTTAGAAAATCCAGGGAGAAAGCAGGGTTCTTCCCATGGGCTGTGAGACAGAATGCCCTGCTGCACAGGATGAGGAAGACGGTAACAGGCACTTTTTAAAAGGCAGCACTTTTAATCTTACATTGGTTGTGCTGTAACTACCAGAAACCCCCAGAATGATTGTGTTTTTCACATTGCAAAAGATAGCATATACCTTTTTTGTATTTCCAACTTTTTATTCTTTGCTTTAGGGCATTTGAAATTGGATATGGGGGAAAATTGTGATGTTCTTTCTATTATTGTAAAATAAATTCTTGGAGAGCTTGAGGGGCTCTGCTAGCAATTGTTAATGAGGCTTTATTAACCCAGGACACCACCCTATGGAATAATAGCATATGAAATTGATGTCCTCCCAGGACTCCAATGTCTTATTAATCTTGCAGCAGCGAAGTATGCAAGGCTCCCGGGAACAAAAATGCCCAGGTGAATGGGGTACGTGGCTTTTCCTTCTACATCAACAATTCACTTCCGGCCTAAGTCAGATCTAGCTCCAACTGTCCATCACAGTTAAGTCGATCCTCATAGATTTGTTTTGTGCTAAAACTGGCAGCCTTTCTCTATCAAGTTAGTTCATTTTAATTCCATGTCTATAGGTTCATAGACTTGTCATTGGAAAAGAAATGCAATTTCTCTCCTTTAAGAACTCAGGCTTTGAAAACAAAGCTACAAAATAAGTATCCATTATGATATATTTTATCAGTTTTTGTGGTTTTCAACTTGAGACACAGTTTTATTTGTGTTCTGCTTTTGGAAATTTAGTAAGGTCAGAGAAAGTCCAGGAAAAGAAAAATGAGTACAAATAGGCTCCTGTGCACTGGGTTTGAGGAAGAAGACTGTGACGGTCAGGATTTACTGGAAGCAGGTAGAGAGAGCAGATACACCAGACAAGGGCAGGCACAGCGTGCAGGGGAGACAACACAATGAGCGCATGCGGTTCTCTCCTGCTGTTCCATGAGCCTTCACATTAAAGGTATTAGACTTGGTTGCAGGTTTTCAAGACAGAGGTATCTCCTCCTTGCTGCCCCCATCCTCAGAACAAAACAGCTAAACTGGAAACTACAGCAATGGCAAACAAACTACTATCGTTTTGGTTCTGGTGTTAGTTCCTCCCACAGTGAATTTTCCATTGCTCCATGTTGCTAGAGTTCGGTTCCATCTTGCCCTCCCATGACCTGAGTCTTAACTGAAGTGATGGTCTGACCTGACAAGTCAGAGGGAGCCTATTAACTCACTGTTGTTCGGTGGTAAATAAACAGATAGGGAAGGAGCATGTAACAATTTACAGTCTCTGTCATCCAGCAAGAATTTGAATTGGTGACCAGTTCATATGCAGGGATTTTTCTCTCTGTTTAAATATCATTTACCGTGAGAAGTGCATGTTACTGAAGTGAACAGGAGACCCCAGTGGGACCTAATTAGGGAAGGCTGAACTGGGAAGTGACAGTCTCCATGCTATTTTGAACCTGTGCTCAAGCCCTGTTTCTGTCTCCTATAGTATTACAATTAATATCCTGTATCTAGTTTTAATAGAGGCAGTAACTCTAGTAAGACACATTATTGCTTCTTGGCCCAAAGAGAAATGTTCATATATTTCTCTCCTTGCTGTTATCTGTCAAGCCGACTGGCTTCGTCTGCACCCTGAGACATTACACATTCAGGAAAGCAGTTGTTTCCATATGTCTAGGGGGAAAGCTATCATTTTTCAGAAAGGCATGAGGTGCATGGAACATTTTTCATGCTTGTTTCCCTGTGCATATATCAGGTGGTAGCTATTATAGCATTCCCAGTACATACCACTGATGTGAGGAGTGAAACTTCTATAACCTATAGTTTGTATTTATTTCATTGGGAGACAGAGTTATAAAGCTGCTTCCTGACAAACAGTAACAGCTGCTAAGCATCTGTCCACTATCTTATGAAAGAATTCGAAGGCAGCAAGGAAAAATTGGTTAAGGACTGCTAGTAGGAAACCAAACACTCATCTGAGAAGTACATTAATGACAAAATTCTCAGTATTCTATCTTTACTTTATTCTCCAACAAGAGTAGAGAAGAAACATTCTATTCCTTTTATTTTTAACCAGCTTTTTATTGACACTGTTTTCTCCAGGCTACATTCACGCCCACTGTTCACGATTGTAGCTCATGCACAACTAATTTATGTAGTGCATTTGGAGCCCAACCACTTCGGTGCTAGGTAGTAAAGAACTTTTTCCTATGTGGGATACAGTCTATTTAAATAAAAAAGTATCTTTTTTATGTATCTTTTTTTATTCATAGACTTTATTTTGAAGAGCGGTTTTAGGTTTGCAGAATAGTGGAGCCAAAAGTACAGAGAGTTCCCATATACTTTCCTACCACCACTCCCACAGAGTTTTCCTATTGTTAACACCTAATGTGGTATATTTGTTACAACTAATGAGCCAGCACTTTTACATTATTACAACGTTAACTAGTGTTCATAATTTATTAGGGTTCACTCAGTACATTGTACATTCTATGGGTTTTGACAAATATGAAAAGGCATATAGCCACTGCTACAGTATGGTACAGGATAATTTTACCACTCTAAAATCCCCCCTGTGCTTCATCCCTTCAACCCTCTCCCTCTTCCTGAGAACCCCTGGCAACCACTGGTCTCCTTACTGTTTCTACAGTTTTGTGTTTCTTTTTTTTTTTAAATATATTTTATTGATTATGCTATTACAGTTGTCCCATTTTCCCCCCTTCACTCCCCTCCACCATGTACACCCTCTCCCACCCATATCCCCCCCTTTAGTTCATGTCCATGTGTCATACTTATAAGTTCTTTAGCTTCTACATTTCCCATACTATTCTTACCCTCCCCCTATCTATTTTCAACCTACATTCTATGCTACTTATTCTCTGTACCTTTTCCCCCTCTCTCCTCCTCCCACTCCCCCGTTGCTATCCCTCCATGTGACCTCCATTTCTGCGGTTCTGTTCCTGTTCTAGTTGTTTGCTTAGTTTCTTTTGGTTTTGCTTTAGGTGTGGTTGTTCATAATTGTGAGTTTGCTGTCCTTTTACTATACATGTTTTTTCTTTATCTTCTTTTCTTAGATAAGTCCCTTTAACATTTCATAAAATAAGGGCATGGTGGTGATGAACTCCTTTAACTTGACCTTATCAGAGAAGCACTTTTCTGCCCTTCCATTCTAAATGAGAGCTTTGCTGGATAGAGCAATCTGGGATGTAGGTCCTTGTCTTTCATGACTTGGAATATTTCTTTCCAGCACCTTCTTGCCTGTAAGGTCTCTTTTGAGAAATCAGCTGACAGTCTGATGGGAACTCCTTTGTAGGTTACTGTCCCCTTATCGCTTGCTGCTTCTAGGATTCTCTCCTTCATTTTTACCTTGGCTAATGTAATTACGATGTGCCTTGGTGTGTTTCTTCTTGGGTCCAACTTCTTTGGGGCTCTCTGTGCTTCCTGGATTTCTTTGAAGTCTATTCCCTTTGCAAGATTGGGGAAGTTCTCCTTTATTATTTGTTCAAATAACTTTTCCACTTGTTGCTCTTCCTCTTCTCCTTCTGGTACCCCTATAATTCGAATGTTGGAACGTTTAAAGATGTCCTGGAGGGTCCTAAGCGTCTCCTCATTTTTTTGAATTCTTATTTCTTCATGTTTTCCTGCTTGGTTGTTTTTTGCTTCCTTCTGGTCCACTTTATTGTTTTGAGTCCCAGTTTCCTTCCCATCACTATTGGCTCTCTATGCATCTTCCTTCATCTCTTTTATGGTAACCTGCATTTTTTAATCTAATTTGCACCCAAAATTAACCAATTCTGTGAGCTTCCAGAAAACCAGTGTTTTGAACTTGGCTATTTCTTAGTCGCTCAAAAGGATGAGTCCTGGGGGACTGATCTGTACTTCCGTTGGAGACATATCTCTCTCTGTCTCTCCTCCCCCCCCCCCCGCCCCCGCCTTGTCGCTCTTGTTACGGGGAGGGGCGGAGCCTTAGGTGTTTACCTGGGCTGGGCACCCTGGTCGCTAGATTGTGACGTTGTATGTGGGGACGGGTGTAGGGGTGGGAGGGAACAATGGCAGTAGTTCCATTCTCCTGGGATCATAGTCCCTTCTCTGGGTTGCACGCTCTGCCCTGGTCCACAATCACTGCTTCACTGGGTCCACCAGCGCTGCTTGCTTACTCAGGGTCCACTGCTGCGATCTTGCGCACCCCGGATGGCTTATGCGCCGAGTTCGAGCCAAGTTCTCCTCAATCACCGCGAGCAGCTGCAGACCTGCGCCGCCCAGCTCCGCTCCTCCTACTGGTCTGGATGAACGGGTCTACTTCAACTTCTTGGCTGTCCGACTTCCATTCAGATAAATTCTCTGTCAGTTCTGGGTGTTATTCTGGCTCTAAATTCTTGTTGTTCTAATCTTGGTTGTGCGTGGAGGTATGGTGCGTCCACCTATGCCTCCATCTTGCCGGAAGTCTCTCATTTCTTAGAATTTTGTATTGTTGGAATTATCCAGTATGTCACTTTGTTGATATACATTAATATTTCCTCTGTTCCACTTGCTGCCTTGATAGCTCATTTCTTTTTATCATTGAATAATATTTTATTTGATAGATGTACCATGGGTTGTTTATCTGTTTACTGACTGAAAGCTTCCAAGTTTTGGCAATTATGAGTAAAGCTGCTATAAACATTTGTGCTTTTGTGTGGACATAAGTTTTCAACTCTTGTGGGTAAATACCAAGCAGCACAATTGCTGGATTGTATGGTAAACATGTTTAGTTTCATAAAAAATTGCCAAACTGTCTCCAATGTTGCCGTACCAGTTTGCATTCCCAACAGCAATGAATGAAAGTCCCGACTGCTCCACATTCTCCCCTGCATGTGCTACTGTCAGTGTCTCACATTCTGACGGCTCCTGTAGGTGTGCCGTGGCGTGTTACTGTGGTTTTAGTTTGCTGTCCCCTGCTGACGTCTGATGTTAAGCATCTTGTTAAATGCTTAGGTTTCATCTGTCTGTGTCTTTTTTGGTGAAGTCTCTATGCAGAACTTTTGCCCATTTTTAAATTGGGTTGTTAATTTTCTTATTATTGAGTTTTAAAGGTACTTTGCATATCATGAATACCTGTCTTTTGTCAATTATATGTTTTAAAAATATTTCTCTCCAAATTATATTACTTTTTTAAAAAATGTATACAACACTACTTACTCTAAGGCTATTATGGACATAAGAACATGCTTATAATATTGATTTTAACCTTTTAATTCTAAGGAAACATGGGTTTCTATTTTCCATAGGTAGCACAGACAAAAAAATGTCAGGAGTTATGGATTCTATGTTCAGAAACTAACTGATTTAATGACAGTGGAATATTTCCTTAATCTCCTTGGAATTTCATGGAGGAAGGATACAGAGAGAATTTAGGCTAAAGATTAAGGGTTAAAAGAGATTATTCTAAAGTCCTTCTAAGGATCATTCTAACACTAATGTTCTGTGACAATCTGGGATTTACTCACTTTTTCAATAAGTCAATAAATTCTTATTCAATATTTATTGAGCACCAGGAACTGCTCTAGGCACTGTGTGCTAGAGATGGAGAAATGAAACAGACATACACGGTCTTTGCCCATGTGCCCCTTACATGCTAATTCTGGAAGGGGAGTGCAAATGGGGGGGTGTGAATAAACAATACATTTGGTAATTTAGTCACAATTTTTCTAAGAGTCTTGAAGAAGTGCAGAAAGCCGTAAGATTATGTATTAAGTTATACATTAAGAGTTATGAGATGGTTTGTGAAGGGTAAATAAATAGCCAATTGAAAAAGAGAAAAACAGACATTCTAAAAGATGAAACAGCATGGGTAAAGGCCATGAGCAGGAAGAAACATGAACTTTTAGAGAAACAAATAAAAAAGGGATTGGTATAGCTGGAACACAAAATAAAAGGAAGAGGAACAAGAAAAGAGTGTTGGAGTTATTCAGAAGATTTAAGAATGTGTATGTATATTGTCAGTGGGCAGGATCAAGAGAAACAACTCCCTTCAGGAAAAACAAGAGGGCACAGTTGAGAATGGATTTGAGTTTGGTGAGACAAAGCTGATGTGGGTTAAACATTCAAGAGGCTCTTGCTATAGTCTAGGCACGAGATGATGTTAGTTTGAAGTTTTGTATGGGTCTGAAGGTTAAAAAAAGATAATTTGGGTTAAAATTGGATGTACACTTTTGACTCATTATATTTTCTTGGAAGCTGTTAAGAAAAAGGAGGTATCAAATATACTAGTTATCTGGATCACACAACTTGGTGAATAATGATGCTATTCATTGAGATTGGGAATAATGAAGGAAAATGAAATCTGACAAAGAAGATGATAAATTGTGAATACGTAAATGTTGAAGTATCTGTGAAAAACCAATTGGAGATGTCAAGTAGACAATTGCATATATAAGTTAAGTGTTAAGAGGAAATTCTGGGCTGAGGATTTAAATATTGAGAGGCATTAGTCATAACATGTGACTAATGTAGGAGATTATGTCACTATTCACAAAACATCTACTTGCTCTCCTCCCCACTGCCATGAAAGGAATTCAATCCCCTGTTCCAAGATGTAGGGCTTCTACCATGTGATTTGCTCTGGCCCATGGCATGTTAATAAATGTGACAGAGTCAGAGGCTTGAAATGTACTTGCGCGGTTGGGCTTCCCCTATTGTTCTATAGCCCGGTTCAAGGAATATGAAAACCATGAGCAGACCTGGATCCAACTTGCAGCTTGAAGACAAACCAAGTCAAATTCAGTTTAGACTAGCTGGAATTTAACTAGTCAACAGATGCATTGGCAAGATGTATGCTACTGGTATTTTATTTATATTTTATGCAGCAATAGCTATGTAAGACATGGCTGTGAGCTTACTTAAAGAGATAGTAAAAAGTGGGAAAAGGGACTGACTAGAACACCTCTTGAGGAATGTCAACATTCAATGGTTTGGGGAGAGGAGTGGCCAGATAAGAAAGGGAAAAATCAAGGGCTCAAAATACCATCAAAGTCACAGAGACAGGGGTGAGTCAACAATGAAAAAAATCTACTAAGTTCAGAAAGGTTGATCTAGCAGCATGGAAATTATTGGGAATATCAGCAAGAGTCATTTCAGGGTGAGAGTGTATATACGAGTGTAAACAGGAGAGTCAGTATAAGTTAAAAATATAGAACTAGCTAGCACAGTACAAGTAACACATGTTAACTTACTGATTGCAAGTTTCCAGTGATGAGAGAGAAAACACAAGAACACAAAAAGAAAAGGCATAATCAGTAGTACAAAGTTTTTGAGAATTTGGTAGGGGTTAGGATACAGACCATCCATTGAAAATATATAACTAGAGGAATTCTCTTGCATTACAACTGTCAGTAAAGAGGATTAATGACAAGAAGCTGAGGAAATTCTAGTTGATAGCTTCACTTCTTTCCTTCAAAGTGCTGTAAAAGTACCGAGATTGAGTAAGGAAGTAGGGGAATCAAAGGCTTCATGAGTGGGGAGACAGTGGCCTTCCATTTTACATTATAGAAGAGGGTTAAACCTGCCTGCAATGAATGAGAAAAATCCATTTGCTCTTAAGATTTTCACTTAAAGTTTTGCAAATTTTTGTGTGTTTTTAATTAAAGAAGCATAATAAGCACAATCTGATGCGAGTGAAAGTGTAAGTGGGATACTTCTGTTTTTCTCTTCACTTCTCTGTCTTATTATCAGTCATTTTTCATTGCAAATAAGTACATACTCAACCTCGAGTTGGAAACTTGGCTCTTCTTCCCCTTTCATTATGGGGTATTCATTCCAAATTTCAAAATTTCAACTCACGGAATAGACATATGAGGCTTACGCAGATTTGCAAAGGGGGAATAAAAGGTGATAGGAGAGGAAGAGAGAATTTTCAGCATTAATTCTCTGGATCATCTGCAGCACTGAGTTTTAACCTTGAAACCCTTCCAGGGTTTTCTTTTCATGGGCTTTATGGCCAATTGACTCCAGATAGGCACACTTCTTCCTACAAATATCCTTTTAAATTCTACAGCCGAACCATATGTCATGCTGTTTCACTCTGATTTTCAGGCAGAACTCTCCCCAATCTACATTTAATTATGTGGAGCAGTTGGCTTGCTAAAGGCTTACAACTGTAGCAGAACCCCTGGAATTTATTATGTCTCCCAGATCATAGGAAGCATGGATGTTAACTAGGACTGCAACATAATGTGTAGCTACTCATAGCATATAATGGTGTGTTCAGAACCATTATTTCAAGCAGAGTTAAGGCATTCTGACTCTAATTACTAAGAAACTTGCTGCAGAAGAAAATATACCTTACTCCAGAAAGTTAGCAGAAACTTTCTTCTTTGAAAAGGGAGATGAAGGCAGCCCTGCCTGATTGATTGACTGTGTGTTCTCAGACATGATTTGAGTGTGAAAGTTCTTTTGGGCTTAGGCATCAGTCAGAGACATGGTTAGTACAGATTACCTGGTTTTCTTTATTGCAGGCTGTCACCTGTTGCTTTGTTGTCATAGTGAATGCCCTGCTGTGCTGCCAAAGTTCACTCGAGTTATGAGGCCCTCATTTCTCCAGTGGCTGAAGAATGGTGGCTGCTGATAGTACACAGCTGACTCATATCCCAGTAATTGCCCTCAGCCAAAAGGAGTAGTTTTGCCTAATATTACACCCTCACTCAAGAGACAGGCCACATTCAATAAGTGGTCAATGCAGGACTATAATTCTGGGTTCCCTTGACTCTATTAGAAACACCTCTGCTAGACCATCTCTGCATCAGCCCTTCCTAGGAGATCACCTGAGGCCTCTGATGCAATTATATCTAATTGCAACTTCTCTCTCCGGGCAGTCCTGCTGTCTTCATCCTGTTACAGGTGTTTCTGACAGCATGCCCCAATTAATCATCTGAATACCGATTTCCATCTCAGTGTTTGTTTCCAGGAAATCAACTTAAGACGCATTGCCCAGAGTGGTCCTAGGACACAGACTCTAAAAAAGATTTCAGAATTGGGTCATCTGCCAGCCTGCTGACAACAAGGTATCTATTAGTCCAGATAAATAGAATACTGACAACTCCTGGGAAGTAGTGGTATATTTGAAAAACTATCACCAGTGGTGAACTAGTAAACAAGGATAGGATACTGTGGAAGTGAAACACACACACACACACACACACACACATATATATATATATATATATATATATATATATATATATATATTCCCAGGCATTTGAGAGGTACCAAGGAAGTAGGAATTATAAGGTTCATGGCTGCATGGTTGTTACTGGGGCTGTGTGCACTGCAGACATAAGGACAAAGGAGAGTAATCAGTTTAAAGCAAAGGGTGATTGTTAGAGGACTTCCTTGACAATACATGAGAAGATTTTCGTCTTCTGAAGAGAGACATAAGAAAACTAAATATCAGATTCAGAATGCTCTTATACAAGTAACCATGTCCTAGAGAAAGTTAAATTATAAATCTCAAGAAGTTGGTTATATCAAGCTGGGGGCCCTGACTAGGAAGTAGTGGCAACATGAGACTTGGGATGGAAATATACAGTCACAACAATCAAACTTCTGAGTTGTTAGATAGTTCTGAATTCTTTGGGCCTGCAGAAGTGGTTCATATGTTTATTCAAGGCTGGCGACTCTTCTTTGTTTGAAGACAGTGCAGAGAAATCTGCCTTTCAAGAAAAGGATCTGCCCACACAGTTCCCCTTGGTACCCAGAACATTAGCTAGGGTTAAGTCAAGCATTAACTGACTGGAGAAATGTTGATCTGCTGGTATATACTCTGAAGGGACTGAAAGATGGAGCTTGAATGTACCAGGGTGAGCCAGGAGAATGTGTATGGGATTATATTTTGAGGGTACTTGATCAGAGTAAACACTTCCCCTTAAGACAGGGCTTCCAAGACAGTGCTGACATGCTGCTAGAATGACTTTTGGAAGTTTTAAGAAAGTCATGGTCCAAGAAAGTAAAATAAAGGTTCCATTATTGCTGTTGAAGATGGTAGAAGAAGGGATCAAAAATCACACAGAAAATTGATCAACTATCCCTGGCTGGCGTAGCTCAGTGGATTGAGCACGGGCTGGGAACCAAAGTGTCCCAGGTTCGATTCCCAGCCAGGGCACATTCCTGGGTTGCAGGCCATAACCCCCAGCAACCGCACATTGATGTTTCTCTCTCTCTCTCTCCCTTCCTAAAAATAAAATAAATAAATAAAATCTTAAAAAAATTGATCAACTGACTACATTCCATGAAAGGCCCGCAGTGTACTCCATTCTCCGAAGCAACAAAGAATCAGCTTCTGAGAGAAGGATCAATGCCTTTGAGAAGCCCAGAGATAGCTGTCCACAGGGATGGTATAAATAGGAGACACTGTTAAGAAAATTGGCTCCTTTTACAATGGAGGTAATAAAATCTTGAAATAAAAGTACAGGTAGCAGTGCTTAACTATTGAATTGGCCAAAAATTCTGTATGGTAACATAAAAGACACCTTTCTCATTTTCACCAATAACTTCATTTATTTGGGTATTTTGAGTATGTTGGCTATCTCCTGCTATTGACTTCTAGTGGGTAGAGGCCAGGGGTGATGCTAAACATCTTTCAATGCATAAGACAGCCCCACAGCAAAGAATTATTTGGCCAGATGTCAATGGTACCAAGAAACTTTGCAAACCACTTTTAACAAATTCAATCAGTCGCAGCACCTTCTCCATATATTGCACAAACGTTCTTTTTGTATTTCATTTGAGTTTTTACCTTTCTTGAAATAACAAAGCCTAATGCACCAAAAATGTTGCATGTCTTCTTCCATCTTCAATATTAAAATGGCTGCACAAAAATTCACCAAGTTTGATAAGTTTATTTTTAAATGCATGCTGATATGACAGTTGTCACAGTGCAATCTAACAAAACTATTTCGAATGATGTTAAAGACAACTAAGCACTACTGGAGCCATCATACAGAAAAAAATAAATGGATTTTTTGCCCAGCCCAATATTATAAACAAAGTGAATGCAATAACCATAAAGAGCTATGAGGTTGGAGAGGCAGCCATGGGAACCTGATCTGCAGAAAGCTATAAAAATACCCTGAGGGTAATATCCTGGTTCCCAGAGAGAGGGAACCTCTACCAGAAAATGCATCAACAGTTCCATTAAACTCTAAGCTAGGCTGCATCCTGTCACTTAGGGTTCTTGTGCTGAGAGGCCAGCAGGTGAGAGAATGAGTTATCACCTGGGCAATAGTGCTTGGCCCTGATCATTAGGAATAGATAGGGCTGCTACTACACAGCTGGGTAGAAGGAATAACTTTGGCATCAAAGTAATCTACAGGAGCATCTCACGCTATCCCCCTGACCAATTTTTAAAGTAAATGGACAGTGCAGCAACCACACTGAGAAGGACATGATGATGAGAGTCATGACCTCCCAGAAATCATAGTTTGGATCACTGGGGGTTGTTTACTACCCAAGGTAAACAATCTCAGACTAGCAGAGGTATTAGCCAAGGTGAAGGAGAATCTCGGTGGTAGAAGAGGGAGATTATGCATATTAATTTTGGCCCTGAGATCAGCTATAGCAGAAGGAAATGTATTTAATTCTACCAAACTCCCTCTTATAAGAATCTCCAGGAGAAGAAACTAACATTAAAGCCTGGAGGAGTGATTTCAAGATGCGTTGAACTTTATGTAAAGTAAGTTGGTGCAAGAGGCACAGGGGTGGCCTGAGGGAGTGTGGCTGTCTGCTGTTAGAATACAACTGAGGCACCCATTTCCTTAGCTGCTGGCAGTGTTGCCTGCAGACTGTTCATATCTGTGTCCTTCTCTGGAATTGTCTTAGATCCAAAGGCAGCTAGCTGCCTTGCCCCTGCAAACACCTCACATCTAATGATGCTTAATGCAGGGTATTCAAGTCCCCACCCCCTCAATTTGATGCATCTCTAAGGGCTATTTCAGGATTAATGTTCCTGTGGGAATCAAGTGAGGATTCCAATTCAACTGCATCATAGTTATCTCTTCCTTCTGCCTAATCTTTCTATTTTTTTAACCTAATCCTTCTTTTCTACTTTCTTATATGTGTTATTTTCTGATTGTGTGTTCTGATACATATATTATGCCATCTCTAAGTCTACTTCTTGAGGAAACCAACTTAAAACAAATGCTGGACCTTCACTGGACACTGAGAGTTAATTTTTTCTGCTTGCTCATTTTATCTTGTAACTTGTGTTGTGATTTTCTTGCAATAATAATTTACTATGGATGGGTAACAAATAGTTTTTTCCCCTAGTAAATATTTTTAATATTAATTAGAATTATAGTGTTTGGTTGTGTGCTAGTGTGTAACTCTTAAAATAAGAATCCTTAAGTATAGTTCTTGTTACATGGCTACTTCCTCCTCAAAATCTGTGCCTAAAATTTAGAAACTATTATCAAGTAGTATTGGTGGTTAGGAGTGGTATGGGAACAGAGGGATTGAGCAAAGGGGGATTCAATTTTAAATAACTAAGATTATAGAGGTAAAAAAATCAGCAAATTCCAAACCATGAAAAATTATGAAAAGACAACTAACCCCTTTCTATACTTTTTAACTCAATATTATGCTGCCAAAATGCTAATAGGAATATTAGAACAGTCCTTCAGGTTGTTTACTGCAGTGAAGAAAATGCTGATTAGCTCATTGCTACTGAAGAATGAGCTATAAAATTATATATTAAGAAGGCACAGAATAAATACCATTTTCCTTGTCATCAATCACTATTTGAATTCATCTAATCCTGGACTTCATTTTTCATACCTAAATGGTTTCTATGCTTTAAGAGTGAGGACAATTCAATACATTAGTTTAGTAGCTCTGTGATTTTAAAGTTTAACTTTTCTTGGTGTCTTCAACACTTTTCCTTGATACTAACGTAACACTGAATGGCCACTAAATGCACTGAGACTGTGTCTTTTCTACCTGATAGTGTCTTTCCTAGGGACTTCAATGTTCAGCATCTCTTTTTCCTTTTTGATGATCAGAAGAGGAAAACATTGCATATACGGGAGACAATGAGTGTGCTTTTACTCTGTTCTGTGTTCTGGTCCCTCAGGTAACCTCAGCCTCCCATCTCCATGCTGTTCCCTCAGTGCTTAACTTGCAAGCTTGTAGTTGTTTGTGTTCAAACTCATTTTTCTTTTTTATTTCTTATATCCCTCACTACTCTGCCCTTTTGTAAAGAGCTAATTTATGTTCTTCCCATTACATAAGTGAAGTTACATTTATTAACATCTTACATCTATAATGGTTATCTTCTTAAGTAGGCTAACCTTTTTTGTTTTAAAATTTAGAGTTTAATATGTTTTTGTTCATGGATTTTTAAACTGAGGTATTCAGGTTTGTTATTTCCAGTGGTAGGAGAAAACCCAATGTGCAGGATGAAGTCATGACAGATGGAACAGGACCAGGCTACAGGACATGTCTGTGATCTGAAGAGCCTTTCACTGAGTTGACCTTTGGATCATGTGCATAAGGGCCACCTCTCTATTGTTCCATGTTTAATAAAGGCAGCTTAGCTTATTTATAAAGGCAGTCTGTTGAATTGATGTAAATAACTTCTGTTCCCTGCTCATATGTTGCCCTACTCAAAAACTCAGTGGTTAGAAATTTTAAAAAATAGCATAGTATTCCTGACTATTCCTGACCATCTATATGAAGTATAATTTTTCTAACCAGGATTGACCACATTTTTATAAGTCATTCAATTCTCTGTCCCCATTATCTTTATTCTTTGGGGTGGTATTAATTCAGAGCCATTGATTTTCATTTAATGTCAATCCACCCATTCTTTCAATTACCCTGCAAATCCCTCTCCTTCTTATTTAGCAGGAGCATTCATTACAGACACTACTTTTTTCTATTCATTTTTCTTTCTCCTGCCAAATCTTTCTTCTTCTTTCAGAAGAGTCTGTCCTTGACCCATTAGCTTCCTTCCCTTTCTTCACATCTCTTAGTGGCCTCTTTTGGCTGAATGCTTTAGTGACAATGACTACATTGACAATTCTGAAACCTCGCTGTCCACCTTTAACCTCTGTCCCAATATATATCTTCTCTGTCAATCAGAGATCCCCTCCAGGCATTCAAATGCATACTCAATCTATTTAAGAATGAAAGAATCTTTCATTTTGTCCCTCTTTCATTCCCTCATTTAGAATCACCTTAGGCCTAACTCTTCTAAAGCCTGAATATGCATTTTGATGCATGTCAAGATCAAGACGCATCCTTAAAAAGAGACAGTTCCATGGTCAGAGGCCTTTGGCAAAGAGGCATTGAAGCTCACAGATGTCAAACTGTGGGAGGAAGGCTGGATACAGAACAAGGCCTAGGAGATAACACAGGAATGAGGTTTCCTCTTCTCTGCAAGTCCAGAATCTCCATTTATCAGCTTACTCAGAGGTGATTTAACTTTGGATCACAAATTTAGGCCAAACACACCCACAAAAAGGGTGATTCAGAAACCAGAATGTTAGAATATGAAACTAAAGTGAAAGAATGGGGCTCACGAGATGAGATGAGTTAGTTATTTCCTCTGGTCAAAAAGAAACTGCTGCTTATGGAAGTTCAGTAGAAAAAACTAGGCCTCTGAAGGTTGCTTTAGTGAATGAGAACCTGAGGGATGTCACTCCATGTGCGGGTCCTCCCAGGGAGTCAGTCAGGCTCTGCTTAGGAAACTGGAGTCACGTGCGAACCCAGATCTCAAGCCCCAAGCTCTTTTCTTATAATAAGTCAGTCATTTCTTCAGATGGTCATTTATGTTGTTTCTTACTAATTTTAATTTCAAAGAGTAATATTACCTTCACCTTGATCCTTCCTCATCAAATGGAGGGTAACATATTGTAGAAACTTTCACTAATCACATGACATTTCTTTCATTCTGGCCAAAATAACTTTTACATAATTTATATTTCACTGAGGAAGAAAATCATATCTAAAATACACCTGCAACCAGTACTGAATCTCTCCTATCAACAACTTTTGAAATGAGATTCTTGAAAGTTTTTTGATGATTATTAGTGTAACCGAGCAAACTAGAGCTCATCCATGTGGCACCTTGATGCATGACTCAACAATTAGTGTTGAGGGAAACAAGTTTTTATTTACAGGATTCCAGCCTTGGGGCAGCGGAGAGCACACTGCTCAGAGCCCTGTTCTCCCATGAGACCCTGCACTTCCCTTGCTCCCCACCAGCCTATAAGCCAAAACCACCAAAATCAGAAGTTCCCCATATCCTTATCTGTTGTTAATCTGGCTGCACAAACAGTTCTCCATCCCCTCTGGAAAGTACACTGGTGGGTTTCAAAGTTGCCATGCTCTTGCAGCAGCTCTCTCCTTCAGGATCTGGGGTACCTTGTCCTCAGCCTCTGTGTAGTGGTTGAGGGAAACATGTGCTGTGTTACGCTGGATCATGGTGAAGTCCAGGGAGGCACACATCCCAAGAAAGTGGCTTCTCCATATGTCTTTCAGAGTAGCAGAAGGTAGCATTCCTGGTTACAGATCAGTTCAGCTCCAAGCACGTCTCATAGTTCTGTGATTGGTTAGGCAGATTCCTGCAATTCCCAGATCCATCAGCAGCTTGCTGCCATGTTCTCCAGGCAGGTTTCCCAGCAGGTCTCCTCTAGCTCCTTACTCACTACAGACCACTTGGCAGAATCATGACTGCAAACTACATATACTTGCTGCTTCTTCTCTTGGACCTCATGGCCAAAACCTCTCAGAGGAGCAGACATAGCTTTTTTCTCATGGCTGCCTTCTTCTCTCTCAGACCTTATGGCAGACCTGACTCATACCTCCTTCCTCATGGCTACTCCCCACATGGCTGATGCCTCCTTCTCTCTCCTCAGTGTGGACCAGCCCTTCTATACCCCTTTCAAACCTCATGGCTGCTATTCCATGCCTCACTTCCTCATGGCTGGCTTCCTCATGGCTGCCTGCCCTTATTTAAATGCTGACCTGGAGCTTCCTATGTGACCTCATCTGGCTCCTCCTACAATGTGCCACTTTTCTCAGTTTCTCTGTATCTTCTGCCTTCTTTCAACTGCTATCTTTAGTCAGGGCAAGAGTGATTTGTAACACAGGGGTCTCCATCCTCTTGTCTGTCATTCAGGTGCTATATAAGTTCCTCAGCTATATTAGAAGTCCCTGAATGCTCTTAAAACTCATGTACTCCTTTTGCCTGGGGTGGTAGCACAGGTATTAACTTGCCTTTTGTTATGAAAACTATCTTAAAGCCATATTATCCCCTGCCCCCCACCAACCATGGGCTGTGGGGGAGTATTTTTGGGGACCCCTGCCCTGCTCTGCACCCTATCACATTGGGACCTAGATCGTTTTAGGTGCAACTGATACAATGTAGGAAGTGTTAATCTTTTCAGAACATCAGTCCTGAGTTGAAAATTAATATTACATTATATTAAACATAGTTAGATCTGAAACTTTAAAAAAAATGTGATTGTTCCAAATAAAGGAAAAGATTAGTCTGGTTTAGTGAAATGCACAATTTTTAAAAACAACTTTATTTATTGAGTTTAGAGAGAGAATGAGAGAGAGAAACATTGATTAGTTGCTCCACCCACTTGTGTGTTCATTGGTTAATTCCTGTATGTGCCCAGACTGCAGATCAAACCTAAAACCTTGGCATGTTGAGACTATGCTCTAACCAACTGAATTACCTGGCCAGGGCAGTAAAATGCATGATTTAACAGGACTTTTATTATTTTAATTACCACTTTGAGAATTACTTTTTATTTCCTTTTTAACAGACTTCACACACCCTAAGAGGCATCATTGCACATGGTTAAGAACATGGTCTCTGGGGCCAGAATGGCTGGATTCCAATTCAAACCATCACTTTCCAGTTGTATGCCTTTAGCTTTTCCCTGAACTACCATGTACCTCTGTTTTATCATCTGTGAAAATGGGATTTATAGTAGAATTGAGCTCATGGAGTTGGTGGGAGATTAAATACTTTAATATAGTCATCAATAAAATGATACCTGTGTAGACGTTCAAAACCAGCCACCCCAAGATGTGCCTCTGTGATCTGCAGATTTCTTTGAGCTAAAGGCTATTTTAGCTTCAGGCTCAGGACAAACTTCTGCCTCTTCCTTTAACTACTATCTATAGGGCAGGGCAAACTTCTGTTTACTGTATGTCTGTTTTCATCATGTTATAATGACCCTTTAAATCTTCCAAGGGACATTACCTCATGCCTAGCCCAGGATGTCTCATGTACCTCAATCCCCCTTTCTATATCTGAACCTCACCTGCAGTGGGCACTCTGACTCTCTCATGTATATGGGGTTCCCATCCATGTGTGTGTATTAAATTGGATTACTTTCTCTTGTTAATCTGTCTCACGTATATTTGATTATTAAGCCAGCCAGAAAAACTTTGAGGATAGACGAAACTTTTTTCCTCCCTTATACCTGGTATAGAATAAGAACTGTCTAAGTGTTTGCTATTATTATTTTTTAAATAATTTATTTATTATTTTTAGAGATAGAGGAAGGGTGGGAGAAAACACCAATGTGCAAGACAAATATCTGTCAGTTTGCTCTTGCACACACCAAACTGGGGACCTGGCCTGCAACCCAAGCATGTCTGTGCTCTGACCAGGGGTCAGACTGGTGACCCTAGGGGTCAGGCCGGCACTCAGTCCACTGAGCCACACCAAGGTTGTTATTTTTATAGTATGTATATTCATTTTAACTGATGTGGTCGGATTGTTTCCCATGGCCGTAGCACTGTGTATTTCCACTAGTAATTCAAGAAAACATTCCTTTCCTAATGCCCCCAGTAGCAATAGGTGCTATTCTAGTTGTTTCCAGTTTTATTGACAGAGAAGCAGCATTTAAAATGGGTTAAAGGACTGCATAGGGTGAAGCTGTCCATGCTGAACATTGGGAACAAAAGTAGAAATAGAACAAGGGAAGGAAAATAAGCCAGAAATTAGCAGAAGCTTAGTGAAAAGGAGAATGCTATGCTGTTTCTTAGGAGCAGGCCCAAAAACAGTAACAAAACTCAGACAAAAATATGGCAGCTTCTCTTTCGTTGATTCATTCCTTTATTTGTGCATTTAGAAGTACATTTTTAGTATCTACATAAAGTCAGACAGTAGAGATACACAGGGGATACAGCACTGAATAAGATGGGTAAGTTCCATGAACTTGAGCAATGTTCACCTGGAGATTCAGATGTGTACGGTCACCCATGATCAAAGGGACCCAATCTGCAGAAATACTTAGTGGACACAAATTCAGATTCAGTGTAACAATCAGTTGCACGCTGCATGCAATGGTAGAATCCACTTAAAATGAAAAAGCAGGAGACCAAATAGAACCCAGTTCCACAGAAAACAGGGGCCAATAGGAACAAAGCAGAAAGCAGAGCCTAAGTGGTTAAGATACAAGACAGGGCTTATGACTAGACATTGGTGTATACGGGATGGGGAGAAAAACTCCCAGGACCCTAAAGAGAGAACTGGAGGGAACAGGGCTATTTAATTAGAAGTGGGAAAGTCACTGTTTATTTAGTTTCAAGCCAGTACCTGATACGTGTTTTGTTTTATTTTTAAGTATACAAAATAGAACTATTTACAATTCCAAGAAATGGTGGGACACGTGGTTTTGATATATCATGGTTTTGATGATAGCATGATTCTCCTACTTTCCCAAGAAAAGGTTAGAGGACCTGGGAATAACCGAATGCTCATTTCAAAGTGGTGGGCTGTGGTCATCATGGCAGCCCCACAGGGCAGTGCTGTGAGGCCAGAGAAAGATTGTCACAGTAACTATTTCTGGTGCTCATCAGAAATATAGAAAATGGTACTGGGAAAGGCTTTTGGGGTTAGCAGTTAGAAACTAATTGATGAGCTTGGACAATAGTTTTATCAGAATCCAATGGGCAGAAAACTGATTTCAGGGAAACATATGAAGCAGTAGAGCTGTGGGAAACACGGGACCCAAAATGTAAGCTGCACTGTTTCAAGTTCTTGTACTTACGGGAAGAAAAGTGATGAAATAGAAGATAGAAGAAGTGATTTGAAAGGAAAAATTCTTAAGAATAAAATAAGATCTAAGCATATTAACAGGAACATAGAAGAGAAACAAGGGATATTGATGAAACTGAATATTAAAGGATATGGAGCACGTCCAAAGTGGGTGGGGAGGTGGGATCATAGGCAGAGATGGTAGGTTTAGTCTGACATGGTCATACCAATACCTGAAGGTATCTGCTCCAAAGATTTTAGGTAAAGAAAGTGTTTGACACTGCACTTGCATACACATGAGATGGTGAAAGCAGTATCACTGAAAAATATTTGCTTCTGAAAAATAGTTTGTGTGTATGTAGATAATATCTGAAGGATATTCTGGAAGGATATAAACTAAATAGTTAATACAAGTTAGTTCTGTAGAATTACTTTCATTCTGCAAAATATTCAATACCTCTCATGTCAGATGCTATCTAATCCAGGGCTGGGAATATACAATTGACCCTTGAGCAATTCGGAGGTTAGGGAGCCCACCCTGAGCCTAAAATCCTTGTAGGCACACTTTGGTTTCCCGAATATTTAAGTTGTTCCTCAGTATTCACAGGAGATTGGTTCCTGGTTCCCATCCCTGCCCACCATAGATACCGAAATCTGCGGACGTTCAGATGCCCCATAGAATACGGAATAGTCGGCTTTCTGCATCTGAGGACTACTAACTGCGGATCTAAAAAGTACATGTATTTACTGAAAAAAAATGTGTATAAGTGGACTGCACAGTTCTAAGTTGTGCTGTTCAAGTGTCAACTGCGATTGCAGACAAGTCCTGGCCCTTGAAGGATTCAAATTCTAGGAAGGAGGCAAAATAATAAACATATAAAATGCAGTGTTCCTAATGAATGCCATTACAAAAACACGAAGCAAGGTGACAGAAGAAGGAGTGACAGTGGCTGGTATTTTAGAGAAGCAGGCCTCTTCGAGCAGGGGCCTGAATTCAGTGACAGGACAAGCAAATATCTGGGGGAACATCTTTCAGGCAAGGGCTGAGTGAGCCAGGGCAAAGAGTCTGGGGCAGGACTGGGTGGGGGCCACAGCAGCAGAGGTGGGTGAAGAGGGGGTTTGAGCTCAGGAAAATGTGCTCAGGAAAATGCAGGATGTGAGTGTGGCTGCAGTGGGAAAGGAGAGAGAAGGAGGAGCTGTTTACAGAAAGATTCGTTGGTAGTAGGAAGAGCTGTAGATTCCATCTCCATGCAGCAGCAGGAAGCCATGGGAGTGTTTTGAACATGAGAGTGGCATGACCTGACACAGATTTGGACAGGATCAGTCTGGCTGCTGTGTGAAGAATAGAAAGCCCAGGGTGTTAGTGGAGCCAGGGAGAGAGGTGGGAGGCTGCAGGTGTCAGTGGTCAAGGGGAGGTGGTGAGCCTAGTGGTGGAAAGGTTAACAAGAAATGGAATTCAATATAACTAGACTTACTGATTGGGACTGACTTTTCTATATGGCTAAATTATTTTCTTTGCAATGGGAATGCATTATTTTTATAATTTGGGTCAAACAACCTCAGCAGTATTATAGCATTGCTATTGAAATACCAAGCTGACCAGCAAAGTCAGATTAATAGTGTATTAAAATAACAGCAGCTACAACAACAAAATCATGGAGACCAAAACAGCATTTTAATAATAAAATGATAGGCAAAAATACAACTCTCTGCAGAGGGGTTAAAGGCGAAAGTTAAGCTGATTCCAATTCTAGGAAACAGAGGTGAGTCTCAAAGAACTGAGCCATCTCCCCCGCTAACTCTCCCAAAATGTCACATTGAAATCATGGCTATGATTTCCAAAGTGCCTACATTAAGGCACATGGATTCTTAATCAAATCATCTGGTTAGGTATAAAGTTATTTTTATGCAAACAGTTGCAGGCTTTGTTTTTACATGCAAGTTATTTGGGCTGCTTTGAACTCTGGAGTCCTTAGAATCAGCTTCCAGCTAGTGCCTCTCCTAGGGTCCAAGTGTGCACACTCTGCCTCCCAGTTTCCCACATATTTTGATATCAGGGAGAGAAAAAAGAACATTAAAAAAACATGAAATGTCTAATGTTACTACCAAAAAAACCCTCTAACATTTAAAAAATACTTGTGCTATCAAGAGGACAATTACAAAGCTGTCTGCTGACCAATCAGAAAAAAAAGGCAAAACAAGTTTACTTTTTTAGTTCTGACTTAAACTTTCCATTTGAAGATTGCTAAGGGATTGATGTGCTCTCTGCTTGCGAGATGAAACCAGGGAGAGTTCTACCCTTGACAGGCCAACTGCTGCTTAAATCACAGCCTGACCTTTGGCTTGCTGGTGGAACAGCACTTCCCTGACGTGCCTGTGTCAAACTGTCCTCTCCCTCTTGCAAACCTCAAGAAGGACACAATGCACCAGCAAACTCTTCCAAAAATCTTGCAGAGAATAAATTGTCAGCTTGCCTAGTAATTTGTGGTTGTGAAAGATGAACGTAGACATTTCAGGGAAAGGAAGCTTCCCAGGGCATCGGGTTGTAGAGACAGTCCTTGTGAAATGGAAATCTCTGTCTTGAGGTGTGTGTGAATCTATTTCAAATTTTAGTTTGATGACTTGAACACTAAAATTGGATCTTTAAAGTGGAATAATTTAGATGTATTTCATACTTCTGTTTATAGATTGAAAAATGGGACTATCACTGTCACTAATCCCAACTACAGAGATTCGTGCTATTATTTTCTTATTTGAATTTGTTGCCAAAAAGGAAGGCTAACCCTACACCTAAAATTTAAAGCGGACTTTAAAAAAATGTATATGTGCCTGCTCACTTATTTCCCTAACTTTAAGGGGAAAAACATTTGTGTGGTAAGGACTTTTGTTCTTTTGGCTTTTCACCACATTTCATAAAGCCCAAATCCACATTTATCTATAAATAGAGGAACTAAGCCACCTCCTTGTCAGAGGTGGGCGTGGCTAATGTTCCACCCTCTTTTAAGTGGGTATACTTTAATTCTGGGGGTTTTGCCAGTATCTTTCTTTCCTCCCCTGTCTATCTTTCCTTAGACACTGCCATGGCAGTTAGCATTGTGAATGAGTTCATGTGACATGTGCTATTAAAATATCTTTATCTGCCTTAAACCTTGTAATGACTGAAGGACAGCTGATGGAAGTATAATTTTCCTCAATTTATCTATGAAGAAATTGAAAATATGCTAGAGAAGTAGCAAAGTAGAAATTTAAATCCAATCTGTTTTGCTCTTCTATTTTCAGCAAATCCATTTAGATTCAGCACTTTTTTCCCCCTAGAGTTAATTTTGTTAGGTTATTTTAAGGGGATGATCTCTTAATCTCTCAATGAGTTGTTTTATTATTAATTTTGTCACATAAAATAATCATGGAGTTTGAGCAATAACAGTATCTTCCTCTTTGTGTTTTGTTTAATATATCAAACTTCTGTTATGTAATTTATTTCATTTTACTTTAAATTTGAACTTGCAATTGTATTTAATTCTCTGACCCAGCAAGCATGAAAAAATAAAAAACCTGACCCTCCAAACCACCAAACCTAATCTTATTTTCCTCTCATACAATCATCTTTGATTTTGTTTTGACAAAAGTAAATAAATAAATAAGTAAATAAATAAATAAAAAAGAAGAAGAAGAAAAAGGAAATGCCTGGTAATGAGATCTCCAAGATAAATCTCTGGAATGGCACCTGTTTCTAAGTTGAAGAGTTGGATAGTGCACCAGTGCACATATGAATAAACATGTAGACACATACACACACATGCATACACACATATGTCGTCTTTTCTTATTTAGTCTGAGGAAAAGTGACGAGCAAAACCCCTGTTTAATGCACTGGTGTGGATGTTGTTCTGGCCTTCTTTACAAAGTGATCACCCTTAAGGAGAGGGGTTGGGGCTGTTTTGCATTCTGCATGTGTGGGTAGGTGATACACTTCCAATGAGGAGTTCAATAATGTATATTTTGTTTTCATTTATTTTTATCCCAAGGAAGGAATATCTTTCATGCTTCTCTTGGTAAATCTAAAAAATCTAAGTATTTTAGATTTTTTGAATATGTGAATAAATGAAGAGATGATTTCAGGGATGGTCTAATTTATTTAATTATTAACAGTTTTTCATAGTGCAATCTGGAACTTCAGTTAGCATACAATTGAATAATTGTTGAGTTTTATTTTTAATTAAAAATTCTGAATTATTCTGTAAGTTCAGTATTTATATTCAGATAAATAAAAATGTCATCAATGTAACACAATAATATTGTGTACCATCTAAATAGGAATCAATGAGTTCTGTCAGGAGTTTAGTTTTAGACATTTTAAAATACAGAGGTGCACAAAAGTAGGTTTACAATTGTTCATATGGAAAATAAGGCAATAATTAATTAAGAAGAATCCAAGAATAAACTCTGTCTTGCATACTCACAATGGTAAACCTACTTTTGTCCACCTCTGTCTGTGACATATATGATTATCATACTGAGTAAACTTTAGTTTACTTCTAAATGATCCACTCTAAAAACTTTCTGGGCTATACTTTAATAGAAATAGTCATAGAGGATTGGTCACCTATTCATGATGTCACTTCTTAGGCTGTAAAAAATGTTCCAACCTTGTTGAATTGACTAGGCAATAGTTAACTCACATTTGAAACAACATTCTCTTTTACAACACTTTTTCAGAACAGATGTTTGACTTTATGGAAACATGATTTAACATGACTTTCCTATTATAACTAGTGGTATATCTCTTTCTTTTCTGGTCTAATATGTTTTTTCTTTCTGACAAAACCATTGCTTTATGAATTTTAAATCATGTTAGTTCCTGGATTCAACTTTCCATATTTAGAATCATATGTAACCTTCCAAGATTATGAGGTCTGCACTTTTTTCCTCATTAGGTAGCAGGAGGTATGTTCACATTTTGAATAAATAAAGGTATATATAATCTAGTTTGAGGATGTTTCAAATAAATCATAATGTTATAAAAATTTAATTTGAGTTGGTATTTGCCTGATAGGCTATAGATCCTATGCCATTCATAAAATGTTATGTGTTTTTATTCAACAAATATTACAGGCAACACTATGTAATCCAAGGTGCTGTTCCAGATAGCAGCAACACATTGTATAAAACCAGCATGCAGGCCTCTCATGACAGGTAAGATGGAGAAAGCACACTTTTTCTTGTCTAACCATGGAGCACAACTATAACACTTGGACAAAATGCATGGAATGGCAATTTAAGGACTGTGAAAAGAAAATAGTAGTAGGTAGATGGGGAAGAACACCAGAATTTGAAGGACCACAAAACTGGTGAGTTCACCAAGCTGTCACCCTCTGGCCTAAAGGTGAGGTATATACTAGACAACCAGAAGTTAATGCTGGTGCAGACAGAACTCAGGGAGAATCCCGCTCACTGTGGCTTAAGAAATGGGAGAGAAGATTCATTTCAAGAGAGTGTAGAAATCTGCTTCTTTTTTCTCTTTCTCCACTGTGTGTACAGAAATGGCTGTGCCAGTTCTAGGAAACCCCAGGAGTCAAAGCCCCAAGGAAGGTGACCCTTCCTCTTTGTTGGGTCAAGTTGTGGTTTTAAGAGGGTGAGGTGGTCACTGGTAACATGTGCCATCTCTCTCATTACCAGAGATAAAGGGAGAGGTCACATAACAATTAGAGTCAATTCTCTAAGAAGACATGCAATTCTAAATGTATATGTACCTAAGAGATATTCAAAATGCATAAAGTGAAAACTGACATAACTGAAAGGAGAAAGAGACAAATCCACAATTTCAGTGGGAGACTTCCATTCCTTTCCCAGTAACGAAACCAGGAGAGAGAAAACCCACAAGGACAGAGAACTAAACAACACCATTAATCCTGTGGATCTAATTGCAACTCAGAGAAACTTTAAAAAATACCAGAATACATATTTTTAAACTCATATACACAGCATATACCAACATGGACCATAGGTCAGGTCATAAAATAATACTAAAGACATTCAAATCATACCAACTCTGTTCCCAGATTCAATGGAATTACAAGTAGAAAGCAATAACATCAAGGTAAGAGGGAAACCTCCAGAAACATGAAAATTAAATAATATGCCTATGAATAATCTAAGAGTAAAAGAAGTCTCAAGGAAAATTATAAAATGTTGCAAACAATTAAAATAAAAGTAGCCAAATTATAGGATACAGATAAAACAGTGCCAAAAGGGTGACTTAGAGCATTAAATGCTTATATCACAAAAAAACAGAGGCCTTGAGTCAACATTCTAAGCTTCCAATTTAAGAAATGAGAAGAAAAATAGCAAATTAAATACAGAAAAGTTTTGCACAGTTATAGATAAGCCTACTCTAAAATTCATAGAAAAAAGTAAACAATTTGAAAAAAGAGAATCTAGTTGATGGAATCATATCACCCAATTTAACACTGACTATGGGACTACAGTAGTGAAGACAGTATGATACTGTTGAAGGATAATCACAGATCAATGGCAAAGACCAGAGTCCAGAAATAAACCTGCACAAATAGGGCTTTTTTTGGACAAAATGCAGAAGAATTTCAGTAGAGGAAGTATAGTTAGTTTAACAAATGATATTGGAACAGTTGGGGATTCATATACAAAATTACCTTGAATTAACACTATACTTTATTAAAAGAACAAAAATTATTCATAGATCTAAGTGTAAACTATAACACTATACTGCTTCTAGATAAAAACATAGAAGAAAATCTTTCTGACCTGGAGTAAGGCAACAAAACAATGATCCATAAAAACTGATAAATTGGACTTTATTAAAATTTAAAAAATTATTTGTGAAAGATACTCTTAAAAGATTTTTTTTAAAAACAAGCTACCTATGAGGAGAAAATACTTGCAAATTACATTTCTGACAGAGGACTAATGTTCAGAATATATAACTAACTCTCGATATACAGTAATTTAAAAATAAACAACACTATCTAAAAATGGGCAATAAAATATTTTCCACACACACAAAACATAAATATAAATGGGGAAAAGACTTGTAAAGAAATAAGTGACAGATATCAACTTGGAAAAGATTTTCAACATCATTAGCCATTAGAGAAATTTAAAATAAAGTCAAAATGAGATAATACTACATATCTATTGGTAACCAAATTAAAAAATAAAATGAATACAGAAAATATGAATTTCTATAGAGGATACAGAGAAACTGGAACTCTTATACATTCCTGTGGGAATGCAAATGGTACAGATATTCTGGAAAATGGTTTGGCAGTTTCTTATAAACTTAAACATATATTGCTGTACAAGCCATCGGTTCCACTTCTGGATACCTACATTAGAGAAATGAAAACTTACTCTGACACCGAAAACTATACACATTGTTTGTAGCAGTTCTATAACACAACTGCCTACAGTAGGAAGCATCCAAAATTTGCTTGCTAACTTTCAGCTGCAGAGAGAGGAGAGGGAGAGAGAAAGAGCCAGAGAGGGAGAGAGAGTAGTAGAGGAGGAGAGAAACAGACAGACAGACACAGGCTAAAAGACAGATGGAGACTCAGAAGGAGACAGATACAGAGACACAAGAGAGAAAGAAAGATAGAATATTCCCTAATTCATCCCTTAACTGCCTTGGGCCTGAGTCATTTATAATTTTGACTCATTCACCATTGAAAATAATGAACCACCAGATCCTACATAAATGTTCAGGGACTTCAAAATGTAGAAGAGCATGTGGATATTCCATAAGCACATCTTCTGATGTCACCATTAAGATGTCATTGAAAATGCAGTCATGAATATCTTTTCATAATACTCCATTTAGGAGGGTAAGGTTAAAACTTCTCTGAAAATCTAATAGCATCATTCTTTTCTTTATTTTAAAAATCTGAACTTGTTCTGAACTTTCAGTCACATTTTTATATATTAAGCTTATTTTTGATTTTATATTTAATCAGCACAGAGCAGCAATTTTCAACTGGTGTTCCACAAGAATTTTTAACACATGCAATACCTGACTATCTAGTCAGGGTCACTGACCTCTTTTCCCTTGAATTGTCAAATAAAAAAAATGACAACAGCCAACACAATGGTAGCTAAGTAGTGTGAATGGATCAAAATTATACCTGTTTTTATCAGACATGTAACCTTTTGAGACTGGCTTCTTTCACTCAGCATGATGTCTTTGAGATTCATTCAGGTTACTGCATAATTAATAGTTCCTTTGTATTGCTGAGTATTATTGCAGTGTATGAATATACTACAGTTTGTTTTAATTTTAAGGAGTTTACTCATATATATTTATCTGGAAACATGAATATAAAGCTATACAAAATAGATATGCATATAACAGCCTGAGTGCTCTTTCAGAATTTTTAAGCACTTTTTCCTTACATTATGAACTGTGATATATGACAATTTAAGTTTATTGTATTTGCAAACATACATTTGATTGAAATTCTCTGTACATGCTCACAAGCATACAAACCACACATAGATACACAGTGCAAAAATAGGGGTTAGTAACACAAAGTGTTTATTCAATGAATGTTCCTTATCCCTAACTCTGATAGTCTGTGGAGTTTTTGAATATACAAGTAAGATCCAGGGTCTAGTTTGGCATCGGCTCAAACTCTGTGACTTTGAGAAAAGCAAAAAAAAAATTCATTAAATCAGGGATTGTGGAAATGGGGGGAAGAGACTGAGAAACAGGGTGACCAAGCAACCAAGTGTCCCAGTTTGGTTGGCAGTTAGGGGGTTCCCAGGACTGAAACTTTCAAAAATGAAACTGGGAAAAATCTCAGGGAAACAGGTATTTGTAGATCACTCCTTTAAAGTACAATGGGAAGATGTTCAGTACAAAGAAGGAGCCTGTATGGTTACAAGAAGCTTATTCAGAAACTTTGTTTGCATTATGTGAATCTTAGAAAATAGTGATCAAAGAAATTTTTTTGATTAAAGGAAATATACAGATTATCACTATACCAATAGCAAATACTTTACCAAATAGCCAATAAAAATACTTTAATTTTTATAGCAACTCTTTTCCAGTTTTCCAGACTTTTAAAATATATTCTTATTAGGCATCCTCCTAAAAATTCTACATATACAAGGTCATATAATTATGACTCAAGCAATCTTGTGATATTAAAGATTATCATAAGGTTAAAAATATAGATTAAAAAATTTTAGAAATAGCTGAGACACTATATGAAGTACTCATTAATGTTCTAAGTCACCCATTCTATTTTCAAAATTTCATGGACATAAGTTAGGTAACAATGTAAAAATGCAATAGGTCTTCCTGATAAGTATTGATTGAAATAAATAAGCTAAGTAAATAGTATAAAGAATAAAAGTAAGCTAAAAACTCTAAGATGTCAAACTCAACCATGCCAACTTGTTGTATAAATAAGAAAGTATTTGATCACAATTTTCAAAAAAACACTCCTCAGTCCTTCTGTGGAAAGAAAATTAAAATATATTCAAAGTACATTCTTTATTATTAAAAAAACTTTCAGAAACATTTAAAGCAGGACATTGATTAATAAAACATTAGGCAATTTTGTATCTAAAATTTTGATTCTTCAGTCCAACTCTGGAAAATATCCAAATTATATGTTTAACTATAGACCAAACTCCTGAGATTTCACTATTATATTTTTTATTCTTTTCTTTTTGTTTACTTATGATTCATTATTAAGGAAACCAAACTACCCAAAATAACAAAGTTATAAACCTCAATTAGAAGGAGATGAGCCCTGGTTTGTGTGGCTCAGTGGATTGAGGGCCGGCCTGTGAACCCAATGGTCACTGGTTTAATTCCCACTCAGGGCACATGCCTGGGTTGTGGGCCAGGTCCCCAGTAGGGGGCTCGTGAGAGGCAACCACACATTGATGTTTCTCTCCCTCTCTTTCTCCCTCCCTTCCCTTCTCTAAAAATAAATGAGTAAAATCTTTAAAAAAAAGAGTAGTGTTTTTTAAAAAAGGAGATGACACATATTGACAATGCTGGTCCATAGTTCAATAAAATAAGGTGTAGCACATTATTGTGTTAACCACAACAGTACTGAAATGTAATTATTTGGAGTCAAAATATTGTAAAGAGCCTGTGCGTTTATTAAAAAACTCATTCGACAGTCATCCTTGACCTCTTTTTCTCTCTCTGTATTTCTTTTTCTCCATCTAATTCATCATCAAACTCTACGAGCTCTACCTTCAATTGTGTCAGTCATTTTCATTATTACCTTTTTAATACTGATCTCTCTGCTATCATTCTTTCTCTTCAAAAGCCCATTCTAAACATGCATTCAGATTCATCATGTTTCAGTGGACATGAGAGTCTGTCACTGCTTTGCTTACAACCTCCAATGGCTTCTCAGTGCATTTGGAGTAGAAGGCAAAGTCTTAACAATAGTCTAATGTACATATTGCCCACTGCTTTTAGCTTCCTGACCTTGTGTTCTGTCTCTCTTTCTCACTGCCCACTTCTTTCTAGCAAAATTAATTCCCTTGCTGTTGTTATTCAAACACTCAAAGTACAATCCTCAATGAGGGGTCTCCATCAAGACTTTAGCACTGGCTGTACTCTCTGCCTGGCAAGCTTCAGCCCAATGTGGCTCACCCCTGTCCTCCTTTAGGTCTTCATTCAAATATAAGTAATGATTGCATCACTTCTTGACCACCTTATTTAAATAGCAAGTCTCCTATCCCATTCTGCACTCCCTTTCCTTTTCCTTCCTCTATGTCCATAATATCTGTCAATATCTAACATACTATATTATCTTCTTGTTAATTTGTTTATTATCATCTCTATTGGAATAAAAGCTGCATGAAGGTTAGGAATTATCCTTGGCTTTGTCTATTCTTGGAGATAGACAAAGGGTCTATCCTCAGGGACTTTACCTTTAAAAATTTGTATTCAGAAATTTTGTATCCAGACTTCATTACCTCCTGCAAGAGCTGGAATAGATCACAGACTCTCAGGCCCTCAACTTCATGTGTAAAATGGGCTCTGAGTCATATGTACCTCACAGGTGGCTGCAAGGTCAAAAGAGCTAATAATGAATATAAAGAGCAGAGAGTGAATTATTAGGTACCAAGTACATTAGAGAAAAAACAATGACTTTTAAATTGAGGAGGCAAAAATTACTTAAAAGTGAGAATAACATTTAAAACATATTGTTAGATAACAAGTGAGAAAGATCTACTGATGAAGAGACTAAAATTCATAAGTAAATAAAGGTCATGCCCATTGTGGGGAAGGAAAAATAATTTGGAAGAACAAATTATACCTAAGAAGAAGTGTTAAGTGACATTTTAGGTATAAGCTCTCCTCTTTCCTTCTGTATAGTTCTCTTCTGTGTAGTTGTTCAGAATGCTTACTGAACAAGAGGTTCTGGACAAGTGTATGTATGGGAAAGGAGCTGCAATCAATCTGTGGTTTATATGGCAAAATACACAGCATCGGGCTGCATCTCCCTAGAGAAGAGATGTCATTTGCAAATTAGCACCAAGACACTGTATTGTCTATCTGCAGCGCTTCACTTTTTGGCCCAGGTAACCTCAGAGAAGGCCAGACTATCCACATCTCTCCCTCCTAGAAAAGACTACTGTTTTTAAGGCCCTCATTGCACATGAGACATCCTCATATAATGTATTTTATTGTTAGTATTAATTTATTGCTGTCATCTGTCAATAAAACTTCTATTATGTAAGAGACATTTACTGAGTATCTGGAATGTGTGGGCTAAGAGACTAGATGTAGATGTGTTTATAACTTCTCTCTCAAAGAACCTAAAATACATCTTGAGTGTAGAAGTTGACAGAACCTATTTGGACCTCTTGTACAATGCCCTGTTTAGAGGATTTTTTAAGATATTTACTGATTGAGTCATCTCATTTTTAAGACACTTACTGATTGATTGATTGATTGATTGGCTGGGATCAAAATAGTCTGAGGAAAATCAAATGCCAATGATAGCAGACGGTACAAAATAAAAATGTAAAATAATTGCTAAAACTGGAAGTGTAAATATGGTTTGTAGCAGGTGAAAGACTAAAGAAAATCATGAAAGTTTAGAATGATTTACTTACAGTTCCTCATCTGTTGGTCGTCTTATTTTTAGTTTTAGTGTTTTTATCTTCTGACTTTTTATATGTTAAGATTTGATTTAAAAATTGGTTTTGCATTAGAAATATACTTAGAATGACTTTGATATATTATTGAATGTGACTTTACTTTTTTAGGAAAATGAGCAGGAAAAGGTGTATTATATAAAGTTCACACTCAGTTTCTGAGAAATATATCTACTTCCTCTGCAGAATTATTATTCTAGTTAAGACTCTTCAACAATATGAACATTTCAGACTACATTCTTTATGCAAATGTCAATTTTATTAGGAACTCTGCCAGGCAGCATCAATTCAAAGATGCCATCATTATAAGTCAGATTCTGATTTCAGAGATTTTAAAATGGGAATATTTCATACTTTAGACCTGATGAAATATGGTAGTGGGTGAGAAGTAGAACTGGTTTAGTGCTGGGAGTAGTGCATGGAAGGGTGTGCTCAGCTCTGCAGATGTTGAGTTTAGGGAACCTGGGGGACCAAAGTATAAAATCTCATTCTGGACCCCAAATAAGTTCAGGTGTGAGTAAGAATAACAGAAGACCAGGAAGCACAAAGGCTGACTTACAACTCAAAAGGTCCCTGGCTGATATGAAGGAAGCAAACCCAGTGGCAGGCAGCAGGGAGTGAGGTGTGCTCTGAGTGTGGAGATGTGTAAGAGGCTGGTGGGAGCTAGGTCTAGTGAGATCCAGCATCGTGTATAGATAGATTGGTTAAGACTGATCAGGCAGCCAGGTGAATTCTGTTGTTCTCCCTCACAAAACCTCCACAGAAATTCAAGCTTACATTCAACTTTCCCTGTAACTGTACATGTAAAGAAGAATAAAAATTCTACTTTGCTTTAATAAAAATAATGAGAAAATAAACCGAGGTAATACAGCCGATCTCTTCTCTAAATAGATAAGTAAAAGGTTAAAACATAGCACAACAAAACGAAAACACTTTGATGGTTATGTGACTAGTATTTATTTTAATTCTACTTCTTTTCACTTTGTCCTTTGTTTTTATAGGGCATAAATTGATTTCCACTTTAAATGTCTTATCAAAAGTAGTGGCTGTATTATTGTCTATACCCTGAGAAAATGCAATGAAGTAGGTTTTATGAGAGTGCAACTGGAAGCATGGGCATTTACACAGGCTACCATTGGCACAATTATGAACATTAACTTTATTTTTATATAACAGAAATATACTTTACTGAGATATTATATAATTATCATTTAAAGTAAAGCTCCAATGGCATTGGATTTAATCCTGCCTCTGCATGGAATACAATTACACGGGCTCTTCTTCAACAGGTAGAGTGTGGCGCTAACTGTACATGAGAAAATATGCAGATTTTCTCTCGCATAGACCACGTGAGAGTAAGACAATTTACCCATGTGGCATGTGACCTGAGGCTAATGAAGGCTAGGAGACGGGAAGAACAATATTGCAGTCTGGGGGTGAAGGAAAGAAACTGTGTTCCTTTCTGGGATGAAGAGCTGTCTGGTTTCTATCTGTCTCCCCACAGCCTTCAAGTTAAATCCTGACTGCATGGTGGAAATATTGCGGATATTAGAAGATCCCTCAAATCTACCTCCTCAATCTCATTGCATACCACTGCCCCTGCTTGCTCTATAGTCCAGCATTTTTTTTCTTTAAATAAAGTTTTATGTATCAGTCATGTGATACTCTGTGGTTTTCCCAAAGTGTCACACCCTGGTTTGACTTCAAGCCTTCATGAAGGCTGAATTTTTTATTTAGACCCTTGACCCCATCCCATTCCTCCCTGCATCAGAAAAATTACTATTTAAGCTTTAGGACTTCTTTTATATGTGCCTAAAGGTTAGACTCATTATTTTGTTCTTAACATCATGCTGTGTTTACAGCTGTCATAGCCCTTAACAGACTATTTATAATTACTCATTAATCTTTCATGTTTCTCCAGTAAGACCAGAATGCAGCATCAGATGATATATTATGGAATTGTATACATGAGACCTATATAATCTTATTAGGCAATGCCACCCCAATACATTTAATAACTTGGAAAACAAACAATATGCTTAAACACCCTTGGCTCTAAAGAAAGTGATTCATATTATAAGTGTGTGTTATCTATTCCTTGCTGATTACATTAAGGAATTATAAGAATGATAAACTCAGGTAACAATGAGCTGGTTTGCAAGAAAAAAATCTAAAAAAAAAAACAGAGACCATGTAAAAATCAAGGATCCCACACGGTTAGAGAAGCTAGTGGTTTCTCTTACTAAACAACTGGATACAACTATTATTATTCAAAATCTTTCTCCAAGGAAGTAAGTAATTTCTCTAGGCCAAGGATTCTTTACAATACCTGGTTCTTGGGATTAGGAATGTAACACTAGTCTACTGTGTTTATTCCATACTTCAATTATCAGAATAGTAGTATTCAGTGAATTAATTTTTGTACACTGGGATTCATGTCCAAACCTAAGAGAGGATAGAAAACCACCCCAGAAATATAAAATTCAGGCAAGATAAATTAACCAGGTGGAATTTTTATTTATTTCCCTTGATTGAGATCGATGGTGTTTTATGTATGAGAAGGATTTTGTATACAGATTTGGTGACAACAGGGGCAGCCTGTGGTGATGACTGCTATCTGTTATCAAAAATAAACAAACAAACAAACACACACACATACCTCTCATCCTTTCCCCTCTTCTTACCTAATGATAGAATTGAACTGTAGCTGGAACATAACTTCCCAGCTTGGGACTATACATCCCACTCCTTATTGTGCTCTTTGTGGCTCTGTGATTGATCTTCCCAGGCTGACTCTGGGGGCAGTATTGAGTGCCTCTTGTTGGCTTCTATTCCATGCACAGCCTTCATGTGGCATCCGCTGAGCCATCCATTCCTACACCTGGCCTTCTGTCAACTGCTTATGCAGGTGTGATTTTTGACGTCCTGTCTATGACATCCTTACATACATGAAACACTGGGGATTCCAACAAAGCTGTGTAAGAACCATTTCGCATAGACATAGTGGGGAGCATTTGGTCTCACTGGGCATTTACTGCCTTTTGGACCTCTATCCAGGAAGCAAGACTTCACTTTTTTCCACTTCCATACACCAAAACCTCTGTTAGAATTGGGGTGCCTCCCCAATTCTCAGCCTGGGAAGTGATAAAACACCAGTTCCCTTTCTTGGGTACCCACCAAACTCTGCAATCTATCTTTCTCCCTCTCTGACTTTTTTCTATTCTGAGTGTTTTTCCTCTTCTTAGTCCAATAAATTATATTTATTCTTGGAAGGCTACACTGGAAGAAAAGA
The DNA here is from genome assembly GCF_004126475.2 of Phyllostomus discolor. Classification (NCBI taxonomy): domain Eukaryota; kingdom Metazoa; phylum Chordata; class Mammalia; order Chiroptera; family Phyllostomidae; genus Phyllostomus; species Phyllostomus discolor. The sequence goes on from NC_040907.2 coordinate 73,634,530, forward strand.
AATCTGACTCCTTTTGTTCCCCCAAATGTAGGTTTAGGCCATGAGTCTTTTTAATTATCCCATGAGCTGGGTATTTTGATATTCAAGCAGGGAAAAATGTCTTTCTTTCTTTTCTTTTCCTCTCTTTCATCATTACACAAACCTTTCCTAACAAAATAAACCCAGAAACCTTGCTATCAAAATAGAAGTAAAAGACAAGAGAGGAAAGGAAATGTCAGAAAATAATATCATTGGTTTATATTTCACATTTTAATAGGACAAATTGCATGATGCAAACTTATTGGAGAATCTAAAGTTGGTTCCAATAAAACTTATCATAATATAATAAGGAATCATCTCCATTTTAATTATATATAGTTTGATTAAAATTAGAATAAAACAGATCATGAAAATTTTATGGAGGAACAATAGAATCCTATTTTTCTGAAGACTTGATTAGTTTCAAAGGAGAAAATAACCTCAGAAGCAAATCAAACCTAGGACTCAAGATCAAGACTCCTATTTAAAAATAAAGGAGAAAGATCATTAGGGGTCAAGGAGAGGCTAAATTGGTAGGCAGAAGAGATTTGAGATGCTCAGGCCGGTATCTGGATATTGTTGTCATACTGTAAATTGTCCTCCAGCCCAGTCTCAGTTTCTTAAAAATAGATATGGGGTGCTGGCGATTCACCTTAGAGGAAGATGAGGAAAAAAATATCTTTGCTATCATTGTGACCAATATTTTTAAATTCTCCTCTTACGAATTAGTGAAACCCAGAGAAGGAAGATTACAAGTTATCAACCACAAGCCTATTATATGAAATAAATAGGTAGATTGGTACTGTTTCCTTTCTGTAGAAGATGAAAAGACTCTCAGGCAGGCCTCATATAGCATGTGAGTGTCCCTCCATATCTCATAAGGAAACAAAGAGTTGATATGAGAGAACAAAAGAAAGAGGCCATGTATTATAGACATTGTTCTACCACCTAGTGCAAGCTGCCAATGACACAGAAAGGCAGACAGGATCAACTGGTTGAAGGAAAGACTGAGCACTGAAATTTTTGAAAATGTTTTGGTGACTTAATGTGGCCTCTTTGCCAGAGATCTGCCCAGAATAGCACTCGATAAAATAGCCACTTTGTGGAATCTGTCCCCAAACATCACTGAACCTCACCAATGCTACTTTAGGGTAATGAAGGAAACAGCTAAGTACAAAAGTAGTTTTCTAGAAGGAGTAATCAAGATAATAACAATGTTCTTTAATACATTAATTTTAAATATTCAGTGCATTTATAGAGTGGCAGAGAAGCCATCAGTTTGGTGTAATATTTTGGCCCTGGTAACAGCTACATTTTTTATTTTCTATACTGACATAGCACAAAAAGACTGACATCTAAAGCTGTTCTCAAAATTGAATGATTGATTGAAACACAGGATATAAAATCTCAAAATTAAAGCTGCCCTTTTGCTAACTTACATTGTGGTAGTAATTTGTTTACCTTCAATGAATACACCAGTTGCCCATTTATGTTAATACTAACATTTCAAAATATCATAGAATTATTACCATGTCATTTGCAAGTGTCATTTGCTGACTTCTTCCCAAGAATCATAGATATTTCCTCCTAAGGGGCAATCAAGGGATCATATTGTCCAGTTCTCTGCTCTTAGGGAGGCAAGGTATTAATATTCTCATCTTAGAAAGAAACCACTTTGAATGATGTGACCAAAGTTTACCAATAGTAAGTGGTGAAATTCTGGGTTTCGCATCTTCTAAATGCACTTTACTTGTTACTTTTCTCTACTGCTAATTTCCATCTGCAGCATTTATTACACTGAACTAACTTCATAAAATGCCATTCTGTCATGGTATATTTAGAGGTCCACTGTAGTGGGGATCAAGCAGAGTGGATACTTGAAGAACTTATAAGACTAAAAGGAAAAAAGGAGCAGTGTATATTCAGGCTTAATCATTATACTATAAAGATTTTAGACACAAAACAAGAAAATAAACCACTGATTTTAAAGAAAATTATAATTATGGTCTTAAATAATCATACTTGAAGAGTAAAATAAGGGTCAGGGTAATGTCAGTAGTTGGAAAGAAATTATAATTCTTTCTCTTTACCCTTTTTCCCATCCAGAATGCTATGCATAATCAGTAGAGTTCAACTCTTGTCCAACTTGAGCTGTGTTCACATAGAAAGATAAAAGTAAGTAGGAAACATCAATTATGTTGATGTTTTGGTACTTGCTATCCACTCCTGATTGTTCTAATTAAGAGATTTTCAGAAAGCATCTGTAAATTATTACATTTGTGTGATTAAAAAAATGCATGCCCTTGTCTCCTGAAATGCCCTAACTAAAAGCCACCATTTACCCCTTCTTCTGCCACAGAAAGATATATTATCCACATTACAGAAGTCCCATCTTAGAATCCGGTTGTAGCTATCCTCTTCAGGCACTGTGCAAAGTTCTGGCTTTGTTATCTTTTTTCTTCTTTCCCCATCATCAAGATGATTCCTACGTCTCTACAATATCCAGTGCAGTGCATTCTGTGGTAGTCACCCCTGCAACCGTCATCTCTGCCCCCTTGCAGTTATAATTCCTCAGTGCTAGGGGCTGGCCACAGACCTGGCCAAGCAGGACAGTCCATCCTACTAGCCACAATGACTGGTTTAGGAAAGGGCAGGAAGGAATTTTGTCCAATAAAAGTGAATCTCATGACTTTATTCAGATATAGAGCAGGGGACAAGATGATGTCTGTTGCTGTGAAGGGTGTGATATGTAGATATGAAACCTGGATCTTTCCTGTCCATTCTGTTCTGATGAGAAAGACATTCTGTTCTGATAAGGAAGCCATTCTGAAAATGCAGCTAACTCAGCAAACAGGGAAGGTGTGAGAATCACGTAGAAGCAATTCAATGATCAAATCACACCTGAAGCTTGCCTGTCCTTCTCGCCTTTCAGTTACAAAAGCCAAAATCTGAGCTGAATATAGAGGCAAGAAGCCAGTTTGAGTTAGTTTCCCAGTTTACTGGGAAAAATTATGGAGTTACAATGTACTGTGCAATGTGAAACTTGCTGAGGATGTTGGTCCCAAGTCAATAGGAAGCCCAGTCTAACAGTAAAAGAATTCTGTATTACGCCACCTCATTAAAGGCGTGTGTGCTAAGTAATAAACTACTGACTGTATAATTATGCAATATGACAATATAACTCTTCCAAATTATTTTTACCTTTTAAGGGCAGCTTTTTAAACCCAAGGGAGTGATTTTCTTTTGCCACAATTTGTATTGTTAGTTTAGGGGCCAACAGAGTTTCTATTTGTCTCTCAAATTATAAAAACTATTCCATTTGTGTGTGATACAGATCGAGTGAACAAAATAATATGGCCTTACTCTGAATTTGAATAAAAAAGAGAATACTATTCCTTTTATTTATGCCAAAATTTTTAATTATCTTTTGTACCATTACTCTTTTTTCCCAAGCACCCTATAATGTTAAAACTTGTGTTTTTTTTTATAATTAAGGAATATCTAACAAAGTTTCAGTAAAACTTTGCTGTTCTGAAACTTCATGTTTTTGTCAGGGTCGTTATTTTGTTCTCTCTCTAATTTTTTATTTTTGTAGAAACTAAACACAACTGAATTGCTGCATAGAACATGGCCACACAGAATTTTAGCCTCAGTTGCATAACCAAGGCAGATGGAAAGATGCAGCATCTGCTACACATTCTGGGTAAACATTTTGTAGTCTCTTAAACAAATATAAATTCAAGGTGCCCTGTGCTTCTGCCCAGACCTTTGGCTCGGATCCAGGATGCCTGGCGAACCATCTGTCCATTCACGTTTATACTGAATTGTTGAAGACATCCATGATGTTACCTCGTTTTGTCTTGTTTGCTAATGTGGTTCATATATTACACTGAGAAGAGCCCAGGGCTGGAAATATAGAAACTGAGTTCTACTCATTGTTTTGTGTCTAACCAGCAATGTAAACTCAGGTATAACATTTCATCCTTGATGGCTCCTTTCCCCATTTGCCAATCATGGAATTGACTGGATATTGTCTGAGATGCTTTCCAGATTCTGTGAAGAGATTTTTCACAAGGCAAAATGCAGTCTCCCTTCCCTATGCAATGATGTAGGGCCTAAGTCCTGTGCTTTGACAGAATCCTTCAAAATCTGAAGAAATAACTTTGGACTTACGAGAAAGCCATGTGGACTAAATAAGCTGTGGTAGTGGCTAAAATAAAGTATTAGTTTAAATTATACACTCTCTCTGGGCACAGCTGAACATCCATCCACCTGTCCACCCATCCAACTATTAGTGCAACATGTCATGAGCACTTGCAGTCATGGGTACTCCTGTGAGAGAGGGGAGGAAATGTCAGGGACTGTTTTTCTGTGCCCAAGAGTAAAGCTCGCCCTGGCTGGCGTAGCTCAGTGGATTGAGCACAGGCTGTGAACCAAAGCATCACAGTTTTGATTTCCAGTCAGGGAACATGCCTGGGTTGCAGGCCATGACCCCCAGCAACTGCACATTGATGTTTCTGTCTCTCTCTCTCTATCTTCCTCCCTTCCCTCTCTAAAAATAAATAAATAAAATCTTTAAAAAAGAGTGAAGCTTGCTGTCTTGTAAAGGAGACATGAATGATTAATTTACTAATTTCCTTTGTGTATTTAGGACCAAGGATCAGAAAGTGAAGGAGTGTGATGAAGCTACAGTAGAGGAGACTCAAAAGTAGAGAACACTCTGGATGCAGGGGAAAGATTCTTTTTAGTTGCTTATTTTTCCTCACCACAGTTAGAAAACTACCCCAAGGAAATTCACTCCATGATTGCCTAACTAAGACATGTAGATGGTTAAGGATGTACTTTATAAGTTAATTTGTGGGATAAATGTGAGCTTGTTGAGTACTGGAACTCTAGCTGTGTGTTCCCCGCTGCAGCCCCTCCAATTAGCACAGAGTGTCCATGCAGTGGACACTCAATAAATTGGATGAGTTAATTTAACTAATTCTAATTGAAGGGGCGTGATGTTTTCTTTACACATTTTAATAGAGTAGGAAAGGAATTAGTCTGATTCATGAACAACAGAACGTTACAATTTCACCCTTTGAAATTAGGAAGAAAATGGTGAGATGAGTACATACTTATAAAGAATTTTAATAATAAAAGATAACAGTTGGAGAAGGAAGAAGTAAGAACTTTGTGTGACCATGGAATTCCGACAATCCAATTTAATAAAGAATCTGCTAAAACCTGTCGGTGATTACATTTCTACAAAGCCCCTGCTGCCCTATAAAAGCCCAGAGCAGCCGGAGGAGCCCTCTCAGAGGATGGCAGTAAGAGCCAGGCCAAATTTGAGCAAAAATGTGAGTAGCCTGAGAAACAAAGATCCAGCATTTTACCTTACGACAGGCCTTGGAAACTGGATTGGGAGCCAAAGACCAAAGGCCATGTGTGTATCTCTGTGACTGTCCATCATCCCAGTAATGAGCCTTCTTCCATCACCCAGAGAAAAATGGCAATAATGTCATCAAGATTGTAGCTACTCCTAGAGCTCTTTTTTTTCCCCCAAACAAAGGCAACCAATACACATTGGAGACATTTACATTTTATTTATATACAACAAGACATTTTGATGCAAACCACTGTTTTTATGTAATTTTTACTGATGAGCCCTGTTCTTTTGGCAAAGGAAATTATAGGCCTGAACTTTCTCAAGTGAAATAATTTTAGCTTTTACAGGAGCAATAGAGTCATTTTAAGCATTAGGGACATCTTAATGATTAAAGCCAATATTTTCCAGCTTGTAGGGGGACTGATGGAATAGGGGCTTAGTCAGATTTGTGTGAGATAGAATAGAGGCAATGATCAGAAGCTTTCAGAACATTTTGTGACTTGAAGGGAAAAGCTCTCAAATCTTTAAAAATTGCTCTGCACTAAGGCATTTCAAGGCCCACTTCTCGTTCAGATTCAACCATTACAAAAATGGAAGCATTGCAATCATTCGAAACGGGCATGGTGTGCAGAAGGTAAGAGCAGAATTAGGGGTATTAGAGCGATTTCTAGTGGTCTGTGCTCTCTCAGTCACTCAGCTAATCTATTGACAATGATTCTAAAACTCTGAAACTACATTGTATAAGCCAAAAATTGTGTGGGATGTCTTCATAGAAAAAAGTGGTATTTGAAGATGAATGATAGAAGTCAGATCATGGTACAGTGCTAACATATCCCCTGTCCTCCTAGTGGTATAGCAATTCACTAGTGCCCCCCTTAATGACGTTTGCTGAGGGAAGACGGAGTCCTGCCATAGGAGTTCACTTTTCGTCAGACTTGCTCCCACATAATGACACTTGCCAAAGTTGCTGCCTATGAGCTTTTTCTTTTCTTTATAGAATGGAGTAGTCAAACAATTCTCTTAATAGTAGGTCACTTAGGTGTATTTGGTAGCAGACACGTTCAATTGGCAATCCATAGCTATTCACCTGCATGGTCAGAGCTCAGACCTTCTCATGGACGGACAGAGTCTGGGTGGCCGAGTGGTCCGGGCCAGCAGACACTGCTGCCATCCAGGCTCCACATACCATTTTTCTGTCCACAGGACATTAAAACTTTTAGGAATTATCGACTTCCCATATATCTATTCTCCCTTTCTTTCTTAAGAAAATTCTGATTGGGAGAGGGAGGCAGTACTGTGCTCAGTGAAAATATTTAATATTTTGGTTCTCTGTGGATAGTGACATTTAAGTGATATAATCACTGCCAATCAAATGTAAGCAGAAGTTGCTCAGGTGCACCTTCTGGGAAACCAGAATTTCCTGGAGTGTTGGGTCTCAAATTCCCTGGACCAGCAATATCAATGTATTCTGGGTCCCTGTTAGAAATGCAAGTCCTTTACCAAGACTACATAACAGGGAACTGGGGTTAAGACCCAGCAATCTTCATATTAATGCGTGTCCAAATGTGGGGGGAGGCTCTGCCCACAGGGCCACCCCGGCCTCCACAGATGAGAATAAGTCTACCAAGACATGATCTGCTTGGGGAGGAAAGATGGAGGATCTCTTAAAGGAGAAGGGCCAAGAGCCTTTTCCTCAATGGGCTTTTATTGGGGTTTTTTTGCACAAGAACACAGGTAAAGCTCATTAATCATTGTCAGGCAATAAGGATCAAACAATAGATAACAAGAAACTGAGGGCCTATTTTGAGTCAGGGTCAGATAGCTAAAGAACTATAAAACTTTGAGGAACAAACTCACTTCTTGCTTGGACCCTTATCATTTAATTGAGAGCATTCTAAACAAAGCAGGTTTCACAGGATTTTACATATTCTTTCTTAGGCCTCTTCACCCTAGGGAACCTGCCCTTTCCAGCACAAGGCTGCATCACCCTCTGTCATTGTTTCAGGCTTAAGTCAGGCAAGGGAAGTAAGGCAGCCAAGAAATTAGGAGACTTCTTGCAGACAGAATGAGGACTCAGGCTTTGTCAAAGCTGAGGGGTGAGGGTCCATCACCCTCTTTTGCTGTAGCCCTCCAAGTCCTTCCTTGGGGGCCTCCCATGTGATCGTGCCTGTCTTAGATCATTGCCCCCTTGGGGAATCTTACCCATCATTGGCTAACCAACCAAACACTGGGGACCAGTTATGGATGAAGTAAAAGGAGCAGAAGCGGCACTCTTGCCAGGGAGATAAGCTTTGTCACCTTAGTGGCTTCTGGTCCAAAGGTCGCCCATTCAGCCTTAGCCATGGGGGCGGGGGTTACAGCTTCTGAAATCAGGCTGGGCGGTTCCCAACACAAATGATTCTGATGTATAATAAAGTTTGAGAACTAATGTCTTAGACCTATAGTAATGGTTCTTAAATGTGGCTAAAAAGTTGCCTGGGGTGATGAATACTGGGGTATTACCCCAGAGAGCCTCATTTAATTAGTCTGGGATGTGGGTTGAATAATGCCAATCTCCCAGTTGTAATACTGCCCTTTATTAGGAAAGATGTCACCCTCTTGTTTCCCAGGTGATTCCCTAGTGTGTAAAGTTTGAAAGAGCCTGGTGCCCTAATGGCACATTCCATGCTTTTCAGAGTTAGTCAGTGATGGAAAAGACTGAATAGTTTCTGCATTTCTGCTTCTGTTCCCTTATTAGTTGAAGCCCTCACTTTAAAAGTAAGTAACAAAAAGACCAATGCCAAGAATCTTGAGTGTTTCCTGCTACCCATCTCCCCACCCTCAGTTGTCCTAAAAAATAAAAAGTGGGTTAGATCCCAAAGGTACTGAGGCACTTTTAAGTATGATAGTAATGATAATATAGCTATGAAACAACAAAAGAATCCTTGCCTTATGTTCACAGCAGGATCCCTGAACAGAGCAAACAATGATTTTTCATATGTTATTGTGAGACATAGCCAGCCTTCTCAGGAGGTTCACTGGAGGCCCCCGGCCAAGACTAGCAGTGGATTTGCCCCAGCTTGAGGTATGCCAACTAAGCAAACTCAGTAGTTTAGACTTGGGGCACTGTGGTTTGTGGTTGTCCAAGTTTACTTGTTTATTGGCCTCTAGGCTTCCCTAAATTGTTGGAGAAGCCAATCCAAAAGGGCACAAGTGGTTGAAGCAGGAATCTGAGCTGTGTTTAAAAGCTGGGTTGTGGTGAATGAGCAAGGCTGGGTGGAGTTGATGCATTTAGTAAAACACACCATTAGCAGTTGATGATGGTTTTGTTTCATAGTAGGTGTGGGCATGCACCACTGAGAGTGATGCTTGAGAGAGAATTCAAGGTAGAAATACGTGGCTTCACCTCTGGGGGTTACATAGGTGAACTCAAAAACGATTTACTTAAGTATATTGATTGTAAATCATAGAGATAATTTTCCCCAGCTCCCTTCAGTTACAAAGAACTATAGCAGGTTAATGTTGACTTAGGGTACCTTTTCCAACTTAAATGACATATACTACAGTTTTAAAGGAAAACCAAAGTTTTCATTATTCTCAGTAGTGGCATAAGATAGTTTTAAAAATGCTATTTATAAACATCCAAAATCAACTATCCAATATTAAAGTTATCATCAATTTAGTATAAATGATGTCTGCTGAAGGACAAAAGTATCACATTTTCAACCACCAACTGCAATGTTTCATTAACCCACATGTTATTTTGGATCCTCTGAAAAGCAGATGCCAAGATGAATACTCTAGTATCTTATATACTATTGCACTTACCAGTAACATTATTACAAATTAGTACATAGATGGGACATGTTCAAGTGAGTACTAAGCCCTGACAAACAGGATCTTTTGAAATGGAGATGGCGACCATGTGATGTTTGATGATTCAATTCTTCCCCCACTTTCACGTATTGTGAAATATGACTGATACACCACGTTCAAAGGTCACTTGGCCTTCCCTTGCCAATATTTCTTCATTTTCACTAAATCTTTCTCTGTTCCTTTCTCAGTTGCCAAAAACAATCAAAGAGCAATATATTTTTACTTTATGCTGTTCTTGTGATTACAAAAGTCTGTTTTTTTAAAGTCATTTGTTAAACTACAGTGTTGTTGCTATGAAAACATATTTTAGTTTTGGAAGACCAGTGCAGAAGATTTGGTTTTACAACCAGAAAAGTAATTCAGTGTGAGTAAATGGCTGCCTTTGGAAAACTGTCCTTTTGCTAATAGAACAGGGCAGCTTCATGACAGCCAGTTGCACTTACCAACACATGAGAAGTTAAGTGCCATCATGTTACTAGATGATTTTTCACGAATGTAAGTATGAATACAAATGCAGTGGCACATTGCATTCCTCTCTCAGTGTGGTGTTATTAGGTGGCTGCCTAGATCAGCCCAGATCACCAGGATCAAGGACTCTCAAGTCCAGCTGCCTAAGAGAGTCAGAGAACTCCAGGTGTCGCCCTGTGGAGATTCTGATCCAGTTGATTTTGAGAGGAGCTGTGTATTTATATGTTTTAAACTCACAGGTTTTAAATGAAAACCACCTGTAAATGTATAGTGAGTTTTTAGATCATTTTAAGAATGAGAAAATATAGAGAGCTCTTAGATCTTTTAAAATATGATCATGGGTGGTTCAGCCACTTTGGAAGAGAGTTTGGCAGTTTCTTATAAAACTAAATATATCGTTACCATATGATCCAGGAATAGTGCTCTTTGGTGTTTACCCAAATGAACTGAAAACTTATGTCCACACAAAACCCGCACACGAATGTTTATAGCAGCTTTATTTATAACTGCCAGAACTAGGAAGCAACCAAGGTGTTCTTCAGGAGGTGAATGGATAAACTGTGTTATGTCCAGACAATGGGATGTTATTGTTCAATTCTAAAAAGAAATGAACTATTCAGCCATGGAACTACATGAGGGACTTTAAATGTATAGTAGTAAGTGAAAGAAGTCAATCTGAGAAGGCTATGTACTGTATGACTCTAACTATATGACATTCTAAAAAAGGCAAAACTATGGAGACAGTAAAAAGGTTAGTGGTTAAATAGGCATAGCAAAGATGATTTTTAGGGCAGTGAAACTATTCTGTTCTACACTACAGTGGTGGATACATGCTATTACATATTTGCCTAAACTCATAGAATGTACAACACTAAGATGTAAATTGCTGACTTTGGCTGATAATGATATGCTGCCATAGGCTCACTGACTACACCAAATGTACCCCCGTGGTGCCTCATGTCAATAGTGGGGGAGGCTGTGCACATGTGGGGGCGGGGAGATAGATTATAAGTAATCACTATACTTCCCACTCAATTTTGCCATGAACCTAAAACTACTCTAAAAAATAAAGTTTATTAATAAAAAATCATATGATCATGTTCTAACACTGGATTTAGGTAAATAAATCATGGTTTCATGTAAGAAAAAGAACTGATTGTAAAATACCCTAATTTCTAGTTTCTCCTTGCATCTACCATCTCACTGATTTTTTAAAAATTCATATTACTTTTCATATGTAAATTTTAAGGCAGTTTACTTTAAATAAGACTTCTTAATGATGTAGCGAGATGATTTATTTTAATTCATATTCTAGGCAAAAGAATGTCCGGAGCTTCAGTAGCATTGACAATTATCCACCTGGCCCCAAACAGTATTAGTAGCCAATCACATTAGTTACTTACCTTAATGGAAGTTGTACAATGGAAAAATTTGTGCAGCAAAGGGCTGTCTCATCATTGGAAATGAGGAAGCTAGAAATTTTACAATCATGAATATGGTAAATTTCCTTCAAAACTGGCTGCTGAGCCCTGGCTGGTATAGTTCAGTGGACTGAGTGTGGGCTGCGAACCAAAGGGTCACCAGTTTAATTCCCAATCAGGGCACATACCTGGGTTGTGGGCCAGGTTCCTAGTAGGGGGCATGTAAGAGTCAACCACATGTTGATATTTCTCTCCTTCTCTTTCTTCCTCCCTTCCCCTCTCTCTAAAAATAAATAAATAAAATCTTAAAAAAATAACCCTGGTTGCTGAAATTGATTTGTTTTATTCACAACTACCAGGCAAATAAACAATTTCCCCAAAGTTACTAGGACCACTAAAAAATAAAACTTCTATAGTTTTAAGTTGAGTGTGTTTTTTTGTTTTAATTTAAGTAGATTTGCAATAAAATATTGTCTCAAAGAATAGCTTGATAAAATTTAATAGTCAATGGCTTAGAAATGTTGTAGACCTGGATTCTAATTCTGGCTTTATCTCTTTTTAGTTTTGTAATCCTAGAAGGAAATAAACCTCTTTCAACTTCATTTTTTCAAACTATAACACAAAGATAGTAATAATTCATAGGCTACTATGAGAGCTGGGTGAGATAATGTTGTAAAGCATTATCTGACCCACGGTTGTGGAGAAATTAATTGTGAGTCATTACTATTAGTGACAAAATATATGAGACAATTCCAAAAAGTTTTGTTCCTTTTCAAATCAAGGGATGGTTCACATGGCTCTTCATTTGCTTTTTTTTTTTTTTTTTTTTTCTGGTTTGCTGAAAATCTGTGGATGCTGTAATTAAAAATCCAGAAACATGGACGTATTCTCAGATGCAAAATTGTATATAAACTACCTGATATTTCAAGACCCACCCCAAAATATACCCTAAACTCTCTAGTTTTAGTGCCTTTTATCTCAGTGTGTTCTGAGGATGGTGTCACAGATTTAGGAAGAATCCTGGGGACTCTGTATTTGACACCACAAGGGCCAGATGAGAACACATATCGCCAATTGAACTGCATGCAAATGGGTGAAGTTTTCTCTGGTATCCTGGTCTCTAACCCGCCCAGACCTCTGATGGCTGTGAATTCTGCCTTCTCCCCAGAATCTCTGATTTTGGCTTTTATTCTGACAAGATCTAGAGTATTTCATTAACGTCCTTTTAAACAAACTAAATATCAGATTCTAAAGCTCACTGTCAAGCTTCCTTCTCCCTTTTCAGAGTTCCCACACAAAAAACTACACGGGCATTTGATTTTCCTTCACAGACCATTGCCACCCATGGAATCTATGTCCTTCAGCCTCATGCAGGCACTCAACTGGCATGACTAGCTTAGCTCTGAACAACAAAATGTGTTAGGAGGCCTATGCCATCTCTGAAGAGCATCCCTTTCTGGGTTCTAGAAAAGGCACAACTTCTGTAAATCACGAATTCCTGGAAACCTCAGTGTTGTGATGAGGAGCTCCAATCCTTATTTCTCTCCCCGGCTTTGCTATGCTAATGCTGACCTCCATTTCTTAAGTTAGTCATCGCAATGGCTCAGTGTTTCATGATCTTGGGACTCTGGAAAGCACTGAAGAATTATTTTTATTATATGTCTCTCAATTTGGGTTAGATGGGTGTTTTCTTATGATTGTATTGAGTTTGTACATTTTCATCAAAAATTACCACAAAAATAGTATCATGCCTTTCACAGTACGCCATACCCAAGGGCTGTATGATGCCTACCTATACTGCTCATGATGTTTACAACTAAATACAACATGGAATACTGGGGCAGTAAAAGGATATTAGTGGAAAAATGGTGAAATTTGAATAAGATTTATAAGTTAGTTAATAATGCTTTATAAATGTTAATTTCCTTTTCTTGATAATGGTACTACAGTTATATAAGAAATTAAATTAGGTGAAGAAGGTTAGGGTTGTACAGGATCTTCTCTTGGTATGTTTGCAACATTTGTGTAATACTAAAATTATTATTATTTTTTTAATACACACTTTTTTTTTAAAGATCTTATTTATTTATTTTTTTAGAGAGGGAAGGGAGGGAGATAGAGAGAGAGAGAGAGAGAGAGACAGAGAGAGAGAGAGACATCAATGTGCGGTTGCTGGGGGTTCTGGCCTGCAACCCAGGAATGTACCCTGGCTGGGAATCGAACCTGGGACACTTTGGTTCCCAGCCCGCGCTCAATCCACTGAGCTACGCCAGCCAGGGCTTAAAATTATTTTGAAATAAAAAGGTTTGAAAAATGCAATATGTTCAAAAAAGATGACAAAAGAGCCTTGTAATTGATCAGTGAATAATACATTTCTATCTAACCAAGTGGTGGTTAAAATTTCTCTATATAGATACTTAGCATATTCTTTACTATAACAGATAAGATCTTGGCACAGAGCATATAGGAATACAATATTTGTTATCTTTGGTTAAGGTGTTTTAAAAATAGTTTCATGGATAAATGAACAAGAAGCATATTTCTTTTTCCTTAAGTTTTTTTTAAAGACTTTTATTTATTTTTTTTAGACAGAGGGGAAGGGAAGGAGAAAGAGAAGGAGAGAAACATCAATAGGAGGTTGCCTCTTGCACACCCCCCGCCCCCACCCTGCTCCACCCCCCCTCCTCCCGGGACCTGGCCTGTGACCCAGACAAGTGCCCTGACTGGGGATTGAACCAGCAACCCTCAGGCAGGCACTCAATCCACTGAGCCATACTAGCCAGGGCATGAGTGCATTTCTTTACCATGTCTTCCAAAACTAAAAATGGATTACAGTAGGAATTTTTTTCAAGTTTGCAAATATTCTCTGAGATTACTTGTTTAGAGTTTCAAAGTCTACATGGCTGTCCTCACTAAAAAATAAACACTTCATCTTTCTGTTTCAAAAATCTTAGAGTTTCTCTTTTGTGATATAACTCTGGATCAATTCAATTACATCTAAAATGGGAGGAGGTTCAGGCAAGTAGTGTAGGATTAAATCACTTTTTTAAAGGTCCTGGAGTTGATTAAAAGATTCCAAAGGCTTGTCTCACAGTGTTTTTAGAGATTTGCATTTGAAAATAACTTAGGAAAAAATGAATAGTATTTGTTTCAAAAATGTGTTGCTATTGATATTAAAACAAATGTTAAAAATAGACAAAGAATCTTGTTTACCATTTGTGGGTTGTTTGTGGCTTTTTAAAAATTTTGGTATTGTTACTAAGTTTGTGTTGCAGCTTTTTATATGAACTGTTTGAATCAAAGCAGCTGTTTTTGCTGGGACAATATGCCAATTTTGTGGGAGATTTTGAGGACATGTTTGAAATGGCAAATCCATCCAAGAAGCGTAGGAGGACTAACTAGGCTAAATTAAACAGGTCCTGCAACCCCCTTGGAGGTTCAAAAATGCCAGTTATGGATATATAACATCAACATCTGTGTATCCAAAATATAGTCCTGCCTGTGTGGGTATGATTGGAAAGCCCAGATAAGAAGCCCAGGGTTTCTTTCTTTCCTTTCTTTTTTTCATGTGGCCATACTTGATTTCTCTCATTTTTTCAACCAACAGTGTAATCATTTATCATGTTTTAAAGAGTGTACCATCTTGTTATCTCAAGAATTATCTTTTTATCTATTTTTCATTGGAGTAGTTATGGCTCTCATCATTCATTAATTCATTCATTGAACATTAATTATTGTTCAGCTTCCTAGAAGGATTCTTTCTAAAATGGAAAAGTGTTCATGCCTCTTCCGTATTGTTCAATAAGTCTCTAACTTTCAAGAGAAAGCCCCAGCTCTAACATGGCATGGGAGGCCCGCTGTGTCTGGATGTTGTTATAACCAGCACACTCTCCCCCACCCCAAACATTGTTGTGGTTCAAGACACATCAGAGTATCTGTGGTCTCTTAAATTCATCCTGCTTTTGCACATGGCCATCCACAGTATGAGAGTCTTCTGAACCAAATCCAACTGCCTTTTGGACAGTTTTCAAAAGTCAGCTGAAGGGCCACCTTCTCTGGGAAGTGCTACCTAGTAAATTCTTACAGAATAAAAAAGTAGATAGAGTAGTGAACAAATTCCAAGTTCTGTTTCTGATCTTGTTTGGAGGGCTTTTTAGAAGCTTTGATCCTGAGGAGAATGTCTAGCAGGGGTGTCCAGCCTGAGGCCCATGGGCTGCATGCATCCTGGGATGGCTGTGAATGTGGCCCAACACAATATCATAAATTTACTTAAATCAGTTTTTTGCTCATCAGTTTTCACTAGTGTGTGTGTATTTAATGTGTGGCCCAAGACAACTCTTCTTCCAGTGTGGCCCAGAGATGCCAAAAGATTGGACACCCCTGGTAGAGCAAGAATGGTAGACAGAGAAGTCTGTTAAAACTTCTGCTTTATATCATTAATTAGGTCAACTTCTAGAATGTCAAGAGATGTGTAGGTTTTTTTCTATTTGGGGTAGTAAAGATGATGGTCCTTCTCACACTGAGTTACACTGCTGAGAGCAATTCATTGTGAATTTGCTCTGAGTTACTTTGGAATTCTTGTTCAATGAAGAGTGCATCCATTGCACCTATCTCAGTAGCACAAGTACCTTCACCAAGAAGAGAAACATCATCGAAGAGTAAATGCTCCGTTCAATCAGGGATTTTTCAGTACTAAAGAAGGAGTCCTTCTACAATACTGTTAACCACGAGCCCGGAATAATTCTTGAGCTTTGAAGCAGTCTAGAGTAGGACCCTCATCGAAGAGAATCCTCTTCCATTACTATATGCTGGGTTTCAAGGCTAGGTGTCTCCCTTTATCGAGACCACAGGGCTTCCCTCAGACCTGTGTCAGAGTTGGCCCATGGTTTTTCTCAAGGGCTATCAGTTTTTGACAGGGAAGGTCAGACACTCTCTAATTAGCTGAGTGTATTGCTTTCAAGTAAGTTTCATTATCTACAAAACTTTAAAAAAAAATTATAGCAACTCCCTCTCCTCTTCCCTAAGTCAGCTTGACATAAAAATCCCAGCAGCTCCCAGGAAGCCCATTATGTACTCAGGAAGGGAGAGTTCCTGGCAGCTTTCTAACATAGATGGTTGTTACCATTCAATTGTGGTGTACACCATAATGGGGTCCCAAGTACACATGTGTTTTAATTTACAACCATTCCTATTTTTGCTATTAATCTCTAAATATCTTGAAAGTGATGTTTATATTTGAGCCATCAATTTATCCTCCACAGTAACTTGCACTAAACTTTACAGATAGAGGTAAATAAATATCGGTTAAGTTACTGAAGGAATGAAATAAAAATCATATTTATCACTTGAAAATGAGAACAGTGTGACTTTTTGTAATTTCTTTCAATAGTAAAAGTTAACTCCAGGCTGGCTTTATCACTCTGTCAACTTTCAGCAATATATTAGTTTCCTGATTTGATCATAGTCATAAACTAATATAATATAACATAATATAATATAATATAAGCAAGTATTTGGGAGTGGAATATTTGGGCACATTTTCAGAGTGAAGTTGGGCTTTCAGATGGTGTTAGAAAACACATTGTGCAAAGATAACCTCTATTGCCTTTTTGATTTGATTATTTAATTCAAGTTAATTTTTAAAAATCTTTTTAAAAAGATTTTATTTACTTATTTTTAGAGAGAGGGGGAGGGAGAGAGAAAGAGAGGGAGAGAAACATCAGTGTGGTTGCCTCTTGCATGCCCCACACTGGGAACCGGCCTGCAACACAGGCATGTGCCCTGACTGGGAATCAAACCAGTGACCCTTTGGTTTGCAGGGTGGTACTCAGTCCACTGAGCCACACCAGCTAAGGCTCAAGTTAATAATTTCTTTTGCTATGTGGGAAACTGTTATTTCTTATTGTGCTCTAGAATGTATAGGATATTTTCCATTTATCCAATAGTTTTAAAATAACAATTAGCTTCTTAAACTAAATAACATGAGCCTCCAGAATTAATATAAGTAATAAGAAATGATTACATGGAAAGAAACAACTGCTTTTTCTGAATCAAGGACATTTGAAACCCTAGAAGAATTCACTAACAGGGTGCATGATTTTGTATTGCTTGCAAAGAGTGATATTGAAGTTGAACTGAGACAGGAGAAACAAATCAAGTCCTACTTGCTAGTATTCCATGGAAAACTTTGAATTTTTAAGTTCTTTTTTTCTCATAATTAAATGTAATTAAATTTTATTATTTTTTCAGATTATAATGCTCATTCACTTAGCCACTTCCAATATGGAGAAAGCACTGGACTAGATGCCCACAGATATAACTTCTTAGCCTATCTCTGTGTTATTCTGTGAAGTCATCTTTTATTTTTTTCGTGCATTCATAGTCTAACATATATGATTGTATGTGCCTGGCACATAACTTAAGCCAAGCCAATATTTGTTGAATGGGTTAGTTAATGCTTACTGTTACTGTTCAAGGTCTCTTCATCTCTAAAATCAGATACGGTGATATCTAATTTCCCTGCTAGTTCAGTGATTCTAATCCAAACTGCTATAAATATAAATTTCAAAGTATTTCAGAGTAGAGCAAAGTAGGCTACTTTGTGTTATTATTTAAGTTGTACATTCACATTTCATCAGTGGCTTCATCTTTGGAGAAATGAGTGTGTGTGTGTGTGTGTGTGTATGACTTGTATTTTCTATATTCTTAATGATAAGGCATTTTCTCTGCAAACTATTTTGCCATAAGTTTCAGGTTAGAAAAGGGTTGAACAGTGAGCAAAATCAGTCATTATATTTATGCTGCCCTATAGACTGAATTCCTTAAAGTATAGTTTACAATTTGGTGTTTCTCCTTTATTAGGGTTCTACTACCTTGTTTTACCAACAGCACATGGGTTTCAAAATCACATTTGACACCCATTTAAGAGGCATAGGCAGTGACTTCCCATACTCAGAACACACTGTTCTGTAATAGCTCTTTTACAACAATATCTGGTGAGGTTCAAAAAGTTCTTATTTTGGCTTGAGGAAATAAATCAGTGGACTGGTGTTCATGTAAATTAAGACCATGATTATAAAGAAGATCCTTAAAGTAAGAACTTTCTGACTTTCTTTTTAACTCTTGACCAGCTGTTTATCCCCCCCTTAGGAAAATATACACATGCATAGAGCTCCCATTTCTGCACTTCTTTGTCTCAGATGAGTGTTCTTGGTGAACTTGAGATCTAAATTGTCAAGTTGTGCTGGAAACAATGTGAGCTCAACTTTTAAATTGTTTTTACTGACATAAGTGTTTAATCACCTGCTCAAAAAATATCAGGACAATGTGAGTTGTTGGTTAAGTACAGACCCTGTCAATATAGCTGGATGACCCGAGTGCAAACTCCCGCTCCATGGCTGCCTGGTGATCTTGGGCTTGGGCTCTCTATACCCAAGTTTTCTAAATCTTAATTTAGTTTTATTTTCTCTAAAATTGAGCCAACCCTGACTGATGCGGCTCAGTTGGTGGGGTATCATCCTGCAAAGTGAAAGGTTACTAGTTCTATTTCCAGTCGAGGGATCATGTCTCAGTTGGGGGTTTAGTCAGTGGGCGAGGTGTGTACAGCAGGCAACTAACTGATAGGTATTTCTCTCTCACACAGATGTTTCTCTCTCTCTGCCTCCCTTCCTTTCTCTCTAAAAATAGTAAGTAAAATCTATAAAAAAATAAAGTTCTGCCAATCATAGTATATATATGTTATTTATATATATAAAATGGATTCAGTAAATTGGTGCATTTAAAGCTTTTAGAACACTACCTGACAAATCAAAGCACTCAATTTTAATTATTATTATTATTATTATCATTATCATTATTTTGAAAGGATATCTTTCAAATAATCTTTACTAGGCAAAATACAAATACACTTTCGTATCCAGCATTACCCAGTATTGAGTTTTAAATATTTGTCCTTCAGAGTATAGCTTGAAAATACTATATTATAACGACACATGTAAAAAGTCAGTAAATTATCCTTTCTTAGAAAATGGCCAGAAATCTTTTATTGGTCTAATGCTTTGACACATATTTTCAAGAATAACCCAAAGAACATTTAAAACTCAATGCTAGGTGATGTGCAACAGCAAAGTGTATTGGTATTGTTGGCGCTGGTATGTAGAAAGACATAAATTTAAATATTCAAGAAGTTCAGCGAAGCCCAGACAGGATAAATACAAAGAAAATGATACCAAGGCAATCCCAACCAACTGCTAAAAACGAGAGATAAAGAGAAAATTTTGAAAAGATCCAGAGAGACATAAAGCATTGGAAAGAGGTAAGTGAATGATTCAAGTAATCTCTGATTTATCATTAAAACAATGGCTCTGTGAAGCCATTGTCTTCTTTAGAATGAGAACATGTCTCAAGAATAAAGACAAAAATACAGACATTTTCATATAAAGAAAACTACAGGAACTTGTTACCAGGAGCTCTGGACTACATGGCATTCTAAAAAACGTTTTTCAGAGTGAAGGAAAAGGATACCAGGTAGAAACTCTGATTCTCAGGAGGATATAAAGAGCATGAAAAATGTTTTTTAAAAGCCCACAATAATGTAACATATTTTTTTAAAAACTATGTAACTGGATTCAAAAATAAAATGTCTTATTTTTATTTCTCTTTCACTGCTTTCAACCATGTTGGAAAAATCTACCCTGTTGACTCTAGAAGTCTCAGCTAACAGCCATGACTGTTCAATCTTCTATAGCAGTTATAGAAGTTCTGTTTACTTGATTTTAAAAATTTTATATCCAATTAATGCTCACATTTCCCCATCCATTCCTGCCAGGCAAATTTTAGGTGACAATTGGAAATGGGTATACATATGTCCTTTTCTGTCACTTTTTCCTTTGTGTTTTCTCTGTCACTTTCTCTAATTATGTATGAGGAAAAGAAAAAAAAATGATCAAATACATTTTAACAAGTGCTATCATGGTCTTTTTAGGTTGCCTATGATGCAGGCATGCAGCCTCCAGCATATCATAGGGCCTATGTTGTAGGCATCCAGACTCTGGTCATGTCCTGGGGCCTGTGTCACAGGGATTCAGAGCCTGATCATCCCCAGGGGCCTGTGAGCCAGCGACGGAGACATCTCATGGGCTAGTTCTGTGAGGGGCTCCTGGGAAAACTCTTCACTTTTGGCAGCAGCAATATCTCCTCAGCTGCCTTTTCTAGGCAGGTATTCTACAGTCACATCCTTCTGGGAAATCCACTTTCCCCTTGCTTTGTATAATTTAGAACTGCCCAAGACTGGGCTTGGCTGGCACACTTAGAATTTTTTTGTTCATCTATGTCTATTTAAGCCACAGAAAAATCTCTTAAAATTTGTGGGGTTGCAGATTATTCCAGTGTGGCCTCTTTTCTCTGCTCAACTATTTATCCTTACCCCTTACCTCTCTCTCTTCTCAATAGAGCTGGTGGTCCATCAGAACTTCCTTCTTAACAGGTGAACAAACAGGTAAGAGATGCCAATTTTCCTTTCAAACCTTCTTACTTGGCTATAAAGAAAGGAGAGAAATGTGTCCCCATACTGCTACCACACAGGAAAAGAGAGACAAGTCACAGGTCTCTCTGCCTTTAAGCCAAGAGCACACCACTCCCATCTATATCCTTCAGTCTCCTCCTATTTTAAAACTTTTACTAGAAAAAAATTAAGGAGAAAATGGCTGGGAAAGCATAATAATTTTAACTGTTTCTGTTTAAGTCCTAGGTTGCTCTCTGGGCCTGTGTAGACTTCTTTTAGAATGTAGAGGTAATCGTCGTTTATTTGTGTTCATCTTCGGACTCATTCACTAACTAATTCAGGGTTGACAGGAAAGGATCTACTCAGCATTCTGTTACAATTGCTCAGATTGAAATCTCCTAAATATGAGATCCAATTTTGCTTTTTCTTTTAATTTGTAAGGTGGAACAAAATAAGAGAACACTCATTTAGTAGTGTTGGGAATTTTGAACCTCTATGTGTTCAGTCATTGAAACTAGACATAAAAATATATTCATATTATGAGGTTCAATGTAAATGACCCCAAGACCTCTTGACTCTTGGTCCTGAGGCCTCCATTTCTTTTCAATGGCCAGGTTAATTGGGTATGTTCATAAGAGGGATTTTAATGTGTAGGTTCAATGTCAAGGTCAATAAATGTTTAACTTTAAGGCAATGGTTATATTACTGACAAACTATACACTCTATATCCATATTTATGTCTTTACTACCTTTTATGTTAATGTCTTCTAAATCCATATCTAGCTGGTCTTCTCCTGAACTCCATAAATAAATAAATAAATAAATACGATGTATACACACACACACACACACACAATGATCATATTATATTTCAACATGATCAAAACTAAATCTATTATCTTTTAAAAATGTTCTATGTTTATATTAATTTACTCAAAACATGCTTGGAACATTATTCTCATGAATTAGTCTCAGGGAAATAGATTGATAACAAGCAAGTATTATATGAGATAAAAATGCTGTTGAGAATAAAGCAGGGAACACTGGATGAAGGCAGTGCCCTGTTACATAATTTGGTCAGTGGTGTACTCTCTGATAAAGTGCTGGCAGAGACAGAAAGGAACTACAGCAGTACACCTGAGGATGCTGGAGGAAGGGCAGTCTAGAGTCAGGACCTGGGCTGAGCGTTTAGAGAAAATCAAAGAGACAAGCGTGTCTAGAGCAGAGTGATCGAGGAAGGGCGTGGTAGAAAGTGGCGTCAGGAACCTGTGTGGGTCAGATCACATAGGGTTCTATAAACTGGTACAAGGGTCACGGTTTTTACATAACATAATGCATGAAGCAATCAGGATTTTTAGTAAAAAGGTGATAGAAACACTATTTCATAATACAAAAGGAGCCATGAGGAAAAATAGATCATAGCTGGAGTCAATATAGCAGAACTAGTACGCAGCAAAACAAGGGTGGCGAGAATTGACTATGAAGGAGGTGACATCATAAAGATGGTGACATAGTTCATGCCTGACTTTAGTCTCTCTCATGAGAAGACCAACTGGCAACTATCCATAGAAAAGGCATCATTGTGAAAATCCCAGAATCCTGGGAGTGAGGCTGAAGCACCCCCTGGACCACTGAGACCAGGAAGGACCACATGGGTAAGAGAAGCATCTTCATTTTGACCACATCACTCCTCCCTCGTGCCCACACAGCCTCACCCTGAGAGACCCCCCCACCCCCGCCCATGTCTGTGGTTGCTCTGGTGGGAAAAAGAGAGACCAAGGTTAACATCAATTTTCTCAGCATTGTGGGTTGTTTCTCGGAAGATCCACTCTGGTCAAGACTCATGGTGTTCACTGAAGGAATCTGCCAGACTCAGCCCCTGGGGAATCAGATGCAGACTGAGAAGGCGGCCAGGACTTACAACAGCTAGTACTCAGATTTTGGCAGACTGCATTTTCTGCTTGCAGCAGGGCATGGGTGGAGATCATAACCAGCAGTTCTGCCCCTCCGCACAGCCAAGCTGTTGGTCCTCTCAAGCTGGAGAGTTTAGTTGGAAGTTCTGTCCAATTTAGGCCCTCATTCTATGTTTTCTTCCAGGCGGGAAAACTAATTCAAAACTCCATGCCACTTATGAGTATAATCTTTAGTCCCACACCACTGGGAAGTAAGGTCACAAACACCCAGGGGCCACAGAGTGTATCCTACAGACTGCCTGGGCTGGAAGCTAAGTTGCAGCCCTGTCCACGTGCTAAGCATAGTCTCCAGTCCTGTACACTCTTTCTACCTCCTGATGTCTTGTTATCAGCTTGATTCTCTACTCCTTATCTACAATCAATCATGTGTCCCTCTTCCCCAGGGATGTCTGCCTTGTCTTCCCCAACTGAGATTCAGGTGCACTTTCTATTGTTCTTTTGATGCTTTCATCAAAATATAATGTAATGGTTTTTTTCACATTTGTCATCTCTGTTATATTGTGAGCTCCTGAAGGTCAATGGCTATCTGTCTGTCTGATTGTTTCTTTATTCATTTTTATTGTAATTTTCTCCCCCGAACCTAGCACATTCACTGAAATGGAGTAGGTGCTTATTAAATAAATAATGCAGAGTCATCTCATATATTGCAAGTTATAACTTATTCTGATCATTAAGGAGAAACTTTGAGTGAGAGTATGAAAAAATAATCCAAAGAATGGGAAAATTTATTTGCAAGTTATATATCTGATAAATGTTTAGAATGTAATATATATAAAGCAATTATATAAACAACAATTACAGCTCAACAGTAAAAAGGCAATCCAAGTGTTTTAAACAGCAAAAAAATTTGAAAGCATTTCTCTAAAGAAGATATACAAACGGCCAATAAGCACATGTAATGATACTCTACAACAATGCAGTCATCAGGGAACTCAAAACCAAAGTCAGATAGCAGTTCACATCCATTAGGATGATTATAATAAAAATATTTAAAAATGTGTTGGTGAAGATGTAAAGAATTGTAGCCCTATCATTTTGTTGATAGGAATGTAAAATGGTGCTGATGTAGAAAATGTTTCTACAGATCCTCAAGTTAAATATAGAATTACAATGTGAGCCACCAATTCCACACTTAGGTATATACCCAAAGGAATTAGAGCTAAGAGTTCAAACAAAAACTGCTTGTGAATGTTCATGGCAGCAGTGTTTACAATAGCTAAAAGATAGAAATAACCCAAAATGGCTATCAATCAAGGAATGGATAAACAAAAGTTGATATGCTCATGAAATGGAATATTACTCAACCACAAAAAGGAATGAAGTACTGGTATATGCTACAATATCAATGAACCTTTAAAAATGTGCTAAATGGTCCTAGGTGGTGTGGCTAAGGGGTGGTGTGGATTGAGTGCTGGCCTGTGAACCAAAGGGTCACCGGTTTAATTCCCAGTCAGGGCACATGCCTGGGTTGAGGGCCAGGTCCCCAGTAGGGGACGTGAGAGACAACCACACATTGATGTTTCTCTCCCTCTTTCTCCCTCCCTTCCCCTCTCCCTAAAATTAGATATAATCTTTTAAAAAATTTGTTAAATGGAAGAAGCCAGACACAAAAGGCCATCTGTTGTATGATTGCATTTATAGGAATCATTTGCAATAGGCAAAACTATAAAGAAAGGAGATTAATGGTTTGTAGGAGCTGGTGGGAGGCAAGAATAAAAAGTAAATACTTAATACAGGTTATCTGTTTGGGCGATGAAGTTCCAGAACCAGATAATGATAAATGTTGCAAATATGAATATGTTTAATGTCATTGAATTATATACTTTAAAATTGTTAAAATAACAAATTTTATTATCTGTATCACAATAACCTGAAAAATTAAAAGAAAAAGACACTTGAGTCTGTATCTTTGTTAGGTGTATTTAGTGTTTTGCTTTTTACTAAAATAAACTAAGAGAACTATTTAAACCAGAATGATATAGGAAGCTACTTTCTAATTGAAGTAGATACATTGTTTCTAAATTAGAAAATAATTTAGGCATGAAAAAGGGTGGCCATTGTTTCAATTAAAAGTACAGAATTATAAAATTTTTCTCTAATAGCTAAATTACACATCTTATAAATGAAGAAGTTAAAACTTTAGATAACTTGCATGTGTCCAATAGCACTCAGTTAGTAAATGACAGACTTGAAAGAGAAGTCACATTTCAAGACTGTTTCCAGCTATTGCTAATGACATAAATATAATTTTTCCACCACATCGATGTAACTCCATATTGCTGTCTATGCATCTTACTATGTAATAATTCAACCTGTATTAAAGTAAAATAAGCACATCTGATCACAGGCCTTGGTTAATATAGTTATCATTAGGTCAACTCTAGCCCTCCCTTCCCCCCCAAAAGAAAACAACCCAGATCCTAGAACAAAAATGATTTAATATCTTCTAATCAACATAAGCAAGTATTATAGTTACAATATGCTTTTTCCAGCCATAAGCCTATTAGTCATCCTAAAAATACCTCCAGACTCAAAGCATATACCAAAATATATCAAATATCTTAAATAATGTACAGCTGAGGTCATATGAAATATTGGAACTTGAGACTCCTAATTAAAATGGGATTTTAAAGGAAAGTATAAACCCACAGGGTTGAAAATGGGAGTGGGAACAACAGCATTAACATTTTGGAAATGGGGAAGCATTACACTTGTGCTAATGAAATTAACAGCCCTTGAAAAAGTGGAAATTTAAGCTGGGAGTGGAGAAAGCCAAGAAATGACTTTACTTTAACCACAGAATTCTGCCTCAAATGGCTCAGGATTTAGCAGCACCAGGTACCTGGTAATGGGGGTAAGTTTGGGAATAAATACCTAAAATTTGTTGAAATATGCATGAGAAACAGAAGCCCCAAACTTCTTCCCACACATTGGCAGCAGGCAGGAGTTTAAAACCGTGAAGTTTTAACAGAATCTCTGGCTCAGGCAACACCTGGTGCAGCTGTAATTAGGGCAAGTGTTGAAAATCAACAAGTGCAGAGAACCCAACATTCTTCCCTTATTCAGCTTCCAGAACGCTGGCCCCTGAATCTCCAGCAGGTATTGTAGAGAGTTTGCAGAACCTAAGCAGCCAAAGAGAAACAATGTAAAGACACTAATGTGCAGGGCCTCCTAACTGTATTGTTGCCAAACATTGCTGTGACAAAGTACCTCAAACTGGATGGCTTCAACAACAGAAATTTATTGTGTCACAGTTCTGGAGGCAAGAAGTCTGAATTCAAGGTGCAGAGGTGTTGGTTCCTTCTGACTGCTCTGGGACAAGAATTTATTCCAGGCCTCTTTCTTTGGCTTATATAGTAGATGGCCACCTTTACCCTGTGTCTAAGCACATCTTTCTTCTACGCATGTCTCTGTGTCCCTTTATATAGTGACACCTATTATATTGGATTAGAGCTCACCGTAATACTTCATTTTTACTTGATACATCTACAAAGACCCTATATCCAAATAAGGTCACACTGTGGGGTACTAGGGTTGGGACTTTTGGTTAGACCCAATCCAACTCAATATTCCAATGAGACTGCCAACCTCCATAAACATGCATAAAGTTTTTTGTCTTATTAATGATCACTTTGAACTATAAGTAGAAAAAATGAGAAAATAACTTCGAAGAAAGAGATATACAGGATGAAGGAAATTAAGGAACGATTTTCAGACAGATATGAGAAGATGTGAGCAAATAAGAACAGGTGTTCCAATTGAGACAGGGCTTAGCATCAATTCTGTTCTTATGCGGGTTCTTACTCTTTTTCAATTTTATACACTGAAGAGCTGAGAAAGTTTCTTTCTACACATAAAAATATAATTAGATGAAAACGAAAGAAATTTTCTTGTAGTTCTTAGTTACTTGAACTCCCTCTTTTACATATCAAAAAACACATAAAGATCCATGACTAAATTTTTTAAAACATAAATTAACAAAAAGATTAGATCTTACTAAAATTTTGTTTAAAGTTGAGCATTATAAACCACATGCACTGCATAAAGCTATGTTACACAGTCTTGAGAGTTAATTGACTTCCTCTAAAGCAGGGGTCGCAACCCGCCTCCTTCCGGTTTGTGGAGGCTGTCACATTACTGCCTGAGCTGTGCTTATGTCTCCAGCCTCCCTTGCCCACTTAGCTCCACTTCCTGTCCCCCCCCGCCCCCCACAACCCTGGTCCTTGGGAAAATTGTCTTCCACGAAGGTGGTCCATAGTGCCAAAAAGATTGGGGACCACTGCTCTAAATAAACCACAAAATTTCAAACTGTTGGGGAACTAATTGGTACTCAGGGAAACTATATAGGTTAGAATAGTGTTCCATGGTGAAGTTCCAAATGGATACACATACTTTCATTTTATTTTGCTTTCAGTTGATCTATAAAAACTTTTGTTATTTTGTGTGTAGAGTTCTGTGAATTTTAACACAGGTGCGAATTCATGTAAACACCATGGCAGTGAAGAAACGGAATGGTTGCAAAAGCCCCTCCCACAAAGAGCTTCTCAGTGCCCAGCTGCCTTGACGCTGTTGTAGTCACACCTCACTGCACCCTTGGCCTCCACTGCCCAGTTCTCCATCACTGCGAGTCTGTGTTTGGCAGAATATCATATAGATGAATTCGTATAGTATGAGTCCACACTGTATGAATTCATTTATATATTTTGAGACATTTATATGTTTTGAGGCAATTTTCTATTTAGCATAGTGCCTTTGAGATTTATATAAACTTATTCCTTTTTGTTGCTGGGTAGTATTCAATTGCATGGATGTATCACAGTTGTTTATTCATTCACCCATTGAAGAACATTGGGTGGTTTCCAATTTGGAGCAGTCACGAGTGGGGTTGCCTGAACTTTTGTGTGTTTTGTAAAAAACACACAAAACACTTTTGCATAGGTTTTCATTTATCTAAGATAAATATGTAAGAGTGGGATTTCTGGGTCATATATTAAATATATGTGTAATGTTTTAAGCTGCCAAACCATTTTCAGAGTGGCTATATCATTTTGCATTTATCAGCAATTTATGAAAGTTCCCATTGTTCTACATCTCACTAGCACTTGATATTGTCAGTATTGTTTACCATAGCCATTTGAATAGGTTTATGTAAAATGAGAAAATGATAGTTTGGGAAAGAGAAACAGCAAGACACTTCAACCATAAGCACCTTCTCAGGAAAATCACTTTAGGAAAAAACAATATAGACGTTGAAATGAATTGCTTCCATTTAAACTATTTATGCTCACGTGCCTCCTGGAGACATTATGTCTATTTCTATGCGTACCTTTACCAGAGTCTAAAGACATGCTTACAGGAAAGTATATAAATGCACTTTCATATGTGTATATGTAAAAGTGCATTTATATATTATATATAGTATTATATACATAATACTTGGACAGAAATGGTCATTGCAATATTTCAATAACAAAAATCTAGAAATAACCTGAGTGTCCATAAACTAGGAAAAAATTATAGTCTATTCATATAGTGGAAAATACTGCCAACATAAAAATGAATAAACTAGAGCTACATTTATTAATCTGGATAACTTTTACAACATTAAACTCAGATTAAAAATGCTTAAAGTATCATATCAAGTATAAAATGTTTTAAAAAAGATAATACTATGAATTATTTAGAAATCCATGTATACATACTAAAATATATTTGTGTAAATTAAGAAGAAATAAATAAATGAGTGACTTTTGATTTTTGGTCCAGCAGGTAAGAAGATTAAAAAAGCACTATGTCATAAAAAACAAATACAAAGCTGAACAAACAGAAAAATCAACAACTCGTCTCAGATCCAGCACAGAATGAGGTCAAAGGGAAAACTGTTGACCCCAAAACTGAAGAAACGGAGAAGTGGAATCAGAGAATCACAACTCACCAGAGCAGAAAACCAGGAGAGGAAACCTCCTTGGGGAGGAAATCAGGATCTGAAACTGATGAATTGCTGGAGGCAGTGTGCCAATTCTGAAATTAAAAAACTTCAGACAGGATGACCTAGAAGAAATGGATAAATTCCTAGAAACATACAACCCAATAAGACTGAATTATGCATACATAAAAATTTAAATACTCTGATACTTGATGAAAAGATCGAATCAGTACTCAAAAAACTGTCATCAAACTATCTAGCACCAGATGGCTTCACTGGTGAATTCTACCAGACATTCAAAGAACAATTAATATCAATCCTTCTCAAACTCCTCCAAAAATAGAAGAGGAGGGAACACTTCCAATTCATTTCATGAAGACAGCACTACCCTGATACCAAGATGAGACAAGGATGCCACAAGTACAAAAAATTACATAAATCTTCAACAATATATTGGCTAACAGAATTTAACAACAGCACATTAAAAAGATCATATGCCATGATCAAACACATTTACTACAGGGATGCAAGTATGGTTCAACATCCTTAAATTAATGTGATACACCACATTAAAAATGCCAAAGGTAAAAATCATAGAATTATCTCGACAGATGATGAAAAATCATTTGACAAAATTCAATAGCCCATTTAAAATAAAAACTTTCAGCAAAGTGGGTACAGAGGGAAAGTACATCAACGTAATAAAGGCTTTCCATGATAAACCCAGAGCTAACATCATATTCAGTGGTGCAAAGCTGAAAGTTTTCCCCTCTAAGACCTGGAACAGGGAAAGAATACCTGATCTTACCACTTTTGTTCAACACAGTATTGGAAGTCCTAGTGAGAGCAATTAGGTAAGAATAAGAATTAAAAGTTATTCAAATAGGAAAGGAAGAAATGAAGTGGTCACCATTTGCAGATAACATGATATTATATATAGAAAGCTCTCGAGACTCCACTAAAAATTATTAGAAATAATAAATGAATTTAGCACTGTTTCAGAATACAAAATCAATATGCAGAAATGTTGCATTTCTATATCTAATAATGAACTATTAGTGAAGGAAATTAAGAAAATAATCCCATTTACAATTACATCAAAAAGAATAAAATGCCTATGAATAAATTTAACTAAAGAGGTGATGGACCTGTACACTGAAAATTCTATGACATTCATGGAAGAAAGTGAAGCCACAAATAAATGGAAAGATATTCTATGCTCACTAATTAAAAGCATTAGTGTTATTCAAATATTCATACTTCCCAAGGCAATCTACAGATTCAGTGCAATCCCTACCACAATTTCAATGTCATTTTTCACAAAAACAGAACAACTGATTCTAACATTTTTATAGGTGCACAAAAGACCCCATGTAGCCAAAGCAATTTGGAGATAGAAAGTTAAAGGCATCAGGCTTCCTATCCCCTGTCTATATTCCAACGCTATGGTAATCAAAACAGTATGGCGCTGACATAAATACAGATACCTAGATCAATAAGAAAGAATAGAGACCAGAAATAAAACCATGCTTACATGGTCAATTAATTTATGACAGAGGAGCAAAACATATTCAGTAAATGGCCATAAACTTTTATTTTTCTAATTGATCTAAGAGCTAACATTTTGTTCAAAATAATATTAGCAACAATGTATTCCTGTGTGTGTGCATATCAGGTACTTTCATTGCTCACTGAGTGAGGTAAGGTTATTTGAAAGTGGAATTGGATTAGTTGTAAATGTATATTGCAAACTCTAGAGTAATCATTAAAAATGGTTAAAATCATATAATACTGATAAGGAGGAAAATAAAATCATATAAAATGCTCAATCAAACCCACAAGAACAGAAGAAAAGAATGTGTGAGACAAAAGTAAGAACACTGAACAAGGGTAACACATAGGAAACAGTAAAGAATATGGTAGATATCACTCCAATTATATCTATAATTAATTTAAATATTAATTGTGTAAATATACCAATTAGAAGAGATTGTCAGACTGGATCAATAAATAAGAACCAACTATATATTATCTACAAAAACCCACTTTAAATATAAAAACATATATAGATAAAATTAAAGAAATGGGAAAAATATATTATGCTAACACTAATTAAAAGTAAGTAGGAGTAACCATATTAACTTCATAGAGCAGATTTCAGAGCCAGGATGTTATCAGGAATAAAGAGGGATATCATGATAAAATAGGCAATATTCCGAGAAAGCATAACAATCTTTAACATGCATGTACTAACAAGAGAGTGTCAAAACTGTGAGGCAAACTAAGAGAACAGCAAAGTCAAATAGATAAATTCTTTATTATAGTTGGAGACTTTAACACACCTCTATCAGAAATAGACACATCCAGAAGGCAGAAAATCAGTAAGAATACAGTTGAACTCAAGGACATGATTAATCAACTGGATATAATTGACATCTATAGACTACTCCTTTGGACAGCAGCAGAACACACATTCTTCTCAAGCTCACATTAAACATTCACCAAGGGAGATCAGATTCTCAGCCATAAAACACAGCTTAATACATTTAAAGAAATGGAAATCATACAATATCTGCTCTCAGAGCACAGTAGAGTTATACTAGAAATTAATAACAGAAAGGTAGCTGGAAAAAGCCAATATACTTGGAAATTTAAAAATACATATTTCAGACAAAGTCAAAAAGGAATCTCAGAATTACAAAACATTTAAACTAAATGAAAGTGAAAACACAACTTACCAGCCTTTGTGGGATACAGTGAAAGCCAAGCTCGGAGGCATATATATGTATACCACTGAATCATATATTAGAGAGGAAGAAGGGCCTAGATTAGTAATCTAGGCTTTTGTCTTAGGAAATTAAAAAAGAAAATAAAAAATTAAATTCAAAATAAGCATAGGAAAGAAAATGTTACAAAACTGGAACATAAAAAAATAGTTAACGGAAGTTAATAGAAAAAAATTAACAAAGCCAAAAACCACTTTTTTTGAAAAAAAGCCTGTAAAGTTAATAAACTCCTAGCCAAGACAACTAATAACATAGGAGAGAAGACACAATTTACTAATATAGGAAATAAAAGAAAGGACGTCACTACAGATCCCATTGACATTGAAAGTGTTAATTGAAAGGGAATCTTTTGTAACTGAACACCTAGGAAAGGTAGCCTGTAATCAGTTAGGGAGAATGCCTTTGCCACCTGGAACCCAGGAAGGGTCATTCAGGGCTGATAAATATCTCAGGCTGAGGCAAAAGAGCTTGTTTCTCTCAAGAGACTGGGCCTGAAAGGGCATGTCTCTGCCAGGGCACCAGTGGACTCATTGGTCAAGAGAATGCCTCTACCTGTGTACCGTCTGTCTGGAACTCTGTGTTTTGAATTTTGTTCTGGATGTGCTCTGAAAAGGAAATTGAAGCTTCCTAGGGAAGGTTAAAACTTCACACCATGAAGGAAAGTAAACAAGGTAAACTGTAAGATATGGAAATGAAGAACGTTATAAAGGTTTGGGAAAGTTTAGGAAAGGAACTCTATGGGTTTTAGTAGTGGAAGGTGTAAGTCATGGAGATGCAATTTTAGTGGGTATTAGAAGGACAAGGATTTTCCTTTATACTTTGTTTTTTCTCCCTACCTGATCTCTCCAGAATTTGGCATTCTGAAGGAGTGAGTAATGGTATCAGGTTTCTTCACATAAAACGAATAAGACCAGTCATTGATGGTGGGTTGTTAACCAAGATTTTGACTGGAATGTCACACCTGAAGGTGGCAAGTCTGAGTTCTGGATGTCACCAGAAAGCCCCGAGGAACTGGGCTGGCTTGCGAAGCTAAGGAAAAGCCCACAAGAAAAAGTCTGGTACCTTGGTCAGTTGCGTGTGTCATGGCAGTCTTTCCAGGGAAGGAACAAAGTTTGCTTTCTTGAAAGATGGCCAGAAAGGAACCTGCAGGCACAATGTAAATCTCAAGGACTTGAGTGGAACAACTGGTACAGGTGAAGCCAGATGGCAGATGTGTGGCTCAGCTTCTTTGCCCTGAAGGACAAACTAAAAGGTCAGTCTAGAGGTTCCCTGGGTGAATTCCAGCAAAGTGGACATAAAGAGCACAGGTGATCCAGGGTGCTCTTGGTGTGTTTATGCAAACAGGCAAAATTAAAACTGGACTCATTGTAATTCCTTTAATGACAATGAGGATGATCTTAAGAAGAAAAATTGTGGTTCAAGGAAAATTACAATACTCAGTATTGGATATCTGAATAGTGCAGCTAACTGAAAATTTGTTTTCACTTGGAAGTTGAAACTGGGTTTGTAATATTACCAATAATGTTCAATTTATAGGCACAAAGGACCTGTCAAATTGCCATGGCAGCAAAGGCCTTGCAACTGGAGGTCTTCCCAAAAGACAGTCTCACAGGCACAGAAACTGGTTTGTGGGATATTTATGAGTTAACATACATGTTCTTCCTTTTGTTTTCATAGGGTGAATGCCTATGACTTCATTACCTGAGTGATTGGTTGCAGTACAGGTCACTGAGAAGCCCATCTTTTTCATCGCCCCCTGAGACTCAAAGGCTTGACTGAACTAGATGGTTGGCTTGGTGAAGGGCTGGGGTGGTCTGTGAGCTTCACATTAGAACTGATTTTCCCTTTTCTGTCCTAATGGCTCAGACAGAAAGAGCCCAGAAATCTAAAAGGGGGGAAATCCTAAAGTATTCCCCTCAGCCTGAGCTAAGTATAGGGGGGAAAGTCTTTGGACAGGTGTAGCATGCCTTGCACACTTTCCCCCAGAGAAGCTGTTTCTTTCCTAATGTGAGATGTTGAAGAATTGGACCCCATCTTTGTTATTTAGTGGTTATGGTTTGATTGCGCCTTCTAACCCTCTTGCCAAATCTGTCACCTCCAGAATACAAGGATGCCAACTGTCCAGTAATGCCAGCCTTTGGACATCGAGCCTGTCATTCCCCAGTAAGAGTCAACAGACCTGGGCTCTCTAAGGCCCTTCCCTTCATGGGAAGGCCACCCTCCATGCCACCCCCTGCTTCTTTTAGGGACCCTTGTACCCAAGGATATGTAGGACAGCAGCCATGTCCAGCCAGAAGTAGCTACAAGAAGATGAGACCTTTGCCCATTGTCCTTTATATGATGATAAAGGGCCCTAAAAACCGAAAGAAGGGATTTTTAACAGGGTTCAGGACTTGGGGTGTCCAGGACGTGGGGTGTCCAGGAATATAGGATAATAGGCCTGGCTGGGGGAAGGGAGACATGGAGCAGAGCCATTGTGGTTCATTTTGCATATCAACAAGTCTAGCTAGGGGGATGGAAGTGACTTTGACCCATAATGTAACTGGGAGGCAACTCCTCCTGGTTACAGGGCCTGCATGAGAGCTGGGAAAAAGTTCGCTCCACACCCCAGGCCACACCTGCAAGGACTAACTATGGCAGCCAAGAAAGGCTGAAAATATAGGAGTGCTAGCAGGTGTAGCCAATGTAGGGGGAGTCAGCAATGGGGTTAAGGAGGAGGTTCCAGGCTGGGATTTAAACTAAAGACAGGCTGCCACAAAAAAGGGGGACAATGCAGGACAATGAGAGAGGACTATGTGAGACCATGCGAGAAGAAAAGGGGTGAAAGGACTCTTGCTGTTGGGTCATGGGAAAGTACCTGTGGTTTTGGATTAAGAACTGGAGATCGTGGCTGCAACATAGCTGATGGTGCTGGGGACTGTGGGAGACCTGCCCAGCTGAGCACAGATTATTGGGAAGAAATGGAAGTCTCCCGAGCTATGGATTTCTATATCTTTTCCTGAGATATAGTACCCCTGACTGGCCTGACTGGGCAAAGGGGGAAAGGTAGGATTGTGTGTGTGTGTTTGTGGGTGTTTTAAAGGAACTTTGGGCTTTTTAACAACCACATTCTGCCATTACTCTAAACCTGTATAACTTTTGAATAAATAGTTCCTTTCCTTTTCACCAAACTCTGGCATTGAGAGCCGTAATTCTTGACACCTGGAGGTGGGCAATGGTCCCACAGTGACAGAAAGATCCTGGGGAAGGGAGCTTATTTCACTAACAGTATCTGCCCCCTCCCCTCCTCTTGGTTCCTTTTAGTAACGAAAGGATAATAAAGGAATATCATGAACAACTCTATGCCAACACATTTGATAATTAAGATGAAATGAACCAATTCTTTGAAAATACAACCTGCCAAAACTCACATAAGAAGAAATAGACCATCTGAATAAGTCTGTGTCTATTAAAAAAATTTAATCAATAATAAATAGCATTCCAACACAGAAGGATTCAGGCCCAAATGGGTTCACTGGTGAATTCTTAACATTTAAGGGAGAAATTATACCAGTTACCTACAATTTGTTTCAGAACATAGTAGTGGAGGAAGTGCTTCTACTTCATTCTATAAGGTCAGCACTACCCTGATACCAAAACCAGGCAAAGAGTTCACATAGAAAAAATAACAACCGTGAATATTGATGTAAAATCCTCAACAAAATATTAACAAATCAAATCCAATATGTATAACAAGAACTATGCATCAGGACCAAGTACAATTGTTCTAGATTGCATAACTTTCAAAAAGTGTTATTTAATTCACCATATTAACAGGTTAAAGAAGAAAACACTTGATCATATCAATAGATGCAAAAAATATTTGACAAGTCTAACACTCATTCATAACAATAACTTTCAGCAAACTAGGAACACAGGATAACTTCCTCAACTTAATAAAGGACATTCACAAAAACCAATAGCTAATATCACACTCAATGGTGGCAAATACCAAGCTTTCCCACTGAGATCGGAAGTAAGACAAGAATGCCCTCTCTCATCATTCATTTTAACATGATACTGGAAGTCCTATTTAATAAAATAAGACAAAAAGGAAATAGCAAGTATGCTGAATGGGAAGGAAGGAATTAAACTGTCCGTGTACCAAATGCCATGGAGATAACTTAAATGCACATTACTAATTGAAAAAAGCCAATCTGAGAAGGCTATATAATGTAGGAAGGGCACCTCAAAAATCTCTGAAACTTATTTATAAAAATTGTGAATTTATTCTTACATGTTTAAACTTCAGTCACTTCAAAGTATTCATTTAATGGAACACTCCTATTGAGATGTTTTTTCTGCTACTCAAAACTGTGTTTGAATTAATTAATTTTTATGCCTTTTAATGCTTCTGCCATTTTTGATTCACCTCTTCCACATTATCAAAACATTTCCCTTTAAGGGCTTTTTTCATCTGGGAAAACAAAAGGAGTTGCTCAGGGTGAGATCCAGTGAATAAGGAGGGTGGGGCATGAGCATTATGCATTTTTGGGTCAAAAAGTACACTCAGTGTGGTGTGGGCAGGTGTGCTTGTAAATTGCCCATCATAAACTGGGCAAACACATTGGAAGAGTCTTCTAAAAAATTCCACTGAAGCTGAATGCAGCCTCTCACAACAACACCAGCTGGTACACTGATACAGATGGGTTTCTAGAACACTCAACTAATGGGGGAAGCCTTTACTACAAGGGGCCCACCTTCTAGAAGATAATTCCTTTGTTGGGGGGCTCCCTTGTATGATTTCAACCACATGACATTCTAGAAAAGGTAAAACTATGGCGACCATTTAAAAAAAAAACAGTGGTTGCCAGGAGATCATGGGAGAGAGGACGAATAGGCAGAACACAGAGGAATTTTAGGGGAATGAGACTACTCTGTATGATACTACAGTGGTGGATACATGCTATTACACATTTGTCACAACACTCAGAATAAACTGTGAACTGTGGGTGTTGGCGATAATGATGTGTCAGGGTAAGTTCACAGGTTGTAACAAAGGGACCACTTGGTGCATGACCTTGGCTGTGGAAGGCGCTTTGCATATGTCGGCACAGGGGCTTATGGGAACTCTCTGCTTACCACCCAATTTTGCTATGAACCTAAAACTACACTAAAAATATTTTATTTTTTAAAAATTAAATGAGTGTTAGTGATTGGTAGGAAGGTACAAATATGCAATCATAGACTTGGAGTTTCTACAACTGTAATATTTCTTAAGCTCAGTTGTGAATATACAAATACTACATAATTATTTATGCCTTTCTGCTTGTCTGAAATATTTAATAAAAGACTCAAAAAGATATTCATGTCATCTTTTTTGTATGCAATTTTTTCATTTTCATCAAACGACAACAATCCATTTCAACCCAAATAAGCTAATATTTTATTAGGAAGTGGGTTACACCATTAACACACTTGCTATGGTTTATTTAAAACAATAGTATAGTGAATTAATTGCAGGCAATACAATATTATTATCATTTTCTTCACCTGCATACTATACTTTCTATGCAACTTGGATTTCTTTGAGCATCATTAAGAAAAATTAATATAAACTGGTTAGCTATAATAAATTATGTATGATTAATATCAATATGACTAGGTAAAATTCTACTTTATCCTAGAAATATTGATTGTACTATGTTTGTCTTTTACATAGATTACCTGTAAGTGAATCTTCGAACTTCCTGAGGACTGTGTCTGGTTCAGTCAGGTAGTCTCCAGTGCTCTTCAGAGTGCCTTGTTTTCCCCCAAGGCAAACAGTTGTTCTTTGAGTGCCTAAATAAATGAGCAAGTTAGTGATGCTTATTGTTGTCTGTTTTTTTTAATTCATTTGCCTTGTTTTTTACTGCATTATAATTACAATTTATGTATAGCTCAATATATTGTTAATTTAATTACTTTATACAATTAATCATTTCCTTGTTTTTACATACTATTTTTGGATGATCTTTTTCATTCATGTTGCCAAACTAGTTAAGAGACTAATTTCTTAACAACTATGTTAAGGTCTTACTGTCAGGTTATTAATTGTAGACATGGTTTTAGATGTGGGTGAGCTTCACCTATCTTTTAGGGCTCTGTCAATCACAGACAGAAATGGCCTGAGCCAATAATCTGTAATTGCCAATAAAATTATTTCAGTTTCAGCCCTGGCTGGTGTGCCTCAGTGGATTGAGCACCATCCTGTGAGTCAAAGGGTGGCTGTCTCAAATCCCAGTCAGGGCACATGCCTGACTTGTGGCCCAGGTCCCCAGCAGGGGGCTTGCAAGAGACAACCACACATTGATGTTTCTCTCACTGTTTCTCCCTTCTTTCCCTTCTCTAAAGATAAATAAATAAAATCTGTAAAAAATTATTTTAGTTTCACAGATGTTTAGATTTATCTGTATCACATTTGACTGTGAATACATGTCTCCAAGTATAATGATCTAGAGCAAAAGAATAAAAGCTGTTCTTAAATGAGAAAAAGAAAGGCATTCTGAATCTTTACTGTAAATTATACCCTATACAAAATCAGTCCAAATTGTTCAAACCCTTGGACACTCACAGTGTTATTATGCTCCCTGCTTGGAGTACTGTATAATTATCTCAGTTAACAGCCATTGGCGAGTGTCGATCTCCTAAGAAGAGATGCAAGGCTTATAGAAGTAAAATCAGCACAGATGTGAGTCCCTGTTTTTGTTCCCTGACTCTGCATGTGAAAAACAACCACTTAACTCCAGGCTTTTTTCATTTCCCTGGTTAAGATGTTTAGCTAGATGGATTGAGTGGTTGCTTGGTAAATAAGAATTTCAGCAGTAAGCTGTAAAGCAAAGTGCTATATGTGTCTCAAAAGCTAAATTCACTTAATGGGAATGGACGTGAACTTTCTTACATAATGAAGAAAATTTATTCCACTGTATCTTTTTCCTTTCTCAGCATAGGAAAATTATTTTTGAAACTACTTTGGCTCTTGTTGACACTTTATTGTAATTTATTACAGTTTCAGAAAATAAAGAGAAAAAAACTAATGGGAAAATAGATAAGAACTAGGCAAGTCTGCAGCTACATGTCTGCCTCTAAAGAACTGAATGAGAACTCTAAATGAGGACTGCAAATGGTGCTTGGATTTAAATGCACAAAAATAAAATGAGTGACACTGTTTTCAACAACACTGATGTTGTTGGTTATCCTCGTGCCCTTACTGTTTCACTGATCCAGAAACTGGGGTATGGGGAAGGCAGTCACCGCGGAATATATAAAACCCTCTCCCCAGTACATAAACTTCACTCATCCAGCGGCTCCTCTGGGTCTTGTAAATCACTCTTCACTCCTAATTGTGTCAATTAACAGTGCCCCGGGTAAGCCACAGGGGCAAAGCTGAGACGTCAGAGAAGAAGGTGAGGATGTGGCAATTCTCTTGACATAATGGAGACTAACCTAAATTACACACTTTATTATAATGGTATTACTAACCTAAATATCATTGTGGCTGATTCATTCCTATCATAATCATGAGGGAACCCTGCAAGTCAGCCGGAAAGAGAACTGAGTCCTCATTTTCTATCATTTCATTTGACACATCCTGCCTTAAACATAATAGCAAGTTAAGAGTCTGTGGAATTTTAATCCATCTCCAAAGGGTTGCTGTTTTAAACCCAGCCTGGATCAAGGTGACCAAAAATCACGGACATTACAACCGAGTTAAAAGGGGATTGTTAGGAATGAAGCTGTTTTTACCCTGAGCATATTTCTGAGTTAGTTACTCTGTGGTAACTGGAGCTAATAGGACAGTTCTCCACAGGCAAAACGAATGTGAGAGTTTGAAGCAATGACCTAGATAATCCAGGCAAACCACCCATTTTTGCCTGGAGTGTCAGGAAAATTGCTCTAATTCCCCACTTCACTTGGATGGTAGAAGCCTAGTCAGTTTTCTTCAGTGTCCCATCAGGCTCTGAGCTGCTTTCAGTCCACAGGATGGGGCTGTGTGTGTCAGCTGGAGCTCACGCTCTGCAGGTCTGGCTTTGATTGCTATTGAACTGTATGGAACTGAAATAATAATTCTGCAGGGCTCATGGGGGCCATACAGCTATGCTTCACAGCCCAACCACCCTGTGTCATTTAAAATGATGCTGTGTGAATAGCAATAACTGAATGCTTCAGTCTTGGTCATTCTTTGTCATTTCATCCATGCTACAGATAATTAGTAGGTATTTATTATATCTGTTACAATCCATAGCAGCAGCACGTACATGACTATAGTGAAAATTGGTCCTTTCTTTTGGCCACCTAGTCCCCGAACATTTCTCACATGTTTGGGAAATTCTCCAAATTGTTTGGTCCATGCTCCTGTTGGGGAATCCATTTACTCACTTGCCCAGCCTCATTTTTTAGTTATGATGCAGGGGAAACTTGGAAGAGGAAGCTAGTGAAGCAAAACAAACAGACAAACAAAAACACGAAGAAGCATCGTGTGGATGGTAGCAGCAGCTCCAAGTCCCAGAGCAGGAGAGGGTCGAGCAGTACCTTTAAGGGGACAGTGATGACAGGTGGCCGACGCTGAAGGCTCTGTGTGGAGGGAGGCAACACTGACATCTCCATTGAACTTGTTCTACTGTGCCATTTGGGGCATTGGTTTAGGCTATGCAGACTCTATAAATTTTTTTCTGTAACCCAAAGGATCCATAAATACATATTTTTTTCTGAATAAACTATATAGAGTTGGCTTCTCTTATCTGTGTTTAAATGATTCAATGGGGAACCCCAAACAGGGCAGTCAGTTCTAGTAATGGAAGAAGAGTGTCATGAATGGAATTATATATGCGGCCTCCCTTGAGCTGAGACTCAAGAGATGATGATCAGTTTTCCCCAACCCTCCCCAGTTTGACCAATATTGCATGAACACAGAACAGATTCGATCTTCGAATAAGGACTGATTGAAACACAAATACATAGAAGAATAGGTAAGTATATGTCAAAATCTCTAATTTTAATTATGAACTATAATGCTTTGATATGCTTGAAAAATTCTAGGATTTAAAATTTAAAAATTGGGGTTTGTTTCCCCTTATTATATTAGGGCAGTTAATACAACAGACAGGCAAGTGGTTTCATGCAATAGAATTTTAATTCTCTGTCACCGCTGAGTCTTCTTCTTGTGGGCCCACTCCATAGGGTAGTTCTCCTTCAAGAGGGGAGACATCATACAGAATGTGTGGCCTCCAAAATCACTCAGTGTGTCAGGGGGAGACGCAGAGGAAGAGACAGAATATCTTTTAACTGCCTAAAATCAGCGATATCAGAAATTACTTCCTATCTTAGCAAGGTTTGCTTTCTTATTTCCAACCTAACTTTCAGAAAGGTTGGGGGAATTTAGCGGTATTCGTAAGCCTCAACAGCCCCTGCCAGTCTGTGCTTTGGTCACTCAAGCTTCAGTCACTCTCTTTCCACACACAGAGCACACATATACACACCCCTCCCCAAGGGAGAGAGCCCTAAGTTAATGATTTTCAACTTCTAATTAAGGTATTTTGAAAAAAACAAATCAAGTTTTCCAATCCAAATGCTTTTTGGGAGTATAAAATGTCACTAATTGTGATGCTTTGTAACACATTCAGTCTCTCCTCTTTGCAGTTATACTGATCCTGGAATATGTCCTCACTTAGGATTGCTCCCAGTGATAAAAGTGGGAGAAGGAGAGAGTATGTTTTTACTCAGTCACCATGTATACATATCTGTAGATGAATGCAGCAGGACCACACACAGGACCTATAAAGAAATTTGATGTGGCACAGGATATTTACTTCTGCGCACAGCAATTAATCACTCAGGACAGCCAAATTAACCTAGCTAGGGGATAAGAATAAACTGGACCTAAAAATAAGAAAAGACAGCAGAAAGAAACTGCTAAGCTATGTGACTTCCTGGCATTGGATGAAATACTCTAATCAAAAGTAGTCCCTAAATAGAATGTTAGCGAGGCCCCTTCTCTCCCAAAGTCCTTCCCACCTTGACAAGGGAGTAGAGAACAGGGTTACCAGAGTGCACAGTCACAGAGCAGTTTCAGTGAATATGACATGAGCCCTAAGATGAAACATTCTAGAATTTATCAACATATTGTCATTCAGTCTATGGCATACGTTAATTTTCAAGTGTTTGGGCATTCAAAACAATAGTAAAATACCCAAGTTTACTGTTGAAGAAAAAAAAGTAACTCTAAATATATTTTTAAAGAGAAATAGTACTTACATGGTTTCAATTTATACACATTCAACAATATTTTGAGGAATTCACTTGCTGTTCAAATACTAGTTAATCTCTGTTCCTAATTGTTTTTTTAATTAAGAATGCAATCTAGATGAATAGACTGTGTCAATTACTGAGACTGGGACTCCTGAGAAGCTCACTCTACAGATTAAAATTAAAGTCCAAAATGTCTTTAGTGAAAGGAGCACACTGATAGAGCTAAAATAAGTCTATAAAAATTTAATATGCATTTTCTAAGTGTTGACTGTGATTGTCTGAATAACCAGATGTCTTCTGAATCAGTGGGATTATTCCTTTCCCCCAGTCTGTCACTCTGAAGCTTATCTACTTGTCTGCTTCCCAGAACATATGTCTAATAGTAATTGGAGGTTAAGTCTCCATATTTCTGTTCATTCAAAGTCATTTTTCCTTTATTTGAATAATTAATATACTCATTTTTATTTTACAGAAATGAGGAGAAAACATTTCTTTCTAATTCTAATGATAAAACTAATATATCTTTAGGATATATTTTCCAATAACTTGAATAAAGAATCAGGCTATTGTTTCAAAAGACTAATAATAATATAGGGCCAACTAGTGCATAACACAAAATAATGGAGACACAAAGAAAAAACACTGAAAAGGAAGATAAAATTATGTTCTCTCAAACTTTTAGCAGCTATGTCTCCAGACTAGGGTTAATTTCCACATATAAGAGTAACAAAATAGTCATTGCACGTTGAGACAATAAGTGGAACTCCTGGAATGGCAGTTCCTATCCATTTTTCTTCCCAGCTTAACAGGAGGCCAGAACCCTGGGGCAGTTCATGGCTGACCTCTTCTCATCTCTGGGTGGCTTTCCAAGCCTTGCAATGGTGATCTTGCCTATCAGTTCTGATATCACCAATGGACCACAGCCCTTTGCCCTGCAGACTATTCGGCTACACCTTGCCAAATCCATCAGCTCTGTGCAGACTGGTGAGTACCCAGCTGGGGTCCCTGGAAGGACCAGGATTCCTCCTGAGCAAAGAAGCCTAGGAGCTGTTTTCATTCTCTGAGCCCAAAGATGGGACAGATCCATCCCAGCCAGAGGCCTCTCTCTCTTATAATTTTACCTGTTGTTTCTCTCTTGTGTAGGGCATGGGGTGGGGGATGGGGAGTGGGGGTCCTGGTGGGGGCTAATTTTTTTCCGCTTTATCCCGTGAGAAACTCTGTCCTTTCAAACGAAGAACAATTACCCATCGTCACCTTGGGCAACTGTTTCCTTCCCTTCCCGTGACAGGCACACCATCCATCTGCAACGATCAAGCTGCCCTTTAGGAACAACTGCTGTTTACATTTCCCCACAGACTCCATGTGTTGTTAGAGTCTGCATTTGTCTGAATCCTGATTTTTAAAATGTCCTCTGAATAACTGACTATTCTGAGATGACACCGAGTTTTTCTGT
Source organism: Phyllostomus discolor (assembly GCF_004126475.2). Taxonomy (NCBI): domain Eukaryota; kingdom Metazoa; phylum Chordata; class Mammalia; order Chiroptera; family Phyllostomidae; genus Phyllostomus; species Phyllostomus discolor. The sequence continues at coordinate 73,677,569 of NC_040907.2, forward strand.
TTCCCCCCAACATTAACTTTAATGTGAGTATCACTTCCAAGGGTTTCTAAAATAGGTCTAATTCAATTTTCAACTATTAATGAGTCCTAATAAATTATTAATAATTATATTCTAAAGGTTATTTATGTCTAAGATTTTGGGATGTTGATCCAAAGAATAGGATTCAACAAGTCTTATTTACTTTTAAAATATTTTATGTGGTTCATACATAATAATATTTTTATTGTATGAAAATATTTATTTTCAACTCTCTTATACATTTTTTAAGAATGTAATACATTAAAATCTACTCTAAAAATAATTTTGCTTCTGATAGTCATATAAAAAAGTTGTCAGTAGTTTTATCTTAAAGTTTTTTTAAGCCATATTTATTTATTTAAAGATTTTATTTATTAATTTTAGAGAGGGGAAGGGAGGGAGAAAGAGAGAGAGAAGCATCAATGTGTGGCTGCCTCCTGCACCACCCGCTTCCCCCTCCCCCCATTGCAGGCAGATACCCTGACTGGGAATTGAACCAGTGAGCCTTTGGTTCACAGGCCTGTGCTCAATACACTGAGCCACACCAGGCAGGGTTTAAAGTTCTTATTAAGAAATCAAATTGACATAAAAAATAAATAAAAACAGGCTAACAATATCCAATATTTTCACTTAATGGGGCAATATTTAAGTTCTCCTAAGCTTTTGTTTCTAAATTTTATTCCAGTAATCACTTAACAGTGGGCTAGAAACAAATATAAAAGCATTCATGTAACTGGGAATTTCTGAGTCTCATTCTAGACAAGGGAAGTCACTAGGTAAAAAGTACTGAGCTATGACTTGAAATGGTTCAATTTAATTCTTATCACTAAGATTATTTTTAATGATGGTAATTTTATAGGAAAATACCTTGCAAAAGATTGAAATAGAATAATTGCAGATAATAATCATTCTTCCTAAAAATGTGGAGATAGAAAAATCCAAATATATATTTGCATTTTAAAGTAATTTAGGGAAAAAATTATTTCATATGACCAATAAATATTTCCTTAATTTTTATGTATTTTTATTACATTTGGTGAATTTCTTTTTGAAATATGTATCCTTTTTTTTTTACACAGTGCTCTGGAAAAATGACAGATGGCAAGAACTATCTTACTTTAATGAGCACTGTATGGGAACATCCAAATAGCACAGCTGTCCATGCAGTGTCTGGGTAAGGACTGGGTGCTCAGCTGAACTCAGGCAGCCATAACTCCAAACAAACACACCCATCCTCCACCTTGCTGAAAGGACTTTCAATTTATACTTGGAGATGCACTCATGTACCTAGTTTAACTGCATGCCTATCAAAATACACCAATTTTTCTTGCCATTTTCCAATTGAAGTTAAACTGACATATAGGAGTTCCTTCAGAAATGCTGATCGGAATAACACGAGCATAAAAACAAGATATATTCAAACTGCAGTCTCACTGAGTAATAATTTTCTAAAAAATCCTTTAATCAGTCAGTTGCCCTAACAAACGGATGTTTGAAAATAAGTGAAAGAATGGCCCTAGGAAAAGGGATATGACTAGCAAGGTTGATCATCAGGCAACAATTACCTCAGCGCCTGTCCTTTCCTTTGCTTGAAGTCACAAAGATGAAGGAACTGCCTTCTGTGCTAGCGGCACAGAGCAGACGAGTGTTCCAGGATTCCAGGACACCTGACGCAAATTATACACGCACACAATTAATTGCATACACTTATGTACCTAAACATGCATATGGACCCCAGGAAACTGAAAGCTATTTGGTAAGTTTTCAGGAGATATAAATTTCTTTAAAAATTATAACATAGTGAAAAAAGCCCCACACTGAGCTCTATAGAACTTGTATTCCTTCTGGCATTGTCATTTGCTGGGTATGTGAGCAGAGTCATGCAGTGACTTAATGACTTGTTGATTTCCATTTCCTCATCACTCAGATAAGAAACTTGGATTCGCTTATTTGTATAGTTTCTTCAATTCCTAAAAACCTATGCGTCTGTTAATGTTTCCTGTTTGGGTGAGCCAGGTAAGTGCCTTTTATCTGAGAAAAATTCTGTGTAACTATCCGCACATTCAAATGCACTGAAGATACACATCAACTCAAATATAAACCATCTAACAATTTTGTTTTTTATGGTATTGTTATCATTATAAGGATTTTTGAGACAAACTTTCATGATATTTTTTCATTTTTGAGACAAACTTTCATGATAATTTTTCATTTGTAAAATGTAAACATTGATTTTCTTTAAGGATGAAGTAGTTTCAGAGAGACTAGCAATTGGTATTAAGCAATAATAATAGTTACCATTTGAAACTATTTGCAAAGAGCATTAATAGCTACTGTGGCTTATATGGTCTAGGAGGCATGGACAAAAGAAATCAAAAGGGTGGGTTTGAGAATCAGGCCAACACATTTTTGAAGAGCTTAATTCATATTTTTAAATGCCACTTCTATTAAAAATGGAGCCAGCTTAGATAATTGGCAAACATCAGCACTAGTCCCTTCAGCATTTTGCTGAGTTAAAATTTGCTTTGACATCAAAGAGCAGGGTTATCTTTTAAGTAGGTGAAAAATGCTTTTTGCATATAGCTGACATTGAATTAATCAAGCTGGGAGGTCTGGGATATTTCCATCACCAACAAGAGTATCTGTAATTCCTTTCTCCAGTTCAGGATTAGGAGTATGCTTTCAGTTCCCCAATTTGTATTCTTTGCCAAGGGCGGGGGCGGTAGCTAATTCGGTTTTACTCTTTGACAAGCCTTGGAAGAATTCTCTCATCTCTCACCGGGCATAGAAGCCCTTGACAGGTGACTTTCTGGGACCGGTTCTCATACTAGAAAAGAAAGATCATTATCTCAACCCTTTGGGGTCCCGGTCTCCCCTCTCTCTCTTTATTCATGCCCAATGACTTCAGCTCTTTCAGAAACAGATTTTAATCAATTTCCATATTGGTTTCTTGATTCAAGTGATTGGAATTTGTCTGAAAAGGTAAAATTCTGAAAATAAAGTCAGAACTTGGTGATATATGTTCCTCAAACTTTCTTTGCCACTGAAGCAAACGCGAAGCGTTTCATGTGTGTCTCTCCTCAGAGTGTAATGCTCGGGTTTGGTAATGTTTGCAAATCCAGTTAGGCCCATACTGGGACCCCAGACCTTTCTTCCTTGTGGTGCTCTAATGTAGAGAAAATTCGATTTCTTTACAGAACTATTAAAGAACCCAGACAAATGTGTCTTTATTTGTTTACATGATAGCAACAAAATCCAGGTATCCAAATATGTTACTTGTAGCTACACATTTAGTTCCACAAGAAAATATAAATCTCTACATTTTAAAATTTCTGTAGTGCTTAATAATTTTAATATGTACACATACCATAATGGTATAGTAAATGATCCCATCATCTTACGTGATTGCCTTTACTCGTGAGTTTAACATTACACAAACAACTCTTGTATAGCACGTCATTGCAGAAAATCTGTTGATTTTCACAGAAATCTTAAGAAAGAGAATCCCTTCTCAAACATCATTTCTAGGTTTTTAGAATATAAGCATTTTACTTTGGTTATATAGAATACAATGGTAAGAAATCCTCACAGTTTCCTTTAATTTTATTTCTTAATATATCCATTCTCTAAAGAACAGTTAAATGAGTTGCCGTTTGACTAAATAACTTAATTAAGTTACTTAAAAACAATGAAGAATTGAAAACAAATATACACAATAAAGTCTTAGCAATGAGCTTACAACACATAACCTACAAACATTTAGTGTAATCTTATTACTAGAGATCTAGTTTATAAAGTATGTCACCTATGTAGTCATTCAACATAATTCAGGTTAAATAGATTAATTATTTGGGGAAGTTGTGCTAATTACCATGTAAATTGATGTGCAACTTAAAGTGATTAGAGTTATATGCTTTTGATATATAGTGTTACCCAGTTTGAGGAATAAAACCAGAAGAGAATTATGAGGCCAAAGGATCGTGTGGTTTCTGGACTCCCTGTTAATACCACCCAAGAGTGGGGTTCTAGTGTGAGATTTTCTTCTAGTTCCTTGTGTTACTCCTCACCCTCTCTTAGAGATACATTGATTTACAGCACCCTACTGGACAGTATGAAATTCTTCAAGATTAATTAATGTGTATTAGTTCATTTTAGGAGCACACATGAGTAGCCTTTTCTCTCATAAAGAGAAAACGTGAAGATGACATAGAAGGACATGATCATGGAAGTGGGAGCAGTGTCAGGGTTGCCTGTGCCAACATGCGGGGAAAGCTGGCATTCGCAGGGGCTAGGCAAACCAAGGGGCAGAAGGAGCATGATGCGGGCTAACTGGCAGTGATCAGAATGTCTATCTTCAGGTGGAAGTGCAAAATGAGGGAACTCGTGATGGAAAAACAGTGCCCCTGGAGGTTGTCAATGTTGGAGACGAATCCCTGAGAGCCAGGATATCTGCAGCTAAGATCTTCATTTCACTAAATTAGGCTTCACAAATTGGCAGCAGATATCTAGTGAACAGCTTCAATTGCAATGGTGTAAGTGCAACCAAAATTTACCAAATACTAATAAAAAGACAAAACAGCAAAAGGTAATGCCAAACTTACTAAAAACAATGATTTACACCTGAGGAAACAGTAATTAGGGAAATAAGAACAAGATTTCAAAATGTTAGGGAAAGGTCTGGTATTCAATGAATACCCATTCAATAAAGAAGAGATAACAAATGGCACTAGACAAATTGTATAACCATATTAAAAACAATACTCAGTTCATACTTTGAATCACATAAGAATGATTAACTCAAAGAGGATGATAGACTTGAATGTAAAATTTCAAGCCATAAAACTTCTAGAAGGACACAGAGAAAAAAATCTTGTAAAATTGGGCTGTGGAGATAATTCTTAGGTTTGACACCAAAAGCAGAAACCATTAAGAACATAAATTGTTGCCCTAGTTGGTGTGGCTCCACAGATTGAGTGCTGGCCTGCGAACCAAAGGTTAGCTGGTTGATTCCCAGTCAGGGCACATGCCTGGGTTGCAGGCCAGGTCCCCAGTTGGAGGTGTGGAAGAGGCAACCACACCTTGCTGTTTCTCTCCTTCTCTCTCCCCCTTCCTCTCTCTATTAAAGTAAATAAATAAAACTTTTTAAAAAGTTTTTTTAAAATAATATAAATTGCTGATTTTGACTTTGTCAAATGTATGAATGTCTGCTCTTTGAAAGAGCCAACAAAAGTAATTAAAAAACAAGACACAGATCTACAAATCATGTTGATCAAAGAACTAGTGTTCAGAATATATACAGGATGCTCAAAACTTAATAATAATTAAAAAAACACAAAAATATAATGAACAAAATATTTGACCACTTACTAAGAAAGGTCTGTAGATGATAAATAAGCATTTCAAAAGATGCTCAACATCATTAGCCATTAGGAAAATACAAATTAAAACCATGATGAGACACAAGTACACACCTATGAAAATAGCATGCAAAACAAAGCGGACATTGCCAAGATCTCACAAGGGTGAAGAACAATGAGAACTCTCCTAAGTTGCTGATGGGAACGTAAAGTGTTATGAATGCTGGAAAACATTTCACATTTCTTATAAAGTTAGCAATCTCAATTTTGTGTATTTACCCAAAAGAAATTAAGAATTATGTTCACACCTACACCCCAATGTTAGTAGCAGTTTATTCAAAGTAGCCAAACTGAAAACAGTCCCATTGCCCCTCAGCTGGGGGTTGAGTAAACAAACTGGGTGGCGTCCATAGGAACTGCTGCTCAGCAACAGAAAGTGACAAAATCAGAAGCATGGATGACTCTCGGGTGCATTATGCTGAGCAAAAGAAGCCAGACTCCACAGGCTGCATAGTGTGTGATTTCATTTATTTGAGATTCTTGCAAAGGCAAAACTGTCAGTGGTCACCAGGGGAGAGGAGTGAAGAGAGGAATTACTTTCAAAGAAAATAGGAGGAATTTTTTGAGATGATGAGTATCTTTGTTGAAGCAATGAGTACCTCTCATGACTATGTGTTTGTCAAATCTGCAGAGCTACACACTAAAAAAGTATAATTTTACTGTATATAAATTATATTTTAATAAATAAAAGCAAATAGAAAACTTAAAGAGATGATGTAGAGAATTGCAAATATAACAAAACACATAAACAAGCAAATAGAATTCAGTAAAAATTATGGCTATAAAAAAAGGATCAGCAGTTCTTAGAAATCTTAGAATAAGAAATAATTGTTGATTTGTAAAATGACTATATGCATTGAATAGGTGAATGATAGGGGCAAAAGAAAATTAATGTCATGTATCATTCACGTAAGTCATCAGGAGCTGTATCATATTTATAAAATATATATTCTTAACCAAATGACTCAGTAACTAGAAAAAATGAGTGGATGGAAAAAAACTGTATTAGTGCAGATTAAATTTAGTCAGATTAAGCTATTAAAATTGTGAAGGAAACTTAAATGTCATGAAGAACAGTAATGTTAAATGCTGGATGAGGTTATGTGTCATACACATGGTGGAAGAGAAAGGGAATTTCCAAGTTCCATTGGTCTATTAACCTGGAGCTTGGTTGTGCAGCCATGCTTCCCTGTTTTCACCGTGATCAAGACAGGCCAACAGAATGGCATCCCATTTTTATTTCCAGTTCCAGAACCAGCCCTCTTCAGTAAGATGGCCCATGACCTGACTCATGGCATTTACGAAGCAGTTACTTTGTGTGGGATCTCTGCTAAGGTTGCCGAGTAAAACCAAAGGCCTCCATGACTGTGCTCCTCAGCAGCAAATACAGACTCACAAAAGCTTCATCTCAGCCCCATTTTCCCTTTGGAAATCACACCTCATTGTGTCATTATACCAGGGGATACAATGAATCTAGAATGCTAGTTGTAAGGTGTCCTATAGATGATATAAGCTTTAGCTTTCTAGCTTTCTGCCCATCTACCCACCAACCCTTTAAAATGGATGCTGAAAAAAGGAAAAAGGACTCATGGACATGGATGACAGTGGGGTGGTTGCTCGGGGGTGGGTGGTATGGAGACTAAATGGCAATGGAAAAAGTAAAAAAAAAATTGCAACAAAAATAAAATAAAGTGGATGCTGAACCAAATCCGCTACATTCATTAAAAAATCATTTACTTTGTTTTCTGTATACGTACACACACACACACACACACACACACACACACAAACATACACAGAGATGCATATACATGTGTACATGGTAATGTACATAATCATATGCATATACTTGTTTATGCTGTATTTTAACAGAACATTTCCCTGCTTTCACAGAAATAAACTGGACATCTGGTTTGGAAAGAATAGTTATTTTTTATCATAAAGCTCATTTGCATTGTTTACACATGTGCAGGTACTCTTTACCATATACAACCACTCTATTTTAATTAAAAGGCTGGGTTTTGAAATAGAAACTTACACAATGTGTTTTCATGCAGAATATTCCATTTGGTCTTCATAGCAGTGATGTGAAATAGGTTGTCAAACATTGTCCTTCCCATTTTATAATCGAGGATCATGAGCCCCAAAATGTTTTGGTGTTTAAGTCATAAGACTTGAGGCATACTAAAATTTACCTAAAAATATAATACTAATGGGACCAGAGAGTCTTTTCTTAGGATGATTTAGCAGTATTTATAAAATTAAAAAGTGTTTAGGCCCTTATATTTAGCATTTATACTCCTTGGATTTTATTCTGCATCAACATTCACACAAGTGTTTGAGGACCTATCTGCAATAAGGTTTATAGTAGTTTCCTTCTAGAGACACCACATGGATCTAAAAATACACATGAATGTGAAACTGCTTAAATAATGAAAAACTACAGAGCTCTTGAAAATAATGACATAGGTAGTGTTTAGACAAGTGAAATATGCCCTAGTTATATGAAGTGAAAAACATTGTGTTGAAAAATAATGAATACATTTTTGATTCATACATAAAAGCAATAGTAATATTAATGATAAATATGTTAACATTCAGGGAAAACATGGCAGTTATATGCATCAAATTAAAGAGGTTATTTTCAATCAGTGAATTTTCTTAGGTTTTTATGTTTCTTATGTTTATGTAACATTTGTATTTAATTAAGCTCTGTGTAATTACAATTTGAAAAGTAAAGATATAAAAGAAAGGCGATAAAAATACTAGATCATTAAAATGTACTTTTTAAAGATTCACTCTATGTGTAATATTGTGTGAGCTTGGCCTACAAACCTTTTGAAAACCCAAGCAGATTGATATACTAGGCTGTAATCCCTGACCCTTCGGGTGAACATTCTAGTATAAGAGAATTTTTGGGTAAAAGAATGTTAGAAGATCTGCATTTATATCAAAATTCTGTCATTTTTTCAACAAGTCACATTATATAGCTGAGCCACAGTTTTCTCATTTATAAAATGAGAATAATAAAAATACATAGAATGCTTCTCAGAAGATTAAGATGAAATAAAGATCAAATTGAAGACTATACACCAGTATATTGTTAATGATATAAATAAAAACTATTTTCTGAAGTGCTGTGACTATACTTCAAGAGCTATCTTTGAAATTTTATGAAAAATTAAAAATGCATAGATGTTCTGAGATACTTCATGTGGAACACCACCAGCCAGGCTGACCACCAACTTCAAGTCTGAGGACAATGAGATCCACATCTCAGAAGAAGAATTAGGAGCTCCTGAGTGAAATACAAACTCAGGGTTGGGAAGAGTTGAACAGCACAATATGACTCATGTGCTTGTCTTTTATTTAGGCCAGTGAGGCATATTAAGATTTTTTTGGTAGTTATTTGTTTCTAATTCATCAACTCAAGTTTTGGGGTGTAGTTGGTTGGCTCAGCCCATTGTGGCAGTTTGATTTTGTCTGGAATAATACAAGCCAAAGATAAATCATTAGTTTGTGTGTTGATGTTCTTCCATCAACTTAATTAAATTTTTCCCCTTAAAAAAACCACATATTAATGAAATTCAAACTTGCACAATGCATTGTATTAGAAATATTTAGAGATTAAAGAGGAAAGGTATAATTTAGATAATATTTAGTAATGTAACAGAGCATTCCATTATATTGTGAGATTAATTCAATTTACTTTATATGTTTAACTTCTGTTCATTTTATATTACAATGTATTTCATATACTTGAAAAGCATCTATATATCCAATGACATCTATATATGCCAATGACATCTATATATCCAATACCCAAATCTATCAAATCCTAATATTTTTCCACAATTTCTCCAGATAGTTTTAGGAAACAAAATATTTTAGAAGCATTTGGAGATCTCTATGAACCTAGTAAAAATCTGCTTCTCCTTCTTTCAGAGATAATAATGACCTTGCATTTGGTGCTCATTCTTATTATACATTTTCCCAAACTACTACCATAAATAGGTATTTATATAAAATATGCATTATTGGCTGGAAATTTTTGAAAATTTATAAAAATGTATATAGATTGGATGTATTCTTGCATAGTTTGCTTTATATATTAAATGTTATATTTTTAACATTACTTATATTAATACATGTAATTCTGTTTCAATCATTTAAATTTTATTTAACATGCCATTGTGCATATGTACCAGAGATTTTAAAATTACCATTTCATATTTTAAATTATTTCAGTACTTGTCTTTTTATAAGAAATGCTACTTTAGATATTTTTATACATCTCCTTATGCATATATACATGTTTCTCTAAGACTATATATATGAGTGTGTGTGTGTCAGTTTGTGTGTATATGTATATGACATTTATTGAAGAAGACACAAGAAACATTGTACATAGGACAATAATGCTTCAGTCCCCTTCAAAGTAAGCACCTTGAGACTCCCAATTGCCATGAGCTACCCTGTCGTATTTTCCTGAATCTCACCAAGGGTCTGAAATCTCTGCCCTTTGAAGGCTGATTTTAGTTTTGGGAAAAACCAGAAGTCACAGGGCACCAAATCTAGGCTGTAGCAGGGCTGAGTCACCTGGGTGATTTGATGTTTCCCAAAAAACTCTGCTCAAGAGATGTGATGTATGAATGGGTGCATTGTCATGATGAAGCTGCCAATCACCAGTTTCCCACAGCTGCAGCCTTCTGAATCATCCAACCATCCAAATAATTTCCATGGAGGAATGTTCAAGCTTAACCCAAAATTTGATGCAGATTCATTGCTCTACTTGCTCAGTCATTTTGAATGTGATGGCCACAAAGTATGCATGCTCACGGAATGGTGTCTTCCACCCCCACTGACTAGTACAGTGAAGTTGTCATTGTTCATGCATGCGCATTCCAGTCCACTCTCTTTGGCTGCCAGTTTATAATTGATGCTTTATAAACTGTTCTTGTTATGTTAACAATGGCTGGACTTTTCCCAGATTCCTGGATAGACTATAGACAGATAGATAGTGATAGAGATTGATATAGATATAGATATATAGATATAGATACAGATATAAATATAGACATAATTTTAGGATCAAAGATTATTCACATCCTTAACTTTACTAAATATTGCAAAACTGTTCTCCCCCCAAATTAAACAAATATATACTCTCACTATCAGGGTATGAGACTTTTCCTATATTTTCTCAAAACATTACTAATTTTTGCCATTCTGATAGATGCTAAATTATGTTTCAGTATTTAATTAACATTTCTATGATTGCTAAAGGAATTAAACATGTTTTTGTGATTTTTTGGGGCCATTTAAGTGTCCTCATTTGTGTATTTCTTATTCTTAATGATTTCCTATTTCCTACTGGAGTAATGATTTATTGTACATTTGAAGAACATAATGGTGTAATCTGAATGCTAATATTTTGTAGATTAGGTAGTTGCAGATATATTCTTTTAAATAATAGCTTTTATTTTCACTTTTCTTTAATGCACCAATGTTCTCACTTTTAATGCAGTCAATTGTGCCTTAATTTTAGCTTTTAATTTTTATGTCTTATTTTAACAGAAAAGCATTTCCAAGAGTTTTATATATATTGTACAGGCATTTTCTTTCTCATTCTCTGTCCCTCTGTCTTTCTGCTAACATATACACAAACACACTCACACACATACATATACACATTTGAATGTTAAGGTAGTAAAACTGGCACATTTATTAAACACACAGAAGCAACTGTAGCCAAAAGGTTAATAACTGGGTGTTCAGAATGTGCTTAGTTATAACATAACAAATGTATTTTTGCTCCTGGTCCCACATAATATACTCAGGCACTCAGAAACTGTAGTAAACACTTTCAGACCATAAGATTAGACCTCAGTGTACCCCTGGATCAGTGACCTAACTGTTAGTGAGCTTGTTGATTCTGTCAATATTTTTTGGGGGGGGGTCTCCTTTATGCCTGGCACTGTGGTTGGTCCTAGGATGCAGTGGTGCATAGAAAAGCAAAGTCCTAGTTTTCTGTCAACCTAAAGGTTGGGAGAATAGGTACATATTTAAAAAAACCAGCTACTATAAGTACAAAATTTTATAGGAAATGTACATTTAAAAAATTCTACTATACATATTATACACATTTTTTGCAAAATTATAAATTTTGTGAAGGAGAAATATGATGTGTGATGACAGACTGTGGCAGAGGAATAAAAATCTCTATGGGGAATTGACATTTAGATGCAAATTGAAAGATGAAGATCAGTTCTCCAGGAAAAAGTAGCAAGGAATTGATCTGGGAAGAAGAGAACTGTGCAAAACTCTGAGATAAGAAAAGATATTGTTATGACAAAGAAACAGCAAGAAAACTAATGTGGCTCATTGAAGAAAAGAGTGGCAAGTTATAAGACTGATGTAGTAGATATCTGGGGTGCCATGCCTGCTAGGACTTATTAAAGATTTTGGATATTTCCCAAGCATGATGTAAAATAACTGAAATGTATCATGTAATGAAGAATTATAATCAAAGTTAGTTTATATACTGATAGCCATCATTTCTTGAGTGCTTATTATATATTAGTCTTTGGGCTGAGAGTCTTTATCTTATATTTAACTCACATTCACAACAACCTAGGAATCATATCCTTGATGGGGAAACTGAATCTGAGAACTTAGTCTGTGAAATCCACAGAGCTAAAATTAGAACTTAGGTGTCTATCTCTGAAGCTCATGCTCTTCAGCATTCCACTAATTGATTTTCTAAAATACTCAATAAGGCTACTAGTATAAATCTCAGGAGACAGACGAACCAGGCAGCACTTACCTCTGTTTAGGAATTTTCTGGAGTAGTGGCTAGTAATTGCTTATTGAGCAATCTTCTGTGGTTGTATTTAAGACCAAATGAAAGGATCCCTCCTAGATGGCTGTCACCTTCCAGCTGTGTCCACCATTGATTTGGTTAAATGAGAAAAAAATGAAACGTTAATCTCCTGCCAGTTACCATTTATTTGTGTAATGATCTATAATTAAATAGCACCTCTAGGGCTACCCTAAAATAGGCCTTCCCCAGCTGGTTCTTAGCTTGTTGGCTTGTTTTGGGCTATTTTACAAAGCCACCATCTCTCTTTCCCAGATTAAAAAAAAAAAGAGTATGTTAATCTAAAAACTGCCCCTTATAATCACAAACAAGCAGAAGAAACCACTTCACCACAACGTGACTGGTAGGAGAGGCACTAGAGGGCTGGCTGAGCTCCCACGGGCAGCAGCTGAAGTTCCAGAGGGACGTTTCAGAGGCTGGGTGTTCCCTATGAGAAGTGTGGGGACAAGACCCCAAGCTGGGCTCCCCAGCCTATAGCACCAGATCTAGAAAGGAACCCAGATAACATCCAGCAGTGAAATGCAACAGGGTTTATGTCTACCAAGGAGAGATAGCTGGAGACACAGGGAGACTCTTAAAGAACTAACATACAAAAGTTTGTTTGCAACCACTTAACTGGGGCTCCAACAGAGGAAGGGCAGAGAGACGCTTGAGGACAGTCTAGGGCTAGTGTCTCTGGAATAGAAGTGAAGGAACAGGTACCTGGATTTCTGTGCTGAGTCATTCCCCATATTGCAGAAGCCATCTTCCTCAGGAAGATCACTCCTCTCCAAGTGGCATCAGCCTGAGGGGAAGCAATAGCTCCACTGTATGGTGTTTAAGGCTGGCTACTGATTATGGCTTGATTAGATTAACACCTGATAAGTTTAACGGCTGACTAGTTTAATGGCTAAGGCAGAAAATAAAAAAAAAGTAGCAGCCGAAATGCAAAAACAAAGAAACAAACCCCAAATGAAAGAACAAGAGAATTCTTCAGAAGGACTAGATGAAATAGAGATAAGCAATTTGTCAGATACAGAGTTTAGAGTAATGATTATAAGAATACTCAACAGCATGAAAAAACCCCACAGAAACCAGTCAGAAATAAAAAATAAAATATCTAAAATAAATAATACCCTGAAAGGAATAAACAGTAGATTAGATGAAGCAGAGGATTGAATTAGTGTTTTGGAAGATAAGGTATAAAAAAGCACCTAGGCAGAGCAGCAAAAAGAATAAAGAACCTGAAAAAAATGAGGAGAGCTTAAGAAACATTTTGGACTACATGAAGTATAAGAACATCAACATCATGGAACTACCAGAAAGAAAAGAGAGTGAGCAAGGAATCAAGAACCTCTTTGAATACATAATGACTGAAAACTTCCCTAATCTGGTGAAGGAAAAAGACACACAAGTCCAGGATGCTCAGAGAGTGCCGGAAAAGTTGGACCCAAATAGGGCTACACTGAGACACATCATAATTAAAATGACAAGGCTTAAAGTCAAGGATAGAATCCTGAAAGGTACAAAAGAAAAGCAGGTAGTTACCTACAAGGGACCACCAATTAGAGTGGCATCTGATTACTCAACAGAAAGAAATCCGGCCAGAAGGGAGTGACATGAAATATTTAAAGTAATGAAAAGAAAGGACCTACAACCAAGGCTACTTTACCCACGGAGGCTATGATTTAAAATTGAAGGAGAAATAAGGAGCTTCCCATACAAGACAAGGCTAAAGGCGTTTGCTAACACCAAACCAGTATGGCAACAAATATTAAAGAACTTGCGAAGAAGAAGAAAAAGGAGAAGAAGGAGAAAAAGGAGGAGGAGGAGGTGGAGGAGGAGGAGGAGGAGGAGGTGGAGGAGAAGAAGAAGAAGAAGAAGAAGAGAGAAGAAGAAAGAAGAAGAAGAAAGAAGAAGGAGAAGGAAGAAGAAGAAGAAGGAGAAGAAGAAGAAGGAGAAGAAGAAGAAAAGGGAGGAGGAGGGGGAGGAGGAGGGGGAGGAGGAGGGAGAGGAGGAGAAGGGAAAGAAAAAATACAGAGCAAAACAGAGTTCAAAATTATTTTAAGCAAGCATTTAATGCTTTCTGATATGTAACTATATTGTCCTCAGTACCTCTACTATTTCAGCTTTTTCGTCTAGCGCTGCTATCAAAATGAGTCTAGAAAAAGAACAAGACAAATTCAGATCACTGCCAATATAATGCACCAATATTATTTCCCTTATTAGCATGAAGAGCGAAAGGGTATAAGCTTCTCCTTCCACTCCTATACTTTTGAATACTAGTTGGTTACACCATAGCCTACCCTACAGAAAGGAATATAAAGTTAAAATCAGGAATCACAGTCATTTTTGAGCTTAATACAGTATGGCACAGAAAACTTGTTCAACAAATGTTTGATGAAATAAAATACTGATTCAGTTAAAAAGAAAAAAATAGGTATTACATACATATCTATCAATAATCACCTTAAATGTACTGGTAAATGGCTTAAATGCTCCAATCAAAGGTGTAGGGTAGCTGAAAGTATAAAAAAACAAGACATAGATAGATAGATAGATAGATAGATAGATATAGATATAGATCTATATAGATCTACATATATCTATATATATTACTTCCAATAGACCTCTCTCAGATCAAAAGATATATGGGTAGGTGGGTGGGTGGGTGGGCTGGGATGGGAGTAAAGGACTGAAAACTGTACTTGAACAACTATTAAAATAAAATTTAAAAAAGATACACACAGACTAAAAGTAAAAGGATGGAAAAAGATATTTCATGCAAATGGAAAGGAAAAAAAGTGAGGTGGCAATACTTATATCTGACAAAATGGACTTTAAAAACAAGGCTATAGTAAGAGACAAAGGAGGACTACATAATGATAAAGGGAACAATCCAACAAGAGGATATAACCCTACTAAACATTTATGCACCCAAAATAGGAGCACCTAAATATGTAAAGGAAATCTTGATGGACATAAAGGGAGAGACTGACAGATAAACAGTTATAGTTGGGGATTTTAACATCTCATTAACTTCAATGGATAGACCTTCCAGGCAGAAAATCAACAAGGAGACATTAGTTTTAAAAGACACACTAGATCAAATGGATTTCATTGGTATCTTCAGAGCATTTTACAACAAAACAGCAGAATATATATACTTTTCAAGTGCATAGGGAACATTTTCCAGTGTAGACCACATGTTAGGACACAAAACAAGTCTTGATAAATTTAGGAAGCTTGAAATCATATCAGACATCTTCTCTGACGCCAATGCTATGAAACTAGAAATCAATCACAAGAAGAACACTGAAAAACATGCAAAGACATGGAAGCTAAAGAACGTGTTATTAAACAATGAATGGGTCAACAATGAAATCAAGGAAGAAATCAAAAGATACCTTGAAACAAATGACAATGAAGACAAAACAATCCAAAATCTGTGGGACACTGGGAAAGTAATCCTCACAGGGAAATTCACAGTATTATAGGCCCATCTCAGAAAACAAGAAAAGCTCAAAGAAACAATCTAACTTCATACTTAAAGGAACTTGAAAATAGACAACAAATAAACCCCAAAGTGGGTAGAAGGAAGTAAATAATAAAGATCAGAGCAGAAATAAACTGAACAGAGTCTAAAAACATGACACTAAACATCAATGAATCCAAGAGCTGGTTCTTTCAAAAAATAAATAAGTTTGAAAAATCTTTAACCAGACTCATCAAGAAAAAAAGAGAAAGGACCCAAATATATAAAATCTGAAATGAAAGAGGAGAAATAACAACTTACACCAAAGAAATTCAAAGGATAGTAAGAAAATATTATAACAATTATATGTCAACAAATTGGACAACCTGGATGAAGTGGATAAATTCTTAGAAACATACAATATGCCAAAACTTAATCAGGAAGAATCAGATGATCTGAATAGACAGATTGCATCGGTCTATGCACTTAGTAAAATTGAAGCAGTAAAAAAACTCTCAAGAAACAAAAGCTGCAGACCAGATGGCTTCACAGGTGAATTTTACCAAATATTCTGAGAGGAACTAACACCTCTCCTCAAACTGTTTCATAAAATTCCAGAGGAGGAAAGAAATATAAATCAATAGAACAGGATAAAGAGCCCAGAAATAAACCCACGCCTTTAAAATTAATTAATATCTGACAGAGGAAGGAAATACACACAATGGCCTGAAGATAGTTTATTCAATAAAGGGTGTTGGAAAAACTGGTCAGATACATGCAGAAAAATGAAATGACCACATTTGTACACCACACACAAGAGTAAATTCAAAATGGATTAAAGACTTAATGTTAGACCTGAAATCAAAAAAACCCAGAAGAAAACACAGGCAGCAAAATCTTGGACATTGCTCTTAGAAATTTTTTATTGGATATATCTCCTGAAGCAAGAGGAACAAAAGAAAAAATAAGCAAATGAGACTTCATCAAACTAAAAAGATTTTGCACAGCAAAGGAAATCATCAACAAATTAAAAAGACAACCCACAGAAGGGGAGAACATATTTGCTGATACATCTGATGAGGAGTTAATATTCAAAATTTATGAAGCACTTAGGAAACTCAACACCAAAAACCCAATCAACCCAATTAAAAATGAGCAAAGGACCTGAAGAGGAACTTCTCCAAAAAGGACATACAGGTGGCCAATAGATGTATGAAAAGGTGCTCAATGTCACTAATCATCAGAGAAATGCAAATAAAAACTACAACGAGATACTGTCTCACACCTGTCAGAATGGCTATCACTAATAAATCAAGAAACAAGTGCTGGTGAGTTTATGGAGAAAAGGGAATCCTTTTGCACTGTTTGTGGGAATGCAGACTGGTTCAGTCACTGTGGAAAGCAGTATGGGGATACTTGGGAATATATCCAAAGGAACTCAAAACACTAATTTGAAAGAACATAAGCACCCCTATGTTCATTGCAGTGTTATTTACAATCACCAAATGTTGAAGCCATCCAAGTGTCCATCAGTAGGTGAGTGGATAAAAGAACTATGGATCATTTACACAATAGAATACTACTTGGCCATAAAAAGAAGAAAGTTTTACCCTTTGTAACAGTATTAATGGAACTGAAGAACATTATGCTAAGTGAAATAAGCCAGTCAGAGAAAGAGAAATGCCATATGGTTTCACTTATATGTGGAATTTAATGAACAAACTAAACAAACAAAACAAAGACGGACTCATAGATTGAGAGCAGGTGACAGCTAATGGTGGGTAGTTAGGGGGTGAGGACATTAAGTAAAAAGAAAGAAAGACCCATGGACATGGACAACAATGTGGTGATTGCTGGGGGGAGGGGTGTTTGAGGGGACCGATTGATAATGGGAAAAATATAATAAGTATTAAATAAATAAATCAACATAGCCTTAAAAATTCCAAATTACCTAGACTTTGTCAGATTTTTGCATATATGAAAACTGTTTCATTTATGGGTGTTTTCTCTTTTAAAACATCCTCTGGCTATTTATTTATGTGACAAAATAATATATAAAGCTAAATTAACAAATTGTCTTAAGGGAAAATTCTTATATGAGACTGGAGTGAAGAGGCATTTGATTTGATGGTCTTAACCAAAGAAATGTAAAACTTTGGTGCATATAAACAATAAATAAATATTAAAAATAAAGAAATAAATAAAAACTTCCCCTCATATTTTTTTCTTCTTTATGAACAATATTCACTCACATTATCCACTACTACTCCTTTTGTCTGAGAGTATGACTAGTTTTATATATGGCAGAGATCTGATCTTGTTCTCAGCAATTCATTCACAATATAATATATGAGGTGAGGCAAAAGTAGGTTTATAGTTGTAGAATATATATAGCACACTTTATCCATATATTATTATATATTAATAATAATAAATATTAACTATTTACTTAATAATAAGTATTTTATACAGGTACAACTGTAAACCTACTTTTGTCCCACACTATATATTACATGGGCTCAAATTACTCTTAGTCAATATTTAAAATATTAACACCACTGGCTTGGACCCTTTATCATTTACCCAATCCCTTAATTTAAATTTTTTTTTAAGATTTTTAAAAAGATTTTATTTATTTATTTTTAGAGAGGGAAGAGAGAGAGAAAGACAGAGAGAGAAACATCAATGTGTGGTTGCTGGGGGCCGTGGCCTGCAACCCAAGCATGTGCCCTGACTGGGAATTGAACCTGCGATGCTTTGGTTCGCAGCCTGAACTCAATCCACTGAGCTACGCCAGCCAGGGCCCTTAATTTAAGGGAGTAGAGGATATCCACTACTACTCCTCTTTCTCCTAATCTAATCACATCTTTTTCTAATTCCATGTCTACCTTCCTAAATTGAATTTACTTTTCTTTTCCCCAAAGCATGTAGAGGGCCCAATTTGATTTTCTACTGGGGAAACATTAGTTAATACATATACATTTCAGGTGTAAAATATTATCATTCCATATGTTATCTGTATACTCTATTACATGCCCATCACCAAATGTCTAGTTTCCCTCTATTACCATATATTTGACCTTCTTTACCCAATTGCTGTTTTCTTTCAACAAAAACTTTTCCATGACTGTTTACAATGACCAAAGATTAATGAAATTTTCTTTTACTTAAAATAGAAGTATGAGAACTACTTATTGCCAACTTTATGATCCCAAAATAAAACACTTCCCCTCAAATTATAGTGATAACAGAGACATGTTGGTCGTGTAACAAAAGTAGAGGTGTATTCTTCGGCAATGTTAAAATTATGTGAAATGAGCTGTGAAGATTAGAGATTTACCATCTTCTTCATCCTTTCTAATTGCATCCTGTCTCCTCATGTCCCAGACCTGGTGACAGAACCCCTTTGAAATTCCATGTGCCTGCTTTATCTAATGCATGCTCAACTGGAGTTCTCTCAAAATAAGAAAAGAGATCACATTACTCATCACCAAAAACAGTAAACTCTGAGTTAAGTGGGATGTTATTAATAACTATTTCAAGATAAAAATGTAAAAGGTACTTTCCTGGAACAAAGAAAATATAATCCACCTAAAAATAAATAACATGTCAAAAGTTCAGGAGGGTAAAATAACATGTAGATTAGTTAACATTTTTTCTTTCATCTTTTCTCCTCACTTATTCTCCTTCTTCTCCCTAAACAATATGTAAAAATTCAGATATTAACACATACTAGTTTACCCATCTCCTTGTGGGATACCTTTTTTCAAAATATTTAGTTTATGTTTTATTTTCTCCCCAGTAGCTGCCCATATTCCTATTTTGGGTGAATACAGACTAAAAAGATTTTCTGTAGCTGGGCTTTTGTTTCAAACAGAAGAGAGGTTATCAACCTTGTGATTTTCTCCCCTGGTCCAGAGATTATTATTAGTCACATCACACAAAAATAATTTAGTTTTCTTACTTGAGGCAAATTCACTAGGCAGTTCTCACTTTTTTAAATTAAAAATATTAGACATCAAACTGCAAAATATATCTTAATTTTGTAATTTGTGTAATGTAACTTCATTGGAAGAAAGCATCCATATCTTAGTGTGATTTATTTAATAAATACATATAACTACAAAAATATTAATTGCATGGGGAGAGGTAGCATCTCTTTGTTGAAATATAAAGGTGATTTTGACAAAAGGATCCCTATAAAGATATTATATTCTGTAATTTTAGACTAAAATCAAAGAAAGGGGGGCAGAGAAAATATTTCTGAAAGGGTGTTTTGACTCAGAATAAAAACAATGGAAGAAGTATTAGATTGGAAGTCTAGACATTAGTATTATGTTCTTAGCTTTCCCCATGAATATGGACAATTAACTTCTTTGGGTCTCAGTTATACAAAAGATGTTACATATTACTATGTCATTGGTAAAGTTCTCTAAAATTTTCTTCAGTAGTATTAGTTAATAAGTCTGTAAACTCTGGTGTGTTTTGACAATTAGAATTTCACCTGTGTCTGGCTTCATCTCTTGATGTAACTCTCAAAAGCCAATTTACATCAGGAGGCAGTAGTATCTGGTAGGAAAGAATGGGGCTTGTTCTCCATGTGGTCCTGATTAAGATTAAGATGTTAATTTGTAAACTTTAGTTTCCTTAACTGCAAAATATACATAATAGTACTATTTTGCCATTGTTGTGAAGATCACATCAAATAGTGCATGTGCTTAGTGTACTAATTAGCAAACAGTGTGCTGCCAGTATTACTGTTATCATCATTTTTGTTTTCATTTACCTACAAGTGATGGCATGTTAATATAGCATTAAGATAATCCAGGACTCAAAGGTCCCCATTATATTGATTCTAAAATGGAATGCTTCCCTTCACAAAATTGGACCCCTCACTGACCAGCAGACGTGCTGTGCTTGTTCCCATGGCTCTGAGTCTGCCTAGGCCAGAGCTCCTCGCCTCCAGTCCTCTTGATGGTTTTCAGCCTATGCAAGTGTGACCCATCCTCTGAAGCTCGGCTCAAATCCCACCTACTACGTCAGCCCACACTGGTTGTTTCCTATCACTTGCAATACAAAATAATATCACACCTAGTGAAGGGACACCTTGTGTTGTTATTAGTAAACATAAGGGAAAGAGCTTGAGCTGTGGAGTTCACACACCTAGTTCCTAGAAGAGTTTTTTGTAACTAGGAAATGAGCTAAGTGATTTTGGAATATTCTTTAACTTCTCTGATTGTGTTTCCTGACATTAAAATGGAAACCATACTATATACCTGCAAGGGTTGTTCTGAATACTAAATGAAATAAACGTTTCAAGTACCCAATATAGGTTACAAGCTTAGTAAATGCTTATTTCTTCCTATTGCCTACTGCAGTAATCTATAAGAAATGTTGAGCTAAATATATAAAAATGTCTTATCCTGCCAAGAGAGAATGTGTCATTTAAAACAGTGATGATTCTTTTTAGTTTTTTATTACTAATTATAAATTCTGAATACATCATAAAGATTAAGTACACAATTATAATAAAATATTGGTCAGTTAGACAAAGTCTTCTTTTTGAATATAGAAAAAACAAAATAGAGCAAATCCACCTGTGGTTAAATGTACTCACTTCCCTAATAATATTTAAAAAGATGTGAGAAGCTTGATAAGAACAACATCAGTAGGTTTTGCAAAGATAAAAAAGATAATAATAAAATAATAAACTTAATCAAAATGAATACCACAAAATTCTATATAATTATTAAAGGCATATTGAAAATTTCACTCTGAGCCTCCTCATAAAATATGTAAACTCTTTTATTTATATTTCTGCCTACAAGTTTTCTATTGGTTCTGGAAGACTTCCTTGGGGTACCAGGGAAAAATATCTCGGCACTTCAAAATCAATGATTTTTGCCCAGGCCAACCTACATGTAATGAACAACATCTATCAAGTCCTTCTGGAGTTTATCTATCTGCTCCACTCTACAAGATTAGATCAGTCAGCAGCATTCAAGTGTGCAAAGCTTCAATGAAAGTGGCTCTAGGGATTTACATCACATTTTTGAAATAGCATTACTGAACCCTTATGGAAAAGAATCAGAGCTAAACTTGTGTGAAGATAGGCAGTTTTAGAAAGAATCAACTTAATTTTATGCCAGGAGATAGTAGAGAAAAATCAGCTATGCCCAATCCTAACCGTCTCATTGGCTATTTTTGAAACAAGTACTGATATAGGATATATTGTAATCCTCTCTATGACTACTTTTTCATACTTTTTTCTCCCATGATGGAAATCTTTCCTTGGAAACCTATAAACATATTTTATTTTTCTTATGCATTCTTTATTCCTAAAAGTGTTATTTTGTGCATGTATTAACATACCTCTTTATTTTACATGTGGCATGGCACAATGCTAACACATTTAAAGTACAATCTTGGTTAATTAGACTCTAGCTTATCTTAATTGTTACTTTAATAATTTAATTTTAATAGAATGAGCAAGGTCTCAAAATGCAAAGCAATTTGGGGTGTGAATTTTAAAAAGCAACTTTTATAACATGCCTTGAGATAAGTATAGTTTATTTTGCTAATTTAAAACTGTCTAGTCCTTTAATAGTTTAATTATCGGTATCAGCAAATGATGACTCCTTGGTCATATTTCCTTAGCTGTCAAAGAAAGATGAAGTTACTTTTAGTGTCTTTACAGAAGCAAGAAAGTGGACCAACTCAGTATTTTCCATATGTGACTGAAAAAAATTGTTTTGTGGTCAAGCATGTTTGAGACACATGGGTTAAAACAAGATAGACATTTATTTTATCTTAAGGAATTCTCAAAGCTTAAATTCCATGGTTAATCAGGGACTTCTAACCAAAACCACACATTTCTTGAATATGCTGATTAAGTTTTCTTGAGTAGCTTTCCCCGATAGTAGAAATTTGTTGACTCTAACTTGCCAAAATGACTTCTCAGTGTTTGTAATGCTGTCCCAGTATGGTGGGGATTCAGAAGACTTTGACATATTTTTATAGGAAGGGTCTTTGCTTGAGAGACACTGTTGTTTTCACTCTAACAACCAGAATTGTGTGGATAGTTCTTGGAAATAAGATTGACCAGCTAGACACAGAGATCCTGTATGTGGGGCAGGAAGACTTAAAGAAGATAAAGTAAAAAACCAAAATAAATAAAGAAGATACAGTCACATTTACCACAGGGTCAGAATCAGAGGGTAGTGATGACATGAGGTGATTGAGTCCAGAATCGTTCACTCATTTCTTCCAACCCAGTGCTATTTTAGCCCATTTGAGCTGTTTTAGCAAATACCACTGACAGATTGTTTATAAACATCAGAAATCTATTTCTCACAGTCTTGGAGGCTGAAGTTGAAGATCAGGGTGTCAGCATGGTTGAGTGAGGGCCCTGGTGACAGATTTCTTGCTGTATCAGGTGGTAGAAGGGAGGAACTAAGAATCTCTCTGGAGCCTCCTTTATAAGGAACTAATCCCATTCATGAGGGTTTTTCACCCACAACCTAATCCACTTTCTGAAGCCCTTACCTCCTAATACCATCACTGTGGGCATTAGGTTTTCACCATATGAATTTTGAGGGTACAGAACAATTCAGACCATGGCAGTGGCTAAAAGGAAACACTACCATATGAGTAAAATCTAAAGTAACTGTTCTTTTCTTTAACTTTTCTCTAACCCAGAAGATTTAAATTTTGGCTGTGTAACAAGAATGATTAATGAGCATTGTCCTCACTGGGGATTTTGGGTCCACATAGTAGCCCAAATGGTGATTCAAAAAAGGCTTACATGTGCCCTACAGAAATGGTAAGTGTACAGCTTCAGGATAAAATTTCAAAACACCAATGAATTCCCCTTATATTTTCTTTGTAGTTGGGTCTTTGACCCAGATGCTAATGACAAATAGAATCAAAAGTGGCTTTGTTGTTCTTTTTTCTTCCTCCTACTCCCCCTATCTGGAGAACAAAAAGGTGGGAGGTAAGAAGTGTGGGAGTTTTTATTCATTTGCTTACAGCTGGATATAGAAGTCCTTAGTGGATAGAGAACTCAAGTCAACATGGGAATGGCAGAAAAATGATCACTGAGTCATTCATGTATTCATTCATTCAACAGATATATTGGTAACTACTCTTAGCTGTGCATTCTTCTAGGCCGTGGGAAAATTTTAACAAAGCACAAAGACCCTAATATAACAGATTTTCTATGAGTGTTTAGGCAGACTAATAACAATCTATGTAATAAAATATACAAAATAATGCATAAACTGTCAATCAATGGATTTTGAAAAGGAAATATATGTCATGATAACAGAATAGAATACAAAGTGATATTTATTTATTTATTATAATTTAAGGAAAAGCCCCTATTGTATTAAGTAAGAAAGTAAGCCATCCAGGTATCTTTAACAGCAAATAAGGAATTTTGAGGCTTGTTCTCTGGGACTGTAAGGAATTCTGTGTTTTTGAACAGTATGAGCAATGAAAAGCAAATGAGAGCTGAGATTAGACTGAAAATCAGGGACAGGTCATGTAGGGTCATTCAGGAAATGGTAAAACTTTGGTTTTTACTTCAGATGAGATAGGAAACCACTGAAGATTTTATGCTGATGAGTAGCACTTGCCTAATGTTGCTGTTAGTTCCAGGTCCTGGGTTCACTTTTTCTCTTCTTTTTTCTTTCTTTTTAAAAACAAAGACTAGTTAGGTTGAGCTAGAGTTACTTTATTACAAGTCAAAATTCTTGAGGAAGAATTCTGATTTTCATTCTCTTGTCTTGCCCCACAATGAAAAGATGGCCAACACGACACCAAGTGTCACATACTTACGTGTCAAAGTCCAAAGGCAGGAAGGAAGGGAGGCTTCTTCCGATATTTTTTTTCTTTTGATTGGGGAAGAAAATCTTTCCCAGAGAACTTCCATGCACATACTCTCAGGTCACATTGGTAAAAATTCAGCCCTATGCTATTCCAAACCCATACATAGCAAAAGGGAGCAGCACTCACTTGAGTGACACATTACATAGGTTCTACTCTTGAAGCTGAGTCTACCTTTTTAAACACAATGTCTCCTCAGGGATTTTTGACTAAACAGCTCTCAGTGTCTGCCACATATCTAAAGAGAGATCAGTGTCTACCAAACAGATGAAGGAAAGAGAAAGATGATATAGGTCCTCAGTACAGTCCATAAAAGAAGGCTACAAACAAATGTTGGCTATTACTAAAGTCCTTTCTCTCCTCATTTTTCCCACATCCTGATTCTGTGGCTTCTTTGTGTTTTTTATATGGTTATTAAGCATTTCAGAAATCTGCTATTCCCAAAGATATTGGTCTTTCCCAAGTTATTTCCCAACTCATTTGGTTTACAGGGCTTACTAAATATGCAAGTTTAAAATATTTGTTTACTTAACTTTAGGCATTTTGTCATTGGGTCATCCCTTTGCTAATTCTAGATTGATCTAAAAGATAATAATTACTCTAAAATGATAGGCATGCCTAGTTTTATCTCAGGAAAACTGGGACTATCCCAGTGAAAATGGGGCATATATTCATCCACTAATGGGAACTACACTTGTTTTCCTTATTCATGTGGAAACCCATAAATTATACATTGAACTTGCAAAGCCTTTGTTAAGGTAGGGAAAGTGGAGCCTGCTTGGATATGGTCTGCTTTAAATTTTAGTTCTCTCCCAGTCTGCTCCCTACAGACATAAACATATGATATGGCATTTGTTTTGTTGCACATATTTCCTGTGTAGGATTGCTAATTATACCTGAGGGAACAACAGACCTCCCTGCAAGTAGAAACACGATGTGGTGAGAGTGATAAACTATTGAGCTAGACCTACACATAGAGAAGAAAGATGGAAGAAATCAAGGACTGTAAACAATTCTAAAAATTGTCTTAGAATATACACTGACACTTCAAGACAGATCTCTTAGCTCCAATTTTCTTGACATTTATGTGCAATACTCCCTTCCTCTGAAATCTCTGCATTTTGCTCATGATGGAAGATGCATATATTTCTAATATATGCACGCTCACCATGAGCACTGCCCTGCTGCATGCAGCTGACATTCTTCTCTGCCCAGAACACTGCTCTGAAATCAGCAGTCAGAGACACAAAAATTTTTCAGCATCTAAATGTGTAAGATGGACATTGAAAATATGATGCTGAGGAAGATAAACATGCTTTTTACCCTCACGTACCTTTATTTCTAACACAGAGAAATCGTGACTTTAGATATAATACTGTGAAGGAGAAGTTCATAATTCTATGGCTGCTTGTAATTAGCTGACTCCACTTAGCCAGGACACCAGATAAACTAGTTTATGTACTAATGATTATAGCACAACAATAAAAATAATGACCATTTATTGAGAGGCTACAGTATGTGAAAATCACAGTATATATAAGAATCTTGAATCGTTACCAAATTCAGAAGTATGAGTAGTCTTATCACCATCTTACACATGAAAAATCTGTGGCTCTGAAAGATAATATGACTTCCACAATACTACATGAGTGGTTAGTAGCTGGGGTTAAACTTTGTATCTGCGTGGATTCATAGCCCTCATGTTTTCCATTGTGCTGTTTACTTAGTTTTCCTTCATGTGTGAAATGAAGAGACTGAGGTGTGAAGATCTAACCCATTGGTTTGCAGTAAGGATTGCATGCTATGATAGATATATGAAATAAGCTTGGTACAGTGATCAGGTTAGACCTCTCAAACCTCTTTGATGTCTATATCCAGGAAACAAACTATTTTAGGGGCGTTTTCCTTCATACTTTTCATGACTTTGTTGTCTTTCAAATTGTAGCACTGATCACATTTCTACAACCTACCTCTTCCCTTCACCACCCATGCTTCATGTCCTCATTCCTAATAAACAATAATAAGAAGGAGGAGGAGGAGGAGGGGAGGAGGAGGGGAGGGGGGAAGGAAGAAAAAGAAGGAGGAGGAGAAGAACAGAATAGTACCATAGATGACATCAGTTAAGCACTTACTAAGTTCTATATATTATATAAATATCTAGTTTAATCTAAGGAACTTATGTGAAAGACACTTTTTTCATATTCACAGAAGAAAAAACTAAGACATGGTAAGCTGTTGCATGGATCACCGGCCAGCAGTGACCACAGAATGCTGTGGATGGCTCGTGGAAAAACACGCGAGAAAAAACATGCACAGAGACAAACTAGTTTCTGTGGGGAAGTAGGGACGAAATGGCCACCCCCCCTAGTGGGGAGCGCACCGATTTACCGTCCATACCTGCTTTTATTGGGCTCATTTTGCATAATAATTCAGGTAAAGTACAGTACTCATTAGGGGGAAGTAAGGAACCATAGAAAACAAGGAACTCTGCCAGTCTATTGAGTCGGGGTCAAAGAGCTGTAAGACTTTGAGGAACAAACTAACTTCCTCCTTGGACCCCTCTCATTCAACTGAGAGCATTCTAAACAAAGGTTTCACAGTGATTTACATATTCTTTCTTAGGCCTGATCACCCAGAATCCGCCCTTTTCAGCACAGAGCTGCACCACCCTGTCATTGTTTCAGGCACCACCCTTGTCATTGTTTCAGGCTTAGCAAAACCAAGAGATAAGGAGATTTTCTCCCAGACGACGAGAACTCAGGCTATGTCAAAGCCGAGGATTGAGGGTCCATCACCTCCTTTTGCTGCAGCCCCCCAAGTCCTTCTTTTGGGGGGCCTCCCAAAGTGATCGTGCCTGTCCTAGGTTGTTCTCCCCGTGGGGAATCTTACCCGTCTTTGGCTAACCGACCAAGCTTTTTGGGGTTCAGTTATGAATAGAGCAGCAGAAGCAGCATTCCTGCCAGGGAGATAAGCTTTTGTCTCCTTGCTGGCTTACAGTTCCAAGGGCGTTCCCTTAGCCTTAGCCTAGGCAGGGGTTTCAGCTTCTGATACCAGCCAGGGCGGTTCCCAATAGCAAGCTTAATGAGTTGCCCATGGTTCCTGCACAGGTAGGTATATGTTGGAGCTGGATTGCATCCCCAGATTCCTTATAGTCGTGCTCATCACTTCTGCTGGTATTAGATTGAGGTAATTCAAAGAACATCCCATGAGTTTAAAATGTACTTACATTCAGATGCTTCTCAATCTCATACAATTAACATCGATTGGGCAGTAGAAGGTTGGAATAAAAACTATTCTCTCCACTAAGCTTGCTTGCCTAAATAAGCTCTAGTGTACAGTCATAGAAGCCATTTTAAATGGAAATAGATGCTTTGGGAAATTTAAAGTTGCATGGGGAGGTCAACATGTGCTCTCAGAGCACAGGCAGCAATTTCTGCCAAAAAAACCCATAAAAGACAATTTTGTGTATGAAAATGGTAAAAATACAGGGTGGGCAAAAGTAGGTTTACAGTTGTGAGTATGTGAAACATAAAGTTTCTTTTTGTAATATTATTTGTTAGTTATTCTACTTTCCACATGAACAACTATAAACCTACTTTTACCCTACCGTGTATAAAGGAAACAAAAGGAGCCACAGTTATGGTGGAAAATTTAGTGATTTGACAGAGGTTAGAGGGACTGTAAGGGGAAGAGAAAGGCCGAGATGGTTAAGGAACATCAAGTTCCAAAACCATGAAATCAGTCAGGCCACAGAGGAACTGGCCAGGGGTTGAGCATGCAGGAAAACAAAGTTGTTTTTTCAGTAATTTATTTTGAATACAAAACTAGAAGTACCCCACATTCAGAAAGCCACATTCTGAGTGCTCTGAGGTGGTGGGGAATGTCCTCTGATCAGAACTTAAGCAAGTGCCTAGAGAAATCAGGGGAGAAGGAAAATATATTTTATCTATAATTCCTGGGTAATTAAGAAGGGACAAAGAAAAGAACAAATATATTTGTAAACTTTTATTACAATAATTTATTCTATATCAGGTCAATAAACATAATATGTAACAACAATATATAATTTTCTCCAGAATTTGTCATATTTTAATAAGGTCAGTGTGTCTCCCTCATAGCTTTGAGCTTGCTGTGAACCCCTGGGCTCCAGAAACTTGTGGATAATTTTCTGTCCACTTTATGTCTCTAACTTGGTGTGATGGTGGCTTCCTGCTACTGCTAATCGACAGCTAACTCACCGGCCCCCTGTCCTACTCTCACTGCCTCCAGCCATCTGTGTAATTGAATCCCTATATTTAATTTCCTCTGTTGCAACTTCAGTGTCCTTAAAACATTTCTCTGTTACTAAGGGGATAGATGCATTAGTTTTCAATGGCTGCTGTGACAAATTGCCACAAACTGGGTGGCTTAAAACAACAGATATTTATTTTCTGACAGTCAGGACATAATAAGTCTGAAAAAAGATGCCAGTACAGTTGGTTCCTTCTGGAGACTCTGAGGGAGAATCTGTTTCATGCTTCTCTTTTAGCTTCTGGTGGTTGCCCACAATTCTTGACATTCTTTAGCTTGTATATACATCATTTTGATCTGTCTCTATCTTCACATGGCTTTTTCTTCTGTGTTTCTCTCTCTCAACTCTTCTTCTTTCTCTTATGGGGAAGACATTCAGTCATTGGATTAAGGGTCTACCCTCAATCCAGGATGATTCCTGGATTCCTGGATTCTTCATTATATGTGCAAAGACCCTACTTCCAAATAAGGTCACATTACCAGGTACTGGGAGTTAGGAGTTGACCATATCATGTTGGGGTCACTGTTTATCTCACTATGGGGTTTCCCTCTTTTTCTGCTTGAACTACAAGAGACACAGAATGGCCCATGCTCTCATATTCTAAAGTGGCATTGTCCAAGAGAACTTTCTATGATGATGGAAATATTTTATGCCTGCACTGTCCTCTTCGCTAGTCATCTGCCATATGTGGCTACTAAGTACTTGATATATGGCTAGTGTAACTAAGGAAATAAATTTTTAAATTTATTTTATCTTAATTAATTGAAGTATAAACAGTGGCACGTGTCTGAAAGCCATCGCATTGGGCAGAGCAGTTTCATAGGGAAAATGGACACACGCTAACCATATTAATTCAATGTAGTGAGCATTATAAGAGCTGGCACTGAAAGTGTTGTCAGTGATAAAGTCACAAAAGCAATGACACAGGAATGGGACTTCACCAGGCTATAAAGGGGCTTTCAGTTATCAAAACACTATGCATGAAGACACAGAGGAGAGAAGGAAATTTTACACAACATCCAGAGGAAGGGTCCCTGCAAGAAGTGAAGATGCAAAAGCAAATTTTAGATAACTCAGTTACTAGTTCATATTCTCTAGAGAATGTGAACTTTGTCTATGGTTGTAAAACATGGGAGTGAAATGTTCATTTTTATTTTTATTTATTTTCCCTTGCTTTATTGGGGTATAATTCACCAACAAAATGTGTGAATGGTTATGATGTACAACATGATTTAATATATATATATATATATATATATATATATATATACTTTGTGAAATGATTACCATCATCAATCTAATTAACATCCATCACTTCACGGTACTACCATTATGTGTATGTATGTGTGTGATAGAGAGAGAGGGAGAGGGAGAGAGGAAGAGAGAGAACACAAGATCTACTCTTTTAGCAAATTTCAAATATACAATACAGTATAATTAACTATTTCATTTTAGAATGTCTCATCATAGGGTTTCCAAAGCAAAATGAAAGGAAAAAATAAGAAAGTGCAGCAGTGGTTTTCCATTTCCTTCTACTGCGCAGTGTGTGGGTCCAATTTGCACGTGCTCTGGTCTATGTTGTCACATCATCAAACACCCACAAAACATAACCACCCCTGCAGGTCTAGTCCCACACTAGAAGGACACACAGTGGTTGATGTGAAAGGCTACAGGAAAGTATGATACTGTACAACACATACAATCAGAGCATGGAATACAAAAGGCATGAAGCAAGTTAACTGGAACTGTAAAGCAAGAAGTGGAACGTCTAAGCATTGCAACCTTTGGTGTCAGCAAACTAAGACTGGAATGGGACATTTCCAGTCAGGCAATGACAAAACATTCTCCTCTGGAAATGACACATTCTGAAGAAAGGGAGAGGCTTTTACTGAGGCAAGATATAGTACAAACAGGTAGAGTGTACACCACAAGGTCTGACCAAATAATGTCACTCATACCACTAGGAAATTTTATGAACATGACCATCACGCAAGTCTATGGTCCAACTAGAGAAGCTGAAGAAGGTGAAAGTGAAAGCATTTGTGTAAGTATCAAAGATGAATTTGATTACATAACAAAACGAGGCCCACTGATAATTATAGGTAGATGAAATGCAAAATAGGAAATACAACAGAATCAAAATTATCAGAAAATTTGGCCTGAGGTCTGAAATGAAGCAGGAGATGGGCCCACAGATTTCAGTGAAGTGAACAACTTGTCCATTGCAAACCCATGCTTTAGACAAGCATGCAGACAACTGTGCACATGAGCATCACCGGATGACAGACACAGAAACCTAATAGACTATGTAATTGGAAGCAGGAGACAGAGAAGGTGTATTCTTTCTGCCAAAACAAACCAAAAGCAGATTGTGGTACTCACCACAAGCTGTTAATATGAAACATTAGATGAAAGCTGAAAAAGAGCACCAACAATATTGTATTGCCAAAATATAACGTACATATAAAAGCAGACTTGCAATGTTAAGCTTAATTGACTAAGAAATTAATGGACTGAAAGTAGAAATATTATTGGAAAAGAATGTGAAAAGGTAATGCCAAAAGTAAAAATGGAAAGAAAAATCTAGGTGTGTGACAAAAGAAACACTACAAAGGTATACAGACAGGTGAGAAGCAAAAGTAAAAGGTGACAAAAAGCAGGGTCACCTTGTGAAAGTAGTTTTTCAATGACCATCAGGTAGACAGAAAGAGAACTATTATAATAGCCAATGCAAGAACATAAAAGAGAACAACAATAAAGGAAAAACAAGAGATTTTTACCAAAAGATTCAAGAAATAAAAGGATAATTCAAACCTATACAAGGAATGCTGAGTGACCAATAAGGAGGCATGTTATCTGACCTGAAGAAAATAAAGGGAAAGTGGAAACAGTATACTGAAATCTACACAGAGAGACAAAAGGATGATAGATACCTTTGAAAAAGATTTCTATGAGGAAGAGCCGGTAATTCTAGAAAGCAAATTAAAAGCTCTCTTGAATATCTTGGGAAGAAATAAATCAGCAGGGGAAATGGGATACCAATAGAATTATTTCAAGCCACAGGGACTGAATTTATCAAAATGCTAACCAGAATATGTCAACAAATATGTGAAAAAATAGGCTCTAGACTGTGAACATTTAGTATGCATCCCAATCATCAAGAAAGGAGATGCAAAGAAATGCAATGATTATAGAACCATTGGTCTAATTTTTTCATGCAAATGAAGCGATGATCAAGGTGTTGCAACAAAGGCTTCTACTTTCTATGGAGCAAGAAATGCTGGATTTTCAAGCTGGATCCAGAATAGAGAGGCACTTGAGGTAAAATTGTAAACATGCATTGAGGATTGGAGTGCTCCAAAGAATTTCATAGGTTTACTCTATGTTTTATGCACTACAGTAAAGCTTTTGACTACATGAATCATGAAAAGCTTTGAGTTGCTTTGAAAGAAATGGGTATCGCTCATCACCTGCTTGTCTCATGTGTAACCTGTATTTTGCACAGGAAGCCACTGTCAGGACAGAACAGGGAGAGGCAGAATGGTTTCCTATAGGTAAATGCATCAGGCAAGGGCATTTTTTTTCTCCCTATTTGTTTAATCTGTATACAGAACACATCATACAAAAAACTGGGCTAGATTCAGAGGAAGGGGGAGTAAAAATTGGTAGAAGAAATATCAATAACTTAAGATATTCAAATGACACCAAGTTACTGGCAGAAAGTAGCAATGATTTGAAAAGAATTCGATGAAAGTGAAAGAAGAAAGTGCCAAAGTAAGACTGCATTGAAACAGCAAGAAGACAAAAATTATAACTACAGAATAAATACACAACTTTGGCATGGATAATGAAGACATTGAAATTGTTAAGGATTTTGCCTACTTTGGTTCAGTTGTCAATGTTAACGGAGACAGCAGCCAAGAAATCAAGAGCAGTCTGAGAAATGGAAGAATTGAGAAAGATCACCAAGGGCAAAGATGTGTCATTAGAGACCAAAGATAAGGTCATCCACAACCTCATATTCCCAACTAGTATATATGATGCAAAAATTGGACTGTGAAGAAGGCTGATAGGAAAATAAATTGAAATAGTGATGTTAGAAGATAGCTGTATGAGTACTCCGTTAGAAAGATAAACAAGTGAGTGCTAGAACACATTACACCTAAAATATTGTTAAAGGCAAAAATGATAAAACTAAAGCTGTCCTACTTGGGCCACAGATGAGAAAGCAGGGTTCTTTGGAAAAGACAACAATGCTGGGAAAAATAGAAGGAGAAGGAAGAAAGGAAGACCAAATATGAGAGAGACTGACTCCATAAGAGGGAGATAGGCAGGAGTCTACAGGAGCTGAGCAAAGCTGTTGAGGACAGGACATTGTGGCCATCACTCAATCACAGGGTTGCTAGGAGGCGGAGCTGACTCAACACATATAACACACACACAGTATTGACTATAGTCGCCATGTTGTATATTGGATCTCCAGAATTTATTTATCCTATATAGCTGAAACTTTGTACACTTTGGGCAACAGCTCTCTATTTCCTTTACTCCTAGCCCCTGGCAACTACCATTTTACTTTCTGCTTTTATAAGTATTATTCTTTTAAATTCCACATACATGATCATACCTTTAAAAAAGTAGCCTTACCTGACAGCAGAATGGAGGGCAAACTGGAGCAGAGAGAGTCTAGAACAAACTTTCCTGTTCTCCTTCTCCTCTAAGAATCTATAAGGTATGTGCCAAGCACTATAATTATACAGTTTTGAGAGAAAAGGAAACTGTGTTAAATTTACACGAATTGTGTACATGTTTCTATTCTTATGTGCAAGCTGGTTAGTCAAGGCATTGGATTCTGTAGAGCCTTAAAGCCTTAAAAATCTGAAGTATTATGTACAATACGTAAAAAATAAAAATGATAAATCCCCTGAGGTTGCTCACTTTCTACCTAGAATCACTTTGAGAGTTGGCAAAGCTGTCCACCTTTCAGTTGTAGGCTTTTTGCATTTGGTTACAGCAGTAATTCCTCTTGTAATTCTTGGCTAATGCATTAGCATTCATGGTAATTTCTGCATTAGACAGGCTCTACCGTGCGTACTGATGGTTTCTGCTCTGTAATTGTAGGGATCCTCATTAATCTAAAAGAATATTATGACATTGCAAGCTTACAGGAGAGACACTTCATGACTGACACAAAAAAGGCTTAAATTATGCTGCTTTTGATGATGAGAGATGCAGAGCTGCATTTTTTTAACTTTGGCAAAATTAGGATTTAGCAGCTGTAAGAAAATTTCTTGTATAATAAAAGTGGATGGCATTCAAACACAACCAATTCCAGGCCTGTCTTGAGGAAACCTTTAATTTTAAGAAGAGATTAAAATTCCAAAGCTGTTTCCTTGTGGCATTTTTATTGATAAACCTGCATTTAAAGCAGAGTTTTTACAAATGCATGAGATGCACATAGCCAGAATGTACCACATTAGAAGCTGCTGCCTGGAGTCTGAAAGCTCATGGAATTTTACAGATTGCTCTGGACAGTCTCCAAGATGTGTTAGGACATGTGTTAATTTTTTACACTCATCCCTACTTGATGAGAAAGAATTGACTTTAGGGGTATAGGTTTTTCTTTGTAAGTAAAGACTTTGCTTTTTTTAACTGTAAAAAAGGAAAAGAAAGGTGCAGTTTTATATATATATATATATATATATATATATATATATATATTTTAAAGATTTTATTTATTTATTTTTAGAGAGGGAAGGGAGGGAGATAGGAGGAGAGAGAAAAACATCAATGTGCAGTTGCTGGGGGTCATGACCTGCAACCCAGGCATGTACCCTGACTGGGAATTGAACCTGCCACACTTTGGTTCGCAGCCTGCGCTCAATCCACTGAGCTACAGAAAAGTGCAGTTTTAAATTTAGACAAAATAAATAGAAAAAGGACTTCCTTCTAGTATCTTCCCTCTGTATATAAGCTCCCATCCATATAGTTCCCACAGATGACTTGCTATGTGTACAGTCTTAAACATTTAAACTTGTTTTATTTTTACCCATGAGGACATTGAAACCCAGAAAGGTAGTGACTCTTCATGATCATTGATTCTTGGTGGCAATGTGGAGAAAAAATGAGCCTTGATTTTCGCTTTTTTAGGTCAGTACTTTTTGGCAACAATGTGCCAAAACAAATGAGTCAATAATTAGTTAATATCTACAGTGCTTATTATTGTATTGGACATCAGATATTGATTTGACACTAAGAACTTTGTAATTCTTTTGGGAAAACGAAACTAGCACACATGAAATTTTGTTCAACATCCTTAGTCACTAGAGAAATGCAAATGAAAACCACAGTGAGGTATCGCCTTGTACCTGTTAGAATGGCTATCAACAAGAAGACCAGAGAAAACATGTACTGACAGGGATATGTGGAAAGAAGATTCTTATGCACTGTTGATGGAAATGTAGATCAGTTCAGCCACTATGCCAAACAAGGTGGACGTTTATCAAAAAATTGAAAATAGAGCTAACATATGACCTAACAATTCCTCTTCTGAGTATATGAGGCCTGTCCAGAAGGTACCCAGCCATGTAAAATGAAAAATAGAGATACTTATTGAAGAAGATACGAGAAACATTGTGCATAGGACAGTGACACCTCAGTTCCCTTCAAAGTAGGCACCTTGAGACCTCACACAGTTATATTGACCATCAGCTGCCCCATCATATTTTCCTGAATCCCATGAACAATCTAAAATCTCTTCTCATTTAAACACATTTGAAAATAAATTTTAGTTTTGGAAAAAGCCAGATGTCACAGGGTGCCAAATCTGGGCTATAGGGGGACTGAGCCATCTGGGTAATGTGATGTTTCCCAAAAAACTCTGAATAAGACGTGATGCATGAGCAGGTGTGTTGTCATGATAAAGCTGCTAATCGCCAGTTACCTGTAGATGTGGCCTTCTGAATCATCTGAATAGTTTCCATGGAGGAATGTTCAAGCTTAACATGAAATCTGATGCAGAGTTATTGCTTTACTAGCTCAGTCATTTTGAATGTGATGGCCACACATTATGCATGTTCACTCAACAGTGCCTACTGACCCACTGACTAGCACAGTGAAGTTGTCATTGTTCAAGCATATGCATTCCAGTCTACTCTCCTTGGCTGCCAAGTTGCATCGATGTGATGCAAACCATTTTTATTATATTAACAATGGCAGGACTTTTTCTGGACAGACTTCATATATGTAAATGAAATGAAAATAGAATATTGAAGAGATATCTGTACCCCCATATTTATTGCAACATTATTCACAATAGCTAAGATATGGAAACAACCTAAGCATCCATTAATGCATGAGTTAACAAAGAAGATATGAAACACCAATTCAAAAGAACTTATGAACCCCTCTATTCATAGCAGTGCTAGTTAAAATAGGCAAGTCCTAGAAATAGCCTAAGTGCCCATCATTAGATGAGTGAACCAAAAAACTGTGGTACATTTACACAATGGAATCCTATGAAGCAGAAAGAAAGAGGAAATTCCTCCCTTTTGCGACAGCATGTATGGAACTAGAAAATATTATGCTAAGTGAAGTAAGACAGTTGGTGAAAGGCAAATACCATGTGATGTCACTTACAAGAGCAATCTAATGAACAAAATAAACTAAAGAGCAAAGTAGAACCAGAGGCATGGAAATGTGGAACAAACTAACTGGCCAGAGGGGAGAGGGTGGGGGTTAATGGTGGAAAGAAGGGGAAGGGACTAATCAAAGAACATGTATGAATGACCTATGGACATGGACAATGGGGTGGGGATTGACTGTGGAGAGGAATATGGGCTGGGCAGAAGAGAGCAGAGGGGGGAAAATTGGGACAACTTTAATAGAGTAACAATAAAAAAGATATGTGTGTATGTTTACAATGGGTTATTATTCTGTCATAAGAAAGAAGGAAATCCTGTCATGTGACAACATGGATGGACCTTGAGGGTTTTGTGCTTAGTGGGGTAAGTCAAACATAAAAAGACAAACCCTGCGATATCACTTATATATGGAATCTAAAAATGCCACATGCCTAGAAACAGAGAGTACAATGGTGGTTATTAGGAACTAGTGAGGTGTGAATTAGAGAGATGTTTAAAGGTATAAACTTGAAAGTAGTAGGTGAGTAACTTCTGGGGATCTAATGCACAGCATAGTGATTATGGTGCATAACACTGTATTATAAACTTCAAAGTTGCTAAGAGACTAGATCTTACTTGTTCTCGCCACACACACACACACACACACACAAAAGCAATGATAATTAAGTGATGTGATCTTTGGTGGTAATTATATTGCAATACATAAATGTATTGATCAATACATTGTATGCCTTAAACTTACAGTGTTATGTGTCAGTTATGCCTCCATTACAAAATGGTGGTAACCGCAGTAATGCTTTACAGCTATAATTCCATTTAATTATGAAAACAATTCTGGACTGCACTCTACAGTTGAGGAATCAAATACAAACACATTAAATTGATGAAGGTCACAAAGCTGGTAAGTATAGTGCTGGGGTTTAAATCTAAACCATCTGATTGCAGAGTGCAGACACTTAACCTGTGATCTCCTGACAGCTGATGTGACGTGGGTCCTAGAGGGGAAGGTGTCAGTCTAAGCTGGGACTGTAGATGTAGCTGGCATAAGTGCACAGAACCTGAGCAGAGTCTTGAACATGCAGAGAACTTGATAAGCAGCAGAAAGGAGTTTATTCCATGTTGGGAGAAGGGAATGATGCTATCCAAGGAACATAGTGGAGTAAGGGAAGGGATTGTATAGGCTGATCCTATGTAATAGGCTCTGGGCGAGGCAAATAAGCTAAGGCACACTACCTCAACTACAGAAATATGCATTGATAACTGTCAACAATAACTTATTGGACACACCTATGCATTTCTGCTTAGGAATGTGATACTCCGTTAAACTTTTCCCATTATTTATCAACTCCAGTGGAATTTGTTTCAAACTAAGGATTGCAGTGATTATAGGTCAACTTTCTCTCTGCTTCTGAGAGAACATATGGAAATGTGGGACAGTGTCTCTTATGGATGATATGACTTCACCATAAGGACACACTTATGCAAATCAAGTCTTGAGGAACTTGTTGAATTTCACATATGCAATTGACAGGGCTTCTCCAAGAACAGGTGCCCTTTTGCCACTCCAGAAATATTTTGTTATTAGAGAGAAGGTAAAAAATATACTCCCTCCCTAGTAAATCAGTTTTGTGTTGTAAGTCCTGAGGCCAGTGGGAACATATTACATTAGTTACCATCAAACTCTGAATATTTCAAAACATAACTAAAGGTGGATACTCTACATACACTCTAGAGAAACATGCTCAATGGTAAACTAATATCATAACCAGTGCTGTATACTTGCTTTCAGTGAAAAATATATTAGAGGGACTTCCCTCTCATTACAGGGACTTCCTTTCCAAAGGGACTAATGTTATGGAAACTTTGTATTTTTTGGTTCTTGTCAAGCTCCACACAACTTTTATCACTGTTGCAAAGAAGGGAGTATATGTGTTTTCTACCCTAACTTTTTATGACAATGACCCATTATCCCTTGTATTAAGCAACATATAAAAGCATAAAGAAAGCAATGGATTTTCTGTTTTCTAGATATAATCACTATCAACAGGATTCCAAAGACAGTTTTTCTATCTAAAGAAATGGGTGGATAGGTATATAGTAATAACTTT
This sequence comes from Phyllostomus discolor, assembly GCF_004126475.2. Lineage (NCBI taxonomy): Eukaryota > Metazoa > Chordata > Mammalia > Chiroptera > Phyllostomidae > Phyllostomus > Phyllostomus discolor. The sequence goes on from NC_040907.2 coordinate 73,716,266, forward strand.
ATAAAAACAATTGATACTACATATATCTTTAAAAATAATAGGTGGTATATAACATTTTCACTAGCATTTAACAGAAGAAATATGTTATAATAAAAGGATGTAATCTTCAGATTTCATGTAAACCTTTTTTCTTTTTGCTGCAAGAGCTATTATTTCTATAAACTCTAAAGGTAAAAGACCATAAAGAATTAAAATTGAAGTAATGTTATGTTTTTATTTTTTTAAATTACATTATTCAGTTTAAATCAGTAGAAATGAAAGGGAAGTAAAGGATGGGTCATCAGCACTCTTAGTCTTAGTATTTTTAAATTGCTTTTCTATTTTTATTTATAAGATTTACATTTTATTCTATGATCATAATTCTTATACTTGTTTAGTGCTAATTCTGTAGTTAAAAGAATTAATGTTCACTAATTGCTTCTCAATTCCGGTGTTCTTTATTTCTGATTTAGCTATTGGTTGGATAGATTTCATCATCCTCCCCTTCCCATCTGTCTGCAACAGGCTTACATAACCTATATTCCCTGAGATTTTTCTTATTTGAAAAAATTTACCAATTGCCTTTCTACTCTTAGAGTGTTTTCCACCCACAGTGGAGGTATCAGTTTACATTCCCATCAATAGAGCACAAGTGTTCTTTTTTTTCATATTGTCTCCAACACTCATTATTACTATTTTGATGATATCTCTTCTAACAAATGTGAGGTGGTATCTCACTGTTGCTTTGATTTATATTTCCCTAATGATTATTGATGTTGAGCATCTTTTCATTTTTCTGTTGGCCACCTCTATGTCTTCTTTGGAAAATGTCTATATAAGTCTACTGAATATTTTTTAATTGGGTTATTTGTTTTATTACTATTGAGTTGTATATGTTTCTAATATATTTTGGATATAAACTCCTGATTGCATATGTGGTTTATTCTTATAACTGATTTCTAATTTCATACCATTGGATCTGAAAAGATGCTTGACATGACTTCAGTCTTCTTAAATTTATTAAGGCTTTTTTGGAGGCTAACAAATGATCTATCTTGGAAAATGTTTCATGTGGACTTGAGAAGAATGTGTATTCTTCTGCTGTTCAATGGAATGTTCTTTATGTATGTTAGGTCCATTTGGTCTATAACATTAGTCAAGTCCACTGTTTTCTTATTGATTTCAGTCTGAATGATCTATTCACTGTTGAAAGTAGAGTATCGAAGTCCCCTATTATGATTGTATTGTTGTGTATTTTTCCTTTCAGACCTGTTAATGTATTTTTATATATTTAGATGCATCTATGTTGGGTGTATGAATATGTATAATTTTATATTCTCTTGATGAGTTGACTCTTTTATGATTATTTAATTACCTTCTTTGTCTCATGTAACATTCTTTGTCTTAAAGTCCCTCAGGTGGCGTGGGAACCAGACAATTATACTAGCTCCTTCTAGGGCATTTTATTGGAGTCGCCAGAGGGAAAAGACATGACTGTGTGTGCTTGCACACCTATCAAGAAAGGGAGGGGGAACATAGTCAATACTATCGTAATAAGTTTACATGATGACAGATGACTGCTAGAACTAGAGCAGGTAATTGCATTGGAAAGTATAAAAATGGTGGTCACTATATTGTACATCTGAAACTCATATAAGCAATATAAGGTTGTATACCAACTTCATTAAAAAAATCAAGTAAAAAATAAATTTAAAGAAGAGTTACTTTGTTGTTTTCTATAGTCTTGGGGGTCTTCTAACAGAAGCCCATTGGTTTTCAGAGCAAAGTGTTTCAGGATCTGATGTTTTCAGTGGAGTCTTAAAAGTAAGAGTGTTACATGTGGCATTCAAACCCTTTGTTTCACAGGGAGAAACTAAACATTGAGAATCCCTTCTTGACTGTATGGTGCTCTGTTGGGGGTGGGATTCAGGGCAGGAATGTGTCTCACCTTTTCCTGCCTGGTTTGATGTGGGTATTTTCTTATTCATTCTATGTGTAGAAGCTGCTCAAGTAGATTCCACATCTCTTATAGAGGAATTGCCCCACATACAGCTGTATATTTAATGCAACTGTGGATGGGAAGGAACTCAGGGGCCTACTATGTCATCCTCTAGGTTGACCTGGAAATTCTCACAATTGTCTCTGTTCATTTCAAAGAAACATCGTTAAGAAAGGAATCAAAACTATCAACATCTTTATTTAACTTTGTAAGTTATTTTTTAACTACTTTCTTCCTCACTCAAATATATGCATTATCTTCTCACCATATTAATTGGATGTCTTATATTCCTCATAAGAAAACTCATTCACTATTATGTGGGTTGACATCTATTTTGGAGGTCTTGTATACCTAGGTTCTCTCAGTATTCAAATCCATGGCCATTACCATTCTCTGAATGATTCTCATATGTTCAATTCTGAGTTTTTAGCTAACCTGAGGAATATCTGTAAAAGTAATTTAAAAGCACTGTGCAATTTAAATGTGTCTTAAAAATTCCTAACAACTTCAGTAGGCCAATTTTATTACCCCCACTTTAAGCAGAAAATTTGAGACTCAGAGAAGATAAGACACACATCTAAGTCTTTTTATTTGTAAGAAGTTGAATGAAATTTAAAGGCAAATCTATTATTCTCATGAGTACTTATTAAAAAACTACACTCATATAGAATACTTTAGTAAAGAAATTAGATTGTCAACATTATTATTTCATTTCAGTGTTTAATTCCTTTAAACATTAAAAAAACTGTCAGTATCTTCTGAACTCTTGAATAACATCATTAAAAAGATGTAAAAAGTAAAACACCTAAAATTGACCTCTAAGTCATAAAGTTTCTAAATATTACTTTAAAGCCTGCTATGCTTAGATATATATTTATTCCCTCCAGTCAATACTTTCTATAATTTTAAGTCAGCCAGTGGTATCTAGACTGAACTTTGTTTTATTTGTTATGGATTTTATGTATTTTGTTAATTAGTGCTTTATTTGTGTAAGGAAAAATAGATGAATTTGAAGGAATGTAACCAGATGCTATACTACACTTGGTTTTTATTACTGTAGCTACTCTGGTATTTTATTTATTTATTTATTTATTTGTTTTGTTTTAATAGCTTCTGTTTTTAAAATTGTGGTAAAATACACATTATATAACATTTACCATATTAACTATTTTTAAGTGACAGTTCAATGGTATTAATTATATTCACATTTTTTGTGTTACCATTTGTCCATAAGACTCTTTCATATTGTAAACCTGAAACTCTCTATATATTACTGTATATTGGTGTGTATAACATGCACATTTTTGCCCAAATTTTTGAAAGGAAAATAAGGATGTGCATTATACATGGGTAGGACCTTATATACCTTGTATCTGTTCTTATGTTTTGTAATTATTTGTTACATAAAATTTCTTGTACCATAATATGTTAAAAAATTAATGCTAAAATTCCTTTATTATACAAAAAACAAGTGTCTAAATATAAATAAATAAATAAATAATTGAAGTAAAACATTAAACATTTTTTTCATGAACATTTGGGCCAAAAACATGGGTGCACATTATACACAGGAGTGTATTATACATGGCAAAATATGGTAAATAATTCCCTATTTCCTCCTCCCAACAAGTCTTGAGAAACATCACTTTATTTTTTATTTTCATAAGTTTAACTACCATTGGTACCTCATATAACTGGAATCATAGTGTTTGTCCTTTTCAGACAGGCTTATTTAACTTAGCATAATGTCCTTAAAGTTCATGCATATGTCAGAATATCATTTCTTTTTAAAGTTTACTAGTATTCCATGATATGTGCATATCATATTCTCTTTACCCATTCTTCTATCCATGGGCACTTGGGTTGCTTCTACCTTTTAATATCTGCAAATAATGTTGCTACAAATATAAGTATACAAATATCTCCTCCATTTCTTGCTTTCATTTCTTTTGGGAGTAAACCCAAATGCAAAATGTCAGATCATATGGTATTTTAAATGTTTTGTGGAACCACCATACTTTTTCCATAATGACTACACCATTTTATATTCCTACCAGCTATATACCAGTGCTCCAATTTCCTTACCTCCTTGCTCATACTTGTCACTATCTTTAATTATTTATTATTTATTTATTTGTTTATTTATTTAATTTATATATTATAGTAGCTATCCTAATCAAAATGAGGTAGTTAGGGGCTTATTTCTTATTTATCACTGTAATATGTTTTGTATTATGCTTCTTATTTGTCAATCAAGTATTTGTGTTGTTGAGTCTAGTTGTGACATTTTATAGGGCTCGAGATTTAGACAAATGGTGATTTATAAATTACCAATTGGTAGTACATTTATTAAAAAATCAAAGGAAGGCCAAGTTCACAGAACATTTAAGAACATGTGTAATTTCATTACATTTAAGAACATCATATATACTATAAAATCTATAATAAACTATTAATTCTAGGAAATGTTATTAATTTTATTTTTACTTTTTAAAATATATTTTATTGGTTATGCTATTACAGTTGTCCCATCTTCCCCCTTTTATTCCCCTCCACCCTGCACATTCTCACCCACCCACATCCCCCCCACCATCCTTAGTTCATGTCCATGGGTTGTACCTATAAGTTCTTTGGCTTCTCCATTGCCTATACTATTCTTAACCTTCACCTATCTATTTTCTACTTACTACTTACACTACTTATTGTCTGTAACTTCTCCCCCATTTCTCCCTGCCCCTTCCCTGCTGATAACCCTCCATGTAATCATCATTTCTGTGATTCTATTCCTGTTCTAGTTGTTCACTTATTTTGTTTCTGTTTTCATTTTTTTAGGTTCAGTTGTTAGTAGTTGTGAGGTTGTTGTTCATAATTTTGATCTTCTATTTCTTAGATAAGTACCTTTAACATTTCATACAATAATGACATGGTGATGATGAACTCCTTTAACTTGACCTTATCTGGAAAGCACTTTATCTGCCCTTCCACTCTAAATGATAGTTTTTCTGGATAGAGTAATCTTGGATGTAAGTCCTTGCCTTTCATGACTTTGAATACTTCTTTCCAGTCCCATCTTGCCTGTAAGATTTCTTTTGAAAAGTCAGCCTATAGTCTTACCGGAACTCCTTTGTAGGTAACTGTCTCCTTTTCTTTTGCTGCTTTTAAGATTCTCTCCTTGTCTTTAACCTTGGGTAATGTCATTATGATGTGCCTTGGTGTGTGCTTCCTTGTGTCCAACTTGTTTGGGACTTTCTGTGCTTCCTGGACTTCCTGGAAATCTATTTCCTTTGCCACATTGGGGAAGCTCTCCTTCATTATTTTTTCAAATAAGTTTTCAAATTTTTGTTCTTACTATTCTCCTTCTGGCACCCCTATGATTTGGATGTTGGAACGTTTAAACTTGTCCTGGAGGTTCCTAAGCCTCTCCTCAGTGTTTTGAATTTTTGTTTCTTTGTTCTGTTCTGGTTGAATGTTTATTTCTTCCTTCTGGTCCAAACCATTGATTAGAGTCCCAGTTCCCTATCCTTCACTCTTGCTTCCATGTACATTTTCCTTTATTTCACTTTTCATAGACTTCACTTTTTTCTCTACTTTGTGACCATACTCAACTATTTCTGTGAACATCCTGATTACCAGTGTTTTGAACTGTGCATCTGATAGGTTGGCTATCCCTTTGTTGCTTAGTTGTATTTTTTCTGGAGCTTTGATCTGTTCTTTCATTTGGGCTTCTTTATTTTTTTTCCACCTCAGCACACCTGTTAGTAGTAAGTGGTGGAGCCTTAGGTGTTCACCAGGGCAGGGCAACCCACCTCACTCTATTGTGGCGTTGTATCTGGGGGAGGGGTCCAAGAGGAAACAATGTCACTTGTTCAGCTCTCTGCTGGCTTTCAGTCACTTCTGCTGCCACACACAAGCAAATTGGGCCCTTCTGGTGCTGATTCCCGGGTGGGTAGGTTTGTGTTCATTCTAGGACCCTGTGGGTCTCTCCAATGAACTGTCCTGTGAGGCTGGGAGTTATCCCGCTGACACCTCAACCCCCCCAGGTGTTTTCAGTCAGAAATTTTGAGACTTTATTCCCCTACACTGGAACCCTGGGTTGCTTGGTCTATCTCGCTCCCCAGTTGTACCTCAGTTTATCCACACATGAATGTGGGACTGCCTGCTCCACCTGCCACTACCTTGCCACAAGTCCTCTCTGCCTAGCTGCCCATCTCCGTCCCTCCTACTGGTCTGGATGAATGTTTCTTCTTTAACTCCTTGGTTGTCTGACTTCCACGTGGTTTGATTTTCTGGCAGTTCTGGTTGTTTTTGTTTTTAAATTAGTTGTTGTCCTTCTTTTGGTTGTAGGAAAAGGAGGCACAGTGTATCTACTTATGCCTCCATCTTGGCTGGAAGTCCCTAATTTTATCAACTAGAGATGTCCTTTATTTACATTTAGTATATTAATTGATTGCAAGTATTACTGCTATTATTTTCTTCTTAAGTATTATTTTTTCCAAATATTACATAAATTTATAAAAGGATAGTTAGAATTCTAAAAAGCAATGTAAAGAAAGTATTTTCACCATTAAGAAATAAACATTTTCATTTTTGTTCAATTTTGGTAATATGGTGCTTCTTGTGTACACACTCAGATTTGTGATTTATATGCATTCTTATTTGGGGCTTTGTTCACATAATGTTATATGAAGAAAGTTTTTCTGACAAGTCAAAGTTACTGAATATTCATTGAAAATATAATTTTCAGAATATCTAAGTGTTCTCAGTTGGTGCAGAATATACAACTATCTCCCTATGGGTTCATGATTAGTTTTAAAATCTTTTATTATTATTGATAATAGCAGGATAAGTATACTAATATTTATTTACCTCTTAAACTTTATTCTATTTCATTTTATTTTTTATTGTTTTCCAAGTTCACTTGTCTCCATTTTCCCCCTCTACTTCCCCATCCCACTCATCCCTAGGATTTATATCTGTGTCCCTACAAATAATTATATCCTAGAAGTCAAATTAGTTGGTCAATGGGTACAAATATTTCTAAACTATTTATTTATATTGTTCATATTGACCTATTATAGAAACTTGACATCCTGGATTTGTCTGATTATTTGTAAAATTAGCTTAATCATTTTGCAAGAATATTTCAAAAATTATATTTTGTATGTCTTACCTCTCATCAAGAGGCTTCACGAATCTATTCACTAGATGACCCTAAATACTGGATTTGCTCAACTATACTGACACTTTTACTGTCAAATATGGTATTATTTGCCAATTTTGTTATGCTGTTACCAAAATCTAGGGATTTCCCTTTCCCCCTAATTTTCTAGAACAAACATCTTTGCATGTCAATACCATAGAGCATTTAATTTTCTTAATCTCAAGAAGTCTGTCAAGAATTTAAAAATAATTTTGATTATTTGATTTTTAGTAAAAGGATATATTTTTAAAATAGCATTTCAATAAGATCACATTACTTCAGCATCAAAATTGTGGAATATACAAGGAAATTATCTTTAGATAAGTATGAGGAATATTTGTCTTTATTTGTAGAGTATAAATAATGAATTTTGATTCTCTTATTTTTAATACTTAGTGCAATTACATGATTTATTACCATATTTACTGTGGAATATTAAGAAGCCTTAGGTATTAAGATTAACTTTATTTTTACTATAGTATGTCAAATTATCTATCTTGATTTTGTCTTATATATACATTTTAAAAACGCACAATGCTCCTGCAGTTATTCTTTTCAAATCTAGCTTGAAGGGATGACAAATCTTCTAAAGAGAGAATTTAAAAAGTAACATTTGGAGAACTGGATTAAAGAATTTATTGCTGGCAAGAATATTTGACTTGCTTACCTAGTAATACCACCTAAGATAAAAGGCAAATGTAGTTACACTTCAAAGAAGTAAATACCTGGTTACTGGTGCCTCTAGTTTAAACTACATTATGGAATTTATTTAATAAGTACATTAATGTAGGATTTTTTCAAACCTGATTTCTTTTCATATGGAGAATTTTCCTTATTTTTTGTAGGGGATTCTTAAATCACAGAAATTCTGTTTTGAAAGAATTTTAAAGTCTATTATAACACCATGATCTTTAAGTCTTGTTTGTATTATCCACAAATGATTTCTCAGAATTTTTCTCCCTCTCTATACATTCTCTAAGAGGGGGATCTTTAGGTACTTTTAATTTAGAGTACAATGTACTACATATTAATAAGCAAAATTGTTTGCTGTAAAGGAGCTATATGTTGTTCCACAGATAATGGAAACAAAAAGAAAAAAGATACATAAGATAAAAAAATATTTATCTTGACTGCTAACTATAAATTTAAGGTGGGGGATTGCTGCTCTATTGGGAACAAAATTGCTCTGTAACCTGTATTTTTGTAACACCAAAGAGAAGTGTTCTGTAATTTCTCAAATTCGATTCAGTTAGTTTAGCAAACAGACTATGAACAGGAGTCAGAAAGATATAGCTGTCTAAAACAGTTAAAAGAGTCCTGTCCTTAAGAAGCTTCAGGTAAAGTGTTGGGGGCGGGGCGGGGGGGGGGGGGAAGCTGTAAGTAATGTTTACCATACAGTAGGAGAATTACAATGAAGATACAAGAGAAAAAGAGAAAAAGTTGTGATTTAAAAATGCCCAGGAATAAAGCAATCTAGAAAAGTTTCTCTAAAGAAGTAAATGTCCAAGCATGTTCTGAAGAACATTTAAGGAATTGCAAACTAATGGGTGGGAGTAAGGGACATTCAAATAAGGAGCACAAAATAAGTAATAGCAGAGAGGTATAAAATCATGTTTTTTTTTTAAGAAACCACAGGTATTTTACTGTGTAGCATAAAACACAGAAACAAAATTATTTGAAAAATAAGACTGGAAAAAAAATAATTCCTGTTACCACCAAGGCTACGGGTGTTCTGCTAGGCAGCTTGGACTTGTCCTAGCTATGAAAGCCATGAAAAATGGTAAGTAAGGATTTGAAGTTCCTATCCTGTGTGACCAGACAGAGAGAGAGAACTTCAACAAGGTTTTGCAATAATAGTTAGACCGAAAAATTAAGAGATTATGAGTTGGAAGCAGTATAGAGAATCAAACAGTATTTAAAAGATAAGTACTGAAGGGATAAGGATTGCTGTTACATGAAAGGATTATTGAAAAAGCAACACTGACCTTTAGATTTGTGATTTGGATGACTGGATGTTTAAAGATGGCAACAACCAAAACAGGGACTAGAGAATGAAGCTCGTGTGCAGAACGTGGAGAACAACTTGAATTTTGAACTCTTGGCATTGAGGTATTTATTTACATTTACAAAGAGATATATTATAGATTTTTGTTTAAAATAAAATGAAGTACACAGGATAGCAGCGTTCTACGTCTTCTCAGGGTCTGTATTTGTCTATATGGTATCCATTAATTAACTACAAGGTCTAACATTGTTTATATCTTTTTTTTTGTTTATATCTCTCTTGATCTAGAGCTCATACGCTTCCTTATCTAACTCCCACACCATGCTAGTGTTTCCCTTGCCCTCAATCCATCCAAGGCCAGCTACCAGAAAATGAGGGACAGGCCACACACCTGAAGGCCAACCAGAATTGTTCAGACTCATCAACCCTAAACTGTTTATTCCACAATCACCCCAATGAAAGCTCTGATTTAGGCTTTTACGTCACTCCTGCTTCTTGCTCTGAACAAAATCTGTCTGGTGCTTTTCCACGTGGCCCTGAGAGGAAAAAAGTAACAAATTCTTTCAAAGGCAGTTGTCTCTGTATGTGTCACCTTGCTGATTAGAAAAAAAAATCCTGATTAAAATGAATCCTGAGTATAAATCTTGGAACAAGCAGTCAGCAGAGAAGGTGAGAAGAGAGCATGGGTCAACAAATAGAACCCTGGAGGACAGAGGGCATCAGGGCACCAGAGAAAAGAATTAATGATAAGAGAAAGGCCAGAAGAGCTAGGCCTTCTTAGCATTATTATTTTCAAATAAAGAGATTTGTTTACCACATCAGTTATAGTAAGGATTGCAAAAGTGTCCACTGATTAGGAAAATGAAGTTATCACTATTGACTTTAGGAGTTATTTCACGGATATGATAAGAGTCAAAGCCAGATTAGAGATTATTTATGGATATCAGATTCCCCTGCTAATCTTTTTCTCCTTCAGATGAAACCCATCAAAAGCTGTGATTTTGGATCTTTAAGAACATAACTCAAAATATAATTTGTATTCTTCAGAATACTTAGGTAAGTGAACATTATGTATGTGACTTCACTCTCTTTAGAAATAGAATTTCTCAGTGTGATGATGAAAGGAAGAAAGAAGATGTGAACTAAATCATAGACATAAAAACAGACTTTTTTTGAAAGAATCAAGTGCATGAGTAAATTAGGACTAAACATGAAGTCAAATTCAACTGACATCGAAATTATATAAATTTATAGACCTGGTCAAAATGTTGCAATATAATTATGCTTCTTAATTTTAAAGGAGGGAAATGAAATTTGAAAAAGTTAACTTTTCTAGGGCCCACTACCCCAAGTGTTCTGGTTATTTGTACAGGGATTTCCCACTGCTGCCTGGGACTTGGCCTTTAAATCATTTTCCATTATTCTTTTGTCTCATTTGCTCCCCTTCATGAAAAATGCCTGACATTGCCCTGTAATTATATGATATGATAGATTAGGCCTTCTTACTTAATATTCCATCTAGCAATAGGTTCTTCTTTTCTTTGGGAAGAAAAACTGTCCCCTCTTCTCTCTCCCTCTTTTTTGTTGACTATGCCATTGTCTTGCTTTATCTGATTGTGGTTAGAGCATTGGGGGCAGTGAGGTAATGCCATATATAGAATTTTTTAGGATAGCAGTGATCATAGTCAGGGGGTTGGAAAATGTCACAAGGGGTAGAAATGAACAGATACTTGATCTCTGAGCTTGCCACAGATATACTGACGAGCAAGAGAGAATAATGGATCTTGATTTAAATTTTATAAGGTAAAAATTGCTAGTAATATTTATTTCAGAGATTGTATATTTTAAGACCCCCTCCCACAAAAAATCTATGATAAGTATTGCAAATTGGTCACTTTATGATAAGTAAGTACTGAAACAAAAAAATAAAAGCTTCTGAAATAAATTTTTACTGGTGTTTTTCTTTCTTAAAAATCTGCCCCTACTACAACATTCTCTCCATTTTTATGTTTCTTTCCTATTTTTCTCTGCTTAGTGGAAGTAAATAGCTATTGATTACAGTTGCCCCCAACAGGAACCGTCTGAGCAGCCAAGTTAAACCAGGCTAAGAGAAAAGAGATTGTTTGTCAAATGAAAATAAACTGCTTCCAGGCTTGATGTTAATCAGAGAATTGTTTCCTGTACCCTCCTAATGAGGCCTCTGAAAGTGTTCTGAGGCCACAACAAGGTGGAACAGTCACTGTGGGGTATATTTCCTCACCAAGCACAGAAGGAAGAAGAGATGGAGTGGAACTTCCCCCTCTGGCATAATTGATTGATTTTGTATGTGTGTGTTTTAAATCAACTGCCCAGTACACTGCATTATTTTGGTCTAGATTTTTTGTGTTCAATTTTTAAGTTTTATTTTGAACTAAATCGAGACTTGGTAAAAATGGAACAATTTCACACAGCCAGCTTCCACTAATGCCAACGTCTAACAAAACCAAAGCACAATTATCAGACCCAGGAAATTAACATTTGTACAACACTGATACTAATCTAACTCCTGTATTTGGATATCACCAGTATTTCTTCTAATATTCTTTTTTCTGTTCCAGTATGCTATCCAAGCTTTTACCGTGTGATTAGTTATTTCTTTTTAGTCTCCTGCAGTCTGTAAAATCTGTAAGAGTTCCTTAATGCTTCCCTTGTCTTTCATGTCAACATAACAAACATCTAAACCTGTAAGAATTTTTATGAGTTTATTTGAGCCAAACTGACAACAATCGTCAGGAGGTAAAACCTCAAGGAGTTGAGAAAATGCTCTGGGGAATGGCAGTAGAGCCCATTTTTTTATATATCTCAATCAAAAGAGGGAGCGTACAGGGGTTTCATGAAATGCACCAGTGACAGATTAGGGGGGCATGAGAAAGCAAAGCAGTGCCAGGGGAACCTCAGGGATTGGATAAAAAAAATGAAATGATGGACACATACTTCTCTTACACTGGTGGGTACATGATAGTTAACAGTCAATTAACAAGACAACAATAACCTTGAGGGAATGTGTGGTCGTCCCCTGGTGCCATGCCCCTGTTTTGAAGGAGCTTGAAAAAGGAAATCAGACATTCCAAAGATACCTTATCCTAGATGCAAAAGACAACAGGCAGACTCAGTTAAGGTAAACTGGGCCTTTTATCCTTGTTAGGGAAAAATATCTGCCTGGGACCTGACCATACACTATGAACTGTTTTTAGTTAGAAAGTTTTAATTTCAGACCATCCTGAGTGGTTACTCTAGATCTCTGAGTCTGTAATGTGGCCATAAAGGCCTCCCCTGAACTGGTCAGTTTTTGCATGTGGCCTCTTTTTTTCCACATTCATGACCTTGATACTTTTAAAGAATATCAATGAGTTATTTTTTCAGATGTTCCTTAAACTAGGGTTAAGCTAATTTAAACGAATTTAATCAGATTTCTAATGCATGACTGAAATATGTATTATTAAATATGAATGGTAGTATCTGTGTTATTTAATTTTTGATACCTTCTCCTTTAAGATATTTAATACTTTAAAATTCTTTCTCTGAAGTTCTTGCTCTGATTTGCTCAGTTACTTTTTTCTTCCATGTTTTGAGAGGGTTTACTTTATCTGGTGATCACATTACCTTACACTCAGGCTAGTGTTTCTGCTCTGATCTTGTTTTTGTTTGTTTGGTTGTTTGTTTTTTGTTTTGTTTTTTGTTTTTTGTCAATCTGTGCTGCTGGCCAAACAGAGGGCAGAGCTGGGGTGGGGGCATTTGTGACTGTGCCACGTATCTTTATTATTTTTTTACATACAACAATTTAGCTGTTTTTGATTTTGATGACCTCAGGTAATTTTGAGGTTTGGCTTTGAATTTTCATATTATGAGGTGCAGATTTGGGGAAGTTGTTTATTATACATCTGATGTTTCCTGTAGCTACGTATCATCCTTTATAATGACATTTTATGTTCCCAAGTGATATACAAACCAACTAATGAGCAACTTCTAAGAATATCAATAATTGTTCATCTGGAACATCTAAAGCTAATGAGAAACTGGCTGAGATCCTGGTGTCTGAAACTAGGCAGAGCAGGTACAGTTGTCTCTGTAAGAGAGTAACAACAAGACTTGCAGACTTATGTCTGGAATCCTCATTAGGGCATGTGTTTTATTGAGCATATTTCTGAATTGCTAGATGCACAATCCTGAACTAGTTTCCTAACTTGCATAAGTTGCACATTCTTCCTCTATACAGTCTCCAGGTTGTTGGGAGAAACAATGGGATAATGGTTGGAAGTATCTAACCAGAGTGCCCCGCGTGGTGAGTATTTACAATGTTCTTTAACTTACCATTGTGTTGTTCCTGCTTCATAATTTTGTTGCTATAATGCATGATCTGGTGTATTCCTTCTTTCTCACATTTCTGTTTAGGTGTTTTTCCCAATATAACACATTCCTGTTTGGTGTGTTTCCCATTATAACACACATTTCTCATCATTCTTCCTACTCTGACAAATATTAAGGTACCCATCTTAAGCACATTCTGAGATCTATAATTCTCAATGTACAGAATCGACTTTAGTTCTCATTGTGAGGTTTCTATTTCATGAAAACTGTATTCAGATATCCAATCATCAGCTCAGACTATTCATACTGAATCCAGTTAGGCTCAGTTGAGATTTGTTGTATTTAAAAGTTATTTCCAGTTTCTCTTGGCAATTGAATGTTTCATTAATGAACCCTGCAAGAAATTTAAAACTTATCTCACTGCAATTCTGCACAATTTCTGCTCTGAGCTCACCTCCTTTCTTAGGAAAATTATTTTTCTAGTTCTTCATTAAATTTTGTTCCATTCAGTCAACCCAACTCTACTGAATACAACTCATGTCAATTCAGATTAATTTAGTTAAGTTTCAGATATTTCATTTCCCTCTTACAGAGCAAATGCTACTTATTGACCAGACCTTGTGCTTGTAACTGAGAAAATAAAGTTGCCAAGGGAGCTAAAATTATCTTAGACAATGAACATAAACACAAAGTAATACTGTCTACTAGTGAGAGAAGATGATACAATAGGATCACAGAGGAAGAGTGATGAATTTTACATGGATTGTGGAGCAGGGTTAGAGAGGGATTGATTTTAGAACTGGTCCTTGGAAAATAAGTAGGATTTTACCAAACAAAAATGGTAGCGACGGTAGGCATTCTGATAAGGAAATTAATACAGAATGTCATGTTTACATATCAGTGAGAGGTTTATAAATACAGGCCTTAAAGGTCTAGAGACTTTCCCTGAAGACATCAGAGGACATTGTCTAAAGGGAAAGGGTGGGGGGGAGAGTTTGAGAACTGAACATGGCTGATGTAAGTCAATTACCAGTATTTTATATTAAAACAAACAAACAACCTACTGAACCATAAGTTTAAAAGATCTAGCTGATCTTTACCCAATAAGAGTGCCCTTTCTCTGAAATCTCATTGTTATTTAATATATTCATACTTTATTTTCTTCTTTATCAGTTTTATAATTTGTCTTCATATCTTAGTCCTTGTGCAATTTGTCTTTCATTTATTGCTTAGCTTGTGTGATGCCCTTCACTCTAATCATCCTGGCTTTCCCACTGTCCATCAACTATCCGCTTACCTCAAATATATATGAGCACTTTCAATTATGTAGACTAATTGGATTGAGAAAGCATTGTTGATATTAAAGAAGGATACGAATGAGATGGGTTATTATGGAAATTCTGACCTAGGGCAGCTTATAAAGCTCAACATTTTCCATCATTTATAATAAACCTATCTCATGTCTATTTTTTTCTTCTTCTTAGTCTCTTTACAAAAATCATGACTCTGTGGAGACTTTAGAGGAAGAAGAACCCAGTTTTATTATGTTATTTTTTTTGCTGGATGTGAAAGCAAAGGGGTGACCTTAGATGCTTCTCTGGCTGAAGATGAAAGAGCCCCTGTCAGTGTACTTTCCTGAATGAACAGGTAGTTCTTCCCCATCCTAACCCACTGGTCTCAATGTGACTGAGTAATGAAATTGTATCAAGGCATGGATAATCGAAGGCTTATTTATTACAGCCACCAGCATTACAAACCACCGGATACTAGAGACACATACCTCTGTGCCTTTTTACTTGTGTTCTTTATTTTAAGGTCCATTATAAAAGTCTTGAAACATTTCTAGGAAAACCATGTGCCTAAAGAGACTTAAATAAATACATATTTCTCTGACTAGAGATGCCATTTGTTTATTTGTTAGTTTGTTTTATTGGGAATTGCCCCTGAGTAAACACCAACATGACTAGAATTTAGACAGAGGCTTTTTAGATAAAAAGATCATAACCTATATTTAAAGTGCAGAATGCTGGGCTGGGTTCAGCAGCACATATACTGAAATTGCTATGATACGTAGAAGATTAGCATGGCCCCTGCTCAAGGATAAGACACACAATTGTGAAATGTCCCATATTTTAAAAAAATAATTTAAAAAAAGTGCAAGCTGCTACTCTTGGTAGTGCGGCTGTACAGGGAAGCTGGAAAACTGGAGCAGAATCTGAGTAAGTATGACAAAGTATATTTTCTAAATTAAAAGGAAAATAATAACAGTTCATATTCATCCATGTATTTATCATTTTCAGTGCTCTTTATTCTTTTCAGCAGATCTGAGTGTTCATCTGTCATTCTTTTGCTTCAGCCAAAAAGCTTCCTTAACTATGTCTTGTAGTACAGATCTATAGACAGCAATATCTGAAAATGTATTTTATCTTAATGTTTGAATGATATATTTGCTGTGTATGGAATTCTGTATTGACAGTTGTTTTTTGTTTTTGTTTTAGATCTTTTACTCTTCAAAGAGTTCTGGTTTCCAGTGTTTCAGTTAAGAACTCTTTAATTTTTTATATAATTTTCACCTATTATTATGTGTTTTGGGGAACTTTTAACATCTTCTTTTTGTCTTAGTTTCATCAGTTTCAGGATAATATGTCTAGGTGTGTTTTTTATTTTATTATTATTATTTGGATTTGGTGGGCATCTTAAGTCTGTGAATATATGTCTCTCCACAAATTGGAGTGGAAGTTGCAATTTTAAATCAGGTGTTCAGTTAGACATCATTCAAAGGTGACATTTAGAAAGACTGGAAAGAAGTTAGAAAGTTAAAGACATAGGCCTACACATTTTGGGGGAAAGAAATTTGCAAGAAGAGGGAGGAAACCATGCAAAGCCTTTAAAATGACACACATAGGAAGGTGAGTAACAGTGAGGAGGCCAATCTGGCTGGAGGTGAGGGACAAGTGAGAATAATAGTAGAAGAGGCTGGAGGGGTAAGGAGGAGAGTCCTCTTACAGCATAGAGCTGTATTTTCTCTATTAGCAGTATTCTACCAGTTAGGGCACATTCCTGGGTTGTGGGCCAGGACCCCAGCATGGGGCACATGAGAGGCAACCACACATTGATGTTTCCCTCTCTTTCTCCTGCCCTTCCCCCCTCTAAAAATAAATAAATAAAATCTTAATAAATAGCAGTCTACTACTCTTCCTTTTGTAGTAATTTTTAGGATAAATCCTTGAAGTATATAATCATCTTCTTTAAAGCTAGCCTATCAATCCAAACCTAAAAGGAAAGAAAAATGAATTTGTGCAAGATTAGAAAATAAAAAGAAAAATGCCAGATATCCCTATTGACATTAACCACAATGTATTATAATTTTATAACCACTGACCCAAATCCCTCTCATTTTTACTATCTCCTCTGACTGGACCCATGGCTTCCATGTAGCACATCTAAGTCTCAGCTTTCCAGGATAAATGATCCATTTCCTCATTTGAAAGGAAATCAAATTGGCCAGATCCTGTTGAAATTGTTTTTTAATGGATGAAATGGCAAAGTTGGTACTTGTAGAAATGCATTAAT